>NC_090188.1:7489783-9889783 GCF_024679245.1 Pseudorasbora parva | reverse complement strand
TAAGTTTACTTTTGATACTTAAGTACTTTTGAAAACAAATACTTCTGTACTTTTACTTAAGTAAAAATCTGTTTTTACAACTTTCACTTGTAACAGAGTAATATTTGACCAGTAGTACTTTTACTTTCACTCAAGTAATAGAGTTGTGTACTTTGTCCACCTCTGCTTTTTTCTGATTTGACTAATCATTTTGCTAGAGAAGATCCTTATTAATTTTCTGGAGCCGCGTGGAGGCCTTTAAAGCTACCTAAATATGATTTCTTTTTATCATCAAAAATGGTCATTTGTTTGTAAAAACGTTCAATATTCAGTATACAGACCTCATTAGCAAGCATCATTCACTTGCATTAGATGGAGAAAAATCCTGTAATGTGTTCCTCCAAAACCTTAATTTCTCTTTAGCTGGGGAAAGAAAGCTATATACATCTTGGATGGCCTTTGGCTGAGTAAATAATCAGATGATGTTAATTTTGAGGTGAATCATTCTTTGAAGATGAAGGGGAGTTAATGTTTTATATTTCTCTTGTTTTATATTTCTGTATACTGTTGTAGAGCAGCAAGATTTATCTGGATTTTTTTTTCTTAAGCATACAATATGGGTTGCTTGTTAATCGGTTTGTGGGCAGTGGTAGTCATTAAATGTCGTTTCTCCAAACATAATCTTTACAGGTTTATGACCTCTTTCATCTTACTGTGCATGCAGAAATGACTCAGTTCTGTGTGTGATCTGTGTGGTTTTTTTTAACAGAACAGGCTCTGCTGGATTGATCTGTACACTGTTATGATGGCTGTGATTCAGATGACACACCGGCAAGTTGATGTAGAAGAAAGCAACAATTTAGGCTTTGCCTGCGTGGTATTCAGATATCAGTATTAATGTTGTTTGGCGGAAGAGATGGGACTTAAATGGAGTTTAAACAGTATTGCACCTCTTTGAATTTGAGAGAAATTATTGAAGGAAAGCCCAGTTCTTTTAAACATATTGCGGTCATCAACACTAGTAAGAGCATTTATGATTTTTTTGTTGCTTGTCTTATTTGTAATGTATGTCTAATTTTTTTTTTTTTTTTACATTAAGACTTTGCTGTACAGTCTTTAAATTGGCTTTATTTTTTATTTTTGAAAACTGAAGAAGTTGTATGTAGCATAAATGAGGGAAAACAATCTAACCAAAGATCAGTGTGATGAAATATCACAGCTGCTCTGAATATGAGTGTGGAATGAACATTACCGGTTTGATTTAAGTTGTGAAATGTGGGAATGCTGTTGTAATTGTTTTCCTCCTGTATCTGAGGAAATATCAATTCAAATGTTATTATTAGTCTAGTTTGCTGTGTTTGTTGCTGTTGTTCAGACCATTTGAAAATAGCAAAATACTTTTACTGTTTAAGTAAAAGCCTAAAAAATATTTAATTTGTTCAAATAAAAGCATCCATCCTGTGCAATAAATTGGTTTCCTATATAATACATTAATCTTGAAAATAGAGTACATATTGTGAACTTGACTAATGCAATATTTATCTATTATCCTCATGGTTGCATAAAGACTTTCTATTCCTTACTATATACTCCACAGCTCACACGATCACGCGTTATGGTAATAAAATACATTTTTCTTCCATATTGTTTTCCAGGTAAGATAGCAAACAATCCACTTTATATAAAAGGGTTAGTTTACCTAAAAATAAGTATTTTCATTAATTACTCACCCTCATGTCGTTCCAACCTCTGTTAGACTTTAAGGGGGGGGGGGGGGGGGCACTCAGTTTCAGTCAATCAAATGTCAATCTTGAGTATCTATTTGAGTAGTATTCCTTCATATCTCCGAAAAGTCTTTAGTTTTATTATATTTATAAAAGAAATATGGGCTGTACAGAGGTCTTTCCGGAAAAAACTGAGCGCCTGGAGGCGTATAGTGTGGGCGGAGCTAAAGAATGACGAATGCCGCACAAAGCGACGTCCTCAAGCGAAACCCATGGCTATCGATCTCAGCTAATAGGTATGATCCAGAATCACATTCGGAGGCTGAAATAAATTGAACAGGAGAAACAGCAACAACAGGACGTCCGTCTCTGTGGTATGTACTGTATTTACTGGCCTGTAAACATTTGTGTGTCTTTACTCGCAGTTTATGAGGACATGATTCGGTTTATGGACTATTGTATGCGACTAAACCTTAGCAGTAGCAAGCAAAACGGTTCTGCACATCAGACTAGTGTAACATTATACATAGAACAGCAATGGAGTCCGTTAGCGCATTTGAATGACGAAGCACGCGATCGTGTCGTTTACTGATGTTTACTCACGTGACGATAGCCAACAGCCCAGACATTTGAAGCAGTTTTACTCTCCGGCTGCTTCCAAAGCAGGACCGAACCTTTATCGCTGGGACTGCTCCGTCAAAAACACACTTCTTTGGTATGATTTGGTGAAGTCCTGTGACAGCAGTGACCGTGGAAATCCACTTTGCAACGCGACTGAAGCGATGCGGTGAAGCTTCCCGTCATTTCTGCGTTCAAATCGGTTCAAATGCAGCGCTGCCATCCCGGAATGCTGTGCTGAAGCGTTGAAGTCGCTTGATGTCACCCATAGAAATAAAGTGGAGCACGGCGTGTTTATGGGCATGCATTTCCTCTCTCGCTCTAGTCATGCACGCTACCGGGAGAAGAGCCCGTACGGCCCATACAAGGACCTTCTGCTCTATTAACGTCAAGTCGAGCCATACTCGAAAAAAACTCTCCGAAACTTGTGAGAAACCGGAAGGAGTATTTTTGACACAGAAATACTCCATCAAACGTCCAACATTAGTTTTTGAAACTTTGTCTATGTTTAGGATGGGAATCCAAGTCTTTACCAGTGTAAAAAGCTCAGTATGCATGAAATACAACGTCAAGTTATTACGTTTTGCAATACAAGAACACGAATACATTTTACCTACCTTTTTTATAGAAGTACATAGAAGTTAAAGACACCTAAAAATGTGACCCGTAAGATTATATAATGTCTGTCTATATATATATATATATATATATATATATATATATATATATATATATATATAGAGAGAGAGAGACACACTAATCCCCATAATAAAGGTGATACTGTTATCGCAAGGTATCACTGATACATAGAATGTTAATAACACCACTCGACTCTCCAACAGGGGGAACTAAAACCCACACAATCTTAAAGTAGTAGAGTACTTCTGTTGTCTTTATTCAAGTATATACACTATGCCATATAATATTAAGAGCAACACAACAAAAACACAGCGGTAAATGCAGTTTAGCCAGCACAGCGGCAGCCTGAGAAAGTGGAAGATACACGAGTCCAGTGCGAAATTTAGGATACACATAAACATACAAAACATTAATAAACACAAGTGGTAGAAGACAGAGACGGACAGTAGAAATGCAACATTAATAACCACAAAAAAATAAATGTTAGGGTTATACAGGTCACAGCAGTCCCTGCTATTACACACAGGTTGTGTCATTTTATAACATTTCTGATGCTATATTGCCTTTATGTACATTTTATTGGAACCTTTAAGTCCTATCTTGTTTTTAAAGATCAATCCATAAGCAATTGCAAAGTCTTTACAATTCAACATCTGACTTGAGGGAGTCCCACGTCTAACCCCATTCTCAAAAAAAAAGAAAAGGCCAAATTGAACGAACTGATCAACAGTCAAAAAAAAGCAACAACAACAACAAAAAAACATGCAAATAAACAGTCTGAAAATGAAATTCAAACATGTGAAGGGCACTTTCAGTTCCACAAGTGTGTAGCAAAGCTCCAATTAGTGACGTAAACAAGTGGATACTATGTATAAAAATGCAAATGATATATTTATTCATTTAGACTACAAAGACAACCGAAACACAAGCCGAGCAAATTTTCCAGCTTTTGTCACTAAAACATTTGATGTAAGATCAAATTCACCCAACACAGCAGCTACCCTATTGCACATTGTCACAATGCAGAGAATTAACATGCATTAAAACTTGTACACACATATGATTAATTAATTACTGCATCAAACTGTAATATAATATATTACACCAACAGAAAGGTTATAACGAAAGTTGCATGGATACAGAGAACAACATCAACAAAAAAAGTCAAGAAGGCCATTTGAGCAGTGCACTATATTAGCATAAATCCATGACACGATACATTGATATATTGGGCTTTTATTTGACCACAATATTAAAAATGATTTACTTTGTAAAATCTTGACTGACATTTTGACCTTAAAGAGCTCAAGCTGTTCTGTCTTCATACACAAAATTCAATAACTTCCACATTCATTAGTAAGAACCTGCCTGAGGCACTCACAAGGCACGCTCGCTTTCAAACAGGTACTGTAGATAAACATCTGGGGACAGAAATCATATTCCAGTGCATTCTTTTCTGGAGTAGCAATACTTGTAACTCCATGTGAGATAACATCACAAATAACAAAGACAAAGGCTTATTGTTCGTGAAAAAGTTCAATATTCAGTTTGCAGACCTCATTAGCAAATATTATGGTGGTGTAAGAAGTAAAACCAGTCAAAACATTTATATCAACTGAAAGCATCTATGAACCAAATCCAAGCGATAAAACTGAGGTAAACAACTCAATTTAGTTCCGTAACATTTAATGGATTCATAAGTGTAACATTATCCTATGAGATCATTCAAAGTGCTGTGTTACTTTGCATACTGAATCTGTTCTTTCAGTCCTGAGATTTAATCCACATTCTTCTGTAACCATGACAGCCTAAAAGAATTTTCTTTTTACCATGCGGTAGGATTTTTCCTAATTCTTGTGTTATAAACCAGATACAAAAATAAGGCCTTTCCCTCCAAGAAAATGTGCATCACTAAACCATAACTCATGTAAACATTGACCTTCATTAACATGGCGCAGTTCTCACTTTATTAAGGGAATAAGTTTGATTGTATCAGTACTTTACAGAAGCATCATGGTCCTCTGGTGTAACTCAAGATATAAACAACATTAAAGTCATCAATGGCAGACCAAATGGGACGAAAACTCAAACAAGTGACAATTTTGTCTATAAACACTCAGATATGCACACATCTGAATATGCACACTTAAGTCACTTTAAAACAGTCCTATAGTTGTGGGTTTCAATAAAGCATCAAAGTACATCACAAAACTAATTAAAGCAGCAAAAAAAATGCCATTAAGAGTGTCTAGTCTCAACCTGAGTCCCAATAGCGTCTTCTATTTTCAGATTTCTTTGCTAATTTCCATCTTTGCAGAACATAATTTGATGTGCACTTTGGTTCTGGTTGAGCTTTTTTACATCGTTTCTACAGCTAACTTACCAGAAATTAAATACATATACAAAGACTCGAAAACAAAAGTAACCTCTGGAGAAGGTAGTCCTGTCTAAACACAGCTCATGACAGTCCGATGAAGAGACCTCCTAGTACCTCTCTTCATTGGGACATCCAAGCGCAGACCTTCAATGCGCCAGGTCAGTGTGACTGGAACTCAGGTCGCGCGTCTTCCTTAGACTATTATTTCGTTCCTGTAAGAAAGATACAATAAACTGAGCTCAGGAGATCCTGAAGGAAGTGACCGAAAGACCGGTCAGGGTAAGTTAGGGCACCCTCAAGATACGTTATACAAATGTCTTCTTGTAAACTAAACCATTACTTGTTTTGTGCAGTCTATTTTACATTATCAATTCACACATTAAAAGTTCTATTAGATTACATTTTGCCAGGACAGTGTTAGGGCAGAAAAAAAGGTGATTTTAAACTAAAGATTCTCTAAATTAAAAAATATCATTAAGGCTGTTGGGGACAGTTCATATAGGTCACGCCTGGGGGCCGGATATTTCTTCATTATATAATCTCTTGGAACTTGACAGTAACATTAGCTTGAGTTGGGATTTTAAAGGTGCAGTGTTTAATATTTATTAGGATCTACTGACAGAAATGCTATATAATATGCATACCTATGTTTTCAGTGGTGTATAAACATCTTACATAATGAACCATTATGTTTTTTTTCCGTTTTTTTTTTTCCTTAGAATGAGCCATTTTTATCTACATACACCATGGGCCCCCTTACAGTGAAATTGCCATTTTGCGCCACCATGTTTCTACAGTAGCCCTGAATGGACAAACTTCTTTACAGAGCACTAGCTACTCTGCTACCGTGTCAGACAACAACATCTTTGTCTCGTGTCAGACACCGTAGCTTCTCCATGTGCTTCGAAAGGGAGGGGTGAGCGGTGGCCGGTTGCAATTCACTGCTAAAATGTACACAGTGCACCTTTAACAAACAGTAACATCTACACATTTTCAACAACCTCAGTTAACACTTAAATATTCTTACTTGAGTTAGAACCCTACTCTTATTCAAATTAACCATTGCTTTTCGATAGCATCATACAGATCATTAGCCTAGAAATCTAGACGCACCCTAGCGGCAGCAAATCTAATCTGCCCGCAAGTGTTGTCTAGCAACTCTCAATACACTTCTGAGCTGTAAACGCCAAACTCTTGTCTGGCCAATCACATTGTAAATAGAGTCAGTGGGCGGGACTTAACATAATGACAGCCGAATAGCCCTTGCGTGCTTCTAGTAAACACAGAAACTGTCGTCTGGTGAACGGCGGTCTTTCGAATCAGCTTTGACCGCGACTCTGGAAGACTTGGAGTTAAGCTTTTTTTCTGAGAAAAGAACAAAGAATGGCACTGAAGTCATTCTTAAAAAGGAGAGATGTGTTCGGAGAGTTTTGCCGACCGGATACGGTGAATGTTTAATCAGTCAGCGAGCTCTGTTTCACCTTCGTTGCTCTGGTTGGTGTAGCGCTATCCTATCGCGTGCAGAGGGCGTTTGAAAGACAACGTTTATCCCGCCCCTCGGATTGAGCCCTGTCAATGGTGAGTTTCCAGACCAAACATCTTGATGTGGGTCTGGCTTGTCAGGCTAACAGATCATGATAACCACAGGTTAAACCTTACATTGCACCTCACTACCATGGTAAAAAAAATATTGTTTCTATGGTATCTCGAATGGCTTTATAGCATTCAGTCTTTTAACAAATTTACTATAAATACAATGGCATCAAAGGGTTAGATTATAACAAAAGTTTGTTATTTGCTCATATTTCATTGCTCCTTTAATATTTAATCCATGTCTACAATAATATAATAACATTTGATTTGAATATCCCACATTTCTGCCACAATACCATGTTTACAGTTAGTGGTACTACAGTAAATCCATGGTAAATGCTTGTGATTTGTGGATTGAAAAGTAGGCTATCCTAACTTGATCGTTGTTGCACAAAGTTTCTCCAGTTTTCCTTGTCAGTGGTGTTAAGAATGGTAGCGCTGGTTTCATTAAATGTACTTACACAGTACGCAATGACAGACACACAAGGTTTAGTTTACAGCAATGGTTTGCTACTTGCTAATGCTAGTTGGTGACCAGTGGTATTAGGGGAAGGGGCATTCACATTCTAGAAAGCATTCGATTGAACAAAAAGCTGGACACACCAATTTATACAAAATTAGATATATACAGTGCCTTGCGAAAGTATTCAGCCCCCTTGAACTTTGCAACCTTTTGCCACATTTCAGGCTTCAAACATAAAGATATAAAACTGTAATTTTTTGTAAAGAATCAACAAGTGGGACACAATCATGAAGTGGGATGAAATTTATTGGATATTTCAAACTTTTTTAACAAGTCAATAACTGAAAAATTGGGCGTGCAAAATTATTCGGCCCCTTTACTTTCAGTGCAACAAACTCTCTCCAGAAGTTCAGTGAGGATCTCTGAATGATCCAATGTTGACCTAAATGACTAATGATGATAAATAGAATCCACCTGTGTGTAATCAAGTCTCCATATAAATGCACCTGCACTGTGATAGTCTCAGAGGTCCGTTTAAAGCGCAGAGAGCATCATGAAGAACAAGGAACACACCAGGCAGGTCCGAGATACTGTTGTGGAGAAGTTTAAAGCCGGATTTGGATACAAAAATATTTTCCAAGCTTTAAACATCCCAAGGAGCACTGTGCAAGCGATAATATTGAAATGGAAGGAGTATCAGACCACTGCAGATCTACCAAGACCTGGCCGTCCCTCTAAACTTTCAGCTCATACAAGGAGAAGACTGATCAGAGATGCAGCCGAGAGGCCCATGATCACTCTGGATGAACTTCAGAGATCTACAGCTGAGGTGGGAGACTCTGTCCATAGGACAACAATCAGTCGTATACTGCACAAATCTGGCCTTTATGGAAGAGTGGCAAGAAGAAAGCCATTTCTTTAAGATATCCATAAAACGTGTTGTTAAAAGTTTGCCACAAGATACCCTGGAGACACACCAAACATGTGGAAGAAGGTGCTCTGGTCAGATGAAACCAAACTTTGGCAACAATGCCAAACGTTATGTTTGGCGTAAAAGCAGCACAGCTCATCACCCTGAACACACCATCCCCACTGTCAAACATGGTGGTGGCAGCATTGGGGTTTGGGCCTGCTTTTCTTCAACATGGACAGGGAAGATGGTTAAAAGTGATGGGAAGATGGATGGAGCCAAATACAGGACCATTCTGTACGAAAACCTGATGGAGTCTGCAAAAGACCTGAGACTGGGACGGAGATTTGTCTTCCAACAAGACAATGATCCAAAACATAAAGCAAAATCTACAATGGAATGGTTCAACAATAAACATATCCAGGTGTTAGAATGGCCAAGTCAAAGTCCAGACCTGAATCCAATCGAGAATCTGTGGAAAGAACTGAAAACTGCTGTTCACAAACACTCTCCATCCAACCCCACTGAGCTCGAGCTGTTCTGCAAGGAGGAATGGGCAAAAATTTCAGTCTCTCGATGTGCAAAACGGATAGACATACCCCAAGCGACTTACAGCTGTAATCGCAGCAAAAGGTGGCGCTACAAAGTATTAACTTAAGGGGGCCGAATAATTTTGCATGCCCAATTTTCAGTTTTTGATTTGTTAAAAAAGTTTAAAACATCCAATAATTTCGTTCCACTTCATGATTGTGTCCCACTTGTTGTTGATTCTTCACAAAAAAATTACAGTTTTATATCTTTATGTTTGAAGCCTGAAATGTGGCAAAAGGTTGCAAATTTCAAGGGGGCCGAATACTTTCGCAAGGCACTGTGTGTTTCTGATGCATTTTTAGCAAGCGGCAACCTCCCGCAGTTTCTCTTGAAGCCAATACGGAAGTGACTTAAACTGCAATTCCTCGACTGGCTGCAAAAGGGAGCAAAATCTCATTGAGCCCCATGTTAAAATTCTCAACTTTACAGCAGAAAAAAAAAACATGTTTACAGCCCGATACAAATTGTGGTTTTGGTCTATACGGCTAATTTTGCCCTTCATGAAAACTGTGAGGGGGGGGGGATTTTTTTTTAATGACTAATTCGTTTGCATTATATAAAGCCTTAAAGTTCTGCATAATTAAGTGCGTGGCCACTTTGATTAAAAGGTTGATAACCAATTATCCGCTGTCTGTTAGTCATCACGTCACCTCAGCTCTGCCCACGTCCCGCCTCTTTGCCAATTTTCTGTTATCCGGCGATGGCCAGCTCATCTCTACTTTACCCTTCAAAACTGCACTTCAAAATCCTATGGGTGACGTCACGGACACTATGTCCATATTTTTTACAGTCTATGTTTTTTAGCGATCTTCCAAAATGTGATAAAAAAAATTGTATTTTAGCATAAAGATAACTGAAAAGCAAATGTGGACTAAAACTCACAAAAATACAGTTGCATTTCAGTGTCCTTATTTTCAGACCAAAAAACTGGACAAATGACCCAAAAAACAATATGAAATAGTGCTGTTAAGGTGAATATGCATCTTTTTAGGTATAATAAATACACAACTTAATGCATTAGCTGAACTTCTGGATTGTTTCTTAACAAAGTGTTCATTTCATAACCGAAGACCATTAGTGGTTACTGTGGATTTTAGCAAACAAACTCAAATGTGTTGGTCTGTGAGATCTCACACATACAGTTAATTAATGCGTGTTAATATGGCAATGATAGAGCTGTGGGTGTGTTGATAATAGATGCCCTCAAAACAAACAAGAGTATGAGACTGAAAAAGACAGTAAAGTGCCAGACACATTGGCCAGAAAAATAAAGAGATCAAGAGGAATTGAGAGACTGAATGAAACAGATATATACAAGACGGAGACAGACATCAAGAACAGACTGAGCTGAAAACTGAGGAGAAAGCTGTCAGGAGAGAGAAAGAGCAGGAAAGAAAGATGTTGTCTTACTTTGAGTTCTCCCACAGGTTTATCCGGCTCGTTGAGAACTCCAAGAGAGCTGGCCCTCTTCATGCTGCATCCGAGAGAGCCACATGCAAGCACGTCAGTTAGGTCAAAGGGCAGGTGTGAGGGGTCACGGAGGGATGGGAATGTGAGGGTTAAAACATGTAAAAGCAATCACTCAATGATGTTACGTTACAATGTGGATAAGATAAAAACACCACAATGGAAAGACATGCAATGACATACTGGCCATGTACACACTGCAGCCTGTTTTGTACACGCAGTGTTCAGTAATTTAAGAGTGACAACTGCAATCTACAACTTAATTCCAGATTTTTTATTTATTTTTATTATTAACAAAAATTATATTTAGTGTGTATGGAACGGAACAACTAGTTAAAAGGGACAGTTCACCCAAAAATGTGAATGAATTTAGTAATTCATAATAAATAATTAAATGTATTCATCATATAAAGCAATCAGATTTCATCAAAAAATATCTTCATTTGTTTTCCTAAGACGTATGAAAGGATTTTGAACGACATGAGGGTGAGTAATTAATGACAGAATTTTCATTTTTGGGTGAACTAACCCTTTAATGGCATATTTAAACGTGCATCATATACGTGTCTCTCTTCTGTATGTGTGGAGCAAAAAAGGGATCGAGGTACGAGTTCTGACTCATTCGTGATGCTAGATCTTGCTAGAAAAGCAGCACAAAACTACAGGCCCATAAAAATCCAAAATAAATCTCAATTGAAAACAAAAATGAAATATTGTGACCAGCAATGGTCCACATTAAAAACTCCCTAAACCCAAACATGCCTACAAACACTTATAAAATGGACATGGCAAAACTTAAAAGGGAGTGCTGTGTGAAGTAGCCTTACAGACAAAACACAACACCCCTATCAACTGTGGTCATGTTAAATTTGCAGAACATCGCTTTGGTTGCTGTAATATATTACTTTAAATCCCAAATAGTGTATACCAAACACTCGAGACGCCAGAACGTCAATCATCACAATTTCAGGAGAAAGAAATTTTCCATACACACACGAAACGGTCATTTTCACTCCAGTATTTAAATGTCACTCATAGAACTTTCCAGTGTGTACATGGTCACTGTTACGTTAGTCATCTACCACATGTTTTTTGATACTTCTCTCATTACTCACAGATAAAATATTCTTATACAGAATAATTTTTTTTTAAATACTACTACTGGGCTATTTCAAGTCCAATCCTCTGATTGTTAACCGTGTAAACGCATTACAGTCTGTGAAAAGGGTTCGTTGTAAAGTGAATTTCAAACAGTAAAAAAAAAAAAAAGAAGGAAAAAAAAGCCAGTGAGTTGGTAGACAAGTAGGTGAAGATGAGGAGAGAGGTTAAAAAAAATTGGATAACACTGCAAGGGACAAAAAGACAGAATATGGAGGAAACAGGCATGCAGCAGACAGCGAATTTGCATGGAAATGTTTATTCAAATTAAACAAATGTACAACACAGCACAGAGTAATAAAAGTCCTCAAATAAAAAAATAACAAAACAGATCCAAGCAGACACAAAAAGGCATTAAGAAACCCACCAGGCAAAAAGGCATAACAGATGAACTAAGTAACCACAACACACCAGAAAATATAGTTCAAATGCAAAAAATAAATTAAATCAAATTGCATTTTACAGGGTAAGGAGAGAAAGTTAGTCACATCTGGCAAATCAGATGCTTTAGGAACCCCAGTGAGCCGTCCTGAACACACTGCATCATAACGTCATCCGTCCGTCACATTAGATGTCAATGTATCATTCAGGATTAAGCAGGTTTATACATGTGCAAAAATACAGCCCAGTTAATAAAGCAAGCAAATCCCTTCATCCACTTAAAGCTGAGTAGTGAAAGAGAAAGACTGCATATACCAGGACTTTCCTTCATTATAACGTCATCAGTGTGCGCAAAATCCCATCTCCATGTAGTAAACCACCTGCCTTCCTCACATTAAAAGAGATTATTCTATAAAACCAGTCCCATCAGCCTTTTAAAAAAGAAAAGCAATTTTTTGGTGTCATCCAGTGTTTCAGATTTGGGAGACATTCACTTTAATTCATTTTATGTTCTCCATATTTACAGTCTATACCTCCCATTGACATTTAAATGATTTTTTTCGAATGACAATTTCAGACCGACATTTCAGATTGTAATTCTGTCTCTGTGAAATCCTAAACTACTCAATCCCGCTCCTTGAGATCTACCCCACTGCAGAGTTCAGTTGAAACTCTCATTGTATCATTTTAACAATGTCTCCCCAACAGTGTGATTGAGCGTTTTCCTTTCCCAGTTTTCAAACAATATAGCAATTCAAGTTACTATTCCAGTGTATGGTCATGATGTCACGTTCGCCTACCCATCGTTGAGTCCATAGTGGGAAGGTTTGGGATATTGGAATGGGGAAGTTTGGTCTGAAAATAGGATGGAAGTGGTGATAGTTACCCAGGATTTTTGGGTTCGTTTTCCCGTAAGCCTCCTCCTTTGAGCTTGCGGACCAGTTTCTCACTGCTGCGTCGGATAGAAGCCCGCAGTTTACTAAAGGAACCGCTGCGCTTCAACGAGCCAGAGCCGTCCTGTCAACAGAGAGGCTGCAGCGTTAAAACCGCACATACTGATTAACATACTGCACATTAGTGAAAGAGGTCACACAAGCTCATCATCAAACACACTCAAGCACAATGATCACTTACCCGGATCTGGAAATAAATATGTGGTTTAAAAGGGATAGTTCACCCAAAAGAGAAAATTCATATGAATCTCCATATGTGAATACAAGCTTAAATTGAATCTGTTCATCATATAAAGTGATCGTGTCTCTTTAGAAATTCAATCAGATTAGTTCTCTTCAAAAAACTCTTTTGAAGCGTCAAAGTGATAGTTGTGTAGCTGTCAATGGAGGGACAGAAAGCTCTCAGATTTCATCCAAAAGATCTTCATTTGTGTTCCAAAGAGAGAAGTCTTATGGGTTTGGAATGGCATGAGTGAGGAAATGATGGCCTTTTTGGGTGAACAATCTCTTTAAACTAAAACATTCACTTCTAAATCTCTTAAATATGGCTCACACATGACCACAATTAAATATTAATTTTATTTTAATCATTTTTTGAAAGAAAGAGTTTACTGTATAAATAATTTTCTCACACTCTACTCAAAAAATATATATATTTATTACCATTTCTTAAATGACTCTCCAATACTTTTTCCAGCTATTCACGAGTACTGGAGGGATTCTATAATTGCAGGTACATTTGGTGTCCAAAGTCATTATTGTTTGGTAATAATGGTTTTATTGTTATACACAAATATTGTTACTTACTGTAATGGATCACAACATGTTACAGTCCATAACAATAACATTTCTGTCAAAAGTGTCTTATACAGCTGAAAAGCATGATTTCCTGTATTTTATTTGAGGTACATTTCATTTTTATTTAAATAATCCTAAATAGTAATCTTCCTAGTTCTACAAGATTAAATTGTTTAGAAATTACTTTTATCTTATAAAAATGTGTCCATAAATCTTCCATCAATTATGTTACCGTACTATGCTTTTCCTTTAAATTGAGAGAAATTATACTCCCACAACTATGCAATTTGGAAATTATATCACTTTTCCTCACTGATAAGAAACACTGAAAGGTATGTATAATAATAGTATAATAATACTTTAATCTAAGAAGTTCTTACACCAAGTGTTATTTTGTAAAACGTCTAAATTGTTACCACAATGTCAAAAGGAAACCAGAATTGAACACTGATCACGGTGAAATTGAAACTCTTTTAATCATGATTTTAATTTCTGTTAATCATGATTTTATTATTGCCATGGGCTCTTAGCATTTAATGTTAGCAAGTAGAGTTTTTGGCTAAAAAGTTTAAAATTTCCAATCCTCTTACCGTCAAACTGTTACAGATGTTATTTGTCTGTAACAGATAACAAACAACACTATAAAGACATTACTTTTCTGTTAGTGAAGAGATTTTTTCTTAACTTTTTGAAATGCAAAATGTACCTCCAATTATAGAACCACTCGCTAGATAAGAAAACGGCCACTTCGAGCTAATGAAACATTTTACTAGAACGATCCCTACAGAAATTTAAATGTAAAAAAAAAAAAAAAAAAAAAATCACAATTTTAAAATTATTTTAAGTTGCCAGGTTTGAAATTTTCCCATGAACATATGTAAAAATCTGTAGGTCTAGGTCCGGATACATTTCTTCCTCCGATCTTTACCACAGTCTGCTCTGCTGCAGTCTCTTCTGCTGCGACCTCTCACCTTTGACCCCCTGAACCTGGCTATTCATCCAGGGGCTTGGAAAAGCGACGAGGATTTTGGAGTGGGCTGATGGAGGTGGAGGGGGGAGGAAGGAGAAGTTTGAAGAAGATGCAACACTGACCCTCCATTAAAAAGACAAGCAGTTTTTGCAGTCAGCCACAACACGTCCAACTCGCACACACACCAACATCAGTTTAAAACATTTCACCGGAAAAACACACATATGCTTTCAAGACAGATAAAGAGAAGGAGAACACAGGCAGAGGCTGTGATCAGCAAAGTCAGTTTTATTTGAAGTTATGAAAGACACAAGATGCAGCAACACACCAGAGAACATGTTAGTAGAAGAAAGAAAACAAGAGCAACAGATTCTACAGACATGCTTCTATTCGCCCCATCTCATCCCTCTTTTTCTTCTTATCAACCCATCTCCCTTCTCTAAAGTTCTACTATATACAATGGTCTCACAATAATGAATGAACAATATGAAAATGGCTTGAAATAGTGTGTGGGGAAACAAGATTTGGTGGCCTATACATATGCTGAACAACACAACCATGCCACATTAATGCACTGTACAGGAAGTTTGAGAGAGAGATAGCATTACAGGGCTCACTTTTAAACAGCAGTTCAAAGTTCAAATGGCTCCCATCGCTACAAGACATTGAGGGAAACCAATGAGAAACAAGAGAAGTGCCACAGGCCTTGCAGAGCAAATCAATGTTAGCGTCAATACAAGAAAAGCTCCATTTACAGCACTCCTGGCATAATGGTGATTAGCACAATGTATAATTTCGACTCATCTCTCGGTTTATTCATTTTTAGGGATGCATGATATAGACCACCATATCGGTATCAGTCGATATATGTTCATTTTTAAATGTTATCGTTATCGGCCTAATAAGAAAATGTAGCTGATATATTAAAGCCGGATCTCACGAAAATGCATATAAATAGTACGTGTGCAATGTATACGCCAAAACTCATTTTGGCGTGCATATGATACGCTGTTTTTCGCGTGCATATGAAACGCACTTTATGGCGTATTATACATACGGACCCCCCCACCCCACTACCCTAAACCTACCTAAGAGCGTGTCATATATACGCCATAAAGTGCGTATCATATGCATGCGAAAAATAGCGTATCATATGCACGCCAAAATGAGTTTTGGCGTATACATTCCACAACATTGCACACTTGTTCTATTTATACGCATTTAGATGTGATCGGGTTGATTAAAGCAGATAAATAATGGATTATCTCCTTCAGCTGAGACACTTCAGATGTGGACAGTCCACCATGATGGCTTTGAGTCGCTCGAAATATGATTGGAATCGTATTTCTTCAATAAGGAAAACGCAGTTAAGTGCAACATGTGCCGCACAAGTCTGTGAAATAGGCTACATAAAATTATAATGAGATCATAATTGTGTGCCTGGGACGTGGATTTAATGATGAGAGTTTTGTTTGTATAATCAGGCTCTCAAAAATTATATAAAATTTGGATTTAGCTTTATCTGCTTTCAAATTAAAATAAATATTGGTTAATCGCATCAGCCCAAAAAATTTATATCATATTATATATTTATGCCTCCCTATTTTGGTTTTATTATCATCATTTTTTTTAGCACTGCCCTGAATAAACTTTTTTTTTTTAACATAATATATACGTTTCAATATAGTACACAAGACAAAATTAAAGCCAAATTTAAAAAAAACTTTTTTAAATAAATTCAGCTATAAGTTCAAATATTGTTTCAAAAGTATGACCACATGTCCAAAGTTCTACACAATTATATTAAATAAAAAGAACAGATTTTTTCAGGAAACTTGACAATTTACAGCATTATACAAGTATGTTTTTTACATTTAAAAAAATTAATTTGAGAAATGAGATTGTGGTAATCAACGTTATGGCAAAAAATGCTTTAGCTGTAACTTATTATTGAACCCAGAATATGGCTAAACATGACGTCTACTCAGACTAAGGTCTTTACACAAATCTTTTATACAGATTTGTAATATAGTGCAAGACTATTTCTGACAGATAGGGTCACCATTCCTTTTGTGTTCAATGAAGAAAATAACAGCAAATAGGTTCAGAACGACATGAGGCCAAGTAAATAATGACAGAAAGTTCATTCTTGAGTGAACTATTGCTTAAAAACACCAAAGCTGCTGTATTGAGACTACAGCCGAGATGAAAATTACAGTCAGTGTTAAAGAAGGACGGGAAAATTGAGGATAGACCCTCTGGAGTATTGATCAAGGAAACAGAGTGTGTTTACTAAGAGAGAGCTACAGCAGGAGACTCTGAGATGGAGCTCTACAGGAAGTTAATTAGACACAGAGACATGGTGGCAGCTTACATTCCAGATGAACAGACAAACAGTTAAAGAGACTGACAGACAAGAGGAGACCTCCTTACGGACATATTACAGATTGACAGATTATTATAGCGCTGCAAGATAGAAGAGAGACTTAGTTCAGCTTTGACAAGAAGGAAAGGCCAAGGAATTTGGCCCGGTTGGATCTGTTTTAGCCCACTTATGCCCACAGGAGGAGGAGAAGGAAAGGTGCCGTTCGGAGAGAGGAGACGAAAAACATCAAAGCTGGAGAGGGGGGTGAGGAGGGCATCCATCATGCAGAAGGTAAGTTCAATAACCACAACAAGGCATCTGGAGTTACACCTGCCAACCACACAAGAAAGAAAGATAGAGAGAGCAATGCAAGAAGAGGCAGAATAAGTACACAAGGAGGAGAGAGAGGTTATAGAGAAAGAGGAACAGAGACAAAATGTTATATTATTAGGGAGACTGAAATTGAAAGCGGAGACAATGAAAAGAGATGGAAAAAACAAGAGATATTGAAAGCAAAATGAAATGTTAGATGGCAGTAAGGCCTGAAACATACTGTACGCAAGAAAATAAATTAATTCATGCCACTGGATTCTGAAATGTGCCAGTGTAACCCCTCCGGTTCTACTCGCACCACTCCGAGTCATATTTGAACCGGCATTTCCTGCAT
Organism: Pseudorasbora parva; assembly: GCF_024679245.1. Classification (NCBI taxonomy): domain Eukaryota; kingdom Metazoa; phylum Chordata; class Actinopteri; order Cypriniformes; family Gobionidae; genus Pseudorasbora; species Pseudorasbora parva. The sequence continues at coordinate 9,872,130 of NC_090188.1, read as the reverse complement.
GGGGGGTAGGTATGCTAACAAGTACAGTACACACACTTCTCCCTCTCCATTCTCAGAGTTGCCACAAAGGGAGCTATAGCATGAGAGCAATTTTTTTCTTTAAAAGCTACATTGTGTGATATTTACCCCCATCTAGCGGTGTAAAGGTATATGACAATCCAGTGAACATTAGTTTCTGTTCCTCTCAATTCCGATTTCGTTTGAACTCCTACGGTGGGCGATTTAGTCCAAGATTAACATGGCTTCCAGTTCGACCTTGTTTATGACTGCCATCGAGTGTTAAAACGTGAAAAGCGAAGCTTGAATTTACGGGTATGTCCCTCTTTGGCTAATGTACTTTCAAGATGGAGGGGCAACATGGCGACTGGCATTCGAACCCCTCGCCCGTATGTATTTTCAATGGCATATTATAAACTTACGAGAATACTTTACTACTTGAAAGAAGTAAATATACATTAATGAGCACATATATTTTTGAAAGAACTAAGTGTTTTTAGCTAAGAATAAACTAAAAAAAAGCTTTAAAGCTGCACTATGTCCTTTTTTATCCACTAGAGGGCGCCTATTTAAAACAAAGTTTGAAGTAGTTTGTAGTTTGATGACGCTAAGTTTGAGCTCAGAATCTTGGGACATGGGGTCTTCACCTCACAGCTGGTGGAAAACAATCGGGATAGGACTGGGGCAGGAATCATGTTGATGGATCCTGCTATCATGCTATAGTCTGGATCGGATGGTGGACCTGCGTCTGGACATGACCAACACATCCTGGAGTGTCTGCTGAGACCGTGTCAATTGGTGTCTCTTCTGAATTTGCCTCACCGGCACGTCATCCTCAATAAACCCGTCTCCGGCGCAATAACTCCGATCTTTCATGTATTCATACTCTAGTGTAAACGACACGCCATCCTAAATAAACCCGTCTCTTGCATGATACCCCGAAATTTTGAATATTCCGATCTGATTTCTGACCTGTAAGGGTGCCAGAATAATAATGATACACTGTTTGTTAATAGGCCAGAGGAGAACTGGCACTCCGACTGAGTCTGGTGTCTCCCAAGGTTTATTTTTCTCCATCATGCCCTGATGGAGTTTAGGTTCCTTGCCACTGTCGTCTTTGGCTTGGCTTGCTCAGAGGGGGACACTTAAATTATGATCCAAATTATTAAACTAAATATACAAATAAAATTAATTAATTAGGTCTTATTTAATTCTATAAACTATAATACTGATCTGCCAACATTGTCGCTCTATGATGAATTAAAAGTGTTGAGCTGGGAGCTGAGCAAGGCCACTGGAGCGATTGTTGCCAAACACACGACTCGCGAGCAGCGGGACTTTTATTATTATGACGGGACACAGTCACGGGTGCCATTTCCGTTTTTCCGGTCATGAGTATGAGGGAATGCAGCTTTGTTAATCATATCAGATACATTTAAGTGTGTTTAAAAATATATGACGTTACTCTGTGCGTTCGCTCAGTGGCTGCTGTAACACTAGTTCACACTGCAAAGAGTAAAGCGTTACCGCCAAATAAAACTGGAAACCGAGAGTAACGCAGATATGACGCAATTGACAGGCGACTCACTCAGACGTCCCGGCTCCTTGGTTAAAATAGTGATTTTCTCACAGTTTACAAATAGTTGGAAACATTTGGGATATTGTAAGTACTCAACTGAACAAAATATATAACACTGGACTAGTGGTTTTTGGATATTTTACTGCAAAAATACTACATAGTGCACCTTTAATGGTCAGTTTACTCTTTCAGAGAATAACTTACTTCAGAGTGGACTTTGTGCTCTGTAACTTTGCAGAAATGCTCAAACAGCAGAATTACACATGATTGAAACTTGGAGAAACAACAAAAAAAAAAAACAGCATTATAGGGCTCCTTTAAAACCGAGACAAGAGTTAGCATTTTTACACTTTTAGCAACAGTTGCATCATCCTGAAGTCAATGGGCTTTTGTAAAAAATTCTGAAATAAGATATGTTTGAGTTTTATTCTATGACATAAAATACATCAATAATGTATTTTTTTTTTTTTTTTAAAGCTTTCATTAATCTTGAAAAAGGTGGTTGATGACGAGAGGTTTGCAAGGACATTAAACAATCACGCCAAACAGGAAATCCACAATCTTGCAAACTTAAACTTTCCCACTTATAGATTTTAAATAAAAATTGAAAGTTGTTGGAAGCTTAGCGGAAGCGGTCAAGATCGTTCATAGCCCACGTTTCGCTTTTAACTTCTGGTGATTGTCTTTAAAATTTAAAAAATCATACATTATGTTACATTACATCATGTTTTTATAATTTTTTTTATGAAGATTGTCTTTGTGGCTAACAAGTTTATGAATATTTAAATTCTTTGTTCACTGAGCTTATTTTAAGCAATAATCCAAAAACCATCGGCAATCAGCTTTTTTTTTGAAGGAACAAAGTTCACAAGGTACCAGGTTGATAAATGCGCTTTTGAGGAATAAATAATCAATGTATTTGCCAGGTTTTTGGCATTGGTCTATAGCAATTTGCATTTGCAATTTGTTGCGTTTGCATAAATAAGTGTTTTTAAGTCAAGGGAACATGTAAATGGGTTGTGGTAGATAAACTCCTCAGAAGAACCAGCAGAAACTCACAGGGGCATAAACAAAGCAAATGAAAGCTCCAACAAAACAAAGAACACTAATATAGTGCCGCTGTGATCACACATGGGATCATGCTTGTTTTGAGTAAAATGGCAGGCCGAAATAAATTCAGCACTGTAGTCTCATTTAGAGGCCAACGCCACAGGCCGTTTTCCATGACTCTATTCCTTCAACCCCGAGCGAGGTCTAAAAATGGCATGCTATCAACCCTGAGGTCCCATTGATTTGTGCAAGCTGATACATTATGGACCTCAGATTCGACTGGGAGAGGGATAGAAACAGATGAGGACAATAGCACGGAATGAGCTGGCAAGAGGTAGAAAGCAAGAGGATATTTTAAGTGCGCAAACAAACGCATTCACAAATAGGATTAGAGCATGCATTCAATGAGACAAATCAGAAAAACATCAGGAGTACAGAACACACAGCCCACACCAACATATGTGACCCCAATGTGAATGGGAGACCTCGCTGGTTTTGCTATGGCTCTATGCGAGTGCCTGTAATGTATGAAAACAAATGCATGTTTGAGAGATTTACAATATAACAGTACAGTATATAGAACGGAGCCATATGTGTGCAAGAGAAAGAGGCAAGGACATATAAGCAAGAAAGACAGGGAAGGGAGATTCAGGTAAATGAGATCACAGCCAAACCAGCTCGATGAATCTGATAGGAGCCTCCCACAACCTGAATTGGGGGCGGATTCTCACCAGGGGGGGATGCTGATTGGTTGTCTTAAAGCTATGGGGTTACTGTTGCTACGGCAGCATAAAAGTTGTGACTCAGAATTGCAGAGAGACTACAGCAGAGGTGTGATGATCAAAACAGCAGCTATGAAACATCTGCCTTACAGAAGAGAAGGAGCTCTCATTCATCTAATGAACAGCTACAGAGATTTTAGGAAGTTAATGAATGAGTTCTGTTTAGATTTACGATGATTCCGATCATTCATTAAACTTGTGGAATATTTTTAAACAATTCATTGCATCTGGCACATATTTGAGGATTGAGTGTGTTTAAAAGACAAACTGTGATTTAAACTCTAAACGCATTAGAATGATTTCAATAATGCAGCCCATCTTCTTAGCAATTGTTTTTAGAGACTGCAGGTACATTCAAAATTAAAGATTTTGCTCTTGTTTTTTAAGACATATTTTTTACTTTATATACATATATTTTATATAATACAATAAAATACAAAAAATTATTAACTTCTATAAAAATGGAACTGTATCAAACATTAATACTTATGAATATATAAAGTGTTTATAAATACACTAACACTTAAAGGTCTGGACAACTCTTATAATAATAAAAAGTATAATAAAATATTAGTAATAAAATGCATTACATTTAATAATATTATTAAACATAATTGAATATTAATAATAAATGCGTGTACATATATTTAGATGCATTTAGATGTAATTATAATAACAATATCATATATATATATATATATATATATATATATATATATATATATATATATATATTTATATATATATATATATATATAAACTTAAAGCATTTCTGTCTAAGACTCTAAATCAACAACAACAAAAAAGAAAGAAATCATTATACATAAATTAAGTCAGGTATGTCCAAACGTTTGATTGGTAGTGTATTTATGAAGATTATGTACTAAATAAACAGTATGTATAAAACAATCTCTGCAGTCAGTGGATATAATTTAACTGAGTTAATTATGGTTGAAAGGGTTAATAGGGTTTCAAGTCAGGCCACTATAAAGCACTACAGGCAAATCAATTTGACACTCAATCAGCATGAGGACTATGACTACCACAATGTGTGGAGTCAAAGTATAAAGAGTAACTTTGAGCCTCAGAAACAGGCCTGCAAATTCCACAGGCTACTCTTTGAGAGCAAAAGTGCTGAACTGACTGTGGTTACTTTCATACTCTCGATACTAAACTCCACACAAGCCACTGTTATAATATAAGTGCATGTTCCTGTTTAAAATAGAGTTTGATCAATACACCGGCACACAGCCGAATGAGTTATTCTTCATTTAATCTAATTGTGGTTGTGAGGTGGGGTGGATGTATGAGGGACATTGGCCCTCATTTATCAAAAGTGCGTACACCAAATTTCCAGCGTACACCTTGCGTACACCCAAACCCACGGTGACTTTGAGATTTATCAATATGGACGTTGGCGTACGGCACGCTCAAATCCTACGCCAGCTCAGGAGGTGGTGTACGCACGTTTGAGTTAGTGCGAAAATGCGCAGAAAAACAATTCCTAACACCACAAAACGCACTGACAAGATATGCTATATGACCCACTGTTAAAAACCACAACAACAACATTCAGTGTTTATTTTTGTGCAACATGAACGTCAATGTTTAATTTGTGTGACTTTACCAAAGTGTTTGATCTGTAGGCATATGTATTCCTCCAGTCGCGAGCCTGTGCGCTTTATCTGACGTTTCAGGCCCGCGCCTGGCCCAGCAGCTGCGCACGGACTGGGACTAAAATAATTCAGACTGACAAAATAATAAAAATGGCCTTCTTCTTTTAAATAATAATAAAATCAATAAAAACGGCATTTTCTTCTAAATAACAAGCGTCATTAAGAATAATAATCATAATAATAAGAAGAAGAATCTTACAAATTGTCATGTAATTATTAATGTGAATGAATCTTACTCCACATCACATCATCATCACTATTGTACACCCCAATACATGTGCCGTGATACGAAATTAAATGCTAATTGTTTCAAAACGTGCTGTAAAATAATGCATTGTGATGGTAATTTATCATTCAAACAGCTATTTAAACTGCTGGAGTGCGCTTCTCAACCCCCACACTAACAGTAGCTACTCGTAATTTGGGTCCATATTTTGTTTTTGTGAGCGCCTTTAATCCCACTCTTTAAACTCCCAAATAAAACAATTTCGGGTTTTTTCCACTTCCCTGGTGATGGTCTCGATGGGCGCATCTCAATCATCTCAATAGTTCAGTAGTCAGAGCACTGATCAGGGAGTCAGCCCATTGACTGATGTCCTAATCAGTGCCCTGACTAGTGGACTAGTGAGATGATTGAGCGCGCCCGATCTCCACGTCGGAGAAGTTTCGCTTCTTTGCCGTCTTCTGTTTGTCCATGGCGTAAAATGAGGGCGTGGGGGAGGCGGAGACTTGAATATATAGGGGCGTGTTATTCTAATGACGATCGTTTTCAGCCGCGGGATTTATCAAGGGCAAGTATTGCGTACACCTGAATTGCAGAGGTGCGCACAGTTTCATAAATCAGGCGGTGAGAGGAGTGTAAGCATAATCTTACGCCAACATATACACCCGTTTCTACGCAAGATTGATAAATGAGGGCCATTGTGTCTTGTCAGAATTACATGCAGCCCTACCTCACTATCCTCTCACTGTATATTTATGCCTGCCAGGACTCATGGGACATTGTAGTGTGTGTGCGGGCCTGGGCGGTGTGTACTGTACTTACCCCGTTCCACTCCACGCTCATACTCACTTCCTCTCCTCCGTCAGGGCCGCTTTCGTACTTCACTGTGTCAGAGATCAGGCTCTCACGGCTCCGCTGCTTCTCTCGTACTTCAGGGTCTCCCAGCACCTCCGCCACACGCTGCTTATGTGCCGTGTCCAGACCCTGCAGGAAGGCAGACAAGACAACACGGAAATTAACTAATATGATCTGAGCAAAACTATTTTTATCAGCTTTGACCTACAACCTATCTACCCGGTTGTTGGCAAAGCACAGTCACCTTTTGAGGGGTATATACATTTATATTTTTGCACCAGACATTTTATAACATACCTCACATGACTAGCGTGTCTTAACCTTTTACACTCCAGGGCCATTTTTTGGGATTTCCACCTGGATTTGGCCTACCCAAATTGAAAAGCTTCCCATACATACATACAGTGGTCTAGTTTCTAAATGTTGGTGTCATTTTACAGGAAACCCTTTGAAGTTACATAAAACACTGTTAAAAGTGATAAACATGTAAGTATATGTTGTGTAAGCTGTAATAAACCCCCCAAAAAGTTTTTTTTGTGTGTTTTTTTTCACTCCATAAATTCATTTTTGAAAGTGTGTAACTGTGTGCTCTAGGAACCTGCAGACAGTTTGGGCTATTTCCACTAAATTACAGAAAATAGTGGTAAAAAGAAGTTTGTCTGTGTCATGTTGTATGCCAGATTTACTCAAATGGGTCTGAAGGGATGACCCCTCTTTTTACCCCCTTTCATCCCTCCCCCTACCCTGCTACCCCCCTCCACCACCATATACAGTGATATAAATGTAATATCCCAGTGTCATTAAATGAATTATACATGCTGGAAGCAGCCCAAACTGTCTGCAGGGTCATAGAGCACACAGGGCCTGAGTTATACACTTTCAAAAATTAATTTATATTCAAAAAATCAAAAAGCACCTAATTTTTGGGGGGTTATAACAGCTTACACAACATATACTTACATGTTTATCACTTTTAGCACTGTTTTATGTAACTTTAAAGGGTTTCCTGTAAAATGACACCAAAATTTTGAACATAGACCACTGTATGTGTGTATGGGAGGCTTTTCAATTTGGGTAGGCCAAATCCAGGCGGAAATGACATCAGTAATTTAGTGTAAATACATTACTTTGTGTAAAACAAATGCCAGAAAACAAATCAGACCCACCAGGGGCGTATTCCAGAAAAGCAAGGTTAACTTACCGTCACATATACCTTGAACTCTTGATTGATTAACCTAAACATTGCTTACTCAAGGTATGCTGGTTCCAAAAACTCTGGGACTAAGTTCAGACAACTGTTCAGAAAATATGTTCCATGTGTAAGATGACAATAAATAGAATAAATATAATTACCTTCTTGTTATAATAGTTCTTTAGAATTAATATATAATATTGTATATTATATAAATAACTATATAACACATTTAGTTATATTACTATAACTAAATTATATAACACACATCTGAAAATCAAACTAACTCTGGAACAGCTACGGAGCAGGTTATGTTCAGAGAGTGAGTTGCTACAGCTGCTTGCATACCCTGAAAGTTACCTCCATTTTTGGAACCGAAAGTTGAGGTTATCTGCTTGCTTACTCCTAAAGGGTTACTTCAGCGATTAGCATATGGCTTTGTATCAGTAGAAACCATGGAGTATATTCAAATTTATTTGTATGTTTTATTATTTAATTGTAGTGTCGTTACTCCAACTCTGTCAGTAATTCAGTAGCGGTGGCTTTGGGTGTGACCTCACAGGGCAGCGAAGCATTCTGGGAATTGTTGTCTTTCATCACCATGAGACAAAAATAACTTTTCTGTCTTTTCTCAGTCTAGAAGGCACCAAATTCAAAAATAATTTCACATTTCTACTCCATTAATGACCCAGTTTAAATACGGATTCACCTACCCAGCGCAGCGCTGAAGTACCCCTTTAAACATACCCAAGTATTTCACATAACCTGCTTTGTGGAATACCCCCCAGATCAGCAGTTTCTGAAATCTCAGACCTGCCCGTCAGGTACAACAATCAAGCCATGTTCAAAAAGTCACTTAAAAATCACCTCTCATTAAATAGGGCACTACTTCAGGGAACAGCCATAGTGGACGTTATCGAGTGCACTCATTCAATCCCACAATGCAGTGCAACAACAAGTGTACAACCGATGTACACTCAACCGCTAAACGATGCCAAACACGACAGCCCTTCTGGCGCACCAAGTGTCCGAATTCACTCACTTGTTTCATTCACTCCCTCAAGTGAGTTATATTAGTGGAGTAATGTAGGGAATAGAGAATGAGGGTATAACACAGTCAATGTCTACAAGCTTAAATGTTTTGAATTGATGCCATGTGATTGGCTGATTAGAAATTTGCAGTAGTGGGTGGGTGAATGAGTGTGCGTGCGTTTTATTTATATTTAAATACCTATAAACCTGTAGAATCCTGAGTGACAGCTATCAAACTATTGTTGACCCGTTTGCATTTCGCCAACAGACCACACACACACACACACACACACACACACACACACACACACACACACACACACACACACACACACACACACACACACACACACACACACACACCTGTTTTTTAGAGCGCAGAGCCGCCTCCTCCAGGGTCTCTGCAGCCTCAAACTTGCCCTGTCTCCTGTACAGAGCGCCAAGATTCTTCAGCGTGGTCGTCACAGTGGGGCTGCAGGCGGCAGAAGTCAGACAGGAAAACATTTCATTGTGATGCTGCAGTGGTATGAATAAAATCTTGAGGCTATGCAAAATGTGTATATTTGTATCGGAGCATGCAGCAGATGAGGGAATATCTGACCTGTCGACTTTACAGGCCTTGTACCATCCACCATACTCTCCAAACGGAGAGCCATCCTTTTGCTTCCCCTGAAACACAGAAAGCAATTAGAAATGCACTCTCCAAAATGCTCAAAGTACTATCTGGACCGTGCTGAAATTCAATGTTAAAATATAGTATAAACATTACTCTCGTCCTGTGACACTTGACCTGTCCTTACCTTGCTCAGCTCTTCTCTCTCCTCTGCATGCATCCAGATGGGCTTATTTTCATCTGGAGGGGAAGGCAAAGGACATAAAAACAACATCACTTCAAGCCCAAACACACAGACACACACACGCCAAACCATTAAGTTCAATATAATGAATGATGGCGTTTCTAGTGCCCGAGATGACCAGTGAGTTCACTGACCAAAACAGTGGGTGCTTTTACATGCATGTTCTTAAGTCGATTATGCCTAATAAGCTGACAATGAGCATGGTCCTGTAAACGCGGTAACCCGTTTTCTTTTATCGGAGTAAGGTCCTAAACGAAATAAGCATAAACCAGTTGGGGCAGGTAGTTTTTTGGGGGGTTTTTTGCACGGCATGTAAACACATTAACCGGCTTTCTGTCGGCTTATTGAAGTGCGCACGTGTGATAGGTGACAAAAACCCAAACTTAGAGCAGATTTAAATGCATCCACACAGAGCAAGCTAGCGTTTTGCATGAAAAAAGGACATGTATCACAAACGCAGACTCTTTTAAGATGTGTTGTCATCTCATGCAGCAGAAGTAGAAGAGGTTCAGTCAAAACACTGCATAACTGCATGCAGCATGAAGGATAATCTGAGCCGTAAATCTTTTTTTAATTTTTTTATTTAACAACACAACTGACCTAACATTTGGAATACTCTAAGTCAGGACATTATTATTTTTGACGTCACTACAAGGAAATAACCCGGTTTATTAAGTTGACATAAAGTCATGTAAATGCAGTTTACTGGTTTGCATGTAAACGGGGAAAATTGGTTATTTCAATAAGCTGATATTTGTAAGTATTCAGCTTACTGGTGTGCATGTAAACGCACATCAGTTATAATCTTACAAATTACCTGTCAAATAAATGCTGTTCCTTTGAACATTCTATCCGTCAAAGAATCCAGAAAAAAACTTCACGATTTTCACAAAAATATTACATATAACATTGATTAAAAATAAGAAGTGAGAAATGTTTAGGGAACTTATCTAAAATGAAATCTTAACATCAGTATTATTTCTGAAGCATCATCTTAAGTAATAGCTTTGCCATCACAGAATACGTAACACTTAAAAATACATTACAATAGAAAATAGTCATTTAAAACTAATAACATTTCACAATATTAGCTTTACTGTAATTTTGATTAAACAAACGCAGTCTTGGTGAGATGAAGAGACTTTTGAAAGGTAGTGTATGAAAAGTACCACACTGTGAGCAATATTAAACAGCATGTATTAAAAAACAAAAAAAAAACAGAGACAATATTAAAACATTTTTAACCGGAGCACTATCATACATACAAGCGATCTGATAATTGCAAAATTTGTTGAAATGGCACAATCTTTAGGAAGCTTAATGGCCAAATATTTCCATTTTCACAAAGATTATTTATTTGATATATAATGAATAAATAACATATCCTCCAGTCCTAAGGGGCATGTTAAGCTTCCCTTTGAATTCTGCAAGATTCCTGTGCTGCTGACTGTATAAACCCTACTTAGAAAGCCTGTGAAGTTTACTTTTAAGAAGAATAGAGTAGAGCAAAAAAAACATACCATCTACAGAGCCAAACTCTCGCTCATGGGCTCTGGTCAGGATCTCTTTATATAGAGTCTCTGCTTGCTTAAATTTCCCTTGTTTCAGATAGCATGATGCCTGAGAAATAGAGAAAAATGGGTCAGTAACAGGGATGTACTTATTTCAACCATTTTTATCAATTTTCTAGATTACATTGGAACTATATTTTTGACTATATTATATGCAGGGGAAAAAATGGCCTACAATATAATAAATTAATCTAATTAATTCTAAATACATCAACATTTAATCACAGCTAGCATAAACCCTAAACAACAGTCCTGCTGAATACGATGTCCATAAAGGGACACGGTGATGGAAAAAAACTTGCTAAACGTTTGTGTTCCCAAGAGAAACTGTTCACTCTCAAAACTACGGCTGCCCCCTGATAATTGCCTAAATGTTAGTTGACAAGAAGAGGCTTAGTCGGCCAACATTTTATAAGCCGGTTAGTCGCAAAAAAAAAAAAAAACTCCACAGGAAGTGGCAAAGTCAAAGTACGTGAGGGACATATCATTAACGACAGGTCCTTGTGGCAGATATGGTTTATCATTTAAAACATGCAAGTAATAGCAACTTTACTTGGCCGCTTGCGTTAGCGTTAACCTAGATAAATGTGCACTATTACTAGCCACATTTTCAAGTGTTTGTGCAGCGTGTGGAGGCTAAAGTATAGTGCGCTCTATTGCACATGGAGGCGCCGGAGTGATCACTTGCATTTTTTTCCTGATAACAGCAGAAACAACTTAAAATACTCCATCTTTTTGGTCACACAGATGGAATAATACATGATTCGAAACAAAGGATCTTTTATTTCTGTAAACTCACAATAACAACAAAATGTTGTGCTTTTGTATAATAAAGAAAACAAACCGGATGTGTTTTCTGGCATCTCAGTCTGCATGAACTGCAGCGTGTCACAAAAATGAACTGAAACTGCTTTATGTGTGCGCTTGAGTGAGGAATTGGCTATATATTACGGCCCCAGTACATATTTAAGTAAAAGTAATACAAATGTGTACTTAGTCGACTAATGGCTTAAATGAACGGCTACTAGTCCAATACAAAAATCGTTCGTCAGGGACAGCTTTAAGGATACATTTTTTAGAATATTTTGCAAAAGCACTGACAATTATTCCACCCATCTCATATTTTTTCCTTTACCATGACCCCTTAGGGGATCGGTAGCTGAAATATGTGTTTCAGTCGGAGAAGGACCATTTACTCTAAAAGCTTTTTCAATTACACTGAAAGCAGAATGAGCCACATCTGATATATCACATTGCAGACTACATCATATGGAAACATTTCTTTAATGTTGATTTAAAAAAAAAAAACTGACCAGAGAGAAGATCATTTCAAAATAATTTTTATTCTAATGGGATATTTGATTGCCATGCTAATCCATTAATCATCTATGGCAGTGAATACTGGAGGTTTAGTTTTTTTCTAAACATGTTCAGAAATGCAGAACTCGCTAGTTAAATGGATAGAGAGTGTAAAGTGTGATTGTGTTTTTACCAGGTTGTTTTTGGTTTTGGCCACATTGGGGTCGTCAGGGCCCAGTTTGGTCTGGTAGATCTCCAGGGCTCTCTGGTAGTAGTACTCCACCTCTTCATACTTGCCTTGGTTCTGACACAGCAAGGCCAGGTTATTCAGCTGCTTAGCAACATCAGGGTGGTCTTTCCCCAGCACCTGACACGTAAACACAAACATACCCCATGTTATTCAGCTGCTTTATATGTGTTACACTGATTTTAGTAGAACACACCCACTTACAGAGAGGAGATGACCAGGTTAGTCAGCTGTTTGGAGAGGTCAAGTATCTTAAAGGAGTAGTTCACTTTAAAATGAAAATTACCCCATGATTTACTCACCCTCAAGACATCCTAGATGTATATGACTTTATTCTTTCTGATTAACACAATCGGTGTTCTACTGATAAATGTCCCGACACTTCCAACCTTTATAATGGCAGTGATGGGGCCCATTGAGTTTGAAGCTCAAAAAAGCACATCCATCCATAATAAACCACACAGCTTTTTTCGTCTGCCTATTAAAAACAAAGGCGTAGTTTGATGACGCCAAGTTTGAGCTCAGAATCTTGGGACATGTGGTCTTCACCTCACAGTCAGTGAAAAATAGGACTCGGGCAGAAATCATCTTGATGGATGCAGTTATTAACGTACTGTAGTATGAAGCAGAGCAGGACTGAGTGTTGTGGAGCTGAGCACGGCTGCTGGAGCGATTGTTGCCAAAGGGGAAAAGCAATGTGAGCAGCGGGACTTTTATGACGACGGGACACAGTCGCGGGCGCTTCTGCAGCCCCATTTATCATACGAGTTACATTGAATTGTGTTTCAAATGATTTTATTTTATTTATTATTTTATTTCGTTACTCTGTGCGTTCGCTCAGTGGCTGCTGTGACACTTGTTCACACTGATAAGAATAAAGTGTTTCTGCCAAATAAAAAGGGAAACCGAGGGTAATGCAGATATGACGCAATTGACAGGCGGCTCCCTCAGACGCTATGCTCAGACGTCCCGGCTCCTTTGTTAAAATAACGATTTTCTCACAATTTACAAATAGTTGGAAACATTTGGGGTATTATAAGAATTCAACTAAACAAAATATATAACACTGGCCTGGAAGTTTTTGGATATTTTACTGCAGAAATACAACAGAGCACCTTTAACGCTGATTGTGTTCATCAGAAAGAATAAAGACAAATACACCCTGTCTTGATGATAAATAATGGGGTAATTTTCATTTTAAAGTGAGGTAATACTCTAATGCTTACTATAGTGGCTGTATGAAAAGTGTCACAAACCAGTTAAAAGAGCCCCTCTTATTGCGATTGACCATTGAATATGTTCACCTCTAAACCTTGCCACTCTGTTTCAAGGGGCAATGGAAATGGGGCTGGCATAGGGGTAAGGGTAGGTGAAGGGGTATAAAATAGAATTAGGACTGGGCTTTAATATTTATGGTCACTTGTGATCAATTCAATGCATCCTTGCTGATTAAAATTATTTATTTATTTGAACGGCAGTGTAAGATTTCAGTCATACTGCAATAGAAAGGACAATATGAAATGTCTGAAGAAGTTAAGCTATGAGAGTTTGAATTCAGCAGGTTGTCTAAGCTCTTTCTCTCAGCTCTGCATGTGGGAGACGCAGCACTTTGAGTAAGACTCAAGACTTGCAGTAAGAGCTTTATCAAACAGGCTTAGAAGAACTCGCTCCATTAAGAGCTCGAAATAAATCTGTGACACAGCAGGAGGGAGTGGGAATAAAGTGTCTGAGAAGCACACCATTCTCATCTGTACTGAGGGTGTGCGGCTTCTGCAGGTGTGCTATTCTGCAGTGTGGTATTTTTGGATAAGGGGAAAAGGAAAAAAGTGTGCACAGATAACTATGGAAGAACAATGTCACAATAAAACTGAAAAGAGCAAGAAAAGCACAAGTCCTAAATGATAAAATTAAAATTCTTTTCAATAGGTACAAGGGAAAAGTTATGAATGTCCTATTCGGTAAGAGAGGAATCGGTCTTCCTGATGTACTTTAAGATCTCTAAAAACATAAGAAAAAAAAGAGGCATGCGTGTGAAATGACTTGAAAAGTTTTAGCCTTTAAAAACTAGGAATGCTGAAGTAGCAGTAGAATAGTATTAAACTTCAAGAAAAGAAAGGCTCTTTCAACATCTCTCCTGAGAGCTTCCAAAAATGGATGCTTTATTCTCAAGTCTTTGAAACACACAGGGGTGAACGGAGGAGAGAGAACGGTGAATGTGAGTTATGTTCCGAGATGCAAAACCGGTTGGGAAAGATAAGGCAGATTTACTACGAAGTCATTCACAATTCATTAATTTGACTTCTGACCCACCTTCTCTCTGATCTCCAGTGCCCTTTTACACAAAGGTTCTGCTTCCTTGTACTTCCCTCGTTTGCCATAAAGAACGGCCAGGTTGTTTAATGTGGCAGCCACCTGCATACACAGATAGATTTCAAACTCATTCAACAATTCTACCAATCAATGATTCTGAATTGGTGTAATCATTTAAATACAATTAGTCATTTCATCTTACGGACAATGATTACTTGCTGGAAAGCAGATCAAGGTCAAATTTTCCTAGTGTGGGCAGAATAACACGCATACACCCTGTGCATTGTGACAGATGTGTTCTGAATCAACCTTTGATTAAGATACTTCAGTGAATGTGAGACACATAAGTGTGTGACAGATGGTAAGAGGGGGAAAAGAAAAAGGGAAAGGGCAAATTTATATTTTTGGCCTTATGAATAAAATAATATAAATATCCAAAATCTTCACATCTTTCTAATATATTTATTCTGAAATAGTTTTTTAAAAGGGTTGATTTTCCTTAAAGCTACACTGTGTGATATTTTCCCCCATCTAGCGGTGAAAAGGTATATGACCATCCTTTGAATATTAGTTTCTGTTCCTCTCAATTCCGATTTCATTGGATTTCATTTTAACTCCTACGGTGGCCAAGATTAACATGGCAATCCCCCTCTTCACATTCGACACTGGCCATCGAGTGTTAAAATGCGAAAGGCAAAGCTTGATTTAACGGGTATGTCCCTCTTTGGCTAATGTACTTTCAAGATGGAGGGGAAACATGGCGACCAGCATTCGAACCCTCACCCGTATGTATTTTCAATGGCATATTATAAACTTACGAGAATACTTTATTACTTGAAAGAAGTAAATATTAATGAGCACATATATTTTTGAAAGAACTAAGTGTTTTTAGCTAAGAATAAACTAAAAAAGTTACACAGTGTAGCTTTAATTACATCAAGTAGCCATTCTAGCCAAATACTATATTCAAACTGGTTAATATAAGCACTAAAACAAAGTAAAAATAAACAGTTGGGGAAATAATAAGGGCATGATTTTAGGTTTCCTACTAAATTAACACCATGAATAATATTTAATTGTTGTTATATTCAACTTATATTTTATATAATTAAAATATAAATAAATTTATATCTAATCAAATTATTAATCAATTATAAAAGCAACATTAAATATTAAAGTAATAAAATACAGGTGCTGGTCATATAATTAGAATGCCATTAAAAAGTTGATTTATTTCAATAATTCCATGCAAAAAGTGAAACTTGTATATTATATTAATTTACGGTATTACACACAGACGGATACATTTCAAATGTTTATTTCTTTTAATTTGGATGATAATCCCAAATTCAGTATCTCAGAAAATTAATATAACTTAAAACCAATACAAAGAAACACTTTTCAGTTGGTCAAGATTTCTAAAAAATTAGGAACATGAAAAGTATGAGCCTGTACAGCACTCAATAGATAGTTGGGGCTCCTTTTGCCTGAATTACTGCCTCAATGCGGCGTGGCATGGAGTGGATCAGTCTGTGGCATTGCTCCGGTGTTATGAGAGCCCAGATTGCTCTGATAGTGGCCTTCAGCTCTTCTGCATAGTTGGGTCTGGCATATCGAATCTTCCTCTTCACAATACCCCATAGATTTTCTATGGGGTTAAGGTCAGGCGAGTTTGCTGGACAATTATTAACAGGGATACTATGGTCCTTAAACCAGGTACTGGTTTCTTTGGTACTGTGTGCAGGTGCCAAGTCCTGATGAAAAATTAAATCTGCATCTCCATAAAGTTGGTCAGCAGCATAAAGCATGAAGTGCTCTGAAACTTCCTTGTATATGGCTGCGTTGACCTTGGACCTCAGGAAACACAGTGGATCAACACCAGCAGATGACATGGCACCTCAAACCATCACTGACTGTGGAAACTTTACACTGGACCTCAAGCAATGAGAATTGTGTGCCTCTCCTCTCTTCCGCCAGACTCTGGGACCCTGATTTCCAAGGAAATGCAAAATTTACTTTCATCAGAGAACATAACTTTGGACCACTCAGCAATCTTTTTTGTCTTTAGCCCAGGCGAGATGCTTCTGACGCTGTCAGTTGTTCAAGAGTGGCTTGACACAAGGAATGCAACAGCTGAAACCCATGTCATGCATATGTCTGTGCACAGTGGTTCTTGAAGTACTGACTCCAGCTGCAGTCCACTCATTGTGAATCTCCCCCACATTTTGAATGGGTTTTGTTTTACAATCCTCTCCAGTGCGCGGTTATCCCTATTGCTTGCACACTTTTTTCTATCACATCTTTTCCTTCCCTTCGCCTCTCTATTAATGTGCTTAGACACAGAGATCTGTGAACTGCCAGCCTCTTATGCAATGACCTTTTGTGTCTTTCCCTCCTTGTGCAAGGTGTCAATGGTCATCTTCTGGACAACTGTCAAGTCAGCAATCTTCCTGATGATTGTTTAGCCTACAGACCTAGACTGAGAGACCATTTAAAGGGCTTTGCAGGTGTTTTGTTAATTAGCTGATTAGAGTGATGCACCAGGAGTCTTTAATATTGAACCTTTTCACAATATTCTAATTTTCTTGGATGCTGAATTTGGGATTTTCCTTAGTTGTCAGTTATAATCATCCAAATTAAAAGAAATAAACATTTCAAATATATCAGTCTGTGTGCAATGAATGAATATAAGTTTCACTTTTTGAGTGGAATTAGTGAAATAAGTCAACTTTTTGATGATATTCTAATTATATGACCAGCAGCAGTATAGTTCTTAAGACACTTGCAAGTTGTGAGACAAGGAAGGATTGTGAAACCAGTCTGAGAAGTGCATTAAAGTCATTATGACAATGTTATTAATTTCATATCGGCCAGAAAATGATCACAAATATATTGTGAATATTCAGTAGCGGTGTAACTGTACACAAAATTCACGGTTCGGTACAGCAGGGGAGAGAAAACTCAATATAAAATAGCTTTTTTTATTTTTATTAAACTGTGGTTTACTGAACAAATTGTCTGTCCTTACATTAATTAAATTATGACAAAGTATTTTAAAGATAATGCTGTAAACTATATAGGGAGCCCTTACTTGCACAACTCTATATTAAAGGTTAACAACTGAGCCAAAACTATTAACCTAAATTCAGTTGCTATTTATTTTTAAGATATAATAATCAACAATAACAATGTATGCAAACATGTAAACTTCACATAAGGCAGTTTTTGCATTAACTTCATTAATGCATTAATTCTAAAATTATGTTTTACTCAGTGGCGGTCATTTTCATGACAGATTCATTTAAACATATATTAAACAATCAAGATATCACTAACAAGTTCACTAGAATATAATGATATATGGGCTAATATAGTGCATGTTTAGCGAAAGAGTTCGTTTCTCTAGTAAACTAACAGATGTGGACACTGAATGACTGCGTGAGGTAAATGTAATGCTACATGACACATGTACCGTTACACCTCTAATATTCATTATATCATTGAGTTTTTTAGGAAACAGCCAGGTAGAAGATAAAGAATGAAACAGAAGATAGATCTAGAAATGGTGTTAAAGCATCTAACCTCTGCAGAGAATTGTGGGACGCTGGTCCTGATGAGAGGGCAAGACATAAGCTTCACATGACAAACTCAATAAACTTCAGCATTCGTTGCCGCTTATTTCAATTTACACACAATATCCTGGCACACAGCACAGACAGACTGTAATGCGGAGAGCACACTGATGAGGGCAGGACCGGTTCTTACCGCAGGGTGGTCTTTGCCTAGGGTCTTCTCTCTGATGGCCAATGCATCGTTAAGGAGGCTTGCTGCCTCTTTGTATTTATTCTGGTCCCTGGAGAGCAGAAAACACTTTCACATCAATCTATTGCGACTCGTTGTGCAACATTGGTCTTTTGCAAAGGTCTTTCTCACAAAAAGCGGTTTCCATGGCAACAGGGTTATGGCACAAAAGCCTAATATCCCAAGGGGTTGCAAGACGGATATTACCATAGTTTTCAACAAAAGCTATGGAGAATGAGGTTCTCAGCCCATTTGTTTAAAGCACTTGTTGATGCCATACTGCGGTTTAAGATTAACATTTGAGATTCACCAAGCAATTTTTTCCACTTAAAGCACTGCTGCATATTAAGTTGTGATAGAAGAAACTATTTTAAAGGAACATGCCAACTTTTATGTGACTTAAGGATATTCACTGTATAACTCAGTGCGACATAAATCCATACATACCATTTTTATCTCAGTGCACGTCCTAACTCTGTCTGACGCACCCACCACTAGCCTAGCTTAGCACAAAGACTGGAGGTAAATGGCTCCATCTAGCCTACTGCTCAATAAGTGACAAAATAATGCCAACGTTTTACTATTTACATTTTGTGATGTGTATAGTTACATTGTTTCTAGACTGATATGGCTAGGAACTATACTCTCATTCCTGCATAATAATCAAGGAACTTTGATGCCGTACCATGGGTGCAGTGACGCAATATTACACAGCGCCTGAAAACAGGCTAACTTCTGTCAACATAACCAATGTGACAACCTGCTTGTACAGAGAGCATGCTGGGGATTATTTTCAGGTGCTACATATTTCAGCGCGCCAGTTCTTTGCTGACCTGTAAACAAGGGCGAGAATGTTCAGCATGGTGGCTACGTCGGGATGATCGTGTCCAGATGTTTTCTCTAGATCTTCCAGAGCCTGTTTGCAGAGAGGAACGGCCACCTCATACCGGCCCTGTGAGGCGTACTGGATCACCAGGTTGTGGAGGGTCCGGAGACGAGCGGGGATCTCGTAACCGCCCTGCTGTGCTGCTGCCACTGCACTGCTGTGAGGAGGCTGGACTGGGAAAAACAAAAGTCATAAAATCTTTAAATATCTGCCGTCTATAGCCATGTTCCAATACCTAGTGAGCTGCCTACCTAGACAGCATTTGTAAACATAACGGACCCAAATGCCTTCAAAAGCACATTCATTGCATCCAAATTGGTGTTCTGTCCTAGTATGACGTTTGAATCTACTTCTAAGGCATTAAAAAGTGTGATCTATACAGTATGAATGAGATTTGGATGTACGATATCGAACATGTTACTGTCAGTGTCACCCATCCTACCAGTATACCATCGCTTCACTGCCAATAATAAATCTTCTCCTGTGGCCTCATGGGATATTAAAGGTGTCTTTCAAATGCACAATCCAGAATTTTGGAGGAAGTTGTAGGTCATCCAGAGACTTTTCACCTATTGTTTTTCGAATATTATGTATCCGGACATACTGCTCTTTTGCCATACTGTTTTTCACATACTATATAGAAGGTATGTATTTGATTTCAGATGCAGTTATTGTTTTGGTCTTTTTGCATATGGAAATATCATGTGACAAGCACGGTGACAAGCTCAATGAAAATACTAGGCGGGGTTGAGAATCACTAGAATAAATTCAACATTAAAAAAGATAACTAAAAATAGCAGTAACACTATTTTACAGTGTCCTTGTTAAATACTGTATGTTACATGTACTTTATGTAGTAATTAACAATAAATTATGCGTAATTGCATGCAACCAACCCCAAACCAAACCCTAAAACTACCCCTATACTAAGTACATATATTTTTAATTAATATTACTCAGTATTTAAATGTATGATTACGCTGCAACAAGAACACAAGTGCAATCAAAATAGCTATAATTTAAATCTCATTAAAAAATAAAGATCGCACTTTATATTAGGTGCCTTTAACTACTATGGACTTGCATCAAAAACAAATAATTGTTAGGCACTATATATTTAGTGTTCATGTTGTATTGTAAAACGTTTGGTGCCATTAAAGGGAGATACGGGCAAAGTTAAAAAGAGGTTTAGCGGTGTGGTTATATTATATTTAAATATTTGAAGGATCTGTCAATGTTTCTGCTGTTATTATGATAAAGCAGCTTGTTCTCAAATTATCAACAGAAACTGGGAGTGCTGATATTAAAATAATAGAAACTAATAAAACCAATAGTTATTGAATGGTGCAAAAGAAATGTGATAATTTTTGATTATTGTAATATGTTAATTATAACATTTATTTAAATAAATATAACAATTAATAATTGCCACCTTGAGTCAGCTTGAACCTCAGTTTGAATTAGCTGAGAACCCCTAGACTACTGGAATCAGCGGTGAGAGTCAAGTCTCGGTGGATCTCATGTGGCCGTTAACAAAGATGCTGTCTATGTAGGGCGTTTAAAATCAGTCACTTATATGACTTCATTTCAGAAACTGCCAATGTAAATGGTAGCTGACAGTTGGCTATTTTTTTCCTGGAACAAATCCTATATCTTAGAGTTAGGCTGGTCAATTAGCAGAAGTCAACAAGTAGCTTTCCCCTAAAAGTATGAACTGATACCCCAGAAAGCACTTCTTCCTAAGACTGTCACACATGGGCACAAGATCTAAGAGTGCATATTTCCTAATTAGAAACTTGCCTCAGACTTAAAAAGACCAAAACAAACTTTGAAAAGACCAACTCAAATAAACTAGGAATTATCAAAAACATGGCAGAGCAAAATGACAGTGAAAGGATTACATCCCCACTACTTCAGGAATGAGGAGAAGAAATTAATGCGATCTTTCTTAGAGCAGATTAATGATGGTCTCTTTGAAAAACCCTGCTGGAGATCACTTGCTGCAGGGATGCATCACTGACAGTCAAACAGCCATTTGGCATTCATGTGTCAGAATGAGGGCTAATCTGAGAACGCCGGTGTCATATGATGCTTTAAACTCCCGTGCACTGTTGCGCTCCCTGCCACAACACGACCCGGGCTGCGCTTTGATCCTCCTCCACAGTCGACGAGGCAATTATCAGGCAGGAGAACAGAGAAAGTGGAGGGGCGGAAAGAAAACGCATGATGGGAAACCCTTTAGCAGAAAATGCGGGAAGGAAGAACTGTGGTTCTTTTCCCTTCCCCCCACAACGCATGGCTCCTTTAAGTCCACCATAATTTACACTTTTTACATTTTAATTTAGCTAAAAATACATTAGCTAAATTATGCTTGCAACCAAATTATAGGAAATGATGTATCTTCATTTTCATATTCTGGTTGAACTGTGGTACATTAATGGTGTCAGATGGTAATACCACGCTGTATAGAAAATCTTGGAATTTAAACCTGGGAACTAAATTGAACAACTGTTTATATTTATTTATACATATACATATATATATATATATATAAGGGTCAATGACGAATAAGGTTTTCAAGATCATTTTTTATTTTTTTTAAGCAAAACGGTTTTAAAATGCATTTTTATGTCCATACAAATGTTTGATGTTGCTTCATATTGGTTTTACAGCTTTTTAGGCAGCATTAATTCATTATTAAACAAGATTTCTGATTTTAGCACCCAGAAAATGTCAGGTGGTGCGACCATATATTAATTTAAATAAATATACATTTAATGTACTTAGCACTACTGAGAACTTGTAAATATCAGTCCTTGTAGTGTCTTAAATGCATATTGCATTATAAATTCCCCTTTCATTTCTTTATTTATTGTCTTTTTTATTCCAATTCATATAAATGGCTACTTTTCTATGTGTTCAAACACCAATTTTTCGATAAGGAGTTTTTATTTTTGTTTTTAATTGTTAAAATGATTTCTATATGTTATATAAAGTTTTACAGTTATATTTCTTACTTTATTTTGCAATTGCAGTGGAAATTGATAAATTTAAAAGAAAATATGCTGGTTGCACCACCTGACCATGACCGGTCGCACCACCTGACGTTGTGATCAATAATGATTGATATTCACAAGATAAAAGTAAAAATGTCAATGCATTTTATTCTGGTTTCAATTGCCTTTATTTTAATCATCAGACCAATTTATGTAACTCAGTAATATAATAATATTTCATTAACAAGAAGTGCAAAACAATACAGACAAAACCTCAAGGAACAAGTTAAATAAATGAAAAAATCTTTTATATGGAACTAGTGCAAATATTGGGCCCAGAATCTATCAATCTATTGTTCATTCAAATAGACTCATTAGTAACAGTAAGTCAAGATAAAAATAAATAAATAAAAACATTTGATTATCGATTCTTTAGAACGTCTCGGTTACGTATGTAACCCTCGTTCCCTGAAGGAGGGAATGGAGACGTACGTCGAACGTGACCGACTGAAAGGGAACTAGAAATTTAAAACATTTCTATTATTAACATGTAATAACTGTGTTATTAACACAAAACATAACATCTTAACTTTAGTTGTAATTTATCTAGATATACACAAAACCTTGCTTTTCTTTTGGCAAGGTACTCTGCCCTTGCAACTGGATCACTTTTTAAAGGTGTCATGAACTGGCTTTTTTGTTTTTATATATACTGTTGTCTGAGGTCAACTAATGATGTTCGTGTGGTTTTTACATTCAAAAACATCATAACTAATAAGCGATAGTCTATTTTCTACACTGGTTTTGAGGCTCTCTCCTGAACGCTGGGTTTTGATTGGTGTGTCACGGGAGACTTAGAAGTAAACGCTGTCAGTTCATTGGAGGGAGGGATTGTTTTGAAAGCGGCAACCAGAATGATTCTCGCGACCACAGGGCTCGTGAACGTCTTTATCAAACAAACACAATGATTTATTTCTCATCCACCCGCGATTGATTGAAATATTATTTTTGTATTGCTTGGCCTGCCCGATCGGTGGATAGAAGCACAAACTGCACACACACACATGGACGTGCTTATTATTCTGTAGAGGCGTGTTTCGTCAGTCGATGATGTCAGGATGAAGCACAAGACCGACGGCCTGGTGTTTATAAAAGCTTTTCTTTGACTAACAAGGACATTTGCAGCTCGGAAACTTACAGGATATTCTTATATTACCATGACCTTTTATATATCGAGCTCTATGTTGTGCGGTTTTCTCCTTGCTTGATAATGGCATCTACAAAAACAAATGAAAAAAGATTCATTTAAAGATGCAATATGCAATTGTTTTAGTATCAGTGTTGGTTATTCTTGAAGAATATGATTTTTAGATGGACAATGTGCTTAAATGGTTACCCATACCATCATAAAAAATATATATATATGTAGATTGCACCGTTAAACAACTTAATATCTTACAAAAAGCTTTATACATTTATTAAAATGTATTTAATATATTCAAAAACATGAATTAACATGACTTTTTTCAGTTAGTTTAACTGCAATTCTGGTCGCGACACCTGACATATTGGTCGCACCACCTGACATTTCAAACTCAATTCAAATCTAACAGGCATTAATTTGGACACCTATAAAAATGTTTGACCATGTGCTCAAGGTTATAGATATTTTTTTTAATCAAATACACATTTTAATAATAACAACACATTTTCAACGTTTTCCAGGGGTCATACCGCCTGACATGATAAGTTGAATCAACCTCATCATTACTCAAAAATGTCAAATTATCTAATATTTATGGGAGGGTGACTAACCTTGTTACTGCATCAAATGGGTCCTCTGGGGTCTTTTGTGTGATGTCATATGCTGTCACATGGTTTTCTTAAA
The DNA here is from genome assembly GCF_024679245.1 of Pseudorasbora parva. NCBI lineage: Eukaryota > Metazoa > Chordata > Actinopteri > Cypriniformes > Gobionidae > Pseudorasbora > Pseudorasbora parva. Next base: position 9,847,889 of record NC_090188.1, on the reverse strand, counting down.
GGAACATTGCATAAAATTGCATTTTTATGTCGGTCGCCCTCCCTGACATTTGGAGAAGTCAATTTTTCGGACAAAAGTTTTTTAAGTATTAAAATAGTTTTGAAATAGGACTGATACACCATTTTCCCTCATTTATAATGACTTTAACATAAAATCATGCCAAACTATTCAATTAAGAATTTTAATGACAAAATTAACCTTTTTATTGCAGTTTTGTTCTCTGGTTGCAGGTTCGGACGGTCGCACCGCCTGACATTTTTGGTCTTTCAAACACCAAAACTCAAAAACATCAATTGAATTTCAATAAAATAAAAAAGGTTTCTTATAAAGGAGATATTGTAGATCAGTTTGATATATGACATGTATTTATTAAAATTATGTTTAGAAAAATAAATCATTTGGACACAAAAAATACATGTCATGTCATTGACCCATAAATAAATAAATAAAATAAAAAATAAATAATAAATATATATATATATATATATATATATATATATATATATATATATATATATATATATATATATATATATATATATATATATATATATATATATATATATATATATATATTCAGTATATATTACCATTCAAATGATAGAGGTCAGTTTTTGTTGTTGTTTTTTTTTAGAAATTAGACCTTTTATCCGGCTTTACACATTAAATTGATCATGAGTGACAGTAAAGACATTTATAATGTTACAAAATATTTCTATTTCATTTAGAAGCAATGTTTCTTAAGCAGCAGACCAGCATATTAGAATGATTTCTGAAGGATCCTGTGACACTGAAGACTGAAGTAATACAAATTCAGCTTTGGCATAACAGGAATAAACTATATTTGAAAATAAATTAAAATAGAAAACAGTTATATTAATTGTAATACTATTTCACAATATTCACATTTTTATGTATTTTTGATCATATAAATGCAGCTTTGGAGAGCAGAAAAGCCTTCTTTAAAAAAAAAAAAAAAACTTTTGAATGGTAGTATTAATACTTATTTAAGTGGATTTTAAATATATTTATAATTATAAATGTATCACATTAATTAAATGTAATCAAATCTGTCCAAATTAGAAGCATTTCTATTAGTGGCTTCAGAATTTTGGACCAAAACTATATATACAGTAAGCGTTTCTACTATATATGCGTTTCTATGATAACACCAGAGGTTAGCTTCTCTGTGCCCTGTGTTTTCTCAGGTCGTGGGTCCAAAGCGGAGAGCTACTGGGGTACTTACTGCCAGGACCCGGCTCATCGTGATCATCTGGGAAAAGATCATCCAGTGTCTCCCTACTGGAATCCGAGTCCTTATCATCCTGATGACAGAGAGATGGAAAGAGGCGGAGAGAAGGACAGAGTGAGACCAAAGAAACAGACGCAGAGATATTACAGTAAATAAGAGCAGGTCTCACTGATGGGCTGAGGTCCTGGTCATATTTCTTGAGCTGGTTCATGAACTCCAGGTGTTTCTTCTCCTCTTCCAGCTGGGCCACGCTCTGCTCGCTCTTCTGCAGTCGCTGCTGGGTCTCTGCCAGCTCGTCTCTCAGCCACTGGTTCTCCTGACACAGCCTCCGCACCTGCAGGAAGAATCAGCTTCAGGGCATTTTCACACTTCATCTTTCAAACTAAATTTGTGGAAGCGAACAGCAACATTGACAGAGCACATTTTGTCAGCAGCCCTGGTTCAGGAAGCATTTTGCCCTTTATTTTTCCCATAGTCACTGAATGAAATATCCTCAAATAATCCGTAAACTACTAAACCAACCAGCTCAGAGGTGATTAACATCATAACTTATAAGACAAATATAATCTTTAATGAGGAAATTCAGCATTAAGTGAATTGAATAATTTAAAAAGTAATAATGAAATAAAATAAAATTAACAAGTCACAAAATATATAAATATACAAAATGTATAGTAAACAAAACAAAACAAAACAAAAAAACAGTAAAAATGCTACGGAGTAAATCCCTGTTATTTGTTTAACTCTAAGTTACCTTACCATATACAGTGAGAACTGTAAATGCTGTAAAATACTGTCAAATGTTAGCCTGGATGCCAGCCGAACTTAGCCCCGGCCACTAAATTTTTACGTCGGGCAGTTCGGTCTGGCCTTGCTCCATAGAGGAGTAATTATCCCCGAACAGAAACTGTTCGGACCAATGAAATCATCAGGGCGGGCTTTAGACGATGACGGACAGATGATAAACAGTAACGTAATCACGCTCGTCATCAAAGGGGCTTGGATTATATTTTTTCGAATCCTAAACAGAGAGCTTGTTTGTATATGCGTTCACCTTCACAATTTCTCTCAGAAATGATGATCATGTTGGGTAAGTACTCTGTGTATCATTAAATTATTCTATTTTTTTTTACAACACCGGCAAAGATTGTGTATTCCAGCCTGATTTCAGCGCACGTGCAGACAGGGTTGCCAAGTTTTACAATAAAACACGCCAACTACTATAGTATATAGTACTACTATATACTACTATATACTAAAGAATAGCTTCTCTGGGGGGAAAAAATGACGTTTGGGGGGTAAAATGTGTGTTATTTTGGCAAGGTTGCCTGCTAAAATTCGCACTCATGGGTCTATATATCACATAATAGTCGTTTCAACCCGCGTACATAGAAAACAACCCGCGGGGGAAACACTCGGACTTGGCAACACAGTGCAGTTGAACTATGTTGACATTTGACAATGCGTCGCTTCGTTGCTCTGATTGGTTGTAGCTCCATCCAATTATATACATTAATGAGCACATTATACATTAATGAGCACATCTATTTTTGAAAGAACTAAGTGTTTTTAGCTAAGAATAAACGAAAAAAAGTTACACAGTGTAGCTTTAAGTAAAATCACATGTGATTATAATTTCAATAATTGTATTTTTCTGTTTTTACTTGCGTGTGTAATGTACATTAAGTTACATATAAGTAGATATTAAAATATTTACTTTTACACAAAGTAAATGTACACCCTGTTCAGCATCTATATACAAGAGTGTTCGACATGTCTGGGCTCTTATCAGCAGATATTTGATGTTTAAAGGTGCACTATGTAGTATTTTTGCAGTAAAATAACCAAAAACCACTAGGCCAGTGTTATATATTTTGTTCAGTTGAGTACTCCAACTATTTGTAAATTGTGAGAAAATTGCTATTTTAACTAAGGACCGGGACGTTTCAGCATAGCATTTGAGCGAGTCGCCTGTCAATCACGTCATATCTGCGTTACCCTCGGTTTTATTCTGCAGAAGCGCTTTACTCTTAGCAGTGTGAACATGTCACAGCAGCGCCGAGCGAACGCACAGAGTAACGTCTTAACATCATTTTAAACACACTTAAATGTATCTAATATGATAAACAGAGCTGCTTTACCTTATAATCATGACCGGAAAAAGCGGAAGTGCGCGCGCCCGGCGACTGTGTCCTGTCCCGTCATAATAAAAGTCCCGGTGCTCGCGAGGCGGGCATTTGTGTAACAATCGCTCCATTGGCCGTGCTCAGCTCCACAACACTTGGTCCTGCTCTGCTTTACACTACAGTAACGTTAATAACCGCATCCATCAACATGATTTCTACCCGTGTCCTATGTCCCAAGATGCTGCGCTCACACTTGGCATCATCAAACACTTGGCCTTTGTTTAGAATAGGCGCCCTCCAGTGGACGGAAAGTTGCATAGTGCACCTTTAAGTAGATCATGATTAACATTACCAGCCCAGTTATAACAATCTAAGTGCATGGTCTGAAGCGCATGGAAAAATGTTCCAAAATAGTTGTACATAGTCTCTTTAATGAGTCATGGGTGTCTTTTGGGCATTATGTGCAGTAAACCAATCGGAATCATCTCCCATTCCCTTTAAAATCCTATTTACATGAAAGAATATAGACACCCTCAACCTGATGAGTCAGTTTAAATACATGTGTGTATTGCCTTATTGCCTCTGTATTGACTGGTTAAATAATTAGCAAATTTCATAATTTCGTCATTACTGCAGCAAATTAGGTCATTCTGATACATGCAATTACTATCCATTATGACATGTAGGCATTTTTATCTTTATGTACACAATAATAATCTTTTACATTTTAATCCTTTTATTTTTAATATTTGGCATGTTTGTGTGCTGCTGCGTCCCCGTGTGTGTGTAACAAGCAGAGTTGTGCACCCGCCTATAGGGGCATATTACTAACACGCCCTTTAAATAGTCGTTTTTCAGTTGCCTCAAAAATTGCTAACACAGCCTGAACACACCTCATTTTCAGACCAGCACGCCCATGGGCGAACAGATGGGCGTGAGTGCATTTGCCATTTAAACAATGTGCCGCTGAATGTGAAAATTATAAATGAACTAAAACAAGCAAAAAAAACACTTGCATCACGCCTGGTGCCGGGTGTATGATAGGGCTCTAAATCACTTAATGACATAAATGGTTATAAGTTGTACAATACACAGACACCAATATGCTATCCTGTAGTACCTGAAACACTGTCACTGTTTTTTTTTTTTACAGTAAATTTCTGCTTTTTATCATAAATTTAACAGGATTTTTTTTACATTTAATGATATTTCATAAATTGTGGGTCATTTAGTACTTATTAACCAATTTGACAATTAACCAATTTATGAACCTGACCGTGTGAGCTCTACAGATTCTTCAGATATATACAAGTGTCCATGTGTGTGGGGCAAAACCACGAGTCAAAATTAAATAAAGTGAACCATGCTTCCCATTTTTGGCACTTTCTCTTCCTGAGTGGTAACCTCTGAAGTGATAAATTGTTGTTAGTACTCACACTGATGAAATATACTACATGTACTAAACATACTAAACTTTGGAGCCCAATAATACAATATTAAACATCAAATGAGCAGGGGGTTGAAATTAAATTTAAAGGGGTAATGAATTGAGAAATCAACTTTCCCTTGAGCTTTAGATAAATAAAATGTAATGGTAATATAAGATTATCCTGTAAGTTTCAGAGCTGAAAACGTTCTTGTTAGTCAAAGAAAAGCTTTTATAGACACCAGGCCCAGAAAACGATCGTGTGCTTCATCCTGACGTCATCTAGTGGCGAAACACCGCCTCTATAGATTAATAAGCATGTGTAATTCAGTAGCCCCGCCCACTGACTCATCAGATCACGCTTTCTAAACAACCCCTCCCTCATGTGAACTGAACTGACAGGGGCATAGATATGACAGGAGCTGAAGCTCATTAAATATGCAAATCTTATCCAATCCTAGCCCGTGGGCGTTTGCTTCTAAATCTCCAGTGCGGCACGCCCATCAAAACCCAGCGTTTTGGAGAGAGCCTCAAAACCAGTGTAGAAAATAGCCTATTAAATACTAGTTATGATGTTTTTGAATGTAAAAAACCACACGGACATCATTAGTTAACCTCAGACAACAGTATAACAATTTTTTAAAAGCCAGTTCATGACACCTTTTTGTTTGGAATTTGCGATCAAATCATGTCTGTATACCTATATGCCAATGAACCTGAGAGCAGTTTAATATTTGATGGGTCGCAGTGTGCGTGTGTATGTACCTGTGCTCGAAGCTTCTGTTTCTCTGCCTCCACTGCACTCAGGTGCCCTGACAGAGCCATCATCACCTGCACCGATCAATGAGAGAAAGACAGGAGTAGCCATGGTGTCACAACGGTTACAAGCAAATCAATTAAAAAAGCATTCACCATTTTATTCCACTTTGGAAGCATTTCCACACTGCACCTGTGCTTCGCTAAGGCCCAGCTCCAGCATTTCCATGGAGCGTTGGATCATGGCGGTCTTCTCCTCAACGGCATGACCCTCCTGGTTCTGTTTGAGGCAGCGCAAGGTCCCCATCAGCCCTTCCAGAATGGCCTGATGTTCTGAACGGAGCGCCTCCAGCCCCTGCATGACCTCCCGTGTCCGACATAGCAGCTCGTCCTGGGACAGCTTCTCGGCTGGGTCCCCCTGCCCCTCCGTCTCCTTCACACACACCACGCTCGACATGTCCTCACGCATCCTATAAAGAGACACAATTCAAGAATGAGAACAGAAGTTTTAGGAACATTTCCTGTTTTTGTGTGTGTAAAATTCAAATAAAAATACACCAAAGGCTTTTGTTCTTGTGCTTGAAACCCTAAACAAATTATTCAAGTCAATGTAAAAGTGAAGTGCCGGACAAAAAAAAAAAAAAAAAAAAAATTCACAAATGGACTGCATTTATATAGCGCTTTTAACAGACCCTATGGCCATCCAAAGCGCTTTACATTTTTGCCTCACATTCACCCATTCATACACCGACGGCGATGTCAGCCATGTAAGGCGCCATCCAGCTCATCGGGAGCAGCTGGGGTTAGGTGTCTTGCTCAAGGACACCTCGACACTTGGTCAGGTGGAACCGGGGATCGAACCACCAACCTTTCGGTTTGTAGACAACCTACATGAACCACTGAGCCACTGCCGCCCCCATCTCTAGGCAGAAGAATGAATTCCCTACCGAATCCCATAAAACACCATGGGAACTGGACTCAATATGCATTGTTGAGGTTACACGGCAAACTAAACCACACATCTCCACAAACTCGAGTTTTATTTGCTTTTAGATTCACCTTCTGTCACAGAGCCAAAATTCCACATTGCTTTAACAACTTGTGTAACAGGACTGGAAGCCTATAGAACAGCTTGCATGTAGTAAATCAGCTTAGACAACTTGCAAAGCTTTAAACAATGACTGTTTCACTTAACAGTATTCGACTTGAGGTAATGGACATCGATAAGAGCAAGATTTAACCAAATTAGGCTGGTTGAGATGGAACCCATAGATAGCTAGATTGTTACGCGATTGGTGCTTGCCTGGGCAAAATACGCTGCCACAATGTTATGGTGCTCTAGATTCTTGACAGGACATTACTATGAGGTTACTATGGTATTCTAAGACATTTTAGCATATTGTTGAGTGGCGAATAAACTGATTTACTGACCCACTCCAAGTCTCTATGATATTCTATCGATATGGCTCAGATCCTTTCTTCCATTTAATATTCTTCTATGGGATTCTTTGCTCGTTTTAAAGCCGAAAATATACTTCCCTGTCTGCATTTACCCCAAGTATACTTCAGTTTTGATGTGAACGCTTTGCACATGTGTAGAGCTGAATGCACAGCCTTTAAAAGTATATGCTTTTATTTGATAATGGTGACATGCAGACATTTGCAAGTGATTTGAGTGCTCAAAAACCAACAACAAAAAAAGAAAAAAAAAGTCCAATAGGTACTGTGCACATGGCAAATGCATTCAAATCTGCATTCACGGTCAATAGAGTTGACCACAAGAGGCTTGTGCTGTGTAGGGCCAGCAAAATGGCACAGAAAAATACATAATTTTAGACTTAATATTACAAATGGCATATTTTCAGTTAGGACAAGAGGGCAAAACATTAATGTAGCTCATTAGATTGTTTATTCAAAGCAATGAAATAACATGCCTGTCTTTAAAAAAAAAAGGGGGCACAAGGTTTAAAATAACGTTTATAAATCAAATACACCATTGTTCTGAATTTAGGACAACCCCTCTTCTCAAGATGTATCTTTTGGAAAAAGGAACTCTTTTGTGTTCAAAATTTATTTAATTTATATAATAAGAAAGCACATCATGAATCCATTTTCCAAACCGTGTTTTTGCCTTCTCCTGAATCACTACGGTACACCTATAAGTGTTTATATTCAGACTATTTTAGACCGGTTTGGGTTGGCCCCGCTGCGGAGTAGCACAGTACCTGTGTGTCATAGACATAAAAAGAGATTAGTAGCTCCGCCTACAACGTTCTTCTGCAAGACCCATACAGTTATTTTTATTAAAATAAATAAAATTAGCGTCAAAAGTTAAGGACTGCAGCTTTAAAAATGTATTTTCATATTTAAATTTGTGTATAGAAGTATCGCAAATACTAGTAAAATGTACAAATGATCACATTTAAAAATAAACATATTTTGACTAGTCTGACAAGCCAGACATCAAGATGTTGGGTCTGGGAACACACCGGGAACACCGACAGGGCTCAATCCAGGGGGGCGGGATAAACGGCTGTCTTTAGCAATTCCCTCTGTACCAATTGGATAGCGCTACAACCAACCAGAGCAACGAAGGTGATGAAGCGGAGCTAGTTGATAGATTAAACTTTTTCCGCAACCGGACGCCAGAACTTGACTTCAGTGCCATTTTTTTGTTCTTTTCTCATAGAAAAGCTTAATGCTGCCATCACGTCCTATCGGAAGTTCCTACTTCACACTTCAAAAGTCGTGATTACGAGCTTGTTGTGTCCATGTGCTTTGTTGTCGGAAAGAATGGAGGACGCCAGGTTCATACTTTTGAGCGTCTTGGGAAAATTTTATTTTAACACTATAACCATTTCAGTCATTTCCCGGTCCCAGGAAATCATAGAATCACTGGAAAACACTAGCAGCACAACACAAAAGCATATTGTTTATAATCACATTCACAATAAAGGCACAATGTAGACAAGAGAAGGCTGCTTAAAGACCTAAATGGTAATAGTTTGCAGCCATACATCCTTTTGTATAACTACTTTTACTACACTATCTAGAATAGATAGTCACCTTGCTCACCATTCTGGAATGAAGGTCAACTACATGCGATTTTCGATGTGTTTAAAATACACAATATGCTTCAAATGATTATTAATTTATGTAAATATGTACTACTTTAACGACAAGACACTGAAACTGTTGCAGAAACCCCCCCGAATAAAACACCTGCCAGAGCAGAAATCCGTCTCCCATCCGACATTTTTAACGGTTATGCCAAGCCCATCTCGGTTACTTGGGTATCAAAATTATTTTCCAAACTTCCCAGTGGTAACTAATCATGACATCAGAGGCCGTTCATGTGCTATTTTTAGCTTGGAAACTCGTATTTACGATAATTCCGATAGCACGTGAAGGCGGCATAACTCCAAGTCTTCCAGAGTCGCAGCCAAAGCTAAAGATTCGAAAGGCTGCGGTTCGCCAGCTTCTTTGTTTTCAAGAAGCACACTGAACCTTCACACCTCTGCTGTCATTTTGTTAAGCCCGCCCACCGACTCTATACATGATGTGACTGGCCTGGCCAGAGTTTGGTTTTTCCAGCTCGCAAGTCAATGGAGAGTTGCTAGATACCCTGCCTGCAAATTAGATTTGCTGCCACTAGCTACATTAAGCTACATTTTAGCATAATATAAAAACAACCTGTAGCTCATCTGAATTATGACAATTAGGCAATAGTGAAAACCATGTAGCCAACCAAAATTTAATTAACAGTACATCTTTAAAATCACATATGGGGTGAAGTTTGGCCCATAGACTGTAATAAAATATTGACGTAGTGTCCGTGACATCATCCATAGGATTCCGATGAACAATTTTGACGCGTAGAGATGAGCTGGCCGAGTGGCCGTTGCTATCTTGGCAGCAGGTCATCACAAGTCACGCCTGGATAACAGAAAATGGCCAAAGCGGCGGGACGTGGGTGAAGCTGAGGTGACGTGACTAACAGACAGCGGATAAATGGCTATCCCCTGGTCAATCAAAATTAGCCATATAGACCAAAACCACAATTTGTACTGTAAACATTTTTTGTTTCTGCTGTAAAGTTGGGCATTTTAACATGGAGCTCAATGAGATTCTGCTTCCTTTTGGAGCCTGTCCCTAGTGGCCAGCCGATTAAAAGCAGTTTACGTTACTTCCATATTGGCTTCAACCGAAACTGGGGGAGGTTGCCGCTTGGTTTGCCCCCTTCAGCGAGGCACGCAAACATGACAGTCACGCAGCTCTTAGATTTAAGAAAGTCTTTTTGTGCTCATGGTCTTCTAACATTACACTCTGACACCGTATTTCTTGGCACACTGGTTATGCGCATTTGGTGCCACCTACTGTTGTGGGTGAATTATATGTAAAAAGTCTAGATCCCCGAGTAGAAGACAAACCCGTTTTTTTTTCAGATGCATTTCTAAGATAAAAAACATTGTCTTAAATGCAGAACAATACGGATATATCGTAAATTGCATAAACACTTATGAACAAAGCAGCATTTTGTATTTATGCATAGTTTAATACAAAAAGACAAAGCACCGATCAAAGAAAGTATATTTTAGCATTTAAAAACATGTGATGCAGTAGAATGGGAAAAAACCCAACAGTCTCAAGACATACATTTTTTTTTTTTTTTTTTTTTTTTTACTTTACATGGCTTTCTAAACATGCAACTCTCTGATGTGAGCAGAAATGTGTTGTGTGAGAATGGATTGGTTACGGTTTTGACATAACCAAGATCTTCTCCACACTGAGCATGTCCATTTCTGTAATGTTTTGACTGAACAATGCAGCAGTGCCGTATCAAGTGGATTCAACTAGATAGGCAAAGAAAAACATTAAAATGCAACAACAACTCTTACATCATCATCATCATCATATATTGTGCTCCACTGATAAGGCTGCCTGACACACAACTAAAATTCAAATGCCAAAATAAAATTAAAGACAAAAAGTTTACACAGAGGTGCAATGACAACGCAAACCTTCACCAATTTGAGAGGTTCCTCACTCTTCCCAGCCTGCCACAGGGACACAATGCAGCTGTCTCTGCTGTTGCCAAGACACAACTCACCTGGTAAGGCAGATCACAGTTGCTAAGAGATTGGGTGAGGCACGTTAGCGTAAGCGCACTTGGAGTTGTGAAAATCAAAAGAACAAGAAGAGAGAACCTAAGGTTGTTGCCCTTTCAAATGCAATACATCCAGACTACAGTGAAGACGCTGGGAAAATCCATTCATTAGAAATAAACACGTCTCCTCAGATTTCTTTTCTCTCGTGAAAACAACCGTACAGTCTCCTCCCTGCAACGCTGATGTAAAGAGGAGGTGGGTCTACGTTCTGCATCTGAGCTTCAGGCCTGTGCTCTATTCCTGTGGGAGGGGAAATGGGAAGTGAGACAGCAGAGATTCATGTGACCCATAACGCAGCTCGTCATCTGGCATGTGACAACCATTGAGCAGGAAACACCAGTGCATGATGGGAATCAAAGTACTGATGAATCTGTTGCACAGACAGTTTAGAACAGACCGATTCTCAACAGGCCAACTACTAAGACACTCATCAAGAACCATCTTAAAGGGATAGGTCACCCAAAAATGAAAATTTGGTCATCTGTCTTCAAGCCTGTATCAGTTTCTTTTGAACACAAAAGATGATATTTTGAAGAATGTTGGTAACTTTTTCATGTTTGGGTGAACTATCCCTTTACCTAACATGACAACTGACTCCTTATATTACATGCAATAATAGACAAACCTAGATGCTCTCCTTATTTTGGGCCTATTCTCATTGATTATGATTTGTGTTTTCAGATGCATTAAAGGGTTAGTTCACCCAAAAATGAAATTTATGTATGACTCCTTAATGTTGTTCCACACCCGTAAGACCTCCGTTCATCTTCAGAACACAGTTTAAGATATTTTATATTTAGTCCGACAGCGTATCTAAGTGTAGGAACACTATACTGTCCGTGTCGAGAAAGGGAATAAAAACATCATCAAAGTAGTCCATATGGGACATCAGTAAGCAGTGTTGGGCAGTAGCGTCGCTACAAGTAGTGAAGCTACTAGCTTAACTACATTTTTCAGTAGCGTGGTGGTAGCGTCGCTGTTTTCTCAATGAAATAGTTTTTCAGTAGCGAAGCTCTTCTGTTGATCATGTAGTGCGGTAGCGTCCACACAAGCTAACGTTACATTTTCCCAAGAATTTCTGAGGATCAAGCTCAAATTGGAAACACAACTGATAAGAACGCGGATTTACTTCACTTTCTATATTCCTTTCTACCTCACTCAGACGCGCGCGCGAGCCTTTCAAAGTAGTGAGCGCGTAAAGACAGGATAGGCGCGTGCACATTCGCACTATCTAGTTGACTTTTTTTCCCCTTAGCGCTCAATTCGCTGTTGCACGCGGATCGTCCGCGCGGTGACAAAAAGAAACGGAAACGATTTAAAATCCATTGTGTCTCTTGAATAAACACCTCTTGTTAAAAGTATCGGGGTCCAGCCTGGCCACCTCTGGATATGAATGAATGAAACTTGTTTGATGTGTGTGGGACGGACGGACGGACGGACGGACGGACACACACACACACAGGCTAGGCTAGGCTAGGCTACATGTTTTGTTTTTCGCCATGTTGGTACTGTTTTGAGCAGGTCTTAATTATTTTACTGTACTTTCTGGACTGGACTTTTTTTGTACAAGTTGAGTTGTAAATTAACTTACAGTTTGTCCTGCAAAAGTGCCCAAGTCTAAATCGAGCATAAATGCAAACACACAGTTGTGTATGCATATCACACACACACACACGACACCAGGGGCCTTTTGCACAAAATTAGGATATGGGATTAAGCTGGGATATTTTAGTGATCCTGGCTCAATTTTTCCGCTAATATACAGTTATCTTCCATTATCGTTATCGTTCTTGGTATGAGTTTGACTTCAGGGTATGTTTACATGACAGCTTTGTACTAAATTTTGCATAAAAATGACAAGATCCCCAAGATATCCCGGCTTAATCCCTTAGTTTTGTGCAATAGGCCCCTGGTTTTGTCAATTATGGATCACATATTTTTGTTGCCGAATTGATTTCGGACAGCTTTTGAATAACTTAAAAAAATGTGTGTCTATATGCTTGACTTTTATTGATCACTGAAATAGCATTGATTGAAATGAAGTGGGTTCAATATAAAATTAAATAAATAAAAAGTAGCTTAGATGTAGTAAACTACTTTTTTCAAGTTGCTGTAGCTTAGCTTGCTACATTTCCCAGGGGGTAGCTTCAGTGTAGTGAAGCTTAATTTAATGTAGAGTAACTGGTAGCTTAGCTCACTACATTTTCCAAGTAGCTTGCCCAACACTGTCAGTTAGTTAATTAGAATCTCTTGAAGCATCGAAAGTACATTTAAAAAAAAAAAAAAAAAACTACGACTTTATTCAGCATTGTCTTCCCTTTCGTGTTTGTTTTCAAACCTCAAATAAAGATTCAAACGGTCATGAATCAGTGGATTGATACATGATTTGGATCGCGTGTCAAACTGCTGAAATCACATGACATTGGCGATCCGAATCATGATTTTGAGGTTTGAAAACAACCACGGAAGAGAAGAGAATGCTGAATAAAGTCGTAGTATTTTTTTTTTTTTTTTAATGTATTTTCAATGCTTCAAGAGATTCTAATTAACTAACTGATGACACATATGGACTACTTTGAGGATGTTTTTATTCCCTTTCTGGACATGGACAGTATAGTGTGCATACACTTAGATACGCTCTCGGACTAAATATAAAATATCTTAATCTGTGTTCTGAAGATGAACGGAGGTCTTACAGGTGAGGAACGACATTAGGGAGAGTCATCAATGACATCAATTTCATTTTTGGGTGAACTAACCCTTTAAAGAACAAAACCAGAAAAACAGAGGAAGGGCACAGGAAAGGTTAGCAAATGCACATTGCACAATAGTGATGTAGATGCAAATTTCATGCTGCTGTTTGAAGTGCAAATGTGTTTCTTTGCTTTGTGCTGGGGTTATGAAATCCCCGTTCTGCAAAGCACACCAAATACGCATATCATAAGGTAACATATCATCTAATCAGTTTTCAGTTATACTAAAGGCACATAAAGGACACAGAGGACCAGCAAAGAAAGGATGCAGAGATTCATAAAGCTTGTCTTTAATCTCCAGAAAGCAGGGGAAGTACAAAAACATCTGCAGATACTCTGGCTTCAGGGAAAAGGCAAATTTTAAATACTTTTGAAGTTTGCAAGACACACTAAAGACGTTTTTTTATTTAACTAGCATTTAGGAACCTCCACAGCCCCATCTGCAGGGTTCAATTACCTTTTCATGAACACTATTAATTAAGTAATGTGTTGCTTTTAAATTATATTAAACTGGATGCTGAGCAATATTTGTGTTTTAAGAAAAGAATTCACATTAACTACTGTATAAACTCTGTTATTTTCTTCCCCCAAAAAGTAGCTGTATGTGTTAACATTCACATCAACTTAAAATAATAGATTAATTGTTAATGTTTATTTTAACTTTAACACTCAATTAGAATATTTATGAAGCAGGACAGACCTTGAAACAGACAGGCAGTACAAATCTGGCAGCAAATGTGTGAAAATCTGACTCAAACACGTTTAGTATAGTTTATCTGAATGTTCAGGAAAAAAAAAAGAAGAATTACATTCATGTGTGTAAAATCGGATTTTTGGTATTAAGTCTGGACAGTCAAGATGGGACTTCAACAGGTAACATTGAATATAATTCACAGCTGTTCACAGCCATAATCAGTGAAATAGTGAATGTTTTTGAAAAGAACGCATGCATAAACATGTCACATTCACAAATGCCTCTTTATGTTGCCTCATGTGCATCCGTTGCTCAACACCAGGGAAAGATGTCATGATAGACATGAGCAGAGGGAAAAAGACAAAAGTGCAGTGTGAACAAATCCTAACCGTATGAGAGCATATAAGGGCAAATAAATGAATATAGTCCAGGCCTGCACACCTCCTACTCAATTACAAATGATAACGATCAGTCCTTTATTACTCAATGTGGAGAGGTTGAGCTGGAGAACGCTGGAGATGTTGTAATAAAAAGAGGAAGCTGAGGTTTGAACGCAGAGAGCTGAAGTGATTGAGCAGGTTGGGCGAGAGGCTCATTACTCAGAGCTGTTAAGCCGATAAAACGACTATAGCATGACTCAAAACGCTGTCCATCGGGGGGAAAACTCTCTTCTGACCTCAGGAGAAAGGGGGAGGGGGGCCGAAACTAACGCCTGAATCTATAACAACATCCACGCTGTCAGGTCGCAGGAAGAGATATTGCTGACATTACCGGAAGGCCACACACCAAGGGAGAAAAACAGGACAGAGATGAAAGGAACAGTTCACCTCATAAAGATTTACTTATTCAAAACCTCCTCTTTGACGTTTCTTCTTTCGTAAAACACAAAATGGCAATAATATATAAAGTAGCAGTCTGCAATCATAATTATTTTTAAAGTGTTAAATTAGATCCTAATGAGCTCAACATTAAGCCTCGTCATGTGCTTGTAAATCAGCAATTTTTTCTAATCTTATTAAAGGGTTAGTTCACCCAAAAATTAAATTGATGTCATTAATGACTCACCCTAATGTCGTTCCTCACCCGTAAGACCTCCGTTCACCTTCAGAACACAGTTTAAGATATTTTATATTTTAGTCCCAGAGCATATGCAGTCTATGCACACTATACTGTCCATGTCCAGAAAGGGAATAAAAACGTAATCAAAGTAGTCCATAAAGCCAGTTAGTTAGAATCTCTTGAAGCATCAAAAATACATTTTCGTCCAAAAATAACAAAAACTACGACTTTATTCAGCATTGTCTTCTCTTCCGTGTTCCTCAAAAAAAAGATTCAAATGGCCATGAATCAATTAATCAATCAATGATTCGGATCGCCAATGTCATGTGACACGCAATCCAAACTGCTGAAATCACGTGACATTGGCGATTCGAAACGCCCAAAGCCACCGCTACTGGATTACTGGATCATTTGCCCACGGCGTTCATTTCCATAAAATCAGTTTAGTTAGAGAACAGACACTACAACATACCTGTCAACATTTGGGTATCAAAATCCGGGATTGGGGCATAAATCCTCACATAAACCCATAGTAATAATACATTTTATTTTCACCTGTGCTCTTCCTACCTGTATAACAACTTAACAAGTAGGACATTTTCACAAATTGTTATCAGCTTGCACTGCATAAGTTATGAATTGTATAAAGATTAATCCTTATTAAAGGTACTGAAGTTATTTACTCAAAAGCAGAGCATATTTAGTGAGCAATTACTTTTGTTCTTTACATTGTCATTTTAAGTGGCTACTGTCACTTTAAAAGATCTTCCGCTGTCGCATATGATGCGGATGTGAGATACTGAAGGCGCAGTTACAAACCGCGTGACTGTCCCCCACTTGCTCCTCTTCAGAGAAATTAAATTCGCTGTCCCATTGATCACGGTATTTACACGAGGGTTTGGGTTTATTGGCAGGAGTGCCTTCCGTCTCTATCGTTATTTCAATCATCCGTCTCTGTTTTATTTTTTCCCCGCGTTGTCACTCGTCATCTGACCTCACACACTAACCTCGCGACAATGGGCACTACAGTACTGTAGGCTACTGCAGATGCCAGTTATCGCGAGGCTAGTTACAGAGCTCAGATTGAAAATGTTTTTGTTTTTTTTACTCCGGTATTATTATTTTTTAATAACGCAGGTTAAAATACGGGAGATTTACGGGAACATACTACACTCTAAAAAATGCTGGGTTAAAAACAACCCAAGTTGGGTTGAAACTGCACCGACCCAACAATTGGGTTGTTTTAACCCAATGGTTGAGTTGTTTTAACCCAGTGGTTGGGTTAAATGTTGCTTAAGACAACCCAATTGCTGGGTAAGAACAACTCAACCATTGGGTTAAAACAACCCAATTGTTGTGTCGGTGCAGTTTCAACCCAACTTGGGTTGTTTTTAACCCAGCATTTTTTAGAGTGTAATACGGGAAGACGGCGGGAAAGAAGGGTAAAATACTTGACAGGTATGCAGTATTATTAAAAACTGAACGTGTCTGTTCAATATAATGTGAGTGAGCCGAGCGAGTGTCACCGCACAAATGCAGCAGGAGTCAGATTAAATTCATCACGAGAGCTGAGGTCATCGCGTCCGCGTACATTCACAGCGCGTGTTCAGTCTGGCACGTTTTCAGTTCATGCCTTTGGAAGTGAGCAGAGTGCTGTGAGTGAGATCCCACCCACCATGGACGGGATGAAAACACGTGGAAATGGCACCTTCTTCTGGCTGTATCTTTAGTCTCTGGCCAAAAAAAAAATTTTTCAGATGACAATATTTGCATAATCGGAGGATTTTTTCCAAAAATAAAATGCATAAATCCCGTGTCTCAGGGGGATTTGAGGGGGGAGCACGATCAATCGAATATACTACCGGGTTTCTACTGATACAAAGCCATATGCTAAATCACTGAAGTAACCCTTTAATTCAACCGATTCATTCAAACAGCTGATTCATTCAATAACTAAAACATGGTTGTTTCTGAGCTGTGCTATGGTTCTGCTATAATGTGTTTGTTTGGAACTATTTTTCCATGGCATCTAAAAAGTAAATAATATTAACTAGTTTATTGATAACTTATAAGTGTTGTATGAAATCAGTGCCACATTGTGATGGAATTCATGAAGTCGTGTGACGTTGCTTAACATTATCAAATTTTAAACATGTGTCTTTTTTTTCCCTCATTTTGAATTTTTACCGCAGTAGGTTAAGTGAGTTTCTTTGTGTGTGCTGAGCTCATTAGTTTCCACTTCAGACCAAGTCTCAATCTACATGACCTTGTTTGCGAGGTAACATTAACACTGAGACTGGTGTCTGTGTCCTTGATTGCCTTGTTTCGCCCTGGGCTAGAGACTCAGACCACCATGAGAAACTGCAGTGTGGTGCTTCATTTTAATGAACTCTGCAAAAGAATGTGATTGCCCTGACACTTCAGTCCAACCCACTCAGCTTCAGACGCCTTCTAACTTCTCCAACTGTGTGTTAGAGCATTGTAATACACTAAAGCTTTTCCTTCGTTCTTTTGGAGAAGCATCTTGATCTGTTTTTTTCCCCCTGCTTTTAAGTGTGAACTGTGCCATAAATAAAGAAGAAGAGAAACAGTGTTAGTAGAAACAACGAATCAAGAAGAAACCCTTGTTGTGATGTTATCTGAATGCGATATCCCATATAACAACAAGACACATTTCCATCACACAAGTCACATCCCACAATTCAATTCAGATCCTGCATAATCAAACGGAGGCACTTTGCTGCAGCACAAGTGCATGAGTGGCCATAAATTGTGCTTGTGTTCTTGTGTGAGGCCAAATTTATAACTGTCCCATTGATCCCTCAGAGGAGAACCAGCCACCTTCTCATTGAGAAGCCACTGCAGCGGAGCCCGAGCTCGCAGCTGGCCACACACTCCAACCGCTCGGAGACTGCATCTCCTTCACTAAAATACAAATGCTTTCACTGAGCAAAGACGGACTGTATGTCAACTGAGCAGAGCAAGCCATCTGCATACTAACTAAAAAAGATCCACGTCACGCAGCAAGATCAAGCGCCTTGAGGCTTGAGCTCAGTTGATTCCAAGCTTGTAATCGTCATGAAATTGGTTTCTCTTTTTGGTAAATATTTTAGAGGTCATCATATCAAGGGAGACAATGATTATGTGTTTAAATGAAATACAATTAAAAACTAATTTCTTGTAACATACAACTTCATTTACTATTCATCAGTGAACTGGTCTAACAAGCTCCTATATAGAGTCTCCATCCGAGACCAGCAGAACCAGTTCAATAATACATTACAAAATAAATTCAGATTGTCACTTCTAAGTTTGAGTGCATCTCATGAGGAGCTGATATAGATTAGTGCGTCACATGATCCTTTGTAATTGTAATATGCTGGTTCTCAATTATTATTAATCATCATTCATGCTCTATTATTAATCATTATTATTAATAGTCAAGCTGTCATCACAGCCAACATATACAGTTTTCAACATTGGCGATAGATAATAAGAAAAGTTTCTTAAGCAGCAAATCATCATATTAAAATAATTTCAGTGATTCAGTGACCATGTGCCACTGTATGATGCTAAAAAAAATTATTTTCTTTTTATCATCACAGGACCTAATTACATTTTACAATAAATTCATGAATAGAACAAAAAATATAGTTGTAAAATTTCTCAATATTACGGTTTAAGTGTTTTTTTTTTAAAAGAAGCATTGAGCATAAGAAAGTTCTTTCAAAAACATTCAAAATATAAATTATTTCAAACTTTTGACTGATTATGATAACGCTTATCCACTTCTCCAGGACAAGTGGATTTAAAAAAAGAAGAAAAAAAAAGATTTTCACTTGCGCGACCGGATAAGTAGCCCGATTAAAACGTCAGTCAGTAACAACAAAATATCTAGAGCATCACCATAACACAAAAATGTGTCTGCTTTGATTACATTTAAGTGCAAGGCATTTAGCAGCGGATAATTATGTAAAGTAATTTGATTGGTAACAGCCCTTGTCTTTTTATTCTAATTTAATGTATTGATCAAATTTAAAGCATTTGAAATGAAAGATGAATCATACATTGAATAAAATTAGGGGGGAAATGTCATTTATAAAGGTAAAATATTATCTAAGAAAAATCTGATATTAAATGTCAAACCTGATAGAACACTGATGAGAATATTGCTACAGAATAAATAATATTTTACACCAAAAAAAATTCCCAGACAAGCAATTTTTAGTTTGGACAAGCGAATGACATATTTATATATTCACACACACAGAAATGTTATCACAGGCTGTGAAATAGTCAATACTCTACTTATTTTGATGCAGTGCTATTCATTTTTCAGTGCTATTTAACATCTTCTGTGTGGGTTAGATCAGTGGTCCTCAATCCTGAAACACATCAGCACTGAAACTAATGATATAAATCAGCTATATATTAAATAAGAGAGAGATCCAAAATGTGTAACGCAGGAGCACTACTGCTTTAACAGATATCATAGACAGCTCTCTAGAGCAGTAAATAACAATGAATTATCACTGCTGGTTTAATCCTGACCTAACACTGATCTTCTAGATGGTTTAGTGCTGTCTCATACACAACTATCTGGTGCAGTGACTCGTAACACTCATCTGCTGCATGTCATGGCCTGGCTGGGCTTTTGCCTTCCCTTGCACACTCTGAGACTTAATATCACACATCTGACTCTCAATATCATATCTCTGAGAATCCATCCACCCGATTTACCAGGTCTAATAAAGTGATAACGATCTCGAAGTCGTTTAAAGGCGATGTAAACACTCATTTGACAGGTAGACTGACACTCCCAGCCAGCCTCGGACAGGAGATGAGCGCGTGAGTTAGCTCGTTAGCATAATAAACATCTTACCGTTCAGCGGGACATCCAGATCACCCACAACCGTAACAGGGTTTGTTTCTCCTTGTCCCACCACAAAACTCAAGTCAATATAACACCCCGCAGCCTGATTGAGAAGGTTTGAGGCTGGAATCGGGCAGAAGGACCAGTTGTGTGTGTCCTCTCCAGTCTTCCGGAGCTCGATGGGGGAAGTTCCTGCCCCTGGCAGTCCGATTCCTCCAGCACGAGTTCAAATCACAGAGTGGTGAAGAAACAACTGAATATTCATCACATAGTCATAATAACGTGAAGCGGTGTTTGCGAAACACAAGGATCTCAGCTCAGGCGCATCTGCCTGGAGCTTTATAGGGTGAAAATGGCGTTGCGTTTCTCCCGGCAGGTTTACTCCTCCTCATTATGAGGTCATCCAAAAATAAAAGGAGAGTGATTTTTTATTTTTATATATATATATATATATATATATATATATATATATATATATATATATATATATATATATATATATATATATATATATATATATATATATATATATATATATATATATATATATATATATTTTTTTTTACAATTTACCGTACTCACGAAGATTTAAAAAAAACCATGTGATATTATTGAAACCGTTGATATCAACCGTTAACAATATGTATTTTTTTATATCCAAAACCCACTATATATATATATATATATATATATATATATATATATATATATATATATATATATATATATACACACACACACACACACACAATTTTGGCTTGTGTACTCACATCATTCTAGATGTTTCCAAAAAATCCAGAAAAATAAGCCTTTTTTTGAATGACATGGACCTATTTTATCATCGATTTCCGGATTAATTTTCTGGAAACACCAGAGATGCTTTATTAGACACGAGGACATCTATTTGGATACACCTATAGACATGCTAACACGTTTAGGGTTATTATTGTTTGAATTTTGTTTTCTTTGTTTTACCATGCCTAATACAGATCAATCTAGCTTACTGCAGTGTGCAACAAGTGTCTCATAGTAGCCACCAAATAACTAACATTTGTGCATCATTTTTTACAAACTCAAATGTCTCTAATATGACCAACATTGCTGCGTTACCCCACATATGCTTGACCGGAAGAAGCGACTGTGGAATGATAAAAGCTCCCATTAGCAATCGCTCCAGCGGCCATGTTGCGCTCCCACAACACTCTGCCCTGCTTTACTTCCTACTGCAGTAACAGATAATCTGATCCATGAAGATCATTTCTGCCCGAGTCTCATCCCGATTCTTTTCCACCGGTTGTGAAGTGACGACAACATCTCCCATTAATCTGAGCTCAATCTTGGCATCATCAAGCTACGCCTTTGTTTTGAACAGGCGACCTCTAATGGCAAAACACTACATATTGTGCCTTTAATTTGACTTTTTATTTAATTAATTTATTAGTACGCCTATTAGCCAGTGACTAACAATAGACATTTAGCTTCTTTTTCTTCTTTGAGTTTTTATGGCGGTTGGCAGCCAGCTTATTAATAATAATAATAAATTTTATTTATAATGCACTTTATATTAAACAAAATCTCAAAGTGCTAAAATTATTGGTGCATTCCCGCCTAGACATTTAGCTGCCTAGTGCGGAGGTCTTATTCTTCTTGTGTTTTTATTGGCGGTTGGCAAACAACTTTCAGGTGCATTACCGCCACCCACTGATCTGGAGTATGGACTAATTATCAATATAAACACTCAATTTATAAGGACAAAGAGAATAAAATTTTAAGAGATAAAAAACCAAACAAACAATCACCAATACATAAAACAATTACAAAAAAAAAAACATAAATATAAATAAATACAATTATAATTGTTAAACCTAAGACTCTAACTCTAGAAGAAGTTTCCAACCCTTGTCACCTGCAGATGTTTTAAGAATATTAAGATATTTTCCTCTCCATTTTCTCTTAGTGCATGCTTTAAAACTTCTCTCTCTGATTCACACTTCTAACAATATAATAAAACATGATCCACTGTTTTTTGCTCTCCACAATATTCGCACTTCCCATCAATGTTTTCCAATCATGTAGAGAGAACTGTTTAACCCAGTATGCACATTCTTTATTCTTGTATTAACCTTCTCCTCTATTCTATTTCTTCCTCTAGACCCAGTACTGACCCAAAGCCAGTTTAGCTGCTTTATCTCTTTAACCCTGCTCCAGGGGACCCACTGTCCTGCAGAGTTTCGCTCTAACCCTCATTAAAGACAGGTGAAGCTAATCAAGTTCTTCAGGATCACTTGTTAAAAATACACAGGCAGGTATGCTGAAGCAGATTGGAAATAAAGTTTGCAGCCCTACCACATGTGTATATGAGATTTCTCGAACTTTGCTCAAAGCATTTGGTAATCACTCCGCCTCCGCTCCACCCCTGGTTTTATATTTCGCCGATAATTTTATTTGCAATGATTTGCCTATAATTTAAACTACATTTTATGTACCTCGATATAGCAATTAAAGAGTTGTATGGTTTGTGTTACATATTTATTGTTTGACTGTGATTTATTCAAAATAATTTACTCTTCAGGTACAAAAAAGCTAATTTTGCTTTCAATTCAATGCAATTAGTTTTAACATTTGTTTAACATTTGTGCTACCGAAAATATTACAAAGCCATGTTTGATTGCCAAAGACAGATAAATGTATTTTAGGTGTAAAGGTCAAAGTTATAATTACTTTTTAAAGGGATAGTTGAAAAATGGAAATTCACCTTCCTGTCGGTTAAAACCTGCACATCACCGAATAGCTTCCACAGTGTTCCACAGAAGAAAGTACAGTTTTGGATTTATGTGGAGCATTTTCACATTAGATAAGGCTGCTATAGATTTGGCTTTGAGTGCATCTTTCCTCTCAATGTGTAGCTGCGCTGTAAAAAATTATTTAGAAAAAAAGTTACCTGGTTGCCTTAAATTTGTTTTTTAGATTTGTCAACCTTTATTAAATTATTAAAAGATTTTGTAAGCAATTATGGGTAATTGTGTGTGTTTTATTTCTGATGACGCAGTGAAACATGCCAAATAGTGCTATTTTCATGATTTATCAAATATTTTATGTGGTTCAGATACAATAATATGTTGAGTTTCTATTTATTAAACAAATTTTCTTCATTGTATCAACTCAAATTTTTAATTTCAATAAACTCAAAATTTTAAGGCAACCAGGTTACTTACTTTTTTAAGTTAACCAACAAAAACCAACTTTTTTTTTTTTTACAGTGCAGTAACAGGTATTTATAACTTGGCGAGAAAAATCTGATTATAAAACCTCACACAACAGTTCCAGTTTTTGGTGCAATGCACTACTTTCACTTTCACATATAGACAGCACCATAGAGACGAGTGATTGATTTACAGTCTTTATTTGCATTTCATGTAGTTTTGCCTTTCTCTCGTCCAGTCAGTGTCCTCCATGTGTTGTGTAGAGCTACTCTCGCCATCAGAAGTGTAATGGTGAAGTTCCGTTTGTACCATTCCCTATTGTAACAGTCAGAAATACATGCATGTAAAAGTTTGCAAACTTTTTTGTTGACTTTTTGTTGATATGGAGCTCACATTCAAGGAGGAAAAAAACATCTCTGTTTTATTCAGAGGCCTAAACTAAGCAAACATATGCAATCTGGTGCAGTTGCTGATATTTATATGGCCAAAAAAGTAATTAATGAGATCTTTATAACAATATAGCAGACTACTTACTTATAAGTACTTACATAAAATGCATATAAATATAATTTGTCACTCTAAATCTCCCAATAATTTAAATGTGATTGTGAGGGACAAAATATGTAATGCAATGTAATACAATGATTGAGAGATGTACAAATAAATTATCCTCAAAAGCCATATTTGACACTCAAAAATTATGTAAGGAAAATTATGTAAAACTAAGCTGCTTCAGTTTAATAAGTCATCACCTTGAAATATAACTAACAATATAAAAGTTCTTCTTGCACTCAGTTTATAGAAAACATTAAAGATTTCACATTAAAAAAACGTGTGTACCAACACACGAAAGGACATTTTTAGAAAAATAGGCCTTTCCTGCTAAATAAAGTATGACTTATAAATCAAAGTAAAGAAGGCATGTGGACGATCGTGTAGAGTGTTTTTTTAAATGATAAAAGTATTTGAATCTCACCTGTTATAATTAGCATGCCTTGTGATGTTTTTGTCCAAGAAGTGTTTGTAGAATACCGCCATTTCCTCACTGCTTAAAGTCCTTTTCCTTCCTGGAACCGTAATAAATGACACAGCATACACAAGCACATATCAATTAGCAGAGCCAAAACCACCACAAGCATCAGTATGAATCTCTTAAACATTAACATTTGGTTATATCATTGTCAGTTAGTGTAATAATAAATGATGCCTGCTACAGACTGAGCAACTCTGGCAATCCTATAAGATTACAAATCAAATTGTATGCCATGAATCTAATATATTGGGTACGACATGTATGTAGACTGTACGATGTGACACCTTTTGAATTGTAGGCTATAGATGAATGCCAAACAATGTTGCGAAGCATGACAAAAAAACAAACAAAAAAAATGTGGTAATTACAACATGACGAATGTAGTACTTCCAGATTACAATCATATTACATACACTCGGACAATAATGAACCTATTCGTGAAATCACACACTTCCCTACTATACAGTAGATGAAAAACAAAATGTGACAAAAGTGAAGTGACGTGAAAACAAAGTATGACATCCCATACTTGGAATTTTTCCTCTGTATGTAACCCATCCAAGTTAGTGCACACGCATTAGGAGCAGTATGTAGCGAACACACACACACACACACCTGGCGCCCATGAAGCAATTGGGGGTTTGGTGCCTTGCTCAAGGGCACCTCAGTAATTTCCCGCCGGTATTGAGAATCGTACCCAGGGGTGAGTATTTGTGAATGGCAGTGAAGCAACGTAACTAGAGATGGTCTTACTATCGATAGGTACGAGGGACCGCGGCTCTACTATAGAGCGTGTCATAACCTGAAAACCATGCCCACCACGGTGGAAAACAATCCAACCCTCTCTTATTGACTTTATATTGCGTAAAGCTGCCTTCTTGTCAAATCAAGTTTTTATAAGCTGTCGACCCCAAAAAACAAGCATTTAAGGATATAAAAGTGAATTTAGGCCATTTAGACAGAGCACAACTTGTCATATTACACTGACAACTACGCCCACTGGAGGAGAACGTAATCTGCGAAAGGATATGCTATCATTTAAAAAAAAGAAATAACAAAAAAACCTTAGCCATTCATTATATTTAACCATGACAAAGGATTATTTTACCACCCTATGTGAACCTGAGAGGCATACTCAGTGTCAGGATCCTACAATTTACCCATTCTTCCAGCTGATTCTTCATGTCCATATACTGTTGCCTGTATCCACTTTTGTTTTCTTAAAGGCTGGCTTTTATGGTTCTGTACCTTATAAAAATGCAATTCTGTTTTTTCAGCTTCTTCACTGTACACCCTGTCACATATCAGCTTTTAGGCATTGTTCTGTCTTTTGTTAGAAGCAAGAAATGACAAGGGGACAGCTTCACGCAATACAAGTCAATGGAGAGGGTTGGGTTGGGTTGGATTGTTCCCCCTACCACCCCCTGACATCCATTTAAAAAAAAAACAACAACAGTAAAAACGCCTCGTCTTCTTTACATATCGCAGCATTAGCAGGCGTTCAAGTGGCTTTGATGCAACTGATGCTGTTAGGTTTCATGATAATGGCGCGATGGTGAATGTATGTCCGGATTACATTCATACAATATAGAACATAGGGCCTACTTTTGTAAAGGTTGTAAAGAAAATTTTCAAAACACTTCAAAGTATGTGATTTCAGACACGGCCTACAGATATGTATGTTGGAACTAAAATCTGCAAGGCTGTTGTCCTCCAGGAACTGAGTTTTGAAACACAGCTCACCATCATCATCTCTCTCCGACAACCCTTTTGCCGTCAATTGTAATCGTACATATTCTTCTTTTTCCTGTTAGAAAAAAGGGGTCAATGTGAAAGACTATAACAATGGAAATAGTAAGAATATTATGCAAGAATCATTTGGAACACAAAACTGCCCCCTAATGGTAAAGGAAGAACTTCATGGAGGATCTCAATAATAGTAACTACTTAACAAACATATTAAATATGTTTCCTTTCTATAAACTGTGAGGGTTTAAAGCTCACATCACACATCTGTGGTTCACACCTTGCTAAATGTAAAGTTCTGGTTGGTCCAGAACGCGTGGTTCCAGTCCTCGGTCTCCTGTCTCAAATGCCTCAACTTCCTTTCCAGTGGCGTCTCATTCTCTGGGATGTGATATATGATCGGCCTCAGGTTCGACAGTCTATCTGCTGGACCGATCCAGTCATATTTTGATGTCGCTGCTGGACTGAATCCAGACCGCTACATAAAAAAGCATCTAGATTAGAACAAAGCAGCATGGTAGGAAACTTCTAGAAGAAGAAAAAACAGTCATCACTCATCTCATCAGGTAAAAAGTTTTGAAATAACATAGTATGCATAAAATGTTACTTTTTGAAATATCAATAATTATGTATCATTTAAAAGCAAAAAAAAAAAAAGAGAGAGATTTATGTGCAATTCCAGTTAAGTTCAAATTTAAAAAAAAGAACTACTGCAGAATATAATTTGTTGACACTTGCAACGAGTGCGTTTAAATTTTAGATGTGCATTTAAACAGTTCCATTGCTGTCAATTTGACATAGAGGTATTAAACGGCAAACCTCTGGTCGTTTGTCATGTTTTGGTGGTTGGCTTGTGCTTTGACGATGACCTCGACAAGGGATCCTTAACGACATCGGAGCATGTGGACGCAGATACCTAAATGTTAAATTTAATGTTTTGACATTCATCTTTGATTAAATCAATTCATCGACCTTGACAAAACAATAATAAATGCGATTTCCCTGCTGGTCTCCGTACAGTAACGTTACGCATCTATCAGTACATTTTAACATGGTGGATTAATTTAAAATTGAAGTCCTTTACTCCCTCATGCATTAGCACATGATAGGATGCATACTTGTTTTCCTAGGGAAAGGGAAACCCGTAACATATCACATTATGAAGAGAGAGATTACATTTTCAACAAAAATTAAGAATTCTGGAACTCTCTGTCGCATTCTACTTCCGCTCAAAGTGGACGACCAAAACATTCCATGAGTTCCGACTCAACAACATAAAATGTCAATGTTTGACTTGAAATTAAATAAATAAAAGAAGTTTGTACGTTGAATTAGTGTAAGGTCTTATATTTGTGATTTCTAAAGTATATGCTGTATACCTGATTATTTATACAAGTAACTATTCAATTAATTGTATACATTACAGCACATTTTAGGGAATTGTGTTCAACTTAACAATGACATTTTTTAAAAAAAGTGGCATTTAAACTCATATTAAGCATGTTTAGATAATACAGACAACGTGCACTTTTTATGACGTCGTTAACGACTCTACATCAACATAACGTTTTTGTGAAAATAATACTTCAAATTCAGCAATTCGCACTATGCTGCTATTTTTTTTAAACTTGTTATTCATCAGAGAATCCTGAGAAAATTGTATTAAATATTAAGCAGAACACTTTCTATATTGATACTAAACATTATTACATTCAAATAGGAAATAGTTTAAATTGTAATATTTCACTATATTCCTGTTTTTTTTTCTTTCTTTTGTTCCCTTCTTGGTAGGCATAACATCATTTTTTTTTTTTTTTAAGTTAGGGTGTATATAATTGTTTTATATTGCTCCTGATACAATTTCCCAAAACTGCATTTCTCCCTATGATTCCTCGCTTCAGTCACACCCATTTCAGCTCTTTACAGTTTCTACTAATGAGCTGATGAGTTTAATCAGGTGTTAGATGAGGGAGACAAAATGTGCGTGTAAAAACAGGACAACTTTGAAAAATGCCACGCCATTAAAATAGGACACGTTTAATGAATTCAAACTCCTCGTTTGTTCTCGCTTGGCCAGCTGGTTTGTGTCTTTAGACATGTATGCCCGGTGGTTGTAAACGAAAAGTGCGTTGTTAATCTGTAAACACAGGCGCACCAATGGCTGTCAGATGGTTATGCAGGTAGGATGGACAGCCCGTTAAACCTTATGTTTTATAAGAAATGTTTTCATATTGTTGTCTTTTATTTATTTTTACAACACCTCCCCTTGTACTCCTGTGAGCTCTTAATGAGAGCTGATCAATGTCTTTGTGTGCTTTAAATGGACGTAATAGCAGCCAGCTAAACGGGCGGATTATTTCAAGTGGTTTATGTCGTTTTGAATAGTTTTACGCAGCACAACTACTACGTTTACAGCAGATTCCTTGACGTTATTGTGCATGAAAGATGAAACCACTTTGTTGTTTCGGAAGGGAGTCAACATTTGACTCCCCGGCTAAAATGCTTTTAGCAAAAATACAAAGAGGGGTAAATCGGTACATTCCGTGTTGTATCAATATGACATACTTCAGTTAGCGGCAAGATGGTTTTGTTTACTGCTCGGGCAAAAGTGGTGGAATTGAAGATCACAGCGTATTAGGGATCCCTCCTGATGCGAGAAATGGTCTCCCCAGTATGGTGTTCGTGAGTGAACGAATCTTTTAAGTGAACGAATCATTCTCGTGATCTTCCATTCACTGACACAGACTCAGATTTCTTCCCTTTCCTGCCCTGAGATAGTGCCTGCGTTTAAAATCACACACTTGCTTACTTTGCCTAGTAGGCTAGGCAAAAAAAAAAAAAAAAAACTGTATGTGACATGAGGTATGTCCGAGTTCACAGTACTCAAGCTAAAAAGTACCCGGATGATCTACTACTTGCAGTCAGGCGTGCAGGTACAGTATGATGGCTTAATACAGTATGTTGACTTGAAGCAGTGCTGCTCAGGTAGATGACATCGAAGTACTGTGATTTGAAAGCCTATAGAGCAGTATGCTCTCTAATCGCTCTTGCAGTGCTTTGACATGCACCAATGGCAAATTCCATTTAGAAGTGAGCATCCCTATGCCCTACTCACTCCGAAGGGCAGTACATGACCATAAATGATTAAAGTAGGCCTACTTCCTTGAAGTGACCTTGTTCCCTTAGTTAATATACCTGTGGAAGGGCCGTAGTAAAGGGATTTAGTTGTTTACTTTCATTTAGAATGGCTCTGATGCATTGACTATTGCATGAGCAAATAGTGTTTGAATGTGGGCTGAGAAAAACAGCCCTAGACAGTATCAGTCCATACTACTAGTAATTTCTTGATGTAATAGAAATGTCTTATACATTATCCTATGCTATTCTGAATTGAGCTATTTGTTTAGTCTGAGCGAGATTTGAAAAGACTTAGTTTGTTCACAAAGAATCACCGTATAAAGAATGATTCGTTACCGTACACAATTCAAATGTATATAATTATTAAAATCAATTTATTTAGGCTAATAGGTTTTTTTCTATAGCTTAAAGCTACACTGTGTAACTTTTTTAGTTTATTTTTAGCTAAAAACACTTAGTTCTTTCAAAAATATGTGCTCATTAATATATTTACTTGTTTCAAGTAATAAAGTATTTTAGTTTATAGATCAGCTTCGTTATAAGTTGTGGGGAAAACACTATGATGGTTTCTCAATGGATTTTAGACAAGCAACTTATTTAAATAATAATAATTTAAGACTAATCTCGGCGAACGATTCAACGACTCGCTCATAACACATGACGCTCACGTCACTTGTCGCCTCCTACCGGCGTAAACATTAACTGAATGAATCTTTCAGTGAACTGATTCAAAAGAGTCACTGAGAGGAATCAAAATCATCACCACTAGCGCTCATAGATGGAGGGGAGGGGCAGGAATGCAGTCCATACCGATGTGATGGTGCTGCTCTAAATGCCAGTCTCTGCAACTCTACGAACCAGGAATTACTGGAGTGTTGCACCGCGCAAAACATTTCCGTAGCGTAGCTGATGGAAACGGAGCCCGGTAGACATGTGCGCGAACGTTTTCGGCGCGTTGAAAAGGTGAGAAATATGCTGCGCATCTCAGGAGGTGGTGAGACATGCTCGGATTGTGTCGGATAGGGTTGGCTGGTGTTCAGAAGCAATAAAAATGTCCTTCTGTGATGGTTTCATTCATGCGAATCCAGGCACAGCGTTGTCAAATCGTTTTGGTGAGGCATCTACAGGCTCGTGTAATATTCTCACTCTGCCTTGTGTAGTTCATGGATTTAGCCACACATGCAGTAACGTTACTGGGGGAACAAATGTTAGTCATGTAAGAATCAGCCATTGCAAAACCCATATTGGGGAGATGTGTTACGTCCCTGGTTAACATTAATCTAACAGTGTACAGCTATAGACACTCTTCATGTTGGCATATGATGATGATGATGAGCTGAGACGTGTATTGCATCCAGCCTCATCTGCCATGGACAGTTCCAGAATCTCTCCATCCCTGTAGTGTTGATGCCGGAGTTTGAAGACACCCTGCTATTAGTCTCAGTAACATAACAGAAAACAAGTATGTCATATTAATACACTGTAAAAAAAGAAAGTAGAGTTAAAAGTACATATTGGTTCTTTTTTGGCAGGACATTATTCATTAAGTTTACAGACATTTCCTTTAACCATAAAACACACTACATTGCATAATTCAAAATCCAGGTAAATCACCTGTGAATAATGAATATCTAGCATTTATTCAATCTTTGTATTAACACACTACATTGAGCCCTATTATTCTTGGGAGTGTAGTTTTCTTATTGTGTATGTCGATTTTTATTTCATCATGTTAGTGTGAGTGTCATGTGTTTATTACAATATTTGTTGTGTGCTGAATTTCTTTTAACAGCTGTCAGTATTTCTACTGTAAAATTAACAGGATATTTTTACAGTGTACTTAAAGTGGCCCTATTATACTATGGTCCTAATTGAAAGCTTCCTAATTTAAGGCTTCCTAATTTTGTTTTGGAGCTCTCCTGCAATAGGTTTACATGCATTCAAGGTCAAAAAACAATTCTCCTCTTATACAGTGAGAAGAAAAACTGTATAATATGCATTGCACACCACATAATTTCTCAAAGAATCTAAAAACAGTTCGCTCGAAGATTCATTGTGCGCCTGAAATCGCTTACTGTCTGAGTTGGCACTACATTTGAATTTGAACTTGCAACCATTAAAAAAGTATGTTCAATATAGCATGAATGTAATCCTGGCGTAGGCTATCCACCTATCATGTGACCTACCAACATCGGTTGCGTAGCTTAACCTCCATTTATAAAACGCTTCCTGTGGTTTCATGGGACAGTAAAGTGTCCATTGAATGCGCACTTCAGAATTTCATCCAGGGACTTTTCACCTACTGTTTTTTTGAATTCTATGTATTCAGACATACTACTCTTTTGGTGTACTGTTTTTCACATATTAGTGGAAAATCTTTCTAGCCTGGATGCCAGTCGAACTCAGCCCCGCCCACAACATTTGAGCTCGGGCGGTTCGGTCTGGCCTCGATCCATAGAGGAGTGATTATGCCCGAACAGAAAATGTTCGGACCAATGAAATCATCAGGGCGGGCTTTAGACGATGACGGACAGATGATAAACAGTAACGTGATCATGCACGTCATCAAAGGGGCTTGGATTATATTTGTTAAAATCCTAAACAGAGAGCTTGTTTGTATATGCATTCACCTTCTCACTATTTCTCTGAAATTATCATGTTGGTAAGTACTCCATGTATCCTTAAATTATTTTAATATCCTTAAATATCCCACTAACTACTAGCCCTAAACAATAGCTTCTCGGGGGGGGTTCTCTGAAAAAAAAAATGGCGTTTGGGGGGTAAAATGTGTGTTATTTTGGCAAGGTTGCCTGCTTAAATTCGCACTCATGGGTCTATATATCACATAATAGTCGCTTCAACAAGCGGACATGGAAAACAACCTGCGGAAAAAAGTGGACTTGGCAACATAGTGCAGTTGAGTTCTGTTGACATTTGAAAACTGATGTTATGCATCTCTTCGTTGCTCTGATTGGTTGTAGCTCTATCCAATTGAGGTCTTTCCTGGTTCGATTGAAACACGCCCCATAATCACAGCCCAATGGAGCAGTTTCAGACTCATATTCTGACTAGAATTGAGTATAACCACATCAGGCTAGAATTTTTCGATTTTTAGACATGGTTTCAGTCTCTCTAAACCCCTCCTTTCCGAGATTTTACTCCGCTTTGATTGGTCAGGTGGCCCAGTCTGTTGTGATTGGTCTACTGCTTACGGCATGTGTCAGAAAGGAAACCCCCATTAGCATACCAGAATTCCAGCTCTAAAGGCTTCTAAAGTGCTTGAATACACAGTGATTTGAACAGTAACGTTGGCGCCTGTTTTTGTTGTATCAGTTCCAGTGTGTGTCCTTATACTTTTGACGTGCATGCAAAGTATATTTGCTCTCACAGCACTGAAAGCAGCGTGACATGTTGACAACGTGAACCGAACTCTTCCAGGCTACAAATACAGTGTTTTAGGGCAAGGGTCAATGAAACTCATCGGCTGGCATTATGCAAATATTAGATTATATATTATTTGAAAAAGCATAATGGGACACTTTAAAGAATCATGTCATGATTAATGTTATGTTGAGGATGATGATGAGACGTTGCATTAAGCCTGCTTTGAATGGAGAACAGTTTTAGTTTAGACCACAATCAATTTCAGTACAGATAAATTGTGAATGTCATATTTACTCAAATAAGCATTGGTAACAGAATATGTGTCCTGTTTGGTCTGTATCAAGTCTACATTATTGATAGTTTGTTATTTAAAGGAGACATTAGGTGTTACAATGTTGTTGTTGTTTTTTGTGAAAGACCTTTGGCTTGAGGAGTGGGAACCACCCATACAAACATCGATCCAGGCCATGTGAATTTGAGATATAGAAAAGAATTCATTGACTCAGATGTGGCAGATTTCCATGAGTAGTGAAAGACGCAGTGATGTATTTAGCAGTACACTACTACCCACTGATAAGCTCTGGCATGGATGGCATGTTGGCCCTTTCGCCCCACCCAAATTTCATAGTCCAAACTGTTTGTTACCATATTTACTTGAGAGAAGTTGCGACCCTATAATAAGAGGTCTTCTGTGTCTTAAATAATTGGATATCGGAGTATGAGCAAGAAAGGGGGAGACAGGATGCTGGGGAGAAGGTGGAGCATCTGGACAGATGAGGGTTCTGACTCATCATTATCTGACCTCACCTGACCCTACCCTCCTCAGTCCCAGCATGACGTCAAATTAACGCTGTACTGCTGCTCAACTGGGGAAGCAGAAATTCAACATGCTAGGTGAACAATTCACAAATAAAGGTTCTCTTGGAATTATTCAAGGAGTATTTTATATTTTTGAATGTGATACAGACATATCTAACTGGCTGTGTTAGATGAAGCTGATGACTCATTTTGGAGAGAGAAACTTGTAGTGCTTATTTTTTAGTTTTAGAAATGTATTTCTAGGTTTTTATAAATGGCTACTGTAATGCTACTTTTCTTCATCACAATGGTCTGTCTGTTCACCTGGTTATATAAAAGGATAAAACACCCAAGGCATACTTTTATCAGAGGAAAAAGCTATCAAGAAGAAGTATAACATGTCTGATTCTGCGGTATATAAGGATTGCATTGATTCTTACTACCTTGTTGTAAAGTAGTAATATTCAGGATTAAATCAAGTTTAAGCTTTAACACCAGCCTTAGTTACTACATAAAAATCATTTTGATTCATGTTTTAGTTGTATGTTTTTATTTTATTTTAATAACTATAGCCCTATATTATATTTAAAATCCTTCTGCAATCTCATCCCTGTTTGTTCAAATACAAACAATATTTCATGAACGGTCTTGGGTGCTAATGGACGCTGTCTCTTTAAGGCCTTTGCTTATGACCTATCAGTGACATCACAGACACTTCCCTAGGGAACAACAGCAGCAGTCATCTGCCAATAAAAGCTTTTCTTGGACTTTGAATCTGTGGAGGTAAGACGGCACTTAATGTGCTGTTCTGTAAGGGCGTCTGAACTCCATTTCTCTAAACATCTTCTGCAGTTTGGTGTGTTGGTGCTTTTGGATTGATAATACCCATATAACAGCTGCTAGCCAGCTTTTGCCATCTTTTTTTGTGGAAATAAGTAGGACCACAGCTTCTGTAATAGTTTGTCTGCCCTATCGCTCATGTAAATATTTGCTCTCCAACCTATCAACAGGGTGTCAACTCGACAGGTAGGAATTACGTTTTCCGAGACGTTGGGTTGTTGCCACCGGACCGTTCCTGTTAAAATCAGATGAATGGATTCATTACAAAAATTCAGATTTGGTTGGAATGAGTGCTCGAGGTTCAGTTTTAGGGTGGATAGATTAAGCCAGGTACATGAGCCTTCTGAATTTGAAACCACAATATCTCATTACTGTCCTTGAAAGATTGTTTCCTATTTTCAACTTTTTAAAAAGGTTGTCGTCTTAACAAATGTTTGTTTTTGTGATGCGTCATCCATTTAGACGGCTCCTGTTTCATGTGGTGGCATGCCGTGTGCATATTTGGCCTTTTTGTTTTTGAAGGGTGTAGTTGGAAACATCTGGCTGAGTCAGCCTCAGTCATCACAGCTGTTCAACACATACGACCTGTGCTCATTACAGACGCACACAACCTCTCTTAGGATTAACCCGATTTTTTTTTTTTTTTTTTTTTTTTTTTTTTTTCACCACACAATCACAAACAGTCCTAAATTTTTTAAAAGTGCATAATATCTTACTTTAATTTCTCATTAAAGACACTAAAAATTACCTGTTGGTTAAAGTAATTTGGGGGGTGGGGGATTGTTTGTCACCGTATGGTTGCCTGATGTCATTTGGTAATATTTAATATTTATTTAATCCAATTAAATTCATACAAGTGAATTTAAGTATGTCTTACATAAAAATTCTGTTTGAGGCTACTGTTTAGTTGAGGCAGTGTTTTTTTTTTTTTTTAATCTAATCATTTATGTGAATTTTGTTTGCACAATAAATGCAAACGTTTGGGGTAATTGTTTTCCCAAAATAAATTAATACTTCAGTTCAGCAAGGATGCATTAAATTAAGCAATAGTGACAGTTAAGACATCTATAATGTTGCAAAATATTTCTGTGTTGAATCTGTTGCTGTCCTTTTGAAATTTATATACAGTGTCAAAACTGTCAAAATTGATAGGAAATGTTTATTGAGTAGCTAATCGGCATATTGGAATGATTTTTGAAGGACCATGTGACACTGAAGACTGGGGCAATGATGCTGAAAATTCAGCTTTACCATCATAGGAATGTATTCCATTTTAAAATATATTTAAATAGACCATTTTATTTAAATGGTCAAGCAGTTTCTTTTACAATACATAAGTCTGTTCAGTTTTGGATTTCGTCTGCAAAATATATATTTATCTTCTCTTTCTCTTTTATTCCATTTCACATATTGTATCAACCTCACTTCTCAACACCATACTTTGTTTATTTCCATATCATCATACCATACCATTTGGTTATTTGACCAGCTCTCACCTCTATGTTTCTCTTTCAGCCTGTTTGGGAAACCCTTTGATGGTGGGAAGAGGACAATGGATCATGGCAGTCAGCAGCCACAGACTCAGCAGATGCCAGGACCCTTCCCAGGTTTTTCCGGACCCCAGGGCCCATACCCTGGCCAGCACCCGGCCCTGTTACGGCTGGATGAGGTGCAGAGGGAGATCGCCAACCTGGGCCCACAGGTGTGCTCTTACAGTGGCCTCCAGAACGACAGAGAGTATAAACGACTGGAGCGAGAGCTGACCCGATTACTGCTGGAGGTGGATAAGGTCAGGACAGGGTATCACTGCATCAAAAAAATTTAAAAAGTAAAGCATAATAATGACTAACCAGATTTTGTTTACCAACCCAGGTGGAGACTGAGGGCCGGCCTGAGCTTCAGCAACCCAGGAAGCGTGCGGCAGGAGAGGTCGAGGGTCTGCTTCGGTACCTGGAGGGTAATGCTACGCATCCATCTCGGCTGGCCATTGAGGAGCTGACCCAGGAGGCGCAGAACTTGCTGAACGAAGGGGTTGTGGGGCCGTTCCGGCAGGGCCAGGCTCTAGATGCCTTTGAGATTAGTGAGGAAGTGGTGGAGGCTGTGCAGGACGTGGCCATGCGGCTGGCTCAGGTCAAGACGGGTGGAAGTGTACCACTCAGGAAGGCCCGTTATAAGGCTTTGACAAGGGTCTGTGCTGTACAGGAAATACTGGAGGGTCGCATACGCACTCATACGCTGGCGCTGCCACTGTCCGACGACACGCACGAGGCTGTGCAGCGCATTAATCAAGTTATGGCGCAGGTTAGTGGTATTGCACAACATGTATCATGAGGAATCACAAAAATGCATCTTAAAGGGTTAATTCACCCCAAAAAATGTCATTGATTCCTAATGTTGTTCCAAACCTGTAAGACCTTTGTTTATCTTTGGAACACAAATGAAGATAAAATCCAGGCGTTCTCTTACTCCTCCATAGAGAGCAATATAATTGCCACTTTCAAGGCCCAGAAAGAAAGTAAAGGCATTGTTAAAATAATCCATGTGAAGTACATAATCTTATGAAGCTAGAATCAAATGGAATACTTTTTGTAAACTAACAAAAATGCTTTGAACCATTTCTTCTAGCCTGCTTCAGACTCTTACGCTGTTCACAGTGTAAACAGTGCAGCACTTCCAGAACGCAGGTTAGGCCGGAGACACATTGTGAGCGTGGTGTTTCTGCTGCGTTTTCTCTGTCTTTGCACACCAGAAGCGTGTCTGACGCGGGGCTGCTGCTGCTATTAATGTACAGGGAAGCCCTATACTTCATGTTAAATATAAATATATTGCCTAATGATACAGCAAAGACAACGTTGCCAGTAGCCTATTGGCCATACATATCTATGGTGTTGATGGCAAAATAGGCTACAGAATATTTCGTTCTGTGTTGACAGGTTTAATATTTCAAAATCGATAATTATGTTGTTTTTTATTATTACAAATAGGCCTATATCTGCATTTATGTTAACCTACAGACTTTCAAACATGAAAGTGTCATTTATTAATATGTATTTGTGTCAAAATTACATATAAACATCTTTTACTATTCTATTTTTCCTGGAAATGCTTCCAACACGCTCGTGTGTCGCGTGAAAAATAGGCAACTCTTCTATTTGAAGCATGCACGCGTTTTCCGCGCAGCTCGGACCGCGCGTGTGACGCAGGCATTATGCAAGCTCTAACTGGTTAACATGGGAGCCGAAATAAAAATGGACACGCCACGCAGCCGAGACACTCACGGCACGCTTGCAGTGTGTCCCCGGCCTTAGGGGTCGTTCTGCTGTAGAACTTGGCAGCGCTGAACTGTTTACACTGCATCAACAGCGTAAGAGTCTGAGTTATTTAAGTTATATAAGTTATTTATTATAATTTAGTTTTTTTTTACAGTTCATAAGTTTGGGGTTAGATATGTATAATGTTTTCAGCAAAGACACATTACATTGATCAAAAACAACTACATGTTTTGTGTTTATCATTTTCAAAAGCTACTTTTCAAAAGTTTAGGGTCAGATTTTTTTCAGGACTTTTATTCAGCAAGGACACATTAAATTGATGGATTCAAAATCACAGAGATTTGCAAAAATACAAAAGATTTAGATTGCAAATAAATGCTGTTCTTTTTTTAAAAAATGTGTTCCTCAAAGAATCCTGAAAAGAAAATGTCCTAGTTTCCGCAGAGATATTAAGCAGCATGACTGTTTTAAACATTGATTCTTGAGCAGCAGATCAGCATATCAGAATGATTTCTGAAGGATCATGTGAAGAATGGAGAAATGATGCTGAAAATTCAGCTTTACCTTCACAGGAATAAATTACATTTTAAATATATATTTAACTAGAAAAGAGTCCTTTTTAAATTGTAATTATTTCATAATTTTACCTTTGTTGCAGTGTTAAAACGATTGATGAAAGATTGTTCAGATTTTAGCCAAACGAAAATGTTAACAGTAAAGTAAAGAACTGAAATGAATTAATCTCATGTAGGTGAGTGGTGCCCGGTGCCAGGAAGTGGCTCTGCTGATGGGTTTGAGTGGGCGTGATAGCTGTGCCCACCTAGCAAGGATCCTAACAGAGCTGTTGGTTGAACTGGACGCCCTGGATGTGTCTAGTAATGCTGCTGTGAGGAACTACAGAAAACAAGTGGTGGAGGAGATTAATGGTCTGCTAAAACATCTTGACCTGGAGGGAGAAGGAGACGACACGCGCAGGTAACACCACACACACACACACACCATCACACAAACTACAATAGCGGCCTCATTTTGAAGGCTGTGCCTTCTGGAGGTCGCATTTTCTGGCCACATATATATCATCAAAAATGTTTAATTATAGGCTGACTCTTGTGAGGCATAAATTGTTGTGAATTCTCTCACTTTGGAATATAATGGCTGCTTCTCTAAAATAAGGCAGCCCTAATGATGTATGCGAAGGACAAATGAGACCTCATTTGTGCAAAGTGCACAGCCTTTGAAATTAAACACTACAAATATGTAGCACCAGTGAAATGCAATTTTATGTTTACTTGTGCCTTTAGTGATGCTGAATTTTAATGGGATAATTCACTCCAAAAATCATTATTAAAGGTGCACTATGTAGTATTTTTGCAGTAAAATATCCAAAAACCACTAGGCCAGTGTTATATATTTTGTTCAGTTGAGTACTTGCAATATCCCAAATTTTTCCAACTATTTGTAAATTGTGAGAAAATTGCTATTTTAACCAATGAACCAGGACGTTTCAGCATAGCATTTGAGCGAATCGCCTGTCAATCGCGTCATATCTGCGTTACCCTCGGTTTTATTCTGCAGAAGCGCTTTACTCTTAGCAGTGTGAACATGTCACAGCAGCGCCGAGCGAACACACAGAGTAACGTCATAACATCATTTTAAACACACTTAAATGTATCTAATATGATAAACAGAGCTGCTTTACCTTAAAATCATGACCGGAAGTGCGGGCGCCCAGCGACTGTCCCGTCCCATCATAATAAAAGTCCCGGTGCTTGCGAGGCGGGTATTTGTGTAACGATTGCTCCAGCGGCCGTGCTCAGCTTCACAACACTCGGTCCTGCTCTGCTTCATACTACAGTAACGTTAATAACCGCATCCATCAACATAATTTCTGCCCGAGTCCTATTTTCCACCGGCTGTAAGGTGAAGACCACATGTCCCAAGATACTGCGGCGTCATCAAACTACGCCTTTGTTTTGAATGAGCGACCTCTAGTGGACAGAAAGTTGCATAGTGCACCTTTTAACTGTACCTTGCATCATTCAAAAAACACTTATTATACATGAAGAAAACAATTGTGCTGCTTAATATTTTTGTGGAAACTGTTGGCGCATTTTTTTTTTTTCCACTTCGGGATTCTTTGATGAATAGAAAGTTCAATTAGAAATTATATAATATATGTTAATATATTACTGTCAATTATTACTTACCCTAATGTCTTTCGACACCCGTAAGACCTCCGTTCATCTTTAGAGCACAAATTAAGATATTTTTGTTGAAATCCGATGGCTCAGACAGACCTTCATTGACACCAATAAAGGCACTAAAGACGTCGTTAAAAAGCTCCTCACTACAGCAATTCTACAATCATTTTATGAAGTGACAAGAATAGTCTTTGTGTGCAAAAAAACTAAATAATGACTTCTAATGATGGGCCGATTTCAAAACAAAGTTTTAAACGTTATGAATCAGCGTATGGATTCATGATTCGGATCGCATGTCAAACTGCTCAAATCACGTGACATTGGCGATCCGAATCATGAATCAATATGTTGATTCACTACCTTCTACGATGGAAGTAATGGCGCTGGAGAATACTAGATGAGATTCGTCTGATGGGAGGTAAAAAAAATATCACCGTTCGGTTTCTCGCAGAAAACTATAGTTTTCTGTCTTAAGACATGAGCCACAGGGTTTAATATGGATTCTTTAATATATTCGTTTAATATATTCTTTTAATGGATTATTTGTTACTTTGTTTCTATTTTGAATCTATTAATAAATGTCATTTCATTATATCTTCAGGTATGATCTAGCGCAGAACGACTCAATTCGTGAAATTGAGGCAATTAGGGGGCGTGTCTCAGTGCTCCGGGAGGAGGTGCTCCGACATGGTGCAACAGGACAGGGGACGGAGCTGCAAGGTCTTCTTACGCACTTGGATCAGGTGGACACGGGGCGAAATCCCTGCATCCGGGAGGCACGGCGCAGGGCTGTTTTGGAAGTTCAAGCACTCATCAACTTCCTAGACCTCTGGGAAGCCCTAGGACGTCGTAACCCTGGAGCAGAAGAGCCTGCACCTCATGCGGCCGTGTGGCGTGTCTTAGCCAGCCTGTGCGAACTCCAGGCTCAGGTGTTGGGCTTTGACGGCAAGAGGGCTGACAAGAGCTACATGGTATTGGAAGAGCTACTGACCAAACAACTTCTGGCTCTTGATGCTGTGGACCCTCAAGGGGATGAGGGGACCAAAACTGCCCGTAAGCAAGCTGTTAAACATGCCCAGAATATCCTTAATTACTTGGATATGAAGACAGATGAGTGGGAGTACTGAGAGGCTGATAAAAGAGACTGCAGTATTGCCGAGATTTCCCTGAATAAGGAGCCACAGGAAAAAGGCAAAAGCTTTTTTGCCTCGTGTGCGACAGCAGGAAGAGACACGGCCGTGCCGAGGATACAGGCCATGGGCGGAATTTTTAATTTGTATATAAAAGGTTGTTTCACCATGGGCAGCGAGACTGTTACCCATGATGCACTGCACCTGCTGCTTTTGTTGGTCCATTACTGGTCCCTGAAAACAGCCTTTCTTCTGGCAGAAGGAAACCCGGTTTTTACTGCCATGAAGCATTTGTTTTCATGACAATAATCCATGATCTTTTTTTGTTGAATCTGTGCTGTTGATTGGTGTGGTGTGGTGCTAAACCCTGTTCTGCTGCCAAAATCTGCTTCC
The DNA here is from genome assembly GCF_024679245.1 of Pseudorasbora parva. NCBI lineage: Eukaryota > Metazoa > Chordata > Actinopteri > Cypriniformes > Gobionidae > Pseudorasbora > Pseudorasbora parva. Next base: position 9,806,644 of record NC_090188.1, on the reverse strand, counting down.
TGCTGTACCACATGCCTGTGTGGAACAAATTTCAGTTTTTATCACAGTGTGAAAACATCAGCTCTTCATTCCTTTCCAGTTAGAGCCATATAGGAGCACATTATCCCCTGCTAGGACCACAACATGTAGTGCAGTGGGCCATTTCTCGTTAATCACATATAATGGAAAAGGCAGCCCACGCTTAGTTCATAGGTTAAATCTCTTCTCTAAATTGCACTTTAAGCTCCTCTCGCTATGGTTATTAGCTGCATATAAACAAGAAATAACCCTACATGTGGGAACAATTTTTTTTATTTTTGTTGCATCTGAATTTATCCTGCTAAGAATTGTATCTCAAAATTGATGACAGTGAAGGGTTTGTGATATTAAAGATGAAGTGTGGAATTTTATTTTAACATGAAATTACACACTTCACCTTTAAAGAAGATTTTTTGACATCAAAGAAAAAGAATGTGAGTGAACCAATGAGAGAAATGGCAAACAAAAAACTCACTCAAATTTCTAACCTTTCCTGCAGTTTTGCCATTTCAGAGGATGGAGGCTAAAATTGTAATGAGGTATTGTCTTTGGAAACAATACAGTTTGATACTTTTTTTTGTGTGTGGTATTGATATAGAGGATAAAAATAGAATCTAGTTCAGTTTCTGGTCTTCTCCATTGCTTTTTTGCTGTTGGGCAATAAGTGCCTGTGCAAGCCACCAGGGAATAGAGCAGAGACTGAAAGAGTGTCTGTGATTGTAAAAAAAAAAAAAAAGAAAAGAAAAAAAAAGTGGTGCATGCTATTTTGGTAAGTGAGACTGATCAAAGTGGACAGGGGTGTTCTAGGATATTTTCATTGGAGCAGCATAGAAAGACAGCAAGCTATCAAACAATCACTGAAAAACTGTGGCTACATTCACACAGTTGAAAGTGACCCAAATCAGAATTTTTTTCTTCTTTTTTTAACATGACAGTATTAATCTCAGTTCATTTAATATGAGATTTTTTAATTATATCCCCCCCCCCATTTATTTACCCTTTATGATTTTGTGTTTCTGATTCAAACACATAATATGACTAACACTACATAAAGTATTACAACAAAAGGTGCAAAAGTAGAAAACTTACTCCATTTACTCTCAAATGTTGTGGCACTTTTTTTCCCCTGGACAATATGTCTACAGTTTTGGTTGATATGGTTAATTTAGGAAGATACAAAATAAGACAATAAAGTGCAACAAGTGGGTTCCGGAAAAATCCCTTCCATGTTCTCCATGGGGAATTGCTTTTGAATGATAACTAATGTAAGCTACTTGGTTTTTGGTATATGCTTGTGTTGAAGTCTGCTTTATTTGAGCTTGTTTTTAAATGTTGTTTAGGGGCAGAGTTTCTTTAAACAACACAAAAAAACATTACACTACATCACCCTGGATTCTGGAGAGAAACGTCCATTTTCCACCAATCAGAGAATTGTGACTATAGTTTATCACAACAAAATAACTCTTTAGTATCTGCCACTACCATGAAGCGCTGGCAAACTGCGTAATATTCAAATATGCCTACACTCTCAGACTACTTCAATATTTGTAAACATGCATATTTAGCAATGACCAACTTTAACTGAATAATGTGAATCATTTCTCTATAATTTTTTTTTTGAACTATTATTCACAATGCTTCATGCTTCCTTAAAGGACAACTCCGGTGAGAAATGAACCTAGGGGTAATTAACAGATGGTTACCGAGTAGATCGTTCTCTGGGATTCGTTTTCATGAAAATTGAATGTAAAGTGTTTTATCTTTAAAAACAGATTAGCTTATAACGCTTGTCTATGGGACAAAGGGTAAGTGAAATTAAAACGCTAGTTAATACCACTAACAAGGCTCAGAATAGCCGCACAAGTGTACAAACAGTTTAATAAGAAGATACTTTATAAACACAGTCCATTATGCGTATACAGACAGGAGCCATCTTGGAAAACAGTCTCGACTAGTAGAGCGACGGATGCTGTGCTAAGTGATGAACTGTGACTTGGAATCTCCTATGGTCCGTTGTTTCCGGAAGAAAGTACTGAACGCAACAGAGAAAATAAATAAATAAAAATGTCCATGTAATTAGATTTCACATGCTTAATTCCTATCCACCAGCTCACTTAGCACAGCGTTCGTCGCTCGACTAGTCGAGACTGTTTTCCAAGATGGTGCCTGACCATAAATGCATAATGCACTGTGTTTATAAAGTATCTTCTTATTAAACTGTTTGTACACTTACAAAGTTCTCAGTCCTTCAGTTTGCATGTAGTGACAGTCATTATGCTACCGTGTTAGTGTGAGGCTATTCTGAACCTTGTTAGTGGTATTAACTAGTGATTTAATTTCCCTTACCATTTGCCCCATAGACAAGCGTTATAAGCTAATCTGTTTGTAGAGATAAAACTCATTACATTCGATTTTCATGAAAACGCATCCCAGAGAACAATCTACTCGGTAACCATCTGTTAATTACCCCTAGGCTCATTTTTCACCGGAGTTATCCTTTAAAGCTATCAAATAGACAGTCTTTCTGAATTAAGCCTTACATAAAAATAAAAAATCCCCCTGGGAATAATAATTGGGGGGGGGGGGGGGGGGGGGGGATATTAGAACCAAGACCCCTGTTGCACTCAATTGAGAGACACTGAAATTAAACAAGCATTTATTTACACGTTATTTCTTTAATTCGATTCTAAAATATTTGAAAACAGAAATTACAAGACTATTTATAGACTCATAGTAACATAAGGGACGACAAGCAGGCCATAAACGTACAGTATATATCGATCCATCACTAGTATTGATCAGGAGGGGCCAAGCATATTTTAACAAAAATATATCATATTCAATTTTAGGATGGAAGTTGTTGTTAAACAGGGTCAGCATGCACACAGTAGTGGAGTTTTGGAATTCAAAAACTCCAATTCAATACAATTCAGTGACTTGCTCATTCTTGAAAGGTCAAATGAATTGATGTTTTTGAACAAAGCGTTTCAGCATTGCCTGTTTAGAGCAGTGTTTGATATGGACAACATTTAAAAGGTCATGTAAACAACTTCACACAAGAAACTGATGAAAAATTAATTGGGCACTTGCGGTGCGAAGCAGTCTGTTTAAACCCCTCAGAGACTGCTGAATGTAGGAGTAGCTTGTCTGTGGTAAAAACCGCAGCAGTATCCAGTTTAGCTTTTTTTTTTAATCCGACCACAGAGGCCAGGTGATTGCTGGGGGAAAAAATATATATATTCTTTCATCAGTATCATGCTAGGCTATTGAGCCTCTTTCTGCTCACTTCAGCTGTGCTGCTAGCAGGTTACAATGGTGGCTTGTTTTGACCTAGAACTGTGACAGTCCTTTGGTGTTTCTTTCGGGGGTGTCCCACTTGCTGTGTGACCACTACCCTTTGTCCTGCTCCACATAAGGGCACGTCCAATTAAAAGGACCATCAGCAGTCATGAAGCAACACCACACTTATCAACAAAGAAATCAGGTTGTGCTTGGATTAAACCCAGACACTCTTATCTAAGGGCATTTTTGTTTAAAAAAAAATGACAGCGACAAATGACAGGAGCAAGAAGTGAGTGGTGCTGGAAAGGATAGGTCGTGGTCAGAAGAGATTAATCCAGACTGTTGTCTGGCAGAGTCCCCTGCGGTGGGCAGCACTGGCAGTTCATCTGAGGAGGATCCTACATCAGTCAAGGTGAAATACACGCTCCAACAGCACTTTAAAGCAACCTTGCACTAGGCGTTGGTGTTGTTTTGTGCACCTCTTCTAAACCCACATAGAGATGGCAAAGATGTGAGCTAATATTGGAATTGTCAGTTCTGTGCAACCAGACTTTTTTGGTTTGTTTTTTTGCTGTTTTACCAGCACAGCATGAACCGGCAGCATACACACTGCAGATAAATATTTGCTGATGCTCCTCATTAAATCCATGTGGTAAAACTAGTTGTTAATGCAGTAGTGTTGCCTAATATACAGGCAGATTTTCTGAGGTGCAGTGCTAGAAAATCGTTCTAATGCATCTCATTTGCAAATCTTGACAATTGTCTGTCTACTGTAGTTACATCAGAGGTTCTCTGCCTTGAGGTCGCCTGAGATTTCCAACCTTTTTTCTGTAAGAGGCGGTTCATTATGGTTTTTAAGAGTTTGATGGAGAACAAAATGGGACAATGCAAGGAGATTCAAAGCTGAAGTACTGAAGTAGTTTTAAGTCATCATGTAACAGAAGTAGCGAGAGATCATCCATATTGTGACACGTCCGACTAAAACTGAAAAAATTGGATTTGGTTCTATCCATCGGTTGTTAACTGCATGGAGGCAGATCTGAAAATGAGTTTGCAGTCGATGTTAAGGAAGGGGTAGGGTTTAAAGGGTTAGTTCACCCAAAAATAAAGTTGATGTCATTAATGACTCACCCTAATGTCGTTCCTCACCCGTAGGACCTCCGTTCATCTTCAGAACACAGTTTAAGATATTTTATATTTAGTCTGAGAGAGTATCTAAGTGTATGCACACTATACTGTCCATGTCCAGAAAGGGAATAAAAACATCCTCAAAGTAGTCCATATGTGACATCAGTTAGTTAATTAGAATCTCTTGAAGCATCGAAAATACATTTTGGTCCAAAAATAACAAAAACGACGACTTTATTCAGCATTGTCTTCTAGTAATAAAGATTCAAACGGTCATGAATCAGCGTATTGATTCATGATTCGGATCGCCACGGTCACGTGATCAATATGCTGATTCATGACCGTTTAAATCTTTATTTGAGGTTTGAAAACAAACGTGGAAGAGAAGACAATGCTGAATAAAGTCGTAGTTTTTGCTATTTTTGGAACAAAATGTATTTTCTGCTGTCAACAATACAATTTTGAAGTGACTCATATTCTGTTTACTCTGAAAACTTTAATTTAGGAGATTCACTTCCAGGTGGTGTCTATTTACACTGAGAGTTAACAAAGTTTATCATAATTCTGCCCAGTATTGCTCAGATACACCTTTTGTATTTCTCTACCTTGCATATTACTTCTTGTGAATAGTATCACTATTTGAACTTGGTGTATATATGATGCTATTTGTTGCTATTTATAGTGCAAACTGTATCTGCCACTGTTTTCACTCAGCGTAAATGGCATCTCCTATTAGTTTTACACTTCGGCTATGGTTACACGACAGCGATGTTCTAAAAACAGACGACAACGTTGTCAAACCGATCCCCGTTCACAGGAATCTGTGAAAATTGCTAAAAAGGCTGTATTATGCTTGCCAGGCCAGTAGCTGGAGATGTTGCTTTGTCAAGAAACACCCCGCGAACACGTAATACGCATCCATTTTCACGGTGCTTTTTTGCTGTTTACATAAAGATGGTAACGGTATCGTGTGTACTTACATTTTTAGGCCCCCAAAACACCATTGTAGTGTAAATGAACTGACAAAACTACACTGTAAAAAAATATTTAGAAAAAAAAGTTACCTGGTTGCCTTAAAATTTTGAGTTCATTGAAATTCAAAATTTTAGTTGATACAAAGACAATTTTTTAAGATTCGACAACCTTTATTAAAATATTATTTAAAAAAAGTTGTAAGCATATTGGGTAATTGTGTGTGTTTTATTTCTGATGATGTAGTGAAGCATGCCAAATAGTGCTATTTTCATGATTTATCACATTTTTTATGTGGTTCAGATAAAAAAATATTTTGAGGTTCTATTTATTAAACTAATTTCCTTCATTGTATCAACTCAAATTTTTAATTTCAATGAACTCAAAATTTTAAGGCAACCAGGTTACTTACTTTTTAAAGTTAAACCAACAAAAACCAACCAAAGTTTTTGACAGTGTATGTAAACATGTCCATGTAAACATACCCTTAAGACTAAATAGTCACGGCCACATTTAAATGTGGTTTCCCAAATCTTTGCAGTACGTACATGGCCACAGCAAACAGAATCCATTATAATCAGTGTTGCTGTCTACACGGTGGCACGACACAAGAAATTCCGAGCGTAAACTGATGCCCCGTCCTATTTCTGACGTATTCCAAAGTGCACCTGCTACCTTAAAGTGAAGAACAAATACATTTTCAACGGTCACGTCCAGTTTTTACAGCCTCAAGCCTGTTGCGGTGCGATGCAAAAGCGGTCGCTTTCGTACACGTTGAAGAAAAGTCCATAAAAATTAGGCACAATGTGTTGTTTTAATATGAAAATATTTTTTCCCGTTTTCTATTTTTCCACAGAACATTATTGTGTTGTCTTGTGTTTTAGGGTTTAAGTAAATATCCATAAACTTAACCAATAATATCCTGACAGAGAATTTACCAGTACCTTTTCTGTTTTTCTACTGCAGCATTTAGTGCCCAGATCCGGAGCTTTAGGCCTGTTCATAGAGTTTGATAGGGGTATCAATCCAAGTTCTCGTTCTTAAAATCTTATTAGGATTGTTATATTTGACATGCATTGTATATCTACATTATTGTGGTCTGAGAGAGCTTCTAGCTGCCAGAGCTTCATCTCTACACAGACGATTGGTCTGTCAGATCTGAGTCATACTGATTTCTGCTAAATCTCCATGGTTATGGTCACAAATCAAATCCATTCCGCTTGTTGAATACCACTCATTAGCAGTTTATGGCAGGTCAACGATTCATCTAGAATTATTACAGTTCTTTCGTATCTGCCTGTGGTGAATTAACATTACCATGATTGTATTACAGGACAAGCTTTAAAACAGATAATTGATATGAAGACCAAGTTCTTTTGTTACAGGGCTCAATTCCTGCTTTACCTGCACCTGTCTTTGAATATTTTATTTACTGCAGTTACGGTCTTTATTAATAGTGACATGGCTGATGTGAGATGACACGTGTCAAAATTGCTGTTAGGTGTAAACACTATGCAGTGTGATTTGCTAAGTCTTTTTGGATGCCATACTCAAATTCATCACACAAGCTACAAACCGCATAAAACCCAATACAGCACCTGAAGAGAATGTAACGAAGAATGTCCATATTTTTTATGCCAAAGTTGATTCGTTCCTGTTTTTGACTTTCATTATCTTAATAATCACCGAAACTCCGTATATACAAACCAGAAAAGGTCAAACTTCCCACTCTCTCTATATGTCTGGAAGAATGTGTTTTTGTGGTGACCTGTGAGATTGTTTAAATGTGTCATGCTATTTATGATGTTCGACGCATTGTGTATATCGTCTGGTTTATGCTTGTTTTAAAAAAGCACATTAAGTTCAAATCGCTGTGTGAATGCTTTGGTCAGCGGGGTTGTTCGATTTTTACATGTCTACAGCGCTAAATAAAAGATGGTGATCTGGAAATAACTTATGTTTGTGGCAAGGTATTAATTATGGCCTGGGATCTTTCAAACTGTTTCCATGGCAACCCCTCACTGTGCTTACAAAATAGGTGTTCAGAAAAAGAATGGGGTTCTTAAGAGCACCAGAGCAAAGAACATATCCCTGATATTCAGCTTGCTAAATAAATCTTCCTACACGGATGTAGTTATTAACATACCTGGCTGTGCTGCTCGTATGTAGGAGACATGAATCAACAATCTGTGAAGACTTCAGCAGCTGGAAAGGAGCCTGGCCATCTCTGAGACAAGATGTATCAAGCTACATAATTCAGATATAAACAGAGATGGGATGCTTATTTTAAAATGTATTGCAAATGAATAATTTGCTAAATAAATGTAATTGTATACAAATATAAATATCACAACATGACATGACAGTAGAAATTCAAATAAAGATTAGTCTCTAATGCAAATAAAGAGAAATGCAATGTAGGCTATAGCCTAATATGCAATATTATATTAAAGTGTGTTTTTATTAAATGTACGTATAATACAATCTCTCTCTGTATATGTACACACACATACATATGACATATACAAATATGATTTAATCTATAGTTGATATTTAGGCCTATATTGATTTGAAATCGTGATACATTTTTATAATTATTTGATTAAACAGCTTTTATTTGAATGTTTTTCTACCTGATTAAACTTGGGACGGTAGTCTACTATTAAAGCATGAATTTGGATTAAATCGAATGAAACAATAGGTCTAACGTTACATATTCACACGGGGGACATAATTTATTAGCCCCACAGTTACAGCACGAATGTTAAATCTAACATTTTACATAGAGTGAAATCTCACAATTGTGAGTTTATATCTCCCCATTAGAACTGTATAACGCGACAAATGTCACAATTCTGAGGTAAAATAATAATAAAATAATAGTCATAACTCGGAATTCTGCTTTAAAGGGGGGGTGAAATGCTGTTTCATGCATACTGATCTTTTTACACTGTTAAAGACATGGAATCCCATACTAAACATGGACAAAGTTTCAAAAGTTAAGGTGGACGTTTGATGGGAGTATTTCTTTGTCAAAAATACTACTTCCGGTTAGTCATAAGTTTCGGCAAGTTTTTTGCGATCATGCGTCCACTTTGACGTTAATGGGGGCGGAATTTCCTTGTATGGGCCTAACAGGCTACGCCCATCAAAGCCTTACGGACAATTCTACCGGAAGAGCGAAAGTAACAGGCTACGCCCATCAAAGCGCTGGCTCGTAGGCTGCTGCACAGGTGATGTGCACAACAAACAATGTCACCAAAAAAGTGCGTTTTTGGTTGCCAGACCAAGACAGTCCTGCACAGATTCCCCAAAAACCCCGCGGTAAGGCAACAGTGGATGGAATTTGCGTTTCCGGATCAGCAACTGAGTTGCGCGAATGTTTATATCTGTTCGCTGCATTTCGGTGCCGACTGTTTCATAAACAAGGCCCAGCTCGATGCCGGATTTTCCAATCGCCTAATGCTGAAGGATGGAGCAGTCCCAACGATAAAGGTCCCAACGTTAGAACCGCGGGCGGTGAGTGAGACTGCTTCAAATGTCTGTGTTTTTGCCTATGCCCATCAAGTAGCCCAAACATGATCACGTATAGTTAATTGATCAATGGAGCATGCGATGTGTAGTGCGTGTACATTTGTTTAGCTGGCCACTATATGTGTAACTTTATGTTTGTGTATTGTAAAAGCACTCCAAACAACAATACACAAAGAGGGGGGAAATATGTTGAACTAAATAAGCGCGCTTCTTCATTCAAATGCGCTACTATTCCGTGTCTTTCTATGTAAACACTAACTTAGCCTGCCTTGCAAAACCAGTCCACTTAATAACGTTACAATTGTCTACACAAACCACGCGTAAACACACACACACACACACACACGTGCACAACTGCACTTCCCACATGTACACCTTCAAAGACAAAAATACGACGATATAATTCAAGTATAAATATGTAAATAACACAAGTCGCTAAGCATATTATATAGTTAGTGTATAACTTGTACCACATAGAGACGTCCTGCTCTAGTCGTTTTTGCTGCTGCTCCTGTTCAACTTCAGCCTCTGGGTCTGATTCCGGATCATAGATGTATTGCTGTATCTGATTAAAAGCCATATTTTTATTTTGAATAAAGTTTTTCCCGCTGTTAGGGATGACACAGCTTTACGACGCACTCAACACAATAGCAGCGCGCACACGTCATTATTTAGCTCCGCTCACACGATACGCCCCCACCCGCTCGGTTTTTTTCGGAAAGACTCGGAACAGCATCTTTCTTATATAATTATAAAAAAAATAAAGACTTTTCGGAGATATGCAGGATGCAATGCTACTCTATAGGTACTCAAGATTGACATGACACTGACTGAAACTGAGTGGACCACCCCCCCTTTAAAAAAGACAGAATCAAGTTTTTTTGGAGATATAAATTAGAAATTATCTTTTTCTTCTTCCATAGACTGGTAGCCTACCTCCACAATATTATTTTACCTAATATCAATGCCATGACTATAGTATAAACAAAATGCTTACACGAGAAAGAAATGAATCTTGTTAGGTAGGCTATTACAGTGTCCACCAGAGGGCATCATGTCCACGTCAGTTTTTGGGGTCAAATGCAAACTGGTTCAATAGTCTGTTTAGTTCACTGCTTGTAATGAAAGGCGATCATTTAAAGTACAACACCGACACGGGGCTCTAAACCGCTGACCACCTGGCTCAGAAGAGACTGAACATAAGATTAGACAGACGCTTAACACCTTTAGGGATTGTATTCAGTACTGTATTTAGATACTGTATGTTCCTCTTATTCTCTGTCTTTGTGAATCTGTTTTCATACATTAATCGAACAAGTTGAATAGTTCATAATTTCATTGATCTTACAGACATGTCTTAAAAGCTTGAGCTGCTCATCACGTGTTGCCTGGCCCAGTTTAACTCTTTAAGGTCATGTGTGCTTGTGTCCCACCCCCACCCAGTAAGCTGTTACACCTGATGTTTTCTTCCTTTCCCCTGTAATCTGAGTGACACTCACATGTGTGGGCCATTACAGGTTATGCAGCTCTACTCCCAGTTCATTCAGATTACACAGCCTAGGCATACATGCACGTTTGCCCTGATTCATTTCTACACCACGGCTTCTCACTTTCCTCTCTAATAAATCACACTGTAATAAGAACGTATGTGTTGTGCAACATTTAACTGAACAAAACCACTTTTTCAGTTCCATAAATCAAACTAAACTTCTATCTATCCATCCATCCATCCATCCATCCATCCATCCATCCATCCATCCATCCATCCATCCATCCATCCATCCATCCATCCATCCATCCATCCATCTATCTATCTATCTATCTATCTATCTATCTATCTATCTATCTATCTATCTATCTATCTATCTATCTATCTGTCCTCAGGGGCGTAGCACCAAATTTTGGGCCCTGGGTACAAACCATCTTGCTGGGCCCCCGTACCATGTATGTGTATGTATAGAAAACTGACTTCTAAGGCCCCCCCCTGCCTCGGGCCCTGGTTACTCAGTACCCTTTATCCCCCCAGTCCCACGCCCCTGTCTGTCCTTCCATCCATCTGTCTGTCATTACTGTCCATCCATCCATCCCTCCATCATCAGTCTGTCCTCCATCCATCCATCCATCATCTATCTATCTGCCTGTCTTTCATCAGTCTGTCCATCCGTCCATCCATCATCGGTCTGTCCGTCTATCCATCAATTTGTCTGTCTTTCATCAGTCTGTCCCTCTATCCATCATCCATCTATCCTTCCATCTTTTAATCAGTCTATTTGTCCGTCAATTCATCATCAGTCCGTCCATCCATCATCAATCTATCCGTCCGTCCGTCCGTCTATCTATCTATCTGTCCGTCTTTCATCAGTCTGTCCATCCATCTGTCCATTCATCCATCTATCTATCTATCATCAGTCTGTCTGTCCATCCAACATCCATCTATTTGTCCGTCTTTCATCAGTCTGTCCATCCGTCCGTCCGTCCGTCCGTCCATCCATCCATCCATCCACCCACCCATCCATCCATCCATCCATCCATCCATCCATCCATCTATCTATCTATCTATCTATCTATCTATCTATCTATCTATCTATCTATCTATCTATCTATCTATCTATCTATCTATCTATCTATCTATCTATCTATCTATCTATCTATCTATCTATCTATCTATCTATCTATCTATCTGTCTTTCATCAGTCTGTCCATCCATCTGTCCATTCATCCATCTATCTATCTATCATCAGTCTGTCTGTCCATCCAACATCCATCTATCTGTCTGTCTTTCATCGGTCTGTCCATCCATCCGTCCGTCCGTCCGTCCGTCCGTCCATCCATCCATCCATCCATCCATCCATCCATCCATCCATCCATCCATCTATCTATCTATCTATCTATCTATCTATCTATCTATCTATCTATCTATCTATCTATCTATCTATCTATCTATCTATCTATCTATCTATATCTGAACTGGTATCGTATTGGCCTGCTGAGGTCTAATGGGGTAAGATCTTATAACTTTGTCTTTCTGACTGAGGTTAAAACCTTTAAACCCTAAACCCTACAAACATACATTATAAGTCAAGGTGGCAACACATAAACATATTGGTAATATTCACTAAACCAAATAATTTGTGTTTAATTTATAACCTAACCCTAGCCCTATAGTTAAAAAGAAAAAATAGTTGTCTCTACCTCCAATCACATCCAATCACATTTAGCTGTTTGTGGAATTGTGATTTGTCAAGGGTTTCAATAATTTCAATTTGCCTTTTTGAAAGATTTATACACAGACTATAGTAAAATCTCTGCGTATAAACCAATGCCTCTGGAATGCCGTGGCAAATGCAGGGTATGACAACCTAATAACTCTTCTGCGAGAACCCCCTGCGAACCCAAGGTCAGTGTACGACTACAAGATAAGTCTGTCACAAAATCACAAAATTTAGCAGTTTTGTTCCATAACTAATGATTTTGTATCACGATTATTAAAACAACATTCAAGTAAGTGTTGCAGTCCAGTGAAACATTTATTTGCTTGTAAGACACACATGTTTTATGTTATCTCAATCATAAATGGGACATTGGATGGAATCTGGCCAGCAGCCAAACAACAGCTGGATATTACCACAGGTCTCTGAGTGCATTCACACATTCAGCACATGGCCTGTAACACTCAACAGACACAATGCTAAATAAAACTACTGATGGAAAACCATGGTGCATATAAATGTTCATTAAAAATTTAGAACTTTTTTTTAAAATATGTTATGTAATTATGAATTATGTGTTACACAACCAACTAATTTGGTCTGTTTTGTTTATACCACAGGTGCCCTTGTTCCCTCAAATACCTTTTAAAGCCATTTGCTGGCCAATAAATATGATAATGTTATGCTGTGCATGGATATAATCAGCTTTGTTCTTTTGTTTCCCCAGAAAAACAGTAAATGTATGGAATAATCTGAACATTTTGAGAAGCTACACTCAATTACACTAACAGCACCACATGTACAGTAAGAAGAGTTTAGTTTATCTTTTCTGTGTGCAATTGTATGGTTTGACTGACTGTGTACTTGTGTTTTTTATCCTCTTTAATTAATGACAGCTCTCAAATCTTATTCATATGAGATAGATTTGGTGTCAATGATGCTCGATACCTTTATTCTTATTCCGTTATCATTTGCATTGTGACCAATTTTAATATAAGACATTTGATCTGTGTCTGAGGGTAAAATTATCAATGATTTATAACTTAGACTTTCAGTTCTGGACTCATATGATACTATTTTTGACATTTTTGGAGGTCAACAGAATAGTTGTAAATGTAATAATGTAATAATATAACTATAAGTTGTGCATAATTACATGCAATTAAGAATCCAACCCCTATTCCTAACCCTATAATAAATACTATCTATAATCTATATTCAGTACTTAATGTATAATTAATGTATAATTACACTGTGACATGGACACCTTAAAATAAAGTGTAACCAAATGAATCCATGAATGACTTACACAATTTTGTCTGCTTGCGTTTCATGCAATGAAAGTGATTGGTGCATGATGCCTGAGATCTGCTTTTGGGTGCCACAGACAGAAAGTCAAACAGGTTTGGAATGTCAAGGCTGAGGAAATGGTGTTTATTTTCATAACTTGTTAATAGCACTGCCAACAGTCAGTTTTGTTGAATATACAGGGATCTTGGCATATCATGATTTGAACAGGAATGTAGACCTGAATATCAAGTTCCAGGACCATCTACCAGAAAAGAGGAAAAAGAAGCCTGGCAGAAAATAAAGCTGCCACACCTTTTCCCTTTTCTGACTTGTTAATTACCTCAAATGTCCCCTGGGGATATTCTATTTATCCTGATCGCATTTTATGTTGCAAAAGAGTAAAGCTGCGGTCACATTTGCAAATTACGTTGAAAAAAAGGTCATGTCATGAAGCACAGACACACTTTCACACTTTTTTCAGACACAAGTCACTTTCAAGCAGCTTTCTGTTGGTTAATGAGGTACTTAATCAGATTATTTTTTTCAAGTGACTAGTAAAGCATTACTTTTAAATTTATAACAAAATATCCGAGTTACTTTTTCAAACAAGTAACGCAAGTTACTTGTTTTCCCATTTACTGACGGACCTCACCTGTCCTTGTGTTGAGGAAAATTGTGAGTAAGTGCAGAGTAAGCTGGAGTTCTAGACTAAAGGGAGCATGCATTTACTCATCTCACTTGCACAAAAAAGGATTCAGTATTCCTAAAAATGTATACAATCAGTCAAATGCAAAATCAGAATACAACGCAAACCTCCAATAATTAAAAAAAAAAAAAAGTATGCATTTAATCTAACTTTATTGACCAATATACGTGCTGCTGACCTTTGATGGTTTAGTTAAACCATAAGCAAAAATGACTAGATTTTTGCTTTTATTGGTGAAGAAATTTAAACGTTCTTCTCCTGCATCCAGAATGGCATCATAGTTTAAAGGTGCACCATGCAACTTTCTGTCCACTAGAGGTCGCCTATTCAAAAAAACTGCGTAGTTTGATGACGCAAAGTTTGAGCGCAGCATCTTGGGACATGTGGTCTTCACCTCACAGCCGGTGGAAAATAGGACACGGGCAGAAATCACGTTCATGCACAAGCAGAGCCGGACCGAGTGTTGTGGAGCTGAGCACAGCCGCTGGAGCGATTGTTACACAAATACCCGCCTCACGAGCACCGGGACTTTTATCATGACGGGACACATTCGCCGGGCGCCTGCACTATTTCCGCGTTTCCGGTTATGATTATGAGGAAATGCATCTCTGTTTATCATATTAGATAAATTTACATGTGTTGAAAATGATGTTATGACGTTACTCCGTGCGTACACTTGTTCACACTGCTAAGAGTAAAGCGCTCCTGCCAAATAAAACCCGACAACGAGGGTAGCGCAGATATGACGCAATTGACAGGCGACTTCCTCAGACGCTATGCTGAAACGTCCTGGTCCTTGGTTAAAATAGCAATTTTCTTACAATTTACAAACAGTTGGAAACATTTGGGATACTGTAGGTACTAAACTGAACAAAATATATTACAATGGCCTAGTGGTTTTTGGATATTTTACTGCAAAAATATTACATAGTGCACCTTTAAAGGTTTGAGCTGTGTCCTGTATATGTGTGAATTTGCATTTCCTTGGTGTGAAGGAGCCTTTACATTTGCTCAAAATTAGAATGTTTTTGATAGAAAAAGTCTAGTCCAGGTGAAAAAAAGTAAAGTAAAAATAACCCAACATTACTTTTTTTTAAAAGTAACTAAATAACGCAATTAGCTACTTTTTAAGGGAGTAACGCGATATTGTAATGCATTATTTTTAAAAGTAACTTTCCCTAACACTGATGATAACCATAGAAGTTTTAACATAGAAAAATTAATAAATAGGGTCGATTCCTGAAGGCACCCTAAGCAGTTCCACACAATCCGTTATATAAAAGTTTCTCAGGAAAAAACAGCACTTTACATAAGGACCCTAAAGGTTCTACAGAGGTTTTTTTGTTACAGTGTATTTTTCCATTGGATTATTTCCCGCACTTGTCCATTAGAGAGCAGCCTCTTCTAAGGCGTCACCATTAGCACAAACACATTTTAAGGATTTTTTCAGTGTGTAATGAATGTTGCAGCGGAAGGTCACGTGAAACTGAATGCAGAGTGGATTGTGACACACCCTCAATTCAGCTCAGCATAGAAAATGTGATTTAAATAAACACCACAGATGTCTAGCAAAAGGGCACAGGCCGATGAGTGATCCAGGGCAAACATGCTCTACAATAGGAAGTCTATCCCACACTGTTGCCTATTAGTCACCAGCAAACAACAAACCTCAAGACCTTAAAACATGTTCAGATCAATACTATGTAAAGTACTGCCACCGTACAGAGTAGTATAACATTTTCCCCCTTCATTATGTGTTGTGAAAGGGCACAGCAGAGTGACTCACTGTCAAATGACTCATGATTCAAAGCACAGAAGCCACATGCCAGTGGACACTAACATCCAATCCAATATCCTTAAAAACAGACATTAAACACAAGTCGTTTCTTCCTTATTGTGACATAGCTATATATGTGAAACGGCTTCTGAAACAAGAAGAAACAAGAAGATAATGTAGGGCAGGTTTCACACAAGATTTCCCCATGCAGATTTCTCTCAGGTTCCAGCTGGTAACGAATGGAAGCCTATCACATAAAAAGCCCATATGTAAACTGCCCATCCCAAACGTTCTTAGTCATCACGTAACACTTATCCAGCATTCAGCTGTCATACCCGCACCACTCTATTGACAATGGATTTTTTTTAATATATAACATGATTGTGAGATGCTGTAACAGTAAAACAGGAACAGCAGGGTTTTCTGCTCTCGTGTACTTTGACCAGCGAAAAGTGTACGTGCGCCTCTGCACACGTCTCACGTCATCCTTCATTCTGACCCAGTAAAACCACATGTGTTTATTGCATCTCGTGTTTTTTATGATGCTTTTAAAATGAAACATTTTTATACGGCAATCAATTTGGACATTGTCTGGTCGTGCTTTTCATCACCTCAAAATGAACAACTCTGACTTTTGAGTTTTTATTTTTTGTTCAACTGAGGTCATAAATCATCAAACCATTGCTCACAATGGTTGTGTCATAAAATTTAGTTTTTGCTTATTTGAATCTCTTATCTGGTTTGCTCAAATACACTTAGCTAGCTAGCTAGTTTGACAGAATATCCTTTTACTAGATATAGCTAAAGAGAGAAGCAGTCTGTCTGAAAAGTGTTACTTGGTCATCCGCATGTTAAAGAGTTTGATGAATGTGCCTCTTATTTTAAGTCCATATGGTTCACAGACACATGAGAATGACTACTCAGTTCAGACTAAAAGTGAAGAACTAAACTGGGAACTAAAACTGTCCCAATGTGGAACTCACACAGACAGGAAGAGACTGACAGAAAGACATCGTCTCTGACTCGTATGCAAAACAACCACACAAAAAAAACAGCCAATAGTGATTTTATCTGAGATAGAAGATATACCATAATAATACATGTATCGGAATGAAAACAAAACTGAATAATGGTGTACAGTATAAAAATACTGCAAAAACAAAACAAAAAACAACTGCGTAGGTGTACACACCCCTGAACTAATATTTTGATTTTATTACAACATTCATTCATGTCGGTTTGGAAAGGAGTCAGCTGGCACATCTTGACTGATCTGTTAAATAGCGAGGGCATCTCCTGTTCTTGAAACCTCTTCTGGTTTCCCACAGCTTTTTATAGGATTCAGTAATGGGCTCTGTGCCATTGCAAAACATGAATCTGTCTTTGTGGAAGCCATTCTTTTGTTGTGTAGTATCATTGTCATGCTGAAAGGTCAAAGATCTCTTCACTTTCAGCTTTCAAGCAGATGCTATTTTTTCCCAATTTCAGTTTGGGATATTGCATAAAACACTGCTGGGTAGAAATGCAAAGATGCCCATACATTTCAAATAAATAGCACTATGCACAATAAACTACGATGGAAACAGGTTTATTGAACAAATCCTTCAATGCGCAACAAAAAACTTGTGTGACTAGACTATACCTCCACAATGGATGTGTCTGATTGGATAACTAACCAGTGGATCAGTTGAATTGCACAACATCTCGAGTCGTCATCAGGAATGGTTTGTTTTCATTCCTTCTGAATAAATGTCTCGCATGATTGCAACAGACACACAAAACGAGATCTGAAAGATTAGTCGCTTCAGGTGAAGACAGATGTGTGCTATCTGAACACAGCCACACACCCAATTATAAAAACAATTAGGTTATTTAAAGTTTTTATTTGTATTTTTCTATGAAATCTGTCACTTTGGGTTTTAGTGAATGCATGGGTTGTTATTTTTATATGAAAGGTGCAACATTTCTGTTATAATGTACCTTTGTTTAATTTTTAATCAGATGGCAAAACCCGTTTTAACAGAGCTGTGTAGACTTGTTTATAACCATACAACATAGAAAAATAGTGAAAAATAGATATCATTAGACTGTCTCCATGATATTCAGTGCAAACTAGTGGTACTAGTATTTATAGTAGATTTTAGCTTTAGCTTTTTTTTGGTTTATGTGCTTTTGTCATTTTCTAAATATTACTAATATATATATATATATATTTTAATTTAATTAATGTTTTTAATAGTTTTAGTTTACGATAATAATCCTGCATCAAACAAACTTATTGGATAAACTTAACTAAAAATCCAAAAAAGTATGATTTCAGATCTCACAATTTCTGCATGGAATATGATCAAACCGTGAACAAACTGTAGGTCTGTGCCTGTGGGAGTGCTGAGAATAGCTGACTGACCTTCTCTTGACATAATGATTGTTCATCCTCCCTCCCTGAGCAGTAAATGAAATAATACTGGAACTTTGCAAAGAATTTCTCAATGATATCTGTAACAGAACGGAGGAATATAAATGAATTGTGATGTTTCAGATTCCCAGCATCCAACTCAATGTTCAATTATTATGAGCTGTAGAGAAGGGAGGCAGCACTCTGGACTAAATCTGAATGTAACTTATGTATCTTTGCAAAAATGTACATTAAACCATGTATATCAAAAATAGCACCTCGCTACAAAGCTTCAAACCTGTAAATAATACAACTGAACATCAAATACTTATACAGTTAACTGTTAAATGACAGCAATAGCTCACCCCAAAATATAAATACTGTCATCATTTAGTCAAAACCTAATGGAGGAAATTTGTTAGCAGAATATACACACTTTATACTGTCATGAGGTCGAGTGAATGATGACCGATATTCTCATTTGCAAGAATGCAAGAGTTAAACACCAGAATATAGTCATGCAAAAATGTTAGAACACCCTATTGAATTCCATTGGTTTTCTGTATCAGGACATAAAAAAAATAATCATCTAGTGCTTGGCAGGTCTTCAAATTTGGAAAATAAAACCTTGACATAATACATTGGACTGGGTAAACCCATATGCTGGTGAGTTGATTTCGCCCTGTAACTCCGTCTGGAAACCTTTATATTAATTTCTACTGCTTCTGTTACACTTTTGTGGGAACCAATCAGACTGTCTTATCCACCTGACACGCTATTGGCGGGTGCAACAGTTTAAAACGATCATAGATAGAGAAGCGATGGGTCGTTGCCCGTTGATCACGCCTCTTGTGGTTTGATTGGTTGAAGGACTATCCAATCACGTGCAGTAGAAAATACAGAGCAGACTCCCCAGACCAATGTTCAATTCTAAATTGAGCTTGGTCTGGTGACAACCAGTCAACTGTGTCATTATTATTTAGCAAAACTAAAGTAAAGATGGAAGAACCATGGGCAACAAAGTTAGGACACCATATCATTCAATGGCCTGTAGAGCCACTTTTTTAATCTTTTGTAAATTTGAATCCTTTTCTGCATGATTTATCAGTCCCTCACATCATTCTGGAGGAATTTCTTCAGTTTTTTAAGGTTTGTGGACATTTGTTTATGCACAGTTCGTCGTCACAGCACTTCAGTCAGGATGAGGTCTGACCTTCGACCACTGTAACACCTTCATTCTTTTTCTTTTTCAGCCGTTCTGTTGTAGATTTGCTGGTGATCTTTGGATCGATGGTCTCACATTTGACTCCAGAATACTTCGGTATACAGAGGAGTTCATGGTCGACTCAATCACTGTGAGGTGCTCTTGTCCGGCTACAAAACAAGCCTAAAAATCATCACCTCTCCACCACCATGCTTGACTTTTTGTATGAGTTGATTGTGCTGATATGCTCTTTTGGTTTTCACCAGGTGCTGTGCATTATGGCCAAACATCTCCACTTTGGTCTCATCAGTTCAAAGGACATAGAAGCCTTATGGTTTGTTCAAATGCAACTTTGCAAACCTTTTTTTTTTCTTCCTTTTTTTAGAGAGAAGAGGCTTTCTCCTGGCAACCCTTCCAAAAATGCCAAACTTGACACATCTTTTTCTAATTGTACTGTCATGAACCTTAAAGGGTTACTTCACCGCTTTTTCATATTAAACTATGTTATTCCCTTAACTAAAACGAGTTGATACATACCTCTCTCGTCTCAGTGCGCGCACTTAATCTCTCTGACGCGCGGTGATGATCTGATAGCATTTAGCTTAGCCCACTAAGCCCAGTTCATTCACTATGGAACCAAACAGAGATCAAGTTAGAAGCTTCATGCACAAGTATGACTTTCGGTAGACACATTTAACAGCTCAATACCAACAAAAAAGTCCCTGGGAGCAAAATCCCAAAAGGAAGTGAGATATTTAGCCCTTTCCAGACATTGTACTTTAACAAACATCAGATCAACATCATATTTGGCCACTCTAATCTACAGGCCTTTGCGACATTTAATTGTGAAGATCTTGAGTTTTCCCTGGAGGGCGTGTCCATGGCAGCCTCACAAAGTTCGATGTTTCGCCATTAAAACAGGAAGTTGTTGTAACTTGGGCATACAATAACCAATCTGCCCCCAAAAATGTTTTTTTTCCTGGACTGAAGACATCTACATGCCAATATTTATGCTGCATTCCATGCAGGTTGTTCAGCCCGTAAATTAAGACTTCAAACCACGACTCACAAAATTTGTAGCGTTCCAGGAAAAGTCACGGCAAACTGCCTGAGCACCAGGAATTGCGGTAGCTAGATTTGCGTTATTTGGATATTTGGAAATTTATTTGGTATTAATGTATTCTTGCACTCAATGGACTGAAAACTTAGCATGATAAGCCAGACCCACATCAAGATGTTTGGTCTGGAAACATTGACAGGGCTCAATCCGAGGGGCGGGATAAACGGTTGTCTTTCAAACTCCCTCTGCACGCGATAGGATAGCGCTACCACCAACCAGAGCAACGTGAAGCAGAGCTAGTTGATAGATTAAACATTCGCCGTATCCGGTCGGCAAAACTCCGAACACATCTTCCCTTTGTAAGAATGACTTCAGTGCTGTTCTTTGTTCTTTTCTCAGAGAAAAGCTTAACTCCAAGTCTTCCAGAGTCGAGGTCAAAACTAATTCGAAAGACTGCCATTCGCCAGCGTCAGTTTACTAGTAGCAAGCAAAACTCTGCCGTCATTATGTTAAGCCCCGCCCACCGACTCTATACACGATGTGATTGACCTGACCAGAGTTTGGTTTTTACAGCTCAGAAGTGTATTGAGAGTTGCTAGACGACACTTGCGGCAGATTAGATTTGCTGCCGCTAGGGTGCGTCTAGATTTCTAGGCTAACATTCTTCAGTTGGCCGAATTAAAATTCTGTGAATTGATGCGATTTAATTCACAGAAATGCAATTCGCCCAAATGAAAAATTTAGATGTGATCAGTCACTTGAAAGTTTTCCATTGGAGACCTGAATTTTTTTTACAGTGCATTTGGCCACTCTAATCTTAAGGCCTTGGTGATGTTAAATTGTGAAGATCTTGAGTTTTCCCTGATAAAGTCTGATGTTTCGCCATGACACAGGAAGCTGTTGTAAGTCAGACACACAATGTCAGATCTGCCCCAAACTTCATATGTTTGATAAGAATCCTGGCCTCTACATGCCAATATTCAGTTAGTCATAGCGCCACCTGCTTGCAAGAGGAAATGGCATGCTTTACACTGTAATTCACTCCCAGAAACTCATTTAAATATGCCAAGTACCAAACATGCTATAAACACATTCAATCATGCAACATTTGGCTAAGTGCTAATGTATGTGATTAACGCCACTAAACAGGACGTTGTTGTATCTCAGGCAAACAATGGCCGATCTGCCCCAAACTTCAAGTTTGATAACAGTATCTACATGGCAATATTCAGTTATAGTCAAAGCGCCGCTTGCTGGCAGAAGGAAGTGTGGCACATTGAAGTGGGTTTGCCATATTTCTATATTTACCTGCTTAAATGCATCTTGCTCACTATTTTGCTGTTTTCCTGAGGCCACAGAGTGTCGGTGGCCCCGGGTGCGAGGGCCCTTTCATGCAACATAATTGCAGCTTTAATTATGTTGATACTTTTTAACAATGAATGTTACAAGCTGCAGACATGCTAAAGCACTCCACAATAATATCACACAATGCCCACTGTAGGTTATTTTAACCTGAAGATTTGAGTAAGTCTCAGACATTTACTCAGCAGTGCCTTTACTATTAATAACTTCAGTCATGGAAAAACATCATCCTGCTTCCCTTTTACAGAACAATAGGCTCCCTGTGGATCACATGGATCAAACACACACACACACCTTTTTTTACTGTCAAGTTGGAGACCTTCCATTGACTGCTATTGTTTTACTGAGCTAATCTTTTCTAAAATGTTCACATTATTCAGTATGTCAACTTCAAACGGACATTTATCTCTGATGTTAGAATTGTGCTTGGTTTTGTTTCAGTAGTGTTGGCGAAATTTACTTTACTACTTTACTAGTAATGCATTAAAATAACAGTTACTTAGTTAATTTTTATGCATTGTAGTGCATTATGTTACTTTTTTTTTTGCAACTATAAAGGCCCTTTCATGCCAAAAGTAAAGATGAACAAGCCTCGAGTTCACAACGAGTACAAATAGTTATTCAGTATAAGACTATGCGATTTTATGGTGAAGCACAGACGAAGCACTGCTACTTTAGGCACAGAGATATCACAGCTCTCATCCTCACGTCCTCTGACTGTTGAGCGATCGCAACGTGTTGCGTGATATCTCTGCACCTAAAGTAGCAGTGCTTTGCCTATGCTTCCCCATAATATAGTCCCAGGAAGTCTCAAGGAAATCACCTAGTCTTAATCTGCATCACTATTTGTACTCGTTGTGAATATGCAGGCCACAAGAATAAATGTGGATCCCTTTTACTCGGGACATGCTAGCTGGCAACATAGGATTCCATTCATTATGCTAAGCTAAGCTAGTGGCGACCCTGCCAAACTAAAACAATGCATGCACTGAGACAAATATGCATTTGCCCACATATCTAAATGTAGGAAAGAAGTTGAATAAGCCCTATTCCTAAAAACAATGGAGTGTTCCTTTAATTTACGTCATTTTTGTTTATTCCTATATTTGATCTGAATCATCAAAGGTCAACAGAAAAGACATTGGTGAGAAAAGTGAGATTAAATACATAATGTATGTTTTATTAAACATTTAATTATTGCAAGTTTGCCTAATGTTCCAGGTTTGCATTTCACTGTTATTATTAATTTTGAGGAACACTGAATCTGTTTTTATGCAAGAGATGAGTCAATGCCAGCTCACATTTAGTCTAGAACTACAATAACCATCATGTTCACACACAGCGCACGCAACACCTCTGCTCTTCCGAACATGGGGACAGGAGAGGTTAATGGGCCACTTATTTGAAAAAAGTACATTTTGTTGCCAATTTAAAAGAAATATGTTAGTTTACTACTTTAAAGTAATCTGATTACATAACTTGCATTTGTAATGTGTTGCCCCTAACACTGTTGACGATGCAGTCCTAACTGCTAAACTGAGCTTGTGTAAGTGTTTTAACAGCCCAAAGTATCACCAGCACAAGCCTTCTTTGTGCTCAAGTTGCTGTGCTTTAGCTAATGACTGCTGCTTTTTTCCCTCCCAGCTCCTGGATTAATGGAGCTAAACTTTAAGATCTGGGAGTAAAGAGTGGACAGCGAGAGAGCGAGAGATGCTTATGTATACAATGTGCTAGAGAGAGTAGGTATAAATACTGGATATTTAAAGATCACAAGCACCTTTGTGTGTCAAGAATAGATGCCAGTCACTGTGCTTAAAAGTATAAAGGTGTTAACATTAAGACGGTAGTGGGGCGATACTCCTTTACTTCAGAGTTCTTTTTTTGATCATGCACACTACTGTGAAAGAAATGAATACTTTTAGGTTATTCCTTGTATACATTTGAGAATGGAGTATTAATAA
This sequence comes from Pseudorasbora parva, assembly GCF_024679245.1. NCBI lineage: Eukaryota > Metazoa > Chordata > Actinopteri > Cypriniformes > Gobionidae > Pseudorasbora > Pseudorasbora parva. The sequence goes on along the minus strand of NC_090188.1, from coordinate 9,782,746 downwards.
CAGTACTGTGGGGTTAGGAATAAGGTTTGGTTTAGGGTTAGTTACATGTAATCAGGCATTATTTACTGTATTATTACTATATATAACAGTAGCAATGACAATGAAAAAAGTGTTATCTGCTTTTATCCAACAATGGCATTAAATTGGTTACAGTAAAGACATATTACATAATAAGCAATTTCTCATGAAAGGAATTTTGAAAAAAGCCTTAAATTCCATGAAGAAATTAAGCAGCTCTAAAGTGTTAACACTGATAATAAGAACTTTTTCTTGAGGAACAAATCAATATATTAGAATGATTTCTGAAGGATCATGAGACGCTGAAGATTGGAGTAAAGGCCATCACAAAAAAATAAATGACAGTATTCATTTTATATTAAAATAAAACTAACTTTTAAATGGTATACATAAACTGGAAGAATATCCCAGATCTCAAAAAATACTAAAGAAATGTATAGAATTGAAATAGAAATTCTCAATGACCCAAAATGGGAAAAGCAATCTACAGAGATTCTACAGGAATTTGCATTTATGATATAGGATCTTATTTGATTCATAATGTCTTCTTATGCGATTCCTTTTGGATTCGTTCTAACTAATTATGTTACAGATTCTGTCCATTCCTATATATTTGTCTTACTTCTCACTTTATCAGAGAACTAGAGCGCACTTTGTGCCCACCACATCATTATCATTACCCGGAGTCTGTTTCAGGAACTGACAATCGAGGCCTTGCTGACAAGCTGATTAAGGTATGAGGATTTGTAGGCACTAAGAGCTGCTATTCTAGAGTCCTGTACCGAGGTTCAGACCATCAGATGTGAGGGGGAAACCACTCTCTGTTCTCATTCCTCACTGTAAACGGTGATAATAGAAAGCAGATGGCTTAAATGTAACACACCCATCCTGCCGTTACATCATCAAGTCTCCATCCCCCACATATGGATGCAATATATAAACAGATATGGGAAGAGCAGCCTTTTCTTTATAATTGAGTTCCAGCATTACATAACCCACAATCCTCACACGTTTAGAGAATCGCACAGAGTTGAATATGTTAACAGAGAGCCCTGAGAGGCTGGGAGGAACTGCATATTATTCTTATCATTTCTCCTCTATTATACTGTATGCAGTCACAAATTTTCTGTATTCATAGAGCACTGATCTGCAAGTGTTTGGTATACAGAGCGCACTGATGACTACACCATGAGTTTTAACATGTTCTTCTTTACTCATTTAATATGAATACCAAAATACATTTTTACTTTATATAAACATCCAAAGACGCAATCAATTCCTTTTGGACAATATACACAAATGCAAAAATACTAATTGCAACTTCCATTTCAGGCAATTTCATTCTAAATTATATTTTTTTACATTTAGATTGGCTATCCTGTCATATAATCACACTTAAAATTGATCTTTAAAATACTATATTAAGACCAGTTCAAATCTTAAACACTTATTTTCATTTTGTGCATTTAACAACATGCCAAACTTCACTTGTAGAATTCATTTGTATTTTAATAGCCACAAACTTAATATTGTTGAATTTTTATTTTATTTTCATTTTATATTTCTCAAGGTAACTGAACCACTGTAGAAATTATTGTTGGTTTAACAGACCTGGCTACATAAAAATTGAGTTCACTGAAATTAAAAACATTTGTTGATACAATAAAAGAGATTGGTTTAATCAATAGAAACAAAAACATATCTGATGTTGATTTGAGAAAAATATTTTTTTACAGTGTAAATGTGCAATGGAATGATCATTTAACAAAAGCTGCCTATGACTTTAAAGCATTATATTGCCCAGAGCATCCTGTTCAATAGTTTTTTTTAAAATAGCAAGCAGGCTGAAGTATATAATGTGTACATTATATATTTCAACCTGCTTGCTATAAAAAAAAAAAATCCTATTCCATACTCAAGGTTATGAATACATCTCTGATTATACAATATATACTGTTTCCCAAAATAGAGCACAAAAGGTTTATAACACACCGAGCAAGAGAGAATAAATAAATTCTCCTTTATACAGCACCCGTGAAGGCATCAGATTGCAGAGGGACAGCCTTTTATGGATTTGTTGATAGAGCTCTCAGCAGTTAGATTCAGATATAACATTTACCAGATGTTTTGCATCTAGTTCTTCAATATCTTAAATTCCACATGCAAAAAAGTAACATACACAAATACAGAACAGGCAGTAACAGCCTTGAATTTAGAGCACTAGCGGTGAGAAACTGCTGATATCACATCAATGAGCGCAAATGAAAACCTCACAATTAAACAAAGCTTTACATGATGTTGTCTACTAGTCTAAATTTTATCAGACACTTACACATCAAGGACGGCAGCATACATTTCCAAACCACACTATCTTGTTTTCCCTAAGAGATCAAATATCTGTTCGGCAATTGCACACAGCAGCTGGCCATCATACAAAGCTGCCCCAGCACACGAGAAAGAAATACAAAAACTACACTATGTTTTCCATCCAAATAAAATTTATTGTAGTAAAACAAAATGTTAATTTAAAAAAAAAAAATAGCACAAATAAAAACATCAATATGTACTGCATTGAGCTGTTACATGATGTAAAACTCATCTAGCTGTTAACCAATTTTTTATATCTAAATTAAGCTTAACAAGACCACTCCTGCAGAGTCCAGATCCAGCCCTGATCAAACACACCTGTCTGCATTATCAAGTGCTCCGCTCAGCTGCTTCAGTTGTGTTTGATAAAGGTTGGAGCTGAACTTTGCAGGAATGAAGATCTCCAGGAACCAGATTGGGCACCCCAGATACAGGTTACTCAAACTTCACAACAGTCTCCTCTGCGGTCAGCTTCAGCTATGCTTCTAGTCGCGTGGTTTGGTAGCAAAGGTGAGGTATCCAGTGTGTCCTGCCATTTCTCTTGGGGGTGTGGCAGTCCTGCAGATTACAGAGGTGCTCCCAGTGTTTGGGGCTTCCTCTTGACTAAGATCTGAAGCCATCTGTGTGCTGTTCGTACAGCCCTCCTCTGGTCCGAAGTCTGGTAACGGCAAAGTGATACAACGAACGTCATGAACTCGCAGCAGAACCTCCAGTGTGCAGATCTCCTCAAAGCCATGGTTCAATAAAGCCTCACAGGTCCTCTGGACCTGCTCTATACACGGTGAGAAGGAACAGAGACGACCTCCTGAAGACAAATTTGAAAAGAAAAGCAGTGAGCTTTTTGAAATCAGTATTATTAGCATATTAGCCTTCATACGAAAGCCAAAAAGTACACGATTAAAATTAAACTCTTTATTGGCATCTATGGTTCCATGAAGAAACTTCAACATCCATGAATACTTTTCAATGCACAAAATGTTCTTTATACTGGAAAAAGGGTCCTTAAAGGGTTGGTTCACCCAAAAATTAAATTGATGCCATTAATGATCTAATGTCGGTTCACACCCGTAAGACCTCTGTTCCTCTTCGGAACACAGTTTAAGATATTTTATATTTTATTCCCAGAGCATATGCAGTCTATGCCCACTTTACTGTCCATGTCCAGAAAGGGAATAAAAACATCATCAAAGTAGTCCATATGTGACATCAGTTAGTTAATTAGAATCTCTTGAAGCATCGAAAATACATTTTGGTCAAAAAATATCAAAAACTATGACTTTATTCAGCATTGTCTTCTCTTCTGTGTTCCTCACATAAAGATTCAAACAGCCATGAATCTGACTCGATCAATGATTCGGATCGTCAATGTCATGTGATTTCAGCAGTTTGACACGTGATCCGAATCATTGATCGATTCACTGATTCATGGCCGTTTGAATCTTTATTTGAGGAACACGGCCCCGTTTCCACCAAAGCCAGTGACAATAGGGCTGTCACTTTTTATTCGATATTCGAATATGCATTCGAAGATGACGTGAAATATCCGTAATCGAACTATAAATAAACTATCCGGTTTTTAAAGTGCCATGTAGTGCAATTTTTTTTACTGTCGGTGCGTTTACATGAAGCACTGTAATGGGTTTAAAAGTCAAATCTGAATGAAAATGCTCCATATAAACACCTCAATCGTAATAAAAATGCCCAAACTGAATGAAATTGTAATCGTTTTGAGATGGGTGGATAAACCTTTTCATGAATCGATCAAACTAAACATTTCACCATGTAAATGACCTGACCGGATTACTTTTGAGTGTGCGTCCTTATGTGATGTACACAGCGCGCGCCTTCACCACTGAAGAGCACACGTCGCGCTCATGCACCAAGCATGACAAGAGAGGAAAATAAATTTTTCTGAGGGATAAACTTTTTATTTCATGAGAAGTTATGAAGATAATGTTGGCATAATGACACTGTCCCTATGCCTATGTAAGCAAACAATCAACTGCGCCTGACATTAGAATTTATTTTTTCTGAGATGATTATTCCACTTTACAACAAATTAATAGCTTTTATAAAACGAGTCCTGGTGGCCGTGGAGAGTTGCTATGGCATCCGTAAACACATTCCAGCTGCTGGAGATGACGGCGTTGTAGATAATTGAATATATTCGAATGCATTGCTTGATATTTTAATTCCGTTCGAATTAGATTTTGTTCAAAAATGACAGCCCTAACGGACAGTAAACATTTTTGCGTGTACCGATTGAAAGATTTAGTGGACTGTTTACATGAGACGTTATCTAAACCGATCTGGTGTTTACATGTAATGACTTTCAATCGCAATCATTTTTTTTGTCACATAAGCAGTTTGTCTGCCACATCAAAAATGTCAACGCTGTTTTCTCCAGCAGCTGGAATGTGTTAACTGAAGCCATAGCAACTCTTAACGGCCACCAGGACTAATACAGTATTATATTATAAGCTATTTATTTGTTTAAATAATCATCTTAGAAAAAAAAAATCTTCTGTCAGGCGCAGTTAAAGTAAAAACTGCCTGTGGCAATATACGCTGTGTCATTACTCCAACATTATCTTCATAACTTACGAAATAAAAAGTTAACCCCTCAGAAAAATTTACTTTCCTCTCTTGTCAACATGAGCGCGGCATGTAAGACTGATTATTACTGAACGTAGACAGAACCTCGCAAAAGACTTAAAAATGCAGAGTTGCAATAAAATGCTAAACCAATCAGCATGTTCAGCGCCTAAGTCCCGCCGTCGAAAGTTCCTGAACTTTGAAAAAGTACTACCTCGCGAGCAGGGCCGTTTGGAGGGGGAAATTTTACCCGGAACTTCATTTAGACCCTGGTTCCTGCGGTCTAAACACACCGAGTACCACCCAAAGTTCCTGGTTCCTGGGTAAAGTTCCTGTGGTGGAAACGGGGCTAAAGTAATTCATGCCAAAAAGTTCAATGTATTTTTCAGAGACTGCCACTTCCGAATTGGACTGTCAAATCCCAAATGACACTGCACTGGTGATCCTTGTCCGGTGAGATCCATGATGCCTCTTAACCTATTATTTAGACAATTTCCAGAAACTGTTTTTTTTATATGATATTTGGATCTCTGTGACTCACCATGTCGATCTTCAAGTTTGCATCTGTTCTTTATCAAACCACTGAGCAGATACAAAAGTCTCCAGCGCTTGTGCTACATGCTGTGCAAACATGAATAGCTGTTTATTAGCAGTTTAAATTAATCTCTCTGTTTGACAGCAACAAGCGTTACTATTTGTAAAACCTTATCAAATACAAGACAAGATCACAATTGAGGCTGACGTCAAATCAAACCTGAAAACAGGAACCTTTTTGTTCAGTTCTTTTAAAAGAAATTGCCATTTGACTTTGACCATGTTCCTCAGTAGATCCAAATTTCATGCAGTAATTATTGCCTTAAACTGAGGGGCAGACCCAGAAATAATGTGAAATTATATGCATTTTTGACACTAACTTCAGGTGTAAGTCTGCAATCCTGTGCAAGTCTGAATCCTGTGTAGTGGATGTAAAGCTTAAGTGTGTCACTAGGGGCATTAAATGGAACTGCAGAACAGATGACTGTGTTAAAACAGTTATCTGTTCCCCCCAGCAAGTTCTGGGGGTGCAGGGATGCAGGCCTGCAGAGAATAATCAGGAAGGGATGTTGTAAAGATTATGGTTTCTCAACTGGTTTCTCATTCCTTTACTGGAAGAAACCAATAACTCACTAAGCTGTTAAGGGCTAGAGAACAGTCGACATGCACGTTTGCATATTATTGCCTAACTGTTAAACAATCTCATAATAACAGGATAAGGGTGGAGGAAGGGTGGTTAAAGGTTTGAAACTGCAATTCTCTTCTACTCCTTTGCCATCTTTCTCCACTAACACGATTGGAGGGAATTTGGACTAAAGGTGGTATTACTCACATGCACAAAAATAGCCACTGCTGATCAGAGTAAGAAGATAGACAGGGTGCTGTGAGGAGACCTTAATGGGTGTAGTTTAGATTCAATCCAATCACGTTCACTTAATCCAGGCAACAGGGTTGGCTGCTCAAGGCTAATCGATGCATGAGGGCAACAAAGGCAATCCCCTCTGTTCCAAGCCAAAAGAAGGTTGACTGTGTCACAAGCACAGAATTAGAAAGATTTATGGAAACAATGTGTCAACACAGTGGACTCTACTGCGCACTGGGCTAGAGTGCCTATGATGATCCGTCTAGCATCAAAGCAACTACAATGGGCACGCAAGCATTTGAATGGGACCTCGGAATCATGGAATAAGGTTGCCTGGTCCGATAAGTTCTGTTTTCTTTCTTACATTAAGTGGCTGGCTGTGTACGTGTGATCAGTTTACCTGGGGAAGTGATGGCACTAGAATGCACTGTGGGCCAATGACAAGCTAATAAAGGGAGTGTGATGATCTGGACAATGTTCTGCTGGGAAACCCTGGGACAGTCCATTCATGTGGATGTCAATTTGATACGTGCAATCTACCTAAACATTGTTGCAGACCAGGTACCCCTTTCATGATAATGGTGTTCCCTAATGAAAGTGGCCTCATTCAGCAGGATAATATGCCCTGCCACACTGCTGTGCACACATTGTTCAGGAATTGTTTGAGGCACATAATGAAGAGTTCAAGATTTTGCCCTGGCCTCCAAATTCCCAAATCTCCCTCCAATTGAGCATCTGTGGAATGTGCTGGACCAACAAGCTCAATCCTAAGACTACACCTCACAACCTACAGGACATTAAGGATCTGCAGCTAATATATTGGTGCCAGACACCACAGGACACCTTTGGGTGCCATGTAGAGTCCATGCTTTGGCAGGTCAGCACTGTTTTGGCAACACGTGGAGGACCAACAGAATATTAGGCAGGTGGTCATAATGATTTGGCTCATCGTTGTATATGATCAACGATTTGAAATTTGAAAGGCTGGAATACAATACACAACTTGTAAACTCTGAGGAGTATCATACACTTGAATTGTGAATCAATGGTTAGAAAGAAATATGGCCATCATACTAAACGATTGATGATCGCACACTACCAGACTTTCAAGTTGTTCCAAACACAACAAACTCACACTGAAACATGCACCTCGTTGCTAGAAGATGCATGACCAACAGAACAATACGCAATCTAAAACAGCTCAAATCATGTCCAGGTCCTAAAACACACTCTCAAAGTAATTTGTAACTATTTTTCACCATACTAAATTCACACTTGTCATGTTTAGTTTGATTAAAACAAACCCTGGTGCGATTGCTCGGTATGCGTGGTTCATTGAACATAATGTGAACGCTGCCATCCGAACCCTGGTACGCACTAAACAAGCAGACCGAGATCGCTAAAAAGATGGATCTTGATCCGCTTCCAAACTAACTCTGGTGCGGTTCGATTGATATATGAACGTAACAAGGACCAAAGACATGTAAACGAACCAAAAACAGGACGTAATGTCACAAGATGCGACGCATAGTCAGCTGATTTGACGACGCGGAAACATTGGTGTATCCAAAATGAAAAATGTACGTTAGAGGGCAAACGTAGAGCAACGAGGAAGTGCCTCATCAATATTTGTTCCAATGAGCATGTTTCAAAAATGCTAGAAAAAAAAACGCACAAAAAGCATACCTGGTTCTTCTCATCAAAGGACCTGTGTTGCCCATTTGATGGTACAGACGACAGAACTGCCGTCTCTTTTGCATAAGAGACAACTGTCTCTTTTCTGCATATAACGGAGGAAATCCTGGTGCCGTTTTGAATGTTTTGAACATTTTATGAGCTCTTCATGAGTTCTCAGCTGGTAAAATTAATGCCACATGTTCACGCATAAAATGATTTAATCCAGCACACAGCATTTTTTTTGAATGTTCGGTAAGCAAGCTCCTACGTCATATAAGCCGACCGATCAGGTTGTGACCATCTCCCTATGACTTTGGTTTGGTAACTTCAGGTTCGCCGTTAAAAATGCCAGTGTGAACGCTAAGCAGACCAGGACTGTGTTTTTGTTTTTTGGTCCGGACCAAACTAACCTAACCACAAGTGTGAACGCACCCTAAAGGTTAGGTTAAGGGTTTTTAGGTTAATTCTAAATTGCCCAAATCTGTAGAATGTCTTTGACTTTTGGCAATTAGCGTCTACTTCAGAATTCAAATTGGGGCAAAATTATTTGGATTTGAGATGGATTAGATTTAGGTGTTTATTGGAATGAATTGACTGACATGTTTGATAGCTTGAGACAATTTTAGAGCACATTGTTTTCATTGGTGCATCTCATAGCAACGAAGCACATGTTTCTGCATAGGTTTGTTTTGTTCAGGATGAATTGAAAGTGTGGTAACCTGTGATTCCCAGTTGGTTTGATTGCGCTTCGTAACCATTTTCAATGTGATTGGATGGATGGATGGATGGATGGATGGATGGATGGATGGATGGATGGATAGAAAGATAGATAGAGAGGGAGAGAGAGAGAGAAAGAGATATTGTGCAATTCCATTGACAAATAAGGCTTTTGCATGAAAAGGCAGTCATAAATAGAAACATCAGGTCTCCTGGCAACCAGGCTCAAAAAGTCTCCTGGCAACAGAGGCCTGGTAAGAAATGAGTCACGCCAAAAGCTCGAATTCTCTGAGCACTTAAACCAGAAAACAAGACTGAAAGGCCAAAAATGAGACAAAATAAAGAAGCAGCCAGGATAACAAATCAGTTCAAATCACTACACACTGATTGCATCATAGTAATAAGATGTACATGTGGTGAGAAACTTGGAGTTAACCAAAATTTCATAGTGCAGATCCATGCTAAAGTTCTGCACAAAGAACTCCTGACAAGTATTGCACGAGATAGAGGCCAAAAAGAAAGAGGCCAGCAAATGTATGAGGATTCCAGACCCTTGCCCATGCTCACTGAAGTCTCACTGCCTGCCCCTTTATGGTCATTATCCTGCCAGCAAAACATTCTGCCTGTGTGTGTATTACAAATCAGAGTCTCTTAGAGGGGGTGTAATGTAGAGCGCTGCAGAAATTCCACTATCATGAGACAGAGAGAGACTCGTATAAACATTTCCTCCAGGAGAGCCACTCTAATCTTATGATCCGCGAAGGCAGATCTTTATACGCATGTAGACAAATAAAATTCATTTTGGGACGTTGATATAAACCAAAAAAAAGTTAATTAATTGACTTATTTTTAAAATTATTGTACATTATAATTACTTAATTTTAATTATACCAACAAAAAAAAGAACAAAAAAAAATATATATATGGTTACTGTCAACTTCCCATTAACCAAAAATGTATTCAAAACCACAGAACCTGCTGAAAAAACCCCAACAACTATTCAACTAAATCTCAGCCTCAACCTTCACAAAGACAGAAAAGTGAGAGTTTAAAAGCCAAGGGCTATGCATTTTTATGAACATTCCTCTTTCAATATCCTACTGACACAGGGGAAGAATTCATACACAAGGACTGCTGACCCCTTACTGGCACACTGACTAGTCTGGGCCTGCCCAGAAGGGAAGAGTGGGTAGCAGTTCCCATGGAAAAAGCCTCTTGCCAAGTGGTTGGCAAGAAGCCAACCACTTGGTTTCTTCAGAAGTGGCCTGACTTCTGAAGAAACCATTTCTGACATGGCCACACGGTAAAAAAACAAAGAGTTTGTTCTAACAGACTGATCAGACAAGCTATGAATGCTGGTCAAGCTGAGCATACTACAGCCAAAGTCATCATGAATAATTAAGGTTACAGGTGTGACAATTTTGGCACAAAACCAAGATGTAATTTTGGAAAACAAGAGGCTTCTGTCTACACTAATCCGGATAAATTTAAAAACTGAGTTTTCGTCTAAAAACGCTCCAGTACATGAATCATTTTCAATCGTTTTCCAAAAAATGTTCATCTGCACTGAAACGTCTGAAAACGCTCACATCCCCGTACTGCGCATGTGCAAATCCAAGACGCTTCGACTTCCGTCATTACCGCAACTCGTTTATTTACTCTTTGAAATTTTGCGGCAATGTCGAGAAAAGGCACTGCGTTTTTTAAATGGGTCGACAGTGAGGTGGAGTTGTTGCTGCGAGTAATTTGGGAGACATGCCAAAATAAATACGGCGTGATTTGGTCATATGACTGAATCACACGGCTAAAAATGCATCATCGTATTAAAAAGCCTCCGTTTTCATAGTCCACACTACGACGCGAAGACGGCATTTTCAAATTTATCCGCTTTGGAGAGCGTTTTCAAAACGATACGTTTTCATTGACTTAAAACGCTGTCTCAGTGTGGACGGAAGGCCAAAACGGAGAGAAAAATATACGTTTTCAAATGAAAACGTATTAGTGTGGACATGGCCTATGATTCACAGAATCTGCCTTAATAAATGAGATGACCTACACAGAAGATTTAAACGCCAAATTCACAATTTAAGAATTATGAATCTCTCTCCAAATCTCGCATCCCATGAAAATAATTTGGGCATTTCATTGAGGTAATTGAGTTTTAGGCACATATTACACACTGCAACTTTGTTTTTTGGTAATGTCCCTTGACTTTACTATGTATTATTAAAAGTACTTTGGTTAACCAGGAAAATACCATGGTACGTATATACTATGTATCAAAGTACCAAATTTATACAGTACTTTTTTGTAAGCGTGTGCATATTGATCATTTTAAAACTGCACCATTTATGTGCCTGTAAATGTTTGTGTTCATAAAGCTTACTAGTATTCAGTAGCATTTATATCTTATGAGGTTTGTAGACTCATTTAAGTGGCAAGTCATGGCAATGGAGAACCACATGTCATTCATTAATATGTTATATTTCAGTCATGTACTCTCACCCTTGCGTTTCAAGGCCCTCTTGGCATGTGTGACTGCCTCCCATGGAGAAGGGATGTCTAAAAACACTGCATCGGCTACACCTGTAATGCCAAAGCCCTCCACGCACACATCCTGGTTTCTAACAGTAACCAGGTGAGAAACCTTGTGCTCCTTGAACTCCTGGATGGCCTTCTCGGCTCGCTGAGCGTGGAACTCTACTGTGTGCAGGTGACCGGTGGGAGCAATGGTCCGCAAAATGGAGTGAGACAGAGAGCCGCTGCCTGTACCTGGAAAACAGACACAAATCTGCTGTTATAACAAGCCCACCACTGGGAATACCTGGTCTGAGAGTTTGAGATTATAATACAACAGTTTCAGACACTAAACATTAAATTAACATTTGGTTGTATTCCGATTATGCAAGTATAAATGTAAACATTTTTCTCATTGCTATAACCAAATTAAAGGGAGAGTTCATTCAAATTGTGCTTTTGTCTGACATGAATGAGTTGATTAAGTTGCTGTGCAGAAAATCACACACTGCAATAAAATGGCAAAAGCAAGCTAAATTTCCACACGAGAATAGCAGGAAAAGTACATGAATGTTTTAATTTAGTATTCAGACCACTAATATGTGGAATATTCCAAAAACAGCATCTTATTGGCAGAATATTGACCTTAATCAAAAAAGTGTGCATAAAACAGTCACAGAGTTAAATACAGCAATAACAAAGTGTGCATGAAGATGTGATACACATGCAGGAGAACACGTTCTGGTGTTAATGGCCCATCTTCCTCTTCAAGAATCCATTAGCATGCCTTTTGTTCTCATGGCAACAATAGGGTCAATGTTTGGTCCACAGCGTTGCATTCAGATAGAACAGTGACTGACGTAAGAATAAGAGGCTCAGTAGGGGGGAAAGAACACACTGAATTATTCCAAAAGAAATATCTGATTCCATTCTTGAATGATGACAAACATACTTTAGCTTGCACGTGTGCCAATTCTGTGGCATAGTCACACTCACCTGAACACCGCAGTGATATCTAAGTGTTAAATGCTTGTCCAGCTCGATGAGTTTGGAGGGCACTGAGGACAGCGCAGAGCGCGTGTTGTGTGAGTGTCGTTAAAGGATTCATTCAGAATACAAGAGGACAACACATTGAATGAGCCAAATGGAAAAGAGTCTCATCTCCATCATCTCACCCCACTGTCCACTACAAAGTCAAGTCAATTTTATTTGTATTGCACTTTTCACAATGCACCTTGTTTCAAACCAAAGCAGGTTTACAGAAACCATGATGTTAATGTTTATATTTGAATATCTACATGCCTTATTATTGTCATTTATAAGATTAGAGCGGGCCAATAAGAGTCAGCATTTTGCAATGATATAACAATAAAGCAGTTGAGATTTTCTATAGTTGGCTGAAAGAAGAAAGTCATATACACCTAGGATGGCTTAAGTGTGAATACATTATGGAATAATTTTTGGGTAGACTAACTTTGGCTTCTCAAGTAAATTTTCCTTGATGGGGGGGAGAGAACTAATGCGATTTTATGCATTCTCTGACTTATTAACACTGCTAAATATGGCCAACATTTTTTTAAAAAAAATGACCAAATACACTCTTTTAAGATTCTAACAAGTTTCTGATTTTTTTTTTTTGCATATGGGGAGGTCAAAAAAACTATGAGGACAAAAAAAACTTCTCCTGGATGAGCGCATGCGCACATCAACCAGAGCACGACCACACACATTAACAAGCTTCGTTACGGGAGCCAATGTTGATATTGTTAAAATATCATACCTAGAACATGCCTTCCCATGCAATTGTATTTGCTGACAAATCATACCCGAGGTGGCATTACTTTATTATTTCACAAGTTCTCAAAAAAACAAGTATGTAATGTATAAGCATAAATAATTAGCCACATGTCCCTTGGAGGGCAGGGCAATAACAAAGGACAGTATGGAAATACACGCAGACAAAACAAGGCGATTTCAACCTCAAAATATACGCTTTTAAAGGGGTGATGAACTGAGAAATCAACTTTTCCCTTGAGCTTTTGATATAAAAAAGGTCATGGTAATATAAGAATTTCACGGCGGGATCATTTGTAAACAAATCTCCGGTCGATGCTGGATTTAGATCCGAAAGGAATGGTGCAACACACTTATGCGAGTAAAACGTGTTTTTATATGTAATAATAATAGCCTGACAAGCCAGACCCACAACAAGATGTTTGGTCTGTAAACTCACCATTGACAGGGCTCAATCCGAGGGGCGGGATAAACGGTTGTCTTTCAAACTCCCACTGCACGCGATAGGATAGCGCTACACCAACCAGAGCAACGAAGATGAAGCGGAGCTAGTTGACAGATTAAACTTTCGGCGTATCCGGTCGGAAAAAGTCAGAACACATCTTTCCTATCTTAAGAATGACTTGAGTGCCGTTCTTTGTTCTTTTCTCAGAGAAAAGCTTAACTCCAAGTCTTCCAGAGTCGAGGTCAAAGCTAATTTGAAAGACTGCCGTTTGCCAGCTTCAGTTTACTAGTAGCGAGTGCAACACTGCCGTCATTATGTTAAGACCCGCCGACTCTATACACGACTCTATACACGATGTGATTGGCCCAACCAGAGTTTGGCTTTTACAGCTCAGACGCGTGTTGAGAGTTGCTAGACGACACTCGTGGCAGATTAGATTTGCTGTCGCTAGATTTCTAGGCTATAATTGAATTGCATTGTTATAGATCGTTTTGCTATGTGTACGTGTCTAACAGAAACATACTTTAGCATGCTGGACACGTATGGGCCATGCTCGCAAAGCCCAGCAGGGCGATGAATCTCATAATTTTCCGTTTTTGATCTGTGCTGTTGTCTTTCTCAACCGCTCTCGACTTGACATTTGAAGTTCGCGGTTATCTCGACTGGTCTTGCGGGCTATATGTGATATAAAAATAATAGTCCAATTAATCGTGGGTCAAAGAGAAATAAATCATTGTGTTACTTTGATAAAGACGTTTTACGAGCCCTGTGATCGAGAAAATCATTCTGGTTGCCGCATCTCCCTCAATTTCTCCTCTGCCTCATGTGAACTGAAGGGGAGCTTAAGCTCATTAAATATGCAAATCTTATCCAATCCAAGCAGTGGGCAGTCTCCAGTGCAACACACCCATCAAAACCCAGCGTTTTGGAGAGAGCCTCAAAACCAGTGTAGAAAATAGCCTATTACTTATTAGTTATGATGTTTTTGAATGTAAAAACCACACGAACATCATTAGTTGACCTCAGACAACAGTATATATATATTTTTTTAAAGCCAGTTCATGACACCTTTAAATATACCAATACTGCCATCTCAAACAAGGAGAGGCTTCTTCGTGATTTCAACTAACAGATTGTGCAAAAAATGAAAAATCACATATTTTGAAAAAACAAACAAAAATGCTTCGCTCTCATTTTACTCGAAAGCAGAGCTGCTGACTTGTTCCCTAGTTTCTGTAATAGGTCACAAATGGTTCAGGAATGGTTTGAGGCACACAACAAATACTTTAAGCTGTTGTCTTGGCCTCCGAATTCCACAGATCTCAATCCAATCAAGCATCTGCGGGATAAGCTGAACAAACAAGTCTGATCCATGAAGGCCCTACCTCGCAGCTTACAGGACTTAAAGGATCTGCTGCTAACATCTTGGTGCTATTTACCAAAGCAGACCTTCAGGGGTCTAGTGGAGTCCATGCCTCGATGGGTCAAGGCTGTTTTGGCAGCAAAATGAGGACCAACATAATATCAGGACATAATGTTATGACTGATCTGTGTATGTAATCTGTTATACTGGAGTAATGGATATCTTGTAAAGAACAAAAAATAACAACATTAAATCTCAGTTGCAAACATGATGTCATCTTTCTCCGTACTTTTAAAAAGACATTCAGTAAGACATGGGGTATTGAAACAAGATCATTTTTACAGCAGTATACATGTTTAGTTTAATGTAAACTTCTGGCGATTCACCTCATTTCTGGTACAACTATTCCTTTAAAAAATACGGCCAAAAGCAAGGGGGAGTTTAAATTACTGTCATATTAAAGACAGCATAAATTCCCCATAAATTAAAATTATGTCATTACTCGCCCTCATATTGTTCTAAACCCTCATGACGTTGCTGTCTATGGAGGGGTCAGAGAGCTCTCTGATTGCATTAAAAATATCTTAATTTGTGTTCCGAAGAAGAACAAAGGCCTTATGGGTTTAGAACAACAAGAATTAACCCGTTAATGTAACATTTTAAAATACAATTTTGAAAAGTGTATATCCGCAATGGCAAACAAAATCAGCTGCAATTGTGGCAGGTTCATATAAGCAAGTTGAGGGAGTATTTTGAAAGCATACACAAAACTTTTGTCAAACTAGCATACAATTAAGCTTGTATTTAGGCTTGTTATACTACCAGTTATAAAGGACAATACAGTTTGAAATTGTATATCAGATTAAAGGCGAAATATGAAGAATGGAACTTGACACTTGAACAGTTGCTATATCAACATCCTAACAAAGATAATGCATAAACATCAAGTTTTTCTTGCTATGTTGCCGCCCGTCATGTGTATAGATACCTTTGCATACATAAGAAGTGGTTTAAACCAGGACAATTGGTTGCCGTGATAACGAACAATACCTTCACGTGCTGACTTATGTGGACTAACTTTTATTTGAGAAAATCAGTTTATAATAGGCCATTTAGTTTGAACTTATTGGTCATGCGCTGCTTATTGATTCAGTAGATTTGACTATGTCTATAATATAATGGCTAATGTTGCTCAAGTGAAAGGTTAAGTTTAGGCAGCGGCTATTTGCACTAAATGTAAATAGAATCTAGTTGCTATTTACACTAAGTGCAAATTAGGGCTGCACGTTTTCAAGTTTTTCATTAACCGTTAACCGAGGCCCTTAGCAGTTAATACTCGGTTAACCATAGTGTGCGTCAGGGTTATTTTTAGCTTATTAATTTGATGACCACCATCTCCGTGAACGCGCCTATAGAGAGAAATGCACACCATGGATTACATAATCAGAGAGTAGCCTATTTCTTTTCGTTTTAAATTGTTAAAAGACATTTCAAGTTTCTTAAGATCTATTTCAAGTCTGCGAGGCGTACGCTGAGTTTCGTTAAATTAGGATGAGATGCGCTCCAGTTCACGAGCAATGCAAGTGGCCGCGAGGTGAGGGCGCCTGCATGATTAGAGCATGTCGTAAAATATGCAGCCGAGAATGATTCACACAGCGTTTGACTCGCGCGGCTGATGAGCCTCTCCCGGCAGAGAGTTCAAGCATCTGTGGTCTCGTCCCTTCAGCTCTGGCCATCTTGCTTTCAGTCCGCGATTAGCTTTTTTGTTTTCTTCATTACAGTTAAAGTAACGTCTGATTTTCTCTAGTCATTCACAAGTTTCTCACTTCAAACTTTCTTTCTTCTGCTCCGTTATGCACAGCGCGCGCGGCTCCCGCTCAGCTTCTGCCCTAATGCGACTTTTAGTCCAGTGCGACGTATGTTATTTTCCTCTTCATGACGCATATTTTGACTGATGCGACTCATACTCCAGAGCGACTTATAGCCTGAAAAATGCGGTAAGCACTGCATTGCAATACTTGCATTTTGCCCCGTCACTCTCATTTTTAAAGTGCTCCCACGCTTTCTTTGCCCGCTTAGAAAGCTGGTCATGACTTCTTCTTGTGGATATTACAAATGTCTGGCAGCGCTCTTGCGGTCTCTAGGGGTGCAAACATATATTACAACTAAATTCAAAGCACGTAATTGACGCCACTTAACCGAGCAAAATGTTTCACTCGGTTACGCAATTTTTAACGGTTAAACGGTCAATCGGTTAACCATGGACACCCCTACTGCAAATGGCGATAGATGCTATTTACGCCAAGTGTTAATAGCAACTAGATTCTATTTATACTCAGTGAAAATAACATTTTCTTAGCGATAGATGATATTTACACTAAGTGCAAATAGCTGTAATTTCTATTTACTAAGTGAAAATAGTGATATATTCTATTTACACCACATAAAAGTACAGTTCTTTGCCATATGAATAGTATAAACATCAATAATTAGTTAATTATAATCTCTTGAAGCATCGAAAATACATTTTGGTCCGCCAATGTTCCGTGAAGCAGTTTGACACACGATCCGAATTATGAATCAATCCGCTGATTCATTACCCTTTGAATCTTTAACCCATCGATTTCCTTAGTCAATAAATCAATTAATCGCACAATAAAAATAATGAGGTCTATAATTTTTCCGGCCGCGATGATTTCCATTTGCATGCTTGCTTGTTTGTTTGTCTCTCTCGCTGACGGAGAGCGCGCCTCGTCCGTTTGGGGAGGTGTTTAAACTCGACTGGGCGCTACGTGATGAGACATCATGCTCGGCCAGATTCGCCTGGAACTCGAGCTTCTTAGCGAAGTCGCACGCAAAGTTACAAAATTGCACACCACCAAGCGAAACAGGGTCTCACGCACTCCGCGTTGATGTTATTTTTGCTGCGCGCACCCTCGCGCTTGTGCTGACGCGTCGAGTATAAACAAGGCTTAGAACTACACTGAAGTTGGCAGTTTGATAAATGCAAGTTAATTCTTCAGTTCAATCTTTGTGTGCTAAAAAAGCACATAAGTTCCTGTAGAGATAGCACGCTCTTCTTTTTTTCTTCAAATAAATGAAAAGCATGTCATCAATAGCTTCTCTCTTATAAAAAAAGCAAAATTTGTTATTGTGACAGGCCTACAAATAACACAATATGAACAGCCATCATCAGGGGCACTAATACAATCACTTATATACTGCTATGTGCAAAAAAACAACAACAATAAAAAAACTTGAGGAAGACAAGTCGGCCTACTAGCCAGTTTGTAATTGGTCCCCGGATTTCCGGAATCAAATCACGGGAGAATGGCTAGCAGAAAACGTAAGGAGAAAAGGTGGATGGGAAAAAGTTAAAGAAAAGAGGTCCAAGTATAGTACACCACAGTACAGTGTCTGTTGCACACGGCAAGGGGCGAACGGCCGGATGATGGGCCTATTTGGGAGAAAGTACAGGGCTGTTTTTTAGCCCCAGTCCGTCTCTGAGCGTAAAGAAGAGACGAACTGGCCGTTGCCATCTTGCGAGCACATCATCGCATGTCACTCCCGGATAACAGAAAATGGGCAAAAAGGCGGGATGTGGGCGGAGCTTAGGTGACGCAATGACTAACAGACAGCGGATAAATGGCTATGCACCTGTCACTCGAAGTAACCACTCCCTTAATTATGCAGAACTTTAAGGCTTTATATAATGTAAACGAATGAGTTCACAAAAAAATTCACCCAGTTGTCATGAAGGGAAAAATTTGCAGGATAGACCAAAACCACAATTTGTTCCAGGCTGTAAACATGTTTTTTTCTGCTGTAAAGTTGGGAATTTTAACATGGGGCTCAATGAGATTCTGCTCCCTTCTGGAGCCTATCCCTAGTGGCCAGTTGAGGAATTGCAGTTTACATTACTTCGGTATTGGCTTCAAGAGAGATCGCGGGAGGTTGCCGCTTGGTTTCTACTGAAAGAAACCCATATGGGTCCATAAGGGTCACTGAAGTAACCCTTTAAAGGGCGCTGAAAATCAAACGTCTCCTTGCTACAGAGAGGCTTAGACTGTAAAGAAGATCATTAGAAATTCAGACGGCCAAAACCCTTTGATGGTTTAAAGACTCATTCTTACCTGACTCACAGACGACAGAGCCCGGTTTGAGGTCCAGCATCAGGGTGATGTTGGCGATGTCTGTCGTGTAGAGGATCTGTGTTCGGTGGGGAAGGTTGACAGTCCACAGCTCGGGCGTGGGGTGCAGCACATAAACCCAACCACCCTTACTGCAAGTCACTTTGGTACCAAAGCGCTGTCCAATCAGGTCACTGGAGTGGCGGATAACCCCATAACGAGTCTGCGTCTGAGCTCCTGACTGAACTTTGATAGGCATCATGGAATCATGACCCAGGAAGACAATGACAACATCCCCTTCTTGGATGAACTCGGAGTATTCCACAAAACTCATGAGGTACAGCTGGGTTTCAGCTTTAATGAAAAGTGCGGCCTTGGATGATTCAATTATACGGGTCTGCAATAAATGAAAACACATTCTCATTAGTTACTGGACAAAACATTTACATTCATATTTATATTCCTTCATTTTACTTCACAGACTAAACTGTTAACAGACTAAATATTCCTATCTCTTAAAAATAAATAAATAATAATATTTGCATTTATTTAAAAAAGGATAAGCAGACTTTATTAATAATAACTTGATTATAAACATAAGTGCATATCAATAAAGAATTAAGCTGTCATGCTTTTGAAATCCTTTAATGTCACACAAATTTCTGTACTTTTAGAGACTAACCAACAAATAAATAAATAAAATCCACTCTGCTGACTTCTTGGAGTATTATGTCTATATAGACTTTTATTGGTTATAAAGACTAAACAGATGCTGATTAACAACTGACTAATTAAAGCAATATGGTCAAGAAAACAGGCTTTAAAATACTTCAACTAGAGAAACACAAAAATAAAGACATACGTGGGATTTTATGTTCAAAAAATAAAATGAAAGAAAAAAATCTAACATTATGTTATAATTAAATGATTTCACAAATTGATGGTTTAATATTTTATCCAATATATTTAGATACATACACATACAGTAACAGTCAAAAGTGTAAATAAATATTACTATATATATATATATATATATATATATATATATATATATATATATATATATATATATATATATATATATATTTTAAGACTCAAACTTTTGAAGTAGTGTATATTGTGACAACAGATGTCTATTTTAAATAAATGCTGTTCTTTTTTATTTTTTATTAAAAAACAGTATTCCAACGTTATTGATAATAAATCATATTGATTTCTGAAGGATCATATGACACACAAGAAACTGCAGCAATGATGATGAAAATTTAGCTTAGCATCAAAGAAATAAATTATATTAGAAAAGCATTATTTTGTTGTAATATTGTTATTTATTTCAATGGCGTTTACTGTGATCAAATAAATGTAGGCTTGGAGAGCATTAGAGATTTCTTTAAAAATAGAAATGTTTCCAAACTTTTGACCAGTACTGTATATTTTATTTGAAATAAAACAAATACATATACTAAAAATCCAGTCAGAGCGTAACGTTATTTTGATTTAAATCTATCTAAACCGTTAGAGTGACCGTTAGTACCAACCTACCAGCGCCTTCTGTGTGAAACAGCAGTCCTGAGACAGAACAGCAAAAAAATGGGCAATATGTAAGTTAATATGTTAATAACCCACTTACTGATATCTGTGAACATTTGTGTTATTTTATGTATCAGATTCAGCAAGGTCAGCATTGTCTTTAATGACGAGACGAACAAGAGAAAGATTTGCTAAACAGAGACTTCGATTTACGTTAACGTTATGTGTGATCACAGGATGACACGGTTTCTAGTCTACTATCGATTATTTATAAATATACTTCTACCTTTTTTTGAAGTTCGTGTTTACAGGAGGGCTAACGTTACACTGAATATGAATAACACTTTTTAACAAGAACATTCATTACATCGAGAGCAAACTGTGAAAGGTGGTTCAACGCGTAAACAGTGTGCTGGAAAGGAAACGGGTGACATGTTAAACGAACGTAAGTTATGGTTAAGTAACTACATCGTTCGACATAAAAAATAGGCTCGAAAACTCACCGTTTCTGTAAGTTTATATTTGGGATAGAGTACAGAGAAATTACAGCACGTGTGAGGCTAGTTTGCTTGATAAACCGCATGTACATCCGGACGCGGTCTACAGAGCGGCTCTTAACCTCATGGGGATGGACTCAAACGCATGATGTGAACGAGCCGCTCGCCATATAACGTTACAAATCTACAGCTTGTCGCAAACCGGCAACTTCTCATGACACAACCAGTCTCATGAAAATGATGTAAGAGTATTTTAAAGGAACAGTAACGTTATTTGTTGCATACACGTCAAGAAAAACAATATATATACATATGTATATATGCGTGTTGATTTAACGTTAGATTCACCAGGACGCTATTTCCTAGCCCCACAACCACAGTCATAAGGAAGTTTTCCATCACAGCAGAAATGCACTCCTTGTAAAGGGGTATTTTAAGTTACTCTAAAATGAAAACTATGCCTCTAGTTATTATAAACCTGCATGAAATTTCGTTTGTTGAACATAAAGGAAGATATTTGGAAGAATATGGGCAAGCACACAGTTGGTTAATACTATGGAAGTCAGTGGGGACCAGCAACTGAATCTTCAAAATTTCTTATTTTGTGTTCAACAAATTCATACAGGTTTTGGAACAAATTGAGGGTGAGTAAATGATGACTGAATAAATTTTTTTGGGTGAACTATCCCTTGAAGTCAGATTATACGGTATATTATTTGGCATTATTTGTAAAATTTAAACAAAAACAATCAATACAATAGTGTCACAAAGCTACATATTCCACATAAGTTAAATGTATTAAGACTTTCACAAATTATGCATTATGTTGTTTTCTCTCTTTTTTTAAAGGAATCGTATTAGTTGACATTCCCAATCCCAAATGTATTTTTTATTTTATTTTATTTTTTACATATTTAACCGCTGGTTTAACCACGCAAAATCAAACACTTTCCAAGTCCTAGCTAAGATATAACTTAATAAAATTAAACTTTTTTTTGTTGCACATAATATTACATATTTGTTCTGAGAGCTGTCAAACTATTCCAATGTCAGCATCTTCCAATGGGATGAATGGACTGCAAATAGCAGCCAATGGGGGCGGCTTTCCTGTACTATAAAACAAACGCTCCATCACTATCTAGCGCTGGAGAACAGACAGACGCCACGCAGAGTTTACACGCCAACCGTAAAAATAGGGATCTTTGTCTCAGCTCAGTCTTCCTCTAGCTCTAGCACCCCACAACCCACGGTAAGGCTTCATTAAGAAGTTTTTTATTTCTATTGTTAAAGTAAGCGCTTAAGCAAGATACCAATTTAAATTGTATTTGGAAAAAGTAACTGACGTAACTTGCGCAATAAACGGTTCTTTAAAAGGTTCTGGATAAGCCATTTAACCCGTAAGATTGACTTTTAGTGCATCGTGGAGGTCTATCAATCTTTTTCTGAGCATTTCTAGGATGCTTGTGAAAGAAAGCGTCCAATATTTTCACCTCATGGTCAATGACAGCTCAAACTTTCTCTTTCGTTGAGTTTTGAGTCATCGATAGCATTGATTGTACTTCTGCGCGAATGTTTGTGCATTTCAGTGTAACTACAACACGACGATGACTAGAGGAAGACCGGAATCTTTTTTTTCTTTATTTTAAAGAAATACATTTTTTTGACAAATCATACAACTTTTCAATGCTCGTTTTATAGGTTAATATATTCTTTATTACATTTTATATCAAAATAAGTCTAGTCAGATCCGACAAATGTGTCTTTCCGTTGATGTAAGTCATATTTCTGTTACCGCTCCAAATGATTCGTCTTTGATTCACTATAAAGAATCGGCTCAAATGAGTTATTCATTCTGAGCATCGTTCTTCACTGGTCGCGTTCTATTGTGTGTTTGATTCACTAAAAAGAATCGGTTCATCCTTTATAAGTCATTCGTCACGTTATAGATTCAGTTTAGACATTGCGGCATGGTAGTGCAACATTTTTTACAGTTTTTAAATATTTTTTTTAAACTGTTACAAATGTGTACAGTATTTTTTTGTAAATATTTGTACAATTAATTGGTACAAATTATTTATTTTACTACATCTCTGTAGAAAAAGGGTTCCTTTCTCAACATAGCCATAGCACAAATTGGCCATATTCATCAGTTGACTTAGTAATTTTTTTTTATTATTATTACTTAAATGTAACCCTAATCACAATGTATAAAAGTAGGTAGTCTCTAGATTTTGTTCCATCTTGTATCAATACTTAAACTGTATGTAGATATTTCTCCATGAAAAGCCACGTTTCTCCCAGAATTATTCAAATGTTAGGATGGAAGTTAGTGTTGAGCGTCTTGGCTTTATTTCACATTCAGTGTAACCACAGTTATTTTCCATCCCATTCCCACCGTGCTCAGAGAACAGCAGCCATGCCTTTCGGGAACAGTCACAACCAGTTGAAGATGAAGAACTCCTGTGAGCAGGAATACCCTGATCTCAGCAAGCACAACAACCATATGGCCAAGGTCATCACGCCGGCGCTGTATGAGAAGTTGCGCACCAAACAGACACCGAGCGGGTTTACACTGGATGATGTAATCCAGACCGGGGTAGATAACCCAGGTAAAAACCTGAAGCAACTCAAAGTCCTCCAAAGACCACCTCTTGTGTGCTTTTAGACCCTATAGGTGTATTGCGAGCATTGACGAAACAATCAGAAAGAAAAGTGTGGTTATCATAGCGTGTTAGACAGTGACCTTGCTGACTCATGTTTTAGTGTGCAGAGGGCATTAAATAAAAAAAATCTATTTCCTCTATAGATAAGACCAACCTGCCTGTGCAAAATGCAAAGGCATGGATAATGCAATACAGTTGGCCTGAAACGGGTCATGAACACTGAGCAAATGACAAATAATGCTAACCTATTCAAAACACAACAGGTGACTTCATCCTTCGGCAGCAGAGTGTAGTATTTTTACACCCCATGTGTTGTTGTATTTATTTAGCAATGCTAAGCTAGCCAGGCTGAACACCAAGCAACTGCCAGCTGAGGAAGAGTATCCAGACCTCACAGAGCACTGCAACCATATGGCCAAAGTCCTCAATCTGGGCATGTACAAACGCCTCCGTCAGCGCTGCACACCCAATGGCGTCACCATAGATACCGTCATTCAGACTGGTGTAGATAATCCTGGTAAAAGAATGTCAGGGTCAGGGTTTAGATGGTCCTAAGAGAAAGCACTTGATGTTAAGCATGGATTTTATTTCTTTATTTTTAGTTAGAAGTGAGGGCCACTGAGGTGCATGACTCCTAATTTGTGTACATTGACCTGTTTCTCCATCTCAGGCCACCCCTTCATTATGACTGTGGGTTGTGTGGCTGGGGATGAGGAGACCTATGAGGTGTTCAAGGAGCTGCTGGACCCTATCATTCAGGACAGACATGGAGGATACAAGCCAACAGACAAACACAAGACCGACCTCAACCCCAATAACCTCAAGGTATGACGCTGAAGGGATAGAACGCCTCAAAATGATTGTCATTTACTCGCCCTCAAAACACACACTCAAAAACATATATCTTTTTTAAAGTGTTTTTGTCCAAAAACGACATTAGACCGCACTGACTTGTATTTTGCAGATGAAACCGCTGAGATATATTTTTAAATGCAACCTTCTGATGAGTTTCTTTGTTGTGCTTAATCACTGATACGGTGCTATCGCTTATTCAAAATCCTAAAACTTTTGTTCCTGCAGGGTGGTGATGACCTGGACTCCAATTACGTGCTGAGCTCTCGCGTCAGAACGGGCAGGAGCATCCGCGGATTCTGTCTGCCGCCCCACTGCAGCCGTGGAGAGAGAAGAGCCGTTGAGAAGCTCTCTGTGGAAGGTACGTCACTGCATCCCTACACCGGTTTATTTAAAACCGCATTCTAAAATAGAATGCAGTTTATCAATTTATCATCGGAAAATATTTGCAATTATAATTGGTGTGTCCCAAACCATAGTATGTTGAAATAAGTATCCCAAAGGTACTTCGATGGTCTACTATTTGCAGTGGAAATTCATAGTCCATGCACACTTTAACAGTTAATATTGCCCACAACCCACTGCGCTTTGGAGAAGGATTCTGTTCAACTACATACCAGAGATATTATAGTTAACAAAAAAAAATCATCATAATTAACCCAAATGACTGACACGCATAATTACTAAAATGTTAATAAAATTTAAACTGAAAACAAATTCAAAATATTTAGGATCTCATTTATACTAAAATATCACTGCTGCATAGTGTTAAACTAAGAACATGGTGACCGAGTCTGAGGGTTTATATAAAGGGGTTTGAGTGATTTGAATAATTATCTAACCTTATGAAAAATACAGGGTGAACATTTCTAAAGACACTTGTGGCCATTTGCATCATTATGCAAAAACATGCATGAAAGACCTATGAGTGGCAGACCAACATGCTGCATTTCTCTCCAATCTGGTAGGAAGAATTGAGCAGCATAAATCAAATGAATAGAAATGTAGTATGAGAAGATGCATGTAACGCTGTGACAACGTGGTCCAATAAAGACCCCGTTATAATGTGGTAGCGTGTCTTAAAACGTGCGTCTTCTGCTACATGCTCAAAAGTATACTTTTTGTTTGGTTTTCTTCACAAAGTACATACTTTTTAGGCCTTGCGAAGTGAATTGGAATACAGCACTTATGTTCCTGACCAGGCTGTATCCTCTATGTCCTATTTTGAAGTAACGGATTCTATGCAGCCATGTTTGTTTATAAATCTTGATACTTTCAATAAAAAATAAAATAAAAACTTATATTCCTGACACTTGGTCATGTGGCTCCCTCTGGTGGTGATGAATATCATCACGTGTGATTGGACCAGATAAATACTCCTTACACATTTTAATCTGTATTCAATGATGGGTTCTTTAAGAAATCCGTTTTAAGTTTTATTATAAAAAATAATAAAAGGATTTACTCAAAGATTTGTTGATCTGTCTGCTGTAGCTCTAGGTGCCCTGTCTGGGGATCTCAAAGGAAAATACTATGCCCTGAAGAACATGACAGAGGCAGAGCAGCAGCAGCTCATTGATGACCATTTCCTGTTCGACAAGCCTGTATCTCCCCTGCTGTTGGCCTCAGGGATGGCTCGTGATTGGCCCGACGCCAGGGGCATCTGGTCAGTGCTCTAGAGTGTCCTTAATATACTGCTTGTGCTACTTTTGTTGTGAAGAACCTACTTCCTGTCAGTTTGTTCCAGATCCTAGAATCTAGGCAGCACCAGCATTTTGTTCTCCATATTTGTTTAGCAATCTTGCACTAAAAAAAACATGCAGCATTAAATGTGTTGAGGCAATGGTTGGTTTTTAGTACTGGCTCAATGTTAATTTAATGTTTTTGAGTCCTTGAATTTATTCTAGTTCCAGTTTAGATGAGGGTCAGATACACTTTATTTATAGTTATATACATTTGTATCTATATCAGACACCATACTCTGGCAGTGTTCCTTACCGAGGAAGCAGTGCATTTCTGTGCTGGATTTAGAAGACATTCCCTCACTAATTTTCTCCTTGTCATCAGGCACAACGATACCAAGACATTCCTTGTGTGGGTGAATGAGGAGGACCACCTACGTGTCATCTCCATGCAGAAAGGTGGCAACATGAAAGAGGTCTTCAACCGTTTCTGCACAGGACTCACTAAGGTATGTACCTTTTTTTTTTTATTATTATTTTTTTTTTATAAGGCACATTTATAAAAGCTACTTAAATGTCCAAATTGAACAGGATATTAAAGGCCAGGGGCCTCATTTATAAAAACGTTTTGTAGATTTCATCCTAAAAGTGTAAGTATGAACAAAAGCTAGCTTTTGCGTATGCGCAACCTTTCAGATTTATTAAAAACCATGTGTACGCCAGAACCTGCACAAAAATAGTTACAACTTTTATAATCTACAACCGTGTTAGAAGTGGCGTACATCCCTTACAGGACCTGTTTTGTTCCCATCTTCAATTATTTTTTTATTTTATTTATATTGATTCACAAAGAGCATAAATGAGTTGAATATAATTGCTTGTGTAAAGCATATTTTTGTAAGGCTTCCATGTATAGGTTTCTACTTAAAGGGTTAGTTCACCCAAAAATGAAATGTATGTCATTAATGACTCACCCTAATGTCGTTCCACACCCGTAAGACCTCCGTTCTTCAGAACACAGTTTAAGATATTTTATATTTAGTCCGACAGCGTATCTAAGTGTAGGCACACCATACTGTCCATGTCCAGAAAGGGAATAAAAACGTCATCAAAGTTGTCCATATGTGTCATCAGTTCAGGGTATCCGCGGGGTCTTGAAAAGTCTTAAAAGGTGATAAATCAATTTTGGGAAAATTAAGACCCTTATAAAGTATTAAAAAGTCTTATCACGGCTTTATAAAGTCTTAAATATTGAAAGTATTTTGTTCAAGCTTTGTCAAAAGAGTTTGACTCCAAAAAGTATTTATGAATATATTTATTTTCATCCCCATAAGTATTAAAAAACAACGGGGCTCTCAATCTGAGATCTGCTCGGAGCCCGCGCGCCAGGGATGGACATTAGCACCGCCGCCAGCCTAATGCGGCTGATTTTGAGTTGTGGCGGGTAAACTCGCTTCACCTACCGAGCTGTTTCACCTCTTTGTAAACTTTGTTCAATGCATGCAAGTGCTGCCGTATGTGCGCAGATGACCAGTCGTTTTCTCTGTCATCACTCGCGTGAAGACGCGCTGTGAGACTCGCGCGCGCTGAGAGATCTGACGCTGTGCATCATCCGAGAGCGCGTGCTCGTCTCACAGCGCGCAAATATTAAGTTCTCTTTCAAGTCTTGCGCTTAAACGGACAAACTCACACAAGAAGTATGTCAACATGTCCATCTTGATGAGTATCCTAGCAGACATCGTCTGAATATGCCTTAAGTGAACTGTATAGTATGCACAGTCGAGAAAGACGAGCATATCCCTGCATCAGGTCTTAAAGGCGCAGTAGCCTTTACTGCTGCCTGAGTGATGTCCTTATATTTAGTTTGACATTAGACAATGCTCTTGATTGAATAGCTTTTGTAAGTTTAATAAGGATTAATCTTTCATTTAAACAGTTAAATATGCAGTTATTTTACATTTGATTACTTTATTCAATTCTTTCTGCAGGCCAGTAGGCATGAACATTATTTTTTAATGTACACATGAGTGAGGTCGAGTTAAACATTTTAGTTTGAATTTATTTTTATTTTTTTCGGTTTTCGGCTTTGGTTTCTTCTTTTTTGGTTTCAGCCAAGAATTTTGATTACGGTGCATCCCTACTGACAATGTTCTGCTCAGTATGTTGGCAACATGCTTCAAAGATGCCAGAATGAATAGTTTCATTGTTGGGACTAAAAACCATAAAACTGGAAGCCATAAAAGACCACAAATCATTGTGAAAATGTCAGTATTTCATTGAGACTTGAGATTAAATAAACTGCTTAAGTATTGTAGAGCTTGTAGTATTAATTTTCACATGCAATTACACATTGTCAGTTAAAAACCAAAAAGTGGCTGGTAAAAACATTGAGTGGTAGACTTTGAAAAAAGTTAATTTCCATCCCTGGCGCGCGCTGTCTACGGGTGACGTCAGGTATTTTGCGAAATGCGCAGTTAGGGGATGTCGTCCTCCTTACGTTGCGAAACAGATATGCAATATAAACAATACAAAATTGGCCTATGATAGAGATTTTAAGTCTACATTCGACTACAACTGTTTATTAAAGGTTTGTTGCCGATTAGAACTTGGTGCGATGAGGTCTTAAAATATTTTGAGAAGGTCTTTAAAAAGTCTTAAAAAGGTCTTGAAATTAACTTCAGGATTCCTGCATATACCCTGTAGTTAATTAGAATCTCTTGAAGCATTGAATACATTTTGGTCCAAAAATAACAAAAACCACGACTTTATTCAGCATTGTCTTCTCCTCTGCGTTTGTTTTCCATATCAAAGATACAAACGGTCATGAATCAGCGGAATGTACGCTAATGTCACGTGATTTCAGCAGTTTGACACGTGATCCAAATCATGAATCAATCTGCTGATTCATTACCATTTTGAACCTTTATTTGAGGTTTGAAAACAAACGCTTTGAAACCGCTTTGAAAAGAATCCCTTGTGGAGACCATCTTGTCAAAGTTTAAATAACAACTGAATTTAGCATCTTGTATTGAAATGCACTAATTACAGAAATGTTAAATATCCTTAAACGTCTTCCTCAATCTGCTTTTTGTCTTGTGAATTTATTTATGGTGGATGCAGGACAATTAAGATGCTTGAACAGAGCTGCAAAAAAACACAAACTTGCTGTTCTTTCAGATTGAGGAGTTGTTCAAAAACAAGGGTCACGCGTTCATGTGGAATGAGCACCTTGGCTACGTCCTCACCTGCCCATCCAACCTCGGCACAGGCCTGCGTGCAGGAGTACATGTCAAACTACCTAATCTCAGCAAGTACCGCCAGTTTGAAGAGATCCTTAAGAGATTGAGGCTACAGAAACGTGGAACAGGTAGGAACTGATTTCAGCTGGAGAATGTTACCACACATTTACTATTACTACTGAGTATCATGAACAGAAATGCAGTGTTTAAACTGATGGCAATAAGAATGTGATGCCTCTGTTCATTAGGTGGTGTGGACACTGCAGCAGTGGGTGGTATTTTTGACATCTCCAACGCTGACCGCCTGGGCTTCTCTGAGGTGGAGCTGGTGCAGATGGTGGTGGATGGAGTCAAACTGATGATCGAGATGGAGAAACGGCTGGAGAAAGGCCAGTCCATTGACGACCTCATGCCTGGCCAAAAATAGACTGCATTTCAACCTCACTTTACACACACTCCTCTCCACCTCCCCTCCCCTTTGTTAACTGATTGACTGAATGTTTGTTGACTTGTTCTTGGAAGACGTGTTTTATTTAAAGGTCCTTTGTATCTGCTCTGAGTTATTACACATACAGATGTCAGAGGGCAAAATATGGATATCATCTAATAATATCTAAAAAATAAAATTTGGCACGTGTTGACCTGCTTTTTGTTTTTATTCCCTGTTGATATTAAGAACTTGTATTATAGAAACTCACAAACTGACATTTCAACCCAGTTCAAAGGTTGAAAATTGTGATTGGAACTGTATAAACAATAGATTAGTTCAAACATTTGGTACTTTTAGCACAAAGTGTCAATTTTAGCAGCATCTAGCAGTGAGGTGGGAACTCGCAACCATCTACCACTCACCCCTCCCTTTTGACGCACATAGAGAAGCTACAGTGGCCTATACATGACAAATGTTGCCGTCTGAGACTGCAGAGTAGCTAGTGCTCTGACTTTTGTCCGTTTAGGGCTACTAATGGAGATGGCATTAGTGCAAAATGGAGATTTCACTGTAAGGGGATCTACTGTATGTAGATGGAAATGGCTCGTTCTAAGGTAATAAAATGGTTAATTATGTGAGGTTTTTATGCACTTTTCAGTGGTGTATATTGTTTTGCATTTGTCAATAGATCCTCAAATACTAATTATACACTGCACCTTTAAGTTTTCAACATTACTATAATTACAATCAGGCATTATTACTTTTAACATGATTAATAAATGCTGTAGAAGTATTGCTAATATTAAACTCAACATTTAATAATACATTATGCAAAATGTTTTCATTTTATACTCTGGCTCACATTGCATTAACTATTAATAAAGAACACCTATTTTTATTAACTACCATTAACGAAGATTAACAAATAATGTAACAAATGTATTGCTCTTAGTTAATACATTGGTTAACATAATACCTTACTGTAAAAGTTACCACTGTAACTATTTCCTGAGCAACAAATCAGCTTTTCACGATTTCTAAAGGATCATGTGACACTAAGCTGAATTCTCAGCATCATTACCAGTCTTCAAAGGAATAAATTGCATTTCAAAAGAACTGGTGTCTATTATATGTTAAGTTGAAATGCTTTTCTACAACTGTACCCTTTTTTTCCTGTATCTTTGTTCGAACAGCCTACGTGGACATAAAAGATGGAAAAAAATTCATACCAATCCCAAAATTTTGAAACTTACCAGTTTCTTTGATTGTACAAAGATCTCCAAGTTGTTGACCTGCAGCTCATGTGATAAATAGTCGAATCAACAAAGATAAAAAAGAGGCAGTACAAATACTGAGATCATTTTGTAGCTGTATTAGATCTCTGCTATGAACACTGTGACGAGTTACAGATAGTTTAATGAAATCTGTGGTGAGTCTTATAAGTGAAAGATTACAAGATGCCCTCTTGGTTTCGAAGAACTCCAACAAAACATTATGAAAATGTGTAATTACCGCATAAAGTACAATATTTACACAAAAAATACAGTTGAGTGGGCAATAACGTGAAATAAATTATAAAACATCTAAATTTTGCTCTTAAACATTCAAACAGTGAAACTGAGCTCAAATCAGGTTTACTGCAGCCGTTTTCACAGACGTGCAACCTCGATACACAGAGGTGCAGAGCAAATTTGCTAAAAGTCTTAAGCAAGTCAAGATTCGGGTGCGCTCTTTACACAAGAGCCGGCCTGAAACACGCAATACTTAAAACCACCACAGAAAAGTGCCCTTTAAAAAGCTAAAATAAAACAAAACTCCACAAATCTCCATCTAGTGTCCATTTCCTGAGAGATCAGTCTCAACTCTTCAGTCTGAAATGACGGAGATGGCAATGAGTTGGTTCCTCGCTGAACATTCTCAGAGGTGCATACAATCGTAACACTGAAAGGTTCAAACCTGTACTTTTTTACAGCATTTAACAACTTGCGCGATAATACGATAATTGTGTGACCGATGTTAAAGAATTTATTGCTTTAAGCAATGTTACAGTATATACAATTTTTCAAATACATGTAAGTGGTTTATAAAAAAAAAAACGAAACCATAAAACTGCTACTTTACGATTGTACAGCTTAATTTGTTTGTCTATATTGAACTGAACCATTTCATAAATTCCTCTATGTAGTAAGATTAAAGATATTCATAGCTTGAGTTCGCCTGCAACTTTGGAAGCAATGTTCTTAAAAGCGATGGAGTTGCCAGATATCCTCTTAAAACGGACACCATTAAGTGAGAGCCGGGGGAGTTTGCAAACCTCCATCTCCCATTGGACGAGGCTGTCGGCACGGGTGTCCCCATGGGCACAGAGAAGCAGAAAGCATTCGCGCTGCTGGTAACTGCAGCTGTTGGCGTCCAGAACTTTGCGGATCTCATTTATGATGTCGGCTGGCTCCATGGTGCTGGTGGTGTTCATACTCCAGGTGAAACGGAGAGAGCGGGGTTTCCCGTCTTTTCCATCTTTCCCTTCATCTTTCTGCTGATCCCCAGATACATGGCGACTGCGAGACAGAGCGGAACGGGCATGGAAAGAGAGAAAGGTAAGGTTTAGGCAACAGAAAAAGATCATTATATTGAGATTGCACAAAGTAGTAGTGAAGGATCACTGCAGCAGATGCATGCATGGGTTATCGGCACACATGGGAATTAATGGCAATCGAATGCACAGCAGACTAAGGCATGCACAGAAGCAGCTCCTTTTTTAAATGCTATTTAACATGAAAAGAGGCTGGGCAAGACAGTATATTGCAACATGTTAATATTTCAAAATACACTACAAAAAATTCACAGTGGCACTTCAGTGAATGCTGATTAATTGTTGAATTAGTAAGTAACTCAAAAATAAATTGAACAGGACTCTGGCAGCAATCACGTTCATGGATGAGATTTTTAACGTTACTGTAGTGTAACCCAGAGCAAGGACCGAGTGCTTTGGGGGCGCAAGGAGGACGCTGGAGCGATTGCTAATGAGATTTGTGCGTGACACACGGCTCGAGAGCAATGGAGCTTTTATTATGCCGCCGCCTCTGCTTCTTCTGGTCATGTGTATGTGGGGTAACGCAGCGCTGTTTCATCATATCACATTCAAGTGCGTTTAAAAAGTTATATTATAATACTACTCTAATGAGAGACACTTGTCGCACACTGCAGTAAGCTAGATCGAGGATAGGCATGGTAAAATATGGTACTCGCGGTAAATCAAGAAAACAAGATTACAACACTAAGGCCGTGTGCCCAAAGCATTTTTAGCCAGCTGAAAACACCTCGCTGTGGTCGCTTGAGAGCATTTCGGCAGCTCAGCGTTGTTGTTTTTTCTTCAGTGGAGACTGTTTGCTCGTTATGATAGGGAATATCTGCAGGAGTGTTACTAGCATCTCATTTTACAGGTAGAGTGTTTCTGTATGGATTCTATATAAAAATGCAGATACAATGTAAAGTATTTGCTCTGGCTCTTGTTTTAAATGATTGTGTTCCGTTATTATGCTCGTTGTTTTCATGTGTTGACTAGACAAGCAGAATGTGGCGTTTGGTCTGTGTTGCATTTGTCCCGCCCCTCCTCCACTCTGATTGGACAGCCGGGTGAAAAGTGACAGTGATGAGCTGTCTTTGAATTTTACTTTAAAGTTCAACTTTCGGCGACTGGTAAAAAACGCTGAATGCTCAGAGATTGAGCGTGAAATACTCGCTCAGTGCCTCGTTCCGCTCATGGCGTTCTAAAAACGCTGCCCTCCCAATGAGAACAATTGGATATACGCCAGCCAGTCGTGTGAAAAAAACGCTTTGGTGCACTCGGCCTAATGCTGCGTTCACACTGCACGTGAGTGATTTACATGTTAAGTCAATGCAGAGACGCAAAAAGGCATTCTGCGGTGTGAATGGCGCGAATGACGCAGCAAGGATCACGCGAATTGAGTGTTTTGAACGCGTGATGAAAAACGCAAATCGCTCAAGTTGAAAAATCTGAACTTTGGCGGATACCATGTAACCAATGAGGAGCCTGCTTACAGCTGTCACATGGTGAAGTGACGGATGGGAAACCCATAGGGGAAACCCAGAGGCCAGAGTAATTTAAAAATACTACTGTTATTGTGTCACAAAATGTAGTTTTAATAGTATTTCAGGCGAGAATGTAGTTGTTTAAAGCTCAAATATGTAGTTTATTTATTAAGAGAGCGCCTATTTGAAAATTTGATCTGGTGTTTTCGGAGGTGTGAGACCCATGGTAATCAGGGGTGCTCAGCGCTCAACCCCGACTGCCGCTGCCTGGCAAAAGCCCCTCCCATGACGCGAATTTGCGTCTATTTGTGTAGTGAATGTCACACGCGAATGAAGCGAATTTCACGCGCAAATGGATTAAAAATGTTCATGCGTCCAACTTCGCGCGAATAGCGTGATTTTTTTTTAGCGTTATTCACGTGCGGTTTGAACGCAGCATAAGACTAACTGTCTTCTGTCGATGAATGCGTCCAAACATTTTCTCACCTGTCAAATAAAACAACATATTAAAGCATCTCTAATGTTTCCATGGTTTCTACAAAATAAAACCCTCAGAAATCGAGGGTAATGCGGGTATGATGTCACTGATAGGCGACGTACGGACACGGTCCCTGTCCTGGTCAAAATTGCTTATTTCTCTGGATTTAAACATTCTTGGAAACATTTGGGAAAATGTTTGTATACGAGTCAACAAAATATGTAACACTCTTCTAATGGTTTTTAGAAAAAAATCTTACACATTGTGCCTTTAATTAGAGATGCCATTACCAAATTTTAGTTTTTTTTAATTTATGTGCATCCATCCAGCAGTTTTTTTACGCAAAATGCACATAAAAATAGATGGATGGAAACATAGCTAATGTTAATTTCATATAACCAGCTAAATCAATGTGAACATACTGTGAATATTTAATATTAAATATCGCCCAGCCCTAATGTAAATGGAGGAAAAAAGAAAAAAAAACACATCACTCAAACATTCATGAATAAAGCAGACTAACGGCCCTCGTGCTGTACACACTACACTAATATACACTCTGATATCTCATACAGTTGGAGACAGAAGGTAAACATCCACAACACACTAAAATAATAAGCCAGGAGAGGAAATAAGGGTTTTCAAAGTCACCGACACCTCACCTTGAGCCCTCAAATCTCCCGCTTCTCTCAAACTCGGTTGAGACTCTTTTATTGTTAATTTGTCGAAAGGTTAAAGATCACAATGCAGCAAAAAGGAACGGATAGAGAGAAAAAGGAAATCATTTTTAGTCAATTTAGAGCAAATCACTACACACACAATAAGACAGAGAGAGAGAGAGATTGAAAGAGACAGCAAAAAAAGAAAAAGAAAAGAGGAAGAGGCAAGCAAAAAAAGTAAACCTCCCACAAAGACTCTGTGTCAACAATATGCTGGATCAGACAAACACAAAAGCAACTTATACAAGACGCTTACAATCAACACCTGAATGTGTACGGTAGTTTTTCACCATGCACTCATTTGAACTGCCATGCCGCTTCCTTCAAAGAACAATATACATCTAGAAGTTCACTGAAAGAGTGCATGATGGGAAAAAGCCTATTCTGAGCGCTGGATGCGAGACACTGGCTGTGACCTGACGTCAGACACACATATACAGATATAGAGGACGTGTCTATACATGTACTGTGCTCTTCGCATGCGAGAGGGTGCGTCGCAGTGTCCTTATGGATACACTAAAATCTTATGGATCGTTTAACTAAAATCGACAGACAAAACAGTCGTTCGGGTTCTCTCTCACACACACAGCCTTTCGCTCTCCATTAACACAATGTGTAGTTGTAGCTGTTGTTTGTGCATTTAAACGAGCCCTTACTCTAGACACTCTTCATCTGCAAAATCTTACAACTGCTTATAGCCAGAGCTGCTGTATCTGGAAGAAAAGAGCAGTTCAAAGCCGACAAAAAGAAAGAAATTAAACTGGAGGACGCAGATAAAACAAATAGCCAATACAGAGCCACATGTTTAGAGACAGGGTTCCCACTCTTTCAGACCAATTCATTCAAATTCACTAATGAAAAATGATTTGAGTGATTCGCTAATGAATCGTTTAGACCCGTTTTTGAATTGGTTTGACTGATATATTGGCATGAGTCGTTTTGAATGTGTTTATGTTGTGGGCATCAATATGGTGTGCAATATTGATGAGCAAAGCGTGACTGTTGCACTGTAAAAAATAAAATAAAAAAATATTGGTTATCTGGTTGCCTTAAATTGAGTTCACTGCAAAAAAAATAAGAGTTAATACAATGAACATTTTTGAGAATTGACATCATCCTTTATTCAAACAGTATTCATATATTTAGTAAGCATATTACATAAAAATGTAAATATTCCTTGCAGTAATGCAGTGGGGGGAAAAAAGCCAAATTATGCTATTTTCATGATTTATCACAATTTTTTTTTACATTTATGTGGTTGATACAATAAGATAAACCAATTTTCCTTATTGTATTAACTTAAAAAAATTATTTCAATGAACTCAACATTTTAAGGCAACCAGGTTACTTACTTTTTTAAGTTAAACCAAAAATATTTGTACAGTGTGGGAAAATTATGGAAGCTTGTTTTCAAACTATCTATCTATCTATCTATCTATCTATCTATCTATCTATCTATCTATCTATCTATCTATCTATCTATCTATCTATCTAATATTATAATATATATATATGCATGTATATGGAAGTTTTCTCAGTAATACATTTTTATTTGTGTGTGTGTGTGGTGTTTTACATAGCAAAAAATAAAAAAGATTTCCTGATATTTCCAGGTTTTACATGCTGTGGGAACCCTGTGGTGTGGTGAAAAGGGCAGAGGCTGGAGGAGAGGGGGATGATAAAGAAAGAGGAAGAATGTAAACGAGTGGAGCGCAGACTTACTAAGAGTCTTTGCCGCAGGGTTGGAGGGGACTGTGAGGGTGGGGGGCACAGAGGGGGCAGCCGGCCCTGATTTGACGGCAGACTGCCGTTTGCTCGGGTCAAGAGTGACCCTGGGGGAGGAAGGCAGACAGAGAAAGAGATAAAAGGGAGGGAAGGAAGGGAGGGAAGAAAGAAACACAGGGAAGAGAGGGATAGATTGAGACAGTTTCAACATTAATAGAGCATTTTGTATAGTCAGAAGATTATTAGAAAGTGTGTGATCTGTTCAGTTATATTCTATGGCACAAATCTGATCTGAAGGCGACTCCTGAAGATCATTCAACTTGGAGTCGGCTGCAGCTTACAATCCTCTCTATGAGCCAGAACAGGCTCCTCCCACCAGAAACCTGCTTTAGGACGTGACCATGTGCTCTTATAGACTTCTGTTTGCAGTGACACAGGCCTCCAAAGTGCGGATATTACGGTACAAAAGTTTGGGGTTAGTAATGTTTCTTGAACTCCAAATCACATATTAGAATGATTTCTGATGGATCATGTGACACTGAAGACTGGAGTAATGATGCTGAAAATTCAGCTCTACCATCACAATAAAACATTACATTTTAAAATATATGTTCAAACTGAAAAGTGTAATTTTTAACAGTATTTTTTTTACTGTAATTCTGATCAAATAAAATGTAGACTTGGTGAGCATAAGAAACGTCTTTCAAAAACAAACAAATAAACCCTACAGACCCCCAACGTTTGATATGCATGTATTAATGTATCTGGTAAAGAACAGCAGCATTACTCATAAATCTGAAGAGATCCACCAATCGCTATTGCCATTACACAAATTTAGCTCCGCAGCAGCCTTCCATATTTGTGACACATTTGAGTCTCCTCCTTACACTATCAAAAGCATTCACTTATTTCGCTACACCCCTCAAATATACTCTATTTTATACTCGGCATTAGTGACTTACAAACTGTATTAGATCAATACTTCATAAGATAATTAAATACACACTCTTGTACCATGTCTTTTTCCAGAAATCGAAAATCAATGTTTTTAGTTTGATTGGTGGTTAATTTTAGAACTCTTCATTAACAAATTCCTTGAAATGCTTCTAAAAGGGAAAATACATCCAAATCCAAATCCAAGGCCACTTGTGGTGTCACTGGTCATCACTGAGGTCTATAACCAGCACTGGCTCCTAACACCAGAAAAACATCTTATGGACATTACCAGCTGTGCTTGCAAGGACACAGGCCAAATTATCATTTGGTTCCTTTATAGAGAACCAAAATGTGAACCCAGTTTTCACTGTCTCTGGCACTAAAAGTGGACTCGGATCTCAGTTCACACTATTCATGCTCTTCACATAATATAAACATTACATTTAATAGTACTACAGCTCTGTTGTGGTGACTTCACTTTCCAACAGTATCAAAAGGCCTTCTAATTCAACCATCGATTTTTCATTTCATTTCATGATTTTAAAAAGGTACACTATGTAACTTTTAGCTCAAAATAAACAGAAGTCAATATAATCGATCCTTCCCCCAAAACCTGTTAAGTGTTTACATGTTAGACCTGTTTTCACTGGAAATTGCATACATACGCCACTCCCCCGTGTGTGTGTCGACAGATCCGCGAATAGAGAAAAGTTGCTCCAGCTGCTTTGACGTGTGTATGGTGTGGGAGTGGCAAAGGTTAGTCGTTACAATGAGTAAGAAAGGTTGACATGGAGCAGCTAAATCTCAAATCTGTGGGGAATCACCTGTTTAAAAAAACAAGTGGTCTGGTGGCAAATAGAGAACATGATGCAGCTCGTAATAGAACCAGAATCAACATTGGCTTAGCTTTTCCGGGGTGGCGAAAACTGAGGGATTTTAAATGTTTTAAAAGCGACACAGAGATGCCGTTTTTATTACTCAGCAGATGAGTAAGGTATTTAATTAAACAGATAATTTCCCATATGTAGCTCTCTAACAGAGTCCAATGTAAAGCTTTATCTATTGAGAAGGATTTCATTATGGTTGTTGTAGCACTGTGCTGGAATTTATTTTCAAGGATGTCCCGTCTATTAATGGGCACAGTAACGCCGTCAGCTTGAGATCCTGTCCATCTATCACTTAAGTCTAGTAGTGAATGTTTTATGAGCAGTAGGATAAACTCTCCCTCTTTTTTTAGTTCATTCATCCGCAGTCACGCAGAGCCCAAGCACAACATTCTTCGCAAAATGCATGCAGTTTTGCTGTTTAACCGCTAGAG
Source organism: Pseudorasbora parva (assembly GCF_024679245.1). Taxonomy (NCBI): domain Eukaryota; kingdom Metazoa; phylum Chordata; class Actinopteri; order Cypriniformes; family Gobionidae; genus Pseudorasbora; species Pseudorasbora parva. Next base: position 9,743,605 of record NC_090188.1, on the reverse strand, counting down.
GGTCAAAAGTTACACAGTGTACCTTTAAGATGTTCTGTTTTGTTCACTTTAGAGGGGTGCATTTGGGGAGGTCACATAAAGTTTTTTTTTTGTTGTTGCTCATACTGCCATCTGATGGTAAAAAGTACACCTAAACCCCCAAAACAAGCCAAGCCGTCTATGTTTACTTTTTACCAACAGATGGCAGTGTGACCCAATTTTGTCTAAAACATTAATTGCTAACAGGAGAGATATACATTCATAATTCTTAATTTTAATTTTCAATCATGTTCCAGTCATTATAATTTTTAAATGTATTCATCGAAAATCCGTTGCCATCAGAACTCTCTTTACTCAAAAACACACATTGAAACTAAAGAGAACTTGCAGTACCGTTCAGAAGTTTGGGGTCATTACAAATGATGCTTTTGGGTATCTTATGCTCATCAAGGCTCCATTTATTGGACCAAAAATAAAGATTTTTTTTTTTTTAAATGTAATGTAATCTTGTGGCACATCTGAATGTTCAATGTAAAATAAAATCTCACTGACCCCAACTTTTTGAACATTAGTGCAAATCAATCCCTGTTCTACAAAAGAAAAATAATTACTAGCAAAAATGCTATTTTTTGTCTAGGAATCACACAGAGCTACTGAATCTGATCTCTCTACGCACCATACAGCTAAGAATGTACCAAAGCCTTTGTGGAACCAGTTTTTTTATAATGTCAGAATAAGTCATACACATTGTTTTGCACAATCAGCTCGTGTCATGCAAACATTTTGATTAGTAGCAATCAGTTAAAGAGCGATTTAGATTGATTTGATTCGGCCACATTATGATGCAGGCAGTGTTTTAAAGCATGCTGTAATCAACCACTGAGAGAGCATTAAACTCCAAATCACTGCAATCAAATCACTATGGGTTAGTGCGTCAGCCTCTGGACTCTCCTCATTACGTTAAAGACAGATTTACACCCCATGAACTCAATGGCCTACCTTTTGGAAAACCTGAATGACATATTTCTACAACACAAGAATGAAAAAAAGGATAGACATTACATAGATGGACAAAATTAAACCATTTCTAAATGAACCCTTAGAAAAAAATACAAATAAAAGAAGAGGGAGGTCAGGAAACAGGAAGGAAAAGTCAGGCCTATATTGAATGAATGGCATCGGCACTGTGAGAAATGCATTTACCTGCGTGTGAGTTTAGAGGTCAGCTTGGTGAGCAGGTTGTTGGCGTTGCCGCGGCTGCGAGGCTGCGTAGGCGAGGCGGGTGGACCGTTGTAGGTGGCCGTGCGGCGATCTCTCAGTTGTCCGTGAAAAGTGCTGCGGCTTGCGGAGCCTCGTGGAAATCGCGTTTTATCGGGTGTAGCAGCAGTGCTGATGCTGTGAGTGGAGGCACCAGGGTCACGTGAGCCAGGAGACAAAGACACACTACAGAAGGAGACAAAATCAGGCTTAATTCACTGAATCTGAGGTTCCTGTAACTCAATCAACTCTGAATGCACTTTAAAGTTGCAGTAAGCGATTTCAGAGAAAGTGTTTTGTGTGTTTCGGGCCGAGCAGCGCAACACATTAGTGACGAATCACAAGTAGGAGGCGCATCCACTCATGATTGGGGAGGAGAGAGAGTGAGCAAGACGGAGATTTGAAGAAGGACTGTAGAAAGAGAGATGGCTCAGAGACATTACAAAAGAGAAAAGGTCAAAGGAATATCAGGGTTATGATCAGGTCTTTAGTTTCTCAGAAATCACTTATTGCACCTTTAATTGCCTGTGGATAAAAGTGGCAAATTACATAAATGTGTTAAATATTAGGTTCATCACTCAGCAGACAGGAAGGGCAGGCTATACCTGTTCTCTTTCCCGTTAGGAATGACAGAAAGGCGGTCTGTGTTGTTTCTCTCACTGCACACGTATGTATTTCTCCTCGACATGCCTCCCGATCCAGAGTTATTCTGTGTGACATCAAAAAACAGGTGTACTGCTCTATTACATCTTAGGAGATTTATGTACACTACTGTTCAAAAGTTTGGGATAAGATTTTTATGTTTTTAAAACATTGCAAGAATGATTTCCTTGATTTGAAACTACAGCAAAAACAGTAATATTGTGAAATTAAATATTACAATTTAAAAATGTTTTTTATTTGAATATTTTTTTAATGTAATTTATTCCTGTGATGGTAAAGCAGAATTACCAGTGAATTTAGTGGAAACCATTTTTTTTCCTTTGAAGAATAAAAATGGCAAAAAAACCTGAATTTATTTTAAATAAATCTTTTGTAAAAAAAACAAACAAATGTCATTACTGTCACTTTTGATCAATTTAATGCATCCTTAGAGAATAAAATAATAACTTCATTCAAAAATCATACTCACCCCAAACTCTTGACTATAATTCGCTCTTTGCACTAAACATAATGACAGAAACAGTGAGGGTGAACTTACATTAGGTGTGATGGAGTTGCCTCTCTTCCGGTCAGGTATGTCTGTTTTGTTGGGGTTGTTGGCGTTACCCTGGAGTGGGCTGGGGGGGCTGTGAGTGGGGGCCTTACGTGCTGTGACTCCACCTTCCTGTTTGACATCACCGTCAGCGGTGACAGGAACTGTCCGCTTGGAGTTACTCAACGCTGAGTTAGCGACTACACTAACTGTGAAAGAGAAAGACCGTAAATGAGCAAGATAATTATTTGAGTGCTTTTCTCTGCAAATACCCAAGCCTATTCATTGAAGCACCTCTATTATGCTATTTTAAAGAGTCCTAATTTTGTTTTGTTGGAGGGCTTCTACAAAAGATCGCATCCAAGGTCAAAAAACACACCTTTTTTCATAATATACATTGGAGCATCACCATCTGAAACAGTTCAATAAAGGATTCGATCACTCGGACTCCACCTTTCCGAGAACTCACAACAGGCCGGGTCATCTGGCCAATAAGAGCTTCCTCAGCATTTGATACACAGTGATATGAACAATGTTACAGTAAGTCCTTATCCTTTGGAAGTTCATGCAATGTGGATTGGCTTTCACAGCACAGAACCACATGAACCAAACTCTTCCAGGCCTCAGCTACACCTACAGTGTTTGAGGGTCAAAGTAGACGTTTACAGGCAGCCAATGAAGACCATTGGCTGGAATGATGCTAATGCATTACAAATCTATGTAGGTTTTAGATTTAGGCTGGATTTTCTGATGACTTATTTCAGAATCGTTTCTTCTTTTGGGATCTTTCTTTTGGGAGACAATAATATCAATTATCATGCTCTTTGATATTTGAAACTTTGCAGACATTTTACAGTCACAAACAGCTAATAGTACACATTGAATTAAAGGATATTTCCGGAAAAAAAGCATAAAAGGGGCAGTTGAATTGATATAAATCACAGATATATCATGCAATTAATTAGATCAACATTTTTATTTAATTGTTAGCCTGTGCTTATATACACTATTTGGATCTAAAATGGACTAATGTTTGTCAGTATGTAAAGGTCACCTTGTTCACTTTGGCGTCTGGATTTTCTGGATTCACTGGAGGAGACACTTCTCTGGACCTTCAGGTGAGATGGGGATTGACCGTTCATCTCACTGGTGGGCCTGGTCTTTGCCACGGAGAGATTACTATTGGAGCTGGAGTCACTGACCTCCTTCACACACAAAAACAGCAAGTTACATTTCTACTATAATAGACCAAACAATCATCTATAAGAAACCTCTCTTCATTAGCAGCTCACCTCATTGGTCTTCCTGCCCAGCAGTAAGTATATGGCTGTGACTTCATCATAGTTCATTTTGGACAAAGACTCCTGAATCTTCTCTCTTGAAAAGCCCATGCCCACTATCACATCTAGAAAAGGACACACACACAAGTACAGAACAGTTTAAAGCCAAATTTACTCTGCAAAGGTGGCATAGAAGCCATAGAAGCAAAGACTGCTGAATGCTGCTCAGAAGTGGCTTAAATGCATTTACACAGCAATTATAACTGTATTCTTTGATACTACGGGTTGAAGTGGGTCAGAGCAGAAATACATTAGTCAGGCTTTTGTGGTATTATGTCTTTAAACAAAATTGATCATGCACAGATCCGCCCTAACTCAGCTGTGTAAAGATGCCATTAGAGTCTCCTTTTAGTTTTAGACCTTTACACAATAAAATTTTTACTTGTAGTGTTTGCTAAGGCAAGCATTACTATCATTATTGCTCATACTAGGGTTTTTTATGTTGTTATGTATTATTAAATTATTGATAAATAATAATTAAATAAATATTTTCTACCTGAGCACGAGTGATCACGCACTATTCGTGCTAAAAACATGAATGAGGGGTGATATCTACCAAAACAGACACTAATTGAAGACTCTTTTAGTGATTGAGGATAATTAAATATTTTACATTTTAGCATAATTACACATCACCCCCTCAGTTGTTATGCAGACACTATAAACCAGTTGGTTGATACACAGAGATAAATCCAGTTTATTTGTAAGAATGGTAACTGAGTCATCCGTCCCGCCTACATGTGCTAACAATACACAGATCTGTCCTATAGCCACCCATTCACTGTTACTCAAAAAAGAACAAGCTGTACCTCCTGTTTTAACTGAAAAATTGATTTATTAGGTAAAACTTTACAACAAGGTTTTAGATGTTATAGTTAGTGCAATTTAAGATCTGCACCAATACAATTAAGACCATAACTATTAGCATTGTCTATGGTACATTCTGTTTTATATTGTGGTTTTTACAGTCATTTAACAGTTTAAAACAGGTTTTGACAAAAAATAAAAAAAAATAACCCTCACATTTCAGCCTTTAAACCATTTTAAACCAGTCAAAGTTATAAATGATTATATTTATATATAAACTCACTGCATGTGTGTTGCGTAAAAATATGGGTCAATTTTGCTGTGGGGTGAAAATCAAAATGCAAATTCACTATTTGACAGTAGGTGGCACTTACGGAACAGCAAAAACATGAGGGATACCCTGCTAAATCCTTTATACAAAACAGTTGTGCTTATTAGAATGGAGAATTTCTCTGGAACAACAGGTTTGCCGGTGATATAAACACCATAAGGTAAACAATGTTATAATTCATCAACAGCGCACACTTTTAAATCAATCATAGCCTTTTGAAGTTAAATAATCACATTAAGCCATATTGGGTTTTTCTGTCCACAAATGTAAGACCTCATGAGATGCTTTTCTTATAACATTCACAATATTTAAGACTTTTTATGGCCTTAAATTTGTTAAAACTGACTGTTTAAAGGCCCATGGGCACCCTGGGTAGTATCGAATAAATATTCAAAATATTTTTGAATATTTAAAGTACAAAAAAAAACATAAGGTAATAGATAAACACATTGGCAATAGTATATTTATGAATAAACCTGGATTCATAAATGCTGCAAAAGTAATAATAAAAAAGCGCTGCTCATGGTCATAAGTAGTGCATTAACTGATGTTCATTTTAATGTCCTGTTCTGTATCATTGCATTTCTATACTAATTACAATAATTGAGGTATATTAAGAACTAATGCTGAACCTAACCATAACCCACAGTCCATTTCACTACCCTATATTACTCAGTGCTTTCTTGGGTAAGGACATTGTAAATACATGGTAAGTGCACATACTGTAAACTTAAGTCCACTAATATTAATAACCACTAATATAAAAAAAAAAAAAAAAAAAAAATTCTTATTGTAAGTTCTCAATTATTTAAGCAAAAGCCTACAAAGCCTACAATCTAAAATGCTATGGCAGATCAACTATAATGTATAAAAGATTAAATATAATTTACGAAGGACAGGTTGTAATTGAACAGAGATTAGAAGCATGTGTTATTTGCAGAATCCCAAAATAATTTCAATATATCCATCAGTAAATATAAACAATGTAATGGACATCTTTTCTCTATGCTGGTCGACATTCCAAAACAGTTAAATAGTCATACAGCTCAAATTTCCAGGGAATGCATTAACTGATTAAACGTAGTCCTTCAATACACTGAAGGTTTCTTTGGATAAAAGCATCTGCCAAATGCATAAACGAATAGAATGTCATGAGCTTAAACTCTATTTTTAACTAAAACACAACTAAATGAACATAAAAAAGGTCAGGATGCTCAGGACTGCATTTTCAAAAGGGCTATCACATGTTGAGGCACTGGGTGTAGTGAATGAATGGATGTTGTGTGTTGGAGAGCTCTCTCTATTAATCCATGTTCTAAAGTGAAACAAGACGGAAAGCCATATTTCATGAGCCTCCTCCTCTCTGAGATTTGACTCTTAAAGGTCCTGTTCTTCGCGATTCCATCTTTCAAACTTTAGTTAGTGTGAAATGTTGCTGTTAGAGCATAAATAATACCTGTTAAATTATAACGCTCAAAGTTCAATGCCAAGCGAGATATTTTATTTAACAGAAGTTCCCTTTCAAAGCCTACAGCAAATGGCCGGTTTGGACTACAGCAGGAAGTGCAGGGATGTAATGACATCACTAGAACCGTTCGTTGACTAATCCTCCGCCCACAAGAACACGCAAAAAAGGGGGCGTGTCTTGTTGCTCTCCCACGTGGAGAAGAGCGCATTCAGCGCTTGCATCTCCCCGTTATGGTAAGAGGCGGGACCTTTCCGGGCAAAGTGCGCTAAGCTGCTGTCCAATCACAACACGGGAAGCGCTGGCCCAATCAGAACTCGTTACGGACTTCATAGAACAAGGAAATCATCAGGCCGTTTTTAGGACAGAGGAAACAGCGCTGTACAGATAAGTAAATTGTGTGAAAAATACTGTTTTTACACGCGAAACATGAACTCATGTTATATTGCACACTGTAAACATAATCAAAGCTTCGAAAACACGCAAAGAAAGGGACCTTTAATGGCCTCATGGGAATCCATGCACTGGTTGACTTAAGTGCGTTCCATCAAAAGAACCAAAGCTTCCTGTTTCACCTCCTCTTCACACACACAAAAGGACCGCTGAGGGCTGCCAAGCACCAGCATGCTCCTCTCAACGTGAGGCTTCACTCAAACTGGGGGCGGAAGGCTAGAAAAGACCAGTAACCATCTATCTCAGGCTTCCACATTCAAGTGTTCTTGTTCCCGCAGTGTCCTCAATAAGCAACCAGGTGTGTGATCATGTGTGTGTGTGGTTACGCTGACAGGCGTATGTGCGAAGCAGCATATCGATTGCAGGGAAGCGTGCAAAGCTCCGGTGCACCGCACTGCCTCGTGCTCCAGCCTAGCTCTCGTACTTGGAGTCATGTGATAATATCACATTGCAACATGAGGAGATCCTCGCTGTGATAGAGCGAGAGAGGGAGGAGTAGACATCAGAGACGTCGATGGATGAGGGAGCCAGCTGCTGGGTATTACGCAACACCGCACACTAACAAGTACACTCCCTAACCCCTCATATCACTGTCTCTGGATGTTTTCCCTCAAGTGTTGTGATAATAGTGTGGATATAAATATAAATCTCCTTCGACCTGCTCTTATAGAGGGCGGCTCAATAGTTGACAACTCAAAATGCTTTCCGTTGCCTGTCTTGCATGGAAATGAACATTGAAATGGTTCAGACGTCGCACCCCCGGACCTTTGGCAGAAAATATGATGCATAAGGCACACAAAATGAGGTTCGAAGTCGTCATCCGATTGGTTGAATTCTACAGGATTTCCGGGCGATGTGTTTGTCTCGTTCTTTAACAGTCTGCCTTGAAATAAAGTCGTTGTGGCGCCAAACCCCCTCATGGAAGAAGAAGGCCGTTGTGTTTACAACTGTGACAATGACACAGTATCAACTTAATGCTGGATTTTCAAAAATATGAAGTTTGTGGCCCCACTGTTGCAGTAAACTTGCACAACATTCTTGAATAAACCATTTTTAAATGCACGCCGGTCGGTTATCTTAGGGACATACATTTTTAAAGCCCTAAAGATGACGTGGAACAAAACAAATTGTGATTGGCTGCTTTACATGTCAGTCAGACGTCCTCTTGGGCGGTCCTTGACCAACTAAAAGTTTAGACCTACCGTCAATCTGGAGGTCTGTCTACACGAGACTACTGGAATGATGGCAAAAGAGCTCATTACAGTAAGGTTTCCTCTTACCTATTCTCTTCTGGTCGGAAATGTCGGCCTCTGGCTCAAGGAAGGGTTTGAGTTCATCGTCGTCAAAGCCAGCATTGATCCAGCGTTCCTTCATGATTTGCTGAAGGATAAAGTTCAGAAACAATCATTTACAGCTTGAGACTCACCTCAGTGGCTGACAGTCATCATTACTAGGGCTGGTCGATATTGCTAAAAATGTACAACTCAATATTTATCAACCCTTGGTATTCAGTATATATAGATATGGGTAACACTTTAAAATAAGGTTTAAAGGAACTGTATGTAAGAAATGTATTTCAATTAATCATAAAATGGCCCTGATATGTCAGTAGACATTAAGAAATTATGTTAATTTCAAATACTTATATCACTGACAACAGTAGTCCCGGCCAGGATATTGTCATTTAAAAGTTGTTGTTGCAGCCCTCAACTGATGTTGATATGTTGTGTTTTGGCCTGAAGCTCCGCCCTCCACCTATCGACCAATCTCGAAGTCAGTAGTGTTTGGGGTTGCCAGATCTGCTCTAGTAACCACAGCTGCAGATCCTGCAGCCAATCTGGCAACCTCAAGTCAGGGGGAGGGGGAGACGTCGCTCTACAGTCATTTGAAAGGGATTGCAGTACCAGTTTTGGCCACAATCTTACATACACTTCCTTTAATTTGTTAACATGAGTTGACTACATTAATAACATGGACTAAGAATGAACAATGCCTCTACAGCATTTATTAATCTTACTTTATGTTAATTTCAACTATATAAATCTACAAATACATATAAAAGTTGTATTTATTAGCATTAATTAAAGCACTGTAAACTAACATGAACAATGTTAAAAGAGATATAATAATACTGCAGCAAATGTATAGGTCATTGTTAGTTAAAAGGTTAGTTCACCCAAAAATTTAATTGATGTCATTAATGACTCACCCTAATGTCGTTCCACACCCGTAAGACCTCCGTTCATCTTCACACACAGTTAAAGATATTTTATATTTAGACCGAGAGCGTATCCAAGTGCATGCACACTTTACTGTTTATGTCCAGAAAGGGAATAAAAACATCAAAGTAGTCCATATGTGACATCAGTTACTTAATTAGAATCTCTTGAAGCATCGAAAATACATTTTGGTCCAAAATTAGCAAAGACTACTACTTTATTCAGCTTCTCTTCCGTGTGTTTTCAAACCTCAAATAAAAATTCAAACGGTCATGAATCCGCTGATTCATGACCGTTTGAATCTTTATTTGAGGTTTGAAAACAAATGCGGAAGAGAAGACAATGCTGAATATAGTCGCAGTTTTTTTTATTTTTGGACCAAAATGTATTTTCAATGCTTTCCTTTTTTTAATTTCCTTTCTGGACATGGACAGTACAGTGTGCATACACTTAGATACGCTCTCGGACTAAATATTAAATACCTTAAACTGTGTTCTGAAGATGAACGGAGGTCTTACGGGTGAGGAACAACATTAGGGTGAGTCATTTATGACATCAATTTCATTTTTGAGTGAACTAATCCTTAAATACTTATTGAGACCTTTTTGTAAAGTGTTAGCTAGATATTTGCTCTGAAATGCCTAAAAGGCGGAAATTTTTATCAGAGGCATGATCTTTGCGACCAAACCAATTAGATTACTAATGTTTAAAATCAACAGAATAATATATGTAATTACCGGTACTTTAATTTACACTACCTGTTCAAAAGTATTTTTTTTGAATGTTCAAAGTTTCTTTTTAAATTATTTATATTAATAACACCATTATGAATGTCTTTACAGTCACTTTTGATCCATTTAATGCATCCTCGCTGAATAAAAGTATTTGTTTCTTTCAACAACAAAAAAGACTGTTACAAACTTTTGAACAGTAGTGTAAATATTGAATCTGAAATGGCGTAAAATGGTATATTTTTAATCAGAGGAACCATCAGTTCAACCAAAAAAATTGCAGCTAATTAATTTACAAACATTTAAAAGTAAAAGAATGTAAAAATATAGTTTTTAAAAAATCAATAAACAAACAATAATATTTTAGCATTTCATTTGTATGCACCACTATGAAAATACACATTATTAAACAACATTTACCAACAGATAATTTCACTAAAACATATTTTTGAGCAATAATACAAATGATTAAAAGTTATAAATGCATGATGTTGCTTAAATTTATATTGGTAATACATACATAGTGAGCAGTTATTGTTCAGCCATGCCTTCAGTACAAAACAAGCATTATGAAAAAAGATGACATGCTGATTAAAAGGTGGAAGGAAGACTAACCTCTAACGTTCCTCTCTTGGCTGGGTTTAAAACCAAGAACCTCTTGAGAAGATTCTCACAGTCAGTGGACATATAAAAAGGGATCCTATATTTACCACGTAACACACGTTCACGCAGTTCCTGTGTAATAAACAGCAGTAAATATACAGTGACTGACACAAACACATATAGGCCTGGTTTCACAGACAGGGCTCAGATTAAGCCAGGGTTAGGCCTTAGTTCAATTAGGACATTTAAGCATCTTTTATAAACATGCCTTACAACACATTACTGGTGTGCATCTCGAGACAAAACAATGGCATATTTTAAGATTTTAGACTTTCAGCTAAAACAGCTCAAACATGCATTTTAAGACCTATTCGGACTGGATTAGATTAACATGGGGACGTGGGGTAAAGTAGTTATTACCAGAGATTCTCTGTGATTTTAGTCCCGTCCGAATGTGCCATCTCGGTAATCATTACGGACAATGTCAGTGAAGATTACGAGACTTTTACCTTCTGTAAAAAGGTCCGGAAAAATGAGCTCGGGTAATATTAATCCCGTTCGAACAGACCCGCTATAAAAACATCCAGTATTTTCCGCATATCATTTAAAGCAAAAAGAAGATCAAAAGCACTTATTAGAGACACACCACTTATTTTAGCTGAGATGTCTTATCCCGTGCGAATTGGCCATTAATATTACAGATGTCCTGAGGTAAAATTACTTTACCCCCACATCCCCATGTTAATCTAATCCTGTCCGAATAGGGCTTTAGTCTGGGACTATCTTAAGACTTGTCTGTGAAACCGAGGGACTGACATTGCTAAATGGAGGTTAAAACCTTGAGATTCTGTCCATCGAAGGGCAGGGAGCCGCTGACCAGCGTGTAGAGTATGACCCCCAAACTCCACACATCCACCTCCGGCCCGTCATACTTCTTACCCTGAAAGAGCTCGGGAGCAGCGTAAGGGGGGCTGCCACAGAACGTGTCCAGCTTATTGCCCACCATAAACTCGTTACTGAAGCCAAAGTCAGCTATCTTAATGTTCATATCAGCATCTAGCAGCAGGTTTTCAGCCTGGGGAAAAAAACACAGCGGGGTAAGAAGAAAAAGAAGAGTCTCTAAAGGGTATTTGAAAACCTAAGCAAAAAGTGAAATTAGTTTTGAGAATCATTTTCTGAAGGTTCTACTTGGTTTGATATTTAATCTTCTAATGAAATGGAATTTCTAATTATTGCTTAAGTGTCCAAACACATTTTGGAGCCACTGTAGAATCCTTTTCGTCTTTTGTTTGCAAGGTCTTACAACTATAAACTTTAATACAATCATTCACGTCAAATCCCTTTTTAATGTTTCAGCACAAAAACAAGAGAACTGCTTACCTTCAAGTCTCGGTGCACAATGTGTTTTTGGTGACAATACTGCACAGCTGACACAATCTGTACAAAACAATAAATAAATCAGATCATCTGTTGAGCTTGAAGAGAGAGAGAAAACATCATTGGAAAAAAAAGCATCAGGATTATGGTCATTAAATAGTCTATTCAATCAATTGTATTGCTGTAAAATGGTATTTAATAACCTTATTAAACATTTTTGAGTTTAACAGAGGGCTTAGTTCAGATGCACTAACTTACGCAAAGCATGAACTCATGAACCCACATTCAACAGCTGACAGTAGTTTAACAAGTGTAAAATATATCTATTTTTCTTTCACATGTCAATTGTTTAGACACTGATTCATCAACTGGTGTTGTATGGATTACCATTGTATTCATTTAGCAGTTTTTCAACCCATCCACTTGCATTAAACGGACACAAAGACTGATTATTTTCCTAAAAAATATTTTTATTTTCCACAGACGTAAGTCAGTCAAACACATCTGCGACGTCATAAGGGTGATTTTTATTTTTTTATCCCTTTAAAGCAAATACATTTCTATCATGTAGATCAATAAATGAGTGAATGATGAATGAGTGAATGATTCAACTTTATTAGATACATTTTATTATTATAATAAACTACAGTTCAAAAGTTTGGGGTCAATACATATTTTTTGAATTAATACTTTTATTCTGAAAGTTCACGTTAAATTGATTTAATGCGACAATGAAAAGATTAATAATGTTACAAAATATTTTTTCTACTTTAAATAATGGCCGTTTTTAAACTTTCTATTAATCAAAACATGCATCACAGTTTCCAGAAAAAAAATATTAAGCAGCACAACTGTTCTTAACATTGTTACATTTTTGTTGAGCAGCAAATCAGCATCATAGAATGATTTCACACAGGAATAAATTATATTTCAAAGCGTATTAAAATAGAAAACAGCTATTTTTAATTGTAATATTTCACAGAATTACTGTTTTCTGTATTTTGATCAAATAAATGGGTGAGCATAAGAATGGCAAACAAAATAGATTTAAGTTTTATTGAAAAATAAAAAAAAATGTTTACTTAACCCTCCTGAGCGCAAATAAATTATGATTTGTGCTAATGAGCTTTTTTAGGCCACTAACAGCAATGCTAACACCACCAAAAAAAAAGTGCACAGCCATTCATTAAAAAATTAATGTGGAAACTTTGACTCATCCAATCAGACTGTAGATATTTCTAAACAAACATCAGGAAAAGAACATTGGTCCAGGCGAGACTTGTCATGGGTTGTCTACTTGCATTAATAGCTTTTCCGAAATTCAATGGTGTACATTGATTGACTCTTATTTTTCACAGAATTGGCCATGCTCAGCCATGCCAATGATGACTAACCACTCTATCCCCAGTTAAAGTGTGACGCAACACAACAAAGAGCAACAAACACACTCTAAGTGCATATAATACAGCACAGTTGAGCGTAATATTACTTTTAACTATGTTCCTTCTGAATATCAGTGTCTTCATGTAATAACAGTCATGATATGTGTGTGCTTAGTGTGCTGATGAGGCTCATTATATCCTACTCCCAGTAGAAAACCCATCAGAGTGTGTGCGCCTCACATGTTGAAAGAAAACAGAAAGAGAACTGCACCTGTCTAAATTTAGCTCTGGCCTCTTTCTCTTTCATCCTCCCATGAGCCACTAGGTAGTCAAACACCTCACCTGCACGACACAGAGCAGAGAGGTCAGAGATAAGACCAGGAGTGGACAAGAACACAAAATTAAACTCTCTCACACACACACACACTTACCTCCGCTGGCATATTCCATCACAAGAAACAGTGTCTTCTCAGTCTCTATCACCTCAAACAGTTTGACTATAAAGAAAGATACAGGGAATTGTAGAGAAGAGAGAATTTGATGAAAACACACACAAAAAGGAGGCAAAGGAAAAATAATCTTGATATCTTTAAGATGTGTTTAGAAGAACAACAGGTTCATCTGATCCCGATCAGACATTTATTAGGGGGTGCTGCTTGGATATGGGTTTAAAAACCACTTGACACTCAGGCTGTCCACACTAGTGCATTTTCATTTTAAAGGGATACTTCACTGGTTTTTCATATTAAACTATGTTATTCCCTTAACCAAAACGAGTTGATACATACCTCTCTCGTCTCAGTGCGTGCACTTAATCTCTCTGACGCGCGGTGACGATCTGATAGCATTTAGCTTAGCCCACTAAACCCAGTTCATTCACTATGGTTCCAAACAGAGATCAAGTTAGAAGCGACTAAACACCTCTACGGTTCCCCTATTTAAATACAGTTACACGAATAGTTGAACGATCAAGTATGGTGACAAAATAAAAACGTGGCGCATTTCTAAGCGGATTAAAAAGGAGAACTATAATGTATGACAAAATAGCACTTCTGAGAGTACTTCTACTCGGCACAGTAAAAAGTCCCGCCTGAAACATCCTCCCTCACATCTCCCCCTCCCCCCTATTGATAGAAATGAGAGAGGGAGGGGGAGACGCTTAGAAAAGCCCCATTTTTTATTTTGTGTCACCATACTTGATCGTTCAACTATTCGTGTAACTGTATTTAAATAGGGAAAACGTGTAGGTGTTTGGTTAATTTTAGCAATAATTTTGTTAACAGTTTAATATGAAAAAGCGGTGAAATATCCCTTTAACAACGTTTTAAATCCTCATCTGCACTGGCGTTTCACAAAATAGCACAAAAGAAAAACGCACATCACATGAGCATTCATGCACAAGTGTAAACAGTCACCAATTGCTCTAATAATAGCTTGCCTCTTGCACATTTAGGCATGCAGAGTTTAACTGCACAATTGCTGCTAAAACGACACCAAAGTCAGGAAAGCTTGCAGTTCCATCTCCATTTTACTTATTACATGCTCATCGAGGCTGTTCTGCTACTGTCGTCATCCGGTAGCGTAATGATCATATGATGAATCAGGGAATGATACGCAATTATCCAGAAGACCCAATCAGGGAGCGAATCACCTTCATTTTCAAAAGTCTCCGTTTTGGTCTGTCTTAACTGAAATGAAACCCTGGAGAGTTAAACTAAAACAGGGTCTGCAGTGTTTCCAAAAGTCTCCGGAGTAGTGTGGACACCAGGCGTAACTTTGGCAAAATGATTTCGCACTAGTGTAAACGAGAATCAGCCTTAAAAAATACAGTTAAAATGTTGTGTGCATTTGGCTGTAATACATATATTTTTATAGATATGCACAAACACTATATGTTAATTTTTACACATAATCCCTGGAGTGTATATGAAGTACATAAGTGGGATTGTCTGTAATTAAACAGTAGAAGGGAGTGTTTAGGAACCCTTTTTTGTGTGTGTGCAAAATAATACAAATATTTAGTAACTTCTGTTTTTTATATATAAAGTATAAAAAGTAAAATGTACCATGAATTTTAGATAAATTGAGAAACTAAATTACACCAAATAAAACATACCATGAGTTTAATATAAAAGAAAAAAAAGAAAACATTAACCGAATAAAATGTCCCATTCATTTTATATAGACAAAAAGTAAAACATTTTTAGCAAATAAAACATACCATAATAAAACATTAACCAAATATAAAACACCATTATTATTATTTTATAAATAGAAAAAGAAAACATTAACCGAATAAAATTTTGCATGCATTTTATATAAAAGACAACAAAAATATTTACCAAATAATATGTACCATGAAATTGGCATTTTTTTGTCCCGTGCCAAATTTTAGTACCATCTAAACATTGTTATTGTTAACTAAAACTATAAAATCTATTTCTTTATAAGTATGAAATATGAAATGATGGGGAAAAACTTAAAACAAAAATTAGAAAATGTTGCCTTGGCAACAAAATGAACTAAAATAGGTTTTACTAAATATAAATAATGACAATTACATAAAAATGACTACAACTAAAAATGAAAACTAATAATATACTATAAACATAAAAGAATTCAAAATATAGTAATAAAAATACTGTGATGTAAAGGCGGCATGTGGATATGGTAATAATTCAATACCATGTTATTACATCAAACTACTGTGATATTGCCAACTGTTCTCATCTCTTTTCCATAATACCGCACAATTATTTTTTCAAGCGAGGTTTTACCGCCTCGCATTATTTGCCTATCTCTTTGGAAGTCATTTCTTATTTATAAACACTCCTCTGCACATTTAAAAGCAGGTTCCACTTCATCCCATTTTGTTTAACGTCTGTCTGTCGTGAAACACCATGAAGCGCTCTCATGCTGTACCACCGACAGTGTGGCTAAATATAGGCTAGTGAAACATAAAGCCCCTCTGTGGGAAGACATGACGATGTGTCTGGCTCTGCTAATAATTACGCTGTTTGCAAACAGGAACGAACAACAAATACGGGAAAATCACTTAAACTAAATGAGAGGAACAGTATCGAAGCCGCTACTTATGGGCTGCTGTGCTAATTCAAATGTCTGTGCGAATAAACATGCTCACCAATATTTGGGTGGTTTAAATTCTTCATGATCGTGACTTCTCTGGAAAGCTGTTGAAGAGAAGAACAATTAAATGTAGTCAACATGTCACAGTGTATTGTTACACAAAAGGTTTGGACTTTCTTTCAGCATTAACATGGAACAGGAAGCTAAATACAGCTGTACTGTGTCATTGTCATAGTGAACAGAGTGCTTCCCTTTCAGTGGAAAACTAGCGTTAAGTGCTATTCATTATTGATCCCTAAAAAAGGCTGAATCCTCCCCTCTCAATGGAATGGAAGTGTCATGCATCTTTAATAGCGCTATAGTAGGCAGGCTGTGTTCCTGAGCTGTTAGCACGTACTGCTTTCCACGGCCTGCTCTCACAAGTGTAGCTGTAGCTTCGGAGAGGGTGCGATTTTTGGACCACAGGGAAACACTTTTGGTACAGCATAAACCCGATCCAATTCTCACCACACTGCATTCTGTGAGTTATACCGCTCCTAATCGCTTTGAAACATTGAGGCCACTGCAGAACTCGTACAAGAACATGTACATTTAGATACAAAGTCGGCGAGGGATTTCCTCCCTCAGACACGGGATTGGCTGGGAATTCTTTTAAGGCAAAAAAAACTGGAGAATAGAGTGAATATTAGTTGAGTATATTAAAGTGAAAAATCTTAAATGCTAAATTTGACCAATAATGGTAAAAATCCACCAACTCCCCATAAAGGGTTAGTTCATCAAAAAATTAAAATTATTTAATTAATTCCTCACCCTCATGCCGTTGGACACCCGTAAGACCTTTGTTCATCTTCAGAACACAAATGAAGATATTTTTGTTGAAAGCTAATGGCTGAGAAAGGCTTCAGAAAGGCCTCCATTGGCATTCAGGACATTCCCACTCACAAGACCCATAAAGGCACTAAAGACGTTGTTAAAAAGTCCATCTCACTACAGTGGCTGTACAATAATCTTAAGAAGCAACAAGAATCATTTTTGTGTGCAAAAAAAAAAAATCTAAATAATGACTTTATCCGCCAAGTTATTGTCTTCCGTGTAGGTCTGGGACATGAACTCATGCGATAGCGGCCGCTCCTCCTCTTCTGGGTCATGTATCCAAACAGCGGATCTGCGTCATATTCTCGCGCATGCGTTGAGTTCACGTCAATAACTTGGTGGATAAAGTCGTTATTTTGATTTTTTTGCGCACAATAACTATTTTCGTTGCTTGGTGAAATTATTGTACAGCCACTGTAGTGAGATGGACTTGGTCTTGATGTTTTTAGTGCCTTTATGGGTCTTGTGTGGGAATGTACTGAATGCCAATGGAGGCCTTTCTGAAGCCTTTCTCAGCCGTCAGCTTTCAACAAAAATATCTTCATTTGTGTTCTGAAGATGAACAAAGGTGTTACGGGTGTCCAACGACACGAGGGTGAGGAATTAGTGAAATAATTTTTTTTAATTTTTGGGTGAACTAACCTTTTAAATCAGGTCTCAAAATAAGCCGTTCACGATACCTATACATTGTGTCGTCACAATATAACAAACCCCACCTGTGACTAGTAATGAAATCTGTCCTGTTAGCTTAGATCCTGCCCTGAGTGAGCTGTACACACTCCATCCATCACATACTTCCCTACTATATATAGTAGGGCTGGCGGTTTTTCAGATTCTTTTGAATTTAATGTTTTGCCGCGATTTTATTATTTTCAAACCGAGAAATCACGGTTTAAAATAAAAATGTTAGCAATTATTATTTGCCTGTTGGCAAATTACAAAAGAAAAGGATCCAACCACGATATCGCACAGAATGTGATATTACGTTGAAAAAATTAGACAAGGGCAGTGGAATGGGCAAAACAAGCAAAGATATTAGACGCCAGCTGAAGTTTCTTCTAACTTGAGCGCCGCGTTTTAAGAATGCCGTATCATGGTTTAGTCGTGTACAAACACATTCGCCAAACATAAAAACAACAGGAAAAATAGCTCAATGGAAAAACCTGTAAAAATCTACTACAGCATGTTTGATATTTATATTTACATACATATACACATATATATTATATATATATATATATATATATATATATATATATATATATATATATATATATATACATACATATATGTGAATGTTGGTGACAGGCTGAAAGGTGATGTTATTTTCGGTTTATACAAAGCATTTACTGTTAGTAATAGCCTATTTATTGCTATTACTTTTTGGCTAAGAAATATATATTTATTATATTATTTCTGAGTATATAAGATGTTTCAGATACGTTTGTAAAATATTTGCCTTCATATTTCATGCATATTTTCTGCAAAGATATAATAAAAAGTCATTTGTTTTACATGTACACCATGTTGATCACTTTAGATGTGTGCACTTGGAATAGAACATTTTAAACAGATGGTTAATAAAGAGAATCATATTGTAGTTACATTTTTTAAGGTAACTAGTTAAACATAAAAAATTAAATAAAAATGTTTTAAAAATTAAGTGAATTATATCTGAACAACCCCACTCTTATCAGAATAAACACAGGAATAAATATGTAAAGTTTGGTGTATGTACATGCTACTGAAGTAAAGATTTTTGGCTCAGTGCAGGAGAAAAAAATGGATTTAAGAAAAGTCTTGTGGACAGATAAAGTGTAATAAAACTTTAAGGTTGCAAATCAATAATAGAGAATACTATTAGCCTAACAGTTGGGTGAAACAGAGGTCTGTGGAAAGGCTGTGTTCCTATTGATTTATAACATGACTCAAATGATGCAATCCTGTTCTTTCCCTGTAGTTTGTCATTAGACAGCGGGATTGTCAAAAAGTCTGAATCAATCAGCTCCTTGACCAAAACACATTGTTTAGGCCAGTTGTTTATGATATGTTATCTTAAATTTCAGATAAAAGAATTATGAAAATGGAAATAAAAAAGGACAATATCTTAACAGTTACACATTTCATTTTATGTCATAAGTTTGGCTTCACATCATGGTTTAAATCATTTATTCCAGGTTTAATTGAAAAAAATTAACCTAGAATTTCACATTTAATCTCAGATTTATATGTTCCACATGATTGTCTCTCTTTTTCTTAAGATTTTCTCGGCTCTCACACTCTCCCTCCCTTTGGTGCACCATTTTAACGCCTCTGTGATGACTAAAAAACACCAGTCCACAGCAGAACATCTCACTTCAGTCGAGGAACCAGACCTAGTGTGGAGCTCAGACGCCCACGGGCAATTACACAACCTCCAACTCACAACACGCATGCACAATCCTGAGGACACGTGTAACACAAGCTGGCTGGAGATCCTAAAAACATCCCTGCACGCACCACTGCTTCCACGGCAAAAGAAATGAAGACCTATAAACAGACTACAACAGAAATAAGGGACGCATGCAAGATTCAGAAAAGTGCTGTCAACTAAATCTATTAAAAATGATTTGCCAATTGAAATAAAAATACATATTGCATGAAAAACGTAGTAACACTTTACAATAAGGTTTCGTGAGTTAACACGTACTAATAATGAACAATACTTCTACAGCATTTATATATTAAAACTTCAAGTTCTTCAAGTTCAGTCAAAGTTCATTTTAACATTTAATAATACATTTTTAAAATCAAACATTGTATTTGTTAACATTAGTTAATGCACTGTGAACTAACATAAACAATGTATTTTATTAACTAATATTAATAAAGATTAATAAAAACTGTAACAAATGTTTTGGTCATTGTTAGTTCATGTTAGTTAAGGATGTGAACACACAGTTACTAACGACTTTCATAGTTAGAAAAAATGAAATACTGTGGAAGTCAATGGCTACCATCAACTATGGAAGCTTGTTTGAGACAATCACGCAATTCTGAATTGCAAGATTTTAAACACAATTGTGAGATAAATTGTCGCGATTACCTTTTAAATGTTTTTATTTTGTGGTGGAAATAAGCTTTCATACCGTCTGATCACCAGCATTCTTTAAAATCTCTTTTGTGTTCAACAGAAGAAAGAAACTCATACAGGTATGGAACAATTTGAGGGTGAGTAAATAATGACAGAAATGTCATTTTTGGGTGAATTATCCTTTTTAAATGTTGCACAGTTATGCGCAAATTTTGGTGGACCCCAAGAAGCATTTTTTTAGGATTCTATGATGAATAGAATGTTACAAAGACAACAGCATTTATTTGAAATAGAAATAGTTTGTAACATTATAAAAGGAAAATTTTTATCAATTTAAAGGGTTAGTTCACCCAAAAAATGAAATTCTTAGATGAAATGCTCTAATTGTCAGCATCACTTTCATTTTTATCTTCCTCCTTAACTCTCTATCGTTTTTTTCATTTGGAATTTTAGGTCAAATGCACTACTGTTCAAGTTTTTTTTTTTTTTTTAAGAAATTACTTTTGTTTAGAAAGGATGAATTAAACCCAAAAATGAAAATTCTCTCATTAATTACTTACCCTAATGTCGTTCGACACCCGTAAGACCTCCGTTCATCTTCAGAACACAAATGAAGATATTTTTGTTGAAATCCGATGGCTCAGACAGACCTTCAATGACGCCAATGTCATTTCCTCTCTCAAGACCCATAAAGGCACTAAAGACGTCGTTACAAAGCTCATCTCACTACAGTCGCTGTACAATAATTTTATTCTCGTGGCTCCATAAAATGATTGTAGAATCACTGTAGTGAGATGAGCTTTGTACCGACGTCTTTAGTGCCTTTATGGTTCTTGAGAGAGGAATGACATTGGCGTCAATGAAGGTCAGTCTGAGCCATCGGATTTCAACAAAAATATCTTCATTTGTGTTCCGAAGATGAACGGAGGGCTTACGGGTGTCGAACGACATTAGGGTAAGTCATTAAGTGCACAGTAGTGCATTTTACCTAAAATTCCATATGAAAAAAACAATAGAGGGTTAAGGAGGAAGATAAAATGAAAGTGATGCTGACAATTAAAGCAAAAGTATAAAAAATACCAGAAGCGACAGCTTGGTTGGATGGGTCTCATTATTGCGGTGCGTGAGTCAGTCGTGTGTTGGCTGAGGACCAGCAGGCCACAGAGAGAGGATATACTCTGAATCCCAATCAATGGCGCTGTGGAAAAACTAATGGTGGCTGCGGCGAGCGGCTTCCAGCTAAAATTAGAGACGTGGCCTCTGCTTGTGTATCTCTGAGCAAGCACTGATTAGCATTATCATTTGAATTCTTCTGATCATCACATGCCCACATCTCTCTCCAGGCTTTCATTTTACATTTTTCACTCATACTGTATGTACGTCTCTTCCTCTCATTCAGACTGTCATCAGGCTGTTTGTATCTGTGCCTGTTTTGAAGGCTTCATCTTCCATCTCATACCATTTTGAGGTCCCTCCAGTCTGTCACTTCACTGTCAGCCCACCAAAATGTCCATCTGTCCATCCCCCTCATATCCTCTTCCTCCTCCCTCCATCTTGGCTGTTGTGAAGACTGATTGAGAACTGCAAACTGTTCACCACCATAACACTTTCCTAACCAGGCGCAACGGCATAAAGCGACAAGCAATAAAAGTTCATGTAAATCAGATTTTTCTTGTTCTAATCAGCCTAAAACCAAGCGATGAATGACTAGATATCATGTTGATTTTATTTCATTTCTGTGCCATTGCACTGGGTAACTCCATTTAAATAATCCCAGAGTTCCTACTAAAGGAGCATCATTTAGCCACAGTCACCATTGCTCTGCAAACTGTTGTGGATGAAATCCAGTCATTTTCAGGAATCCACACAATTCGCTGCACTGACGAAAAGAAAGCTGCTTAGTTTGGAAGTGACTTTTTGTGAGTGGAGCTACAAACTATTCAGTGAGTCAATAGACCGATTCAAACATCACTTAAGACTTATTCATGAGTCCTTCTGGTTTGTTAAAAAAAACAAAAAAAACAATCAGTTTCTGAGTCACACGACAATGGCTGTGCTGTACGGTTGTTCACTAAGGCAATTAAAGGACAACTCCGGTGAGAAATGAACCTAGGGGTAATTAACAGATGGTTACCGAGTAGATCGTTCTCTGGGATGCATTTTCATGAAAATCGAATGTAAAGAGTTTTATCTCTAAAAACAGATTAGCT
The DNA here is from genome assembly GCF_024679245.1 of Pseudorasbora parva. Taxonomy (NCBI): domain Eukaryota; kingdom Metazoa; phylum Chordata; class Actinopteri; order Cypriniformes; family Gobionidae; genus Pseudorasbora; species Pseudorasbora parva. The sequence goes on along the minus strand of NC_090188.1, from coordinate 9,721,223 downwards.
TATAACGCTTCTCTATGGGGCACAGGGTAGACACAAGGTAGTAAAATTAAATCACTAGTTAATACCACTAACAAGGCTCAAAATAGCCTCACACTAACACGGTAGCATAATGTAATCCCTACATGCAAACCGAAGCATTGAGAATTTTGTAAGAGTACAAACAGTTTAATAAGAAGATACTTTATAAGCATAGTGCCTTACGCGTTCACGGAGAGGCGCCATCTTGGAAAACAGTCTCGACGAATCGATCCACGAGCGCTGTTCTAAGTGAGCTGGTCAACAGAAATTAAGTTTGTAAAATGTAATGTGACATTTTTATTTTTATTTATATATTTTCTCTGTTGCGTTCAGTGTTTTCTTCCAGAAACAACGGACCATATGAGATTCCAAGTCACAGTTCAACACTTAGAACAGCGCTCGTGGCTCGACGAGTCGAGACTGTTTTCCAAGATGGCGCCTGTCCGTGAACGCATAATGCACTGTCTTTATAAAGTATCTTCTTATTAAACTGTTTGTACACTTACAAAGTTCTCAATGCTTCGGTTTGCATGTAGGGACCCTCATCATGCTACTGTGTTAGTGTGAGGCTATTTTTAGCCTTGTTAGTGATATTAACTAGCGATTTAATTTCACTACTCTGTCTTTTTTAGAGATACATTTTTTTACATTCGATTTCCATGAAAACGCATCGCAGAGAACGATCTAGTCTGTATTGTAACCATCTGTTAATTACACCTAGGTTCATTTCTCACCGGAGTTGTCCTTTAAAATTGTATTTATTTATACGTTTTTGTTGGCGACCAATTTTTGGTCAACATACTTAAACTGTGGCACTATAGATTGAGCAATACTGAATGATTCTATATAATTTTAAGATTGTGTCTGGGCCAAATAAATGGAAGAATACAGATATTACAGAGATAGTTCACCCAAAAATAAAAATTGAGCATTGTTTACTCACAACCAGTGGGGTTTTGCCAATCAGGTATGTTTGAGCATATTTGATGTGCTCTATGTACACGTGTGCATTGATCAAAGTTTAGATCATGTGAAAAATCTAAAGTAACGATTATAGATTTTTCATCTTATTGTGGTAATTCAACAACGTTTCAATCACTCACACACACACACACACACACACACACATAAAAACACTGTAAAGTACATAAAGATCGTGACAGGCCTACGATGATTCGTTTTTAAATGTCTTTTTAACCTCCATGGGATGGAGAAAAATGATGAGGGAATATTAAAACCATCTTCATTCGTTTTCTGAAGATAAATTGAAGTCATGTTTGGAACGACATGAGTAACGAGTGATGACAGACTTAATTTAAGGGTGGACTTTCCGTTAAGAGAACAAAATGTCATGAAAGACAGTTCTTAAAGAGATAGTTCACCCAAAAATTAGTCATCTTTTACTCACCCTCATGTAGTTCCAAACCCATAAGACTTTCGTTCATATTTTTTATGAAATCTGAGAGCTTTCTGTTCCTTCATTAACAGCGACGCAACTATCACTGACATTTCAAAAAAGTTAAGGATTTCATAGAGAGAACTTAAAACCTATCCATATGAATGGAGCAGTTTAATCCACTTTATATGATGTACAGATTAAATGTAGGCTTTTATTCACATTTAAACAATCATCAGCTAAATGAAAGCTCATGCATGTTCACTTGATGTGCGACAACCATCAAGGTTCATTCTTGTGTCATGCAGCATATTTGAGCTTCTGCAAGAGCCAATGAGGTTCATTCTCAAGTTATGGAGCACATTTGACCTTCCTCAAGAACCAATGAGGTTTATTCTCATGTTACGCAGCACATTTGAGCTTCTGCAAGAAACAATGAGGTTCATTATGGAGCACATTTGAGCTTCCACAAGAACCAATGAGGTTCATTCTTGTGTTACACATCCCGTTTGAGCTTCTACAAGAACCAACGAGGTTAATTCTCATGTATTTAGCAGGTTCAGTTGAGCATCTGTTTATTTTTGCTAATCAGTGTTTAAATATTAAAGGCTAAATCCAATCTATTTATCTATCTGATCGAGTCTCTTCAGAAAATTGACTAAACCAAATCCAAAACTAATCATTTGGATCAGTATTATGATCTCTTTGAACTTTTTGAAGCGTCAACGTGTCATTGCATAGCTGTATATTAAGGAGGGACTCTCAGATTTCATCAAAAAGATCTTCATTTGTGTTCCAAAGTGTCTTAAGTGTTTTACATTTGTGTCTTGGAATGACATGAGGGTGAGTAAATGATAACAATTGTCTTTTTTGGATGAACTATCCCTTTAACATAAAACACAAGTTGCCAATGCTATATTAATAGCATTACCAAATTACAGCATTTGCCCACTGCACATTCCCCCACAGTTTTGAACATATTTAGAAATAAACCTTTCCAAACATAAGGTTGCAAATGCACAGGTGTGAAAGAGTGTTTTAGTCGAGAGTGGCGGCGCTGCCTGCAGTAGGTGGACAGAGTTTGCAGCACAGCTGGTGTACTTCAGTATTTGTGCTAAGAGTGTGAAGGTTACAGCTGAAGGAGCTTCTGTTTGAATAGACTCCTCATAATGATGGGTGACTGAGAACACCAGCTGAAAGGATGTTCCATTTCCACAACACAACACAAGCCTCTGATAAATGCTCTGGATAGAAGATCAGCCCTGCAATTTAAATTCAGTTTCAAATTTGATTTGAAAGCCAACATTACCTATGAATCAGTATGAAACTGCGCCACTACCAACCACAAAACTAACCAGGTAGCTGATACACACAGACAAAAACAATGTGCCACTGTCAAGAACAAACAGGGAACGTGAACTTCCTGAAGGTAAATTACACAACACTAGCAGCATTGAGGAAGAAAAAAAACCTGAATCATGACACAGCTCATGAATCATTAAATACATCAAACACATGCACATTTTAATGTCAAATGTGAACCTCACCTTTTGAAGGCTTGTTGGATTCAGTTGGGTCTTATCAATCATTTTTATTGCAACCTGAGAAGGAAAAGTGTTTGAAAACTATAAGTAAAATAAAAATGTTTGAATAAGAAAAAAATTGAACCTAAACTATTATTCAATCATATAAAACACCATTAAAAAGATTGGAGTCAGTAGAAGTTTTTAATGTTTCTAAAATTCTCTTATGTTGCACCAAAGCTGCATTTATTTAAATACATTACAATCATTTATATTGTGAAATGTTACAATTAAAAATATATATTTAAAAATGTAATTTATCCCTATGATGAAAAGCTGAATTTTCAGCATCATTACTCCAGTCTTCAGTGTCACATGATCCTTCAAAAATGACTGTAATATGCTAATATGGTAACATTTCTTATTATCAAAGTTGTGCTGCTTAATATTTTTTATGACAACAGTGATGCATTTTGTTCAGTATTCTTTGACTAATAGAAATACAAAAAAATAACGGCAGCTATTTGAAACTTTGAAAATTGTAATGCGTTCTTGATTATTAAAAGTATTCATTTAAAATTAAAATAATAAAATCTTACTGACCCCAAACTTATAACAGCAGTGTATATACAAAATATTCCATCATCAAACATGCAAATATAAGAGTGTGAAATTTCTTTTTTATAATTAACAACATGGCTAAGTCATAGTTTTATATCATATATTACATTTTTCTGTTCAACTGAGTTTTACTAAGTGTTGTAAATCAAAAAAAAAAGAAAGAAAAAAAGGAAAATATGGGAGCAGAAAAGCTAATGTGTCCATCTCTGGAAAACTCCCATAGAGCCCCACTGTGAGTCAGGAAACACACTCATGACTTCTGACTCCTCACCTCGCTTCCTGTGAGGATATGGCGAGCCAGTTTGACCTTGGCGAAGTTGCCCTTTCCAATGGTTTTAAGCAGCCGATAATTCCCAACAAGAGGGTGCACATCATCCAATCCTGAGCCAGAATTCCGGTTTCGACCACTTGACCTCACCGACCGAGAGGTCACCTCCCCTCGGCCATGGCCATTCGTTGTATGCTGTTAGAATTAAAAACACGTAAATTACAAATAATAATAATAACAACAAAAACAACAACTTAATCCCTCCCAAATTCCCAGAAAGCAGGTTGTGAGACATACCAGGGTATGTTAATGTTTAAGGGTAAGTGGATATCCTCAACTTTCGGATTTAAAAAACAAAGCAACTCTCTGAAACTAACTGTTCCCGGGTAAGTTTACTTCAGAGGTGTTCAGTGCATGTGTGCCCTATTGATTAAGCTCCAGTGGGCGTGACAGATTGCACACAATATTTTATACAAACCCAATTCAAAAACAAGTTGGGGCACTGTACAAATAGTGAATAAAAGCAAAATGAGGTGATGTGGAAGTTTCAAATTTAAATATTTTATTCAGAAGACAACAAAAAAGCTGGGACAAGGCTATGTTTACCACCATGTGGCATCATCTCTTTTTTTATAACAGTCTGCAAACATCTCAAGTCTTACTCAAGTCTAGGAATAGGAATATTGACCCATTCTTGTTTAATACAGGCTTCTAGTTGCTCAACTGTCTTAGGTCTTCTTTGTCGCATCTTCTTCTTTATGATGCGCCAAATGTTTTCTATGGGTGAAAGATCTGGACTGCAGGCTGGCCATTTCAGTACCCGCATCCTTCTTCTACGTAGCCATGATGTTGTCATTGATGCAGTTTGTGGTCTGGCATTGTCATGTTGGAAAATGCAAGGTCTTCCATGAAAGAGACGACATCTGGATGGGAGCATATTTTGTTCTAGAACTTGGATATGCCTTTCATAATTGATGATGGCTTTTCAGATGTGTAAGCTGCCCATGCCACACGCACTCATGCAACGCCATACCGTCAGAGAGGCAGGCTTCTGAACTGAGCGCTGATAACAACTTGAGTTGTCCTTGTCCTCTTTAGTCCGGATGACATGGTGTCCCAGTTTTCCAAAAAAAACTTCAAATTTTGATTAGTTTTGAACAGTTTTCCACAGTCCATTTTAAATGAGCCTTGGCCCAAAGAAAATGGCTGCGCTACTGGATCATATTTAGGATATACATCATCGTATTCCTGAGCCCATGTTGTAATTTCCATTACAGTAGCATTCCTGTATGTGATGCAGTGCCATCTAAGGTCCCGAAGATCATGGGCATCCAGTATGGTTTACCGGCCTTGACCCTTACGCAAAGTGATTGTTCCAGATTCTCTGAATCTTTGGATGATATTATGCACTGTAAATGATGATAAATTGCAAAGAATTTGTAGTTTTCTCTGAGAAGCTCCTTTCTGATATTGCTCCACTATTTTTCACCGCAGCATTGGGGGAATTAGTGATCCTCTGCCCATCTTGACTTCTGAGAGACTGCTACTCGAGGCTCTATTTATACCCAATCATGTTGCCAATTGACCTAAAAAGTTGCAAATTGGTCCACCAGCTGTTCCTTATATGTACATTTAACTTTTCCGGCCACTTATTGCTACCTGTCCCAACTTTTTTGGAATGTGTAGTTCTCATGAAAACCAAAATAAGCCAGTATTTGGCATGACATTTCAAAATGTCTCACTTTTAACATTTGTAAATGTTATCTATATTCTAATGTGAATAAAATTTATGAGCGTTGTAAATTATTGCATTCTTTTTTATTCACAATTTGTACAGTGTCCCAACTTTTTTGGAATCATGCATGCATATATGTATATATGTATTTATATATGTATATATATATATATATATATATATATATATATATATATATATATATATATATATATATATATATATATATATATATATAAATATATATATATCATTTAATTATAATATATAATGTAATGGACATATAAAGCACTATTAAAACAAGGCAATGCTTATTTTATATATAAATTCTCATCTTGCACATCTTTGAATTTTTTTTGCAACAAGACATTTTGTATTCTATAATAATAATAATAATAGTAAAAAAAGAACATATATGATATACCTTACCTGATTGCAATGTGCAAGCAAAATGACTAAACATAAAAAATAAACATATACAGCCATGTTATCTTTGCAAGCACAGACTGTTTAACCAGTCTGTCTTTTTATTATATAATTAGCAGCAAACAAACAATAATGTTCTTATTTCACAGTGATTACAGATTAAATTAAAAGATTGAACAAATATTGCACACCCACCATATAGATGGTCATATGACCAAATATGCAAATAGCCATTAAACATTTTTAAAGGGGTTTTAACTTGGATGTTTAAGTCAATTCAACTTAAATTACATTAAACAAAAAAAAGTTACAAATTGATATTTTGTTTTTTGATGAGCAATGTAAAAATGACAATATGTTGTCATAACTTATTGATCATATTATTTTTTACAGTGCAGAAGAAAGTAGTAGTTACTTAGGGTCAATTTCCATGGTGAGTTGTCTTGTCAATTTGTCATTTGAAAATGTCTTGTGCATTCACCTTGAACATATAGTAGTCTAGGATAGACACATTAACCTCCAGTAGCGCTTTTGGAACCAGCATACCTCGAGTAAGCAAGGTTTTGGGTAATCAACAGAAAGTTCAGGGTATGTTTGATGGTAAGATAACCCTGCTTTCTGGAATACCCCCCAGGTATTAGGCAACAAACACAAAGTTCCCAGTCAGGGCAGAAATCACTAATATTGACTCCACCCATGCAGTCAGAAAGCTCCATTAGCACAGTCGCATCCATCATCACCCCGAATGAACGCCAGTCACAAAATAAAGTTATATCATCATGAGTCATGTGCATTTACATTTAATAATTCTCTCTCAAAGACATCAACAATTTTTTACAACAGTTAACTCAAACCAAGTCTGAAACTAAAAAAAGATCATAAAAGAAAACAAAAGCACAATACAAGTCAATTCCATTACTCCAACATTTCTCAAGGTATCGTGTAACCTTGTGACAGGACCTTTGTGACCGACATACACCAGGCTACAAATTACCGTGAGACTTAGTGAATAGTTCCATTCAGAGGTCATGAGTGCACAGAATGATGTTTAGTAAGTCAGTGAGTCTCATGTGGTAACAGCTCTGTATGTAAGGGTATGCTGACACTGCTCTACACAATGTTCCCACTAAATCCTGCATATTGTCCCTGACACCCGACTTGACAGTTATCCACAAAGCTCTGTCTAATAGATTATAAATCCACCAAAACTCTAATGCTTGATAACAAATGTTACGTAACATGACCACAGAAATGATTCGACCCCCTGCAATAAAATGCAATGAATGATCTTGAGTAAAGGTCACTTACGCTTAAGCTTGCACGATGCCTCATATTAGATTGCGATCCTCTCATTTTTGCAAGCTAAATGACATTGAAACAAACAGCCCTGTCTTTTCTATGAGGAGAACTCATCAATACTCGCCTATCCAGCAACACACACAGATACTGACGAGCTGCATCACTGCTGGAGTCTTTTTGAGACCCTGTGTGTGTGTGTGTGTGTGTGTGTGTGTGTGTGTGTGTGTGTGTGTGTTTATTGGAGATTTTGGGGCGGGTGGGGCTGAGTGGACGGGTGATTGAAACCTCATTTGACTTAATTTCCTTTTTTTTCTCCCATCAAAAGTGACAGTAGTGAATTAAAATACATTCTGATAAGACATTATAAATATTGATAAATGTCAATAAATAATCCATAAAAGAATGACATTCACTCACATACTGAGCACAGACTCATTTACAGAATCCTTTAACTTAATATGAACAACAATGAACACACAATATTCTCAATTCATACATATTTAGAAAGCTAGAACGATAGACAGACAGAATAATTTAGATAAATAGACAGAACGTTAAAACAATAGATTGATATAGACAGAACAATAGATAGAGATAGATGTATGGATGAGGACAGACAACATACAGCACAAACTGAATGGCAGGCTGAAGGGTAAAATGATTGATAGAATGTTAGAGAGACTGAATGGTTAACAGACAGACATATGGCCAGACAGACAGAGAGATAGAACAACTTTATGCTCATTTTTCACAGGAACCTTTAAGGGGGACCTGCAGAAGTGCGTGTGCTCATGTCACCTTCCCTCACTGCTGACGTATGAGCAGTAACCTATAGGAAAGACTGACGCCAATGCGCAATATCTGCATCTTATTGGCGCATTAAACACGCAAACCCACGCACTATCACTCACTAGTGTGCAGGACGTTAACTAATCAAGCATATGTTGCACTCATTAAGCAGAAAAGCAGCCAAATTACCGATGCCCTGGACCCCATGCGTCACTTCAGCCTGGTGCCCCATCTGTCCAAAGACTGGCACGGTACTGCTAATCCACTTAAAGCACATAAAACACGGTATGGGATGCGACACTATCCTTAATTCTGAGGCTGAATGATTTTAGACGGCAGCGTCATTTTGACCAAAATCGCCGTCCAGTTAGCCAGTTTACTAACGTTAGATATCGAGACACAGCCAGCCATACATTGCGACGCGACAATACCAAATAATACACCAATAAGTGAACAATAAACAAAGGATTGAGTCAGTTCACGGCAGTTATTAATGACTATTAACCAGATACTACAACATAAATAGGCTACTTACGTTTTCAGCCTTCCGTTCGTTGACGGTGGGCAGGGGGGCTCTTGTTGTTGACATTGTGTCTGATGGAAAGCTGCTTTCCCGGAATTGCAATTTAAGCAGCCGGTTGTGCGGTGCAACGAATGGGTGAATATATCTGACCGATTACACGATTGGTCAATATCATTGATTTGCTTCTAAAGCTGGTAACAAAGTTGTTAAAAGTTTGGGAGAAATATTCCGGACGCTCGCGGACGTTACTGCGTTTTATTACCGCGTACACGCCATCTAATAGGTCCTTGAAAAGCGAACGAGACCGGCTAACTTGTCCACTAGTAAAAACATAATACTTTCAGGCCTGGCGTCACTGTCTGCTTCATATTTCGGATGTCCGGTTCAAGTAAGAATAGAGAAAATTGCACTTCACGGGGCCTCCGCTGCGATCTCCCCCAAAGAAAATTTGCTCATCAAACGATCCTCCAAATGGACTGTCCGGTACATTCACTGGTAACGGCAGCAGCGGGGTAAAATGGGTGATCACAGGCGTCTGGGTCGCGGCGAAGTCACGCTCGTTGACGGTTCCATTCCATCAGAACAGCCGCGTCTGTCGCCTCTAGTTCAAAGCGAGATCCAAGATGGCTGCCCAACAGCGCAGGAGTTTCAAGCCGAGCCCTGAGCGAGACAGAGGAAGTGAGGAAACAGACAGATCCCTGTGCTCATTGGAGAGCGTCGCATCCCTCAGGGAACTGAAGGTGTTCATATGGAAAAAAGGGGGAAACTTCGTCATACCATAACAACTGTGGCACACCCTGTTCAATTGAAGTGTAATTTCACCATGTATGGTTTGACCGGTTTTGGCACATGAAGACAAGGTTTTCAATTAATTGGCCGTGCAGTGTGCTTTACTCAACGATGCCCTGCTGAGACATATCATTGCAATTGTTGTTCACCGACAGGAGATGGAAACTGTAGATTTAGAAGTCTTCCAGAAACTGTTTTGTTCTACATGGAGCGGGTCGCCCCCTTGTGGGCGCAGCCATGTTGAGATGTTTCAACCAACTCTGACTTTAAACTTGAACTCTGGGTTGACTTGCCCTGAAATGGGAAGTTTTTGGTTTCAGAACAGCTGAATTGGGGTACGTTAGTTCAATCAACTTTGACTGTACTTGCACCACGATCAATGGAGCTCCGAAATTGATTAATGGCAGCACACAACAAAAACGTTCACATACTTCCGGGTTAATATGTAAGTTAACTAATTCTCCTGTATCACACAGACAAAAAAGAATGTGGCAGCAGCTACAAATTCAATCAGTTAAAGCTTTACGCATAAAAGGTTCATGGGTGTAGGTTTCATGACTTTACAAACATTTGACATAACCTATTAAATAAATAAATATATATAATTCAGTATCTATTTCAATGTCCAGCTTTTCCTGCATAGTCTAATGCTATTTTCACATGATTAAATGTTCTATGTTCTACACAGCAAAACACCAGCACCACTGACAGAAGAAGAGGAGATTGAGAAAGAATATTAAAATCTAACAGGATAAAGAATAAAGTATTGGGTTACTTCTATAGTTTTATCAAGTGAACGTTGGGAACCTGTATAAAAGGACATGCCATTTTTTTCACTTTGACGGTCCTCGTGATGACATATGAGCAATAATTGAATTGTATCTGCACTGCAGAGAATGCTTTTCTTACTTTGTATTTTTGTCTGGTTATTGTTTCCAGTTAAAATATGTAAAGTTTCTCGAGAAACTAATTTAGGAGCATTGTTCTTATTTTGCAAATTATCTGCCAGATGTGGTAAGAAAATGTTTCTGTTCGCTTCAAGGTTATTTTTCTTAGCCAAGTGGCAGATAATTGAATGTAGCTTAGCTGAAACATTAGCCTTGCTCAGTGTTTGCTTACAAATCTTTTCTATCTTGCACAGACACAAGACATTTAAATGAAATGTATAACTAAACATGACTAAAATGAATGTAATGTGTTTTGAGGGTTATCAGGTGTTTTGAGGGTTAGCAGGTTATCAGATGCATCTCCATGTATGTGACATTACACCCAGGGGTAAAAAAAAAAGCCATATAGTGTCTGTAGGTAGAAATTTGTTATTTTTACGTCAATGTTTGTTTTCCAGTAGATGGCAGCACCACCAAACCAAAGCACATCATTAAAATGTGAAATGTAGATATTTTTTTAAAAGTGGAGGCATTTAAAACAGGCAATTTTTTCAATATGACTTGCAGTTTAATGAATATGAATTTAACTTGTATATTGCATTTACATATTACTTGTAATAAACAAATAATAATAATAGATTTTATTTATAATGCACTTTTCATTCTAAAGAATCTCAAAGTGCAACAAAGGAAAAAAATAACAAAAAAATGAATAAAAAGTAAAAATATAGAATAATACAAACAATCAACCAACACATAGTTAAAAAAACTTTCCTGAACAGAAAACAGAGCTGATGAAGTCTCTGTAAGCTCCACAGTACACTGTGGTCCACTCCATGTATTACTTTTCTCCAATCGCCACATATTCCCAATTCGGCAGTAGCCTTGATGACGTCGTCGAGGCATGACAGCTGAAGACCAGATGGAGGGGATCGCTGCAGCACCATGGAGGAGGCATGTTTTCCAGGCACTTTTGTGGACACACCGGGGTCGAAGCAGAAGTCCAAGCCGTTCCACGGCCGCAATGCAAGACAGAACAGCGATGCAGCCGAGACTCAACAGCCGAGAAGCGGAACATCTCAATATTACGCATATTGCCGGACACTGATGACGTTAGCCCGGAGCAAACTTCAGCAACCATGCAGTTCAAGCCCGAGTGAGACCACCAGTGAGCAGCCGACACCCAGAAAAGAGAGCAGCCGCAGCGAGCAACATGAAATGTCCTTCAAACCAGAAGCAACCGCAACAATTCAAACAAAAACAGCGAACAACGTCCTCTCAGTCAGTGGCTGCCAGCAATCAGCAACAGTCCCAATTGTAGCTCTGACTGTTAGACTAGTCACAAACATAAGAAAATAAAATCTAAATCTAATAGTACAGTTAACATGATTTGTGGGTGGAGAAGCAGTGAACAGACAACTCAGCCGGCGTTCTCTCCCCCACGTTGCCTAGCCATAATAAATAGCAATAACAGTTTCATGGTTAGATATGATATTTTAATTCATCTCAAAAGTAAATGTCATCAAAAAAAAGAGGGGCTCTTACATTGGTGGACTTGAGGATAGATGGCAGTTCACAGAACCCTAAATGAACCTTGGAGTCAAGCTGTATGAGTTTATGAATCATCAGTTAGATGCCCTGATGTATTTTGCCATCTAGTGGCCATTTTAGGTTTGGCGTTCAACCCTAAATTATTATTCCCAATAGATAAGCCATAGACTCTTGAGTCTGGGGAACAGCCGGTGTTCTTTTTAGCCAGTAAGAAATCTCTGCCCAAGTTACCATGCATATTCTGGAAGTGCATGTTAGTTTGTTTTTTGGAGGGTAGGTTTTTGATGAGAAGGCATGTGGTTGAGCAGATTAATGAAATCAAGTGATGCTATTTAAGAAATCAAAATAGTCAATATAATGTACAGCAAAAACCTTTATTTTATGATTTCAAAAAAGAAAAACAATCAAAATGTACAGTACAAGCAAAACCCATGAATTAAGCTCACAATACAACAAAATTGCTCAATACAGACAAAGCTTAACAGTTCTTAATACTTTAGCAGCAAGTCAGTGAAAGAACTATATTAAAACCATTCTTGTAAATCAAATATAAATCGAGAAGAAAGTGAGACAAAACAAGCCTGGGGAGAACAACACTGTGATCCATTTGATAATAACAACAGGAAGTAGTAGCAAGCTTTCAAGGTGGCAGTTGCGGTTTCACTTGTCATTTCTTTAAATGGCATCTATATCAAGGTCATCTTCCTCTTCTGCTTTCTCTGGCTGAACGGTCTCCACCTTCAGCTCTCGCGCAGAGGAAGAGTACACAACCTGAAGACCAAAGAGAGTTCAAATGAGAAGATGAAGAATCAGAATAAATCTCAAGCTTTTCTTAACCTCTCTCTAATTGTAGCCCAGGGAAGACTAATGTAATTACACTAATTGCAGTCCCAGGGCTCCTGCTGACAGTTAAAATATAAAGCTGTTTTATAATTTACAACAGACTAATTGTGATGTGTACACGCACATACATACAAAAAGTTTAAATTGCAAGATATAACCTTTTAATTGCAAGAAATAAAGTCAGAATTGTGATTTATATCATTGCCATTTCATAATTTTTACGTCTTTATTAATTCTCAGAACGTTTGAGATGATAACTTGAGTTGCGAGAAAGTCAAAATTGTGAGTCAAGTCATGATTACTGGCTCAACTGTTAATGAAACCCCAACATTCTTGTGAAATGACTGAACAACAACCAATTATTGCAAGGCCTGAGATAAAACTATGCAGCTATAGCTGGATAAAGGGACTTTTGTCCAATTTGCTAATACATAGACCTAATCCAAGAGTTTTAAACTGTTAAAAAAATGGGGATAAAATTACTTCAACATTTTCATCGTCTTCCTCCTCCTCCTCCGCTTCACTCCCTTCACTCTCCTCTTCCGCCTCTTTCAGCCATTTGACAAAGGGAGCTGCCTTGGCATGGATCTCCTTGGCCAGCTCCTTGGAAACATACTTCTTAGATACCTTCAAAACAAAAACAAAATATTATTCAAAGATTCAATGTTTCAAGAAAACTTGTTTCATGACCCTGGCCGTATAAAATGCTCTATCCATCCAAGTTGTATGTAAAATTGGGAAATGCACACCTTCTCTGCCCATGTGAGAATGACATCCTCCTCTAGCAGGTCTGCATCATAGAGGTCTTTGAGAATGACGGCCACTCGTGGCAGAAGCTGACTTTGATGAAGCTTCACCAGACACTCAAAGCCTCCCAGCAGATACTTCTGAGCTTTCTTATCATTGTGGCAGAACTGCAAGAAAGGAGAATTTGGCACTTTCAGCACTAGGATTGTGGTAAAACCATGTACATTTATCAAACATAAGCACTTTGTTTGCGATCTTTTGTAGACACAAGCATGTTGAGTTAGATAAACCGTTTAAAATGATCCACTAGTGAAAAACAAAAAAAATGCTTCATTTTCTTTTATCACGGCAGCCAGTGAAAACTGGGAGATATCAAAGCTGCTGATTCAAAAGTGTCATTTAATTTGCTAGTCAAGGCTTATATTTAGCATGGCCTTACACCATCATCCTGCTTGTAGGCACGTCTCCGTGTCCTGCTATAAATATTCATCTATCACTAGGCCAAGATGGAAACTCTTATTTGTATTTTCAGAGCTAATTTACAGGAAAATCCGTCACATTTTGGATTTAAATGTATTAAATGGAGCTAAGAGCTATAGTCCAAAAAGCTTAAGCCAAAATATTGAAGAAAATAAACACAAGTGACAGGGGTGTGGTATATCACAATTAAAATTAAAAAACATTTTTTTTTTTTTTTTTTTAAACATACCCGCAGAAAGTGACGTTTGTATTTCTTGATTTGGTCTCTAATGTTCTCATCGAAGAGCAGTTCACTCAAGATGAGCGGTCCCATGGCTCTCACATCCAGCCGTTCTGCTTCAGCCAGAATCTCCTTATCGGCAGAGCCAATCGCTCCACTCTCTTTCCTTTGCTGAGTAGAAAAAGAGTGAGATGTTTGAGTCCTAGTAGCATTAATAGATATTAGCTAATTTAAAACTTTGTGTTCATTTAAATCTAATACACAGACAATGTAAACTACCACTGAAAAGCTTGTCGTCAGTGAAATGTTTTGCAAAAGAAATGAACACTTATTCAGCAAGGACTCGATACACTCGATTACTACTAAATTAACAGTTAAAACATTTATAATAGAGCCAAAGATTTCCATTTCAAATAAATGCTGTTCTTTTGTACTTTCTATTCAAAGAATGCTGAAAGCACACTTGCCATAAAAATATTAAGCAGCAACATTATTAATGAAAATTATATCTTGAGCAGCAAATCAGCATATTAGAATGATTTCTGAAGGATCATGTGACACTTGTGATGATGCTGAAAAATCAGCTTTGCCATCAAATGAATATAACATTTTTAAATAAATGTATAGTAAAATAAATTGTAATCTCTCACAATATTAATGTTTATACTGTATTTTAAATCAAACAAGTGCAGCATCACTGAATTTACTGCATGTTGTACTTTTTTTACAAACATACGACAAACAAAACTTTTGAACAGTAGTGTAATCATAAGAAAATGTTTTTACACTAAAGTGGCATTATTTACTTTGACAAAGTTGTAGAACATGTTGACCCTCTCCTCCAGGGTTTTCTCCAAGTCCTCGCTGAGGGTCAGGTTCTTAGCATGGTCACTGATCTCTTCCATACGCCGACGTTGGGCCTCCTCTGTGGTTTCCTCTGCCCAGTCATCATCATCTTCCTCACCATCCTACACATTATTCATAAACATAACCTTCAATGCACAGATTGCAAATTACACAAAACAAAAATAACAAAATGTATATATACTATAGTGCTTTATATGTTGATTAAACACCCACATATACAAGCATGCATGCATAATTGCATATATATCTAGATCTCATTGGAATCTCTTACCACAGCATCTGGTGCATCTATGTCGTTATGGTTCCCAGCCTCACCACTCCCCGAGCCATTCTCCTTATCCTTCTTTCTGTTTTTCTTCTCTTTCTCCTTCTTCTCTTTCACACAACTGCTTTCACTCTCTGTATTTCAAACAAGATTTGCTCTTTACAAAATGTAGTATATAAAGCTTACATGAAAAGCTAGAATTAGACATTATTTATGGAAAACAAAGCATTCTACAAACATAAAGCATACATTTCTGATGCTAACCAGTAGATGGGTTGTAACAGTCAACAACACAGCACCAACTCACCAGGTGGGTTTTTGAGGATGAATGTGCACAGTTTGTGCCGTGTGTCCAGCATTCCCCGATTACCGCAAGCCTTGCAAGAGCTTCCGATGGTCTGCTTCTTTGCGTTAACATGCTGCAAAGTAAACATAACATACCATGAGGACCATTTTTTAAATAAAAAGGTCTGAATTGTTGACAACTAATGATTTTCACTTTGTTTGGATTGCAGTGTTTTTAAATATCAGCTGAAAATGTGAAAGTACAGAAGAAACTTGCTATTACAAGGAATTGAAATGGTTTATTTAAAATGGCTTAAGTGTTTACTGGCATTATTAGACAAATCAGAAGTAGATTCTCTTAAGTTTTGCAAAAAAATAAAAATAAACATACATACATAAAGCCTATAGTTGTGTATATTAAACTGTATTTAGAGCTAACTAAGCTAAACAGCCACAATCAAAAGGGGAAAAAAGCAGAAATCTGCAAACTTTTAAATAAAACAAACATAAAACTGCAAACGACTGATGCTTTCACAACGGTGGATATATTTTTAACACTTGCGTAGGCGTTATGAAAGGCAAAGGACAAAGTTAAGTGTACTGAACATCCCAAACCAACTGCCCTCGCCTCAAAAAAGCCAAAACAAGTTTAAGTACACCTGAGAATGTTCTCCAAACACTATCTAACTCACAGCAAAACAAAGTAAACAGAATCTTGTAATTTTTAGCAATGAGAGGATAAACCTCTTTACAGCAGGCAAAAACTGATTATCAACTTACCAGGTCAGTCTCAGGATTGTCACACTCGGAGCACAGCACAAATTTGCGGATGAATCCATCCAGCATGTCTTGCAGTTTGTTGGCTTCATGGGATCCGTTTACGATGTAGCGGTCATTCTTAGCATCAAACTGAGTCTGCGCCCCCAACTCACAGCCAAAAAACTTAGTTGGATCTGAATAAATAACAGCGAGAAAGAGAAAATGTATAATTGTTTTATAATGAAACACTACTGAAATAATATTGGCTTTTGTAAAAACAAACTTACAGGTTGGAGGCCTATTCAGTGCCTTTGCAACGTCAACCATGTTGACAATGACCGTCTTGATTCCATTCCCTTTGCCTTCCACCTATTGAACAAAAACGACAGTGGGAAAACATTTTTTAATCTTCTCCAAGTGAATATCGGATTGCCAAATGCACACATCTATAAGAGATTATTATTACTGTATGTAGAAATAATTACAGAATTATCACAATTATACAACATTCAGACCAAAACAAATATCTTGGGTACCTTGGCAATCAAACGGGGCATCTTGTAGCGGTAGAACTGGTCCGACACATTGCGGTTGACGTTGACAGACATTTTGAGTGATCTGAGGCACTATCAGCAAGATAAGATGATCTTGAATGGGATTTTTTGGGTATCTTCTGTCTGGAGAAGAGGGGATGACATAAACAACTGCAAGTGTGCTCGGTCTCTGACATGAAAAAGATCTTGCCACAGCGGCTGCAAACTCCTTGCTCGTGGACTAGGTTTCCTCCGCTCGCGGTCCAACAGCTGCGCAACAGCTCTGAAAAGCAAAGTAAAATACCCTATTATACAACAGTTATTTCCATTCCTTTAATTATAGATAAGTCACTTAGTAACAAAGCTTGATGCACTGGGTTGTTCTGGAAGCCATTTTGTAGGCAGAAGATATATTTAATATAATTTGTTTTCTATACGATAAAACCACAGCCATGCTGATATTTGGTACAACAGCACTATAGATTGTGACCACATTAATTTTAATGACTATTTAGTAAGTAATTTACTTCATGTTTCAAGGGGATTTAAGAATGTATGGAATAAAGTTTAAAAAAAAATTGTTAAGCAATCTATTTTGAAGTGTTAGCAAACAATTTTTATTTTAAAATGTTTACATTCACTCATGACCTTATGCCTAATATGAAAAAAATGGATGTTAATGGTCATCGTCTCATTTAAAAATCAAACAAGTTGCATAAAAACAAAACCTCTTAACATTTCTGTCTTGCAACAGTTGTCAATTATTATACGATTAAATCTAAAGCTTGGCACTGGAACAAGCCTGTTTGACTGACATTGATTTTGACATTGACGACCTGCTTGAGCCATGAGGCAGACCAACCTAAGACTTTAACTTTCTGACATTAAAAACAGAGCAGTGCTGTCTGTGCAGCATCAAGATTAAATATTGGGGAGAGAAATTTGGTTAATTGTTTTGATTATTGGGCAGGTAGACTTGTCAATGTCTGTGGTGGTCAGGCCACGATATACTTAATTTTAGAATAAATTACTTTTAATTTTTTGTTTGTTTGTTTTTTGCCATCTGTTATTACAGGAAAACAAACTTCTGGCCATGAAAATCAAAAAGTATAATCATTTACCGGAGTCCTTGATCAAGACCCCATCTACACGTCATCGACTGCGTCAGCAGGTTTAAGTATGACTCAAGCCAAAATGAACACGTGGTGAGGAAAATGTAAGAACTGTAAGTTACGTGACAACCAGGTTTCCGATCCAAAATGAATATAAAATTACGATCACGTAGTATTGTGCGCGTGCCCATTGAAAGTACATTAATCGATTCCAATCCAGAAACCGTTAAGAGAATATAAAATGTTCAGAACCCACGTAAGTGTATTATACTGGCCTTTAGATATGCGTTTATAAACGATATACATGTAAGCTCCAGCCCAAGGTCGATATACATACACATGGTTACGCGCTCGAGCTCATCCCACTCTGCTATTATTTTTACATCGAAATAAACACGTCGAATGCAGACGACAGCCCTTAGATCACCTAAAATGATTTAAACATACCAAAGACGCGTTTGTTTTAACAAACCTCAGAAAGAGTCGTAAAGTTGTGTGATCGGAGCGGTGGTGCAGAGTGCGTCACGGTTAGCGCGCAGCGGAGTGCGCAAAAGCACCATGACGCCATTTTGTTCCCCTCCGTCAAGCTAGTTCACACCCATTAGCTAGTTATAAAACACCTTCAAAACACTCGTTTCCAAGTCACAGGTACCCAACACGCATTAACAAATGTATAATATATATTGACAAAGCAGTTTATGCAAATGACCAGCCTTATACTCACCGTTTCCGTAAAATAAAGACATAAACACAACGCTAGTCGTCCACCGACGGAGTGAAGGGTTGACAGTGGAAAGCCTGGAGATGTTGGGTCGTGATCCAAAGAATGTAACACGACACAACGGTACAGAGAGATTAAACCTGGGAAGTGCTGAGCGATGCAGCCGATCAGTTCAGGGGTGTCGGATTTCCGGAGAGAAGCTGGATTAGAAAAAAGGCTAGGTTTGTCAAATGTAACTTAACACACTTGCTGTGATATTTATAAAGGTAAGAATCTCCCAGTTATTCAAACCAGTTTCTTGGCATTTATTAGACTCAAACACTACGGATATATATCTGAGACGTGTTAATTTCCCAGCATGAAGTGTTGGTTCACGTCTTGTCTTACCTTTCCAGAACCTTCTTTGCTCCACGCAAAGGCAGAATGAGTTGTTAGTGCTGACGATGGGCGGGTACCAAGCGTGCAATCCACATAGCCCCGCCCAACCGCGGTCATTCCTTGGCTAAAATTCCTTGCTGTAGTCCATTTCCTAACGCTGACTTGCTCCTTTTGACGTCAATCATCACTGAACCACATAATCACTATTTATTTCGGTTTACGTTCTTCTCATGTAACAAGCAATGGAGAATTATGGGTTATGTAAGTAAGCCTATTTGAGATTGTTCTGCAGCAAAGAACTGTCTTTTAAAAACGTTTTTTTTTTTTAAGAGAAGTTTAAATAAAAAATAGTAAGGACTGTACAAATATTCATTGCTAAATTTAAATGGCTATGATATGGAATTTGGAATGAGGTCACCACATACAAATCAGATTCACAAAAAATGCAAAAGCACCATATTTTGTTTGTCTATTAGGCTCTATGACATAAAAAAAAACTTAGATTGTAATTTTTTACCTTTTTGACTATAGCTACACTACACATTAAAATTATGCAATTATAACACATTTTTTTAAAATCATTTTAAGATCCCCTGGTTGGAAACCATTAACTTAGCATACACTAGCAAGCTGCGTGAACTATTTTAATGGTACCTGTGGCATATATTTACGTTCTGTTTATGCTTTTCTGTTTCCAATTGGTTCCCGTGCTTCCTTTTTTTCTGGGTTAATAATGATTATGCCCTAGTGCCCTAGTGTTGTCGTATTGCTTCACACACATCAACGAAATGTACCAATCTTATGGGGCATCTTATGTCAACACAGGTTAACGACATCCTTTGTATCTCAGTGTGTGTCTATTCAGTCTACATTTACATTTCTATATTATTCAGTTTCTGTTTACATTCTATTGTCTCTTTTATTGTGTGTAATATCATACAGTAGGCTACCTACTGCCTACTGTGCAATATTTTGTGCAGTATTTTTGCCTGGATTGTACTGGTTTTGTGTGCGTTGTTTTGTATTGTTTTTGTATTGTAAATGGAATATTATTATTGACATATTGTACCATATATACGTTTTTGTCTTATGGTTTCTTGATGAAATTCTTCCTAAATTGTATTTATTTAAATTAGATGTTTAGCTTGCTTTAGTATATATATGACTGCACTGTAAGGATTGCTCTAATTTCACTGTACCTCGTAGTGACAATAAAGAATCTTGAATCTTAAACGGCTGTTATTATATCCACCTCTTCCTTGTGTAACCCCTACTGCTCAGACCAGGACTCGAACCCAGGTCTGCCGGCATGAGAGTCGGACGCTCTAACAAGGAGGCTAAAGGCTGCAACCTCTAGCGTCAGTCCCTAGAACGTCTCTTGAGGTCAGAGGAGTGAGGTTTACTCGCACAGCAACTTCTACTAGCTGGCCTCCGTTACACTTGCCTTCGTTTAGCCTGTACGCGACAGAATACTGAACCTAGACAAGATAACTAATATACCTGGATCCTCGTTTACCAGGGGTGAGATTGAAGAGGAATTTGCCAGCCACTCAACTGTCACACTCACTTTGGACCCAGGGCCCAATGAGTCAGAGCCCGCATCCACTCCTGAAGCCAGAGGATCCACCTTGGCTCTATGCTCCCCTGAATCCACCATTGTCCATCATCCCACTGACTAAGCCGTCCCTCCTGCTTCGCTTTGGTTCGATGTTGGATTTACCGTACTTCTGTTATTTTGATACCTAATTTAATTATAATAATAACAGGCTCCAGTCTTCCTGTGACCTTACAGATGTTGAGCGGTATAGAGAATGGATGGATCAGAAATAATAATACTGATTGATCACAATAGAGAAGAATTTATATCCAGCTTTTGACTAGTACCATACGTGGCATTTATCATTTATTATGAAACACTGTGGAAACATTCTGCTCAAACCAGCTGCAGCTACCTCTGATACTTCAAAGAGTGACTGAACCACAATCATATCCTGTGCGTAACAGTAGATTCAACAACAAAATACAGAAGTTGAATTTCACCATTTACTATAAAGCACCTGACTTTTTCACAGATGTAAATCGAACAGATTGCAGAATCTAAAAGCCCTTAATATACAGTAACATTACATTTGCAAAAATGTTTAAACTTCCAAAAAAGTTTTTTAAGAGGAAAAAAACAGCCAAGAATAAAGAGGATCAGTTTCTTCTTGTGAAAAGCATGCCAATACAGCAACCAGAGAGCTCCAATGGTAAGAACGTTTTTATTTTTTTATTTTAAAATAACAGTAAAGTCAGACATGTTTTGGGGTAAACTATAAAACAAATAAAAACTCAGCATCTTTGAATTGAAAAAAAATGCAATACATTCACATTGTAAAAAAAAAATATATGAAAGAAAAATTAAAAGAAAAATTGCAACCTCAAGGCACTCAGCTTCAGGACCTTTTTGTATATGGAAATTTTGTTGTATCAATTTAAATAAAGTTGTTCAAACATATGATACATTTTGTAAACTCAAAAATAGTATTTAGTTTATGGGTCCAAGTTCAATAAGCTTGCATTTCATTTTAAGCTGAGCATTAATATTACATTATTGTTGTTGAGCAAACTTCTAAAATTAGTTACTTTTATACACCAAAACATAGCCTATACTTATGACATTATCAAAAACACTGCAGGAAGCTAAAACATGAATTATTTTTGAATAACAAACATTATGTCATCATAAGTCCACATGCTTTAACCAAAAATGCATGCAGAGACCTCCAATGGTAAGACAATTAATTTTATTTTTAAATAATTTAGTAAATTCAAATGTTTTTAGAGGATAAAATACAACATAGGTCCACATGCTTCAGTTATGATTAAAAAAACTGAGCATGCTCATCAGGTTGTTATTTGGACCCTCACCACTAAATTTGACATTCTATGTTTTTAATATTTTTAAAGCTACACTGTGCAACTTTTTTAGTTTATTCTTAGCTAAAAACACTTAGTTCTTTCAAAAATATATGTGCTCATTAATGTATATTTACTTCTTTCAAGTAATAAAGTATTTTCGTAAGTTTATAATATGCCATTGAAAATACATACGGGTGAGGGGTTCGAATGCCGGTCGCCATGTTGCCCCTCCATCTTGAATGTACATTATCCAAAGAGGGACATACCCGTAAATTCAAGCTTCACTTTTCGCGTTTTAACACTCGATGGCACCGTTTTGAATGTGAAGAGGGGGATTGCCATGTTAATCTTGGACTAAATCGGCCACCATAGGAGTTAAAACGAAATCGGAATTGAGAGGAACAGAAAGTAATATTCACTGGATGGTCATATACCTTTTCACCGCTAGATGGGGGAAAATATCACACAGTGGAGCTTTAAGTTGCTCATACTAAACTTTTTCTACAATCGGTAGTTCATTCACCTTTTAAAATATAGTTTGTCTAAAAATGCAAGTTATGTTTTTTTTAAAGTTAATGCACAGAAATTCACAGCAGGAGAAGAAGAAAGCACAGTTGACTTCGTGATGGCATCTGGTCCAGATGTTGAAGTAAGTGGCGAAAGAGTGCTGGATATTCTCAGAACGATTCTGAGTGAACAACCAAACCCTGAGGACTTTGGCAAGGCAGCTGAGGTGTTGAAAAGATGGAGCAAACTGAACAGTGTTACCACAGATAAGAAAGAAGGCAACTTCCCTCAAAACTGGCTCAGTGAGTATCTTCAAGAAGTTGATCAGTTAGTGGAAAACCACATCCCCACACTGCCAGTAGAGGGAGCACCAGGATCTCAGCTCCAGGACTTTCTAAAGAACACACGGGGAATGATATTCCATGAGGTGCTTCGATTAACGCCTGTACTGGAAGACACTGGGCTGCTAGTTCATCTGACTGACAGTTACAGCCGTCACCTCTTGACCAAGTTAAAGCTGCTCCTAAACAGAGATCTGTCTGTGAAAGATACCTTCTGCCTATTACAGTTGGGAAAAGATGTTTTCTTCAGGTATGCAATGCAAATTTGTTGTAAATGTAACATTTGTATGACAAGTTAATTTTTGAACCGTTGAAATGCGCACTATCATGTAAACGTTTGGAGCAACATTGTTTTTGTTTTTGAAAAAAGAAGACACTTTGATTCAGGAAGGATGCATTAAAGGTACACTATGTAGTATTTTTGCAGTAAAATATCCAAAAACCACTAGGCCAGTGTTATATATTTTGTTTAGTTGAGTTCTTACAATTCCCCAAATGTTTCCAACTATTTGTAAATTGTGAGAAAATTGCTAGCCTATTTTAACCAAGGAACCGGGACGTCTGAGGGAGTCGCCTGTCAATTGCGTCATATCTATATATAATAAATATATAAAGTGTGTTACAAATCAAATGTATTATTATTATTATTGTTATTATATATCTGCGTTACCCTCGGTTTCTGGTTTTATTCTGCAGAAACGCTTTACTCTCACTGCAATGTGAATTAAGTGTCACAGCAGCCGCCGAGCAAACTATTCTGTTATAACAGAATAACATCATCACATCATTCAACACACTCAGATGTATCTAATATGATCCACAGAGCTGTGTTACCTCACGCTCATGACCGTAAAAGCGAAAATGACATTGGTGACTGTGGCATAATAAAAGTCTGGCTGCTTGCGAGGCCCTTTAGCAGTGTGCAGCAACTTCCAGCAAGTGTCACAACAGAGCAACCGCTGAGTGAACGCACAGAGTAACATCATAACATCATTTTAAACACACTTAAATGTATCTAATATGATAAACCGAGCTGGGAAAGCGGATATAGCGCCGGCGACTGTGCCTGGGCGTCATAATAAAAGTCCTGTTCTTTGCGAGGCGTTTTTGCTTAACAATCACTCCAGTGGCCTTGCTCAGCACCACAACACTCTTTCCAACACTCTGTCCTTCCTACTACAGTACGTTAATAACTGAATCCATGATCATGATTTCTGCCCGAGTCCTATTTTCCACTGGCTGTGAGGTGAAGACCACATGTCCCAAGATTCTGAGCTCAAACTTGGCGTCATCAAACTACACCTTTGTTTTGAATAGGCGTTCTCTAGTCTAGCGGACAGAAAAATTACATAGTGCAGCTTTAAATTGATTTTAAAAAATTACACTAAAGACATTTATTGTATATCAAGTATATGTTTTTCTTTCTAACTTGATTTCTGAAGGATAATGTGTCACTGAAGGCTGTATTAAAGGTTGGTTGCATGTGATTTTACATGAAAATACATGAAACTACATTTGGCCATCTAACCAATCTAAGACCATTGCGTTTTTCGGAGGGAGGGGCTTCATAGAAGCAGGAAGCAAACAAGCCGTTCAAAGGACAGTGGAGACAGCGGTGTGGAATAAAGGTCAAATAGAAGAAAAATACAGCATTTAAAAAAAAGAAGTATTAAGACTTTACTGCACCCCATAAACACAACCAAGCCTAGAAAAAAAAAACACGGAACCACCCCTTTAATGATACTGAAAATTCAGCTTTTCCGACACGGGAAGAAATTACATTTAACAGGTATTAAAATAAACAGTTCTTTTAAATTGTAACATTATTGTCTTGAAGAGCGCAAGAGACTTCTTTGAAAAAGGTTTTAACATATCTAACCAACCTTGTGAATATTAATGTCTGGTTACTACTATTAAGAACATTTTGAACCTTAATGTGTACTAATATTACTACTTGTACTCATTTATGTTTCAGTTCAGGCTTAAAACTGACGGTGTTCGACCCGCTGCTGTTGACAGGATGGTTTGAAAGAGCAAAGCAGAAACTGCTTCAAGAACTTCAGGTAGGAGTTCACAGGTTATGACTGTTTGTGTGTTATTTAATGAATGTATTTGACTCTCATCATAATGACTTATATCTCAGTAATGCATTAAGGGATCCAAAACAAGAGAGATGTAACACACATGTCTCTGTCCAACTTTAATTGCAACAGAAGAACATATCTAGGACTTTACAGAACATCCTACACTATGATGAGCAGCATGAACATAATGAGGACTCAATGGATGAGGAAACATTCATAAGACTTCACATAGACGTCACTCAGGTAGCTCTTGGTAACATAAAGCAAGACTAATTTTCTTATGTAAAAAAGTATCACATAGATTTATATGATATATTGCTTGCATATCATGTTTTCCCTTCACAGTGCCTGAATCATGCTATTTTAGATGCAAAACCATTTGGTCTGACCTTGATGCATGCGGTACAAATACTCTGTAGTGAAGAGCTGCAAGGTTTTGCTCAGAAGTAGGTTTCTCATCTTATTACCCCCTGCTCACAGATTAAAACGATTCTCATTTAATAAATATCCAGTAATTATCTATTTAGTTCAGGTTTTTGATCCAACATAAATATATGTTTTCTTAGGTATGTGGATACTGAGAATAAACGTCTAATAGAACTAAAGTTCACTGAGAACAACTCTTTGTATCCGTTTCGGATAATCAACTCTTGTATGGAACTCAGGTATTTACTAATGATCATTAACTATACGTGGCTCAGAAACTTAACATTGAATATTTAATTCTGTTTATGAAAATATCAAGATATATTTGTCACTCCTGACTGATTTATTCAAATTGTCAGATTATAATTGTGGGGATATCTGTAATGTTTTGGTCCAGAGGATAATGTCTTATAAAGCAAACAAACTAAAGTAATCCACATGGAAGGAAGTGTCGGTCCATTACCTGGGGCGGAAGAAACCGCAGAGCGTGCTTCCTTACCCAGAGAGAGAGCACTGGAACTCACGGGTGAAGGCAGAGAAAAGGCCAAGCCTGTCTCTAACTATCCATGAGATCCATCTGCGTCTGCGACCCCCACAATCTCAACAATATTAAGATAAAGTGTCTAATATTTGACCACCATATTGGTCTAAAACTGGAACTAGATTATGACTAGAGT
This sequence comes from Pseudorasbora parva, assembly GCF_024679245.1. Taxonomy (NCBI): domain Eukaryota; kingdom Metazoa; phylum Chordata; class Actinopteri; order Cypriniformes; family Gobionidae; genus Pseudorasbora; species Pseudorasbora parva. Next base: position 9,695,252 of record NC_090188.1, on the reverse strand, counting down.
CATTATATCCTGTGGTGTATAATTAAAAAAATATATGAGTGCAACTATTAATTTCTTTGCATTAAAACTTTTTTTTAAGTGAACTTTGTAGTGGACTTTGAATTGCCTTTTTTTCCCAGTGTATTGATTCACATGCTTACAGTAAGATGTAACCCGACAATCTTTAATTCCTGGGAATTTTCTGCAGTTTTGTCATAAAATCTGTGTTATCTTACTACAGATGTTGCGCTACACAAATCAGTCCAGATGAAAACCCCAGCAATGTCGTCTCAAGCACTATAAGCATGCTAAAGGAACTGGAAAATAAGGCTTCATCCATTGTGCATAAGATCATGACATGCTTAGCACAGGTATGTCTCGATTTCTTCAACATGATGTGTTTATGATCCTCTGTTCAGAAGAAAATAATGCTATCATATTTCAGATGCAGATTTCTCCATGCTATTGATATAAACAACAAGAATACTGATACCTTTCCTATCACATTTTATATCAATCTTACAATCATGTTTGTCTTTAAATGTTCATTTTTAGGCCAATTTAAAAAGTTATTTCAAGACAAATAATGTGGATATTGATAACCTGATGGAGGCAATCCAAAGGCAGTGTGCATCTCTGCCTCCGAACGCCTTAAAGATCAAAACGGTACGCACAGTGTATGACCTTAAAACTAATTAAAAAGATTCAAGCTCCATACCTCAGCCCCTCATTCTCTCCAACACTCCCTTTATTTCTGACAGATCATTGTGAAAATAGCTTACGACTGTGTTTCCAAAGTGTACCTGGAATGCCTGTTGAAGACAAAGTTCAGAAAGCTAGAGAAGCTTTGGGGAAACGCTGAGGAAAAGATAAAAGAGGATGTTCAATATTTTCAAGAAACATTCTCTGAACTGGTGAAGAAAATGCCATTTCCATTTGTATTTAAAGCCTGATTTCCTGATGCACTTGACGACTAGAAATCAGGGTCAAATAACATTTAAGGGAGACCTATTATGCCCTTTGATTTGTGAATCAAAGGTCTTGATTTTTTGGGGGGGGGGGGGGGGGGTAGCTTGTATAGAATAGCTTTTGATTTGGTGCATTCAAGTCATGCCAGAAATATCTTATTTGGGAGTTGAACACACATTAACACCACAACAGTGTCATAAAAATACGAGTGGGAAGCTCTTGAGCCGTGAGTTTGGGGCATGTCAGTGACAAATGTGGCAGAATACATCCATACTTATTATATTTAGCAGTGACATTTTCAGGCTTTTTTATTTACAACAAAATAATGCATGCACAAAATATACTAGCATTGTAATATAACATTTACAGTGGCTTCATAAATGAATTTAAAAAAAAAGCTAAACACACCTGATGCACTTACAGTAATAAAGTTACATCACCATCTTGCTCCAATTAAAGTGAGTTTGAGCCACCTGATGTCATAAACATGACCCTTAATATAAACTTCACAGTGATATACTTAGGGTAGGAATTATTTAAATGAGGATATACCATTCCCAGAAGAAAACTCAATACTTTAATGGACTTTGTGCTTTGTAACTTTGCAGACCCTTCACGCTTAAATCAGCAACATTACACACTAAAGAAAGTGTAAATGTAGGACCCCTTTGACATATTTTCCCCTTGATTTTTGACATGTACAGTACGTTTTTACATTTATTATATAAAATGAAAATCTCATCGCTAGATCTTTCTGCCTGCAGAATAGCGATGTTGTCCAGGAAAACCAGCTCCTTCAGAGAATGAGTGAAGTTTTACTTCACAGTGATGTAGATGCCCTGAAGATTATCTGTGGTGAATTATACAGAGATTTCCCACATGAGAGGTAAACCCAGACCAAACATTAGCACTACACATTCTATGTATTGATAGGTGTTTAAATGTAGGCTCCATCTCTGTTTATTGTGTGAGTGTATTCAAACAGTGAAGTCTTCTAAATGTTTTGCAGTGAGCAGTACGTAGCTGGTCTGCTGCGCTGGAAGGGGGTGTTATCAAAGCGACAGGTGGGGGAAATACTGGATGCGATTCGGGACCTGTCTCCGTCTCCAAATCATAGTCCAAATCCTTGTCCAAATCCTAGTCCAAATAATCGTCCAATTCATAGTTCAAATAATAGTCCAAATCATAGCTCAAATCATAGTCCAAATAATAGTCCAAATCATAGCCTAAATCATAGTCCAAATAATAGTCCAAATCATAGCCCAAATCATAGTCGTGTCACCTGTTCTTTGGGCCTTTGTTCTTGTCCTAGCTGGCTTCAAAATAGATGCCTCTGAACCCAGTTGATATGCAGGCCTATCAACATCATTGGCTTGTTTTGTAAAAATGCCCCAAGCCAACTTGCAGATCTAAAACATTATTGTTCAAGGAGGTCAGATGCTGAAAACGAAGGTTAATATTTTCAAGGAAAGACATTTGGTAACATTTTATGATGATACCCTCAACAGACATTCTATGGACTTCAACTTTGATCAACATGTCAGCTCATTCAGTCAACCATAAACAGTTGGTTAAAGTATAAGATATGGAGAAGGTTCTCCAATCACTGTGCTATTTGTGCCTTCTAGCATTCAAATCTGAACAGATCAGGTGTCAGAACTACTCCAGTGATTTTATCTCCCAGACTGTATGAAATAATAACATGCTTTTTAAAATGAAGCCAACTATTAATTGATATAGTATGATATATTTTCAATGGTATTGTTAGCTCCTGGTATTAAGATGCATTTTTGATAATGTTCGAAGTGTTCCATTTATACTGAATGAACATGCATGCTAAATTTGTCTATATATTCTAATAATTTGTTAACAACATGTATTCTTTACTTCAATGAGCTCATTGCTTCTGCTTTGAAAACTGTTTAAATGTATAAATTGTTAGCTAACTGCATTATTTGTATGTACACTTCTGCAATGCATAACTTGGACAGTCACCTCTAATAGATCACTCTAAATTGTAATGTAGACACATGCATTTTCTGTAAAGATTCTTTGAAATGATAGGCTAGGCTATTGTGAAAAGCACAATAAAAATAAATGTTTATTGAATTGAATGAATACAGGTGGAAATGAGTTTATTAACTTTGTAAAGCCTAATGGCCAGAAAAATGTACATTTTGTTAAAAAATAAATAAAAAAGATTTATTGATGATCATATTTGATGGCTTTTATTATAGCTAGAATAGGCTGCAAAATATATAGACCTCATACAGAGGCCCAAATTGAGCAAAATATGCAATTTGGTGCAGTAACTGAATTAGGCTATATGGCCCAAAAGCAAGATAAAATTCTAATAGTTTGTAATGTAAGTCAATGAGATCTTTATGGCCCGCCTGTGACAAAACTAATTAAGGTAAATACACATCGCTACAGTGAGTATGAACCGGTTGAACCTGACACTACAACTGCGTTCAACCGATGCTGGCCCATTTAGAAAAAAAGATGTCAGTTAGCCAGATTGCACAGTCGGCACGGATCTGGCCCAATATCATTTCACCGATGCCGACAGTGAGCCATCAGTGGCGCATTTCAGTCGGAAATATGTGATTTTATTGCCATCCGAATGCAGTGTTTTTCTCCCACCACCTGCGTAAAAATCCCCGGCCGAATTACCTACTAGGCTACTGTTTTTTGACAAATACCAAGGTCGTGTGGTTAATTAATTGCCGTCCTAATCCACATCTCTTTTCAAGAAGAGGTCGCTTCAAACTGTTTACCTCTTTGACCCCTGTTTCCAGTAGCAGTATTAACGGATGCATTTTAACACGATCTATCCTACACTTTTATTACTAAAAAGCGGAAAATATTTTCAAGAATAATCATTCGTCACCGCTCAAAAGAGAAAGAGAAGAAAAACACGTAGGGGAGACCGGGGGCAATTGTAACAGGGGGCAATTGTAACATCTCAAATTACACCAATCAGAAATGAGTCAGAATCATGAAACTCATTTTGCATATGCTCAGTGGAGATCCCTCTCTGCCTGCCAAAGGACAAGCTGCTGAGTGATACTTGGTAAAGTTTTTCTGCAAAGACTCATTTTTTAGGCGTGAAAGTGATTTTTCTCACCTACAGAATTTTCCTTATACTGTTAAAAAAATTAATGTCTATAAATTTAAATCTGTCTTGTATTCATGACCATTCTGTTTTCTAACATTTAATATATTTGTCAAACATTTGCTTTATTGTTTCTAGCTAGTAGGGTAGCTTGTCATGAGGTCGTACAGTCGGGGGCAATTGTAACACTGCGTTACAATTGCCCCCGACACCCATCAAAATAGTGTCCAGCTTTAGTAAGGACATCAAAATAGACAACCCCCACCCCCGACCCCCCACCAATAATTTAAGAAAAGTGTATTTAGTTCAGTTTTTAAATATCTATGTCATACATCTCTAAATATTTTATTGCAGTATAGCAGACCAGTGGTTTATAGTCTTTGAGTGCCTCTCAATCTGGGGACTGGGGTTCAAATCCCACCAAGAGCAAATTTTAGTGCTTTCTAATTCTTCAATATCTATGCATTTAAATACTGCCATATACTACCCATTGGTGTAAGATCAACACATTTACTATTATTTTTGGCTTGTAATACAACCCTACCATGGAAATTCAATATAGAAAATAGATGATTGTTTTTTTTTTCTAATGTCGTAATAATAATGTGATAATGTGAAAAGTTTTTTCTGTTCAGTTTAATATTTATGTATAGCCTACAAATTAACTATACCCTATTAAACTATGTATACTGTGTTATCAATATATTTAGTGGCATAGTACAGAGCTTAAAGATTTTGCCTCTCAGTCTGGATCCATTTTACTGAGTAGGCCCTGTACACTCTTTGTTTACAGCATGCTGTTCAGACCAAGGAAAATAGTAAGGGAAGTGTCACTGTCCATATTCTAATTGATTTTAAATAGTTTAAATTATATCTATATTCTTTGAAGTTTATTGGGGTCCTTGGTATTTATACAAAGGTATTACATGTGTTGTTACAATTGCCCCCGCATGGTGTTACAATCGCCCCCGCATGTGGGGGCAGATGTAACATTTGACTTGTAATGTTTCAATCAGTATTGTGACTCTAACATTGCTTGTAAAACAATTTGGTGAATGTTAACAAGTAGAACATAGATACAAGTTACCAACATACATTTTTTATCCAAATATTTCAAAAGGTTTTTGAGCAATGAACACATGACCAAAATGTGTTACAATTGCCCCCGGTCTCCCCTAAACATTTGAAACTAGCCGTTATTACGGCAGTAATTAGCCTATCGTATGTTCAATTTGCAGCATTGTATTAACTTTTTTTTAAAACAGAAGATTTAAATAATTAATAATTTTCTATTATTAAATTAAATATGATTTTATTCTTATTATTACAAGCATATGACATTTTTGCAGCAGACAATCATTCGATTGACCCCGTGAACACACAGGGGCACGAGTCACCATTCATCCAAATGCACGAGTTTTATCACTGTGGTGGCATGCGAATGTATTCTTACTGACGTCCTCGAGAAACAATTACCGTCCGAATAGGCCTGGACACATAATTCATATTTCTCTCGGGTCCAGTAGCCTAAAAGCCTCTCGTTCCCTTCATTTGGCTTCGTCATAGATAATTGTGGCCCCGCCTTTCCAAAACCTATGGATGAGAAGAACTTGAATTTCATTATTTAGTTAGGCTACTATAGAGCACAGCTAACCTTTTCGTGGATCTAAGTAAAACAGACTCTAAAAGCACCAAATGCAAAGTAAGACTTCACTTACAAAAATGTTTTCGTGGAGGAGAAAAAACTTACCCAGGACTGACGAGCAGATTCCTCTTGTGAAAAACATGCCAATACACCACGCAAAAACGTCGGATGGTAAGATAATGTTTTATTATTATCTTTTTTAAATCTTCAGACGTTATTGGAGGGTAAAATAAAACATCTTGTCACCATCAGTTGTCACCAAAAACATGACTCCAATGGTGGCTTGAAACATCATACAACTTTTACAGCAAAATATAATAAACGCTGGCCTACATTAAGCTAAAACATAAATTATTTCTGAATAACAAACATTTATGTCATTATAAATCCACGTTTTGACCAAAAACACAATTTAAGTGCATCATCATAAATCAAACTGAGCTCAGCAGGTTTTAATTTATTATCTCACCACCAAATTTGACATAGTATGTTTTTGCTTTTTAATATTTTAAGTGCCATATTTCTAAATATGTGCATTGCACAATGCTTGTATTCTTTAAATGTGAACACTGGTGCAGTCCGTTTGCTTGTTGTTTAACTTAACAAGTCTAAAAGTTCAAAAGCAATTAATGCACAGAAATAATTGACAACAGGAGAACAGGAATGCTGCAAGATGGCATCTGGTTCAGGGGTTGAAGGGAGTGGCAAGAAAGAGTTGGATATTCTCAGAACGATTCTGAGTGAACAATCAAACCCTGAGGACTTTGGCAAGGCAGCTGAGGTGTTGAAAATATGGAGCAAACTGAACGGTGTTACCACAGATAAGAAAGAAGGCAACTTCCCTCAAAACTGGCTCAGTGAGTATCTTCAAGAAGTTGATCAGTTTGTGGAAAACCACAGTCCCACACTGCCAGTAGAGGGAGCAGCAGGATCTCAGTTCCAGGACTTTCTAAAGAACACACGGAGCATGATATTCTATGAGGTGCTTCGATTAACGCCTGTACTGGAAGACACTGGACTGCTAGTTCATCTGACTGACAGTTACAGCCGACACCTCTTGACCAAGTTAGACCTGGTCCTAAACAGAGATCTGTCTGTGAAAGAGACCTTCTGCCTATTACAGTTGGGAAAAGAGGTTTTCTTCAGGTATGCAATGCAAATTAGTTATAAATGGAAAAACTGGAACACAAATTATATGGAAAACCATCAGGATAAGGATGCATTACATTTCACAATATTACTGTTTTTACTATATTTTTGAACAAATAAATGCACCCATGAAAAGCATAATAGACTTATATGCAGTCATTTGTGTTTCAGTTCAGACTTAAAACTGACAGTGTATGACCCTCTGATGGTGACAGGATGGTTTGAGCGAGCAAAGCAGAAACTACTTCAAGAACTTCAGGTAGGAGTTCACAGTTTATGGCTGTTTGTGTGTTACAGTTTTTTACAATCACTATGACAATTTTTTCAATACGTTTAACTTCCTAAACTCTTAACACACCAACACACCTACATCACACAATTGACAAAACAGTTAAAGGTGCAATATGTAGTATTTTTGCAGTAAAATATCCCAAAATCACTAGGCAGGTGTTATATATTTTGTTCAGTTGAGTACCTACAATATCCCAAATGTTTCCAACTCTTTGTAAATTGTGAGAAAATTGCTATTTTAACTAAGGACCGGGACGTTTCAGCGTTTGAGGGAGTCGCCTGTCAATCGCGTCATATCTGCGCTATAGGTTTCGGGTTTTACTCAAGGGGGTAATCTAGCACTCGGAAAGCGTTCCACCCATAGGGGCGGCCATTGCTAACCAAGCCATCACCTGCTGTCAGCATTCCATTGACTCATATTCATTTGTGCGTCACTTTGACAGCGAATAACTTTACATCTGAGGCGTTTAAAGACTCCATTTGTCCATTGTTTATTTATAAAGAAACACGACAATGCATTAAAGGCTCCATTACCTTGTATCTTACACTATCGCCCCCTAGAAGCTGTTTTTGTAAAAATAGGCTAACTATTTCGTCATAACCAACGCGACTCTGTCGCACAGTTGAGAAATTACCGTATAGACAGGAGGAGACGCTCAGAAACAATCTTTTACTGTCTATGAGACAGTTGGGGGGACGTGGAGACATAAAGTCCGATAAAGTCAAGGGAGAAGAATGGGGAGAAGCCGATAGTGAGCCAAAAGCAACGGGAGAAAATATTTAAACAATGTGATTCAGATTTCACTTTCCACAACTACTAGAAGACCTACAACTGTCAGACAGGTTGCTCACGTCACATCTACGTCATCAAGCTCAGTCTGAGCCTGCGCAGTTCGCTCAGCCATCAGGAAGTGAGTGCCTCTGACTGGCCTCATTTTCCGCCGTTGACGTCTATGGGATAGCTCTGTCCATTTCTTTTACTGTCTATGGTTTTACTTGGCAGGAGCGCTTTACTCTTAGCAGTGTGAACAAGTGTACGCACGGAGTAACGTCATAACATAATTTTAAACACACTTAAATGTATCTTATATGATAAACAGAGCTCCATTACCTCATAATCATAACCGGAAGAGCAGATCAGTGCAGGCGCCCGGCGAATGTGTCCTGTCCCGTCATAATAAAAGTCCTGGTATTTGCGAGGCGGATATTTGTTTAACAATCGCTCCAGCGGCTGTGCTCAGGTCCACAACACTCTGTCCTGCTCTGCTTTACACTACAGTAACGTTAATAACCGCATGCATGAACGTGATTTCTGCCCGAGTCCTATTTTTCACCGGCTGTGAGGTGAAGACCACATGTCCCAAGTTGCTACGCTCAAACTTTGCGTCATCAAACTACGCGTTTGTTTTTAATAGGCGCCCACCAGTGGACGGAAAGTTGCATAGTGCACCTTTAATTTCAAGCTCAAAATCACACATTGTAAACTAAACTACACTCTAAAAACTAATTCAGAGGACCTTTAGTCATTACATAAATATATATATTGTTGTGAAATAAAAAATCAAGTTCTGAGAAACTATTAGACTTTTTAATTGTAATTGTTATTTTATTGAGTTGGGATGACACACAAATTATGCCTATTGATGAAATATACTATCATGACTTGTCAGAGTTTAACATTTTCAGTTAATCAAGAAACAATTTAATTTTAAGTTCTGTTAATGTAAAAAACAATTTGATGACGTGCAAACAGCTAGCCCACAGTTTCCGCGCACAAGGCCATGCAACGAGACGAGTGAAGCATGTGGTGAATGGTAAGTAGTTTTATGCTTAATTACACATATTCGCATTCGCTCAGGATTCAGTTGGTGACAGCCTGCAGTGGTTGGCCAAAAGTGGCTCGCCAGCGACAATATCTGGCCCGCCAGCGACAATATCTGGCCCGCGGCGAGCCCGCATCTGCCGAATCTGGCAGATTGTTTTGATAGTGGCTGGTTCTGAAACATATCTGTCAGTGTAACGGAGGCGAGTTAATGAGAACTGTGCAGGTAAACTCCCGTTATTTCAAGAGACGATCACTTGATCTATGTGGCCGGTGGAAAATTACGCAGCATTTAGTCTCATCGTTAGAGCGTCAGACTCCCGTGCAGAAAAGACCGGAGTTCGAGCCCCGCTCAGGGTGGGTAGTGCGAATTTATATCAACATTCAATCAAGTTTGTCTTTAGTGATTTTGCCTTTTTTTTTAAAAAAAATACAGCAACGTTTTAGCAGCAATGTTTTATTTTAGGATAAATTCAGAGCTTTCAATTTGAAAAGTTCTGAAAGACATTCAAGAGTCTGTGGAATAGATCGCTAGACACGCCTCTAAAAGAGCCGTCATGAAATGTCTGGTATGATGACAAAACGAACAGTGAAATATTGAAACGTTTGATTATATCGCGGGGCGTCAGCACCAACACGTGAACAATAACAACTCAAATTCAGCTTCCTTTTTATCAAAAAATATTGACAAGAACCAGCAAAAAGGGGCCATGCTTCAACTTCGTTGCAGATTAGACACACTAGCTTTGCATTCACAAAACCAGGTAGGATGCATGCACAGATGTCTGCCCATTCTTCTTTGTATGCCCTGTTTTTGCTGTTAACTTTTTAGACTCTTTGATAGTGCTATCTTAAATGTTAACATCACTCTGCACTCGCCTAATAGTTTAGCCTGCCACCAAAACGCAAACGATTGCAAAAAAATGCAGTTTACTACGTGAGGATGCCAAGGAATAATTCTGAGCGTAAAAGTATGCCACATGACGTCAAATAAGTATTACAATAGGTTCCATGTGTAACAAGCAAATTTAAATACATTTATAATTCACAATATGGAAAGTGGAAATAATAAAACATAGTTCATTAAGAGCAATCAAACATGCCAATAATGGGCTTATTCAAATCCTCTTTTATGTTTTGACTTATTTTTATTTATTTATTTATTCATTAAATTATCCCTTGACTATATTCTGGCCCGCCATCTAGTGGCAATTTTTTTTGGGCCCGTGGCCAAATATAGGCTACTTGTAACCAAATACTGAAATCTGTAAGTCCTTACTCTGAAATCTGCGCAGTGTTGATAGTAACGTTATAACTGGTCTGTGTGCCGAGGAGGTAAAGTTAGCTAACGTTATAGCTGTAGCCTGTCACTAATTGAGCTAACTTAGCTACACTATTTGTTCAGATACTTTGTTCAAAACCAGTCGGAATTATGTAGGGCCCTATGAATTACGTTTTATTTTTTCCTAAATTTCGTTTTAGTTATTTCTCCGAATTTCGTTTTTTTTTTAACCTTCTGCTCGTATTTTACCTCAAAAAAGTGTGTTTTACAGCCTGTTCTCGTCTGTTAAGAATTTATTTTGAAGAACCATATTTCATAAGGTTCAATATTCACGTTAAGACCGTGAATGTGATAATTAGTTAAACACATGGGTTACAGAGGGGCTGGGCGATAAAACGACATGTCTCGAGATAGACATGTAATCAATAGGCTTTTTTTATTTATTAAATATACGTTATATTTTTCTTCGTCGGAAGAAACGGGAGGCTGAGTGTGGCTAAAGATTTTTTCTCACGGTCATGACAGAAGAGCAAAAACATGGTAAGCCTGAATGTCATTAGGAAAAAAAAAAAATTATCATTAATGGTGTCTATTTATATTTTAAAAAATTAGCTTCCTGGAAAACACAGAAAAAATTATTTTCTATAGCTAGGACAGGGCTCAACTTAATTATTAAGCTCATGTTACTTAGAAATGTGTTTTATTGTGGCCAAAAAACTTTTTCACCTAACTTAAAACATTATGTTGGATCAACTTAATTACTTGCATTCATGTAGAAAATTATTAAGTTCATGTTACTTAAAAATGTGTTTTATTGTTGCCTAAAAGGTAATTCACCATACTCAAAATATCGCTTAGAATTAATGTAATTCTGCCAGTAGTCTTAACATTAAAATTCTAGTGGAAAACGTTAACATATTTTTTTTTGTTGACCCAATGTTTTATTTTTTAGAGTGTACAACACTCATTTTCAAAATACAATAATACACTAACACAATACACTATGTCTACCCAAACAATTCAAACATGTCTCAAAATCCAATGTTTTTCCTAAACATAACATATGTTCTTGGACCAACAGGAACATTTAGTCATTCATTGCACAATGTCATAAAAACGTAGTAACATTCGATGGAAATACAGACACAGCATTATTTTATCAGGTCTGTATATTTTATTGATCATAGATTCTGATTTTCACTGCAGTTTCTTTTGAAGCCTCTCCACATTTTTGTTTTGTTGGGTTTAGTAAATTGTATGAATTGTTGTTTTTTTTGCTGCAGAAATGCAATACAAAAAATAAATGGCCCATCTCAGAGTATTTTATAGAATGCTATATGATAGCCTGGTTTATGACTGGTCTATGATAGTAGCTCTTATTTTATCAGTTACCCTAATTCTGGCCCTTCTTTGAGCACCACCATGCATTCTAACTCCTCAATCTCTACCTTGTCCTCGTCCCAGTCATTTCTCTTGTCCTGGTACTCATCTTCCTCTCCATCATGCAGGCATTTTTCTTACTTTCTTTGTGTTGCTCTATATTGTTCCTTTTTCACATAAGATCAGCCCAAAGACGCCAGTGTTTACTGTATATGGTCATGTGAACGAAAGAACATCAACACTTGAACAATTTCCTAAATGAAAATCAGCTGTGATTTATATATTTGCAAACCTTCAATCAGCGGTTTCTCAGTAACAATGGGGGGATATATATTTGTGTTTCAATTCACAATATGAACAGCTGTTCACTTTGACTTTAGGGTTTAGATCATGGCGTTATCTGTTCCGACATACAGTGTTAAAGCATTGGTAAATTTGGCAGTAAAAATCCATTGTTTTGGTCTTGGTTGAGCTTGTGTGTAAAAGAAGTTCAAGTATTTTAAATTTGTGTTAACTATATGCATTTTGTGTAAAAGCAACAATAAATGTGTTAGTAGTATAGCCTACACTATGGAGAGAAAACAGTATCTAAACCTTCCACAAATGTACGTGAGAGATCCACATTCGCGTGTACCAATCCACAAATGCACGCGAGAGATCCACATGCGCGCGCACCAATTCACAAATGCACGCGAGAGATCCACATGCGCACGCACCAATTCACAAATGCACGCGAGAGATCCACATGCACGCACCAATTCACAAATGCACGCGAGAGATCCACACACACAAAGCAATCCACAAATGCACGCGAGAGATCCACACACACAAAGCAATCCACAAATGCACTCGAGAGATCCACACACACATTTGATTATGTGTAAATTACACACCTGTAATTTAATGCACAGTAAATCACAAGTCTTTTGCATTGGTGTTCTTCTTAGAATGCCCCTGAATATGCGCTTTTGTACCTGTGGAATGTTTTGAGACTGTCGTTCCGTGGCCTTGATTCACAAATGCACAGAAGCCCATTCGTATCTGTCCCAAAGATGCGATACAGTGTTCTTCCTCCAGAGGGCGCTTACCGGCCTTCGAACTGAATCTTCCAAAGGGCTAAATTCATTTTGTTTTCTGACTTGGTGAGACAACTGAAGTCTAAACATTTTTCACTAAATATCTTATGCATAAATACAAATATAGAAAACAAACCTTTTTTTATTCTTCAACATGAGATCAGAAAATATATAGCCTATTAAAAAAAAACATTCGGATAACAGGAAAGCTTTTAAGTCTTTGAAATGATTTCTGTAACTGTTGGTCATTACTAGGCTCAGTACTATCGCAAGTGCTGTGCCAAGTGTGAGACTGAACAGGGCAGGCACGTGCAGAGGGGGGAGCTTTGGGTGCTCGAGCCCTAGCCCTTTTTCAAAATAAATCAAAAGTGCCCCTCTCAGACAAATATCAATGATAATATTTTTGGTCAATAAAACAAAATAAATTTAACTTATAATAACATGACAATGTGTACAATATTAACGAATGGCTCAAAAGTCGGAAAATGTCTGTTTTTTTTTCCCCTCTGCACCTCTGCACGTGCCTGCCCTGTTCAGTCTCACACTTGGCACAGCACTTGCGATAGTACTGAGCCTAGTAATGACCAACAGTTACAGAAATCATTTCAAAGACTTAAAAGCTTTCCTGTTATTTGAATGTTTTTTTTTAATAGGCTATATATTTTCTGATCTCATGTTGAAGAATAAAAAAAGGTTTGTTTTCTATATTTGTATTTATGCATAAGATATTTAGTGAAAAATGTTTAGACTTCAGTTGTCTCACCAAGTCAGAAAACAAAATGAATTTAGCCCTTTGGAAGATTCAGTTCGAAGGCCGGTAAGCGCCCTCTGGAGGAAGAACACTGTATCGCATCTTTGGGACAGATACGAATGGGCTTCTGTGCATTTGTGAATCAAGGCCACGGAACGACAGTCTCAAAACATTCCACAGGTACAAAAGCGCATATTCAGGGGCATTCTAAGAAGAACACCAATGCAAAAGACTTGTGATTTACTGTGCATTAAATTACAGGTGTGTAATTTACACATAATCAAATGTGTGTGTGGATCTCTCGAGTGCATTTGTGGATTGCTTTGTGTGTGTGGATCTCTCGCGTGCATTTGTGGATTGCTTTGTGTGTGTGGATCTCTCGCGTGCATTTGTGGATCGGTGCGCGCGCATGTGGATCTCTCGCGTGCATTTGTGGATTGCTTTGTGTGTGTGGATCTCTCGCATGCATTTGTGGATTGCTTTGTGTGTGTGGATCTCTCGCGTGCATTTGTGAATTGGTGCGTGCGCATGTGGATCTCTCGCGTGCATTTGTGAATTGGTGCGCGCGCATGTGGATCTCTCGCGTGCATTTGTGAATTGGTGCGCGCGCATGTGGATCTCTCGCGTGCATTTGTGAATTGGTGCACGCGCATGTGGATCTCTCACGTACATTTGTGGAAGGTTTAGATACTGTTTTCTCTCCATACTACACAGACAGATTTTGTCCTAACTGTGTTAAGAGTTTAGGAAATTTGTCAAAGGTATTGACAAAATTGTCATAGCAATTGTAAAAAAAAATATTTTTATGAGTGTATTTGACTCTCATCATAATGACTTATATCTCACTAATGAATGAAGAGGACCCAAAACAAGAGAGATGTAACACACATGTCTCTGTTCAACTTTAATTGTAACAGAAGAACATCTCTAGGACTTTACAGAACATCCTACACTATGATGATCAGCATGGACATAATGAGGACTCAATGGATGAGGAAACATTCATAAGACTTTACATAGACGTCACTCAGGTAGCTCTTGGTAGCATAAAGCAAGACTTATTTTTATTTTCTAATGTAAAAAGGTATCACATGGATTTATATGATATATACATTTACATTTACATTCATGCACCCAGTGCCTGGATGGGAGAACAACTGGGAAAACCGGGTTGCTGCTGGTAGAGGTGTTAGTGTAACCAGCAGGGGGCGCTCACCCTGTGGTCTATGTGGGGCGTAATACCCCAGTATAGTGATGGGGACACTGTACTGACAAAGAGCCCCGTCTTTCGGATGAGACGTTAAACCGAGGTCCTGACTCTCTGTGGTCGTTAAAAATCCCAGGAAGTCCTTTGGAATAAGATTAGGGGTGTAACCCCGGCATCCGGGCCAAATTTGCCCACTGGCCTCTGTCCATGATGCCTCCTAATAATCCCCATATCCTGATTGGCTTCATCACTCGGTCTCCTCTCCACCAATCAGCATGTGTGTGTGGTGGGCGTTCTGGCGCAATATGGCTGCCGTCGCATCATTCAGGTGGATGATGCACATTGGTGGTGGTTGAGGAGATTCCCCCCTTCTATATGTAAAGCGCTTTGAGTGCCTAGAAATGTAATGAATTATTATTATTATTATTATTATTATTATTATTATTATTATGGAGGACAGATATGATATGTTACTTGTATATCATGTTTTCCCTTCACAGTGCCTGAATCATGCTATTTTAGATGCGAAACCATTTGGTCTGACCTTGATGCATGCGGTACAAATACTCTGTAGTGAAGAGCTGCAAGGTTTTGCTCAGAAGTAGGTTTCTCATCTTATTACCTCTTGCCTACGGCTCACAGATTAAAACGATTCTCATTTAATAAATATCCAGTTATTATCTATTCAGTTCAGGTTTTTGATCCAACATAAATATATGTTTTCTTAGGTATGTGGATACTGAGAATAAACGTCTAACAGAACTAAAGTTCACTGAGAACAACTCTGTGTATCCGTTTCGGATAATCAACACTTGTATGGAACTCAGGTATTTACTAATGATCATTGAGCGGTGACATTGTATAATTAAATCTGCATTATGAAAAAGTCAAGATATATTTGTCACTCACTCTTGACTGATTTATTCAAAGTGTCAGATTATAACTGTGGGGATACTAAGTCTAATATAAAGTGACTTATATTTGTCTAAACATTAAAGTATTGTGTCAACTATTAGAGACGGCCATTGTGTAGAATAAAATTGCTAGTTTATAACTATAGTCATTATTGTGAGATTATCATTTATTCAAAATATTAGTGCAAATGTTAATTTCTTTGCATCAAAACCTTTTTACTGCAATGGCTTTTGTTTTCCTATCTAAAATGTATTAATTCACATCCTTACAGTAAGAGTTAACCTTACAACCTTTAATGGCTGTTTTCTGCAGTTTTTTGTCATAAAATCTGTGTTATCTTACTACAGATGTTGCGCTACACAAATCAGTCCAGATGAAAACCCCAGCGATGTCGTCTCAAGCACTATAAGCATGCTAAAGGAACTGGAAAATAAGGCTTCATCCATTGTGCATAAGATCATGACATGCTTAGCACAGGTATGTCTCGATTTCTTCAACATGATGTGTTTATGATCCTCTGTTCAGAAGAAAATACTTCTATCATATTTCAGATGCAGATTTCTCCATGCTATTGATATAAACAAGAATACTGATACCTTTCCTATCACATTTTATATCAATCTTACAATCAGGTTTGTCTTTAAATGTTAATTTTTAGGCCAATTTAAAAAGTTATTTCAAGAAAAATAATGTGGATATTGATAACCTGATGGAGGCAATCCAAAGGCAGTGTGCATCTCTGCCTCCGAACGCTTTAAAGATCAAAACGGTACGCACAGTGTATGACCTTAAAACTAATTAAAAAGATTCAAGCTCCATACCTCACCCTCATTCTCTCCAACACTCCCTTTATTTCTGACAGGTCATTGTGAAAATAGCTTATGACTGTGTTTCCAAAGTGTACCTGGAATGCCTGTTGAAGACAAAGTTCAGAAAGCTAGAGAAGCTTTGGGGAAATGCTGAGGAAAAGATAAAAGAGGATGTTCAACGTTTTCAAGAAACATTCTCTGAACTGGTGAAGAAAACAACGTTTATTTCCATTTGCAATTAACCTCTTAAACTCTGAGGACCCTGTACAGGGACGACAATGAAATCGTCATGTGTATACTTTCCATTTTAAATGTCTGTGGAGGAGCTATGTGGTCATATGTGGTACCATTTGAAAGCTTAGAGTCTCTGCTTTCTGCATAAATTTGGCATTTGTTTTACACAAAGTAATGTATTTACACTTAATTACTCTGATGCCATTTCCGCCTGGATTTGGCCTACCCAAATTAAAAACCCTCCCATACACACATACTGTCAAGGATCAGGAAGTGGAGGACCCAGATGCAGAGTGAATCAACAAGGACAGTTTATTAATAAGACAGAACAACAAGACACAAGAGGGTAGTGGATGAGTGACAGTCCAAACACCAGGGCAGGGGACAGACACCACGACGACAGGTAGGGGAGGATGACCACTGAGACCAGTCCAGGGAGCCAATGAACTAGACGACAGCTTGTGAGGCAACACCAGGCTGGGCGATGGTGGACCAATCCAGGCAGGAACCTGAGGCTTGATGTTCTCACAGAAGCAGGAGTCTTGGTTGACAGGCAGTGGAGACAGCGGCCAGGGAAAAACACTGGACAGAAAACAACAAAGGACACACACACGACAAGACTCTAGACAAGACAACAAGAAACAGACAAACTAAGAACTATGACTAAATTAAACAAAAACTAAAAATAATAACTGGAGCTAGAAAACGTGAAAAAATAAATAAAACAAATCAATCTCTATAAAAAGACAGAGCTAAAAAATAAGTGGAAAACAGGAAAAATAAAAGAGGTAAGCTATCAAAACCAAGATAACTAAACAATAAGGCTAGAAGAAAAATACCAAAATAAAACCTGGAGAAAGCAAGCAAAATGAAGACAGAAACTTCACTAGACTCAAACTCAGGAACAAAGAAAAAAATGAAAATAAATTCAAAGCTAGAAAAACAGGAGACACTAAAACTAGAAAAGGCTAGACAAGGAGCTAGAGACATGTACGCACAAGCAAACGCTCACAAACATACACAACGAACCAGCAAAGACTTGAGGGAAGGTAGCACAATATAAAGGGACCAGAGCACATGAGGAACAGGTGAGCACAATTAGTGAAACGAGGACTAGACCAGACTAAACAAGGGGGCGTGGTAACAGCAAACAAGGAGGCAGGACAAGAGGAACACATGACAGACACAAAGAGAGACAGATCCATGCACTAAGACACAACACAAACATAGAAACATTAAACAAAGACAAAACAGACAGAGCTGCCAGGGCAGAACCCTGACAGTACCCTCCCCCCAATGGACGCCCCCTGGCGTCCAAACTAGGCAAGGGAAACAAAGGCGGTAACACTTGGGAGGGTGGGCGGGGAACAAAACTAGGAGTACCAGGGCAGACAGGAAACATGGGAGGCAGAACTGGGGAGGAAATTAATCTAGGGGAGTGGTTAGGGGCTGACCAGGGGGGTGCCGACCTAGGGAACCCACAAGGACCAGGAAACAGGGAGGGTGGGATGGGAGGGGTATTAGGCACACGACCAACAAAGGCATGGGGCCTTTTCAATGGTGGGGACCTCTGACTGGACATGATTACTGGGACAGACTTAGAGACACCTTCTGGAACTGCAGAGATATCCTCCAGAAGTTCAGGGACAGATACTGGACTTGACTCGGGAGCGCCCTCCTGGGCTTGACTGGTGGGCTCTGGACGGCCTCCTCTGAAGCGGGCTCTGGGACGGCCTCCTCTGAAGCGGGCTCTTGGGACGGCCAGCCTTGAAGTGTGCCCTGGGACAGAAGGTGAAGCCCTCACTGGGTTAGGAACAGGAGATGGAGCCACGGGACTGCGCTCAGGGGCTGGAGCCGACACGGGACTGCGCTCAGGGGCTGGAGCCGACACGGGACTGCGCTCAGGGGCTGGAGCCGACACGGGACTGCGCTCAGGGGCTGGAGCCGACACGGGACTGCGCTCAGGGGCTGGAGCCGACACGGGACTGCGCTCAGGGGCTGGAGCCGACACGGGACTGCGCTCAGGGGCTGGAGCCGACACGGGACTGCGCTCAGGGGCTGGAGCCGACACGGGACTGCGCTCAGGGGCTGGAGCCGACACGGGACTGCGCTCAGGGGCTGGAGCCGACACGGGACTGCGCTCAGGGGCTGGAGCCGACACGGGACTGCGCTCAGGGGCTGGAGCCGACACGGGACTGCGCTCAGGGGCTGGAGCCGACACGGGACTGCGCTCAGGGGCTGGAGCCGACACGGGACTGCGCTCAGGGGCTGGAGCCGACACGGG
Source organism: Pseudorasbora parva (assembly GCF_024679245.1). Classification (NCBI taxonomy): domain Eukaryota; kingdom Metazoa; phylum Chordata; class Actinopteri; order Cypriniformes; family Gobionidae; genus Pseudorasbora; species Pseudorasbora parva. The sequence goes on along the minus strand of NC_090188.1, from coordinate 9,676,344 downwards.
ACTGCGCTCAGGGGCTGGAGCCGACACGGGACTGCGCTCAGGGGCTGGAGCCGACACGGGACTGCGCTCAGGGGCTGGAGCCGACACGGGACTGCGCTCAGGGGCTGGAGCCGACACGGGACTGCGCTCAGGGGCTGGAGCCGACACGGGACTGCGCTCAGGGGCTGGAGCCGACACGGGACTGCGCTCAGGGGCTGGAGCCGACACGGGACTGCGCTCAGGGGCTGGAGCCGACACGGGACTGCGCTCAGGGGCTGGAGCCGACACGGGACTGCGCTCAGGGGCTGGAGCCGACACGGGACTGCGCTCAGGGGCTGGAGCCGACACGGGACTGCGCTCAGGGGCTGGAGCCGACACGGGACTGCGCTCAGGGGCTGGAGCCGACACGGGACTGCGCTCAGGGGCTGGAGCCGACACGGGACTGCGCTCAGGGGCTGGAGCCGACACGGGACTGCGCTCAGGGGCTGGAGCCGACACGGGACTGCGCTCAGGGGCTGGAGCCGACACGGGACTGCGCTCAGGGGCTGGAGCCGACACGGGACTGCGCTCAGGGGCTGGAGCCGACACGGGACTGCGCTCAGGGGCTGGAGCCGACACGGGACTGCGCTCAGGGGCTGGAGCCGACACGGGACTGCGCTCAGGGGCTGGAGCCGACACGGGACTGCGCTCAGGGGCTGGAGCCGACACGGGACTGCGCTCAGGGGCTGGAGCCGACACGGGACTGCGCTCAGGGGCTGGAGCCGACACGGGACTGCGCTCAGGGGCTGGAGCCGACACGGGACTGCGCTCAGGGGCTGGAGCCGACACGGGACTGCGCTCAGGGGCTGGAGCCGACACGGGACTGCGCTCAGGGGCTGGAGCCGACACGGGACTGCGCTCAGGGGCTGGAGCCGACACGGGACTGCGCTCAGGGGCTGGAGCCGACACGGGACTGCGCTCAGGGGCTGGAGCCGACACGGGACTGCGCTCAGGGGCTGGAGCCGACACGGGACTGCGCTCAGGGGCTGGAGCCGACACGGGACTGCGCTCAGGGGCTGGAGCCGACACGGGACTGCGCTCAGGGGCTGGAGCCGACACGGGACTGCGCTCAGGGGCTGGAGCCGACACGGGACTGCGCTCAGGGGCTGGAGCCGACACGGGACTGCGCTCAGGGGCTGGAGCCGCTTGATTCCGGCCCTCCTGGACCAACAGATGAGGGGCATCTAGAATGGCAGCTGACTTGCAGGCATGGGCTCTCCTCTTCTTCCGCTTTCGAGGGCATGACAATTTGTAGTCGACTGGCTCTGGCCTGACAGGTGCGGGCTCGACTGGCTCTGGCCTGACAGGTGCGGGCTCGACTGGCTCTGGACTGACAGGTGCGGGCTCGACTGGCTCTGGACTGACAGGTGCGGGCTCGACTGGCTCTGGACTGACAGGTGCGGGCTCGACTGGCTCTGGACTGACAGGTGCGGGCTCGACTGGCTCTGGACTGACAGGTGCGGGCTCGACTGGCTCTGGACTGACAGGTGCGGGCTCGACTGGCTCTGGACTGACAGGTGCGGGCTCGACTGGCTCTGGACTGACAGGTGCGGGCTCGACTGGCTCTGGACTGACAGGTGCGGGCTCGACTGGCTCTGGACTGACAGGTGCGGGCTCGACTGGCTCTGGACTGACAGGTGCGGGCTCGACTGGCTCTGGACTGACAGGTGCGGGCTCGACTGGCTCTGGACTGACAGGTGCGGGCTCGACTGGCTCTGGACTGACAGGTGCGGGCTCGACTGGCTCTGGACTGACAGGTGCGGGCTCGACTGGCTCTGGACTGATGGGAGTGGACCATGAAATAGTAGGAGCTCGCTTAGGAACAACTGAGATTGACTCGGAGACAGATACAGCAGACCGACTCGCTCTCCTCCGCCTCTTCTTTGAAGATGGTAAAGAGCCTAGAACTGGACTTGATGAGGTTGAGAGTGTTAATTTGTCATTACAAAAGAATTCAGGACGTGTCAGTGCTGCCCACTGCCTGCAAAGATGTATATAGTTGGTGAATTCCCAATACCCCAAGTATCTCAGCCCCTCCATCTCTGACTGTGGCAAGGGGTCGTCCAAGCAGAGGTTAAAGATGTCTTTGAGGGCTGCATCCTGATATTCTAGACCCCTAGCCATAGTCCAGAACTTCTGGGCAAAGGCCCTCTCATCTAGACCCCCCTGGCGAAGTGCTGCTAGACCTTGCTGACGGGACAGTCGCTCTTGAGCCTTGGTAGGGGGACGGATCTTGAAGCTCATTCTGCTGGGTCCGATCTTGGCTGGTTCGTTCTGTCAAGGATCAGGAAGTGGAGGACCCAGATGCAGAGTGAATCAACAAGGACAGTTTATTAATAAGACAGAACAACAAGACACAAGAGGGTAGTGGATGAGTGACAGTCCAAACACCAGGGCAGGGGACAGACACCACGACGACAGGTAGGGGAGGATGACCACTGAGACCAGTCCAGGGAGCCAATGAACTAGACGACAGCTTGTGAGGCAACACCAGGCTGGGCGATGGTGGACCAATCCAGGCAGGAACCTGAGGCTTGATGTTCTCACAGAAGCAGGAGTCTTGGTTGACAGGCAGTGGAGACAGCGGCCAGGGAAAAACACTGGACAGAAAACAACAAAGGACACACACACACACGACAAGACTCTAGACAAGACAACAAGAAACAGACAAACTAAGAACTATGACTAAATTAAACAAAAACTAAAAATAATAACTGGAGCTAGAAAACATGAAAAAATAAATAAAACAAATCAATCTCTATAAAAAGACAGAACTAAAAAATAAGTGGAAAACAGGAAAAATAAAAGAGGTAAGCTATCAAAACCAAGATAACTAAATAAGGCTAGAAGAAAAATACCAAAATAAAACCTGGAGAAAGCAAGCAAAATGAAGACAGAAACTTCACTAGACTCAAACTCAGGAACAAAGAAAAAAATGAAAATAAATTCAAAGCTAGAAAAACAGGAGACACTAAAACTAGAAAAGGCTAGACTAGGCTAGACAAGGCGCTAGAGACATGTACGCACAAGCAAACGCTCACAAACATACACAACGAACCAGCAAAGACTTGAGGGAAGGTAGCACAATATAAAGGGACCAGAGCACATGAGGAACAGGTGAGCACAATTAGTGAAACGAGGACTAGACCAGACTAAACAAGGGGGCGTGGTAACAGCAAACAAGGAGGTAGGACAAGAGGAACACATGACAGACACAAAGAGAGACAGATCCATGCACTAAGACACAACACAAACACAGAAACATTAAACAAAGACAAAACAGACAGAGCTGCCAGGGCAGAACCCTGACACATACAGCGTTTATCACTTTTAGCTGTGTTTTATATAACTTCAAAGGGTCTCCTGTAAAATGACACCAAAATGTTGAACCTAGACCACTGTATGTGTGTATGGGAAGCTAGGCAAAATCCAAGCGGAAATCCCCAAAAATGGCCCTGAGTGTAAGAGTTTAAGGCCTGATTTCCTGATGCAGTTGAACATTAGAAATCAGGGTCAAACCATATTTATGGGAAACCTATTATCCCCATTTTTAAAGTCTTGATTTTGTTTTTGGTGTCTAAAATAGCTTTTCATGTTAGGATTGTTTAAATGTTTTAGTTGCAACACCTCTGATCCTAGTCTGTCTGGAACTGTTTAGTTCACATATATCTGAAGTCCCCATTTCCAAAAAACGCACGGTGCTCTGATTGGTTGGTTGAATTGTGTGGTTAATTGGTGCATTGTAGTCATGTTGTAAATATCATATCATATTTACAAGTTGAACACACATTAACTAAGCCTTAAAGAAAAGAGTTGGGGTTGCGTCAGTAAGAAATGTGATAGAATACAACCATACTTATTATATTTAGCAGTGACATTGTCAGGCTTTTTTATTTACAACAAAATAAGCTAACAAAATAAGCTAATAAGCTTATAATTGCCTGCACAAAATGTAATATCATTGTAATATAACAATATAATGTAAAGTTTACAGTGGCTTCATTAAAAAGGAAAACATTCCTGATGCACATTCTTAGTTATTCATTTTCTAGAAGTAGAGGTTAAGAATTTTGCAGATATTTTGTATAGTTTATTAAGAGAAGGCGCACGACATCGTAAACACGACTTCCCAAATCGTAATATAAACTTCTCAGGAGGACTTGAACGCACCAATTGTTCACCGCTTTGATCGTGTTTCGGAAATGTCATGCCCCTAACCATAACTGCAAGTTTTAACACACTACTAATGCAACTCAAGCAGACCTTGCTTCTTCTTTTTTCCTTCTTTTTTTGCATTTTCATACATTGGGCGAGAATTATTTAAATCCGGAGTATTTTATGTGATGTGTACCTTCCCGGAAGAAAACTTCAGAAGACGTCAAGAAACAAAGCTTAATGAAATAGAGAATAAATTTCTGTGGAGTGAACTGGTGCTTTGTAACTTTTCAGACATGCTCAAACACCAGTAAAACATAAAAAAGCCCAATAGGACCTCTTTAACATAACTGTTCCACATATCCTTAACTGTGGACTTAAGAGAACAGTATGTTTTTACATTCATTACATCAATAAAAATCTCATAGCTAGATCTTTCTGCCTGCAGAATGGCGATGTTGTCAAGGAAAACCAGCTCCTTCAGAGAATGAGTGAAGTTTTACTTCACAGTGATGTAGATGCCCTGAAGATTATCTGTGTTGAACTGTACAGAGATTTCCCACATGAGAGGTAAACCCAGACCAAACATTAGCACTAAACATTCTATGTATTGATAGGTGTTTAAATGTAGGCTCCATCTCTGTTTATTGTGTGAGTGTATTTAAACAGTGAAGTCTTCTGAATGTTTTGCAGTGAGCAGTATGTAGCTGGTCTGCTGCACTGGAAGGGGGTGTTATCAAAGCGACAGGTGGGGGAAATACTGGATGTGATTCAGAACCTGTCTCCGTCTCCAAATCATAGTCATGTCACCTGTTCTTTGGGCCTTTGTTATTTTTTTGGGGGGAAACCTGCTTCAAAATAGATGCCTCTGAACCCATTTGATATGCAGGCCTATCAACATTATTGACGTGTAAAATTCCCCAAGCCAACTTGCAGATATGGAACGGCATTGCTGCTCAAGGAGGTCACAGGTCAGATACTGAAAACAAAGGTTATATTTCAACACTATTTTGATGGTCCCCCAAAAGACATTCTAACTTTGCAACTACATGCAAATTATTCTACTTACCCAAACCCTAACCTAACAGTCTAATACTCTATTGAGTGTTAGTTGAAATGTAGTTTCAAAGTTACTTATAGTTAGTTGAATGTCTAAAGTGGACCATCAAAATAAAATGTAACCAGACAATCTCTCTTATTTCAGATTTTGTGTTATTTGTTTAACTGGATCCCTTATCTAGTTCTACGATTTAGGTGAAGGTCAGTTGGTAAAAGTAAGAAATGGAAAAGGTTCTTCGAGCATTGTGGTTTTTCTGTCTTCTAGCATTCAAATCTGATCTGGTGTAAAAAAAATTAACAAGGTCCTAGATCTTTTCTTTAACGAAACGAAAGCTTCAGAGCTACTCCGGTGACTTTATCTCCCAGACTGTCTTAAATAATATATATATTTTTTTGAATGTGGCCAACTAGTAATTTATATAACCCTCTTTCCTGCTGGTATGATGATGCGTTTTTGTAGCCTGACAAGCCAGAGCCACATCAAGATGTTTGGTCTGGAAACTCACCATAGACAGGGCTCAATCTGAGGGGCGGGATAAACGGTTGTCTTTCAAACTTCCTCTGCACGCGATAGGATAGCGCTACACCAACCAGAGCAACGAAGGAGCAATAGAGCTCGTTGATAGATTAAACATTCGCCGTATCCGGTCGGCAAAAACTCTGAACACATCTTCCCTTCTTTAAATTACTTCAGTGCCGTTCTTTGTTCTTTTCTCAGAGAAAAGCTTAACTCCAAGTCTTCCAGAGTAGCGGGCAAAGCTGATTCGAAAGACCGCCGTTCGCCAGTTTCTGTGTTGACTAGAAGCACGCAAGCGCAACTCAGCCGTCATTATGTTAAGCCCCGCCCACTCACTCTATAAACGATGTGATTGGCCAGTCAAGAGCTTGGCGTTTACAGCTCAGATGGGTATTGAGAGTTGCTAGCTAGACGACACTTGCGGGCAGATTAGATTTGCTGCCGCTAGGATGAGTCTAGATTTCTAGGCTAGCGTTTTTGATCATCCGATCCGAAGTGTTCAAAGCTTAAAACAGGTGGAAATGGAGGTAACCCTGTGAAGTCCAAAAAATATACGTTTTTGAAATGGAACAGTTTGTTGAGCATCATATTTGATACATTATTATGTATATAGTATGATTCATAGGAGAATTGTTTGATATATATGAGAATATAGGGCTCAGTGAGGTTAAAACAAAAAATCGGTTCCTCAAAATCCTGATCCATCATATTTGATACTTGCATTTGAACTGTCAAGATTGTGCTCAGTGTTTTGTTTTGTTTTCTCTGTGATCTGTTCCTGTTTGGCTGTGCTCCATTTGTCTCCATGGTTTCTCCAATCCCTGAGTTCCCTTCATTCTATGTCTGGTATTCTTAATTGTAAATGTGGTTGTATTTCTCCTGAGTGTTTCTTGTTTATTTTATTAAAGACTATATGTTTTGTTATCTAACCCCTCTGTCATGTCCGTTGATTACTGCCATTCCCTGACATTATCACAATTTTAAGAAATGAAATAAAATAAAAGCTGTATGGATAATCAATAAACCTGAGCTGCATCACATGTACAGGAACCTGAAGAAAGATGCATTTAGAATAATGATAAAAGCCTTTATTTGCTGAAAAGTATAAACTATCAATCAGATGACAGAAGGCATGTAAGAGGATTGTGTATAACAGATCTTTAGCAAAGTTGTAATAATTTTTAGAGGGCTTAGTGGCAAAAATGATACAGTGCTTTACGGCAGCATTAATCAGATTTAAGACTCCATTGTCAAATCAATGCTATGATGGGCCATGTTTGTGTGTTGGCTCAATACTGCCACGGCACTTCTAATGACTGCATGTTTTCACTTTCATTTTCACTTTCTCTGTCTTTCTTACCAATATACATGGTCTCTACAATAATAGTACAATATAACTAAATTACTATTGTAGTTTCTAACACAGTTTAGTAAAATGTGTTGTTTTTGTAAAGTTTTTGTGTGTGTGTGTGTGTGTCTTGGTTTTAATTTTGCACAACCAAAGGGCTTGGTTCACTTTCATTTACTCTTGCATAATGCCATCGACTCCAGTTGGCCCAAGGAAATGGGGTCTGTAATGTGAGAGGACAGTATGAGACTGGGTTTCACTTTCATTTACTATTACATTATGTCAGAACGCCGAGTTAGTCTAAGGACATGGAATCTGTGAGGTGAGAGGAAAGTACCAAGCAACCAATGGCTAATCTGCAAATCCATTGGCTAGAATGTTCATGAGGGAAACTCCCATAAATATACCTGTTTTAAGCAGTGTAATCTCACCATTTACTCCAATGCATACTGCAGAATAAGCAAGCTCTTCGTTTGTCTCAGTCAAGTATGGCACTGAAGCAAACAAAAATACTTTACCAGAAGTTGAAGGGGAAAAAGCAGCATGGGAATGAAGAGAAACCCTTAATGATAAACGTACAGCAGATAGATGGTAAGATACTCTTAATTTTCTATTATAGTCATTGATTTTACTCTTGTTATTTATGTAAGCATCTTTGCACTTGTTGGGAAAGTATGAAATTAAACTAAATCAATTTCCACCTGCTATTGGATCAGATGACACAATTTTTTGTGTGCATTTAATTTATTAAATAATACATAAAAATGGAATTCCTCCACAATGACTTGAATATGTTCTATGCTGAGATTTTATATATATATATATATATATATATATATATATATATATATATATATATATATATATATATATATATATATATATATATATATAATTTTTTCTATGAATTTTCAAATTTAAAATGAATTTGGATTATTTGTGGAGAGGTTAATAATTAATAATAAAAAATAATTTGCGAATCTTACCTTTTTATGATAGACAATTTTAACTTAGCTTGTAAAATGTAAATTGGTACAACTCCCCAGAAGCTGAATGATATTTATAACTGAATAAGTCATAATGTTAAATATTCACAAGTGTAAGGAAGACTTTATTTGATGGTTGCACCACATGACATCAATTAACACTTTTCTCAAAAATTATATAAATGTTGTCAAAACATGAAACCAAAATGAAAGCAAACATTTCTAAGGTCTTGGAACATGAGCTTTAGTCTGTAGATTTTTAAAATGATTTTCCTTTTCTTTATCATGCACATATGCACAGTCTATGGTCTTATTTGCCAATGACCCTTTTAACAGGGGAACAGACGTTTGAATACATGGAAAGTTCAGATCATTCTGGAGTGTATCCTGACCTGATTCCTCCAGATGTTGAAGTGAGTGGCGAAAGAGTGCTGGATATTCTCAGAAGGATTCTGAGTGACCAGTTAAACAATGATGACATTGACAAGGCAGCTGAGGTGTTGAAAAGATGGAGCCAATTGAACGGTGTTACCACAGATAAGAAAGAAGGCAACTTCCCTCAAAACTGGCTCAGTGAGTATCTTCAAGAAGTTGATCAGTTTGTGGAAAACCACATTCCCACACTGCCAGTAGAGGGAGCAGCAGGATCTCAGCTCCAGGACTTTCTAAAGAACACACGGAGCATGATATTCTATGAGGTGCTTCGATTAACACCTGTACTGGAAGACACTGGGCTGCTAGTTCATCTGACTGACAGTTACAGCCGACACCTCTTGACCAAGTTAGACCTGCTCCTAAACAGAGATCTGTCTGTGAAAGATACCTTCTGCCTATTACTGTGGGGAAAAGAGGTTTTCTTCAGGTATGAAGTTGATTGTTTTTTAGTTTTCTGTACATTTTTAAATGAAGCATGAACTGTTGATGAATATGAAATCATTTATGTTCCAGTTCGGATTCACGGCATGTCTTCAGAGTGGATGACCCTCTGCTGTTGACAGAATGGTTTGAGAAAGCAACGAGGAAACTGCTGCCAATACTAAAGGTCATGATATGCTCCACCTTTAATTTTTAAAATCATTATGTGTTAGGCTAACAAGGTAGCCAAGTACCCAAAATAACACAATGTTTAGGAAGGCCATATCTCACTCTGTCCCACTTTAAACTCCACAGGATGAAATCTCTAGAACTTTACAGAACATTCTGTGTTATGATGAGCAATATGGACATAATGAGGACTCAATGGGGGAAGAAAGTTTTGTCGAATTGCACATAGATGTCATTCAGGTAAACAATGCACATTTCTTACAAAAAAAACATATTTATTAAATATGCATTATCCACTTATTTAATGTTGTTATGTCTTTACAGTATCTGAATGCTGTCATTATGAATTCTAAAGCGTTTAGTAAGACCCTCATGTGTAAGGCACAAACACTCTGTCTTAAAGAGCTTCATCGTTTTGTTCAAAAGTAAGTGTCTAAAATGTGTATATCTTCATATGATCAAATTATTTGTTTATTGGTTTCTTCATACCAACATACTGAAATAATTTGAACATTAATATTAACTTTTAATTGTCTTGTTTATATTGTGTTTTTCTAGGTATGTGGATGCAGAAAGAAAACACCTAAAAAAAAGGGAACCCCTGAACACAAACTCAGCGTACCTATTTCGGCTCATCAGCACCTGTAGGCAACTCAGGTCAGTTTTAATTTTAATGAATAGAATAATAACTTTATATATGACTCTAAACCTGTTCAGTGTATAATTAACTGGTTTTATATGCACACTGTTCTGATTTATCCTGTATTACCTGCATTATGTTTATACACAGGCAACCACAGAACCATGTTTTATGCTTATGTTTATTTTGCTGCAGATTTTTTGCTCCCCAACTCAGCAATCCAGACACAAACAACAGCGGCACTCTCTTAAACATTATCTGCTGCATGTTAAGAGAGCTGGAAGATCACGTTTTGTCTATTGTACAAAAGATGATGAAACGGTTGGCACAGGTATGTCATTATTCATGGGCGTAGATTACGCGGGGGACGCGGGGGACGTGTCCCCCTCACTTTTAATAAAATGTATTTTCGTCCCCCGCGCTTTTACTGGGTCTCACCGATCCTAGTCGACCCGCTCCGAGCGGGATCCGAACCGGCGTTACCCTGCGCGGGGGCGGGCAAGTTAACAGGGACGCTAAAAACAGATTTCTTTAATCTGGGTTGATTGCGCGCTTCTTGAGGTCACGGGCAAGTGTATTTACATTGAAACCAATGTGAATACAACAAGATTTAAATTCAGAGACAAAAAATTATCTATGCATGACCTGTCATTTTATTCGCGTCTAAATATGAGGGCGCTCTCACAGAATGTCAAAAGCGGATTCGTAGAGGTAATATCCAGTCACGCTGGAGCTGCAGCTGAAGGAAAACAATCGTTATGAGTTATGAAACGTGACGACGACAATCAGACGATTGCGACAATATATGCTTTATGTGTGTTTTTCAAGTCATCTCAAGGCTATTTATTGACAATAAAGTATAGGCTATCATATGAATAATGCAGCTTTTAAGGTTTAGTATCTTCTGCTCAAGGCTGCATTTATGTAATCAAAAATAGTTCAAACAGTAATATTTTGAAATATTATTACAAATTAAAACAGCTTTTTTCCTATGTGAATATAGTAATTTATTCCTGTGATCAAAGCTGAATTTATCATCATTACTCCAGTCTTCAGTGCCACATGATCCTTCACTAATCACTCTCATATGATGATTTTATAATCAAGAAACATTTATGATTATTATCTGTGTTGAAAACAGTTGTGCTGCTTAAAAATGTTGTGGAAACCATGATAGCCTACATGTTATTTTTCAGTATTCTTTAATGAATAGAAAGTTCAATGGACAGCATTTATTTGCATTCATTAAATAAATTATTATCTTTTGTAATATTAAAAATATCACTTGTGATCAATTTACTGCATGTCTGATCAACAAAAGTATTAATTTCTCTCTTTTTTTAATTTTACCACAAATGTTTAGATGATTTCCACAAAAATTAAGCAGCACCATGAGCAGCACAACTGATAATAATCATAAATGTGTGTTGATCATCAGATCCTCATTTGAGAATGATTAGTGAAGGATCATGTGACACTGAAGACTGAAGTAATGATGATAAATTCAGATTTGATCACAGGAATAAATTAAACTTTTCGATATCTTCACATAGAGAACAGCTGGTTTACATCAGAATATATCTATATATTTTTTACATTGCACAAAATCTATGGAGTCTTAATGCACAAGTGTTTGTAGTATATAAACCAATCATAAAATTGGCACAAAAAATAGGAGAATAATATTATAGATATTAATTAGTGGTTATTGTTCAGCAGTGTATTTGATATCTTGCCCAATTAAAAGCAAGAGATGCAATAAATGATATTGGTCCAAAAAAAAAAAAAAAATTCTGTCCCCCTCACTTCTGAAAAGATGGCTACGCCCCTGTCATTATTACATAATCAACCGTTTATGCATGAAGGGAAAGTTGGGCGGGATTTCCCAAATTAACCGAATCCTAAAATGGAAAGTCCATACATTCTAAAATATTTTTTATTAGTTTACACTTGGAAATTAGTATAGTTTCTCTCATTTCCAGGACAGTTTAAGACGTTATTTCAAGAGGGGTGAGCGAATTCATATCCTGACAGAGGCAATCCAAAAGCAGTGTGCATATCTGCCTCAGAATGATGCGGGAAAGGAGATTCAAGAGGTTGGTTCTGTACTTATAAGCCCACTCAAACAAAACAGAATTTTAGCTTTACATAACTCTTTCAACTTTTTTTTAATAGATCTTTGTGAATGTCGCCTTCGACTGTGTTTCACGCGTGTATCTGGATTGCCTGATGAACAGCAAGACCAAACGGCTTGAAAAGAAATGGGGAAATGTCGGAGAAAGGATGAGAGAGGATGCCCTCAATTTCCAAAACACATTCGCTGAACTGGTAAGAAATCTTTGTACTTTTAAGGGTTATTTTTTATTATTAGAAATGAAATTATAAGGGGGTACAAAGGCCCCGCTATTGTCTGTTCAAGTTACAATTGTTACGTTTCATTTAAAAAACATTTTAAAAAAATAAAAACAACATAGGTTGAGGGAGCTGAAATCTGCCATTGCTTATTGGAGCAAATGATGCAGTACTAAGTTATACTTAAAGCTAGGGGTAGGCAATGTTTTAACATAAACACTTTTTGTTATACTGGTTTACACTGCGTGCACAAGGGGGTGGGTGGGGTTGTTTTGAGCCCCTGCCCCTTTGAAAGTGAAAGTGCCCTTTTCAATTGCACCACAGTGCCCCCGGCCCTGGGAATGTGATTTCTACCGAGTCTGTGCATGCTACTGCTGGTTGAAACTGTCTTCATCTTGCTAGCAATCAATAATAGAAGTGCTCTACATATTATAAAGTTCTGTCATGAATCTCTAGATGGAGCACAGACGCACGCTGTTAGGTCCTTAACTCAATCTGCTTGCAATCACATCATTCTCTATAAGGCACATCTGATTAGTTCCTCTTTATCAGTAGCCAATGAGCTCGCTGCTCAACCTTCAAATACTGGTCAGCATTTGCTGCAGCAGCTGCATTCAGAAATCCTCCACTTTCCCCAGCTCCACTTGTATAGATCTGTTATGGGCATTTTTGGGGAAAGTGACATTTAAAAGTAATGAATTACAATATTGCTCTGCTCCCTAAAAAAGTAACTAATTACGGTACTTAGGTACTTTTTGTGGAAAGTAATGCGTTATGTCATTTTTGCGCTTCTTTTTCTCACTGGGCTTGCTTGTTTGTTTTTTAATAACAAAAAAAAAAGTTTTATTTTTGGCAAATATATAACCCGCCAAAGTGGCTAGTCAGTATGACTGTGTTATACGCCACAGCTGATATCTACCTGCAAATGGTGGGTTGGCGGTTGTTAATGTCAAGCCCTGGTCATATCCATTACCATGCTAAACACATTGTCAAGACAGAAATATCTTTTGTGGAAGTCCAAGGACTAAAAAATGCATTCAGATGTAGACACACAGTCACTGAGTGCCACAAACAAACAGCAGCCACCTTTTACTTATTCTGCGCTCACCATCTGTTCACAAATTGTCTACCCCAACTTTAATGTCTTTAAGAGACTGAAGTAAAAAGAACTTTGATCTAATCTGTTATTTGAATCTGAACTTTGTCTGAACTTTGATTTAATCTGTTAATCTCCAAGGGTACGACTCATTTGCAAATTAGCCAAAGCATCAACACAATGCTAGCCTAGAAATCTAGACGCACCCTAGCGGCAGCAAATCTAAACTTCCACGAGTGTCGTCTAGCAACTCTCAATACCCATCTGAGCTGTAAACGCCAAGCTCTTGACAGGCCAATCTTATCGTGTATAGAGTCGGTGGGCGGGGCTTAACATAATGACGGCAGAGTTGCGCTTGCGTGCTTCTAGTAAACACAGAAACTGCCGAACGGCGGTCTTTTGAATCAGCTTTGACGGTCTTTCTCTTAGAAAAGAACAAAGAACGGCACTGAAGTCATTCTTAAGGGAAGATGTGTTCGGAGTTTTGCCGACCGGATACGGCGAATGTTTAATATATCAACAAGCTCCGTTTCACGTTCGTTGCTCTGGTTGGTTGTAGCGCTATCCTATCGCGTGCAGAGGGAGTTTGAAAGACGATCGTTTATCCCGCCCCTCAGATTGAGCCCAGTCTATGGTCAGTTTCCAGAACAAACATCTTGATGTGGGTCTGGCTTGTCAAGCCAACACAATGCAGAATGTTCATAGAAAATGTATCTGTTTTCTTCAGAATGGCAGTGATGGCAATAGGAACCAGTTTCTCCTTGAGAGATTGAGTGAAGTTTTGCTTTGCAGTGATGTAGATGCACTGAAGATTACCTGTTGTGATTTGTTCAAAGACTTCCCTAAGGACAGGTAAACTCATCCAATGACACTTGTCTATCTTTGTATAACATTTGTAATATTCAAACATGTCATTACAGCTCTGAAAATGTAAGTTTTATTAATATTTGTGAGATTATTTGTGTATAAATGTGTGCTTTCGTCTTCATCAGACAGTGTAGTGAAGTCTTCTGAATGTTTTGCAGTGAGCAGTTTGTACCTGGTCTGCTGCGCTGGAAGGGGGTGTTATCAGAGCGACACGTGAGGGAAATACTGGATGCGATTCAAGACCTTAACCTGGGTTCAAATCCTAGATGTGTCATCCTTCCTCCCCTAAAGGGCCTTTGCTGTTGTCTTTGATATAAATAACGCCTTGAGCCAGACTCATAAAACTTTGTAAAAAGTGTTTAAGTGGCATGACTGTTTCGTGACATTCATTTAAAACATGATATTTGGTCACCTTAACTACTATGTACTTACATCAAAATATAAGTACAATGTACGTATTGTGTTCATATTGTATTGCAAAGCACTTTTGCTGATATTGAGGTGGGATACGGGTAAAGTTAGGGACAGGTGTGGTGGCATGGGTACGTTTAAGGGTAGGGTTAGGTGTAAGGAAAGTGTCAACATTGTAATTAAAAATGTAATTACATGACTTAATTACAGATGTAATTACATGCAGGTATTTTTTTAAATGTTAGTAAATGTGATGGCTTAAACAGGACAGTTCTGCAGTAGCAGTCTGTGTAAGCCATGGAATAAAATAATAAAAATTGTCATTTATATAATATTTTTAATTCTGACTTCTATAATTCAGATTTTTCCCCCTCATGGTTTCAAGCTTATATCTCACAATTCTGAGAAGAAAAAACAGATTTTCAAGATAACTTGTTATGCTGTTTTTATTTTATTTTATATAAACTTTATATAAATTTATCACTATAATATAAAATTGTTATATGTTTAAATGTTATCTATTTAAAAGGTAACTGTTAAAGGTTCAAATATTATTTCATGCAGCAACTATAGGGGTAATACATCATGTCCCCTATTAACTGCATATGTGAATAATATGTAGACCTATTGTTTACATCAAATGCAGGTTTCATCAGTCCATCAGGGCATAATTCAACAAAGATCTTCTTTAAAAATAAAGCCTTTTTTGCATTCCGATTCTAACATCCAAAAGCACAATAATTTATTTTCTCTTATTCCATGGATATTGTATGTTTTCCTCCAATTTTTCCTGCTATTTTTGGTGCCACCACAATGTACGCGCAACCGCAAGTGATGTAATGATGTCTGCTATGTGTTCTATTGGGCCATTGAAACAAATATGCTTTTTTGAATCTGTTTTTATTTTCTATGATTATTTGTTGTTTATTTATTATTTTTTAATGATATTGTTAAATAATTTAATATTTATATTGGTTGCATTTTTGTATGCATTGTAATATAAATATTTGTTTGAAAATAGAATGAAATGCATTTTTTATTCAATTGGGAGATGTTTTTATCTAAAGTGACTTGAATGTGGTACATCATAAGCAATTTATCATACAAAAGTCAGCAGTACTGTATAACAAGTATGCAAGAAGTGCTTTGGTACCTCAATAAAGAAATAAATGGCAGCTTTTGTATTCTTTAATGTCTTTTTTCTGATTAAGTAATTTTCACAGAATAGATCTTTTATCGTTTTTGTTAAATGCATTTTAATTGTGTGTGTATGGCTGATTGACAGTTCGTTTTCAAGGAAAGGAAGCAGGAGGTATAAATATGTACACTAAAACCATCCTGTTTTGCCTTAGAAGGATACACCTTGTCAGGAAATCTTCAGTTGTTCAGGAAGTGCACATCCATTGTGATGGCAGGTTTGTTTCCTAACTGCACGGGTAAATTGGAATAGCTTACTACATGGCCCTTTAACACCATATCCTGTTTGCAGACAACTGTTACGGGCATTCTCATAATCAGTAATTGTCACACATAGCGGCAAAGAAACAATTAAGCTGTGTGTACTGGAATGATTTGATGATAAGACACAATTCCCATAATTTCTCTTAGGTTTATTTTTTTAACCTTATAATGGGTAACTGGAGTGTAGGGTGTTAAGAACAAAGATAAAGATTAAAGTAAAAAAAATAGTCATTTTAAAAAATAATGTTTTTAACGTAATATTTATTTCTAAAGCATTAGAAAAGAGTTGGCGCTGGTCTCTCACTACCTTCCACTTCATCACATGAGTTATTAACAATCTGTTCATCTGATTTTACTTATTTTGCTCGATCTGAGTGGCCTGGTGTTCCCCAAGGCTCAGTTATGGGCCCTCCTTTATTTATGAACTGCCTCTTGGGCATATTTTTTTATTTCCACTGCTATGCAGATGACATACTGAAATTAAAAACTGGTTTTCGTCAAATTTCCTAAAACTTAATTGTGTTAAAACTGAAATTATCCTGGTAGCTTCTCTCTGGCTATTACTCTGTCCATAGTTTTTCCATCCATGCAGGTTAAAGTAGCCTATAAATACAATTTATTGTTATTATTTTTTATTATTAAAGGGATAACACAAAATATAGAAATCTGCCATTTTATTTCACAAAGAATTTCAGTGTACAAAATGATTGCACGATGCCTGAGCACAAGCAATTCTACAAAAGCAAGCAAATCTACATAAGCAATGTGTAAATGCACAATTCATTTAAGCCTCACTATGGAAAAGAAGCTCCTGCTAAACTGGAGCGAGTCGCTCTTGTCTGTGATCTGATCTTGGCTGCATGTGACGCTCTTCAGGATCTTCTTGCGGTCTAACGAAGAAAGATTTCCCTTGAGTTTCAGCCAAGCAGAAATATGACGCTCACTGTAAAAACACAGAGACGTGAGGATAGTGCAACAGTTGTTCTTGCCAAAATAATTCCACAGGCAGAATCCACTATACCTGAGGTCAGGATAAACGCTCATCAGGTGTACCAGCTCTAACTTCATACTGTCTGGATCCTGAAGTTTCAGCAGTTCCGCTAATTTGGGAAGAATGTCTTTTAACCAATCCATGTCTGATCCCTGGAAATAAAGTAAATTCGAAAAAGAAAAAAACAATCTAAAATTAGGAAATGTAGATCATGCCATGTATCATGATATTTGTTTCTTTGGAAATTGGTTCTAGGGTTTCAGCATGAAAACTGATATTTTAACAACAACAACAAAAGTTTTTGTTTGTGTACTTACAGCTGCAGTCAGACATGTGTGTATGCGTTCACTGTTGAAGCACAGTTCTGAAGCTGCCATCTGTTGCTGATCTTTATTTGAAAGTTTGATCTTTTGCTTCATCATTTTCCGTACATATTCAGCAAGAACCTCCTTATGCATCACACCCAGTAGCTCCTAGTCATCAAATGGTAATCAATCAATCAATCAATCAATCAATCAATCAATCAATCAATCAATCAATCAATCAATCAATCAATCAATCAGTCAATCAATCAATCAATCAATCGATCGATCGATCGATCGATCGATCAATCAATATACCAATCAACCAATCAATATATCAATCGATCGACCGATCAATCAATCAATCAATCAATCAATCAATCAATCAATCAATCAATCAATCAATCAATCAATCAATCAATCAATCAATCAATCAATCAATCAATCAATATATAAATCAATCAACCAACCAATCAACTAATCAATCAATCAATCAATCAATCAACCAATCAACCAATCAATCAATCAACCAATCAAACAATCCATCCATCCATCCATCTATCCATCCATCCATCCATCAATCAATCCATCCATTTATCTATCAATCAATCCATCCATCCATCCATCCATCCATTTATCAATCAATCAATCCATCCATTTGTCAATCACTAAATCAATCAACCAACCAACCAATCAATCAGTCCATCAATCCATCAATCCATCAATCAATCAATCAATCCATCCATCCATCCATGCATCAATCAATAAATCAATCAATCAATCAATCAATAAATCCATCAATCAATCAATCAATCAACCAATCAATCAACCAATCAATCAATCCATGCATCAATCAATCAATCAATCAATCAATCAATCAATCAATCAATTTATCAATCAATTTATCAATCAATCAATCCATCCATCCATCCATCCATCCATCCAACCATCCATTTATCAATCAATCAATCAATCAATCAATCAATCAATCAATCTATCAATCACTTTATCAATCAATCAATCCATCCATTTATCAATCAACCAATCAATCCATCCATCCATCCATCCATTAATCACTAAATCAATCAATTAGCGAATAAAGAAGTCAATCTTTTGGTTGACCTTTATGTTCATACCTGGCAAGACATTTTGTCCAATTTGTTGAATTTCTGAATATGTCTGTCCAGCTTTGCAAGCAGCTCTTCACATACACGGTGACTGTCCCTGAGCCACTCATTGGTGCCCACCTTCCTGTAAATGTTCTGCAGGAACAGATATATTGACAGGTATTTATTTTATTGCTTATAGAAACTAACATGCAGAATCTGGTCAAGATGTGGACCTGATCCGAGCAACTATTTATGTAGTCCTCTCAAGCAGTTAATAAAAGGAAATTATCCGGTTTGTTATTTATAACTGAAGAATGAGGTCCCGGCAGCCAACTGCTCACATGAATGTATTCACTGCCAAGAAAAAACACCTCAATGAGGGCTTTTGAAAACAATGAAAATCTATCGTGTAGGCCTGGTTTATTTAAAGCCATGATTCATTTCAGAATTTCAGCACATGCACATACTTAAAGCTGATATCCAGAGATATTTCGATAACTATCAAAGTGTTTATATATTCCCTTGAACATACTTAGCTAAGTTTTTTTTTTTTTTTTTTTTTTTTTTTTACAAATTGAAGCATTCAAACTAATATAATAGCCTATATCAGTTTAAATACTTAAAAAAAATTATATATTATAGTATAGGCTGTTATAATCATATTATATTGTAAGCATAATAAAGATTTAATCTCTCAAGGGGACTGTTTAGGCATCCTTGCCATTAAAAAGTAAAAAAAATATATATAGAAAATATTGGAAATTCATAAGCAATAAACAAACATTTACGTTTGATGGTTTAATGCAATCTCGGTGTAACTGCTTAATTTTTTTAATATATTATATTATTATAAATAATTTAACTGTGTTTCTACCAGACCAGTACACCATATGTAAACAAACACACAAAAAGTGGTTTCATCATGCAGTTATAACTTTTAACTTTAATATGCAATTTCTATTTTATTTAAAAACATCATTATAAAATGATGTTATGACATTACTCTTTGCGTTCGCTCAGCGGCTGCTGTGACACTTTGTTGCACACTGCGGTAAGAGTAAAACGCTTCTGCCAAATAAAACCGGAAAACTCCCTCACACATCCCGGCTCCTTGGTTAAAATAGGAATTTTCTCACAATTTACAAATAGTTGGAAACATTTGAGATTACAAATAGTTGGAAACATTTTGTTTTTACATAGTGCACTTTTAAAATTAATTTCATGCATTTCAACACATTAAAATTTCTATTAATCAAATGTTACTGTTACTATTACTATTACTTTACATTACTGAAAACTAACTTGAACCTCATATATGAGTTACTTTACTTTCTTTTACACACTGTGTCTACATTATTGTTCTTAGAACATGAGGCATGAGGAATCAAACTTTGGATACTGTAGATTATAAGCAAATCCTGCTTAGTAGTTGTTGTAAGATATACTGCATTAATGTCGAAATTCAAATAAAAAATTGACAGAACATTGGCAAACACAGGGCATTTTTTCATTACATAACAGTGAAAGAAACAAAATGTTGCTTTTACCTTAAGTTCCCAACGCATATTAGAAGTAAAGTAATGATGGCTGCTTTCTGTCATGGTAGTCAATAAAGACAGACAGTCTGTATTGACATCTTCAGGGAACAGATGTGCATTCTTTGTAATATAGTTCCTGTGGGGGACAAAGAAACTCTCAATACAAACTCAAAAAAGTTTAATATGATGTTTCAGATGAATATAAGTGACACCCACCTGCACTGTATGAGGAATGATAGGTTGACCATCAAAACAGGCTCAGTGTTGGTCTGCTTGCTCTTGATGACCTTTTCATGAAAGGCTTTGTAACTGTAGGGATGGAAATTAAAGAAGGAAGTTAAAGGATCATCTGTGTAAGATATATAGAAATGCACATTTAAAGCTGCACTATGCAACTTTCCTATTCTAAACAAAGGCGTAGTTTGATGACGCCAAGTTTGAGCGCAGTATCTTGGGACATGTGGTCTTCACCTCACAGCCGGTGGAAAATAGGAGACAGGTAGAAATTATGTTCATGGATGCGGTTATTAACGTTACTGTAGTATGAAGCAGAGCAGGACCGAGTGTTGTGAAGCTGAGCACGGCTGCTGGAGCGATTGTTAAACTAACACACGGCTCACGAGCACTGGGACTTTTATTATGACGGGACGGGACACAGCCTGCACTATTTCCGCGTTTCCGGTTATGATTATGAGGTAAAGCAGCTCTGTGTATCATATTAGATACATTTAAGTGTGTTTAAAATTATGTTATGACGTTACTCTCTGCGTTCGCTCGGCGCTGCTGTGACATGTTCACACTGCTAAGAGTAAAGCGCTTCTGCAGAATAAAACCGAGGGTAACGCAGATATGACGCGATTGACAGGCGACTCGCTCAAACGCTATGCTGACACGTCCCGGTCCTTAGTTAAAATAGCAATTTTCTCACAATTTACAAATAGTTGGAAAAATTTTGTAGGTACTCAACTGAACAAAATATATAACACTGGCCTAGTGGTTTTGGGATATTTTACTGCAAAAATACTACATAGTGCACCTTTAAATACAAGAGCAAGACTGCTCAAAAGGAATGTTGCTAGTATTTTTAGAAATTAATATAAAATTAATGAGCTATAGTTACTCACTCTTTCAGAAAGTTGCTCATCTGGCATGTGATAGTCCTCGCTTTTGTCTCATCGCCTAGCATATTTTGAGCATACTGAACATGTCTATGAAAGCACTAGGAAAAGAGAGGGGGAAAATAAAAAATGTGTTCCCCCAAAAATCTGTAATTTGATGAAGGGAAATAATTGCTATTACTTTTCCCCTTTATCATTACCTGGATCACATCAGTGGCCTGATGACAGCAGTACACCTGGTCCCTCAGTTGAGGAAGTGCTCCCTCCTTCCAGGCTGTTTCTTCTCTTTCTAGAATTTTGTGGAGGCATGAGTTCACTTCCCTCTAGTGAACAATAATGGAATCAAATTAAAACTTGGTGCTAGAAGCATATTTAAAGGGACAGTTCAACCAAAAATGACACAAACACGCAGGGGTGGGGGATACTATGAAAGTCAATGGCTACTGTCAACTGTCTGGTTAACATTCTTTTGTTTGTGTTCAACAGAAGAAAGAAACTCAAGGGGTGTAGAAGCAAAAGGGTGGAGAGTGCATGGTGTGTTTGTGTTGAAATTTTGGGCTATTTTGCTTCCATAACATTAGACTAGCAGAATGAAAACTTCCAAAAGTGTTTCTTTATTTGACTGTCAAACAAGAACAAGAATTTTGAATCTGTATGTATCTGCTGTTCAGTTCTGTAGGTGTTAATTTGTTTGTGCCCTATTCACCTTGTGGTGTCTTGCCTTTAAGTGACACAGAAAACAGATGTGTTTAGAAACATTAAAAGTATCATAAAGCATCAAACCTTTTCGTTGGCCAAAAACTGCTGTTCCAGTGGTGTAATCATGTTTTCAGGAAGCAGTGGATCGAGCTTTGTGTGATCGATCACCTCTTTTATCTGACTGACATTTAGAATACTGCAAACAAATAAAGACAAAATATAAGTAATAAATAAAAAATAAAAATAATAATAAATAAAATTAAAGGGATAGTTCACCCCAAAATTAACATTGTGTCATCATTTACTCACATCATTTACCTGTTGTTTTAAATCTGTATTACTTTCTTACTTGTGGAACACAGCAATATATTTTGAACTGTTTTTGTCCATACAATGAAAGTCAATAGAGTTAAAAAAACACAAAAAACACAAAGAGCAGACCCCATTGACTTTCATTATGAAGAGGAAAAAGATATATATATTTTTTTAATATCATCTTTTGTGTTCTCAGATGTAAAAAATTAGACATTAGTAAATGATGACAGAAACATCATCCATCCATCCATCCATGTAACGGTTCATTAATCCGCTGTCTCTCTCTCGTCTTGTGTACTGTCTGTCGTGGTCACTGATCAGCGCTGATCAGCAACGCCAGCTGGTTCTCATCAGTGTGTGTCTTTATATGTTCAGTAACGGTTGTCTCATGTTGTCAGATCGTTGTGGTTCCCGGTGTGTGTGTGTGTTCCTGCTCTGTTCCCTTTCTGTTTCTGGTCCCTGGAGTCGCTCGTTATTCGTTGTGTGCTGTCGTCTGGTTGTTAGTATTTTTAGAAATGAATATAATATGATTCATTTTACTGTTCACTGGATCACTCACGGGATTTGGAGCACCTTAAGCACGTTTTCCACCGAGGTCCCTGCGTCCGTCCCTGTCTACTTGTGACCGTCTGACCCTGTGTTCATCTTCTTGGCTTCGGCCTTATATTTAATAAAGAGCGTTTTTGCAATTGCATCCAGAGACTGTGTGTCGTTACAATCCATCAATCCATCCCATTTTATTTTATTGAAAAAAAATCAGTTGCTCTTTTAAAGCTCAGGAAAACTTTTTGCAGATCTCAGTTGTTTCAGTCATGTATTTACTTGATATCAGATGTTTCTCTTAAAATGACTTAGTAGAAATATAAATTGAGGCAAATTAGATCATTATTGACACAGATAATTTGCTAGACGAAGAATGCTGTCCTCATCACAAAGTGTGTATTCTGCTACTTCTCTCAGCTTGGCACTGAAGATGTTATGGTACAGTCAGTGTGGCATAAAACTTTTTGGGTAAACTATCCCTTTAATTCAATATCTAATGACTATACATCAAATTATCTGTGTCAATAATGATCTAATTTGTCTCAATTTCTATTTCTAACTAAGTCATTTTAAGAGAAACATCTGGTATAAAGTATACATGACTGAAACAAATGAGATCTGCAAAAAGTGTCCTGAGCTTTAAAAGAGCAACTTCTAAGGAAGGATTTTTTTTCCAATATAATGAAATGGGATGGATGGATGGATGGATGGATGGACAGACGGACAGACAGACAGACAGATAGAGAGATAGATTTGCTTCTCTTACCCGGGGTAATCCTGTTTCACCCACTGCAATAAAAGAAGGCAGTCCTCATCACACAGTGTGTATTCTGCCACTTCTCTCAGCTTGGCACTGAAGATGTTATGGTACTGCGTGGCATAAAACTGGCACACATCCTCTTGTTCTGGGTAGCAGCTGCGCACCCATGTCACAACTTTCAGCAGGTCTTCTTTCAGTTGTTTTGCTTTGCTAGTGATCGAAAGCTGCATGGAGGAATGTATCTCAAGACTTGGGTCTAACTTTGCTTCTTCCATCCGCCTCTGAACAAGACGCCCGAGCAGAGCCTCGTGGTTCTGTTTACACCGCCTCGGCCTCCACGGCGGACGTTCCTTTTCTTGAAACCCTACCCAGCGTGTGTCTTGCTCCTCCTCCTGCAGAACAGCATTGACTGCTTCTTTCAGTACCTTCTGCTCCTCAGCACTCTGGAGGTCGAGGGAGTTTTCCAGCGTCTGCATCACCAACTCGAGCAGGTCCTCATAGTCTTTTGCTAGTCTAGCCTCTGAATCCTCCTCTTCCTCCACCAGCTTCATTTTGGATCCGATCCCTTCCTGCTTCAGCGCAAACAGACGGTCTTCTCGGATGATCAGCTGTCTCCCTGCGTCCACGAAGTGACGTTCTTGTAGATTCTCCTTAAAAGGGGGGACTTCTGTAGAGCGCAGAAAAGGGATGCTTAAACAAGGACTGTTTTTACTGTGCACAAGCAAGGTTGCATTTTATTCTTTTAAAAAGCGTTCATATGTGGAAAAGAAGTAAGAGTTCTGTGCAAAACATCATTGAGTGTACATAGTTTTGAGATATGATATCAATTGGGATGCACTTTACTGACTTTGATTCCATCATTTTAACTTCACACAATAATTTCATTTCATCACAGCAATTGAAATCACAATGTAATTTTCTTAATTATTAATTTAGGTAACACTTTATTTTACAGTGTCCTTGTTTCACATTACAATTACTATAAACTGTGCCGAATTACATGCAAATAACCCTAAACAACATCCTAATCCTAACCCAGTATGTAGTTAATTATTATTACTCAAAATTATTAAATGTATAATTACACTGTAACACAGATACCTTCAAATAAATGATTATACTTTATTTTAAGGTGTCATACACAGTATAATTATATATTTAAGTATTGGGTTATATTAATTAACAACATGTACATAGGGTTAGGATTTAGGTTTGGTTGAGGGTTAGTTTCATGTAAATATGCATAATTTACTATTATGAGGATGGCAAGTATATAAAACAAGGACACTGTAAAACAAAGTTGTAAACGTTTAACTAAACTAAAAGTAACTTAAAACAGCATAATGTTTTTACTTAAACATAAATACATTTTTCACAATACCATACATTTATATGTTATTAATATAAATGTATATGTCATATAAATTACACTTAAGTTTTCCATTTAAGTGGATTTAAATGGGTCACTGCAGCTGACTAAATCATTGGACAAAAATTAAAAACAAAATCTAATGTTTTTTTCTTCTTCTGTAATATTCTTCTTCTGTAAGAATGCCAACGCAGATCATCATAAAAAAAAAAAAACTCCACATAACCTCCACAAAGCATAACTCCACAAATTAAGGTTTTATGTAATCATTTAAATAAAAAATAAAAAAATTGAAATATAATTGTTTACCGAACATAAGCTATGTCAGGAGATTAATGAGCATCAACTCTTCCTACCTGGAGTATCATCCTTTTTGTTTTTCCGTTTCAGAAACTTTAGCTTACTGTGCATCTCTTCTGAGGAAGAAAAACAAATATCGTGATCAAAAAAACAAACCAAGCTGATTTTCTTCTTTCATTCATCTAGAATTAAACGCTTTGTGGGAATAGCCTAACGGGCTATACTTTTATAGCCTGTTCTGGGCGGAGCGTTGGCTATCTTGCAATTCCCCAATAAGGAGCGGATTTGCAGCAGACAAAACAAAAAAAGACAAGTTTCTTCATAGCACGATATGAAAACAGAAACGATAATATCATATAAAGAAAGAAAGAAAGAAAGACTTTGAGCTCTACAACAGCCCCATGCCTTCCTGAGTGAATGTCCGTTTTTCTTTTTTCTTTTTTTTCTTTTTTGCTGTAGGTTCCTGATTTAAAATAGTTTACAATATTTATAAAGTATAATTATAATAATAATAAAAAAAACTAACACGGACATTCTGCTACCTACTTAAAGACTAGCCTGTAGGCCTGCGATGCATGCTGTAAAAACAAAAAAGTATCCTGCTAGATTTACCCTACGTCTAAAAACCATCAGCTGTGTTTGCTCTGTGAATGGCATATGGTGCCTGCTTATTATAAAACTTATACCTGTAGGCCTATATTTATTTAATTTAGCTATCTAAATCTGACTTTTACCTTTAAAGTGTACTGTTATATCACCATAATAATAAATCAGATTTTTATTCCTAAAAATGCCCCTTTGAAAGTGGAAGTGAAAGTAAACTTCCACTTTCAGTGCCCCTTTCGATCGCACCACAGTGCCCAGCGAACGCGATTTCTACCAGGGGATTTCGAGGGGGATCCTAAACACCCCACCCCCGACCCCCTTTTTTAGGCTACCCAAAAATGAAAATTCTATTAATATATTGATATAAAGATATATGTCTTACGGGTATCGAACGACATTAGTGTAAGTAATTATAATTAAAGACCTCCGTTCATCCTCGGAACACAAATGAAGATATTTTTGTTGAAATCCGATGGCTCAGACAGACCTTCATTGACACCGCAGTGTCATTTCCTCTCTCAAGACCCATAAAAGGCACTAAATACGTCGTTACAAAATCTCACTACAC
Organism: Pseudorasbora parva; assembly: GCF_024679245.1. Classification (NCBI taxonomy): domain Eukaryota; kingdom Metazoa; phylum Chordata; class Actinopteri; order Cypriniformes; family Gobionidae; genus Pseudorasbora; species Pseudorasbora parva. The sequence continues at coordinate 9,650,172 of NC_090188.1, read as the reverse complement.
TACATTAGCGCTATACAATAATTTTATGAAGCCACTAGAATATTTTTTGTGCGCAAAAAAAAAACTAAATAACGACTTATATGGGCCGATTTCCAAATAAAGTTTTGAACATTATGAATCATTTTATCGATGGCGCGTGTCATCTGAATCATGAATCGATATGCTGATTCATAACCATTCTAAACTTTGTTTTGAAATCTGCCCATCACTATATGAGTCCTTATTTCGTTTTTTTTGCACACAAAAACTGTTCTTGTCACATCATAACATGATTGTACAATCACCGTATTGAGATGGGCTTTGTAACGACGTCTTTAGTGCCTTTATGGTTCTTGAGAGAGGAAATGACATTGGTGTCAATGAAGGTCTTGTCTGAGCCATCGGATTTCAACAAAAATATATTCATTTGTGTTCCGAAGATGAACGGAGGGCTTACGGGTGTCGAACGACATTAGGGTAAGTAATTAATGGATTAAGAATGAAGAATTTTCATTTTTGGGTGAACTAACCCTTTAAGGTGTGGGATTACAAATGTAGCCTATAAATTGTTATATCAAGGTTCCAAGGTAATAGTATACAGAAAACATTATGTACCTAGTGTTTACATTTTGAGGTACAGATTGACTACATTCTAACGAGATCAAGCTAATCAGCCCATGTGTTTGAGACATTAGTCTTTTGTCTTTATGCACTTTCTGATCTTTTAGCATGACAAGCTCAGAGCACAATTATGCTTTAGTCCAGGGCGATTCTAGGGTCAGAGCTTTAGGGGTGCTGAGCACCCAATGAGCCCCACTACCACCAACTTAGAGACACACGTACCCTAGAGAAGAGAAGAGGATGACACCATTTGCTATGTGGGGATGTTTTCATTTTTCTTCCTTAACACATACATTTTAAAACACAAACTACGGAGTATGTTTTGGGCATTATAACCATGTAAAACACTAAAAAAATAAAAAAATAACCCAATTTCTTACTCAAAGATTTAGGGGTGCTGAGCTCCTTTTTAGGGGTGCTGAAGCACCCCTAAAATGGGACTAGCCTCGCTCATGCTTTAGTCTCTGATAATGTGAAGGTATGATCAATACTGTCAGAGTGATTCGTTTGTCTCTGATAATGTGAAGGTATAAGCAACAGAGTGATTGACATCTATGCTCTGTTGTGCTGATAGGACTGGTGACACTGAAATGTCTGGGGTGGGTCATTTACCTATAAAACATTAGCATTCCTTGTTTAGATTGTCTCCTCCACTACTGTGTAAATAGTGGATATTTATGGATATATGGATAAAGTATAATGTGTACTGTATAGAATTAGACTTGGACGACTGCAGCCACCGACGGCACGTGTTTCTCAATAAAGAGTAACACCTGCACGAAAGATATACCCAATTTCTCCTGGTCTTCACTTCTGAGTTTCCAATAAAGGTTACCAGAGATGAAAGAATGAAATAAAAAGTCTATACATACACTGTAAAAAAATTTTTTAGAAAAAAAGTTACCTGGTTGCCTTAAAATCTTAAGTTAATACAATGAACATTTTTTTGAGATTTGACAACCTTTATTAAAAGATTATTAAAAGATTTTGTAAGCATATTGGGTAATTGTGTGTGTTTTATTTCTGATGACGCAGTGAAACTGTCACATGCCTGTCTTGTCTTGTGTGCACATGTAGGTTTTGTGTTGTCGTCATTGTTAGTTTCCTCCCCCTTGTTATCTGATTAGTGTTTATTGGCCCCACCTGTGTTCCTTGATTCCCTTTTGATTTCTTCCCTTTATAAGCTCCTTGTGTTTGTCACTCTGGGTCGGATCGTTGTGTTTCATGTATACGTCTTCCGGTCCCCCAGTGACTTCTGTTTGTATGTTTTGAGTTTTAGTTTATATTTTTTTATGTGTTTTGCCCCCTTGTGGGTGTTTGTTTTGTATATATGTTTTACTTTGTTAATAAATTATCACTTCTTTTGCGAATGAGTCCTCGCACCATTTTCCCTTGTCTGTGACGTGACGTTTATCACAGAAGTGATAATTTATTAAGATACAATAATATTTTAATACGTTTCTATTTAGTAAGCAAATTTCCTTAATTGTATCAACTCAAATTTTTAATTTTGATAAACTCACCATTTTAAGGCAACTAGGTTACTTACTTTTTTAAGTTAAGCCAACAAAAAACAAAAAAATTTTTACAGTGTGCTTATGTTTCACACCGTTATTAATAATTAATTAAAATACAGTCACCTACAAACACTTTTCCTATACTTCTCTCATATACTTTTCTCTTCTACTTTTGGTTTACAAAATTGCTGTACTGAAAGTATTGTTGACTATAGCTTAATTGCTTTAATTTGCTAAATGTGAATGTGAAACACCTCTTGTATAAATGTAAGTGTTTTGATGGTGAGCCCTTCCTGTCATCCGTGTTCTCTTAAATCTCAAAAACATTATATGATTCTAGTATATTCTTAAAGAAGACCCTTTAGTATCAGCGATTATCATTACTGGACGCACACATGCATTTCCATTTCTATATGTCCAACAAATCCCCCATATTTCATGATGATCCTGTCCTTTCCTTCCGGTAATCAGGAATATTTTGAGTAGAATACTGGAAGTCCACTAGCTAAACAGGAAAATCCCAATGAAGGGAAAGCACGCTCCATTTCTGACACCATTCACTTGCCTAAGCCTAAACAATGAGTAATTTTGGACTGGAAAAAGTATTCATTCTTGACCCAGTGTTATCTCATGCCTTTGACCTGGCACTGGCCACAAGAACAATAACACTCTATCAGCCAGAATTGTGAAATAGTGTTGGGGAGAACTTATAAAAGATGACTGATATTGACTAAAGAAATTTACCATGATGTTTCAGAAGTCCAAATGTCTTTTCATTATTGATGTTTTGTGCTAGTAGGCTACTAGTGATGAGTGCTTCTAAACACCAATATTTTCTCAATGCATCAGGCAATTTATGCATACTGCAAACCTTTGTGTATGTTTTAGTAATGGCATTTATGTATTGCATAAAACAAATCTTTTTGTAACCATTAGTGTAATGGGTCAGATTATTCTGATGTGTTTCTAGGAACCATCACATTTGTCTGGATCTTTTGACAAATAGGAGGTATTTGTACCATTAAACAATGCGATTTTCATAGCTCCTGCTCATTAGGAACAAAACATTTAGTTAATCAAGCTGTAAAAATGGCTCCAATATGCAAGGATATGTGACATCACACAGGCAAATATATTATGACTGCCTTCAGTTTGTGCACAAGACATCGACAGATACTTTCACATCACACTATAGGCTCCGCCCACTGGCTTTCAATCACTACCAGCTGCATCACAAACCGTAAATGATTCCATAATACTTTATCTGTAAATGAGGAATTAACTGGACATTTAAAGGGTTACTTCAGCGATTAGCATATGGCGTTGTATCAGTAGAAACCCTGGAGTATATTCAAATGATTGTGCTTTCCCTCCTCATATCCCCCTGAGACAAGAGATTTATGCATTTATGCATTCGATATTTGCATCATAGGAGGAATGATTATTCAAAGGCTAAAGACTACAGCCAGCAGAGGGAGCCATTTCCGTATGTTTTGAACCCACGCATGGGGGATGGAGATCACACTCAGAGCTCAGCTCAGCTACAGGCACTCATTTAAACGGAGCTATGGTGAGCAATATAAGTCTTTTAACTTTATTTTTTAAGCTTGCAAAGGCATGAACTGAAACGCGCCAGACTGAACTCGCGTTGTGAATGTATGGCGCGAGTGTAGTCGCGATTACCTCAGCTCTCATCACGAGAGCTCATCAGCTCATTAATCTCACTCCTGCAGTTAGTGCTCAGTGCTGTGAGACTCGCGCGGTGACTCACTCATTATATTGAACAGACACGTTTAGTTTATAATTGTAGTGTGTCTTCTCCAACTCAGTCACAGTAATCCAGTAGATGGCTTAGGGAGTGGCCTCACAGGGCAGCGAAGCATTCTGGGAATTGTAGTCTTTCATCCCCATGAGACAAAAATACATTTTTTCTGTCTTTTCTCAGTCTAGAAAGCACCAAATTCAAAAATAATTTCACATTTCTACTACATTGATGACCCAGTTTAAATACAGATTCATCTTCCCAGCGCTGATATAAATATAAATGTAAATGTAATATAAATGTTTAAATTTAATTTAATAAATTAAATTAACCCTTTAATATAAATGTTTTCAAAACACTTACACATAGGCCTACACAATAGCAGGTGGCCGTTGATACTGTTTCCTATGCAATGATGTTAGCCAATCATAACAGAAGCAGTTTACTGAAAAGCCTTAAAGGAGCCAGTGTCAAAAATTGATAATTTCAGGATCAGAAAGAAGGTTGAAAATAACATAATGTATCTTCCTCAGAACCATTTTTTTGTTGTGTAGGTCATTGTATTGTTTGGAACACATGAAAAATTATGAATAACGGCTGAAACATCTTCCCTCACATCTCCCCCTCCCCCCATTGACAGAAATCAGAGAGGGAGGGGCGAGTCGAAGTACTCTCAGAAGTGCTATTCCGCCATACATTATAGGTCTCCTTTTTAATCCGCTTAGAAAAGCGCCACCTTTTATTTTGTCTCCATACTTGATCGAACAGAGGCAGGATAAAAGTATGTACAGATTTTCAAACTGAGGTGCAGGGTTAAATCAAATCGTCAGCAGATTGGGCTAGGTTTACCCAGTCTATTGTGTATTTACATTTTAGAAATATATAATACTTTTTTTTAATGCACTCAGTATTGCACATATGCAGCTTATGTAAAACAAAAAGGGAAGCAAAATAAGGAACGTGATTTCTCAAAATTTAGACACGATTTTAATTTGTGCATGTGAAATATGTGTTGTGAGAGCTGTCACGAGTGTTATTTTAGTTGTTACTATGAATACAAATCTGACAAACCAGCAACAATGATTTGTTAAAAGAGCAATTCACTGGTCATTCTGTATTTGACCATTTACTCGTCCTTCCAAAACCATATAAACCAAACCATCCTTTCTTCTGTGGAACACCAAAGGAGACAATTGAGGACTCCCATAGCCATTTAACTATACAAAGAAAGTGGATGGGGATCCGATACAGATGTGGTCATCAGTCACTTTCACTGAATGTTAAAGAGGAACATTTCAAAACACCCTCTCTCTCTTATTTTACTATGTGTCAAGCTTCAATATATATTCAAATGTTTATTGGCTACAAATTAAAGTAGTTGTCATGGCTTCCGCACGCTTTTCCTCACCATCTTCTCTCTACTGGCTCTTCCGGATTCAAATCACCAGCACTTGCTCAATTACACACCAATCAGGACTATATAAAAACCTTGCACACTCATATGTTGGTGTGCTGGGTTTTTATACAGTCCTGATCAATGTTCCCTCAAATTTATTTTCTCGCTGAGCAAAACTTTTTATCTATTGGGCGGACATTTTGGTCACCTGAGTAAAAACATTGCTTATACCAGACCTGTACAGCATATGTACCCTAGTAGTAGTTTACTAGAAGTAGTTTCATCATGCAGTTATAACTTTTAACTTTTATGTGTGCAATTTATATTTTATTTAACCCTTGATGTAACTTAGTGATACATTAAATATACATTTTTTAAAAGAAGTCAAATTAAGAACATTTTAATTTCAGTCAATCAATTCTTTATTAGGCTTACAATATAATAACCAATTGAAGTATTAAACTGATGAAGTCTATTAAATCAGTTTAAATGCTTCAATTTGTAAAAACAAACAAACACAACAACAACACAAACAACAACAAAAAACTTGAGTTAATAAGTGGCCACATGTTCCCTTGAACTTACTTACCTATTAGATCTATAATAGTTATCTAAATATCTCTAAAACCCAAACCACACACACATCCCAAACCACACACACATCTATTTAAACTGACGTGTAGCTGAGGTGTTTTGAGGTTGCACGCTTGTGGTGGGTTATGTTGGTGTGTGTGTAAAGGTCTGTTTTGTTACCATGCTGTGCCCATCATCTCATCATTTCCATCCCTTAATCAAGCCATTCTTCTTTAAAACATGATGAAGCTTTTACTACTGAGAATTTCCTTATTATTTCTTTTAATTTGTTGATATACTCCCACAGGAAGGGCATTTCATGCTCTCTGGATCTAGTTTGTTCAAGAGAGGCCTGAACTACATAAAATCATCCCAAATTTTACTGAAGGAAAAACAGACAGGGGAACGACAATTTGCGATGTGTTTTGTTTGGGTTCGTTAGTGTTATTTTAAACCATTGTTAATGTACTCACATGTAACTGAAATAATATAATTCTAGTCCTAGTAGTTTCTCTTGAAGACAAACAAATTTAAATCATGTAAACGTGATGCTGCACTGTTTAGGTTTTTGTGACCAAGTGACATTTAGATTCCTCTCATGTGACCAGATACAGGGGCTTTCCCTGTCAGCTGCATGGCAGTCCTTATGATATTCAATCACATGATTTTTCAGTTTTCTGTTGTAGTCCACATAGAGACAATCCACTTGTTGAATACAATTCAACTTTACCTTCCCAGTATTTAGTCCATGTGACATTAACAGATCATATCACTGTGAATTCTTGCAGAATCTGCTGGATTGCACGTGAGCATACATTAAATGATTTTACTCACTCCAAACTCATATAAAACAACAGGATGATGTGAAATAATGGCAGTGTTTTATTGAAAAGTGGAAGAGCTCTTATCTATTGGGGGAAAAAAACTGAGGAAGTGAAAGTTAAAATTGATAATTACTCAAATATGACTTCTGTTGGTTAGGTGTTGGTTAAAAAACAGAAGTGTAGATGCGTCACCATTTTAAAAGGTCTGTAAAATGAAAGTAAAATTTGATCTTTGAATTGAAAGGCTTCTTATTCACCAGTCTTCCAGATTTTGGCAAAAGCAATTTAAGTTTCTAAACCGATTTTTCCTGTGTCTTTGCTTTTAAATGTTTGTGAAACGTGTCAACAGATTAGACAAGAGACAAAAATGATTTATGTGTTTGCTGAAAATTGAACTGCCTCATTATCTTCTCAGTTGGCAGACAGAAGCCTTAAGAGGCCAAAGCACAAGTAAAAATTAATAGAAGGGACTTCCCTTTTCAATTGAGAAAGGTTTACCACTGGAGAGGTTGATCTCTCCATCCAGTGGTCCATGTAGAGTCCCTGATGTTTATCCTCCTTTCTTTCAACATATCCTCTTTTTTCAAATCAGTAAATATTTTTTTAAAGCATATCTGACCTTTAACTGTTCAGCACCACTCAGCAGACATTTAATTTTCGAACTGTCAATAAACTAATAAACTGTTAGTTTATTGGTTTGAAGCCATATAGAACCGATTTTCAAAGTCGGATTTTCAAATTTTTGCAGGAGATACATCTCAGTGTCTCTCATCACATTAAATTGAGCAGAAAATGAGTCTCAAAATATTTTCTAGTAGATCAAGGTGAGTTGCTATTTTTATTTAGAAAGATATTTATTTTAACCCCTCAGATTGGGCTGACCGTAATGGTTCCTCCTCATAGAATCTGGGTTATTGTTTAACACCCCTGTGGTATAGTGGCCAATATCTATGCACCTAATTTTGATGAAAATCATTTTCTCATTAAAGTTCTCTCTGCTTTACCAAACCCACATTCTGGCCAAGGGCCATTTGGAAGAAGGCCTCTGCCTAGCAAATTTGCAACATATGACGATGTGTGACCAGTAAAACTCTTGGCTGTATTATTAAAAGAATGCATATTTTCGCAGTAAAGTTGAATAGATTGTGTGTTTGTTCATTTTGAATGTATAACTATTTGTTATTGAATTCCTGTTTATCAAAAAGATGCTGTTGAGTTTGATGTCATATCTCGACCGTTGTGTTCAAAGTGTAGTATCCGCACCATGACAGAATCTCTCAGAGAGATAAGTCAGCTAAAATAATTAATTATTTCTGTTTTGGAGAAAAATGAACGAGAGGTTGCTCGCTGCAGAGCCAATGGGTGGAGCTTGAAGTCCAAAATAGCTTCACCCTTAGCCTAGAAATCTAGACGCACCCTAGCGGCAGCAAATCTGTTTCGTCTAGCGAGTGTCTTCTAGCAACTCTCAGTACACTTCTGAGCTGTAAAAACCAAACTCTGGTCAGGCCAATCACATCGTGTATAAAGTCGGTGGGCGGGGCTTAACATAATGACGGCCGAGTTGCGTTTGCGTACTTCTAGTAAACACAGAAACTGGCGAACGGCGGTCTTTCGAATCAACTTTGACCACGACTGAAGACTTGGAGTTAAGCTTTTCTCTGAGAAAAGAACAAAGAACGGCACTGAAGTCATTCTTAAGAAGGGAAGATGTGTTCGCAGTTTTTCCGACCAGATACGGCGAAAGTTTAATCTTTCAACTAGCTCTGCTTCACGTCGCTCTGGTTGGTTGTAAAGCTATCCTATTGTTTGCAGAGGAGGGAGTTTGAAAGACAACCGTTTATCCGCCCATCAGATTGAGCCCTGTCAATGGTGAGTCAATGGCTTGTCAGGCTACCTCACTCTCCCTCTTGCAGTGATGTTTTTTTTCTTCTCTGATGATATGTTCACATGAGAAGAACAGTGGCGTAGGCAGAAAGTGAATGAGTGGATGGGTGGCCCTCTAATAGTGCGTGTCGGTGCCGGAATAATTCACATTACTAACTTATAAATCCCAGAATCCTATTGAAACATAGCAACACAGCTAAAAGTAGGCCATTCCTTGTCTACTTTCTTTCTTATATTTATACATTTGGCAGACGCTTTTATCCAAAGCGACTTACATTGCATTTTAAGGTACACATTTTACATTTTTGTCAGTTCTTGCTTTCCCTGGGAATCGAACCCATGACCTTGGCGTTGCTAGCGCCACGCTCTACAGTTTGAGCTACAAGCCTATAGTCTTCTTCTACAAGCTGTTTTTGTGATGTTTGAGCACGGCGTGCGGAATAGGGTCATATTCGGTTGATTAATTTTTTAAACGACAAAAGTGTCATGGCGTCCTGTCATCTTTGTCAAGACGTATTTCTATCTTAAATGTGTCATAAATGGCAAGTTAATAACAAAAAAGGCTCTGCAGTTGGAATCGAATGCAAATATTGCCGCAAAGGCAAAATGTATAATAATGAAGAATTGTGAAACATTAGAAAAAAATATTTGCCTGGATCTGATAGGATGGGCAAGCTGTCAATATGGATAAGCCCAGAGCCTAATGCAACTCACAATGCATGAAAGTGTTTGTTACTTTTGTTTCTGGACAGAAGGATGATGGGCCTGTTTTTACATATATTCAATGTTGATAAATAAAAGTGATCTAATTAAAAATACTACTGTAAAATATATATTTAAAAATCTACCTTTAATGATTAGGGTCCGGGAAGGGAAGTAATTGACAAATAATCTCATCATCACCATAGACACAGTGATAGAGTGTCAGGAATATTCCAGGAAAACACCAGTGGATTACAGGAAAACCTTGCCTCAGTCAGTAATAAAGCTCATGAGTCATCCAGGAGAAAAAAAAGGCAGAGGCAGTTAGTGCCAAAGAAAGGAAGGACGGTCAGGCCCCTGCAGTGTTTGGATGAATGTGTTTAAACTGTATGGACTTGTATTGGCCACTTTGTTCTCTGTTCTTCTGCCTGTAAGTGACTACAGGATCTGCTCTAATTGATGTAGGACATCCTTCTCACAAGGGAGATCTCTGGGAGAGGCTTCCTGCTTCCTGCTATATTCCACACACAAAAAAAATAGTTTCAAAGTAATCATATTTAACCTGAATTTCAACTAGTTATACAAAACATTTCAACAGCACGTTATAAAAAATTTAAAAATGAATAGAAAAAAAAGATCACTTTTATTTGTTACATTTTCTCAGCAGCTCCCACTGGATAAGACTTATGGGAGAGAAATAATGTATCAGTATTTAACTCCAGAGAGCCACAATGAAACGTACAGTAATTCTTATGTATTTCTAATGTTTTAATACATCAGATGCCTTAGGCTTGTGATTAAAGTACAATTTTAAAACCACAAACAGTAATAAAAATAAATAAAAAAACTCTAGAAAGAATGCAAAAGCATTGCGTATACCTTTTAGAAAAATACAACCATTATTTCTGACATGTAGTTTTGAAAGCAGAAATATGTGTCAGTAACATCTATGGATGGCAGGACCAAAAACTTCCCAACAGAACATTGCCCAAAGCATCAGACTGCCTCTGCTGGCTTGCCTTCTTCCCATAGTGCATCCTGGTGCCATGTGTTCCCCATTTAAGCGATGCACACGCACCCGGCAATCCACGTGATGTAAAAGAAATATATCGGTCATCGGTTCACCACTGTTCCTTCCTTGGACCACTTTTGATAGACACTGACCACTGCAGACCGGGAACACCCCACAAGAGCTGAAGTTTTGGAGATGCTTTGACCCAGTCATCTAGCCATCACAATTTGGCTCTTGTCAAACCCGCTCAAATTCTTACTCTAGCCCGTTTTTCCGGCTTCTAACACATCAACTTTGAGGACAAAATGTTCACTTGCAGCCTAACATATCCCACCCACTAACAGGTGCCGTGAAGAAGAGACAATCATTGTTATACGTCACCTGTCAGTGGTCATAATGGTATGCCTAATCAGTGTATGATAACATTTTTAAAAAAAGAAAAGAAAAAAAGGTCACTTTTATTTGTTACATTTTCTCTGCAGCTCCCACTGGATAAGACTTATGGGAGACTGGAATAATGCATCAGTATTTAACTCCAGAGAGCCACAATGAAACAGTATTTCTGACCTACACACTGTAAAAAAATTGTTGTTTTTTGTTGGTTTAACTTAAAAAAGTAAGTAACCTGGTTGCCTTAAAATTTTGAGTTTATTGAAATAAAAAATTTGAGTTGATGCAATGAAGAAAATGTGTTTTAATAAATAGAAACTCAAAATATTTTTGTATCTGAACCACATAAAAATTTTGATAAATCTTGAAAACAGCTCTATTTGGCATGTTTCACTGCGTCATCAGAAATAAAACACACACAATTACCCAATATGCTTACAAAATCTTTAAATAATATTTTAATAAAGGTTGTCAAATCTCAAAAAATGTTCATTGTATTAACTAAAATTTTTAATTTTAATGAACTCAAAATTTTAAGGCAACCAGGTAATTTTTTTCTAAATAATTTTTTACAGTGCAGTAATTCTAATGTATTTCTAATGTTTTAATACGTCAGATGATTGAGGTCCAATTTTAAAACCACAAATGGTTAAAAAAACCATGTGAAATTAATAACGCAACAAGAAACAAGAAAATGCAAGAGCTAAGTGTTGCGTGATGTTTTTGGAAAATACAACGTTTGACACGTAGTTTTGAAAGCAGAAGTATAGATAGTTCTAGATTAGAAAGTCATAGAAAAAAAACACCTCATGCTATCAAGTTATTGTACATATATAAACATGATATTTGTTTAATCCTGTTTTAATAATTCATAAGCGTATTTTAAAATGAAACGCTTGTTTGAATGTTTGAAAATTTGAAAAAGAAAAAAATCAGCTGACATCTTACTTTATTATTCTTTGGATTTCTTCAAAAAAAACTGATTTAAGAAATATTGTACACTGTATTCAAATCATAGATTTGAAAACAGTTCTTAAGATTATCAGAAACATATAACATGCATTTGCTGAAATGATCCATTAATTTAATATTTCCAAAGCAAAGCTCTCAAAGTTGAATCCATTTCAAGAAAATAAAGCAGAAAAGAAGGTAATAGTGAAGCTCTTAACTGAAATATTCTGAGTGTGTTCAAACACTATGAAGCCTTGATCAATCATCCTACTTCTCCTGCGCCAAGTAAAATACTTTCATTTGCTTTGTTGTGTATTTTCATTTAGTTTAGGCATGTTGTCCCAATAGGAACTTAAACTGCATACTTCTGAAAAGATGTAAATAGTAAAAAACACCAAACTTTTCAAGTAAAAATCAAATGTACCAAATCAAACTGCAGCTTTGGTCAACAGAAATAGTAGTTAATGAACTGTTTGAATTCAACACAGTCTCACCCCTACTCGTCAAATGTTGCCGAACGGTCAAGGGACCCTGACGTCAGCTGTTGACGCACAGGGTACCCCTAAATCGCCATTTTTCGACGTACTGGGTAATCCACTGATTTCAATGAGAAACCTAGGACGTCATAAACAGACGTGTTGGGCATGTGAATGTTATCGTTATGATGGAATATATTGGGTTATAATTTTTACATTATGACATGTTGGAGTGTGATTCTCAATTTAATCAGCCAGCACAATTGTATTTACATTTATTTACGCTATGATACACGTTTGAAACAGCAGTCAAACCCCACCCCGCCCTAAACCTACCCATTTGCGTATTATATGATATAAAACACAGACTGTAACAGACAACAGGCACACTTTATTGAAAAAGTCCAACTATTCCGAGGCCAAACGATTGAATTGTGTGAAGAAAAGACCCAAAAGCAATCACCGTCTCTATCCGCGCCGCGCGCCGCGCACCGCGCGCGCCCCGGCGTCACACTGAAGACGCCACAGGTAGACCCCTCGGCGTCACGCGATGGACGAACTGGGAACCCAATTGCTTTCAGTGGGAAACCTTTGGCGTCAACATTAGACGGCAATTCTATCGGTATGAAATCGCGCTGAAGAAGTCTCATTCAGAACACATCGCGATGTTTGGCATCAGATCACGTGTGCCACATGTTGGTGAGTAGTCATACATATTATGTCCTAATATTTGATATAAAGTATTTTCTGCTTGTCGTTATCGATCATGTTCAGTCACTGCATTGTATCTGTCATCATCTCCACTGAGGCTTTGCATTTCTTTGCTTTCTAAATAAACACACCTTGCTAATAGGGTGATTAAACACTGTCACGTGACGTGCTATAGACCTTTAAACATTTGTTAATATTTAATAATAATTACTAGTGTAGTTCCAACGTGGCATTTGTAGTAGAAGCACAATAAAAAAATAAAATAAAAAAACACTTGCCATGCGTTTACCACAGTATTGGTAGTTTTAATGTGATATTTGTTGTAAATAAACAGTAACCACAACAATTACCATGCTTTAAATGCATTTTAATGTAAAAACCAAATATTGTTATTTAAATAGTATAGTATATCCAGAGCTGTATTTGTATATGAAGAGTTCAGATGCAAAAGCCTCAAAAAGCCACTTCGGTCACATGACATCAGATATTCAATTATTTTTTATTATTATTAACGTCCCGTTTGCATGTAAATAATGTATGTGATCACAAAATCAAGTGCGTTATCTACATTTTCAAACAAATTCATATGATATAGCTTGCTATTATATACTTTTAATAATGGGAATGCACACATATCTGTGAACTTATTACATAAATGTATTTAACATTTAATTATGCATCGTTTTTTACAGAAATAAATCTTACAGTTATGTATAAACTGACAACATCATCATCATGTCCTGTCCTGGGCGCATTGGGCAACATGTGTCCTCCAACATATTCGATCTGTGGCCACGTTTTCACATCTTCTCATGGAACACCGGCATTGAGGTCTTCGTGAAACATCTGTCTCATATCTTCCTTGGTTTTCCCTGTCTCGTGCGTCCTCCTGGTGGTGTCCACTTCATAAGTGTTTTTGGGTGTTGTTGTTTGGGCATGCATAGGACATGTCCAGTGAAGTGCACCCTTTGCTCTGTCACAGTGTCTCAAAGTCTTCACGTGGAGTCTGTGGAGTCTTATGATCTCTTTGATATATGCAGAACCAATATTCATAAACTGTTCTTGATGTCTGCCTATGCCTTTATCATCAGGAGTTTTAGTGAAGGACATATCTATTGCCATCCACTAGTTCTAGTCATGCATTGACTTCATGATGCTATAGTCCAATGTATATTTCTGCATTTGTTGTTTGTTTGAACAAATGAAGATAGTGAGAGTTAATACCTTTTGAAATCAATAATTATTCATTAAAACTTTTATTACAATGGTCACTAAAGTACATGTCTACCATAACTACCTCTATCATTATTTCACTACCTATCATTATATCACTACCTTGTTAATGTAACTGTAACATGAATGTACTTTATAGAAGTATTTTCTTACTGAAAATGGTTAACATTTACAATAATCATCAACTATTTTAATTGGCATTTAATTTAGTTACAATAAAAGTGAATAATAATTGCAAATATATAGTATTAAAGTTTAGAATGTAAAATGTTATTTTTTTGCATATATATATATGGGCACTACATTTGTATTTAAACTGTTTGACATTAAATCTTGGAATATGCTTACAAAATTGTGTGCATTCATTGTGCTTTTGTTATATTTGTTTTAATTCCAAGAGTTCAGATTGTAAAGGATGGCTTAAAGAAGTTTATGCTTGTAGACCATTGCATAGAAAAAGGATTCTCTTTCAAATATATTTATTATGCATCCGTTTAACCACACAAAGAAGACTTTCATTTTAAAATGTGAGTTTTATTATTTAATTAGAATAAATAAATATTTAGCCTATATTTAGAATAAATAATGTTTAATATTTATTATAATAAATATAATATTTAGCCTAAATATTAATTCTTTAAGGAATCTACCCCTTCAGTTGAACCGGATGAGATGTGATATAATTTACCATAAATGGACAAGTAAGTGTGACGCCTGTGTTCAGCTGGGTTGTCATTGGCTGTGACTTTATCGCAGAACGCGCTGTGATTGGACTATCTGTTTTAACTCATATAAAACGGCGTTTCATGTTACAAAGTATGTTTTGGTGTTATTACGTCAGTAATACGTTAAGCTAACTATAAAGTGTCGCTATGTTGTGAGAAATGACTCCTTTACTGAGAACCCAACCCTAACCCTAAGCATTTCTGCACACTTCTATGAACTACAGCGCCATGTTTCCCATTGCATTGATACAATGACAGATATATGGGTAATGTAGTTTAAAAGGTTTCATAATGAAACAATAAATGTTAAGTAAATTACATATTTAATGGACAACTGGATATTAAAATATGTTCATTGTGTAAACCTATATGACATATATGAGGGCCAAGCTGAAATTGTATATTTTACTGTGAGCACTTTTAAAAAAACCTTTATGGCAGCTTTCCATATATGTCTGAAAACTGTGGCCAACATTATTTAGTAAACATTGCATATGCAGTTGTCCTGCCAATTTTCTCTGTGATACGCTAACCAGACTTTGAGTTAAAGCCATTTGAAATATGCTTTTTTTTTGCTCTTCAAGGGGCCACTTCTGGGTCCCTGGAGGTGTAAGGGCAGTACAACATACACAGATCTATTCTCCTCATCACGGACAACAAACTTTGAGTCACATTTAAATATCAGAGTATTTTGTCTTTTCTATTCTAACGTCATGCTTGTGTATAGGTTTTGATATTGTAAGACCATCTGATGAAATACAGAAATATTTGAAAGAAATGTTGTAAAATAATAATTATTAAGTTTTATTTTCTTTTATGGATAAACACTAATAAATATAATGGATGAACCTGCAACAACTTGCCATTATCCACTTTCCAGAGTAAACAAAAACTATTTATATTATTTACACTTCATTATTACTATTAAATATAGGACCATGCACCATTAAGTAAAATAACAAGAGACATTGTCACAATTTCATCTACACCCTCTTCACGTACCTGGCATCGAAAATGTGCATGCTTTAATTTTTATTGCAGTAGTAGATGTACCAGAATGATCAACATGGATCATCTTCAGTTAAGCTTGAAGTGTTTGTAATCCTTCCCTTTATTTCACTGAAAACTGACATACTTGTCACAGCATGCAAGTATATACAACTTTTTGGAGCATTGTACCAAATATAATATAACCAGATAAAAAATGTTTACTTCTCAAGTAAAAATATTCTTGGTAATTAATTAGATAACCTAAATAAACTTGTTGAATGTGTATTTACTGTACCAAACACCATACACAATACTCACCTTACTTAATCACTCAACACTTTATTGGAGGATACAGTATACAGTTGATAAAGTAGAATAAAGTCAAATTAGATTCAAGATAAATAAAAATGGGTTTTAAAAAACACATTAACATCATATTAATCCATTCACAGCTGCTGAAGCCACACAAATGAGTGCCACATAATCCCATCCAGTCAACTATGATACAGAAAACAGATTTGATATAGTGTTGGAAAATAATGATTCATTATTACAACTAGACTGGTTTCTGCCTCTTCCCTCTATCATGTTCATGTTCTTCTTCTTCTAAACAGTTCGCCCACTTGTACCCTACAGTATAATCAATGTACAGATGATGTGATCACTGATGTTGTGTAGCCTTTTCTCAACCAGAGGAAGAAGTCGTATAATCCGGCGTTCTCCAGTCCTGGTCTAAAAGTAAAACAACAAACACAATTCATATTAAGTTTAATGTACAGTCAGGTTAACCTATGTTCTTCAGTAAACTCTCCACCTCAAAATGGGCAGAAATGCCAATTCCTGATTTAAATTTACAAAGCAGCAGTCAGTACATAAAATAATATACACATTGAAGCATTATGTATAATATTTCAGCCCATAATATTAGCCAAGTACTGAACAAAAAATAATTTACCCATATCAACAGCAACCTTTTAAACAGTAGATCTTTTAGAAAGAACTAACCAGATATTTCAAAGAACATTTACTATTTGATTCCTAATATGTCCCAACTCATTATCTTCTAAAGCTACCCAGAACCATCCATGGTCTACAAAACAATGGAGAAATACATGGAGTTTATAACAACTAAATGCTTTTTCCCACACTTGTCTACTTTTATCTAAGACAAACAGACGGTGCAGTTTTTAAGAACTGAAGGCCAAAAGTGTAATAATAATTGTATCAAAAAGGGAAAACAAATATTTACCATTTTAAATAAATCCAAGATACAGAACCTCATTTGCTTATTTTAGGAGTTATTAAAATATTTAGACATGAATAATGGTACGTATTTTATCAGAGTAGAAAGAATGATCACTGTTGAAATGAATAGTCCTTTGAGAGATCAACATCAAATTTTGTACTACATATTACAGCATTGCTTCAATACAAGACATACCAATGGACTTGCGCACTTTTCTGTCTTCTTCGGGCACAAGATGTCCATCTTCCTTCCTCACCCTAAACAAAGGACTTATTTTCTTAGCTTGCTTCGATATAAGGTCTGGTCTTTCTTCTCTTCTGTAAAACAAGAAAGTATCATTTACTCTGTGCAAATACTATTGTTTTTAAAACATATAAATTAAGACAGTTAAAAGTATGTAATAGCAAGCTATATCATAAGAATTTGTTTGAAAATGTAGATAACTCACTTGATTTTGTGATCACATAAATTATTTACATGCAAACGGGACGTTATAAACAGTGCAAGTGATCTGATTAAGAAAAAATAATTGAATATCTGATGTCATGTGACCAAAGTGGCTTTTTGAGGCTTTTGCATCTGAACTCTTCATATACAAATACAGCTCTGGAAAAAAAATTAAGAGACCACTTAACATTTAGAAATCCATGTTAAGTGGTCTCTTCATTTTTTTCAGAGCTATATGTACGAGAATCATACGAATTTGACAACTTGTTAAATCTTGTGAATTATTAAGACTTCGGGAATATGTTCTTACTGATTGAGATATGGGATTTGTAAGAATAAGTAACAACAAATGCTAAATAAAATGTTTGATAAAGGGTTCAAACCAACACATACATACCATTACAAATATTTGCTGTTGCAGCTTTTGGTTTTCTCCGTTACTTCTCCACAAACAAGAATGGGTTGACTGAGTCCGAGAGGCCCTTTTGGTCTTTTCAGGTAAAAAAAAAAAAGAAAGAGAGAAAAAAGTCATAATATATAATATATAGCATTATAAAGTATACTATTTAAATAACAATATTTGGATTTTACATTAAAATGCATTAAAGCATGGTAATTGTTGTGGCTACTGTTTATTTACAACAAATATCACATTAAAAATATCAATTGTTGTGGTTACTGTTTATTTACAACAAATATCACATTAAAACTACCAATACTGTGGTAAACGCATGGCAAGTGTTTTTTTATTTTATTTTTTTATTGTGCTTCTACTACAAATGCCACGTTGGAACTACACTAGTAATTATTATTAAATATTAACAAATGTTTAAAGGTCTATAGCACGTCACGTGACAGTGTTTAATCACCCTATTAGCAAGGTGTGTTTATTTAGAAAGCAAAGAAATGCAAAGCCTCAGTGAAGATGATGACAGAGACAATGCAGTGACTGAACATGATCGATAACGACAAGCAGAAAATACTTTATATCAAATATTAGGACATAATATGTATGACTACTCACCAACATGTGGCACACGTGATCTGATGCCAAACATCGCGATGTGTTCTGAATGAGACTTCTTCAGCGCGATTTCATACCGATAGAATTGCCGTCTAATGTTGACGCCAAAGGTTTCCCACTGAAAGCAATTGGGTTCCCAGTTCGTCCATCGCGTGACGCCGAGGGGTCTACCTGTGGCGTCTTCAGTGTGACGCCGGGGCGCGCGCGGTGCGCGGCGCGCGGCGCGGATAGAGACGGTGATTGCTTTTGGGTCTTTTCTTCACACAATTCAATCGTTTGGCCTCGGAATAGTTGGACTTTTTCAATAAAGTGTGCCTGTTGTCTGTTACAGTCTGTGTTTTATATCATATAATACGCAAATGGGTAGGTTTAGGGCGGGGTGGGGTTTGACTGCTGTTTCAAACGTGTATCATAGCGTAAATAAATGTAAATACAATTGTGCTGGCTGATTAAATTGAGAATCACACTCCAACATGTCATAATGTAAAAATTATAACCCAATATATTCCATCATAACGATAACATTCACATGCCCAACACGTCTGTTTATGACGTCCTAGGTTTCTCATTGAAATCAGTGGATTACCCAGTACGTCGAAAAATGGCGATTTAGGGGTACCCTGTGCGTCAACAGCTGACGTCAGGGTCCCTTGACCGTTCGGCAACATTTGACGAGTAGGGGTGAGACTGTGTTGTTGAATTACCATATTAAATGGAAGTGATACCTTGCCACAGTATACTGTAAATTTGACAACCTGGCATATGTTCTGAGAACACATATCCAGCTTAGTTGATCCTTGTTGTCTTAATGTATATACAATGTTGCTTATTTAAATAATAATACATTTGAGGAAATGTTTGAGAGGTAACACTTTACAATAACAGGACATGAATAATCATGTATTAATGCATTAATTAATAGTTAATTCAACATGAACTCATGATTAGTTAAGATATGAACTAATCATGAACTAATGAGGAGCTATCCTTAATTAAGACATGAGTCATAATGATTCATGTATGAATACAGCAGCATTAATACATGTTAGTACATGTTTGGTTAATGCATTAATTAACGTGTATGGGTAAACTAAATTAAACAGGCTCTCTAAGAAGGAATAACAGATATTTTGACTTTGAACTTTGTTATTGTCATAATGTAAACCATTTTTATCAGAAGCTTCATCATAAATATTGCTGAAAGCCAAGATTAGTTTTTAATTACTTTCACTGATCATCTAAATCTGCTATATTTGATCTCAAAAGGTCTTGGCCTGTTTTGTGATCTCTTTCCCATCAAACTAAACCTACTGGGACTTACAGTAGGCCTATAACAGTTTCTGAGGAATCAGTCCCCAAAAATAACCAAACAGAAAACAAGCAGTGAAGTCCGGAAGTGAGGGAACGTCTGCTGGGATCCGTACAGTTCTCTCTCCACCCAGACATAGGCCATGATGATACGATACCCGTTCTCTTAAACCTTTAGGCGCCAGAGGTTTTTTCCTAAAACGTTAAATTTTGACTTAATTTCAAAAGGCTATATCTTAAAAGTGATAAAAGATAGAAACTTTCTGTAAATTAGAGAAATTTTAAGGATGACCCAGAGTTTATGTAGGTATTACATTTTCGTTGTTCGATGTTTTACATTTGCTAACTTTGCGATGAACACTCCGAACCCGGGAAAAATTGTTCCCACCACTGACATTGGGCAAAGGACCATCTAATTGGGCAAAGTATCCACCATTTGTGCTTAGTGTATAGTTAGGGTTAGTTTCACTTTCAGAATCACCGTCTCTGATATTTCCCTTTAGAATCAGGGTCCGCGAATAGAAGACCCAACACTTCATTGCGGGTAAGCTTTATTGATGCCATTACAAAATAATATTAGTAATAATAATCTAATGCAAATACTCGCTGACAATGACAACGCTCTGATATAACGGCTCAATCGCACACCAGCTCCGCTTTTGTTTGCACTGATTCAATGCGCTCTTGCTCATAGATGTTGTATAGAATCATGATGTTTTTATGAGTCGGGGACGAAGTACGACATGTCTACCATCTAGTGGAGGGGAGGTTGAATGAAATTTGTTACCCTATTTGACATTATTCAGTGACGCATCTTATGATAAATCATGAGCTGAATTTGGTAAGTAGTTAATAGTGAATTAATCATGAAGTCATGACACAATGATGCATTAACAAGCCATGAGTTGATGTTAGTGTATGGTTAATTAACCATGAGTTTAGACACTATGATGCACTAACAATTCATTAATTACAAAATGAATTAACATATACACAAAGAATCCTTATTCCTTTTCACCCCTGGTACAATATATATATATATATATATATATATATATATATATATATATATACATATATATATATATATATATATATATATATATATATATATATATATATATATATATATATATATATATATATATATATATATATATATATATATATATATATCATCTACATCCACTGGCTAATGCTAATCGAATCATATATATTTAAACAATTAAAAAAATATTATTTTGGTTAACCAAAGCAGTCCACATTATTATTATTATTTGATAAAATCATAGACAGTAAAAGAAATGGACGGAGCGATCCCATTGCCTTCTACGGCGTTAAGTGATGTCAGTATAGGAGCACTCACTTCCTGATGGCTGAGCGAACTGCGCAGGCTCAGACTGAGCTTGAGGACGTAGATGTGATGGGAGCCTCCTGTCTGACAGTTGTAGGTCTTCTAGTAATTGTGGAAAGTGAAATCTGAATCCCGTTGTTTAAATATTTTCTCCCGTTGCTTTTGGCTCACTATCGGCTTCTCCCCATTCTTCTCCCTTGACTTTATCAGACTTTATGTCTCCACGTCCCCCCGACTGTCTCATAGACAGTAAAAGATTGCCTGCGAGCGTCTCCTCAGGTCTATACGGTAATTTCTCAACTGTGCGACAGAGTCGCGTTGGTTATGACGCAATAGTTAGCCTATTTTTACAAAAACAGCTTCTACGGGGCGATAGTGTAAGATACAAGGTAATGGAGCCTTTTATGCATTGTCGTGTTTCTTAAGAAATAAACAATGGACAAATGGAGTCTTTAAACGCCTCAGATGTAAAGTTATTCACTGTCAAAGTGACTCAAAAATGAATGGGAGTCAATGGGATGCTAACAGCAGGTGATGGCTTGGTTAGCAATGGCCGCCCCTATGGGTGGAACGCTTTCCGGGTGCTAGATTACCCCCTTGGATAAAATGCCAACATTACCGAAGGAAAACAACTAACATGCTAGGAGCACCGAGAGCACCACTAATGAATGTCCCACCAGAAACAAACCCTACATACTGTAGTTCCGGGAAGAAAACTATAGCTATGACTAAATGTAATTAGCCTGGATGCCAGCCGAACTCAGCCCCACCCACAACATTTTTAGGTCGAGCAGTTCGGTCTGGCCTCGATCCATAGAGGAGTAATTATCCCTGAACAGAAACTGTTCGGACCAATGAAATCATCAGGGCGGGCTTTAGACGATGACGGACAGATGATCAACAGTAACGTAATCATGCACGTCATCAAAGGGGCTTGGATTATATTGATTGAATCCTAAACGGAGAGCTTGTTATGCATTCACCTTCACAATTTCTCTCAAAAATGATGATCATGTTGGGTAAGTACTCTGTGTATCATTAAATTATTTTATATTTTTTCAACACCGGCAAGGATCGTTTTATTCCAGCGCGCGTGCAGACAGGGTTGCCAAGTTTTTACAACAAAACCCGCCAACTACTAGCCCTAAACAAGGCTGCCTGCTAAAATTCGCACTCATGGGTCTTTATATATCACATAATAGTCACTTAAACCCGTGGAAAAAAATGCGGACTTGGCAACACAGTGCAGTTGAGCGCTGTTGACAATGCGTCGCTTCGTTGCTCTGATTGGTTGTAGGTCTATCCATTTGAGGTCTTTCCTGGTTCGGTTGAAACACGCCCTATAATCACAGCCCAATGGAGCAGTTTCAGACTCATATTCTGACTAGAATTGAGTATGACCACGTCAGGCTAGAATGTAATTGAACTATAAAAATCAGAAAACGGTTTATATCAAATGAAAATGATTAGTGGTAGCTATTAGTCTATTTTCCACGTTTGATTAGACAAATCTGTGAAATTGATGGCTAAATAATGTTATTTGTCACAAAGCTGCAGATGGCAGATTTTAATACAGTTTACAGTTTAAATTATGACAGTATTAAATCACGTTTATTTAAAAGTCAGAGTGCTTCTTATTTAATAAGGAACCTTTTTGATTTAGTTTACCCATACACGTTAATTAATGCATTAATTACCAAACATGTACTAACATGTATTAATGCTGCTGTATTCATACATGAATCATTATGACTCATGTCTTAATTAAGGATAGCTCCTCATTAGTTCATGATTAGTTCATATCTTAACTAATCAAGAGTTCATGTTGAATTAACTATTAATTAATGTATTAATACATGATTATTCATGTCCTGTTATTGTAAAGTGTTACCGTTTAAGAAAGTGAATTAAGGAAATAAAGAATGGTAGTTTGTGATATAACAGCACAATTGTATTTTTCTCAATGGGACAATAGAGGAAAAAAAACACATTTACGTTTTTTATCACACTTTTGTGCACTTAAATACTTAAAAAAGTGCTGTCTAATGTAAGGTAATGAGTTAAGTGAGGTTAGGTTCAGGAATAGTAACTTTATTATTTTTAATTATTATAATGCATAGTATTATATGTGCTAATAATATGTAGAGAAAATCGGATATCAAGTACCCTGCCAGAGATTCCTTCAGTGCTCAATGTGACAGATGGGGAACCGCATTTCCTTCATTGGAGCCTTAAAAAAGAATTATGGATTAAAAAAAACTACAATATAATGCAATAGTATAGGCTGTCAGTGAAGCAAGATTTTTTTGTAGATCCAGAGGGTGCAGTTAAGGGAACCATGTTATCAAGCCACAACCTGACGTTGTGGTGTTTTTATATATTTCATCATTTGGTTATTTCTGTTGTTTCAGCATAGCAGAATAGCTTCACTTATTATTGTATGCTGTATATTGTTCGTGGGGTCTGGAGTTAAAGTTTTTGTTTAGACAGGCATATTAAGCATGTGGGTTCTTTCTTTCACATAGGGTATCAGAATGTGGTTCCGTCTATTTTAAGACTGCAGAGGTTTTATTCATCTAACACTTATGAGTCTAATGGGAAACAGACTACTGAAACAGATTATAGAACTGAAATATTATTATGCCCTGCTAGATTTCACTCATTAATGGATGGGGTGCGGAGCTGCTTTCATAAAAAGTCTTCAATTTTTAATAGTGTTGGTTAATGGCCCTCTACTTTGGTCTGGTAAACAACCTTCAGTTTGTCAGACGTTATATAAACCAGGGGAATTTATGCTTTAGCATTGAAATCATGATGAAAGAGTGAAAGTAAGGACAGGGAAAAAATAAGGCTTGACAGAACAAGTTTTGGAAAGTCACTGACCTCATAAGTGAAGTGAACTGATTTCCATCTACTTCAATGTGGCATGCATGGCAAAAGCTTTGGGATAGTTAAGCATTAGTTAAAACTAACTAAAAACTAGGCCAAGGCCATAACCATGTCTTGAGCATTAGGGGGGCCAATTTTTTTATAAAGCCTAGAAAGGGATAGAAATTCTAGGTCTAATTCTAGTTGGTAAATAATTGTTTAGCACTATTTGAAAATAATATTTGCATTAAAATATGCACATATGTTCTTTTATTTGTATGACTTGTGTCAAAAAACGTAAAAGGTTTCTTGTCTGTTCACACTCAGGAATTCCATAAATCACATAAATGCATATTTTGAGTTCAAAACAGATATATTTGAGGGGTTAAAGTCAAGCAGTTTGCATCACTGGATGTTAATGTCGGTCGTTTAACATTTCTATTGCAAAACAGTTGACATGTAATAAGCGTTTAGCCTCTTACCTCACTCTCTTTCAAGTTCAACTTTTAGAGCTTCTTCTTCGAGCACGGTAAGACTGAGGCAGACCAGCCCAGATGTACCTTTTAAACCTTTTTATCATACTAACAACAGAAAGAGCACTGCTTAAAAGGGGTCATAAATTGAGAATTCAACTTTCCTTTTTGATATATAAAAGGTCATGGTAATATAAGAATATCCTGTAAATTTCAGAGCTTAAAACTTCCTCTTTAATCAAAGAAAAGCTTTTATTGACACCAGGCCCAGCAAACAATGGATTTCAGAATGTGCCAGGCTGTGACATCAGAGTAAGCCTGATTCTGTAGCCACGCCCACCGACTCATGCCTGTCATGACATAGGCCTACATTGAGCTAAACCAGATCGAACTTCTAAGCAATAAACATACAGCATAAGCTTAATTCGGATTCCAGTATTATCTAGGATTCTACCGTTATATAGGTCTAATTTATTTGTTTATGCTATCTGTTGTAAGTTTCCTATTGTGTATCAACAACACTCAATAACAGTTTATGTGATGTGTTAATCATAACATTTATGCAATAAAAATTTGACAAGAGTTGAGAAGTAGGCAACTAGCCCACTTGCATGCGAGACTCCGTGGCTGTGCAGCCGCTTTTGAGTTGCCAGGTTTTAGGACAAAAGTTTAAATTGAAAGTAAGTGATTGTTATTGTGAAGGGTGTATTTCATACACAGTCTGACAACCTGGGGAATGTCAGTCTAACAGAAAAAAGATTAGATAAGCCGCAGCCAGTTATCTCTACATCAGCCTCGGTGGAATTTTGTTGGGCGGGATTTCTTAACACAGCACCTAAACAAAAAAAAATATTTAAAAAAATAAAGCAACAGGGGGAAAAAATAAGACAGTAGCACAAATATAAGTATATATATATATATATTAGTTTGATTGTTTCTATAAAGACAATTCAGAAAAGTCAGAGCATTTAAACAATAAATAAACAAAAAACTTAAAGACATTTGGTTGAGAATATGTCACGTCACATACAATGGAAAAGGGTGCGAGGACTCAAGTGCAGAAAATTATCATTTATTATAAAATAAAACATAAACTCAAAACAACAACCCACGAGGGGGAAAAACACATAATAGAATAATATAAATACAAACTTAAACAAACCAACAGAATCACGGGGAGGACGGAAGACGCAGACATTACACAAGGATCCAACACAGACTGACAAACACAAGGAGCTTATAAAGGGAAGAAATCAAGAGGGAACAGGTGGGAGAAATCAACACTAATCAGATAACAAGGGGGAGGGATCAGACAATGACAGGAGCACATGCAAGACATGACAAAACCCACATGTGCACACAAGACAGGACAGGCATGTGACAGAATAGTGTGAGGACAGTATAAATATCAAGAACAACTGATACAGACACCACATATGGGTTGATTAGTGACAGAATGTTGTTTCAACACATTGTAGGACTTACTAAGATCACTATAAGGTATAGGCTTTCCTGATGCAAAAATGTTTTTTTTGTGTTGTTTTTAGATATTTTAACTGATGGGCTCAACAAAAATCAAAAGTTCACAGTAGATGCTTCTCATGTATGAGTATATGACAATAAAACGTGAAACTTGAAAATATTTGTCTGAACTTTTTGAACATACATGGATAAGTGCACCACAAAGTACTCGGAACTGCTGAGAGACAACAATACATAACAAATCTATGACTAGCTTAACCGACTAACAACAACACAGCTGAAGTATACAGGCCTAAAAAGAAGAGCTGTAAATATAGTCTCCCTCTATTTGAGAGACATATAAGTGTGTTTGACTTTACTGTACATAAGATGAAGAGTCAACTTTTATGCTAATGTCACAAACGCCGGTGAAGATTCCACCGTCGGCCACCAGAGGTCGAACTCACCAGAGTACTAACCTCATATCGGACTTCATTTCCCATACACCCTCTCTCTGGACTGATGCACACCTGTTCTTAATTACCATGCCTACATAAACTCTGCTCACACACACATTCATTGCGAAGTCTTGTTTGCCCCGGCTACATTTCTGAGCGTTATTGCCTGTGTTTATTCCTGCCTGTGTTTGACTCTGCTTTGGATTACTGTTTACGACCCTGTTCTGCCTGCCCTTGATCTTTGTTTGCCTGGACTCTGATTCTTGCCTGTTTGCTGCCTGCCCTGACCATTTGCTTGTTATGACCACGATTGATGCCCTGTCTCTGATATTCCTGTTTGCCCTGGTTTACCGACCCACGCCTGCTTGTACTGTGAGTTTGCATTATTTTAATAAACTGCACATGGATCCCAATCTGCCTGAGTCGTTGTTACAGCTAAGTACATAGAGCAATATTATTTGGATTTTAGACACATTACTTCCACATATAGCAAAGGGGGGCTTGCCCATAGCACAATCAAGGAAGCGAGGGATCGGCAAAATGGTTCCTCCGCCGATCTCCGGAGTGTGCATGGATTGGAGTGGCTGTAGACTCATCTCGCCGATGGTTTACCCACCTACGTTTTTTGGTGTGCAGGGGGAAAACCCCTTCCGATACTTTGCCGCAGGTGCCCTCCAATTGCCAACGTTGGTAAGACTGAACGTGCTGTCCCCACGCCCTGTTGTGCTTTCACATATGCTGTTTGCAGTCCGCAACTGATCCGCTGTTGCATACCACAAACACAGCATTTATTCATTATTTTTGATTTAAAATCCAAAAGTTGTTACTGAACATGGCTCGTCAGAATTGCAATTATCTTACTCTTTCGTAGAAGTCAGGTTAACGTACTACATTTAAACAACATTTTATTCAATTAATTAATTCATAGGCCTATTTATATAGCCTAGTGCTTTAGATTTAGCTCACACAAGCGAAAAAAACATTTAAACATAGGTTATAGCCTAAAATCACAAACATTTTAAATTAGAAACTTACAAAACACGGCTATTCGAAAACAGCCGACTCTTGTCTTTTCTTTCGTTTTTAAACCCTTTTAAAGAAATCCTGCAGGTCATAAATTCCTCTTTTTTTTTCACGTCCCAGACCTAAATGAAAGACAATAACTTGGGGGATAGTTATTATTTAGATTTTTTTTGCGCACAAAAACTATTCTCGTCGCTTGGTAAAATTATTGTACAGCCACTGTAATGAGATGGACTTGGTCTCGTGTGTTTAGTGCCTTTATGGGTCTCGTGAGTGGGAATGAACTGAATGCCAATGGAGGCTTATCTGAAGCCTTTCTCAGCCATCAGCTTTAAACAAAAATATCTTCATTTGTGTTCCGAAGTTGAACAAAGGTGTTATGGGTGTCCAATGACACGAGGGAGAGTAATAAATGAAATAATTTTCATTTTTGGGTGAACTAACCCTTTAACAGATCAAAAATCAGCATTGTCGAACTTTTATAGTTATTTTTAGACTTTTCAACAAGTCAAACAAAAGTGATATACCGGTAAGCTACTTACCTGCTCACAAGACACATTTTTTGTATACTCTTTATTTATTAAAGGTGCACTATGTAGTATTTTTGCAGTAAAATATCCAAAAACCACTAGGCCAGTGTTATATATTTTGTTCAGTTGAGTACCTACAATATTCTAAATGTTTCCAACTGTTTGTAAATTGTGAGAAAATTGCTATTTTAACTAAGGACAGGGACGTTTCAGCATAGCGTTTGAGCGAGTCACCTGTCAATCGCGTCATATCTGGGCTACCCTTGGTTTCGCCTTTTATTTGGCAGGAGCGCTTTACTCTTAGCAGTGTGAACAAGTGTACGCACGGCGTAACGTCATAACATTATTTTAAACACACTTAAATGTATCTAATATGATAAACAGAGCTGCATTACCTCAAAATCATAACCGGAAGAGCGGATCAGTGCGCGCGCCCGGTGACTGTCCCGTCCCGTCATAATAAAAGTCCCGGTATTCGCGAGGCGGGTATTTATTTAACAATCGCTCCAGCGGCCGTGCTCAGCTCCACAACACTCGGTCCTGCTCTGCTTCACACTACAGTAACGTTAATAACCGCATCCATGAACATAATTTCTGCCCGTGTCCTATTTTCCACCGGCTGTGAGGTGAAGACCACATGTCCCAAGATTCTATGCTATAACTTGGCGTCATCAAACTACGCGTTTGTTTTGAATAGGCACCCTCCAGTGGACGGAAAGTTGCATAGTGCACCTTTAATTAATTTGGACTTAAGAGTTTGATGTCGTTAGTGACATTTGCACTGAAACAACGATCATCATCATCAAGGGTGCTCCTCAATCCACCAGATTCATCCACACAGAACAACGCAGTAGAAGCACAACTCGCGTCTTTACCAAAACAACGTTCCTCCGCAAGTGACCTGCAGTTTTATGCTTCACCCGCTAGAGGGCCAAAAATTACACTGTTCAAGTTTGAAATCCAGAAGTTAATTTTCAAATAACAATGTGGATATGTAGTATGTTTAAGAAGAAACACAAAACTAATACATTGCATTATAGTACACTGTGTTGTTTATAGGATGTTGGAGGATGTTGTTCTCAACATTCATAACCCATTTCTGTATTATGATGACATTTCTGAGTGACACAAGACATCAGTTTAACCTAACATGACTGTGAGCTTTTAATTGTTTGTGTAGGACTATAAAAACACCATCCGCATGCATTTTACGAGATGGCTTCTTGATCACATTATCATCGCCAAATGATATGACATTTTTTTTTTAAACAATGTATACATTATGGTCTGATTAGATTTAAAGTGTCATCCTCAATGATACAAATTTAACATGATAAAAAAACATTTACCAAATCATCTTGTTAGAATACAAGACATTCCTTATTGCTCATACCATTAGGCATACTTTCACTATCAAACAGTGCAATCATTAATTCCACTTCAAATCAAATAAAGTGCCTTTCTTTGGATTAGCCGTCTGGCATGATGAAGGACATACATGAGAAGGCTGTACTAGGCAGGCAGCCTGTGTTGTCTGCAGCTTGAATCTCATTAAACAGAGCATGTTCTTTATTCCCAGCATTCCCAATTCTCGCTTTCACCTCTGCCAGTTTCTGTAGTATTATATGCCTTTCCCTCCCTCTTGTAATTCCTCGGAAATACAGCACAGCTGAGAGATGGCTCTTTCTGGAATGGAACATTTGTTGAATTTGTAAGTAAAAGTTTGTTAAATTGTAAAGGTTATCTACAGCACATAATATGACTCGCACCTGATGTCTGGATAGTTTTTAACCAGTGTCTCTATGTGACGCTTAACATCACTTTTTCTGCACCCAATGATTTCGCTCAGCTGGTCCCCGACTGGATGAAGCCATTCTGAGGTAGAATTCTATACAGAGAATGATGCAGTAAGGCATATATTAGCATGCTTTAAAGATTCCCTGAGGTGAAAATCAAGTTTTTAATGTTGTTTATATGTCTATGTAGTGTTTTTAATATGGTTTAATGGAAAATGCACACTTATTGGTACTTTAGCTTATTCACTGTATCCAGAGTTAAGCCCATACATATCATTCTCATCTCAGTGTGTGCCATAACTCTGTCTGACGGACCCACCACTAGCTTAGTTTAGCACAAAGACTGGAGGTAAACGGCTCTATCTAGCCTACTGCTTAATAAGTGACAAAATAACGTCAACATTTTCCTATTTACATGTCCTGATATGCATAGTTACATTGTGTACTAAGACCGACGGAAATGGATAGGTATTTTCTAGACCGATATGGCTGGGAACTATACTCTCATTCCTGCGTAATAATCCAGAACTTTGCTGCCATACCATGGGTAAAGCGGTGCAATGATGAAATATATGCTGAAAATAATCCCCAGCACGCTCTCTGTGCAAGCAGGTTGTCACACTGGTTATGTTGACGGAAGTTAGCCTAATTTCAAGCGCTGCGTAATATCATTGTGCCGCTGCACCCATGGTACGCCAGCAGTTCCTTGATTGTTACGCAGGAATGAGAGTATAGTTCCTAATAATCCTTGGTTATTATTTGATCTCTACGTCACAAGCATGTTGTAACCAATCACATCAACTTGTGGGAGGGCTTTAGCATATCATTAACTATGCTGCAAAGCAGGGGCATCTCAAGAGAAGCCAGGTTATCCCAGTATATTTTTATGTTGATATGAAAAATCAGGTACATTTAGCAATATAGTGGGTGAATTGTGTACATGATGTACATTATGTCATGATGAACTATATGCCTTTCTCTACTGATGTTCTAAGTTGTTTAATGTGTTTTTAAGGATGCTGATTTTTAGAAAGCAGACTGAGATGGCGAACGGGAACATGGTTTGTGTAACATTAGCAACACATTATTAGCTGTTTTATAACGTAGTCAAGCAGAAGGCTAATTTATTTAATTACCGTTATGTGTCCGATGTAGAGAGCAATACATAAAATGCATTAGCAGTCTGATACATCGACTAATAGACAAGCTTGTATAATTCACGGATCCACTCCACTTTTTTTTTAAAATTAGTTTATGGTTTAAACTAAGCATGCCGTACATGTCCAGAGAAGTGAAGCCAAAGCGTCTCCATCACCCCCAGGTGGTTGGTCCCAATTTAGCTCATAACCCCGCCCTCCATGTATTCTAATGTGACACGAGACAAACTAAACAATCAAATTACAGTTCAAATACTTTTTTTTCCCCCAAAGATGGTTTCTGCCAATTCAGGTAGTTTTTAATCACACTGATGTCACTTCAAGTGTTCGTTCTTTAAATAAGTTTAGTTTTAGTTGCTGTTATAGTTGATGCTATAAAAACAGGGATGTGACATCATGATTGACAGTTGCCTCTACTTCCTGCTCTCTACTGCGCAGATTTAGGTAGTGAAGACGCGTCGTTCATATTTTGTTATGGTCTATGGTTTAAACATATATTGCTGAAATAAACTAGTATTTCCACTTGCCATTGTTTACCACAGTAAAGTTGACTGAGTAAATCAGGTATTTGAGCTGGTGTGAGTGATGGGAAGGTGGGGATAATTTGCATATCCTAAATGAAGCTACATTCAAGCTATTTTAAAGGGTTAGTTTACCCAGAAATGAAAATTAGATGTTTATCTGCTTATGTAGATGTCTTTGTTTCTTCAGCAGAAAACAAATGAAGATTTTTAACTCCAACCGTTGCTGTATGCCAGTCATATAATCATGTGAATTGGTAAGGATCTATGAGAGCAAAACATGCAAACAAAAAAAGATGCTTAGGCGACGTGCACAAAACCCCTGCTGCTCCTGATGGTCAAACGGACGCGATCATAGATATATACCATGCAGATGCCTCATTCGACCGGCACAGGCACTAATGAGGATTCTATATATATATATATATATTTATGATCGGGTCCGTTTGACTTCACCAGGCGGAAGTAATCGACGATGGGAAAACTTGATGAGACTCATCAGGATATGAGGTAAAAAAATAACATATACTGTTCGGTTTCTCACAGAAACCGATCGGTTCGTGTCTTAAAGGTCCTGTTCTTCGCGATTCCATCTTTCAAATTTTAGTTAGTGTGTAATGTTGCTGTTAGAACATAAATAATACCTGTAAAATTATAAAGCTCAAAGTTCAATGCCAAGTTGAAGTTCCCTTTCAAAGCCTACAGCGAACGGCCGGTTTGGACTACACCCCTGCACTTCCTTCATGAATGACGTCACTAAAACCGTTTGTTGACTAATCCTCCGCCCACAAGAACACGCAAAATAGGGGGAGTGGTCTCGCTGCTCACCCACGTGGAGAAGAGCGCATTCAGCGCTTGCATCTCCCCGTTATGGTAAGAGGCGGGACCCTTCCGGGCAAAGTGCGCTAAGCTGCTGTCCAATCACAACACAACAAGTGCTGGCCCAATCAGAACTCGTTACATGTTTCTGAAGGCGGGACTTCATAGAACAAGGAAATCATCAGGCCGTTTTTAGGACAGAGGAAACAGCAGTGTACAGATAAGTAAATTGTGTGAAAAATACTGTGTTTTTTTACACGCGAAACATGAACTCATGTTATATTGCACACTGTAAACATAATCAAAGCTTTGAAAAAATGCGAA
Organism: Pseudorasbora parva; assembly: GCF_024679245.1. Lineage (NCBI taxonomy): Eukaryota > Metazoa > Chordata > Actinopteri > Cypriniformes > Gobionidae > Pseudorasbora > Pseudorasbora parva. The sequence goes on along the minus strand of NC_090188.1, from coordinate 9,617,617 downwards.
GAACAGGACCTTTAATAAATCAATGTGTCATCAGGAGCAGCAGGGTTTTTGTGCGCATTGCCTAAGCATGTTTTTTTGTTTGTATGTTTTGCTCTCATAGATCCTTACCCATTCACATGATTATATGACTGACACACCAACGGTTGGAGTTAAAAATCTTCTTTTGTGTTCTGCTGAATAAACAAACACACCTACATGTTGAATGCCCTGGGGGTAAGCAGATAAACATCTCATTTTCATTTTTGGGTGAACTAACCCTTCAAGGCATGAATAAATTATCTTCACAGGGACACTTTTTTTTTTTTAAAAAATGCCTTTTTGGTGATCAAAGATGATTTTTAAGGCATAAAATTATTGATTACAGGGGGACTTTAATAAAAAAGCACCGGTGTTCCAATTTGCATTATGGAGATTATACCATTTCTTGGAAAATCTCTTTCACTTCCTCCCACTGATTTTTGATCTTTGTGGCAGCTGTCTCATTCTTCCTGTTTTTGCACAAGTACTTATTCTTCATCAGCTGAGAAACATATTCCTTCACCACAAAAAAGTGAGCTTCATTCACAAAGGCCTAAAGATGCATAAGCAGGAGAAAGCAGAGAACAGAGAGAGATTTTACAATTAGTACATGAAGAAGTATTAAATTGATGGGCATTGTAAACCGTTACTGTCAGATGTGACAGGTAGTAGTCTCACCTGTTTATTTTTTGGGCTCATGTATTTGGTATGTTCAGAAAGAATCTTAGTTTTGCTGATCAGCTGTGAAAAGTCTTCATCAACTGAAAACCATTTTGCTGTCATTTGTCTCCTGAGGAAAGGCTACAAACAGAAGCTTTTGTAGTGAATATTCACTCACTCCACTATCAAACTTACACGTTTAATGAATTATTAAATTCCAGATGCATTTTCACACACATTGCACTGGTTTCACAGACTGCGTAAGATTGATAATAAAATTGATTATTGAGCTGTTTTAACTGAAAGCAATTTGCCCTGGCATATTTAAAAATATGTTAGTGGCATTGTTTTGTCTTAAGATGCACACCAGTAATGTTTTTTTTCTTAGGCAAGTTTATAACATGTATACATATATAAAACATATATAAAAGCTACTTAAATGCCCTGATTGAACTAAGGCACAATCCCCACCCTTAAAATAATGTCCATTTTATGAAGTATACTTAATGTAGTAAGTATACTAATATCAATGTGTACTAGTTGTAAACTTGTATGTTTACTATTTATACTATATTATTTATAGTATGTATACGTTTAAGTGTACTATAAGTGTAACAGTAGTAAACTTTAAATGTACAACTAGGTTTCTAATTTGTACTGCATCTGTACTACAAGTGAACTTATAAGTATATTAGTAGTTTACTATTTTAATACAAGAAGTACATTTTTTTATTTTATGAAAGTACACTTTGAAGTGTACTCTCAGTAAACTATAGTAGTTTTTACTGTAAGTATACTTGTAGGTTTTCTTAAGTGAACATAACATTATACTTACAGTTTACTATTTATATATTATTTTTACACTTTCGTTATAGTACTATGTTCAAATATAAATATTTTTTATACTTGAAATATACCTTTAACTGTATTTTTAAACATTTTATTATTCATTCTTTTTTATCAACACTAAGTTTCATAAAAAAGGCAACATTTTAAACAAAAAGTTGAGAAAATCATTTTTTTCCTCTCCAAAAACTCCACCTTGATCAGATTCAGAACGATGATCAAGACACAGATGAAGTAGATCAAATTCATCAATTAAAAGTAAAGAAGTAGTTCTAGTTCATAAAAGGTCAACATCAGGTCAGTTTACCTGTCACTGTCAAAATGGTACTGAGTGTCTTTTTTGTAATTTTTTTTTGGCGTGTCTCTCAACATATTGTGATCGTTTAACAATTATTTTTAGCAATGAATGTCTCAGAAGCTCACCGTGACATCCGTTTTGAAGTGCTCCATCACAGATTGACTCAATTTGGTGGTAAGTCCATCTATTTCCCTTTGAACCAGCTCTAGCGGAATCGGGCAGCTTTTCTTAAAGCCCTCCATGTGCTCTCTGGAGAAATAAATTAATGGATTAATTCATTTATAATTGCTTTACAGCAAATGTAGTAAAACAAATAAAAAAAAAGTTTTTTAAAGTTTTTAAAATTGGGAATTGTCTGTATGCAGTTTGTTTAATGCTCACTACTTTTACATAATTATTGTTGTTGTTGTTATTATTTTTTTTGTTAAGCAATGCTACATTAGCTATGTTTCCATCCAAAGTTATGAATTTAATTTGTGCACAAAATTGGAATATAGCATTACACATTTGTCAAGAAATAAAGCAGCATTTTGTCCAGTCATCCAATCACACATGCGCATATCTTCCTATTGGATAAAAATGTCTCTGCTTTTGAGCAATTTATGTGCATTTTTAGAATCTGTGCACATCTTGGCGTTTCCATGCAGAATGTTTTATGCAATATCCCATAATGCACACAAAAATAGGTGGATGGAATCATAGCTAGTGATTTAGGCTCAGAAAATATAGTACATATAGATCACAATAGTTAAATAGGATAATAGGAAGACCAATGCTTACCTTTGAAATAATTCAGTTCACATACACTACATACATACAAATACATCAAACCAGAAATAAATGATTGACGTGTGAATGTGTGCTGATATACACTGTTTGGGGTCTGTGAGATTTTTGTAGCTTTTAAAGTCTCTTATGCTCATCAAGGCTGCATTTAAAATACAGTAATATTGTAAATTATTATTAGAACTTTTTAACAGTTTTCTTTAATAATACATTTTAAATTGTAATTTATTCCTGTGATGGCAAAGATTAATTAGCACCATTATTCCAGTCACATGATTCTTCAGAAATCATTCTAATATATGAGATATATTCATATATTAGATGAATATACCCCCCTCCCCCATATTTATACTATACATTATAAGTAAAATCATAAGTAAGGGGTTATAATGTTAAAATCTTTACTGTGACTTTTGATTTCATGCACCCTTGCTAAATACAAGTATTTACTGTAAATACTTACTGACCCTGGATTTTTGAAAGGCAATGCATCACATTTGGCAAATGTATTGGGTTATAGCTAATAGGCTTAAGGGTTTCTGGGTCCCTTTTCAGCTGACAACAAGGCACACAAGAGCATGCATTTATGTCATAATAATGACCATCTTAATACAATTTTCTGATTTGTAATAATTAAGCATTCATATCTAAAATCTCTTAGTTTTATTTTCTAAGAACCCTTTTTTAGTTAGAACCATGCAAGATCTTTAGTTTAAATTTTAGCTAAACACATCTACGGGTTTTCACCCCATTAATATTCTCCAGTGGCAGGGACTTCCCCTGCCAGCTGCCTGACTGCCTCTATGAAACATGAATTCCTCGAAATCACGTGACTGATTGTTTGTGTAATGTGTTTTTTTATTTATGACTTCATGGCATTTAAAGTGATTGGCTTAAAGCAGCTGGTTTCTGAATGTCTGAACTTCTGCCATTGAGATGAATGTGAAAGTCAACAAAAAGCTTTCTCCACCTCTTGCACTCACATAATCTTTCTGAGTGAATGCTAATGAGTTAATATTGATTGTGGAACTAGACATATAAAGTTATATATTATTCTACTCCTCCCGAACATGAGTGTAAAATAGTTTAAATGAAAATTAGAATATACTTTTAGGCTGTGTGATATGTAAAAGACTTACTTCAGGGCTGTAAAGCTGTTGATGTAGCTGATGTGATACTGTGTCCAGAGAGGGGAGTTAGACAGAGGACTGATCCACTCAACAAACACTGACTCAAACCTTCAGAGACAGATAACGACAGTCAGAGATAGTAAAAGGAATATGTTTATCTAAAATCACGCGACTTGTCCGATATTGTTGAGGGGGAATAAATATGGAAATGCATTTAATCGGAAGACTGAAAATTATGTGCATCATTCATGTAAAAATCTAACAAATTTCACAAACTTCCCAGGCTCAAATGATTGAGTTTGTTCCTATTTTTTTCAGTGGATATATAAACAGTGATGAAAGTCAAAAAAAATAGATGTAAATTTACTGAGTTATCTAAACTATTTTGTGGAGGGGTGTCAAAATATAAACATTTCACCTGAGCTCTGTTTCACCTGAGATCACCAGAGATTACAGAGATTGATCTATAAGTTAAATCTGTTGACTTAAGTCATCTTTGTTGAGCTATTTGCCAATGGTGGCAGTTAAAACATGGGAAATGGCACTTTTTGTCTGCATTTGCATGCGTTTGCATGAATGTATTAAGAAGTCAAGTCAAGTCACCTTCATTTTTAAAGCACTTTTTACAATAAAGATTGAAAATAAATATTAAAGGTCTCTTAATATACCTTTATATCTTTTGGAACTTAGTCTTCTTTGGTATCCACATGTTTAAGGCCCTATATGGTTCAATTCTAGAGATATAAGAATCTCCACATGGAGTAAAGTTTACATACATTTTCAAAAAACAAATGTGGGTACTTTTTCATACAGCTGATACTTTTTTTTCTTTCAAAGTGGAACAGCTAAAGAACAAAATTGTTGAAACTAGATTTTTGCTTTCTTTCAAGACACCTGTCTGTGCCAGAAATCCACTGAAATGGTCAAATGGAGTGTTTTTTGGCTATTGAAAATTGGTACAATTCAACAATATGGACATGGAGTCGCAATGGGATACCCATATGAATGGTATTGAACCAAATAGGGCCTTAAAGAATTACAAAATAAAAGTTTATTAAGAATGACAATCAAAGATATCTTTAATACATTTAAAGTTACAGACATGCAAACTTTGGGCAAAACCCACAAAAAGTTATTTTTTCTCATTTTTGAACTGTCACCATTGGCATATAATGCAACAAAGCTGGCAAAATTCGAAATGTTTTAATAATAGACCTACCAATATCCGTGTAAAAATAAAATAATGATGTTGCCATCGTTCTATAGTCATTTTTACACCCCTGTAACCTGGCTCCCAATTTTTACCCTGCTCTAAAAAATGGTGAACTACTCATGAAATATACATCCATGACATTTAATATTTTGGCTTTCTTTAAAAAAATCTAAATATGTAGAGATCTCTTGTTGATCTCTACATGACACGGAATGACCCTATGGTAACCTTTTTTACTTTCAAATCAGAAAATAAATATATAACATCTGTTAAGTGGAACAAAGTCTCTGCACATACAATATGAAGCTTTCAGAGCTGTTAAATTACAAAAATTACTTCCAGTCAGCATGTTAGTTCTTTATCACAAACCTTTTCGGAAAGGTTTTCAGTTCCTCCAAACAGGATCGGACAACCTTCTGCTCAAGGGTTACATCGATTCTGCCAGATGCTTGAACATGCCCTTTAATATTCTGGGAAAGAAAACAACATAAATGTGTTTTTGTTCTCTTCTGCAGTTTTATTATTACAGTGAGCCCAAAATCATTTGGACACTTAAACCACTTAAAAATGTCTGAATGTCACTGAATTAGAAAAATAAAATAAACCAAGTGGCATTTGCAAACAAATTATGCTAGAAAAAATGAGCTCGGCACATTAAAAGGATAGTTCAGTCCAAAATGAAAATGCTTTAATTTACTCAATCTCATGTTTTTCCAAACACACAAAACTTTATACGTTTAATATTTTACTGCCCCTCCACTGAAAGTACTTTAACAGGCTTTTATAAACGGGCCTTACAAAAAACAAACAAAATTAGGCTACTGGAGTAAAAAATATTTCTCAATATTGAGAAAAAACAATGTCACTGACATATTTAAAGATATGCCTGTGCAAGTTGCTTACGGGTAAACTAGCACAATAATGAATATTTGTCCGGGACTAGTCTTAAACCTCTGAGAAACAGAGGTCTGTGAGACTCGAAGTACAAATTAAGAAAAGGGTCCTATGCTGCCCTCGTCTGGCAAACAAATTCCATCGTTACTGTGGCCATATAAATGTGAAATCAAAGGACTTCCCATTGACCCTTATTTGGCTTCCATTTAAAACTGAGGGAAGTCGAGCTATTTATGAAAGTGCAGTTTTACCGTCGAGATGTCCATGTCTATGTGTGAGCTGTAGAGTCCCTCATCAATGTTTGGCTTTCTCTTTTCTTTCCACATTTCCTCGTTCTCCAACTCAATAATTCTGTCAAGTGATGCTCTCATGTCAGCCTGTTAAAAGTACAAGAGTGGACACTGACTTCAGGATCTTAGTTAATCATACTGTCAGTACAGTCTCACTACTAGCATTATCTCAGATGGCAGACGTGCTTCTACCTGTAGGCGACTGCAGTATTTGATTTTAATCTGATCAAGGAAGTTTTTGTCCAGCGAAAGCACTCTTTGAGCTTCCTTCAGCTCTGGCTGCAGAGAGCTGCTTCCCATTATCTTCTCACTATGGAAACAGCGGTTGAATACACTTTTAGTTACAGTCATATCATGAACATCTATAATCATAAATCTCATAATCTGTCATAGTACATGTGACTCTCAACTCTCATGCCACATCCTTTAAATGTATGGTTCTCTGCTTTATTGTGAAATTAACTTTACAATTAATATCAGCAAGTAGTTCATACACGAGTATCCATATAAGCTCTGAAGAGGACTGGAATAAATCACAATGAGCAATTTATCAAACTGAAGCTTTGAGTCATTTAAAAACAACATTGAGACCACTAGACCTTTCATGATTTGAGAAGTAGATGTTTGGAGCTCTGGACATTGATATCAAGAGCCTCTGGTTGACGCAGTATTAGTCTTTTGATTGGCCTATGTGGATGAGTTATGTAAATCCATTTTTGAAAATATGTGTCAATAACATCATGATTGTTTGATTAAATGCCACTGATGTCAATCCTGATGTGGAGTTCCAGTCAACAATGACTAAAAATGAACAATGTCATACAAATCTATTCTACAGCTTTAGAAGACCTTGAATACACTAGCATTCAAAGTTTTATTATCAGTATGATTTTGTTTCTGAATGAAATTAATACTAAGCAAGGACCCATTACAATGACCACATGTAACAGTAAAGACGTTTATAATGTAAAGAATAGTTTCTGAAGGGTCGTGTAACACTGAAGACTGGAGAAATGATGCTGAAAATTCAGCCTTTCCATCACAAGGAAATACTACATTTTAAGATAAATACAAATTTTAAAAAGTTATTTTAAATTGTAATATTTTATAATACTAGTTTTAAATGTTTTTGATCAAATAAATGCAGTTTGACTTCTTTCAAAAACAAAAAATGCTACTGATGCTAAAGTTTTGAATGGTAGTGTACTGTATGTCATATAATTCACTTTTATGATGCATACATGGTGCATTTTTGTAATTTCGAGACTTAAGCTTGAGTTACCCATTCGCTTTCATTATATGGAACAAACGGCCAGGATATTCTTTGTGTGTCAAATTAATTGCATAATTAATACAGGAATTGGAACAGCATGCCTTTCTTTTTCAATGACGACAACAACATATATTTTTAAGTGATCTAGACCAGCTGTATTTACTCAAACAAATTCTAATGTAGGAATACCTACCCTGGGTAGCGATGAATAATGAAATCTAGAAGAGCGTAGTAATCTTTCAGCTCTGTCACCTTTTCCAGAAGACTCTTTAAATGCTCTCCTACAGCCTCATGATGGCAGGACACATAGGTTTCGAACACTTTAAAGTCTGCTGGATATGAGCTCAGAAGTTCGATCTTCACCCTCTCCAAATTCTCCACCACAGCTTTACCCAGAAGCCCCAGATGCACTGCCAACCAGGAAGCGTTCTGCTCGCGGCTATTCAGGGGAATTTTCTTCAGAGTATCCCGGACCCCGTCGCGTACCGCGTCCCTCCATGCTTCCCTCCATCCCTGCATTGCTCCTGGTTCTCCCTGTCTCTTCTCTTCCTCCAGGATAATATGTGCTACATACACCAGCAGCTCTTTATTGCATGAAGGCAGAGCACTGGAGTTGTTTACATCACTGGAGTTGCGAACAATATCAGACATTTTTTTTCTTAGTGTGCCATAGAGCAGACTGAGGTCTTTCTCTTTATTGACTAGTTCAATGGGACAGTCTTCTTGTTTTAGAGATTGACGGTCCTGCTGAAGCTCCAAACGTAGAGACAGTAGATTCAAATAGGCCTCCTCTAAAACTTCCTTCTCTATCAGTTTGTTAATCTCCATTACTGCAGCAAATAATATGGTACAGTGGGAGAATAGAGCAGGGAAAAAGCAAAATATTAGTAAATGGACTGCATGATTTGTGTCATTATACAGGAGTTATAACACCCTTGCATCAACAGCTATTATATTTCAATCAGGAGTGATCCTCTGGCTATATAAACACATGATGAGCTTTCCAAAATGTCAAATGTCAAAATGAGAGAGAGAGAGAGAGAGAGAGAGAGCAAATAGTGCACATCTATTCAAAAGTTTGGGGTCTGGAAGATTTTTTAATCTCTTTGAAAGAAAATTCATATGCTCAATAAAGCTGCATTATTTGATTAAGACAAAAATACAGTAAAAAGTGTGATACTGGGACATTTTTTTGAAAATGTAATTTATTCCTGTGATGGTTACGCTGAATTGCCAGCATTATTACTCCAGTCTTCAGTGTCACATGATCCTATTTTATTAAAATGTATTATCAATGTTGAAAAAAAATTGTGCTGCCTAATATTTTTATGGAAACATTGTTCAAAATAACAGCATTTATTTGAAATATGTTTTTGTAACATTATAAATGTCTTTACTGTAACTTTTGATCAATTTAATGTGTCCATGCTGAATAAAAGTATATTTTTAAAGGATCCCAAACCTTTCAACGGTAGTGTACACCATATTGAATTATAAGATTAGTAAGTATATAAGGTTATTTTAAATGGGTGGTAAAACACGATTCCACTTTTCTAACTTTAGCTAGTGTGTAATGTTGCTTTTTGAGCATAAACAACATCTACAAAGTTACAACGTTCAAAGTTTAAAGCAAAGGGAGATATTTGGTTTTAAAGAAATCAATTTCTAAAGACTACAGCAAACGGCCGGTAGGGAACTACAGCCTTTTCCTCGAGACTCGCTGACATCAGCGGGTTCAATATTTACATAAACCCCTCCTCAGAGAATAGTAAATAAGGGGGGCGAGGCCATTTTGCAGAGGAAAAACTGTTCTTTTCATCCGGATTGTAGGTCCACTTTGTTCAGCCTTCCTAGGGACGGGGAGTTAGGGATCAATGATTAAAATTTTAATCTCGCTCTCTGTGCTGCACATTTTCACTGGCCTGACAAGCCAGACCCACATCAAGATGTTTGGTCTGGAAACTCACCATAGACAGGGCTCAATCCGAGGGGCGGGATAAACGGTTGTCTTTCAAACTCCCTCTGCACGCGATAGGATAGCGCTACACCAACCGGAGCAACGACGGTGAAGGGGAGCTCATTGATAGATTAAACATTCGCCGTATCCGGTCGGCAAAACTCCGAACACATCTTCCCTTTTTAAGAATGACTTCAGTGCCGTTCTTTGTTCTTTTCTCGGAGAAAAGCTTAACTCCAAGTCTTCCAGAGTTGCGGTCAAAGCTGATTCGAAAGACCGCCGTTCGCCAGTTTCTGTCTTTACTAGAAGCACACAAACGCAACTCGGCCGTCGTCATTATGGCCCCGCCCACCGACTCTATACACGATGTGATTGGCCCGGCAAGAGTAAGGGGAATACAGCTCAGAAGGGTATTGAGAGTTGCTAGACAACACGATCGCGGGCAGATTCAATTTGCTGCCGCTAGGGTGCGTCTAGATTTCTAGGCTACATTTTCACGGAGGATATCTCACAATCGTCGCAAGTTAAATGCAGGGTTCGCACAAAGGCTTGTCCTGAAAGATGAAGCAGTTCCAACTCAAAACAGAAGCCGTTTATGGGCCATAACCTGTAAGTATGATTTATTTTTCGTCTATGTGTTTTAGCGTGTTGACTGGCGCTGAGCCAGAGACTGATTGAGTGAGAGACTGACTTGAGCTCAGTGTCTTTTAATGTTTATTTTAGGTTCATACACTTCAAATTACATTACACAATCCGAAAAATCTCACTTATCATTCAGAGGAAGTGGATGATCTTAGGTTGTAAATCCAGCTGGCCTCATCTCCGTCAGTGTTTAAACATATACCGGCGACCGGTGATAACTTTACCGATCAACTAACACAATCATTTTCTACCCTGTTCCCTCACGTAATGTCACATTACATATATCAGGTGAAGTGGATGATCTTGTGTTGTAAATTCAGCAGGCTACAACTCCCTGTCAGTATTGAAAACATGTAAAGTTAATGGCGGCACTCCGCCCACAGCGCACCCCACAAACACAATCAGGCCTTTGAAAGAATGTGTTTTACCACCTCTTTAGACTGTTTTTTAGAATTTAGTTTTGTTATTGTTGCTGCATGTCCATTCTGTTCAGATGATTCAGTGCTTGAATTCACAGGAATGCAGAAAAAATTTTAAGCAAGGCAAAGAAAAACTTTTTTAGATGATAGTGACTTGACCTACTATATGCTAGCAAATTATATATATATTAATATAAATTATATATATATAAATTATAATATATATAAATTATATATATATATAAATTATAAGCAAGGCAAAGAAAAACTTTTTTAGATGATAGTGACTTGACCTAGTCTAGAAATCTAGACGCACCCTAGTGGCAGCAAATTTAATTTGCCCGCAAGTGTGGTCTAGCAACTCTCAATTCCTATCTGAGCTGTATTCCTCAGAATCTGGACGGCCCAATCACATCGTGTATAGAGTCGGCGGGCGGGGCCATAATGACGACGGCCGAGTTGCGTTTGCGTGCTTCTAGTAACACAGAAACTGGCGAACGGCGGCGGTCTTTCGAATCAGCTCTGCCCGCGCCTCCGGAAGACTTGAAGTTAAGCTTTACTCTGAGAAAAGAACAAAGAACGGCACTGAAGTCATTCTTAAAAAGGGAAGATGTGTTCAGAGTTTAGCCGACCGGATACGGTTGAATATATATAATTTGCTAGCATAAAGTAGGTCAAGTCACTATCATCTAAAAAAGTTTTTCTTTGCCTTGCTTATAATTTTGTCTGCATTCCTGTGAATTCAAGCACTGAATATATATATATATATATATATATATATATATATATATATATATATATATATATATATATATATATATATATATATATATATATATATATATATATATATATATATCCAGTCACAATGTCAAAAACTTTCATCTCAAACCATGATGTTGAAAAATTCTTTGTCAACCACCTAGAGATGGGAATACTTGTGCGATGAAGACTCACCTGACAAAGGCAAATGTGGTATCTCAGGCAGAGTATAGGTGTCTCTGAGCTCCAACACTCTGTTTATACTCGCCACACTATCTGATCTCAACTCTTCGGATGAATTAATGGCCTCTGTGACAGGTTGAAGTGGTTTGTGTTTTTTAGTACTCAGACCCAAACTCTGCCTAAACGATGCACCCCTTTTTGCCAATGAACCTGTTATTCCAACTGCAGAATCTGAGAATAAAATGAACAGTTACTGGAGATGATTCATGTCATTATGTTTAACATTTAAAGGCACAATATGTACGATTTTTTAGATTAAAATATCCAAAAACCACTTGAACAATGTTACATATTTTGTGACCTGTGTACCCAAATGATTCCAACCATGCTTGAATACAGATAAATCAGCTATTTTCCTGATTCAGCCGGAGTGATGTTTTTACCATGCCTCAGAAACAACATTATTAAGTGTCTGACATAGCATAATCAGAGAGACCTTTCTTCATTGTACAATATATTTGAACATTAATTGCATGTCATTTAGCAACAGTCATTTAGTCCTCCTGTTTTTATTAAGATGATATTCTAATATCGATCTAGATTCCTGAAAAGGGTAAAACAAGTGTCTCATATAGCCACTGAATAAACGCACAGTAATGTTATGACATAACTTTCAACACACTCAAATAAATGTAGTCTGATTGTTTTAACCATTAAAACAGCACTGCGTTACCTCACATACGGAATCGAAAGAGCAGAGTTTCACACAGGTCTCACTCGCTTCCAAGGGCTCTCAGCACATCCTGCTTCATACAACCGTAATGTTAATAATTTGTTGATACATTCACTCATTCATGAACATGATTTCTGCCTGAGTCCGTCAGATTCCTATCCATCGGGCGTGGAGTTTAAGAGCCAAGTCTATAACTACCATGATTTCACACTCATTCCCCACATCATCAAGCTACAAATTTGTTTTGAATAAGTTACCTCTAGCAGCGAAACGTACATACTGTGCCTTTAATTGACCAAATGTTCTCAAACAAGCAAAAAACATGACCATGTAATATGAAAGCTCATTTTACCCTAAATTTTACCCTTTTATTAAAGGTCCCGTTCTTCGCGATTCCATCTTTCAAACTTTAGTTAGTGTGAAATGTTGCTGTTAGAGCATAAAAAATACCTGTAAAATTATAAAGCTCAAAGTTCAATGCCAAGCGAGATATTTTATTTAACAGAAGTTCCCTTTCAAAGCCTACAGTGAACGGCCGGTGTCATGACAAATCCTGTCCCCCTGTGAAATCGTGTCCGGAAGGACCCCCAGAGCGATTCTATTGGCTGAAATAAATTGTAATAGGTTATCTGTTCAGAGCCTGATTACAATTCTTACACAATCGCGTTTTGATTTTTGCTGTTTAAATTGTGTTAAAATAGTCTTTAATGTCTTACAAAGCATATGTTTCATATATTAGTAGTATATAACTGAAGCTATAAGTGCTTATATAAGTATATAATTCAGAACATGTTTTTGCTCCCATTATAGCAATCAATGACATATTTCAAATAAATGTTTTGCGTGTGTACTTAGTATGGCAATCAATTCATAGTTTATTAGTCTATTATTTAGTTATTTTTAAACAATTGCTTGTCCAGAACCATGTATAACAACTTTTGATCAGGCATTTAAAACCGCTACCAGCGGACACGATTTCACAGGGGGACAGGATTTGTCATGACACCGGTTTGGACTACAGCAGGAAGTGCAGGGATGTAATGACTTGATAGAACCGTTTGGTGACTAACCCTCTGCCCACAAGAACATGCAAAAAAGGGGGCGTGGTCTTGTTGCTCTCTCACGTGGAGAAGAGCGCGCATTCAGCGCTTGCATCTCCCTGTTATGCTAAGAGGCGGGACCTTTCCAGGCAAAGTGAGCTAAGCTGCTGTCCAATCACAACACGTGAAGCGCTGGCCCAATCAGAACTCGTTACGTGTTTCTGAAGGAGGGACTTCATAGAACAAGGAAATCATCAGGCCGTTTTTAGGACAGAGGAAACAGCGCTGTACAGATAAGTTAATTGTGTGAAAAATACTGTTTTTTTACACGCGAAACATGAACTCATGTTATATTGCACACTGTAAACATAATCAAAGCTTCGAAAACACGTGAAGAATGGGACCTTTAATAAAAAAAATATTCCATATTTATACCATATTACCATACCATAAAAATGTATGGTTCAAAGAAAACATCTATCCGAATAATTCAATATCTCAAATTATGCATGCTGGGTCCCAATTCGCCTACTTATACTACGTCCTAAAAGTATGTACTCTTTTGTGAAGAAAAAGTATATACTTTTGAGTGTGTAGCAGAAATGTATACAAGCTTCGGGACATACTACTCTGCCATCTTTAATGGACTCTGTCGCTTAGTTACGTGCATCCCGTTACCGTTTAACTGCCCTGTCCATCATCGTCAGATTTGCCACAGTTCAAATCCTCCACATTCAGTTTAATCTCCTACCGTATCGGAGAGAAATGTAGCCGCACGTTGATCTGCCATGTGTGGGTCTTTAATGCAGAGACTCTCCTCATGTGTTTGCAGTTGAAATATAATTATGCATTTAAAAGTTAATGGCCAAACTTGTCTTTATCTTAACTTTATCTAAACTTCTCAACTTGCACAGCCATCATGTTTGTAGTTTTTTAACGCTTTTTATCCGCGTTTGTAGTTCTAATCGAATCCTTGTCCAACTCGCAATGGGTTGTGGGCAATATCAGCCGTTAGAGAGCACATCGATCCGTACTTCGAAATTCAGACCGGAAATAGTAAACCATCTGGGTATCTTTGGAATACTCTTTTCAACATACTATGATTTGGGACATATGCTAATTCTATTTTCGAATACTATTTAGTATGGATAGTATGCAAATTGGGACGCAGGGGCAGTGTCTTTGTGTGCCTTATGCATCTTAATAAACCTTAGAGGGATAGCTCACCCAAAAAAGTAATTTTTTACTCACCCTCAAGTTGTTCCAAACATGTATAAGTTTCTTAGTTCTAGATAATAAGAAAATAAATAAATATGATAATTGGAAGAATGTGTGTAACCAAGCAGATAGAGCAACTATTCATTACCATAGTAGGGAAAAAATACTATGGTAGTCAATAGTTGCTCTCTGTGCTTGGTTAGAAACATTCTTCCAAGTATCTTCTTTTGTGTTCAGCAGGAGAAAGAAACTCATACAGGCCCGAACAACATGAGGGTGAGTAAATGATGACAGCATTTTCATTTTTGGGTGAACTATCCCTTTAATGTTAGAACAATTAGGATATAGACTGTTCTATTAATTTTAGGACTAAACATAATTGCTAAGGGTATAAATCTCCCAAAAGGTTTAAACGTTAAACATTTAAGTAATAAACCTTTCTGCATTGTTTGCAACATTTACTATCAACACATCCTGTCATGATGGCTTAAAGCATATTTCAATAGTCTAGAGGTGAATCTAGTGACATGCAAAGATCAGTCACCTGACATAGTTCTGGTAATAGGAGCTTTTTCTGCCTTGGGACTCTGAAATGAAGATTGTGAGGGAGATCCTCTGCTCAAACCTGTAAAGAGAAGCATTCAAGGAGTTTTAGCAAATTCAAAGTAAATAAAAAAAAGCCTTGCAACTACTGCACCATCTGTTAATAATATGGTTCCTTTAGATTAGGATCTGCTATGTTACTTTTGTCTACCAGAAGGTCAGTAAGTTAAACCAGCACCGTTTACAGTACTTTATAAGTACCATATCTTCTGAGTTACCTCTTACAACTTTGACCTTGGGAAGCCATTGTCACTAAAAAACAACACTTTTTCCTTCACTTTATGCATAAACACTTACTTGGAGAGGATTGTGGCCGTAACGGAGAATTTGAGGCCTGGCTTTGGTCGCTGTCGGTGTTCTCTGACCTTTTGTTTTTCAATGTCATAGGACTGACTGCTTTCAAACTCGCTCTGAACGTCTTCATAAGTCCAAGATTCTTCTCCTTGACTGGACTCTCCATCTGTTTTCCACCATTTTTGAAACCCTTTGTTGCGTCCTCACCCCATTCTGGTGGGTCATTAACCTCATTTCCCCCGCCTACTTCTTCTTTTCCAGTTTCTGCCATTTTGCCATGCGTCAGTCGATCAGGGCCTGCAAAAAATATATATAAATAACTTGAGAAACATTAAGAAATGTTGAAATATTGTGCCTAAAGACAATGCAAGGTTTGATGGTGTTGACCACTGAAGCCGAGTGTGAGAATGAACTGTTGAGTCTATCAGCAGGTACATCATGATCTGGTTTTGTTTTGTTTACTGACAACATTAGGCTACATTTTTTTTTCACTGGAGTGGAATCCTGTAGAAGGCGTGCATGTTGTCATGACAACAGAAAGACATGAGCTTGTACAGTATATAAACTCATTTCAAATAATCCCAATACAGGTCCCAAATTAATTAGATTAACCACACATAGAGTGAATAAAGTAGGAAATGTTTGGAAATTGTACTTTCCCTTGCAGTTTTAATTAGGATCTAAATGCCATTTAACCTCAGTACACATTTATGGAAAGCTTAGGATGTCTCTTACCATATAACAAAAACAAGCAATACACACAAATATTGGGAAGAAAGAACATTCAAAGCCCTTTTTTTAGACAAAGTCTGACACTTACTGTTCCTGTATGTTAATATATATATATATATATATATATATATATATATATATATATATATATATATATATATATATATATATATATATATATATATATATATAGCCCTAAACAATATTAAACCTTTTTTTTAATCTTCATTCCTGGCTCAATTTTTCGACATTGGATTCTGCCCTTATTTCACAGCACTGCTATAAATATGCTGTAGTTACAATGTGCTCCATTGCTAAGATTTTTATTGGTGTACAGGTTAATGATAAACTCATAACTTGATTTAATATGCTGTCCCAATTTATATTATTATGCTAAATGTGTAACATTTCTCCATTTAAATGGGCGCATAGCCTTTATGTTTCTTACACTAAAAGATTACAGTTTGTTATTTTACAGAAAGAGGTATCCGAGTTAGGAAGAAATGTATCCTTTATAATACCAACAGCAACATCATTAGTGGCTAACTGGTGTTGTGAAGAAAAAATTATACCATGTTAAATGCGTTTGTGCGTGATTGAAGACAGACCGTGCTTTATTTCTAAACTAGACTTATTATTGACCCTTTCCATATGTTGCAAGGACCACAGCTTGGCATTATCTGCACGGAATCCCATTAAAATTACACATTACATTAATGTAACATCAGTTTTAATGTTGTATTAGCCTACACTAAACGCAGAGACGTACGGATTTCAGCCCGGGATTAAAGGTTCCGGAAGATGTAGTTTAAAGGTCAGTAAGTAGCCTACTAAAAAAGCGTATACATAGGCAACAAAAGCAGAAGTTAGGCTATTACTTTATATTAATGTAGCCTATGTTGGCTATACGTAAACATAGCACTGTAAAACGAACGCCGTCCCTCACTCACCTTAGATCCGACTTTCTTGTCAAAGTGTGCTACTGCCAATGGTAAATGATTACGCTTATTGTAAAACAATTGGCAAAAGCACTGCACCGACAGGTTCAACCGCCAGACTGCAATAATTTCCCTTAAATATGAGAAGAGCCGCGAAAAACCCCGGTGTACTCGCAACTGATTTCTGGGATTCACCTTCAAACGTCACTGAATAGGTGCATTGTTAATTATTGAGCCCGCATGAGCTGATCCAGGAACTAGCGTCAGATTCAAAAGAGTTCAGAACGAGTATGCCAGAGGAATCACTGTATTCACTGACTTGAGTGTTTTTGAAAAATGATTACACTTCACTTTCAGATTCCTATAATCTATGGAAGTAGCCTACGATTGTGCCTACCACGGAGGAAAAAGAAAATAGGCTAGTGGTTATGCAAAGCATCATGTGTTTCCTTTATGAGCAAAATATAGCATATTTACAATACTGCAAATTGCTTTTTATAAATGGTTAGTTGGCTATATCTTCTAATCTGCTTTATCTTGAGTTTGAGCAAAATATGGAAGTTGTACTGATCAATCTCTTTCTGTTAATTTGTAACTAAATGTAAACATTAATGTTGGATTTATTTTGACTGCATGTTTTTGTGTGGTCTATTGCCTTTTACTCCCTCTGAATTAGAGCAAATGCAGATGTTAGAGACATTTCTTATTATTGCTTAATCAGAGAACCTGTTCTTCCATTGATAATTTTTTTTTTCATAGGTGTATGCGTGTCTTTTAAAGATGAAAGTGAAAGTAGGTTCCCTGGCTATATAGCTAAAGCTCCTCTGAGAAGAAAAGGCCATTCCTTGAAAAGGTTTCGGGTAAGATCAACACATTGTTTACTTGTCATCCTTTGTGCTTTTTTACAGACGACACTAAAATGATTTTGATCATTTGTCTGTGAGATTAAGATATAACATTTCTAATATTGCTGCCGTGTAAAAGAACGGACAACCCTTGCTTATTTTTCATTTATGGTTTTCCTGTTTACTGTAGGCTTTCATAATTCTTCTATTCAGTACTACTGTATTTTTTTTACCATGCGTCTTTTGAAATGTTTCATTACTGGCGAAGGAACAGTGTTTGTTTTTTGCAGGTGGATAGTTCTTGTTGTTTTTCGATGAGTGAAAGATGTACTTGTATATATTATATAAGCACTATCTGCATGATAATCGTAGTTTAAGATAAAGCACCAGATTAAAATACCTTGAAGGACTGATGTTGTGTAATATATTACTTTTACAAGGTGACTTATTTTCTCTTAAACAGGTTTAATAGCCGTTTGGATTAAGTGCAACAATGGCACAATCTTCCACTTCTGGTAAGTATATCAATGTCAGTTAGATTAAATTAAATAGATTTCAAATAATGCAAGTAGCAAAGAATGTTTTATTGCTACAAGGCTGGGCCAGTGGAAACTGTTGTAGGTGAGGTACAAAATACAAGGAAAAATGTGTAAACGTGCAGGTGTGTAATTGTACAATATAGCTACTAATTATTAATATTTGCTGCTATCAACCTTTTTTCAGGATAATTGATAACTGACATGCTGGGTTACTAAAGAAAACTAGGAGGATCTAGATTCATACGCACAGAATTTAATAACAAAATACACATTAACAAAAACACAACAGAGACCAGAGAACAATAGAACAGACAAGAATACTAGAGGGGGTAATACGTGAACAAGACACACCTGGGAATGATCACAGAACTAATCCACTAAAAAAACTACAAAGGACTACAAAAATGGTGCACATTTGTGGTCTGCTGTCCTGTTTTACTCCCATATCCTCACATGATTATTTAAAACATACACTATATAATACCAAAAGCATTGGGACACCACTCCAAATCCTAGAATTAAGGTGTTCCAATCACTTCCACCGCCACAGATGTATATAATCAAGGCAAGCACATAGGCATGCAGACGCTTCTACAAACATTTTTGAAAGAATTAGTCGCTCTCACGGGCTCAGTGAATTCAAGAGTACCGTGATGGTATCGCAAGACATGGACCTGTACATTTCTGAAATTTTATGAATTTACTAAATATTACCCAGTAAACTGTTAGTGGTATTATAACAAAGTGGAAACATTTGGGAACAACAGCAAATCAGCCACGAAAAATCACAGAGTTGGGTCATCGCATGCTGAGGCTCACAGTGCGCAGAAGTCACCAACTTTCTGCTGAGTCAAAGTTCAGACCACCAAACTTTGTTCTTGATTAGCTCAAGAACAGTGGGTAGAGAACTTAATGGAATGGGTTTCCATGGCCGAGCAGTTGCATCCAAGCCTTACATCACCAAGTGCAATGGAAAGTGTCGGATGCAGTGGTGTAAAGTACGCCACCACTGGAATCTAGAGCAGTGGAGACGTGTTCTCTAGAGTGACGATCACCATCAGAAAAATTTGATGGACGAATCTGGGTTTGGTGGTTGCCAGGAGAACAGCACTTGTCTGACTGCATTGTGCCAAGTTGTAAAGTTTGGTGGAGGGGGGATTATGTGGAATTGTTTTTCAGGGTGTTGGACTTGGGCTTAGTTCCAGTAAATTAACTCATATTCATTTACTTAATGCTTCAGCATGCCAAGACATTTTAGACAATTTTATGCTCCCAACTTTGTGGGAACAGTTTAGGAAGGGCCACTTGCTCTTCCAACATGACTGCACACCAGTGCACAAAGCAAGGTCTATAAAGATATGAATGAGCAAGTTTGGTGTGGAGGAAACTTGACTGGCCTGGTTGAGTCCTGACCTCAACGCCTTTGGGATGAATTAGAGTGGAGACTAAGTGCCAGGCCTTCTAATCCAACATCAATGCTTGACCTCACAAATGTGAAGAATGGTAAAAAAAAAAAAATCTCAGAAAACACAACACAGTTGTAGCTGTTGTTGCAGCAAAGGGTGGGCCAACTCATATCTCTATCAGCAGTGTTTACTGGGATATTTCTAAAGCTGAGGAAAAGCAGTTTGAAATATCAATCACTGTTAAAATTATGTAACATGCTTGCATACTATTACAGTACCCTATTTAACATGTCCATAATATTGCTGCCAAATGTCTCATCTGAGCTTTTGGAGTTATTCTGCTGATAGTAATTTGTTAATATTTTTATACTTAAGTTTTCTTTTGATATATAATTGTTGAATGGTTGAGAAGGGAGGGAAATAATGCTGTCTTAATTTTTAACAGTAAGTTCTAATATTGTTTTAGCATCTAAGGCCATTTTGAGAAGGAAACATGTATTGTTGATTTTGTGCTGTGCAGATTTTATAATATGCTCTATGTTTGCACAGTGAAAAACATCTTTCGCAGGTTGTCCTCGATCAGAAGAAGCAAAAAGAAGAAATTCCAAATTAACAATACAGAAATCCCTCAAAATCCATGCACAGGTAAATATCTAGTCCATTGAGTGCTCTATATTACATTATTCATAGTAACACTCTCTTATTGCTGCTTTTTCACAACAGTTTTGCAGATCACAGATTATATACAAAGAGATATGCTGAAGGAGGCCTATCTGAACCTGCTCTCCATGCGTTTGGAGCTCCAGAAAGAATTGAAAGCTGTAGGGGAAGGAACTCCTCCTGCAAACCTAGTTAAAAAAGAGACAGAAGTCATTGATCTATTTGGGACTCTACAGAACAAAATGTCTGTTATTGTTCGCAACTCCAGTGATGTAAGCAACTCCAGTGCTCTGCCTTCATTCAATAAAGAGCTGCTGGTGAATGTAGCACATATTATCCTGGAGGAAGAGAAGAGACAGGGAGAACCAGGAGCGATGCAGGGATGGAGGGAAGCATGGAGGGACGCGGTACGAGACGGGGTCCGGGATACTCTGAAGAAAATTCCCCTGAATAGCCGCGAGCAGAACGCTTCCTGGTTGGCAGTGCATCTGGGGCTTCTGGGTAAAGCTGTGGTTGAGAATTTGGAGAGGGTGAAGATCGAACTTCTGAGCTCATATCCAGCAGACTTTGAAGTGTTCGAAACCTACGTGTCCTGCCATCATGAGGCTGTAGGAGAGCATTTAAAGAGTCTTCTGGAAAAGGTGACAGAGTTGAAAGATTACTACGCTCTTCTAGATTTCATTATTCATCACTACCCAAGGTGAGCTTTAAAAAACACGTCACACAAATATCTGAATGGCACTTCATTGCTTAATTCAGTTTTAATTAAATGGTATCTCTTTGGTCTTCCACAGTGATCTGAAAAACAATCATAACAATCTTATAATGGACGAAGACTTGCTAAATAAAATAAAGACCTCTTACTGTCATTGCCAAATGGTGAGCTACTGCAAGGAAAACGTTTAGAGCATTCTAGATTAAAGGTACACTATGTAACCTTTAGCCCTCTAGCAGTTAAACAGAACAGAACTGCGTGCATTTTCCAGAACACTTTTTGGTTGTGCTTGGGCTCTTTGTGACTGTGTGAGAATGTTTCATTCTCATAACTAAAAAAAGTGAGATTGTTTATCCTATTGCTCATAAAATATTCACTATAGACTTAGATATAACTAGTTTAAATGGAAAAGATCTCAAACATTAGAAGACATTTCTGTGGCTATAACCATTGTATACACAGAACTTAAAAATAAATTGACCTTTATAATAGATAATGCTATTAACTCAGTTAGAGCGCTACAAATGGCAATTTATCTGTATAATTAAGTACCTTACTCACCTGTTGAGCAACAAAAACGCCACCTCAGTGTCACCTTTAAAACATTTCAAATCCCCTCAGTTCTGTAAAAGCCAAGCCAGTGTTTATTCTTCTTTTATTACGAACTCGTCGCATTCTGCTTTTGCCAACAGACACTCCTCCCCTCTGCATTTTATTTTAAAAACAAGTGTTGCCTTCAGGGTACGTTTACACGACAGAGGTGTACTAAATGTTGTACAGATGACAAGATCAACAAGATATCCCGGCTTAATCCCTTATACTAGTTTTGTGCAATAGGCCCCAGGTCTAAAAAAAACCCCACAATAATAAATAAGCTTAATCAGGATAGGGCAAAAACACGTTTTGGAAAAAGGATTGAGGATGTATTGACTCATTATTTAATTTTGGGTAATTTTGAACAAAAAAGGTTACATAGTTTACCTTTTACACCACATAGCCTTTTTAAGATTTGTTTACATCCATTTGTTTTATTCTGACACCATATTTGATATCAGGATGACTTTAAATCTGCACTGGAGAATATCATCATAAGTGAAAAAGAAGTGTGGACGATGAAGAAATCTCCTGATAGAACAGATGATGGATTCCTCACTTCAAAAACGTACATGGTTACTTGTCAGGTCAGGACCTAAACTTGTCACTATAGAGGGTGATCCAAAATTGTATTATTACATTTATTTGATCTGATTTTGAATTGATTTTCACCTCTGGATTTGTCTTGTTAGCTGATAGCGAGTTATGCTGGGAATCTTGAGAAGATCGATGAGAATATGGTAAAGACAGTGGTACAGTTTTGTTTAAAAGAGCTCAATCAATTTCATACAAGGTTTGTGTCCCAGTATTATTATAGATGAACTTGACAGCACTTCTGCATCTTTTCTTCTCTGACAGTTTCCTTCTCTTTTAGATTTGAAGAAGAGTTTTCGCAACACACCCACTCTCTGTTGACCTCTGACCTGCTGGACTGCTGTCTATGGATAGAATATCACATCAGCTACATCAACAGTTTTAATTCACTCAAGTAAGTCCCTCATGAAATGAACACTACCCTTGTAAAAAAAAGGAGTACTTATTACAGAAATAATATACTTTAAAAGAATATAATTAAAGGTGCACTATGCAACTTTCCGTCCACTAGAGGGCGCCTATTCTAAACAAAGGCGTAGTTTGATGACGCCAAGTGTGAGCGCAGTATTTTGGGACATGTGGTCTTCACCTCACAGTTGGTGGAAAATAGGACTCGGGCAGAAGTCATGTTGATGGATGCGGTTATTAACGTTACTGTAGTGTGAAGCAGAGCAGGACCAAGTGTTGTGGGGCTGAGCACGGCCAATGGAGGGATTGTTATACTTGTATATAACACACGGCTCGCGAGTACCGGGACTTTTATTATGACAGGACGGGACACAGTCGCCAGGCGTGCGCACTTCCACTTTTTCCGGTCATGATTATAAGGTAAAGCAACTCTGTTTATCATATTAGATACATTTAAGTGTGTTTAAAATGATGTTATGACATTAGTGCGTTCGCTCTGCGCTGCTGTGACATGTTCACATTGCTAGCGAGAAAAGCAGAATAAAACCGAGGGTAACGCAGATATGACGCGATTGACAGGCGACTTGCTCAAACGCTATGCTGACACGTCCCGGTGTCCTTGGTTAAAATAGCAATTTTCTCACAATTTACAAATAGTTGAAACATTTTGGATATTGTAGGTACTCAACTGAACAAAATATATAACACTGGCCTAGTGGTTTTTGGATATTTTACTGCAAAAATACTACATAGTGCACCTTTAAGTGTGAAATTAATGTAATGTTTTGGACACTTAATTGCATCTTAATAAGAATAAAAATAAAAAATGTGTATAGTTAAAATTGATATTAAATGCAATTAGAGTGTTTTTGACCCACTTAATTATAGGAATATACAGAATTACTGAAAAGCTTTAATGGTAAACTGAACTATTCTTTAATGTCATTATTGAGTTGTATGTCGTGTTCAAATATATTTGTAATTTACACATTTGTAATAATGAAGTTGCAATTTTAAAATGTATTGATTTAATATTGAATAACACACTACACTTAAAATTATAATGAGGTATTTTACATGTGCTTTAATGTTAGCGAACATATCAAAAACAATGATCATATTAAAACATATTCAAACATAATGATCTAATGATGTACTTTGAAATAAAACTTTTTTCATTATTACAAAGTGCACTTTTAAAAAGTTTAATTGTGTTAAGAAACAATCTAGTATTCTCTCTTTAAGTGGTCTTTTATTTTATTAATTTTATATTATCTGCTCTCTCTCTCTCTCTCTCTCTCTCTCTCTCTCTCTCTCTCTCTCTCTCTCTCTCTATATATATATATATATATATATATATATATATATATTATAAATACATTTATTTTTACATACTCTAATTTGAAGTTTAAATACTCTAATACAAGTAAAAATTCCTTACAATAAGGGTGCTGTGTCCAGGAGTGTACAATGAAAAGTTAGAAAAGTAAAACATAACAAACTTAACATAATCTTTTTTCAAGTTTTTTATAAAACCTTTTTTTAAAGTTCTGTCATGAAATGGTTCAGACTGATCAGTCCTTAACTCAGCCTGCTTGTAATCACGTAATTCTACAGGGCACAGCTGATAAAACGTGGTGTGATAAAAGCTGATAAAAAGTGGTGTGTGAACACCCCTTTCTGATGATGCAAGTTGCAAGAGCAGCTTAGAAGGCCATTTTTTCTGTTCCTTTTGAAGAATTTTCAGAGCCTGATGAAATCGGTATAAATACGTGTTTAATATTGCAAAATACGCTCGATGTTACAGTCACTGCCCATGCCATTCAGAATAAAAGAGAACATCCCAATCGAGTGAAGGAATTTGTGGAAATTATGTTTCCTCATTATTGTGATCCAACATTTGCCTCGCATTTCAGGATTAAAAGACAGACATGTCTTCAATTGTTGCGTATACCAAGCTTCAGCGGACACATTTGTAAACGACTTTGGACCCATTGTGTGAGCTGTTTCTTTAAAACCACGTGGTTTATATACATATTGCTGCTGATGGAGTTGACATTTTGACACACCCACCAAAAAAGAGAAAACATATCTCAAACCCTGTTGCGTATGTTGCACACCTTTTCCAGGAAACATGTCGTACCACTTGGAAACCATAGCAAAACATTGCTCACCGGTTTGTGCTTGAACATGCCCCTGGTCAGCATTTTCTGTAGACGATGCAGTGTGCATTCAGAAACCCTTCACTTTCTAACAGCAGCAGATTAGCAGATCTATTCCACCAAGACCAAACATATCAACATGACATATCCATTCCCATGCCAAACACTCGCGAGTTGTCATGACAGAAATCTGTTAAATCTCAATCTTCTGTGAGTCCCGTCCCTGTCCCTTTGTGAGTATTTTGAGATATGCATGTCAAAGGTGTTTTTATGTCACTGTGTGTTGTTACAGAGAGAGTGTGCAGTGCTATAGGCCAAACTGTTCATCTCAGGTGGAGCAGCTGGAGAAAGAGATGGATGGACTGATTCAAAGATTAAGCCAGACCCTGATAAAACATTTTAAAACTGATGTCAAGGTGGGCCTTACCGCATATATATATATAAAATATACCCAACTTGTCGTCTTAAAGGCACAATATGTAAGATTTATCCAAAAACCACTAGAACAATGTTATATATTTTTTAAAATTTGTGTACTTACTGTACATTATCCCAAATGTTTCCAACAATGTTTAAATCCAGAGAAATAAGCAATTTTAACCAGGACATAGACCATGTGTCGCCTATCAGTGACATCATACACGCCTTACCCTCGATTTGCAGTTTTATTTTGTAGAAACCATGGAAACACCAAAGATGTTTTAGTAGATGATGTCTTTTATTAGACAGGTGAGCAACTGTTTGGATACATTCATCCACAGAAGACTAACCATTGTTATATAGCTCATCACAGTCTTATTGTTTAAATCTCGTTATTCTTGATTTACTGCTAGTGCCATGTTTTACCATGCCTATTATCGATCTAGCTTACTGCAGTGTGCAACAAGTGTCTCATAGTAACCGCTGAGCGACCGCAGCATTATAGTAGCATTATAACAACTTTCAACACTCAGATGTATCTAATATGATGAAACAGTGCTGCGTTACCCCACATATGCAGGACTGGAAGAAGCAGAGGCATTCATCTGCGGCATAATAAAAGCTCCACTGCTCTCAAGCCGTGTACATGCAGCATGTTTTCTCTCATTATTAGCAATCACCCCAGCAGCCTCTTTCGTTCTAACCCTGCTTCATACTAAAGTAATCTTTATTACATTAGCTCATCCAAGAATATGATTTCTGTCCCGAGTCCTGTCAGATTCTTTTCCACTGGCTGTAGAGGTGAAGACAACAACTCCCATGATTCCACAAAATCAAGGAGTCATCAAGCTAAGCCTTTGTTTTGAATACGTGACCTCTAGGAGCAAAAGTTTTTATTTAAAATACTTCAGTAAAGTACATATCGTGCCTTTAACTTCTTCATAATCTAAAATTATAAAGAGCATATTACACATTTTTATATTTTAGGATTTAAAATATTACTAACTACAATGCATTTTCCCCAAAGCCCTACATGGATGGTATGATGACAAAAAAATGGCTGAAAACAAATGAAGATTTTAAAGAAATTACCTCTAGAATAGAGAATTATTGTGGGCTGTGTAAATCCATGAGAGCTCCATCAGCTCAAGTGAGTCCTCTCATCTGCTCAGAGATGCTCTCTAATGGCAGCAGGGCACCACTTTTAACACAGTGTCTGTATTTGCAGGTTTTCGTGAATGATGTGCACTATTACATAGCCAGAGAATATGTCTCCCAGCTGATGAAGAAAAAATATTCATGCAAAAAAACTAAGAATGAAGATGCTGCCATAAAACTGAGAGAACAATGGGATGAACTCAAGAAACTATTTGAGGACATGGTAAGATCCAGTCTGGCGTCAAATAATGCGAATGTGAACTCGATTTTTTTAATGCATTGGCAATATTATTCTGTACACAGGGATCATCCTTAAACTGGCTTTATCCATTAGGAGATCACCTAAGTGACATTATTGGAATGGAAAATGAGAGAAAGATCAAAGATCTGTTAATTCCATTAATTAGTAATTACCCAGACATCAGGTAGGGGTTTTTAATAACTTGTTACTATTTAAAACAATACTTTTTTTGTTCACTTGTTTGATTACTTGTAACCACTTACTTAACTTCTCATTTTTAGCAAGAAGCAGTTGTCAGCTGTTCTGTACTTCAGAGACAATGGTTTTAGCTTGGAGAGGCACAATGTCATTAATCAGTTTACTGTGCTTAAAAGGGATGCTGGGGACACAAATCATGATCATCCCTTCTTCACTGACATTGAGGTACTTTCCTTAAATTCAATATCTGTAGATCTGTATTTGATGCACTACATTTTCAGATAGTGACTGAAATAACAAAATATTCTGTTTAATTTAAATAAGTTAATAAAATAAATTATTTAAAAATAAAATTTAAATAAACAAGTGACAAATATTGGTAAATATAACTGATCATATCAATTATTTAAGGATACTTTAAAAATGCACATATTCATATAGGCATATGTACTGTATATTCTCACAAAGTGACATACTTTTGTCTTTTACAGTGAGTCATTCTGGAGCTTCAAGATCCATCAGATTTAGAAATAACAAGGGCAATATAAATGAAAGCTGCAAGCAGCATTTAGCGGGGTTCAAGCATTTAAGGCCTTTAAACAGTTAAGATATTTAGGGCCCAAGCCCTGAAAGGGCGAAGAGCCCTATTGTTCTTCTAAGGATTATTATTAGGGCCCAAGCCCTGAAAGGGCGCAGAGCCCTATTGTTCTTCTAAGGATTATTTTTTTTTTTTTTTGTTATTATTAGGGCCCAAGCCCTGAAAGGGCGCAGAGCCCTATTGTTCTTCTAAGGATTATTTTTTTTAGGGCCCAAGCCCTGAAAGGGCGCAGAGCCCTATTGTTCTTCTAAGGATTATTATTAGGGCCCAAGCCCTGAAAGGGCGCAGAGCCCTATTGTTCTTCTAAGGATTATTAGGGCCCAAGCCCTGAAAGGGCGAAGAGCCCTATTGTTCTTCTAAGGATTATTATTATTATTATTAGGGCCCAAGCCCTGAAAGGGCGCAGAGCCCTATTGTTCTTCTAAGGATTATTAGGGCCCAAGCCCTGAAAGGGCGCAGAGCCCTATTGTTCTTCTAAGGATTATTATTAGGGCCCAAGCCCTGAAAGGGCGCAGAGCCCTATTGTTCTTCTAAGGATTATTATTATTTATTATTATTTTTTTTACCGACTATTTGGGCATTTTTGGGGCCTTTCCCATGCTCGAAAACTCTTGAAACTTTGCACACGCATCAGAATGCGCGGCCATCAGGGCCGGGCTGAGGCTGGGACCCGGGCGTGGCAGGGGGGCTCGACAGCGCCCCCTAAAGTGGGGTCTGAAAACAGGGTCTATAAATCAAACACACTTGCACGTACATATATGAAACTCGGTACACATATAGAGCTCATCGGGCCGAACAACTTTCGTGCTCTGAGTTATGCGTCAGCCCAACAGGAAGTGAGCTATTATGGGTTGTTCGGAAAACGCATGCTCTGGAATTTGCGATACTCCTCCTAGAAAATTGACCCGATCAGCACCAAACTCGGTCAGCATGAAGTCAAGACACTGAGGATGCCAAATTGCGAGCAACTTTTTGATATCTCAAACGGTTAGGCCGTGGCGAAGAGACGAATTTATGGCGAGAAAAAGGAAACAGGAAGTGAGTTATAACTTTTGCATACATTAATTCATTTTGATGAAACTTCAGCTGTGTGTTCGTTGTAAGAGGACGATCACATGGATATGACTTTTGTGAGACAAAGTTATAGCGCCACCAACTGGCAGCAGGAAGTGTGTCACTTTCAAAATTGCTTTAAATCCCCATCTTATTTTCACCCGATTTACTTCAAACTTCATCAGTATTATGTCAAAACATGGCAGATATAGACATATGAATGGATTCCTGATTCTAGAAAAACTGTTGTCATGGCAACGTGTCAAAGTCCAATAATCTTTTTAGGTGTTTTTGAGACACTTAGCATGCTTGAAATTGCATGAAACTCAACACACACATCAGACATGCTGTCCAGAAGATGCAAGCAAAGATTCAGAAACGGGCGTGGTAGAGGGGCTCAGTAGCGCCATCTTTTGTCCAAAGCGGGGGGTTAGTTTTATCTACATTCACCAAACTCGGTATATATATTGTACATTTCGAGCCGGACAACTTTCTAATTTACAGTCATTAGCTCTGACCAACAGGAAGTCAGATAATTTGGTTGGAAGATAACAAGAAGTCGAAAGCGAGCTCTGAGTTTTTACCCTCTCCTCAAAAGCGATTCATTCAATCTCCTCCAAACTCGGACAACATGAAGTAAATATACAGAAGATGCTAAAATGCGAACGGTTATTGGATATCTCAAACGGTGTTCCCGTAGCAAAAGCCTAAAAAAGATAAAATAAGCACACAAGTGCCTGGTTCATTAATAAGGCTATACTCCCACCTGCTGGTTATTCTATATAGCACACAGTTTTTTTTTTTTTTTTGTTCAACACTTATGCTCTCACTTAAATGACCAGTAGAGGGCAATATTGTATAAGTTTTCAAGCAAAAAACCTTGCCTCTGTGTGTGTGTGAGAATGGTTTTCTAGCCTGTTGGGGACTTAAACCTGAATGCACACAGACTCATGGGGACTTCCCAATGGGTACAAAAGCTTATAAATCAGACAGAATGAGTTCTTTTGAAAATGTAAAAATGCAGAAAGTTTTGTGTGATGGGTAGGAGCAGTGTAGGAGGACAGAATATGGTTTGTACAGCATAAAAACCATTATGTCTATGGTGAGTCCCCAAACAGATAGTGAACCAGACATGTGTGTGTGTGTGTGTGTGGGGGGGGGGTGGGGGGGTGGGGGGGGGGGTGGGCTGAACTGATAAGAGTTGCCTGCAGCATACTTTAGCATTACTAGTGTGTGTGTGTGTGTGTGTGTGTGTGTGTGTGTGTGTGTGTGTGTGTGTGTGTGTGTGTGTGTGTGTGTGTGTTCTTTTTTCTAGCCTGGTGGGGACTTCAACCTGAATGCACACAGACTCATGGGAACACGTGTCACTGATTTCTACAGTGAGTGTGTGTGTGTGTGTGTGTGTGTGTGTGTGTGTGTGTGTGTGTGTGTGTGTGTGTGTGTGTGTGTGTGAGAGAGAGAGAGCCACTCTTCTGTCTAAAAAGATTACCTCTCAATGCTGTGCTTTGGCCTGCATTAAAGGATTAAACATATTATTCTGGGTTTGAATAAAAAAATTCATGTATAAAACCGGTTTATTTGTAGGGCATTGACAATATTGTTTTATATAATTAGTTAAATAATTGTGTTAATACCAATAATTATTAATAAAAATATATAAATATAAAAAAACATTACTAACAAAAGAAAAAACACATTTAATTGTCTTTAAAAAGAAAAGGAAAAAATAAGTAGTGTGTGTAACTTAAAAATGAGAAGAATAATGCCTTTTGTTTAAGGACAAAAATGAGAACCAATGAGCTACCGGCATATAGAATAACCAGAAGGTGAGAGTGTAGCCTTATTTAGCAACCAGGTTGGATATGTCCTAGGGAACACTGTTTTGAAGATTAAACTATTGTTGTTATTGCAAAACAGTGAAATAAAAACAATGATCTCTCACTGTTTAGATTTTGTGTCTGTCATTCCCCTTCCCCCTCACTCTCCCTCTCTCAGGATCACTCTATGTGTGTGTGTGTGTGTGTGTGTGTGTGTGTGTGTGTGTGTGTGTGTGTGTGTGTGGAGGGGGTCTCTCTCACTCTGTGTGTCGCCTTGTTTCTTGTTTTTCATAATTTAACCATTTCATATCATAGGCTATCAGCAATATCTATCACTTTATTGTGAAAAATAAGTTTTAAAAAATGTATTATATATATATATTGAGCTGCAAAAAATACATTTGCACATAATTGAAAGTGATATCGTAATACTTTTAATTGTTTTCTATAACATGGGCTTTAAAGAAGGTCATGCGCTGTGTTTGCAAAGATCACGTATGACACCTCTTTAAACTAATTATTTATTGATAAAATTCAAATGGATAAAAAAAAAAATCACATGATCTTATAAAAGTGGCTGTTTATAATAAACTTCTATAAATTTTATGCACGCATATTACTCTTACCTGACACTGATATTAAAATCATTGTTGCGGTCTCTGTGATTTGGCTTAATTTATTTTTAAGAGAAGTGTAAGGATAATACAACTTCAGCATTTGGACAGTATTCTGCACTCATTTGAAATTGACATTTGACATCACCTGACATAAAATTAAAGAATAAAATGTAATTGATCTCAGAGATGTGAGTGTTGTGGTTCCTGGTCATAGCAGCACCAGTTTCTGCAGTTAATGAGGTGAATTCAAATGAATTTGACATAGTCCCAATATTTATTTTTTCCCATATTAAATGCCTATTGCATGCTGTGCACAGTTAAGCTGATGCCACCGGGGTGGCGGTGCCCCCGGCTTGGGCCCGTCATCGCTGCTCGCAGCTTTAATTATTTATTATTATTATTATTATTATTATTATTATTATTATTATTTTAACCCGACTATTTGGGCATTTTTGGGGCCCTTCCCATGTTCGAAAACTCTTGAAACTTTGCACACGCATCAGAATGCGCGGCCATCAGGGCCAGGCTAAGGCTGGGACCCGGGCGTGGCAGGGGGGCTCGACAGCGCCCCCTAAAGTGGGCTCTGAAAACGTGGTCTATAAATCAAACACACTTGCACGTACATATATGAAACTCAGTACACATATAGAGCTCATCGGGCCGAACAACTTTCGTGCTCTAAGTTATGTGTCAGCCCAACAGGAAGTGAGCTATTATGGGTTGTTCCGAAAACGCACGCTCTGGAATTTGCGATACTCCTCCTAGACGATTAACCCGATCAGCACCAAACTCAGTCAGCATGAAGTCAACACACTGAGGATGCTAAATTGCGAGCAACTTTTTGATATCTCAAACGGTTTGGCCGTGGCGAAGAGACAAATTTATGGCGAGAAAAGGGAAACAGGAAGTGTGTTATAACTTTTGCATACATTAATAGATTTTAATGAAACTTCAGCTGTGTGTTCGTTGTAAGAGGCCAATCACATGGATATGACTTTTGTGAGTAAAAGTTATAGCGCCACCAACTGGCAGCAGGAAGTGTCACTTTTGTCCAAAGTGGGGGGTTAGTTTTATCTACATTCACCAAACTCGTAATGTATATTGTACTTTTCGAGCCGGACAACTTTCTAATTTACAGTCATTAGCTCTGACCAACAGAAAGTCAGATAATTTGGTTTCAATCTTGAAAAATCATAAAAACAAGCTCTGAGTTTTTACCATCTCCTCAAAAGCGATTCATTCAATCTCCTCCAAACTCGGACAACATGAAGTAAATATACAGAAGATGCTAAAATGCGAACGGTTATTGGATATCTCAAACGGTCTTCCTGTAGCAAAAGCCTAAAAAAGACAAAATAAGCACACAAGTGCCTGGTTCATAAATAAGGCTATACTCCCACCTGCTGGTTATTCTTTATATCACACTGGCTGTTTTTTTTTTTTTTTCAACACTTATGCTCTCACTTAAATGACCAGTAGAGGGCAATATTGTATAAGTTTTCAAGCAAAAAACCTTGTCTCTGTGTGTGTGTGTGTGTGTGTGAATGGTTTTCTAGCCTGGTGGGGACTTAAACCTGAATGCACACAGACTCATGGGGACTTCCCAATGGGTACAAAAGCTTATAAATCAAACAGAATGAGTTCTTTTGAAAAGGTGAAAATGCAGAAAGTTGTGTGATGGGTAGGTTTAGGGGTAGGAGCAGTGTAGGAGGACAGAATATATGGTTGTTACAGCATAAAAAACACCAAAAAAAATAGTGAACCAGACGTGTGTGTGTGTGTGTGTGTGTGTGTGTGTGTGTGTGTGTGTGTGTGTGTGTGTGTGTGTGTGTGTGTGTGTGTGTGTGGAGAGAGAGGGAGGGGGGCTGATTTCTACCTTCAGCTTACTACTGTGTGTGTGTGTGTGTGTGTGTGTGTGTGTGTGTGTGTGTGTGTGTGTGTGTGTGTGTGTGTGTGTGTGTGTGTGTGTGTGTGTGTGTGTGTGTGTGTGGAGAGAGAGGGAGGGGGGCTGATTTCTACCTGCAGCTTACAACTGTGTGTGTGTGTGTGTGTGTGTGTGTGTGTGTGTGTGTGTGTGTGTGTGTGTGTGTGTGAGAGTGTGTGTGTGGAGAGAGAGGGAGGGGGGCTGATTTCTACCTGCAGCTTACTACTGTGTGTGTGCGTGTGTGTGTGTGTGTGTGTGTGTGTGTGTGTGTGTGGAGAGGTGGGGGGGCTGATTTCTACCTGCAGCTTACTACAGTGTGTCTGTATTGTATAAGTTTTGAAGAAAAATAAACTTGCCTGTGTGTGTGTGTGTGCGGGGGGTGTTGTGGATGGGGGATGGGCTGAGCTGATTTGAGTTTGCTCATAATTGAAAGTGACCTATTATATCCTAATACTTTTAATTGTTTGCTATAACATGGGCTTTAAAGAAGATCATGTGCTGTGTTGGCAAAGATCAGTATGACACCTCTTTAAACTAATTATTTCACTGTAAAAAATTATTTAGAAAAAAAGTTATCTGGTTGCCTTAAAATGTTGAGTTCATTGAAATTGAAATTTTGAGTTAATACAATGAAATTTTTTTGAGATTCGACAACCTTTATTAAGAGATTATTAAAAGATTTTTTAAGCATATTAGGTAATTGTGTGTGTTTTATTTCTGATGACGCAGTGAAACATGCCAAATAGTGCTATTTTCATGATTTATCACATTTTTTTATGTGGTTCAGATACAAAAATATTTTGAGTTTCTATTTATTAAACAAATTTCCTTCGTTGTATCAACTCACATTTTTAATTTCAATAAACTTAAAATTTTAAGGCAACCAGGTTACTTAGTTTTTTAAGTTAAACCAACAAAAAACAACCAACATTTTTTACAGTGTTGTTGATAAAATTCAAATGGATAAAAAAAAATTCACATGATTTTATAAAAGTGGCTGTCAATAATAAACTTCCATAAATTATATGCACGCATATTACTCTTACCTGACACTGATATTAAAATCATTGTTGCGGTCTCTGTGATTTGGCTTAATTTATTTTTAAGAGAAGTGTAAGGATAATACAACTTCAGCATTTGGACAGTATTCTGCACTCATTTTGAAATTGACATTTGACATCATCTGACATTAAAATTAATGAATAAAATGTAATTGATCTCAGAGATGTGACTGTTGTGGTTCCTGGTTATAGCAGCACCAGTTGCTGCAGTTAATGAGGTGAATTCAAATTACTTTGACATAGTCCCTTTGTTTATTTCCCCATATTAAATGCCTATTGGCCTGCTGTGCACAGTTAAGCTGATGCCACCGGGGTCGCGGTGCCCCCGGCTTGGGCCCGTCATCGCTGCTCGCAGCTTTAATTATTATTATTATTATTATTATTATTATCTTTTCGCCTTTTGGGCATTTTTGGGGCATATAACGTGCTCGAAAACTCTTGAAACTTTGCACACGCATCGGAATGCGCGGCCAACAGGGTCTGGCAGAGGCCTTTGACCCGGGCGTGGCAGGGGGGCTCAACAGCGCCCCCTTGAAAAACTGGGTCTATATATTAAACACACTTGCACGTACATGTATGAAACTCGGTACACTTATAGATCTCATCGGGCCAAACAACTTCCGCACTCATAGTCATAAGCTTCGCCCAACAGGAAGTGAGCTATTATGGGTTGTTCGGAAAACGCATGCTCTGGAATTTGCGATACTCCTCCTAGACGATTCACCCGATCAGCACCAAACTCGGTCATCATGAAGTCAAGACACTGAGAATGCTAAATTGCGAGCAACTTTTTGATACCTCAAACGGTTTGGCCGTGGCGAAGAGACAAATTTATGGCGAGAAAAGGGAAACAGGAAGTGTGTTATAACTTTTGCATACATTAATTCATTTTGATGAAACTTCAGCTGTGTGTTCGTTGTAAGAAGCCGATCACATGGATATGACTTTTGTGAGTCAAAGTTATAGCGCCACCAACTGGCAGCAGGAAGTGTGTCACTTTTGTCCAAAATGGGGGGGTTAGTTTTATCTGCAGTCACCAAACTCGGGATATATATTGTACATTTCGAGCCGGACAACTTTCTAATTTACAGTCATTAGCTCTGACCAACAGGAAGTCAGATAATTTGGTTGGAAGATAACAAAAAGTTAAAAACGAGCTTTGAGTTTTTACCCTCTCCTCAAAAGGGGATTCATTCAATCTCCTTCAAACTCGGACGACATGAAGTAAATATACAGAAGATGCTAAAATGCGAACGGTTATTGGATATCTCAAACGGTGTTCCCTTAGCAGAAGACTAAAAAACACAAAAGAGAGACACAAGTAACTGGTTCATAAATAAGGCTATACTCCCACCTGCTGGTTATTCTATATATCACACAGTTTTTTTTTTGTTTTTTTTTTTCAACACTTATGCTCTCCCTTAAATGACCAGTAGAGGGCAATATTGTATACGTTTTCAAGCAAAAAAAAACCTTGCCTCTGTGTGTGTGTGAATGGTTTTCTAACCTGGTGGGGACTTAAACCTGAATGCACACAGACTCATGGGGACTTCCCAATGGGTACAAAAGCTTATAAATCAGACAGAATGAGTTCTTTTGAAAATGTAAAAATGCAGAAAGTTTTGTGTGATGGGTAGGTTTAGGGGTAGGAGCAGTGTAGGAGGACAGAATATGGTTTGTACAGCATAAAAACCATTATGTCTATGGTGAGTCCCCAAATAGATAGTGAACCAGACATGAGTGTGTGTGTGTGGGGGGTGGGGGTGGATGGGCTGAACTGATAAGAGTTGCCTGCAGCATACTTTAGCATTACTAGTGTGTGTGTGTGTGTGTGTGTGTGTGTTCTTTTTTCTAGCCTGGTGGGGACTTCAACCTGAATGCACACAGACTCATTGGGACACGTGTCACTGGTTTCTACAGTGTGTGTGTGTGTGTGTGTGTGTGTGTGTGTGTGTGTGTGTGTGTGTGTGTGTGTGTGTGTGTGTGTGTGTGTGTGTGTGAGAGAGCCACTCTTCTGTCTAAAAAGATTACCTCTCAATGCTGTGCTTTGGCCTGCATTAAAGGATTAAACATATTATTCTGGGTTTGAATAAAAGAATTCATGTATAAAAACAGTTTATTTGTAGGGCATTGACAATATTGTTTTATATAATTAGTTAAATAATTGTGTTAATACAAATAATTATTAATAAAAAAAATATAAATATTTAAAAAAACATTACTAACAAAAGAAAAAACACATTTAATTGTCTTTAAAAAGAAAAGGAAAAAAAAGTAGTGTGTGTAACTTAAAAAAATGAGAAGATTAATGCCTTTTGTTTAAGGACAAAAATGAGAACCAATGAGCTACCGGCATATAGAATAACCAGAAGGTGGGAGTGTAGCCTTATTTAGTAACCAGGTTGGATATGTCCTAGGGAACACTGTTTTGAAGATAAAACTATTGTTGTTATTGCAAAACAGTGTTTTCAGACAGTGAAATAAAAACAATGTTCGCTCACTGTTTAGATTTTGTGTCTGTCATTCCCCCCTCCCCCCCCCCTCCTTCTCTCTCAGGATCACTCTCTGTGTGTGTGTGTGTGTGTGTGTGTGTGTGGAGGGGGTCTCTCTCACTCTGTGTATGTCGCCTTGATTTCTTGTTTTTCATAATTTAACCCTTTCATATCATAGGCTATCAGCAATATCTATCACTTTATTGTGAAAAATAAGTTTAAAAAAATGTATTATATATATATATATATAACACTGGTCTTCTGAACTTACAATATTTTGAGCTGCAAAAAATACATTTGCACATAATTGAAAGTGATATCCTAATACTTTTAATTGTTTTCTATAACATGGGCTTTAAAGAAGGTCATGTGCTGTGTTTGCAAAGATCACGTATGACACCTCTTTAAACTAATTATTTATTGATTAAAATTCAAATGGATAAAAAAATATAATTTCACATGATCTTATAAAAGTGGCTGTTTATAATAAACTTCTATAAATTTTATGCACGCATATTACTCTTACCTGACACTGATATTAAAATCATTGTTGCGGTCTCTGTGATTTGGCTTAATTTATTTTTAAGAGAAGTGTAAGGATAATACAACTTCAGCATTTGGACAGTATTCTGCACTCATTTTGAAATTGACATTTGACATCACCTGACATAAAATTAATGAATAAAATGTAATTGATCTCAGAGATGTGACTGTTGTGGTTCCTGGTCATAGCAGCACCAGTTGCTGCAGTTAATGAGGTGAATTCAAATGACTTTGACAAAGTCCCTTTATTTATTTTTTCCCATATTAAATGCCTA
The DNA here is from genome assembly GCF_024679245.1 of Pseudorasbora parva. Classification (NCBI taxonomy): domain Eukaryota; kingdom Metazoa; phylum Chordata; class Actinopteri; order Cypriniformes; family Gobionidae; genus Pseudorasbora; species Pseudorasbora parva. Next base: position 9,580,368 of record NC_090188.1, on the reverse strand, counting down.
TTGGCCTGCTGTGCACAGTTAAGCTGATGCCACCGGGGTGGCGGTGCCCCCGGCTTGGGCCCGTCATCGCTGCTCGCAGCTTTAATTATTATTATTATTATTATCTTTTCGCCTTTTGGGCATTTTTGGGGCCCTTCCCATGCTCGAAAACTCTTGAAACTTTGCACACGCATCGGAATGCGCGGCCAACAGGGTCTGGCAGAGGCCTTTGACCCGGGCGTGGCAGGGGGGCTCAACAGCGCCCCCTTGAAAAACTGGGTCTATATATTAAACACACTTGCACGTACATGTATGAAACTCGGTACACTTATAGATCTCATCGGGCCAAACAACTTCCGCACTCATAGTCATAAGCTTCGCCCAACAGGAAGTGAGCTATTATGGGTTGTTCGGAAAACGCATGCTCTGGAATTTGCGATACTCCTCCTAGACGATTCACCCGATCAGCACCAAACTCGGTCAGCATGAAGTCAAGACATCGAGGATGCTAAATTGCGAGCAACTTTTTGAAACCTCAAACGGTTTGGCCGTGGCGAAGAGATGAATTTATGGCGAGAAAAGGGAAACAGGAAGTGTGTTATAACTTTTGCATACATTAATTCATTTTGATGAAACTTCAGCTGTGTGTTCGTTGTAAGAGGCCGATCACATGGATATGACTTTTGTGAGTCAAAGTTATAGCGCCACCAATTGGCAGCAGGAAGTGTGTCACTTTTGTCCAAAGTGGGGGGGTTAGTTATATCTGCAGTCACCAAACTCGGTATATATATTGTACATTTCGAGCCGGACAACTTTCTAATTTACAGTCATTAGCTCTGACCAACAGGAAGTCAGATAATTTGGTTGGAAGATAACAAGAAGTCGAAAGCGAGCTCTGAGTTTTTACCTTCTCCTCAAAAGCGATTCATTCAATCTCCTCCAAACTCGGACAACATGAAGTAAATATACAGAAGATGCTAAAATGCGAACGGTTATTGGATATCTCAAACGGTTTTCCCGTAGCAAAAGGCTAAAAAACACAAAATAGGGACACACGTGCCTGGTTCATAAATAAGGCTATACTCCCACCTGCTGGTTATTCTATATATCACACTGTGTTTTTTTTTTGTTTTTTTTCAACACATGCTCTCCCTTAAATGTCCAGTAGAGGGCAATATTGTATAAGTTTTCAAGCAAAAAACCTTGCCTCTGTGTGTGTGTGTGTGAATGGTTTTCTAGGCTGCTGGGGACTTAAACCTGAATGCACACAGACTCATTGGGACTTCCCAATGGGTACAAAAGCTTATAAATCAGACAGAATGAGTTCTTTTGAAGAAAGTTTTGTGTGATGGGTAGGTTTAGGGGCAGGAGCAGTGTAGGATGACAGAATATATGGTTTGTACAGCATAAAAACCATTACATCTATGAGTCCCCAGAAAGATAGTGAACCAGACATGAGTGTGTGTGTATGTGTGTGTGTTTGTGGGTGGGTGTGTGTGTGTTGTGGATGGGGGATGGTGGATGGGCTTAACTGATAAGAGTTGCCTGCAGCATACTTCAGCATTACTACTGTGTGTGTGTGTTCGTGTGTGCGTGCGTGCGTGCGTGCGTGTGTGTTCTTTTTTCTAGCCTGGTGGGGACATCAACCTGAATGCACACAGACTCATGGGGACACGTGTCACTGATTTCTACAGTGTGTGTGTGTGTGTGTGTGTGTGTGTGTGTGTGTGTGTGTGTGTGTGTGTGTGTGTGTGTGTGTGTGTGTGTGTGTGTGTGTGTGTGTGTGTGTGTGTGTGTGTGTGAGCCACTCTTCTGTCTAAAAAGATTACCTCTCAATGCTGTGCTCTGGCCTGCATTCAAGGATAAAAAAATGTATTCTGGGTTTGAATAAAAAAATGAATGTATAAAACCAGTTTATTTGTAGGGCATTGACAATATTGTTTTATATAATTAGTTAAATAATTGTGTTAATACAAATAATTATAATTAAAAATATAAATATAAAAAAACATTACTAACAAAAGAAAAAACCCATTTAATTGTCTTTAAAAAAAAAAAAAGTAGTGTGTGTAACTTAAAAAATGAGAAGATTAATGCCTTTTGTTTAAGGACAAAAATGAGAACCAATGAGCTACCGGCATATAGAATAACCAGAAGGTGGAAGTGTAGCCTTATTTAGTAACCAGGTTGGATATGTCCAAGGGAACACTGTTTTGAAGATTAAACTATTGTTGTTATTGGAAAACAGTGTTTTCAGACAGTGAAATAAAAACAATGTTCGCTCACTGTTTAGATTTTGTGTCTGTCATTCCCCTCCCCCCTCACTCTCCCTCTCTCAGGATCACTCTATGTGTGTGTGTGGAGGGGGTCTCTCTCCCTCTCTCAGGATCACTCTATGTGTGTGTGTGTGTGTGTGTGGAGGGGGTCTCTCTCACTCTGTGTGTGTCGCCTTGTTTTTTTTTTTTTTTTCATAATTTAACCCTCATATCATAGGCTATATCAGCAATTTCTATCACTTTATTGTGAAAAATAAGTTTAAAAAATGTATTTTATATATATATATATATATATATATATATATATATATATATATATATATATATATATATATATAACACTGGTCTTCTGAACTTACAATATTTTGAGCTGCAAAAAATGCATTTGCACATAATTGAAAGTGACCTATTATATCCTAATACTTTTAATTGTTTTCTATCACATGAGCTTTAAAGAAGGTCATGTGCTGTGTTTGCAAAGATCACGTATGACACCTCTTTAAACTAATAATTTATTGATAGAATTCAAATGGATTAAAAAAATAATTTCACATGATCTTATAAAAGTGGCTGTTTATAATAAACTTCTATAAATGATATGCACGCATATTACTCTTACCTGACACTGATATTAAAATCATTGTTGCGGTCTCTGTGATTTGGCTTAATTTATTTTTAAGAGAAGTGTAAGGATAATACAACTTCAGCATTTGGACAGTATTCTGCACTCATTTTGAAATTGACATTTGACATCATCTAACATAAAATTAATGAATAAAATGTAATTGATCTCATAGATGTGAGTGTTGGGGTTCCTGGTCATAGCAGCACCAGTTGCTGCAGTTAATGAGGTGAATTCAAATGACTTTGACATAGTCCCTTTATTTATTTTTTCCCATATTAAATGCCTATTGCCTGCTGTGCACAGTTAAGCTGATGCCACCGGGGTGGCGGTGCCCCCGGCTTGGGCCCGCCATCGCTGCTCGCAGCTTTAATTATTATTATTATTATTAGGGGTTCAAGCACGAAGTGCTGAAACCCTATTGTAATTGTACTGATTAGGGCCCAAGCCCTGAAAGGGCGCAGAGCCCTATTGTTCTTCTAAGGATTATTAGGGCCCAAGCCCTGAAAGGGCGCAGAGCCCTATTGTTCTTCTAAGGATTATTATTATTATTATTATTATTTTAACCCGACTATTTGGGCATTTTCGAGGCGCTTCCCATGCTCGAAAACTCTTGAAACTTTGCACACGCATCAGAATGCGCGGCCATCAGGGCCGGGCTGAGGCTGGTACCCGGGCGTGGCAGGGGGGCTCTACGGCGCCCCCTAAAGTGGGGTCTGAAAACGTGGTCTATAAATCAAACACACTTTCACGTACATATATGAAACTCGGTACACATATAGAGCTCATCGGGCCGAACAACTTTCGTGCTCTAAGTCATGCGTCAGCACAACAGGAAGTGAGCTATTATGGGTTGTTCGGAAAACGCATGCTCTGGAATTTGTGATACTCCTCCTAGACGATTCACCCGATCAGCACCAAACTCGGTCAGCATGAAGTCAAGACACTGAGGATGCCAAATTGCGAGCGACTTTCTGATATCTCAAACGGTTTGGCCGTGGCGAAGAGACGAATTTATGGCGAGAAAAGGGAAACAGGAAGTGTGTTATAACTTTTGCATACATTAATTCATTTTGATGAAACTTCAGCTGTGTGTTCGTTGTACGAGGCTGATCACATGGATATGACTTTTGTAAGCCAAAGTTATAGCGCCACCAACTGGCACCAGGAAGTGTCCCTTTTTTCCAAAGTGGGGGGTTAGTTTTATCTACAGTCACCAAACTCGGTATATATATTGTACTTTTCGAGCCGGACAACTTTCTAATTTACAGTCATTAGCTCTGACCAACAGGAAGTCAGATAATTTGGTTGGAAGATAACACAAAGTGGAAAGCGAGCTCTGAGTTTTTACCTTCTCCTCAAAAGCGATTCATTCAATCTCCTCCAAACTCGGACAACATGAAGTAAATATACAGAAGATGCTAAAATGCGAACGGTTATTGGATATCTCAAACGGTTTTCCCTTAGCATAAGCCTAAAAAACACAAAATAAGCACACAAGTGCCTGGTTCATAAATAAGGCTATACTCCCACCTGCTGGTTATTCTCTATATCACACTGTTTTTTTTGTTTTTTGTTTTTTCAACACTTATGTTCTCCCTTAAATGACCAGTAGAGGGCAATATTGTATAAGTTTTCAAGCAAAAAACCTTGCCTCTGTGTGTGTGTGTGTGAATGGTTTTCTAGCCTGGTGGGGACTAAAACCTGAATGCACACAGACTCATGGGGACTTCCCAATGTGTACAAAAGCTTATAAATCAGACAGAATGAGTTACTTTGAAAATGTGAAAATGCAGAAAGTTTCCTGTGATGGGCAGGGGCAGTGTAGGAGGACAGAATATATGGTTTGTACAGCATAAAAACCATTACGTCTATGCTTGAGTCCCCAAAAAGAGTGAACCAGACATGAGTCTGTGTGTATGTGTGTGTGTGTGTGTGTGTGTGTTGGGAGGAGGGGGGGGGGATCGGGGGGATGGGCTGAGCTTATAAGGGTTGCCTGCAGCATACTTCAGCATTACTACTGTGTGTGTGTGTGCGTGTGTGTGCGTGTGTGTGTGTGTGTGTGTGTGTGTGTGTGTGTTATTTTTTCTAGCCTGGTGGGGACTTCAACCTGAATGCACACAGACTCATGGGGACATGTGTCACTGATTTCTACAGTGTGTGTGTGTGTGTGTGTGTGTGTGTGTGTGTCTGTGTGTGTGTGCCACTCTTCTGTCTAAAAAGATTACCTCTCAATGCTGTGCTTTGGCCTGCATTAAAGGATAAAACATATTATTCTGGGTTTGAATAAAAAAATAAATGTATAAAACCAGTTTATTTGTAGGGCATTGACAATATTGTTTTATATAATTAGCTAAATATTTGTGTAAATACAAATAATTATTAATAAAAAATATATAAATATAAAAAAACATTACTAACAAAGGAAAAAACACATTTGAGTGTCTTTAAAAAAAAAAAAAGTAGTGTAACTTAAAAATTAGAAGATTAATGCCTTTTGTTTAAGGACAAAAATGAGAACCAATAAGCTATTGGTTTGATTTTGTGTCTCTGTCACAACCCCCCCCCCCCCCCCCCCCCCCCGCCCCTCTCAGGATCACTCTATGTGTGTGTGTGTGTGTGTGTGGAGGGGATCTCTCTCACTCTGTGTGTGTGTGTGTGTGTGTGTGTGTGTGTGTGTGTGTGTGTGTGTGTGTGTGTAGGGGGTCTCTCTCACTCTGTGTGTGTGTGTCACCTTGTCTCTTGTTTTTTCATAATTTAACCCTTTCATATCATAGGCTATCACAAATATCTATCACTTTATTGTGAAAAATAAGTAAAACAAAAACATATATTATATCTTTAATTAAATACTGGTCTTGTGAACTTACAAAATTTTGAGCTGCAAAAAATACATTTGCACATAATTGAAAGTGATATCCTAATACTTTTAATTGTTTTCTATAACATGGGCTTTAAAGAAGGTCATGTGCTGTGTTTGCAAAGATCACGTATGACACCTCTTTAAACTAATTATTTATTGATAGAATTCAAATGGATAAAAAAAAATTTTTCACATGATCTTATAAAAGTGGCTGTTTATAATAAACTTCCATAAATTATATGTACGGATATTACTCTTACCTGACACCGATATTAAAATCATTGTTGCGGTCTCTGTGATTTGGCTTAATTTATTTTTAAGAGAAGTGTAAGGATAATACAACATCAGCATTTGGACAGTATTCTGCACTCATTTTGAAATTGACATTTGACGTCATCTGACATAAAATTAATGAATAAAATGTAATTGATCTCAGAGATGTGAGTGTTGTGGTTCCTGGTCATAGCAGCACCAGTTGCTGCAGTTAATGAGGTGAATTCAAATGAATTTGACATAGTCCCTTTATTTATTTTTTCCCATATTAAATGCCTATTGGCCTGCTGTGCACAGTTAAACTGATGCCACCAGGGTGGTGGTGCCACCGGCTTGGGCCCGTCATCGCTGCTCGCAGCTTTAATTATTATTTATTATTATTTTTTTACGCGACTATTTGGGCATTTTTGGGGCCCTTCCCGTGCTCGAAAACTCTTGAAACTTTGCACACGCATCAGAATGCGCGGCCATCAGGGCCGGGCTGAGGCTGGGACCCGGGCGTGGCAGGGGGGCTCGACAGCGCCCCCTAAAGTGGGCTCTGAAAACGGGGTCTATAAATCAAACCGACTTGCACGTACATATATGAAACTCGGTACACATATAGAGCTCATCGGGCCGAACAACTTTCGTGCTCTAAGTTATGCGTCAGCCCAACAGGAAGTGAGCTATTAGGGGTTGTTGAACGCATGCTGTGGAACGCATGCTGTGGAATTTGCGATACTCCTCCTAGACGATTCACCCGATCAGCACCAAACTCGGTCAGCGTGAAGTCAACACACTGAGGATGCCAAATTGCGAGCAACTTTTTGATATCTCAAACGGTTTGGCCGTGGCGAAGAGACGAATTTATGGCGAGAAAAGGGAAACAGGAAGTGTGTTATAACTTCTGCATACATTAATTCATTTTGATGAAACTTCAGATGTGTGTTCGTTGTAGGAGGCCGATCACATGGATATGACTTTTGTGAGTCAAAGTTATAGCGCCACCAACTGGCAGCAGGAAGTGTGTCACTTTCAAAATTGCTTTAAATCCCCATCTTATTTTCACCCGATTTACTTCAAACTTCATCAGTATAATGTCAAAACATGGCAGATATAGACATATGAATGGATTCCTGATTCTTGAAATACTGTTGTCATGGCAACGTGTCAAAGTCTAATAATCTTTTTATGTGTTTTTGAGACTCTTAGCATGCTTGAAATTGCATGAAACTCAACACACACATCTGACATGCTGTCCAGAAGATGCAAGCAAAGATTCAGAAACGGGCGTGGTAGAGGGGCTCAATAGCGCCATCTTTTGTCCAAAGTGGGGGGTTAGTTTTATCTACATTCACCAAACTCGGTATATATATTGTACTTTTCGAGCCGGACAACTTTCTAATTTACAGTCATTAGCTCTGACCAACAGGAAGTTAGATAATCTGGTTTGAAAATGAGAAAAAGTTGAAAGCGAGCTCTGAGTTTTTACCTTCTCCTCAAAAGCGATTCATTCAATCTCCTCCAAACTCGGACAACATGAAGTAAATATACAGAAGATGCTAAAATGCGAATGGTTATTGGATATCTCAAACGGTGTTCCCTTAGCAAAAGCCTAAAAAACACAAAATAAGCACACCAGTGCCTGGTTCATAAATAAGGCTATACTCCCACCTGCTGGTTATTCTATATAATCACAGTTTTTTTTTTTCTTTTTTTTTCTCAACACTTATGCTCTCACTTAAATGACCAGTAGAGGGCAATATTGTATAAGTTTTCAAGCAAAAAACCTTGCCTCTGTGTGTGTGTGTGTGTGTGTGTGTGTGTGTGTGTGTGTGTGTGTGAATGTTTTTTTAGCCTGGTGGGGACTTAAACCTGAATGCACAAAGACTCATGGGGACTTACCAATGGGTACAAAAGCTTATAAATCATACAGAATGAGTTATTTTGAAAATGTGAAAATGCAGAAAGTTTTGTGTGATGGGTAGGTTTAGGGTAGGAGCAGTGTAGGAGGACAGAATATATGGTTTGTACAGTATAAAAACCATTAAGTCTATGGTGAGTCCCCAGAAAGATAGCACACCAGAGACCAGACATGTGACTCTGACTGTGTGTGTGTGTGTGTGTGTGTGTGTGTGTGTGTGTGTGTGTGTCTGATGGGGGATGGGTGCCAGTTGCATTTTGATGAGGAAAAGATTAGCTCTTTTATTGCTGTGTGCTTTGGCCAGCATTAAAGGATATATATATATATATATATATATATATATATATATATATATATATATATATATATATATATATATATATATATATATATATATATATATATATATATATATATATATATATTTATATATATATATATATATATATATATATATATATATATATATATATATATTTCTGGGTTTGAATAAAAAAATGGAAAAAGTATGGAACCAGTTAATTTGTAGAGCATTGACAATATCGTTTTATATAATTAGTTTCGTAATTGTGAAAATACAAATATAAAAAGACCTTTAGATAAATACTAAAGTCAACTCGGTCAACATGAAACAAAGGACACTGAAGATTTGACAGGCATTGACAATATTTTTTATATAATTAGTTTAATAATTGTGTTAATACAAAGAAGGTGGGAGTATAGCCTTATTTATGAACACGGCTGGATAAGTCTTTGAGAAAAATGTATAAAAATAAAACACATGGCTAGTTTTATCTATAGTCACCAAACTCAGAAAGAATAAAAATGTAAAATGAATTTACTTTTTGTATTTTTTTTTATCAATATATTGGTTTTCTTTAACATTTTGTATTTGAAGATTAATTCTTAAAACTAAAATACTAACATAAAAAAAACACATTTGAGTTTCTTTTTCAAATAATTTTCTCCGACCATTTAGATTTTATTATTATTTTTTGTTTAAAATCTTGTTCAATATTCATGTTTTTTAGCCTGGTGGGGACTTCAACCTGAATGCACACAGACTCATGGGGACTCGTGTCACTGTAGGGACCTAAACTGAGGTCCCAATGGGTACAAAAGCTTATAAATCACACAGAATGAGTTCTTTTGAGAATGTAAATTTAATTTTTTGTTTCAAACCTTGTTCAATCGGAATCAGACTATGCCTCTCTCTTTCTGTCTGTCCTTACCCCCCCCCCCCACTCTCTCAGGCTCACTCTGTGTGTGTGTGTGTGTGTGTGTGTGTGTGCGTGAGTGTGTGTGTGTGTGGTGGGGGGGGTCTCTCTCACTCTGTGTGTGTGTGTGTGTGTGTGTGTGTGTGTGTGTGTGTGTGTGTGTGTGTGTGTGTGTGTGTGTGTGTGTGTGTGTGTGTGTGTGTGCGTGTGTGTCACCTTGTCTCTTGATTTTCATAATTTAACGCTTTTATATCATAGGCTATCACAAATAGCTATCACTTTGATGTGAAAAATAAGTTAAAAAAAACACACAAAATATAACATATCTTTAAAAAATATACAGGCCTTCTGGACTTACAAAATTGTGCATGTATATTACTCTTACCTGACACTGATATTAAAATCATTTTTGTGGATTCTGTGATTTAGATTTATTTATTTATTTATATTTTTAAAAATATTGAATGCCACACATATTAAAATAAAAACATGCATGCTTTTTACTGCATAAGACTGGTGAACAAACAGAAGCTACGGTAGGTCAAAAACACAAAGAGAAGTGTAAGGATAATACAACTTCAGCATTTGGACAGTGTTCTGCACTCATTTTGAAATTGACATTTGACATCATCTGACATAAAATTAGTGAATAAAATGTAATTGATCTCATAGATGTGAGTGTTGTGGTTCCTGGTCATAGCAGCACCAGTTTCTGCAGTTAATGAGGTGAATTCAAATGACTTTGACATAGTCCTTTTATTTTTTCCCATATTAAATGCCTATTGGCCTGCTGTGCACAGTTAAGCTGATGCCACCGGGGTGGCGGTGCCCCCGGCTTGGGCCCGTCATCGCTGCTCGCAGCTTTAATTTTTTTTTGTTATTATTATTATTATTATTTATTATTTTTTTACGCGACTATTTGGGCATTTTTGGGGCCCTTCCCATGCTCGAAAACTCTTGAAACTTTGCACACGCATCAGAATGCGCGGCCAACAGGGCCGGGCTGAGGCTGGGACCCGGGCGTGGCAGGGGGGCTCGACAGCGCCCCCTAAAGTGGGGTCTGAAAACGTGGTGTATAAATCAAACACACTTTCACGTACATATATGAAACTCGGTACACATATAGAGCTCATCGGGCCAAACAACTTTCGTGCTCTAAGTTATGTGTCAGCCCAACAGGAAGTGAGCTATTATGGGTTGTTCGGAAAACGCATGCTGTGGAATTTGCGATACTCCTCCTAGACGATTCACCCGATCAGCACCAAACTCGGTCAGCATGAAGTCAAGACACTGAGGATGCTAAATTGCGAGCAACTTTTTGATATCTCAAACGGTTTGGCCGTGGCGAAGAGACGAATTTATGGCGAGAAAAGGCAAACAGGAAGTGTATTATAACTTCTGCATACATTAATTCATTTTGATGAAACTTCAGCTGTGTGTTCGTTGTAAGAGGACGATCACATGGATATGACTTTTGTGAGTCAAAGTTATAGCGCCACCAACTGGCAGCAGGAAGTGTGTCACTTTCAAAAATGCTTTAAATCCCCATCTTATTTTCACCCGATTTACTTCAAACTTCATCAGTATAATGTCAAAACATGGCAGATATAGACATATAAATGGATTCCTGATTCTTGAAATACTGTTGTCATGGCAACGTGTCAAAGTCCAATAATCTTTTTAGGTGTTTTTGAGACACTTAGCATGCTTGAAATTGCATGAAACTCAACACACACATCTGACATGCTGTCCAGAAGATGCAAGCAAAGATTCAGAAACGGGCGTGGTAGAGGGGCTCAGTAGCGCCATCTTTTGTCCAAAGTGGGGGGTTAGTTTTATCTGCAGTCACCAAACTCGGTATATATATTGTACATTTCGAGCCGGACAACTTTCTAATTTACAGTCATTAGCTCTGACCAACAGGAAGTCAGATAATTTGGTTGGAAGATAACAAGAAGTCGAAAGCGAGCTCTGAGTTTTTACCTTCTCCTCAAAAGCGATTCATTCAATCTCCTCCAAACTCGGACAACATAAAGTAAATATACAGAAGATGCTAAAATGCGAACGGTTATTGGATATCTCAAATGGTTTTCCCTTAGCAAAAGCCTAAAAAAGACAAAATAAGCACACAAGTGCCTGGTTCATAAATAAGGCTATACTCCCACCTGCTGGTTATTCTATATATCACACTGTTTTTTTGTGTAATTTTTTTCAACACTTATGCTCTCCCTTAAATGACCAGTAGAGGGCAATATTGTATAAGTTTTCAAGCAAAAAAACTTGCCTCTGTGTGTGTGTGAGAATGGTTTTCTAGGCTGGTGGGGACTAAAACCTGAATGCACACAGACTCATGAGGACTTCCCAATGGGTACAAAAGCTTATAAATCAGACAGAATGAGTTCTTTTGAAAATGTGAAAATGCAGAAAGTTTTGTGTGATGGGTAGGTTTTGGGGTAGGAGCAGTGTAGGAGGACAGAATATAAAATAAATTTGCACATAATTGAAAGTTATATCCTAATACTTTTAATTGTTTTCTATAACATGGGCTTTAAAGAAGGTCATGTGCTGTGTTTGCAAAGATCACGTATGACACCTCTTTAAACTAATTATTTATTGATAAAATTCAAATGGATAAAAAAATATAATTTCACATGATCTTATAAAAGTGGCTATAAAAACCATTACGTCTATGGTGAGTCCCCAAATAGATAGTGAACCAGACGTGTGTGTGTGTGTGTGTGTGTGTGTGTGTGTGTGTGTGTGTGTGTGTGTTCTTTTTTCTAGCCTGGTGGGGACTTCAACCTGAATGCACACAGCCTCATGGGGACATGTGTCATTGATTTCTACAGTGTGTGTGTGTGTGTGTGTGTGTGTGTGTGGGGGGGGGGGGGGGTTGTTGTGGATGGGGGATGGTGGATGGGCTTAACTGATAAGAGTTGCCTGCAGCATACTTCAGCATTACTACTGTGTGTGTGTGTGTGTGTGCGTGTTCTTTTTTCTAGCCTGGTTGGGACTTCAACCTGAATGCACACAGACTCATTGGGACACGTGTCACTGATTTCTACAGTGTGTGTGTGTGTGTGTGTGTGTGTGTGTGTGTGTGTGTGTGTGTGTGTGTGTGTGTGCGTGTGTGTGTGTGTGTGTGCGTGTGTGTTTGTGTTCTTTTTTCTAGCCTGGTGGGGACTTCAACCTGAATGCACACAGACTCATTGGGACACGTGTCACTGATTTCTACAGTGTGTGTGTGTGTGTGTGTGTGTGTGTGTGTGTGTGTGTGTGTGTGTGTGTGTGTGTGTGTGTGTGTGTGTGTGTGTGTGTGTGTGTGAGAGAGAGCCACTCTTCTGTCTAAAAAGATTACCTCTCAATGCTGTGCTTTGGCCTGCATTAAATGATAAAACATATTATTCTGGGTTTGAATAAAAAAATTCATGTATAAAACCAGTTTCTTTGTAGGGCATTGACAATATTGTTTTATATAATTAGTTAAATAATTGTGTTAATACAAATAATTATTAATAAAAAAATATAAATATTTTAAAAAAACATTACTAACAAAAGAAAAAACACATTGAATTGTCTTTAAAAAGAAAAGGAATAAAAAGTACTGTGTGTGTAACTTAAAAAAATGAGAAGATTAATGCCTTTTGTTTAAGGAAAAAAATGAGATCCAATGAGCTACCGGTATATAGAATAACCAGAAGGTGGGAGTGTAGCCTTATTTAGTAACCAGGTTGGATATGTCCTAGGGAACACTGTTTTGAAGATTAAACTATTGTTGTTATTGCAAAACAGTGTTTTCAGACAGTGAAATAAAAACAATGTTCTCTCACTGTCTAGATTTTGTGTCTGTCATTCCCCTCCCCCCTCACTCTCTCAGGATCACTCTGTGTGAATGTGTGTGTGGAGGGGGTCTCTCTCACTCTGTGTATGTCGCCTTGTTTCTTGTTTTTCATAATTTAACCCTTTCATATCATAGGCTATCAGCAATATCTATCATTTTATTGTGAAAAATAAGTTTAAAAAAATTTATTATATATATAAATAACACTAGTCTTCTGAACTTACAATATTTTGAGCTGCAAAAAATAAATTTGCACATAATTGAAAGTTATATCCTAATACTTTTAATTGTTTTCTATAACATGGGCTTTAAAGAAGGTCATGTGCTGTGTTTGCAAAGATCACGTATGACACCTCTTTAAACTAATTATTTATTGATAAAATTCAAATGGATAAAAAAAATTAATTTCACATGATCTTATAAAAGTGGCTGTTTATAATAAACTTCTATAAATTTTATGCACGCATATTACTCTTACCTGACACTGATATTAAAATCATTGTTGCGGTCTCTGTGATTTGGCTTAATGTATTTTTAAGAGAAGTGTAAGGATAATACAACTTCAGCATTTGGACAGTATTCTGCACTCATTTTGAAATTGACATTTGACATCACCTGACATAAAATTAATGAATAAAATGTAATTGATCTCATAGATGTGAGTGTTGTGGTTCCTGGTCATAGCAGCACCAGTTGCTGCAGTTAATGATGTGAATTCAAATGACTTTGACATAGTCCCTTTATTTATTTTTTTCCCCATATTAAATGCCTATTGGCCTGCTGTGCACAGTTAAGCTGATGCCACCGGGGTGGCGGTGCCCCCGGCTTGGGCCCGTCATCGCTGCTCGCAGCTTTAATTTTTATTATTATTATTATTATTATTAGGGGTTCAAGCACGAAGTGCTGAAACCCTATTGTAATTGTACTGATTTTTAGGGGTTCAAGCACGAAGTGCTGAACACCTATTGTATTTGTGCTGATTTTTATTAGGGGTTCAAGCACGAAGTGCTGAAACCCTATTGTAATTGTAAAGATTTTTATTATTATTATTATTATTATTATTATTTTTCTTCTCCCCTAAAACTGAACGTGCAGACAAAACCGTAAGTGCTAGAGACTTCAAACTTGGCCAATAGGTAGTCCTCAATTTGGGGAGAACCTGAGAAGCTATGACCCCGATTGGCCTATAGGTGGCGCTACAGCGACCAAAAGCGCAAAAGGGCTCATAACTCCTAAACCGTGTACTCCGCACTCAAGTGTCTTATATCATTGGAAAGCTGATACCATGACGAACAAAACGTATATCTCCGATTTCATTTCCGTCATGAAAATTTTTCCGCCATTTTGAATTTTGTCGAAAACCTACTTTTGCGAACTAGTCCCTGGTTTTTTGACCGATCGGAACCAAACCAGTGCCAAAATGTTCTCTGTAGGCTGAGTATCAATAATTATCGAAAAAATGTTGATATTTCGATTCACGGTTGCTAAGGGGATTCAAAATGGACGTTCAGGGCGGAGCCTATTTTACTAAAAAGGCTATAACTCCAGAAAGAAATGATCTATCTTCACCAAACTTGGTACACATATTTATGGGCTCATTCTTTGGTCACGATAAAAAAATCGCGACGATTGGACACTTGGTGGCGCTATAACATGAAAAAAACACTAAAACGGCTATAACCACGCGACCGCTAGTCCGATTGACTTGAAAATTGGTATGCGGTGTCTTGGCCCAAGGCCCCATGTATGTCTATGAGGACATTGGCGTATCTCAAAAAACATGGCCGCCATCGGCCAATGAAATTTGAGCACCTATTAGACGGGGTTAACGGAGGCCGATCGGAACGAAACTTGGTGGGCCTGTTTGACTCATGGTCCTAGAGGACTGTAAGAATTTTGAAAGAAATCGGCCACTAGTTGGCACTAACGAGCTTTATGGCTCTGCAATCACGTGGTGTTGCAAACATCCCCAAAATATGCATATCATATGATAGATCTCCTCGTGCTGAACAACTTTGCCTCTGGAACCATTGCTGTCAATCAAATCGTTAGTTAAATATTAGTAATTATGTTAAAAACCTACTTTTGCGAACTAGTCCCTGATTTTTTGCACGACCGAAACCAAACCAGTCTAGGACAATTCTCTGGACTCTCTAGATCAATAATTATCAAAAAAAAGTTGAACTTTTGCATTTGGATGGCTATAACAGGGCCAATTAGAAAAGAGGCGTGGCAAAATACACTCAAAAGCCTATAAATCCTAAGTGAAAACTCAAAACTTCACGAAAATTGATGGGTATATGTGGCATAACAATGTGAAGAAGGATGCAACATTTCATGGAGATCGGAGTATAGGTGGCGCTATAAGTGTTAAAAAGCTTTGAAAACCATGTATTCCTATGGTGAATTGCCTGTATTGGCTGTAAATGGTATTTTCCATCGATTATTTCAGCATGCTAATTGTGTTACCAGTATGTTAAAAACATGCTAATCGTGTTAGCATTTTGCTAAAAACATGTCAGCAGTGTAGGGTAGCAACAGGGCCACAAGTTTTGCCATTGCAAGCACAACTCAAATTCAGTCTTTATAAAGTCACTATTTTATTTAACATTTGCAATCGAATTTTGTCAATGTATCACTTCATTTCACCTGAGCTCCCAGATTTAATTATTTTACTGCTTTAGAGCCTTAAATGCAATACGCCTTAAATGCTTAAATGCCTTAAGTCGCTTGAACCCCGCTAATTGCTGCTCGCAGCTATATTTATTAGGGGTTCAAGCACGAAGTGCTTGAAAACCTATTGTATTTGTGCCGGTTTATTTTTCTGCCGTAAAACGCATCGTGCAGACCAAACCATAAGGGCTAGAGACTTGAAACTTGCCCAATAGGTAGTACAAAAATCGAGGAGAGGTTATCAAATTATGAGCCAGATTGGCCCATAGGTGGCGCTATAGCGATCAATTGCGCAAAACTGCTCATAACTCCTAGACCGTTGGCCGTAGCCTCAAGTGCCTTATATCGTTGGAATCCTTGGCTCGAGACGGACCAGACGCATGCCTCGGATTGGCTCGTGACCTGGGAAAATGTCCGGCTATTTTGGCTTTTTCCAAAAACCTACTTTTGCGAACTAGTCCCTGGTTTTTGGCCAAACCGGGACCAAACCAGTGCAGGCAGATTCTCTGGAGTCTGAATGTCAATAATCATTGAAAAAAAGTGGAAATTTGGGTTCAGGGTTCCTAAGGGCCGCCAAGTTTGAGGTGGGAGGAGCCCCTTTCGACTTAATTGGCTATAGCTCGTCAACGGAACGAGATATTTTCACCAGACTCAGCACAGCTATGTAAGAGCTCATTCTGTGGTCACCCGAAAAAGGACGTGGCAACTGGCCTCTTGGTGGCGCTTTAACTGTTAGAAAGGTCAACTACATTATCCTACGCAAAATGACATTTAAATGTCTAAAAAATGTCTGTTCTGCGCAGAACTTCACCAAATTAGCTGAGCATGTGCACCCTATTATTGTAAAGCAGCGTGCAAACTTTTATGGAGATCGGGTCGTCGGTAGAGGTATTAAAGTTTAAAAGGGAAAAAATTTAAATAAAAAATAAAAATCATTTCCAAGATAAATGAGCTGAAAATGCAAAAATCTACCGTGTTCCTCTCTGCCGGCCATGTCAGAACGCTTGATAAAGTTTTTGTAACCAGCAGCTCAAAAATCAGGCGCTGAGACCCTATAGTTTTTTTTTTATAAGCCTTTTTAGGCCCTTTTACGCCTCTGTTATTAGGGGTTCAAGCACGAAGTGCTTGAAAACCTATTGTATTTGTGCCGGTTTATTTTTCTGCCGTAAAACGCATCGTGCAGACCAAACCATAAGGGCTAGAGACTTGAAACTTGCCCAATAGGTAGTACAAAAATCGAGGAGAGGTTATCAAATTATGAGCCAGATTGGCCCATAGGTGGCGCTATAGCGATCAATTGCGCAAAACTGCTCATAACTCCTAGACCGTTGGCCGTAGCCTCAAGTGCCTTATATCGTTGGAATCCTTGGCTCGAGACGGACCAGACGCATGCCTCGGATTGGCTCGTGACCTGGGAAAATGTCCGGCTATTTTGGCTTTTTCCAAAAACCTACTTTTGCGAACTAGTCCCTGGTTTTTGGCCAAACCGGGACCAAACCAGTGCAGGCAGATTCTCTGGAGTCTGAATGTCAATAATCATTGAAAAAAAGTGGAAATTTGGGTTCAGGGTTCCTAAGGGCCGCCAAGTTTGAGGTGGGAGGAGCCCCTTTCGACTTAATTGGCTATAGCTCGTCAACGGAACGAGATATTTTCACCAGACTCAGCACAGCTATGTAAGAGCTCATTCTGTGGTCACCCGAAAAAGGACGTGGCAACTGGCCTCTTGGTGGCGCTTTAACTGTTAGAAAGGTCAACTACATTATCCTACGCAAAATGACATTTAAATGTCTAAAAAATGTCTGTTCTGCGCAGAACTTCACCAAATTAGCTGAGCATGTGCACCCTATTATTGTAAAGCAGCGTGCAAACTTTTATGGAGATCGGGTCGTCGGTAGAGGTATTAAAGTTTAAAAGGGAAAAAATTTAAATAAAAAATAAAAATCATTTCCAAGATAAATGAGCTGAAAATGCAAAAATCTACCGTGTTCCTCTCTGCCGGCCATGTCAGAACGCTTGATAAAGTTTTTGTAACCAGCAGCTCAAAAATCAGGCGCTGAGACCCTATAGTTTTTTTTTTATAAGCCTTTTTAGGCCCTTTTACGCCTCTGTTATTAGGGGTTCAAGCACGAAGTGCTTGAAAACCTATTGTATTTGTGCCGGTTTATTTTTCTGCCGTAAAACGCATCGTGCAGACCAAACCATAAGGGCTAGAGACTTGAAACTTGCCCAATAGGTAGTACAAAAATCGAGGAGAGGTTATCAAATTATGAGCCAGATTGGCCCATAGGTGGCGCTATAGCGATCAATTGCGCAAAACTGCTCATAACTCCTAGACCGTTGGCCGTAGCCTCAAGTGCCTTATATCGTTGGAATCCTTGGCTCGAGACGGACCAGACGCATGCCTCGGATTGGCTCGTGACCTGGGAAAATGTCCGGCTATTTTGGCTTTTTCCAAAAACCTACTTTTGCAAACTGGTGCCTGGTTTTTTGACCTATCGGAACCAAACCAGTGCAGAAATATTCTCTGGAGTCAGATTATCAATAATCATTGAAAAAAAGTTGAAACTTTGATTCAATTATGCTAAGGGGTGTCAAAATGGACACTCAAGGCGGAGCCTATTTTATTAATAAGGCTATAACTCAAGAAAGAAATGATATATCATCACCAAACTTGGTGCACTTATGTATGGGCTCAATCTTTGGTCACGATAAAAAAATCGCGATGATTGGGCTCTAGGTGGCGCTATAATGTTAAAAAAACATAAAAACGGCTATAACCACCTGACTGTTAGTCTGATTGACTTGAAAATTGGTATGCAGTATCTTGGTCCAAGGCCCCATGTATGTATATGAGGACATCGGCGTATCTCAATCAACATGGCCGCCATCGGCCAATGAAGTTGATACCTATAAGACAAGGTTAACGGAGGCCAATCAGAACGAAACTTGATGGGCATGTTTGACTTATGGCCCTAGAGGTCTGTAAGAATTTTGAAAGAAATCAACCACTAGTTGGCACTAACGAGTTTTATGGCTCTGTAATCACGTGGTGTTTGACATATCCACACCATATGCATATCAATTGATAGATCTCCTCATGTTAAATAACTTTGCCTCTAGAGCCATTGCTGTCAATCAAATCGTTCATTAAATATTTGCAATTATGTTAAAAACCTACTTTTGCAAACTAGTCCCTGGTTTTTTACCCGATTGAAACCAAACCAGTCTAGGACAATTCTCTGGACTCTCTAGAGCAATCATATTTGAAAAAAAAGTTGAACTTTTGCATTTGGATGGCCATAACAGGGACATTTAGAAAAGAGGTGTGGCAAAATACATTCAAAAGCCTATAAATACTAAGGGAAAACTCAAAACTTCACGACAATTGTTGGGTATATGTGGCATAACATGCTGAAGAAGCATGCAACGTTTTATGGAGATCATACCATAGGTGGCGCTATACTGTTAAAAAGCTTTAAAACCATGCATTTCCTATGGTAAATTCCCTTTATTGGCTGTAAATGGCCTTTTCCATCTGTTATCATATAATGTTCAAATCATTTGTTAGATCTGCTCATTCTGACTCTCTAGATCAATTGAGAATGAGATGTCGTCACGACACAGTGCCCCGCCCATAGAGATCACGGAATCCTCCCCCTTCTGCCATTTTGGGAGGATAGTACTCGCCTTAGTGGATTCGGACAGAGACTGGAGAAGAGATATTCTGATGATTATTAAGTACATCATTTTCTAAACTCAATGTAACATGAAGTTTTAATCCACCCAAGCCGAGCTGAGAAAGCAGCTGCTGATAAACATACGCTATAATTCACCACAGGGTGTCAGTCATCGTCTAAACTCGTGACCGCGAAGCTGAAGTGTGTAACACCTGATGAATACGATCCTTTATTTATTTGTATTAAACATTTTGATCACTATTCTGTCATTTTCACTATCAATCATTTTACTGTATGTAATTTACATGTTTATGCCCAAAACGCTTAATTAATATTCAAAGAAGGCCTATAGTTGACAAATTTTCCTCTAACGTTACATTAATTTAAGGCACGTACCGAGCATTTGTTCTACTTAAGAAGGCTGGACTAAAAGCACCAGCACACACAAGCAATCCTTTTTATTAGTCAAATTCATTTAGAAATCAAAACTCAACAGGTATTAAATATGATCAGTACGAGAAAAACTCTTACTGAGAGGACGAGCACTGGACTGCTGCAGGATAGTGGGGAGATTTATTTATTTATTATTCACAGAATGCACAGAAAATATATGTATAGAAACATTTCAGGAAGGTAGTAAAGCGTCTAACGTTAGGTCTATGTTCCATTGTGCTGCAGGCAGCTCGTATGGGTCGACGTTTTTGATCTCAGCCAGCTTAAATACCTCTGCCTGGCGCTGGTAGTAAGTTTCTCCCTGTAAGAGGCCTCCATTTCTCCGTTTAAACGCGGTGATGATAATTCCTCAAGCCGTCTTTCCTGCTCCGATCTCTGTATCGCTCTTACAATGTTGCCCCTGGCAACCGATAGCGTAGGATCCCAAAATGGTGGACGGGCTCAGACACCGCCCAATTCGTCACGTGACAGCAAGCTACCATGACATATGTCCTCATTCTCAATAATTATCCAAAAAAAATTACTTTTGCATTTGGATAGCTATAATAGGGTCATATCAAAATGTGACTTTGACCAAGTGTACCTAAACCTTTAACTCCTCAATAAATGTTTAGATCTTCTCAAAAATAGTTTGAGAAAGTAAATGTGACATGTGACTCTAAACAAGCATTCAAACTTTTATGGAGATTGGTCAATAGGTGGCGCTATAACTATAAAAGCTTTGATGCGTTTGCTATGGTAAATTTCCTGTAATTGTTGTAAATGGTCTTTTGTATCTATTATCGTATAATGTTCAAATGATTTGTTAGATCTGCTCATTCTGACAGGTCAATAATTATCCAAAATGACTGGCATTTGCATTTGGATGGCTATAATTGGGTCATTTCAATATGTGGCCTTGACCAAGTGTCCCCGAAACCCTTTAATAAATCCTCAATGAATGCTCAGATCTTCATTTTATCTCAGTTTTAATTAATTTAATGCTTAAAGGCCTTAAATACAAAAGACCTTAACTGTTTAAAGGCCTTAAATGCTTGAACCCCGCTAAATGCTGCTTGCAGCTTTATTAGGGGTTCAAGCACGAAGTGCTGAAACCCTATTGTAATTGTACTGATTTTTATTAGGGGTTCAAGCACGAAGTGCTGAACACCTATTGTATTTGTGCTGATTTTTATTAGGGGTTCAAGCACGAAGTGCTGAACACCTATTGTATTTGTGCTGATTTTTATTATTAGGGGTTCAAGCATGAAATGCTGAAACCCTATTGTAATTGTACCGATTTTTATTATTATTATTATTATTCTGCCGTAAAACTCATCGTGCAGACCAAACCGTAAGGCCTAGAGACTTGAAACTTTGTCAATAGGTAGTCCAAAAATCGAGGAGAGGTTCTCAAATTATGAGCCCGATTGGCCAATAGGTGGCGCTATAGCGCAAAAAACAAAAAAAAGTCACTATTTTGCTTATATCTCAAAAACCCATTGTCGCACAATCAAGTGTCTTACATCATTGGAATCCTTGGCTCAAGCCGAACAAAAAACATAGGAGGTATTTTATTTCCGGTATGCAAATTTTTCCGCCATTTTGAATTTTGTCAAAAACCTACTTTTGCGAACTAGTCCCTGGTTTTTTGACATATCAGAACCAAACCAGTGCCAAAATGTTCTGTCTGGTCTGCATATCAATAATTATCAAAAATATGTTGAAATTTTGACTCATGAACGAAAAGGGGCGTGGAAATGTACATTTAAGGCGGAGCCTATTTTACTAAAGAGGCTATAACTCAAGAAGGAAATGAGATATCTTCACCAAACTTGGTACACATGTGTATGGACTCATTCTGAGGTCACGATAAAAAAAACGTGAAGATTGACCACTTGGTGGCGCTATAATGTGGAAAAAACCTGATAATAGCTATAACCACGCGACCGCTAGTCCGATTGACCTGAAAATTGGTATGCCATCTCTTGGCCCCAGCTACCATGTATGTGTATGAGGACATTGGTGTATCTCAAAAAACATGGCCGTCATAGACCAATGAATTTTGAGCACCTATTAGACAAGGTTAATGGAGGTTGATCAGAACAAAACTCAGTTGGCATGTTTGACTCATGGTCCTAGAGGTTTGTAAGAAATTTGAAAGAAATCGGCCACTAGTTGGCGCTAATGAGTTTTATGGCTCTTAAATCACGTGGTGTTGCACATATCCATGAAATATGCATATCATATGATAGATCTCCTCATGATGAACAACTTTGCCTCTAGAACCATTGCTGTCAATAAAATCATTAATTAAATTTTCGTAATTATGTTAAAAACCTACTTTTGCGAACTAGTCCCTGGTTTTTTACCCAATTGGAACCAAACCAGTCTAGGACAATTCTATTGACACTCCACGTCAATAATTATTGAAAAAAAGTTGAACTTTTGCATTTGAATGGCTATAAAAGGGCCATTTAGAAAAGAGGCGTGGCAAAATACACTCAAAAGCCTATAAATCCTAAGGAAAAACTCAAAACTTCACGGAAATTATTGGGTATATGTGGCATAACATGTTGAAGACACATGCAAAGTTTTATGGAGATCGGAGTATAGGGGGTGCTATAAGTGTTAAAAAGCTTTGAAAACCATGTATTCCCTATGGTGAATTGCCTGTATTGGCTGTAAATGGTATTTTCCATCTCGTTAATCAGGTGGGGTTAAAACAGCCACATAATATGCATATATTATGATAGATCTTCTCATACTGAACAACTTTGCCTCTATAACCAATACTGTCAATCAAATCTTTATTTAAATATTCACAATTATGTTAAAAACCTCGTTTTGCAAACTAGTCCTTGGTTTTTCTTGGCTGATCGGAACCAAACCACAGCAGTATGATTCTCTGGACTGTCCTGATCAATAGTTATCAAAAACATGTTGAACTTTACACTTTGGGTAGCTATAACGGGATCATTTAGAGAATAGGTGTGGTAAAACATGCTCAAAAGCCTATTAATCCTGAACGAAAACTCAAAACTTCACAAAAATAGGTGGTGTGTGTGTGTGTGTGTGTGTGTGTGTGTGTGTGTGTGTGTGTGTGTGTGTGTGTGTGTGTGTGTGTGTGTGTGTGTGTGTGTGTGTGTATGTGTGTGTGTCTGTGTGTGTCTGTGTCTGTCTGTCTGTTTGTCATTCGAGCAAACAGCACTTCCAACATGCTACACATGCTAGCAGTGATTAGCTAAGTGTTAAATCAGGCAAAGAACATAGTAAGAACTCTATAAACATTATAGTAACCATCTGTGACAGCTAACAACTGCCTAGTTATTATTATTAGGGGTTCAAGCATGAAATGCTGAAACCCTATTGTAATTGTACTGATTTTTATTATTAGGGGTTCAAGCACGAAGTGCTGAAACCCTATTGTAATTGTACTGATTTTTAGGGGTTCAAGCACGAAGTGCTGAAACCCTATTGTAATTGTAAAGATTTTTATTATTATTATTATTATTTTTCTTCTCCCCTAAAACTGAACGTGCAGACAAAACCGTAAGTGCTAGAGACTTCAAACTTGGCCAATAGGTAGTCCTCAATTTGGGGAGAACCTGAGAAGCTATGACCCCGATTGGCCTATAGGTGGCGCTACAGCGACCAAAAGCGCAAAAGGGCTCATAACTCCTAAACCGTGTACTCCACACTCAAGTGTCTTATATCATTGGAAAGCTGAGACCATGACGAACAAAACGTATATCTCCGATTTCATTTCCGTCATGAAAATTTTTCCGCCATTTTGAATTTTGTCGAAAACCTACTTTTGCGAACTAGTCCCTGGTTTTTTGACCGATCGGAACCAAACCAGTGCCAAAATGTTCTCTGTAGGCTGAATATCAATAATTATCGAAAAAATGTTGATATTTCGATTCACGGTTGCTAAGGGGATTCAAAATGGACGTTCAGGGCAGAGCCTATTTTACTAAAAAGGCTATAACTCCAGAAAGAAATGAGCTATCTTCACCAAACTTGGTACACATGTTTATGGGCTCATTCTTTGGTCACGATAAAAAAATCGCGACGATTGGCCACTTGGTGGCGCTATAACATGAAAAAAACACTAAAACGGCTATAACCACGCGACCGCTAGTCCGATTGACTTGAAAATTGGTATGCGGTGTCTTGGCCCAAGGCCCCATGTATGTCTATGAGGACATTGGCGTATCTCAAAAAACATGGCCGCCATCGGCCAATGAAATTTGAGCACCTATTAGACGGGGTTAACGGAGGCCGATCGGAACGAAACTTGGTGGGCCTGTTTGACTCATGGTCCTAGAGGACTGTAAGAATTTTGAAAGAAATCGGCCACTAGTTGGCGCTAACGAGCTTTATGGCTCTGCAATCACGTGGTGTTGCAAACATCCCCAAAATATGCATATCATATGATAGACCTCCTCGTGCTGAACAACTTTGCCTCTGGAACCATTGCTGTCAATCAAATCGTTAGTTAAATATTCGCAATTATGTTAAAAACCTACTTTTGCGAACTAGTCCCTGATTTTTTGCACGACCGAAACCAAACCAGTCTAGGACAATTCTCTGGACTCTCTAGATCAATAATTATCAAAAAAAAGTTGAACTTTTGCATTTGGATGGCTATAACAGGGCCAATTAGAAAAGAGGCGTGGCAAAATACACTCAAAAGCCTATAAATCCTAAGCGAAAACTCAAAACTTCACGAAAATTGATGGGTATATGTGGCATAACAATGTGAAGAAGGATGCAACATTTCATGGAGATCGGAGTATAGGTGGCGCTATAAGTGTTAAAAAGCTTTGAAAACCATGTATTCCTATGGTGAATTGCCTGTATTGGCTGTAAATGGTATTTTCCATCGATTATTTCAGCATGCTAATTGTGTTACCAGTATGTTAAAAACATGCTAATCGTGTTAGCATTTTGCTAAAAACATGTCAGCAGTGTAGGGTAGCAACAGGGCCACAAGTTTTGCCATTGCAAGCACAACTCAAATTCAGTCTTTATAAAGTCACTATTTTAACATTTGCAATCGAATTTTGTCAATGTATCACTTCATTTCACCTGAGCTCCCAGATTTAATTATTTTACTGCTTTAGAGCCTTAAATGCAATACGCCTTAAATGCTTAAATGCCTTAAGTCGCTTGAACCCCGCTAATTGCTGCTCGCAGCTATATTTATTATTATTATTATTATTATTATTATTATTCTGCCGTAAAACTCATCGTGCAGACCAAACCGTAAATGCTAGAGACTTCAAACTTTGTCAATAGGTAGTCCAAAAATCGAGGAGAGGTTATCAAATTATGAGCCAGATTGGCCAATAGGTGGCGCTACAGCAACCAAAAACGCGAAATGGCTCATAACTCCTAAACCGTTCATCCTAAGGGTCAAGTGTCTTATATCATTGGAAAGCTGAGACCATGACGAACAAAACGTATATCTCCGATTTCATTTCCGGTATGCAAATTTTTCCGCCATTTTGAATTTTGTCAAAAACCTACTTTTGCGAACTAGTCCCTGGTTTTTTGACATATCAGAACCAAACCAGTGCCAAAATGTTCTCTCTAGTCTGAATATCAATAATTATCAAAAAAAAGTTGAAATTTTGACTCATGAACGAAAAGGGGCGTGGAAATGTACATTTAAGGCGGAGCCTATTTTACTAAAGAGGCTATAACTCCAGCAAGAAATGAGATATCTTCACCAAACTTGGTACACATGTTTATGGGCTCAGTTTTTGGTCACGATAAAAAAATCGCGACGATTGGCCACTTGGTGGCGCTATAACATGGAAAAAACACAAAAAGGGCTATAACCACGCGACCGCTAGTCTGATTGACTTGAAAATTGGTAAGCAGTGTCTTGGCCCAAGGTACCATGTCTGTCTATGAGAACATTGGCGTATCTAAAAAAACATGGCCGCCATCGGCCAATGAAATTTGAGCACCTATTAGACAGGGTTAACGGAGGTCGACCAGAACGAAACTCAGTGGGCATGTTTGACTCATGGTCCTAGAGGTCTGTAAGAATTTTGAAAGAAATCGGCCACTAGTTGGCGCTAACGAGTTTTAGGGCTCTGCAATCACGTGGTGTTGCACACATCGGCAAAATATGCATATCATATGATAGATCTCCTCATGTTGAACAACTTTGCCTCTAGAACCATTTCTGTCAATCAAATTGTTAAATAAATATTTGCAATAATGTTAAAAACCTACTTTTGCGAACTAGTCCCTGGTTTTTTGCGCAATCAGAACCAAACCAGTCTAGGACAATTCTCTGGACTCTCTAGATCAATAATTATCAAAAAAAAGTTGATTTCTTGCATTTGGATGGCTATAACAGAGCCATTTAGAAAAGAGGCGTGGCAAAATACACTCAAAAGCCTATAAATCCTAAGAGGAAACTCAAAACTTCACGAAAATTGTTGGGTATATGTGACATAACATGTTGAAGACACATGCAATGTTTTATGGAGATCGGAGTATAGGGGGCGCTATAAGTGTTAAAAAGCTTTGAAAACCATGTATTCCCTATGGTGAATTGCCTGTAAATGGTATTTTCCATCTCTGTAATCAAGTGGGGTTAAAACAGCCACATAATATGCATATATTATGATAGATCTTCTCATACTGAACAACTTTGCCTCTAAACTAGTCCTAGTTATTATTATTATTATTCTGCCGTAAAACTCATCGTGCAGACCAAACCGTAAATGCTAGAGACTTCAAACTTTGTCAATAGGTAGTCCAAAAATCGAGGAGAGGTTATCAAATTATGAGCCAGATTGGCCAATAGGTGGCGCTACAGCAACCAAAAACGCGAAATGGCTCATAACTCCTAAACCGTTGCTTCTAAGGGTCAAGTGTCTTATATCATTGGAAAGCTGAGACCATGACGAACAAAACGTATATCTCCGATTTCATTTCCGGTATGCAAATTTTTCCGCCATTTTGAATTTTGTCAAAAACCTACTTTTGCGAACTAGTCCCTGGTTTTTTGACATATCGGAACCAAACCAGTGCCAAAATGTTCTCTCTAGTCTGAATATCAATAATTATCAAAAAAAGGTTGAAATTTTGACTCATGAACGAAAAGGGGCGTGGAAATGTACATTTAAGGCGGAGCCTATTTTATTAAAGAGGCTATAACTCCAGCAAGAAATGAGATATCTTCATCAAACTTGGTACACATGTGTATGGGCTCAGTCTTTGGTCACGATAAAAAAATCGCGACGATTGGCCACTTGGTGGCGCTATAACATGGAAAAAACACAAAAAAGGCTATAACCACGCGACCGCTAGTCCGATTGACTGGAAAATTGGTATGCAGTGTCTTGGCCCAAGGTCCCATGTCTGTCTATGAGAACATTGGCGTATCTCAAAAAACATGGCCGCCATCGGCCAATGAAATTTGAGCACCTATTAGACAGGGTTAACGGAGGTCCATCGGAACGAAACTCAGTGGGCATGTTTAACTCATGGTCCTAGAGGTCTGTAAGAATTTTGAAAGAAATTGGCCACTAGTTGGCGCTAACGAGTTTTATGGCTCTGCAATCACGTGGTGTTGCACACATTGGCAAAATATGCACATCATATGATAGATCTCCTCATGTTGAACAACTTTGCCTCTAGAAACATTGCTGTCAATCAAATCGTTAAATAAATATTTGCAATTATGTTTAAAACCTACTTTCGCGAACTAGTCCTTGGTTTTTTGCCCAATCAGAACCAAACCAGTCTAGGACAATTCGCTGGACTCTCTAGATCAATAATTATCAAAAAAAAGTAGATTTTTTGCATTTGGATGGCTATAACAGGGCCATTTAGAAAAGAGGCGTGGCAAAATACACTCAACAGCCTATAAATTCTAAGGGGAAAATCAAAACTTTACGAAAATTGTTGTGTATATGTGGCATAACATGTTGAAGACAGGTGCAAAGTTTTATGGAGATCGGAGTATAGGGGGCGCTATAAGTGTTAAAAAGCTTTGAAAACCATGTATTCCCTATGGTGAATCTCTGTAATCAGGTGGGGTTAAAACAGCCACATAATATGCATATATTATGATAGATCTTCTCATACTGAGCAACTTTGCCTCTATAACCAATACTGTCAATCAAATCTTTATTTAAATATTCACAATTATGTTAAAAACCTCGTTTTGCAAACTACTCCTAGGTTTTTTGCCTGATCGGAACCAAACCACAGCAGTATGATTCTCTGCACTCTCCTGATCAATTCATATTTAGACTTTATAAAGTCACTATTATAATATTTAAAATCACATTTTGTCAGTTTATCACTTCATTTCACCTGATATCTCTCAAATTCATTCAGTGCTTAAAAACCTTTCATGCAAAAGGCGTCAAATGCTTAAAGACCTTAAATGGCTTGAACCCCGCTAAATGCTGCTCGCAGCTTTAATTAGGGGTTCAAGCACGAAGTGCTGAAACCCTATTGTAATTGTACTGATTTTTATTAGGGGTTCAAGCACGAAGTGCTGAAACCCTATTGTAATTGTACTGATTTTTATTATTATTATTATTCTCCGCTAAAACGCATCGTGCAGCCCAAACCGTAAAGCGTGGAACTTTGAAACTTTGTCAGATGGTAGTCCTCAATTTGGGGAGAACCTCAGAAAGTATGACCCCGATTGGCCAATAGGTGGCGCTACAGCAACCAAATGCGCAAAAAGGGTCATAACTCCTAAACCCTTTGGTCCACGATCAAGTGTCTTATATCGTTGGAAAGCTGAGTCCTTGGCGAACAAAACGTATATCTCCGATTTCATTTCCGTCATGAAAAATTTTCCGCCATTTTGAATTTTGTCGAAAAACTACTTTTGCGAACTAGTCCCTGGATTTTTGACCGATCGAAACCAAACCAGTGGCAAAATGTTCTCTGTAGTCTGAATATCAATATTCATTGAGAAAAAGTTGAAATTTCGATTCACGGTTGCTAAGGGGTGGAAAAAGAATGTTGTGGGCGGAGCCTATTTTACTAAAAAGGCTATAACTCAAGAAGGAAATGAGATATCTTCACCAAACTTGGTACACATGTGTATGGGCTGATTCTTTGGTCTCGATAAAAAAATCGCGACGATTGACCACTTGGTGGCGCTATAATGTTAAAAAAAACATGAAAAGGGCTATAACCACGTGACCACTAGTCCGATTGACTTGAAAATTGGTAGGCAGTGTCTTGGTCCAAGGCACCATGTATGTCTATGAGGACATTGGTGTATCTAAAAAAACATGGCCGCCATCGGCCAATGAAGTTTGAGCACCTATTAGATGGGGTTAACAGAGGTCGATCGGAACGAAACTCGGTGGGCATGTTTGACTCATGGTCCTAGAGGTCTGTAAGAATTTTGAAAGAAATCGGCCACTAGTTGGCGCTAACTCAAAAGGGAAGCTCAAAAATTCACGAAAATTGTTGGGTATATGTGGCATAACATGCTGATGAAGCATGCAAAGTTTTAAAGAGATTGGACTATAGGTGGCGCTATAACTGTTAAAAAGCTATAAGAACCATGCATTTCCTATGTTAAATTGCCTATATTGACTGTAAATGGACTTTTCCATCTATTATTTTAGTGTTTAAAATCTTGCTAAATAAAACTTAATGACTTTAATGCCTATGTGCTTAAAAGGCCTTAAAGGCTTGAACCCCGCTAAATGCTGCTTGTTATTATTATTATTCTGCCGTAAAACTCATCGTGCAGACCAAACCGTAAGGCCTAGAGACTTGAAACTTTGCCAAAAGGTAGTCCAAAAATCGAGGAGAGGTTCTCAAATTATGAGCCAGATTGGCCAATAGGTGGCGCTATAGCGCAAAAAACAAAAAAAAGTCACTATTTTGCTTATATCTCAAAAACCCATTGTCGCACAAACAAGTGTCTTACATCATTGGAATCCTTGGCTCAAGCCGAACAAAAAACATAGGAGGTATTTTATTTCCGGTATGCAAATTTTTCCGCCATTTTGAATTTTGTCAAAAACCTACTTTTGCAAACTAGTCCCTGGTTTTTTGACATATCAGAACCAAACCAGTGCCAAAATGTTCTGTCTGGTCTGAATATCAATAATTATCAAAAATATGTTGAAATTTTGACTCATGAACGAAAAGGGGCGTGGAAATGTACATTTAAGGCGGAGCCTATTTTACTAAAGAGGCTATAACTCAAGAAGGAAATGAGATATCTTCACCAAACTTGGTACACATATGTATGGACTCATTCTGAGGTCAGGATAAAAAAAACGTGAAGATTGACCACTTGGTGGCGCTATAATGTGGAAAAAACATGATAATAGCTATAACCACGCGACCGCTAGTCCGATTGACCTGAAAATTGGTATGCCGTGTCTTGGCCCAAGCTACCATGTATGTGTATGAGGACATTGGTGTATCTCAAAAAACATGGCCGTCATAGACCAATGAATTTTGAGCACCTATTAGACAAGGTTAATGAAGGTTGATCAGAACGAAACTCAGTGGGCATGTTTGACTCATGGTCCTAGAGGTTTATAAGAATTTTGAAAGAAATCGGCCACTAGTTGGCGCTAACGAGTTTTATGGCTCTGAAATCATGTGGTGTTGCACATATCCATGAAATATGCATATCATATGATAGATCTCCTCATGATGAACAACTTTGCCTCTAGAACCATTGCTGTCAATAAAATCATTAATTAAATTTTCGTAATTATGTTAAAAACCTACTTTTGCGAACTAGTCCCTGGTTTTTTACCCAATTGGAACCAAACCAGTCTAGGACAATTCTATAGACACTCCAGGTCAATAATTATTGAAAAAAGTTGAACTTTTGCATTTGGATGGCTATAACAGGGCCATTTAGAAAAGAGGCGTGGCAAAATACACTCAAAAGCCTATAAATCCTAAGGGAAAACTCAAAACTTCACAGAAATGATTGGGTATATGTGGCATAACATGTTGAAGACACATGCAAAGTTTTATGGAGATCGGAGTATAGGTGGCGCTATAAGTGTTAAAAAGCTTTGAAAACCATGTATTCCTATGGTGAATTGCCTGTATTGGCTGTAAATGGTATTTTCCATCTCTGTAATCAGGTGGGGTTAAAACAGCCACATAATATGCATATATTATGATAGATCTTCTCATACTGAACAACTTTGCCTCTATAACCAATACTGTCAATCAAATCTTTATTTAAATATTCACAATTATGTTAAAAACCTCGTTTTGCAAACTAGTCCTTGGTTTTTCTTGCCTGATTGGAACCAAACCACAGCAGTATGATTCTCTGGACTCTCCTGATCAATAGTTATCAAAAACATGTTGACCTTTACACTTTGGGTAGCTGTAACAGGATCATTTGGAGAATAGGTGTGGTAAAACATGCTCAAAAGCCTATTAATCCTGAACGAAAACTCAAAACTTCACAAAAATAGGTGGTGTGTGTGTGTGTGTGTGTGTGTGTGTGTGTGTGTGTGTGTGTGTGTGTGTGTGTGTGTGTGTGTGTGTGTGTGTGTGTGTGTGTCTCTGTCTGTCTGTTTGTCATTCGAGCAAACAGCACTTCCAACATGCTACACATGCTAGCAGTGATTAGCTAAGTGTTAAATCAGGCAAAGAACATAGTAAGAACTCTATAAACATATTATATATTATAGTAACCATCTGTGACAACTAACAACTGCCTAGCAACACCATAACAACCATCAAGAACAACCTAGCAACCACCTAGCAACATGTTTATCATGTTAGCAAAGTAAAATAGTAATTTTGTCATACAATTGATTAATATTGTTCTATAATTCATATTTAGACTTTATAAAGTCACTACTATAATATTTATAATCATATTATGTCAGTTAATCATTTCATTTCACCTGATATCTCTCAAATTCATTCAGTGCTTAAAAACCTTCCATGCAAAAGGTGTCAAATGCTTAAAGACCTTAAATGGCTTGAACCCCGCTAAATGCTGCTCGCAGCTTTAATTAGGGGTTCAAGCACGAAGTGCTGAAACCCTATTGTAATTGTACTGATTTTTATTATTATTATTATTCTCCGCTAAAACGCATCGTGCAGCCCAAACCGTAAAGCGTGGAACTTTGAAACTTTGTCAGATGGTAGTCCTCAATTTGGGGAGAACCTCAGAAAGTATGACCCCGATTGGCCAATAGGTGGCGCTACAGCAACCAAATGCGCAAAAAGGGGCATAACTCCTAAACCCTTTGGTCCACAATGAAATGTCTTATATCATTAAAAAGCTGAGTCCTTGGCGAACAAAACGTATATCTCCGATTTCATTTCCGTCGTGAAATTTTTTCCGCCATTTTGAATTTTGTCGAAAAACTACTTTTGCGAACTAGTCCCTGGATTTTTGACCGATCGAAACCAAACCAGTGGCAAAATGTTCTCTGTAGTCTGAATATCAATATTCATTGAGAAAAAGTTGAAATTTCGATTCACGGTTGCTAAGGGGTGGAAAAAGAATGTTGTGGGCGGAGCCTATTTTACTAAAAAGGCTATAACTCAAGAAGGAAATGAGATATCTTCACCAAACTTGGTAGACATGTGTATGGGCTCATTCTTTGGTCTCGATAAAAAAATCGCGACGATTGACCACTTGGTGGTGCTATAATGTTAAAAAAACATGAAAAGGGCTATAACCACGTGACCACTAGTCCGATTGACTTGAAAATTGGTAGGCAGTGTCTTGGTCCAAGGCACCATGTATGTCTATGAGGACATTGGTGTATCTAAAAAAACATGGCCGCCATCAGCCAATGAAGTTTGAGCACCTATTAGATGGGGTTAACAGAGGTCGATCGGAACGAAACTCGGTGGGCATGTTTGACTCATGGTCCTAGAGGTCTGTAAGAATTTTGAAAGAAATCGGCCACTAGTTGGCGCTAACTCAAAAGGGAAGCTCAAAAGTTCACGAAAATTGTTGGGTATATGTGGCATAACATGCTGATGAAGCATGCAAAGTTTTAAAGAGATTGGACTATAGGTGGCGCTATAACTGTTAAAAAGCTATAAGAACCATGCATTTCCTATGTTAAATTGCCTATATTGACTGTAAATGGACTTTTCCATCTATTATTTTAGTGTTTAAAATCTTGCTAAATAAAACTTAATGACTTTAATGCCTATGTGCTTAAAAGGCCTTAAAGGCTTGAACCCCGCTAAATGCTGCTTGCAGCTTTAATTAGGGGTTCAAGCACGAAGTGCTGAAACCCTATTGTAATTGTAAAGATTTTTATTATTATTATTATTATTATTATTATTTTTCTTCTCCCCTAAAACTGAACGTGCAGACAAAACCGTAAGTGCTAGAGACTTCAAACTTGGCCAATAGGTAGTCCTCAATTTGGGGAGAAACTGAGAAGCTATGACCCCGATTGGCCTATAGGTGGCGCTACAGCGACCAAAAGCGCAAAAGGGCTCATAACTCCTAAACCGTGTACTCCACACTCAAGTGTCTTATATCATTGGAAAGCTGAGACCATGACGAACAAAACGTATATCTCCGATTTCATTTCCGTCATGAAAATTTTTCCGCCATTTTGAATTTTGTCGAAAACCTACTTTTGCGAACTAGTCCCTGGTTTTTTGACCGATCGGAACCAAACCAGTGCCAAAATGTTCTCTGTAGGCTGAGTATCAATAATTATCGAAAAAATGTTGATATTTCGATTCACGGTTGCTAAGGGGATTCAAAATGGACGTTCAGGGCGGAGCCTATTTTACTAAAAAGGCTATAACTCCAGAAAGAAATGATCTATCTTCACCAAACTTGGTACACATATTTATGGGCTCATTCTTTGGTCACGATAAAAAAATCGCGACGATTGGACACTTGGTGGCGCTATAACATGAAAAAAACACTAAAACGGCTATAACCACGCGACCGCTAGTCCGATTGACTTGAAAATTGGTATGCGGTGTCTTGGCCCAAGGCCCCATGTATGTCTATGAGGACATTGGCGTATCTCAAAAAACATGGCCGCCATCGGCCAATGAAATTTGAGCACCTATTAGACGGGGTTAACGGAGGCCGATCGGAACGAAACTTGGTGGGCCTGTTTGACTCATGGTCCTAGAGGACTGTAAGAATTTTGAAAGAAATCGGCCACTAGTTGGCACTAACGAGCTTTATGGCTCTGCAATCACGTGGTGTTGCAAACATCCCCAAAATATGCATATCATATGATAGATCTCCTCGTGCTGAACAACTTTGCCTCTGGAACCATTGCTGTCAATCAAATCGTTAGTTAAATATTAGTAATTATGTTAAAAACCTACTTTTGCGAACTAGTCCCTGATTTTTTGCACGACCGAAACCAAACCAGTCTAGGACAATTCTCTGGACTCTCTAGATCAATAATTATCAAAAAAAAGTTGAACTTTTGCATTTGGATGGCTATAACAGGGCCAATTAGAAAAGAGGCGTGGCAAAATACACTCAAAAGCCTATAAATCCTAAGTGAAAACTCAAAACTTCACGAAAATTGATGGGTATATGTGGCATAACAATGTGAAGAAGGATGCAACATTTCATGGAGATCGGAGTATAGGTGGCGCTATAAGTGTTAAAAAGCTTTGAAAACCATGTATTCCTATGGTGAATTGCCTGTATTGGCTGTAAATGGTATTTTCCATCGATTATTTCAGCATGCTAATTGTGTTACCAGTATGTTAAAAACATGCTAATCGTGTTAGCATTTTGCTAAAAACATGTCAGCAGTGTAGGGTAGCAACAGGGCCACAAGTTTTGCCATTGCAAGCACAACTCAAATTCAGTCTTTATAAAGTCACTATTTTATTTAACATTTGCAATCGAATTTTGTCAATGTATCACTTCATTTCACCTGAGCTCCCAGATTTAATTATTTTACTGCTTTAGAGCCTTAAATGCAATACGCCTTAAATGCTTAAATGCCTTAAGTCGCTTGTTATTAGGGGTTCAAGCACGAAGTGCTGAACACCTATTGTATTTGTACTGATTTTTATTATTATTATTATTCAGCCGAAAAACGCATCGTGCAGACCAAACCGTAAGGGCTGGAAACTTGAAACTTTGTCAATAGGTAGTACAAAAATCGAGGAAAGGTTATCAAATTATGAGCCAGATTGGCCTATAGGTGGCGCTATAGCAATCAATTGCGCAAAATGGCTCATAACTCCTAAACCGTTTGGTCCACATTCAAGTGTCTTATATCATTGGAAAGCTGAGACCTTGGCGAACAAAACGTATATCTCCGATTTCATTTCCGTCATTAAAAATTTTCCGCCATTTTGAATTTTGTTGAAAACCTACTTTTGCGAACTAGTCCCTGGTTTTTTGACCGATCGGAACCAAACCAGTGCCAAAATGTTGTCTGTAGTCTGAATATCAACATTCATTGAGAAAAAGTTGAAATTTCGATTCACAGAAGATAAGGGGATCAAAATGGACGCTCAGGGCGGAGCCTATTTTACTAAAAAAACTATAACTCAAAAACGAAATGAGATATCTTCACCAAACTTGGTACATGTGTGTATGGGCTTATTCTTTGGTCTCGATAAAAAAATCGCGACGATTGACCACTTGGTGGCGCTATAATGTGAAAAAAAACATGAAAATAGCTATAACCACACGACCGCTAGTCCGATTGACCTGAAAATTAGTATGCAGTGTCTTGGCCCAAGGTACTTTATAAGTCTATGAGGACATTGGTGTATCTAAAAAAACATGGCCGCCATCGGCTAATGAATTCGAGCACCTATTAGACGGGGTTAACAGAGGCCGATCGGAATGAAACTCAGTGGACATGTTTGACTCTTGGTCCTAGAGGTCTGTAAGAATTTTGAAAGAAATCGGCCACTAGTTGGCGCTAACGAGTTTTATGGCTCTGTTATCACGTGGTGTGGCACCCATCCACAAAATATGCATATCATATGATAGATCTCCTCATACTGAACAACTTTGCCTCTAAAACCATTGCTGTCAATCAAATCATTAATTAAATTTTTGTAATTATGTTAAAAACCTACTTTTGCAAACTAGTCCCTGGTTTTTTGCCCGATCGGAACCAAACTAGTCTAGGATAATTCTCTGGACTCTCTAGATCAATAATCATTGAAAAAAAAATGAACTTTTACATTTGCATGGCTATACTAGGGCCATTTAAAAAAGAGGCGTGGCAAAATACACTCAAAAGCCTATAAATCCTAAGGGAAAACTCAAAACTTTATGAAAATTGTTGGGTATATGTGGCATACAATGCTGATAAAGCATGCAAAGTTTTACAAAGATCGGACTATAGGTGGCGCTATAACTGTTAAAAAGCTTTAAAAACCATGCATTTCCTATGGTAAATTGCCTATATTGGCTGTAAATTGACTTTTCCATCTATTATTTTAGTGTTTAAAATCTTGCTAAATAAAACTTAATGTCTTTAATGCCTATGTGCTTAAAAGGCCTTAAAGGCTTGAACCCCGCTAAATGCTGCTTGCAGCTTTAATTATTATTATTATTATTATTCTCCGCTAAAACGCATCGTGCAGCCCAAACCGTAAAGCGTGGAACTTTGAAACTTTGTCAGATGGTAGTCCTCAATTTGGGGAGAACCTCAGAAAGTATGACCCCGATTGGCCAATAGGTGGCGCTACAGCAACCAAATGCGCAAAAAGGGTCATAACTCCTAAACCCTTTGGTCCACAATCAAGTGTCTTATATCGTTGGAAAGCTGAGTCCTTGGCGAACAAAACGTATATCTCCGATTTCATTTCCGTCATGAAAAATTTTCCGCCATTTTGAATTTTGTCGAAAAACTACTTTTGCAAACTAGTCCCTGGATTTTTGACCGATCGAAACCAAACCAGTGGCAAAATGTTCTCTGTAGTCTGAATATCAATATTCATTGAGAAAAAATTGAAATTTCGATTCACGGTTGCTAAGGGGTGGAAAAAGAATGTTGTGGGCGGAGCCTATTTTACTAAAAAGGCTATAACTCAAGAAGGAAATGAGATATCTTCACCAGACTTGGTACACATGTGTATGGGCTGATTCTTTGGTCTCGATAAAAAAATCGCGACGATTGACCACTTGGTGGCGCTATAATGTTAAAAAAAACATGAAAAGGGCTATAACCACGTGACCACTAGTCCGATTGACTTGAAAATTGGTAGGCAGTGTCTTGGTCCAAGGCACCATGTATGTCTATGAGGACATTGGTGTATCTAAAAAAACATGGCCGCCATCGGCCAATGAAGTTTGAGCACCTATTAGATGGGGTTAACAGAGGTCGATCGGAACGAAACTCGGTGGGCATGTTTGACTCATGGTCCTAGAGGTCTGTAAGAATTTTGAAAGAAATCGGCCACTAGTTGGCGCTAACTCAAAAGGGAAGCTTAAAAAATTCACGAAAATTGTTGGGTATATGTGGCATAACATGCTGATGAAGCATGCAAAGTTTTAAAGAGATTGGACTATAGGTGGCGCTATAACTGTTAAAAAGCTATAAGAACCATGCATTTCCTATGTTAAATTGCCTATATTGACTGTAAATGGACTTTTCCATCTATTATTTTAGTGTTTAAAATCTTGCTAAATAAAACTTAATGACTTTAATGCCTATGTGCTTAAAAGGCCTTAAAGGCTTGAACCCCGCTAAATGCTGCTTGCAGCTTTAATTATTATTATTATTCTCCCCTAAAACGCATCGTGCAGACCAAAGCGTAAATGCTAGAGACTTGACACTTTGCCACATGGTAGCCCAAAAATCGAGGAGAGCTTATCAAATTATGACCCCAATTGGCCAATAGGGGGCGCTACAGCAATCAAAAGCGCGAAATGGCTCATAACTCCTAAACCGTTTAGTCCACACTCAAGTGCCTTATATCATTGGAAAGCTGAGACCATGGCGAACAAAACGTATATCTCCGATTTTATTTCCGTCTGGAAAAATTTTCCGCCATTTTGAATTTTGTCGAAAAAACACTTTTGCAAACTAGTCCCTGGTTTTTTGACCGATCGGAACCAAACCAGTGCCAAAATGTTTTCTGTAGTCTGAATATCAATATTCATTGAAAAAAAGTTGAAATTTCGATTCACGGAAGATAAAGGGATTCAAAATGGACGCTCAGGGCGGAGCCTATTTTACTAAAAAGACTATAACTCAATAAAGAAATGAGATATCTTCACCAAACTTGGTACACATGTGTATGGGCTCAATTTGAGGTCACGATAAAGAAATCGCGACGATTGGCCACTTGGTGGCGCTATAATGTGAAAAAAACCTGCAAATAGCTATAACCATGCGACTGCTACTCCGATTTACCTGAAAATTGGTATGCAGTGTCTTGGCCCAAGGTAGCATGTATGTCTCTGAGGATATTGGCGTCTCTCAAAAAACATGGCCGCCATCGGCCAATGAAGTTTGAGCACCTATTAGACAAGGTTATCGGAGGCCGATCGGAACGAAACTCGGTGGGCATGTTTGACTCATGGTCCTAGAGGTCTATAAGAATTTTGAAAGAAATCGGCCACTAGTTGGCGCTAACGAGTTTTA
This sequence comes from Pseudorasbora parva, assembly GCF_024679245.1. Lineage (NCBI taxonomy): Eukaryota > Metazoa > Chordata > Actinopteri > Cypriniformes > Gobionidae > Pseudorasbora > Pseudorasbora parva. The sequence continues at coordinate 9,542,031 of NC_090188.1, read as the reverse complement.
TGGCTCTGTAATCACGTGGTGTTGCACACATCGGCAAAATATGCATATCATTTGATAGATCTCCTTATGGTGAACAACTTTGCCTCTAGAACCATTGCTGTCAATCAAATCGTTAATTAAATATTTGCAATTATGTTAAAAACCTACTTTTGCGAACTAGTCCCTGGTTTTTTGCCCGACCGGAACAAAACCAGTCTAGGACAATTCTATAGACTCTCTAGATAAATATTCATTGAAAAAAAGTTGAACTTTTGCATTTGGATGGCTATAACGGGGCCAATTAGAAAAGAGGCGTGGCAAAATATACTCAAAAGCATATAAATCCTAAGGGAAAACTCAAAACTTCAGGAAAATTGTTGGGTATATGTGGCATAACATCCTGATGAAGCATGCAACGTTTTACAAAGATCGGAGTATAGGTGGCGCTATAAGTGTTAAAAAGCTTTAAAAACCATGCATTTCCTATGGTAAATTGCCCATATTGGCTGTAAATGGACTTTTCCATCTATTATTTTAGTGTTTAAAATCTTGCTAAATAAAACTTAATGTCTTTAATGCCTATGTGCTTAAAAGGCCTTAAAGGCTTGAACCCCGCTAAATGCTGCTTGCAGCTTTAATTATTATTATTATTATTATTCTTCTGCCGTAAAAGCGATCGTGCAGACCAAACCGTAAATGCTAGAGACTTCAAACTTTGTCAACAGGTAGTCCAAAAATCGAGGAGAGGTTATCAAATTATGAGCCAGATTGGCCCATAGGTGGCGCTATAGCAACCAAAAGCGCGAAAGGGCTCATAACTCCTAAACCGTTGCTCCTAAGGGTCAAGTGTCTTATATCATTGGAAAGCTGAGACCATGACGAACAAAACGTATATCTCCGAATTCATTTCCGGTATGCAAATTTTCCCGCCATTTTGAATTTTGTCGAAAATCTACTTTTGCGAACTAGTCCCTGGTTTTTTGACCAATCGGAACCAAACCAGTGCAGAAATGTTCTCTGGAGACTGAATATCAATATTCATTGAAAAAAAGTTGAAATTTCGATTCACGTTTGCTAAAGGGCGTCAAAATGGACGTTCAGGGCGGATCCTATTTTACTAATAAGGCTATAACTCAAGAAGGAAATGAGATATCGTCACCAAACTTGGTACACATATTTATGGGCTCATTCCTTGGTCACGATAAAAAGATCGCGACGATTGGCCACATGGTGGCGCTATAACATGAAAAAAACATAAAAAGGGGTATAACCACCTGACCGTTAGTCTTATTGACTTGAAAATGGGAAAGCAGTGTCTTGGTCCAAGGCCCCATGTATGTCTATGAGAACATCGGCGTATCTCAAAAAACATGGCCGCTATCGGCCAATAAAGTTTGAGCACCTATAAGACAAGGTTAACGGAGGCTGATCGGAACAAAACTTGATGGGCATGTTTGACTCATGGCCCTAGAGGTCTGTAAGAATTTTTAAAGAAATCGGCCACTAGTTGGCGCTAAAGATTTGTAGGGCTCTGTAATCACGTGGTGTGGCACCCATCCACAAAATATGCATATCAAGTGCTAGATCTCCTCATACTGAACAACTTTGCCTCTAGAACCATTGCTGTCAGTCAAATCATTTATTCAATATTTGCAATTATGTAAAAAACCTACTTTTGCAAACTAGTCCCTGGTTTTTTGCCCAATCGGAACCAAACCAGTGCCAAAATGTTCTCTGTAGTCTGAATATCAATATTCATTGAGAAAAAGTTGAAATTTCAATTTACGGTTGCTAAGGGGTGGAAAAAGAATGTTGTGGGCGGAGCCTATTTTACTAAAAAGGCTCTAACTCAAGAAGGAAATGAGATATCTTCACTAAACTAGGAACACATGTGTATGGGCTCAATTGTTGGTCTCGATAAAAAAATTGCGACGTTTGACCAGTTGGTGGCGCTATAATGTGAAAAAAACAACGGCCGCTAGTCCGATTGACCTGAAAATTGATATGCAGTGTCTTGGCCCAAGTTACTATATAAGTCTATGAGGACATTGGTGTATCTCAAAAAACATGGCCGCCATCAGCCAATTAATTTTGAGCACCTATTAGATGGGGTTAACGGAGGTCGATCGGAACGAAACTCAGTGGAAATGTTTGACTCATGGTCCTAGAGGTCTGTAAGAATTTTGAAAGAAATCGGCCACTAGTTGGCGCTAACCCAAAAGGGAAGCTCAAAAATTCACGAAAATTGTTGGGTATATGTGGCATGACATGCTGATGAAGCATGCAAAGTTTTAAAGAGATCGGACTATAGGTGGCGCTATAACTGTTAAAAAGCTTTAAAAACCATGGATTTCCAATGGTAAATTGCCTATATTGGCTGTAAATGGACTTTTCCATCTATTATTTCAGTGTTTAAAATCTTGCTAAATAAAACTTAATGTCTTTAATGCCTCAGTGCTTAAACGCCCTTAAATGCTTGAACCCCGCTCAAATGCTGCTTGTTATTATTAGGGGTTCAAGCACGAAGTGCTGAACACCTATTGTATTTGTACTGATTTTTATTATTATTAGGGGTTCAAGCACGAAGTGCTGAAACACTATTGTAATTGTTAGGGTTTTTATTATTATTATTATTCTCCCCTAAAACGCATCGTGCAGACCAAACCGTAAGAGCTAGAGACTTGACACTTTGCCACATGGTAGCCCAAAAATCGAGGAGAGCTTATCAAATTATGACCCCGATTGGCCAATAGGGGGCGCTACAGCAATCAAAAGCGCAAAATGGCTCATAACTCCTAAACCGTTTAGTCCACACTCAAGTGTCTTATATCATTGGAAAGCTGAGACCATGGCGAACAAAACGTATATCTCCGATTTTATTTCCGTCTGGAAAAATTTTCCGCCATTTTGAATTTTGTCGAAAAACTACTTTTGCGAACTAGTCCCTGGTTTTTTGACCAATCGGAACCAAACCAGTGCCAAAATGTTTTCTGTAGTCTGAAAATCAATATTCATTGAAAAAAAGTTGAAATTTCGATTCACGGAAGATAAGGGGATTCAAAATGGACGCTCAGGGCGGAGCCTATTTTACTAAAAAGACTATAACTCAATAATGAAATGAGATATCTCCACCAAACTTGGTACACATGTGTATGGGCTCAATTTGAGGTCACGATAAAAAAATCGCGACGATTGGCCACTTGGTGGCGCAATAATGTGAAAAAAACCTGCAAATAGCTATTACCATGCGACTGTTTCTCCGATTTACCTGAAAATTGGTATGCAGTGTCTTGGCCCAAGGTAGCATGTATATTTCTGAGGATATTGGCGTATCTCAAAAAACATGGCCGCCATTGGCCAATGAAGTTTGAGCACCTATTAGACAAGGTTATCGGAGGCCGATCGGAACGAAACTCGGTGGGCATGTTTGACTCATGGTCCTAGAGGTCTGTAAGAATTTTGAAAGAAATCGGCCACTAGTTGGCGCTAACGAGTTTTATGGCTCTGTAATCACGTGGTGTTGCACACATCGGCAAAATATGCATATCATTTGATAGATCTCCTCATGCTGAACAACTTTGCCTCTAGAACCAGTGCTGTCAATCAAATCGTTAATTAAATATTTGCAATTATGTTAAAAACCTACTTTTGCAAACTAGTCCCTGTTTTTTTGCCCGACCGGAACAAAACCAGTCTAGTACAATTCTATAGACTCTCTAGATAAATATTCATTGAAAAAAAGTTGAACTTTTGCATTTGGATGGCTATAACAGGGCCAATTAGAAAAGAGGCGTGGCAAAATATACTCAAAAGCCTATAAATCCTAAGGGAAAACTCAAAACTTCACGAAAATTGTTGGGTATGTGTGGCATACCATGCTAATGAAGCATGCAACGTTTTACAAAGATCGGAGTATAGGTGGCGCTATAAGTGTTAAAAAGCTTTAAAAACCATGCATTTCCTATGGTAAATTGCCTATATTGGCTGTAAATGGACTTTTCCATCTATTATTTTAGTGTTTAAAATCTTGCTAAATAAAACTTAATGTCTTTAATGCCTATGTGCTTAAAAGGCCTTAAAGGCTTGAACCCCGCTAAATGCTGCTTGCAGCTTTAATTATTAGGGGTTCAAGCACGAAGTGCTGAACACCTATTGTATTTGTACTGATTTTTATTATTATTATTATTCAGCCGAAAAACGCATCGTGCAGACCAAACCGTAAGGGCTGGAAACTTGAAACTTTGTCAATAGGTAGTCCAAAAATCGAGGAAAGGTTATCAAATTATGAGCCAGATTGGCCCATAGGTGGCGCTATAGCAATCAATTGCGCAAAATGGCTCATAACTCCTAAACCGTTTGGTCCACACTCAAGTGTCTTATATCATTGGAAAGCTGAGACCTTGGCGAACAAAACGTATATCTCCGATTTTATTTCCGTCATTAAAAATTTTCCGCCATTTTGAATTTTGTTGAAAACCTACTTTTACGAACTAGTCCCTGGTTTTTTGACCGATCGGAACCAAACCAGTGCCAAAATGTTGCCTGTAGTCTGTATATCAACATTCATTGAGAAAAAGTTGAAATTTCGATTCACGAAAGATAAGGGGATCAAAATGGACGCTCAGGGCGGAGCCTATTTTACTAAAAAGACTATAACTCAAAAATGAAATGAGATATCTTCACCAAACTTGGTACATGTGTGTATGGGCTTATTCTTTGGTCTCGATAAAAAAATCGTGACGATTGACCACTTGGTGGCGCTATAATGTGAAAAAAAACATGAAAATAGCTATAACCACATGACCGCTAGTCCGATTGACCTGAAAATTGGTATGCAGTGTCTTGGCCCAAGGTACCATGTATGTCTATGAGGACATTGGCGTATCTCAAAAAACATGGCCGCCATCGGCCAATGAATTTGAGCACCTATTAGACAAGGTTATCGGAGGCCGATCGGAACAAAACTCGGTGGGCATGTTTGACTCACGGTCCTAGAGGTCTGTAAGAATTTTGAAAGAAATCGGCCACTAGTTGGCGCTAACGAGTTTTATGGCTCTGTAATCATGTGGTGTTGCACACATCCACAAAATATGCATATCATATGATAGATCTCCTCATGCTGAACAACTTTGCCTCTAGAACCATTGCTGTCAATCAAATCATTAATTCAATTTCCGTAATTATGTTAAAAACCTACTTTTGCGAACTAGTCCCTGGTTTTTTGCCCGATCGGAACCAAACCAGTCTAGGATAATTCTCTGGACTCTCTAGATCAATAATCTTTGAAAAAAAGTTGAACTTTTACATTTGGATGGCTATACCAGGGCCATTTTAAAAAGAGGCGTGGCAAAATACACTCAAAAGCCTATAAATCCTAAGGTAAAACTCAAAACTTCACGAAAATTGATGGGTATATGTGGCATAACATGTTGAAGACACCTGCAAAGTTTTATGGAGATCGGAGTATAGGGGGCGCTATAACTGTTAAAAAGCTTTAAAAACCATGCATTTCCTATGGTAAATTGCCTATATTGGCTGTGAATGGACTTTTCCATCTATTATTTCAGTGTTTAAAATCTTGCTAAATAAAACTTAATGTCTTTAATTAGGGGTTCAAGCACGAAGTGCTGAAACCCTATTGTAATTGTACTGATTTTTATTAGGGGTTCAAGCACGAAGTGCTGAAACCCTATTGTAATTGTACTGATTTTTATTAGGGGTTCAAGCATGAAATGCTGAAACCCTATTGTAATTGTACTGATTTTTAGGGGTTCAAGCACGAAGTGCTGAACACCTATTGTATTTGTGCTGATTTTTATTATTATTATTAGGGGTTCAAGCACGAAGTGCTGAACACCTATTGTAATTGTATTGTTAGGGGTTCAAGCACGAAGTGCTGAACACCTATTGTATTTGTACTGATTTTTATTATTAGGGGTTCAAGCACGAAGTGCTGAAACACTATTGTAATTGTTAGGGTTTTTATTATTATTATTATTCTCCCCTAAAACGCATCGTGCAGACCAAACCGTAAGGGCTAGAGACTTGACACTTTGCCACATGGTAGCCCAAAAATCGAGGAGAGCTTATCAAATTATGACCCCGATTGGCCAATAGGGGGCGCTACAGCAATCAAAAGCGCGAAATGGCTCATAACTCCTAAACGGTTTAGTCCACACTCAAGTGCCTTATATCATTGGAAAGCTGAGACCATGGCGAACAAAACGTATATCTCCGATTTTATTTCCGTCTGGAAAAATTTTCCGCCATTTTGAATTTTGTCGAAAAACTACTTTTGCGAACTAGTCCCTGGTTTTTTGACCAATCGGAACCAAACCAGTGCCAAAATGTTTTCTGTAGTCTGAAAATCAATATTCATTGAAAAAAAGTTGAAATTTCGATTCACGGAAGATAAGGGGATTCAAAATGGACGCTCAGGGCGGAGCCTATTTTACTAAAAAGACTATAACTCAATAATGAAATGAGATATCTTCACCAAACTTGGTACACATGTGTATGGGGTCAATTTGAGGTCACGATAAAAAAATCGCGACGATTGGCCACTTGGTGGCGCAATAATGTGAAAAAAACCTGCAAATAGCTATAACCATGCGACTGCTACTCCGATTTACCTGAAAATTGGTATGCAGTGTCTTGGCCCAAGGTAGCATGTATGTCTCTGAGGATATTGGCGTATCTCAAAAAACATGGCCGCCATCGGCCAATGAAGTTTGAGCACCTATTAGACAAGGTTATCGGAGGCCGATCGGAACGAAACTCGGTGGGCATGTTTGACTCATGGTCCTAGAGGTCTGTAAGAATTTTGAAAGAAATCGGCCACTAGTTGGCGCTAACGAGTTTTATGGCTCTGTAATCACGTGGTGTTGCACACATCGGCAAAATATGCATATCATTTGATAGATCTCCTCATGCTGAACAACTTTGCCTCTAGAACCATTGCTGTCAATCAAATCGTTAATTAAATATTTGCAATTATGTTAAAAACCTACTTTTGCGAACTAGTCCCTGGTTTTTTGCCCGACCGGAACAAAACCAGTCTAGTACAATTCTATAGACTCTCTAGATAAATATTCATTGAAAAAAAGTTGAACTTTTGCATTTGAAAGGCTATAACAGGGCCAATTAGAAAAGAGGCGTGGCAAAATATACTCAAAAGCCTATAAATCCTAAGGGAATACTCAAAACTTCACGAAAATTGTTGGGTATGTGTGGCATACCATGCTAATGAAGCATGCAACGTTTTACAAAGATCGGAGTATAGGTGGCGCTATAAGTGTTAAAAAGCTTTAAAAACCATGCATTTCCTATGGTAAATTGCCCATATTGGCTGTAAATGGACTTTTCCATCTATTATTTTAGTGTTTAAAAGCTTGCTAAATAAAACTTAATGTCTTTAATGCCTATGTGCTTAAAAGGCCTTAAAGGCTTGAACCCCGCTAAATGCTGCTTGCAGCTTTAATTATTATTATTATTATTATTATTCAGCCGAAAAACGCATCGTGCAGACCAAACCGTAAGGGCTGGAAACTTGAAACTTTGTCAATAGGTAGTACAAAAATCGAGGAAAGGTTATCAAATTATGAGCCAGATTGGCCTATAGGTGGCGCTATAGCAATCAATTGCGCAAAATGGCCCATAACTCCTAAACCGTTTGGTCCACACTCAAGTGTCTTATATCATTGGAAAGCTGAGACCTTGGCGAACAAAACGTATATCTCCGATTTCATTTCCGTCATTAAAAATTTTCCGCCATTTTGAATTTTGTTGAAAACCTACTTTTACGAACTAGTCCCTGGTTTTTTGACCGATCGGAACCAAACCAGTGCCAAAATGTTGTCTGTAGTCTGAATATCAACATTCATTGAGAAAAAGTTGAAATTTCGATTCACGGAAGATAAGGGGATCAAAATGGACGCTCAGGGCGGAGCCTATTTTACTAAAAAGACTATAACTCAAAAATGAAATGAGATATCTTCACCAAACTTGGTACATGTGTGTATGGGCTCAATTTGAGGTCACGATAAAAAAATCGCGACGATTAACCACTTGGTGGCGCTATAATGTGAAAAAAACATGAAAATAGCTATAACCACACGACCGCTAGTCCGATTGACCTGAAAATTGGTATGCAGTGTCTTGGCCCAAGGCCCCATGTATGTATATGAGGACATTGGAGTATCTCAAAAAACATGGCCGCCATCGGCCAATGAAGTTTGAGCACCTATTAGACGGGGTTAATGGAGGTCGATCGGAACGAAACTCAGTGGGCATGTTTGACTCATGGTCCTAGAGGACTGTAAGAATTTTGAAAGAAATCGGCCACTAGTTGGCGCAAACGAGTTTTATGGTGCTGTAATCACGTGGTGTTGCACACATTGGCAAAATATGCATATCATTTGATAGATATCCTCATGCTGAACAACTTTGCCTCTAGAACCATTGCTGTCAATCAAATCATTAATTAAATATTTGCAATTATGTTAAAAACCTACTTTTGCGAACTAGTCCCTGGTTTTTTGCCCGACCGGAACCAAACCAGTCTAGGTCAATTCTCTAGACTGTCTAGATAAATATTCATTGAAAAAATGTTGAACTTTTGCATTTGGATGGCTATAACAGGGCCAGTTAGAAAAGAGGCGTGGCAAAATACACTCAAAAGCCTATAAATCCTAAGGGAAAACTCAAAACTTCACGAAAATTGTTGGGTATATGTGGCATACCATGCTGATGAAGCATGCAAAGTTTTACAAAGATCGGACTATATGTGGCGCTATAACTGTTAAAAAGCTTTAAAAACCATGCATTTCCTATGGTAAATTGCCTATTTTGGCTGTAAATGGACTTTTCCATCTATTATTTTAGTGTTTAAAATCTTGCTAAATAAAACTTAATGTCAAGAATGTTGTGGGCGGAGCCTATTTTACTAAAAAGGCTATAACTTAAGAAGGAAATGAGATATCTTCACCAAACTTCGTACACATGTGTATGGGCTCATTTTTTGGTCTCGATAAAAAAATCGCGACGTTTGACCAGTTGGTGGCGCTATAATGTGAAAAAAACAACGACCACTAGTCCGATTGACCTGAAAATTGGTATGCAGTGTCTTGGCCCAAGTTACTATATAAGTCTATGAGGACATTGGTGTATCTCAATAAACATGGCCGCCATCAGCCAATGAATTTTGAGCACCTATTAGATGGGGTTAACGGAGGTCGATCGGAACGAAACTCGGTGGGCATGTTTGACTCATGGTCCTAGAGGTGTGTAAGAATTTTGAAAGAAATCGGCCACTAGTTGGCGCTAACCAAAAAGGGAAGCTCAAAAATTCACGAAAATTGTTGGGTATATGTGGCATGACATGCTGATGAAGCATGCAAAGTTTTAAAGAGATCGGACTATAGGTGGCGCTATAACTGTTAAAAAGCTTTAAAAAACATGCATTTCCTATGGTAAATTGCCTATATTGGCTGTGAATTGACTTTTCCATCTATTATTTCAGTGTTTAAAATCTTGCTAAATAAAACTTAATGTCTTTAATGCCTAGGTGCTTTAAAGGCCTTAAAGGCTTGAACCCCGCTAAATGCTGCTTGCAGCTTTAATTATTATTATTATTATTATTATTCTCCGCTAAAACGCATCGTGCAGACCAAACCGTAAGAGCTGGAAATTTGAAACTTTGTCAGATGGTAGTACTCATGTTGGGGAGACCCTGAGAAGCTATGACCCCAATTGGCCCATAGGTGGCGCTATAGCAATCAATTGCGAGAAAAGGCTCATAACTCCTAAACCGTTTGGTCCACACTCAAGTGTCATATATCATTGGAAAGCTGAGTCCTTGGCGAACAAAATGTATATCTCAGATTTTATTTCCAGTATGCAAATTTTTCCGCCATTTTGAATTTTATTGAAAACCTACTTTTGCAAACTAGTCCCTGGTTTTTTGACCGATCGGAACCAAACCAGTGTCAAAATGTTCTCTGGTCTCTGTTTATCAATAGTTATCAAAAAAAAGTTGAAATTTCGATTCATTTATGCTAATTGGCTTCAAAATGGACGTTCAGGGCGGAGCCTATTTTACTAAAAAGGCTATAACTCAAGAAGGAAATGAGATATCGTCACCAAACTTGGTACACATGTATATCGGCTCAATTTGAGGTCACGATAAAAAAATCGCGATGATTGGCCACTTGGTGGCGCTATAATGCGAAAAAAACATGAAAAGGGCTGTAACCACGCGACCGCTAGTCCGATTGACCTGAAAATTGGTATGCAGTGTCTTGGTCCAAGGCCCCATGTACGTCTATGAGGACATTGGCGTATCTCAAAAAACATGGCCGCCATCGGCCAATGAAATTTGAGCACCTATTAGATGGGGTTAACAGAGGCCGATCGGAACGAAACTTGATGGGCATGTTTGACTCATGGTCCTAGAGGTCTGTAAGAATTTTGAAAGAAATCGGCCACTAGTTGGCGCTAACGAGTTTTATGGCTCTGAATTCACGTGTTTTTTCACGCATCCACAAAATATGCATATCATATGATAGATCTCCTCATTCTGAACAAATTTGCCTCTAGAACCATTGCTGTCAATCAAATCATTAATTAAATATTCACAATTATGTTAAAAACCTACTTTTGCAAACTAGTCCCTGGTTTTTTGACCGATCGGAACCAAACCAGTGTCAAAATGTTCTCTGGTCTCTGTTTATCAATAGTTATCGAAAAAAAGTTGAAATTTCAATTCATTTTTGCTAATTGGCTTCAAAATGGACGTTCAGGGCGGAGCCTATTTTACTAAAAAGGCTATAACTCAAGAAGGAAATGAGATATCGTCACCAAACTTGGTACACATGTATATCGGCTCAATTTGAGGTCACGATAAAAATATTGCGACGATTGGCCACTTGGTGGCGCTATAATGTGAAAAAAAACATGAAAAGGGCTATAACCACGCGATCGCTAGTCCAATTAACCTGAAAATTGGTATGCAGACATTGGCGTATCTCAAAAAACATGGCCGCCATCGGCCAATGAAATTTGAGCACCTATTAGACAAGGTTAACAGAGGCCGATCGGAACGAAACTTGGTGGGCATGTTTGACTCATGGTCCTAGAGGTCTGTAAGATTTTTGAAAGAAATCGGCCACTAGTTGGCGCTAACTCAAAAGGGAAGCTCAAAAATTCACGAAAATTGTTGGGTATATGTAGCATGACATGCTGATGAAGCATGAAAAGTTTTAAAGAGATCGGACTATAGGTGGCGCTATAACTGTTAAAAAGCTATAAAAACCATGCATTTTTTATGGTAAATTGCCTATATTGGCTGTAAATGGACTTTTCCATCTATTAATTCAGTGTTTAAAATCTTGCTAAATAAAACTTAATGTCTTTAATGCCTATGTGCTTAAAAGGCCTTAAACGCTTGAACCCCGCTAAATGCTGCTTGCAGCTTTAATTAGGGGTTCAAGCACGAAGTGCTGAAACCCTATTGTAATTGTAAAGATTTTTATTAGGGGTTCAAGCACGAAGTGCTGAAACCCTATTGTAATTGTAAAGATTTTTATTATTATTATTATTATTTTTCTTCTCCCCTAAAACTGAACGTGCAGACAAAACCGTAAATGCTAGAGACTTCAAACTTGGCCAATAGGTAGTCCTCAATTTGGGGAGAACCTGAGAAGCTATGACCCCGATTGGCCTATAGGTGGCGCTACAGCGACCAAAAGCGCAAAAGGGCTCATAACTCCTAAACCGTGTACTCCACACTCAAGTGTCTTATATCATTGGAAAGCTGAGACCATGACGAACAAAACGTATATCTCCGATTTCATTTCCGTCATGAAAATTTTTCCGCCATTTTGAATTTTGTCGAAAACCTACTTTTGCGAACTAGTCCCTGGTTTTTTGACCGATCGGAACCAAACCAGTGCCAAAATGTTCTCTGTAGGCTGAATATCAATAATTATCGAAAAAATGTTGATATTTCGATTCACGGTTGCTAAGGGGATTCAAAATGGACGTTCAGGGCGGAGCCTATTTTACTAAAAAGGCTATAACTCCAGAAAGAAATGAGCTATCTTCACCAAACTTGGTACACATGTGTATGGGCTCATTTTTTGGTCACGATAAAAAAATCGCGACGATTGGCCACTTGGTGGCGCTATAACATGAAAAAAATACTAAAACGGCTATAACCACGCGACCGCTAGTCCGATTGACTTGAAAATTGGTATGCAGTGTCTTGGCCCAAGGTACCATGTATGTCTATGAGGAAATTGGCGTATCTCAAAAAACATGGCCGCCATCGGCCAATGAAATTTGAGCACCTATTAGACAGGGTTAACGGAGGCCGATCGGAACGAAACTCGGTGGGCCTGTTTGACTCATTGTCCTAGAGGTCTGTAAGAATTTTGAAAGAAATCGGCCACTAGTTGGCGCTAACGAGCTTTATGGCTCTGCAATCACGTGGTGTTGCAAACATCCCCAAAATATGCATATCATATGATAGATCTCCTTGTGCTGAACAACTTTGCCTCTGGAACCATTGCTGTCAATCAAATCGTTAGTTAAATATTTGCAATTATGTTAAAAACCTACTTTTGCGAACTAGTCCCTGATTTTTTGCACGACCGAAACCAAACCAGTCTAGGACAATTCTCTGGACTCTCTAGATCAATAATTATCAAAAAAAAGTTGAACTTTTGCATTTGGATGGCTATAACAGGGCCAATTAGAAAAGAGGCGTGGCAAAATACACTCAAAAGCCTATAAATCCTAAGCGAAAACTCAAAACTTCACGAAAATTGATGGGTATATGTGGCATAACAATGTGAAGAAGGATGCAACATTTCATGGAGATCGGAGTATAGGTGGCGCTATAAGTGTTAAAAAGCTTTGAAAACCATGTATTCCTATGGTGAATTGCCTGTATTGGCTGTAAATGGTATTTTCCATCGATTATTTCAGCATGCTAATTGTGTTACCAGTATGTTAAAAACATGCTAATCGTGTTAGCATTTTGCTAAAAACATGTCAGCAGTGTAGGGTAGCAACAGGGCCACAAGTTTTGCCATTGCAAGCACAACTCAAATTCAGTCTTTATAAAGTCACTATTTTAACATTTGCAATCGAATTTTGTCAATGTATCACTTCATTTCACCTGAGCTCCCAGATTTAATTATTTTACTGCTTTAGAGCCTTAAATGCAATACGCCTTAAATGCTTAAATGCCTTAAGTCGCTTGAACCCCGCTAATTGCTGCTCGCAGCTATATTTATTATTATTATTATTATTATTATTTTTCTTCTCCCCTAAAACTGAACGTGCAGACAAAACCGTAAGTGCTAGAGACTTCAAACTTGGCCAATAGGTAGTCCTCAATTTGGGGAGAAACTGAGAAGCTATGACCCCGATTGGCCTATAGGTGGCGCTACAGCGACCAAAAGCGCAAAAGGGCTCATAACTCCTAAACCGTGTACTCCACACTCAAGTGTCTTATATCATTGGAAAGCTGAGACCATGACGAACAAAACGTATATCTCCGATTTCATTTCCGTCATGAAAATTTTTCCGCCATTTTGAATTTTGTCGAAAACCTACTTTTGCGAACTAGTCCCTGGTTTTTTGACCGATCGGAACCAAACCAGTGCCAAAATGTTCTCTGTAGGCTGAATATCAATAATTATCGAAAAAATGTTGATATTTCGATTCACGGTTGCTAAGGGGATTCAAAATGGACGTTCAGGGCGGAGCCTATTTTACTAAAAAGGCTATAACTCCAGAAAGAAATGAGCTATCTTCACCAAACTTGGTACACTTGTTTATGGGCTCATTCTTTGGTCACGATAAAAAAATCGCGACGATTGGCCACTTGGTGGCGCTATAACATGAAAAAAACACTAAAACGGCTATAACCACGCGACCGCTAGTCCGATTGACTTGAAAATTGGTATGCGGTGTCTTGGCCCAAGGCCCCATGTATGTCTATGAGGACATTGGCGTATCTCAAAAAACATGGCCGCCATCAGCCAATGAAATTTGAGCACCTATTAGACGGGGTTAACGGAGGCCGATCGGAACGAAACTTGGTGGGCCTGTTTGACTCATGGTCCTAGAGGACTGTAAGAATTTTGAAAGAAATCGGCCACTAGTTGGCGCTAACGAGCTTTATGGCTCTGCAATCACGTGGTGTTGCAAACATCCCCAAAATATGCATATCATATGATAGATCTCCTCCTGCTGAACAACTTTGCCTCTGGAACCATTGCTGTCAATCAAATCGTTAGTTAAATATTCGCAATTATGTTAAAAACCTACTTTTGCGAACTAGTCCCTGATTTTTTGCACGACCGAAACCAAACCAGTCTAGGACAATTCTCTGGACTCTCTAGATCAATAATTATTAAAAAAAAGTTGAACTTTTGCATTTGGATGGCTATAACAGGGCCAATTAGAAAAGAGGCGTGGCAAAATACACTCAAAAGCCTATAAATCCTAAGCGAAAACTCAAAACTTCACGAAAATTGATGGGTATATGTGGCATAACAATGTGAAGAAGGATGCAACATTTCATGGAGATCGGAGTATAGGTGGCGCTATAAGTGTTAAAAAGCTTTGAAAACCATGTATTCCTATGGTGAATTGCCTGTATTGGCTGTAAATGGTATTTTCCATCGATTATTTCAGCATGCTAATTGTGTTACCAGTATGTTAAAAACATGCTAATCGTGTTAGCATTTTGCTAAAAACATGTCAGCAGTGTAGGGTAGCAACAGGGCCACAAGTTTTGCCATTGCAAGCACAACTCAAATTCAGTCTTTATAAAGTCACTATTTTAACATTTGCAATCGAATTTTGTCAATGTATCACTTCATTTCACCTGAGCTCCCAGATTTAATTATTTTACTGCTTTAGAGCCTTAAATGCAATATGCCTTAAATGCTTAAATGCCTTAAGTCGCTTGAACCCCGCTAATTGCTGCTCGCAGCTATATTTATTATTATTATTATTATTCTCCGCTAAAACGCATCGTGCAGACCAAACCGTAAGAGCTGGAAATTTGAAACTTTGTCAGATGGTAGTACTCATGTTGGGGAGACCCTGAGAAGCTATGACCCCAATTGGCCCATAGGTGGCGCTATAGCAATCAATTGCGAGAAAAGGCTCATAACTCCTAAACCGTTTGGTACACACTCAAGTGTCATATATCATTGGAAAGCTGAGTCCTTGGCGAACAAAATGTATATCTCAGATTTTATTTCCAGTATGCAAATTTTTCCGCCATTTTGAATTTTATTGAAAACCTACTTTTGCAAACTAGTCCCTGGTTTTTTGACCGATCGGAACCAAACCAGTGTCAAAATGTTCTCTGGTCTCTGTTTATCAATAGTTATCAAAAAAAAGTTGAAATTTCGATTCATTTATGCTAATTGGCTTCAAAATGGACGTTCAGGGCGGAGCCTATTTTACTAAAAAGGCTATAACTCAAGAAGGAAATGAGATATCGTCACCAAACTTGGTACACATGTATATCGGCTCAATTTGAGGTCACGATAAAAAAATCGCGATGATTGGCCACTTGGTGGCGCTATAATGCGAAAAAAACATGAAAAGGGCTGTAACCACGCGACCGCTAGTCCGATTGACCTGAAAATTGGTATGCAGTGTCTTGGTCCAAGGCCCCATGTACGTCTATGAGGACATTGGCGTATCTCAAAAAACATGGCCGCCATCGGCCAATGAAATTTGAGCACCTATTAGATGGGGTTAACAGAGGCCGATCGGAACGAAACTTGATGGGCATGTTTGACTCATGGTCCTAGAGGTCTGTAAGAATTTTGAAAGAAATCGGCCACTAGTTGGCGCTAACGAGTTTTATGGCTCTGAAATCACGTGTTTTTTCACGCACTTACAAAAGATGCATATCATATGATAGATCTCCTCATGCTGAACAAATTTGCCTCTGGAATCATTGCTGTCAATCAAATCATTAATTAAATATTCACAATTATGTTAAAAACCTACTTTTGCAAACTAGTCCCTGGTTTTTTGACCGATCGGAACCAAACCAGTGTCAAAATGTTCTCTGGTCTCTGTTTATCAATAGTTATCGAAAAAAAGTTGAAATTTCAATTCATTTTTGCTAATTGGCTTCAAAATGGACGTTCAGGGCGGAGCCTATTTTACTAAAAAGGCTATAACTCAAGAAGGAAATGAGATATCGTCACCAAACTTGGTACACATGTATATCGGCTCAATTTGAGGTCACGATAAAAATATTGCGATGATTGGCCACTTGGTGGCGCTATAATGTGAAAAAAAAACATGAAAAGGGCTATAACCACGCGATCGCTAGTCCAATTAACCTGAAAATTGGTATGCAGACATTGGCGTATCTCAAAAAACATGGCCGCCATCGGCCAATGAAATTTGAGCACCTATTAGACAAGGTTAACAGAGGCCGATTGGAACGAAACTTGGTGGGCATGTTTGACTCATGGTCCTAGAGGTCTGTAAGATTTTTGAAGGAAATCGGCCACTAGTTGGCGCTAACTCAAAAGGGAAGCTCAAAAATTCACGAAAATTGTTGGGTATATGTAGCATGACATGCTGATGAAGCATGAAAAGTTTTAAAGAGATCGGACTATAGGTGGCGCTATAACTGTTAAAAAGCTATAAAAACCATGCATTTTTTATGGTAAATTGCCTATATTGGCTGTAAATGGACTTTTCCATCTATTATTTCAGTGTTTAAAATCTTGCTAAATAAAACTTAATGTCTTTAATGCCTATGTGCTTTAAAGGCCTTAAAGGCTTGAACCCCGCTAAATGCTGCTTGCAGCTTTAATTATTATTATTATTTTAACCCGACTATTTGGGCATTTTTGGGCCCCTTCCCATGCTCGAAAACTCTTGAAACTTTGCACACGCATCAGAATGCGCGGCCATCAGGGCCGGGCTGAGGCTGGGACCCGGGCGTGGCAGGGGGGCTCGACAGCGCCCCCTAAAGTGGGGTCTGAAAACGTGGTCTATAAATCAAACACACTTGCACGTACATATATGAAACTCGGTACACATATAGAGCTCATCGGGCCGAACAACTTTCGTGCTCTAAGTTATGTGTCAGCCCAACAGGAAGTGAGCTATTATGGGTTGTTCGGAAAACACATGCTGTGGAATTTGCGATACTCCTCCTAGACGATTCACCCGATCAGCACTAAACTCGGTCAGCATGAAGTCAAGACACTGAGGATGCTAAATTGCAAGCGAATTTTTGATATCTCAAACGGTTTGGCCGTGGCGAAGAGACAAATTTATGGCGAGAAAAGGGAAACAGGAAGTGTGTTATAACTTTTGCATACATTAATTCATTTTGATGAAACTTCAGCTGTGTGTTCGTTGTAAGAGGCCGATCACATGGATATGACTTTTGTGAGTCAAAGTTATAGCGCCACCAACTGGCAGCAGGAAGTGTCACTTTTGTCCAAAGAGGAGGGTTAGTTTTATCTGCAGTCACCAAACTCGGTATATATATTGTACATTTCGAGCCGGATAACTTTCTAATTTACAGTCATTAGCTCTGACCAACAGGAAGTCAGATAATTTGGTTGGAAGATAACAAGAAGTGGCAAAACGAGCTCTGAGTTTTTACCTTCTCCTCAAAAGCGATTAATTCAATCTCCTCCAAACTCGGACAACATGAAGTAAATATACAGAAGATGCTAAAATGCGAACGGTTATTGGATATCTCAAACGGTGTTCCCGTAGCAAAAGCTTAAAAAACACAAAATAAGCACACAAGTGCCTGGTTCATAAATAAGGCTATACTCCCACCTGCTGGTTATTCTATATAGCACACTGGCTGTTTTTCTGTTTTTTTCCCCCTGTTTTTTCAACACTTATGCACTCCCTTAAATGACCAGTAGAGGGCAATATTGTATAAGTTTTCAAGCAAAAAACCTTGCCTCTCTGTGTGTGTGTGTGAATGGTTTTCTAGCCTGGTGGGGACTTAAACCTGAATGCACACAGACTCATGGGGACTTCCCAATGGGTACAAAAGCTTATAAATCATACAGAATGAGTTCTTTTGAAGAAAGTTTTGTGTGATGGGTAGGTTTAGGGGCAGGAGCAGTGTAGGAGGACAGAATATATGGTTTGTACAGCATAAAAACCATTACGTCTATGAGTCCCCAGAAAGATAGTGAACCAGACATGAGTGTGTGTGTATGTGTGTGTGTTTGTGGGTGGGTGTGTGTGTTGTGGATGGGGGATGGTGAATGGGCTTAACTGATAAGAGTTGCCTGCAGCATACTTCAGCATTACTACTGTGTGTGTGTGTGTGTGTGTGTGTGTGTGTGTGTGTGTGTGTGTGTGTGTGTGTGTGTGTGTGTGTGTGTGTGTGTGTGTGTGTGTGTGTGTGTGTGTGTGTGTGTGTGTGTGTGTGTGTGTGTGTGTGTGTGTGTGTGCGTGTGTGTTCTTTTTTCTAGCCTGGTGGGGACTTCAACCTGAATGCACACAGACTCATGGGGACACGTGTCACTGATTTCTACAGTGTGTGTGTGTGTGTGTGTGTGTGTGTGTGTGTGTGTGTGTGTGTGTGTGTGTGTGTGTGTGTGTGTGTGTGTGTGTGTGTGTGTGCCACTCTTCTGTCTAAAAAGATTACCTCTCAATGCTGTGCTTTGGCCTGCATTAAAGGATAAAACATTTTATTCTGGGTTTGAATAAAAAAATTCATGTATAAAACCAGTTTATTTGTAGGGCATTGACAATATTGTTTTATATAATTAGTTAAATAATTGTGTTAATACAAATAATTATTAATAAAAAAATATAAATATAAAAAAACACTAATAACAAAAGAAAAAAAAACACATTTAATTGTCTTTAAAAAAAAAGAAAGAAAAAAGTAGTGTGTGTAACTTAAAAAATGAGAAGATTAATGCCTTTTGTTTAAATATAAATATAGAATAACTAAATATAGAATAACCAGAAGGTGGGAGTGTAGCCTTATTTAGTAACCAGGTGGGATATGTCCTAGAGAACACTGTTTTGAAGATAAAACTATATTGTTGATATATTAAAACAGTGTTTTCAGACAGTGAAATAAAAACAATGTTCTCTCACTGTTTAGATTTTGTGTCTGTCATTCCCCCTCCCCCTCACTCTCCCTCTCTCAGGATCACTCTGTGTGTGTGTGTGTGTGTGTGTGTGTGTGTGTGTGGGTCTCTCTCACTCTGTGTGTGTGTGTGTGTGTGTGTGTGTGTGTGTGTGTGTGTGTGTGTGTGTGTGTGTGTGTGTGTGTGTGTGTGTGTGTGTGTGTGTGTGTGTGTGTGTGTGTGTGTGTGTGTGTGTGTGTGGAGGGGGTCTTTCTCACTCTGTGTGTGTTGCCTTGTCTCTTGTTTTTTTCATAATTTAACCCTTTCATATCATAATTGCTATCAGCAATATCTATCACTTTATTGTGAAAAATAAGTTAAATTTTTTTTATTATATATATATAATACTGGTCTTCTGAACTTACAATATTTTGAGCTGCAAAAAATATATTTGCACATAATTGAAAGTGATATCCTAATACTTTTAATTGTTTTCTATAACACGGGCTTTAAAGAAGGTCATGTGCTGTGTTTGCAAAGATCACGTATGACACCTCTTTAAACTAATTATTTATTGATAGAATTCAAATGGATAAAAAAATTAAATTTCACATGAATTTATAAAAGTGGCTGTTTATAATAAACTTCCTTAAATTATATGCACGCATATTACTCTTACCTGACACTGATATTAAAATCATTGTTGCGGTCTCTGTGATTTGGCTTAATTTATTTTTAAGAGAAGTGTAAGGATAATACAACTTCAGCATTTGGACAGTATTCTGCACTCATTTTGAAATTGACATTTGACATCATCTGACATAAAATTAATGAATAAAATGTAATTGATCTCATAGATGTGACTGTTGTGGTTCCTGGTCATAGCAGCACCAGTTGCTGCAGTTAATGAGGTGAATTCAAATGACTTTGACATAGTCCCTTTCTTTATTTTTTCCCATATTAAATGCCTATTGGCCTGCTGTGCACAGTTAAGCTGATGCCACCAGGGTGGTGGTGCCCCCGGCTTGGGCCCGTCATCGCTGCTCGCAGCTTTAATTATTATTATTATTATTATCTTTTCGCCTTTTGGGCATTTTTGGGGCCCTTCCCATGCTCGAAAACTCTTGAAACTTTGCACACGCATCGGAATGCGCGGCCAACAGGGTCTGGCAAAGGCCTTTGACCCGGGCGTGGCAGGGGGGCTCAACAGCGCCCCCTTGAAAAACTGGGTCTATATATTAAACACACTTGCACGTACATGTATGAAACTCGGTACACATATAGATCTCATCGGGCCAAACAACTTCCGCACTCATAGTCATAAGCTTCGCCCAACAGGAAGTGAGCTATTATGGGTTGTTCGGAAAACGCATGCTCTGGAATTTGCGATACTCCTCCTAGACGATTCACCCGATCAGCACCAAACTCGGTCAGCATGAAGTCAAGACACTGAGGATGCTAAATTGCAAGCAACTTTTTGATATCTCAAACGGTTTGGCCGTGGCGAAGAGACAAATTTATGGCGAGAAAAGGGAAACAGGAAGTGTGTTATAACTTTTGCATACATTAATTCATTTTGATGAAACTTCAGCTGTGTGTTCGTTGTAAGAGGCCGATCACATGGATATGACTTTTGTGAGTCAAAGTTATAGCGCCACCAACTGGCAGCAGGAAGTGTGTCACTTTTGTCCAAAGTGGGGGGGTTAGTTTTATCTACATTCACCAAACTCGGTATATATATTGTACATTTCGAGCCGGACAACTTTCTAATTTACAGTCATTAGCTCTGACCAACAGGAAGTCAGATAATTTGGTTGGAAGATAACAAGAAGTGGCAAAGCGAGCTCTGAGTTTTTACCTTCTCCTCAAAAGCGATTCATTCAATCTCCTCCAAACTCGGACAACATGAAGTAAATATACAGAAGATGCTAAAATGCGAACGGTTATTGGATATCTCAAACGGTTTTCCCGTAGCAAAAGCCTAAAAAACACAAAATAAGAACACAAGTGCCTGGTTCATAAATAAGGCTATACTCCCACCTGCTGGTTATTCTCTATATCACACTGTGTTTTTTTTTGTTTGTTTTTTTTAACACATGCTCTCCCTTAAATGTCCAGTAGAGGGCAATATTGTATAAGTTTTCAAGCAAAAAAACTTGCCTCTGTGTGTGTGTGTGTGAATGGTTTTCTAGCCTGGTGGGGGCTTAAACCTGAATGCACACAGACTCATGGGACTTCCCAATGGGTACAAAAGCTTATAAATCACACAGAATGAGTTCTTTTGAAAAGGTGAAAATGCAGAAAGTTGTGTGATGGGTAGGTTTAGGGGTAGGAGCAGTGTAGGAGGACAGAATTAATGTTTTGTACAGCATAAAAACCATTACGTCTATGGTGAGTCCCCAGAAAGATAGTGAACCAGATATGAGTGTGTGTGTGTGTGTGTGTGTGTGTGTGTGTGTGTGTGTGTGTGTGTGTGTGTGTGTGTGTGTGTGTGTGTGTGTGTGTGTGTGTGTGTGTGGCTGTGTGTATGTGTTGTGGATGGGGGAATGGGGGATGGGCTGAGCTGATTTGAGTTGCCTGCAGCATACTTCAGCATTACTACTGTGTGTGTGTGTGTGTGTGTGTGTGTGTGTGTGTGTGTGTGTGTGTGTGTGTGTGTGTGTGTGTGTGTGTGTGTGTGTCTGTGTGTGTGTGTGTGTGTGTGTGTGTGTGTGTGTGTGTGTGTGTGTGTGTGTGTGTGTGTGTGTGTGTGTGTGTGTGTGTTGTTCTAGCCTGGTGGGGACTTAAACCTGAATGCACACAGACTCATGGGGACTTCTCAATGGGCACAAAAGCTTATAAATCAGACAGAATGAGTTCTTTTGAAAAGGTGAAAATGCAGAAAGTTGTGTGATGGGTAGGTGCAGTGTAGGAGGACAGAATATATGGTTTGTACAGCATAAAAACCATTACGTCTATGCTGAGTCCCCAAAAAGATAGTGAACCAGACATGAGTGTAAGTGTGTGTGTGTGTGTGTGTGTGTGTGTGTGTGTGTGTGTGTGAGAGAGAGAGAGAGAGAGAGAGAGAGAGAGAGAGAGAGAGAGAGAGAGAGAGAGAGAGAGAGAGAGAGAGAGAGAGAGAGAGAGAGAGAGAGAGAGAGAGAGAGAGAGAGAGAGAGAGACTTTTCTGTCTAAAAAGATTACCTCTCAATGCTTTGGCCTGCATTAAAGGATTAAACATATTATTCTGGGTTTGAATAAAAAAATAAATGTATAAAACCGGTTTATTTGTAGGGCATTGACAATATTGTTTTATATAATTAGTTAAATAATTGTGTTAATACAAATAATTATAATTAAAAATATATAAATATAACAAAAATTACCCCCCCTCTCTCAGGATCACTCTGTGTGTGTGTGTGTGTGTGTGTGTGTGTGTGTGTGTGTGTGTGTGTGTGTGTGTGTGTGTGTGTGTGTGTGTGTGGAGGGGGTCTCTCTCACTCTGTGTGTGTGTCACCTTCTCTCGTGTTTTTTCATTATTTAACCCTTTCATTTCATAGGCTATCACAAATATCTATCACTTTATTGTGAAAAATAAGTAAAAAACAAAAACATATATTATATCTTTAATTAAATACTGGTCTTCTGAACTTACAAAATTTTGAGCTGCAAAAAATACATTTGCTCATAATTGAAAGTGATGTCCTAATACTTTTAATTGTTTTCTATAACATGGGCTTTAAAGAAGGTCATGTGCTGTGTTTGCAAAGATCATGTATGACACCTCTTTAAACTAATTATTTATTGATAAAATTCAAATGAATTAAAAAATAAAATTTCACATGATTTTATAAAAGTGGCTGTTTATAATAAACTTCCATAAATTATATGCACGCATAGTACTCTTACCTGACACTGATATTAAAATATCAATGATATTAAATTATATTATGATATTATATGATATTAAAATCATTGTTGCGGTCTCTGTGATTTGGCTTAATTTATTTTTAAGAGAAGTGTAAGGATAATACAACTTCAGCATTTGGACAGTATTCTGCACTCATTTTGAAATTGACATTTGACATCACCTGTCATAAAATTAAAGAATAAAATGTAATTGATCTCAGAGATGTGAGTGTTGTGGTTCCTGGTCATAGCAGCACCAGTTGCTGCAGTTAATGAGGTGAATTCAAATGACTTTGACATAGTCCCTTTATTTATTTTTTCCCATATTAAATGCCTATTGGTCTGCTGTGCACAGTTAAGCTGATGCCACCGGGGTGGCGGTGCCCCCGGCTTGGGCCCGTCATCGCTGCTCGCAGCTTTAATTATTATTTATTATTTTTTTACGCGACTATTTGGGCATTTTTGGGGCCCTTCCCATGCTCGAAAACTCTTGAAACTTTGCGCACGCATCAGAATGCGCGGCCATCAGGGCCAGGCTGAGGCTGGGACCCGGGCGTGGCAGGGGGGCTCGACAGCGCCCCCTAAAGTGGTGTCTGAAAACGGGGTCTATAAATCAAACACACTTGCACGTACACATATGAAACTCGGTACACATATAGAGCTCATCGGGCCGAACAACTTTCGTGCTCTAAGTTATGCGTCAGCCCAACAGGAAGTGAGCTATTATGGGTTGTTTGGAAAACGCATGCTGTGGAATTTGCGATACTCCTCCTAGACGATTCACCCGATCAGCACCAAACTCGGTCAGCATAAAGTGAAGACACTGAGGATGCTAAATTGCGAGCAACTTTTTGATATCTCAAACGGTTTGGCCGTGGCGAAGAGACGAATTTATGGCGAGAAAAGGGAAACAGGAAGTGTGTAATAACTTCTGCATACATTAATTCATTTTGATTAAACTTCAGCTGTGTGTTCGTTGTAAGAGGCCGATCACATGGATATGACTTTTGTGAGTCAAAGTTATAGCGCCACCAACTGGCAGCAGGAAGTGTCACTTTTGTCCAAAGAGGAGGGTTAGTTTTATCTACATTCACCAAACTCGGTATATATATAGTACTTTTCGAGCCGGACAACTTTCTAATTTACAGTGATTAGCTCTGACAAACAGGAAGTCAGATAATTTGGTTGGAAGATAACCCAAAGTGGAAAGCGAGCTCTGAGTTTTTACCTTCTCCTCAAAAGCGATTCATTCAATCTCCTCCAAACTCGGACAACATGAAGTAAATATACAGAAGATGCTAAAATGCGAACGGTTATTGGATATCTCAAACGGTGTTCCCGTAGCAAAAGCCTAAAAAACACAAAATAGGGACACACGTGCCTGGTTCATAAATAAGGCTATACTCCCACCTGCTGGTTATTCTATATATCACACTGGCTGTTTTTCTGTTTTTTTTTCTGTTTTTTCAACACTTATGCTCTCCCTTAAATGACCAGTAGAGGGCAATATTGTATAAGTTTTCAAGCAAAAAACCTTGCCTCTCTGGGTGTGTGAATGGTTTTCTAACCTGGTGGGGACTTAAACCTGAATGCACACAGACTCATTGGGACTTCCCAATGGGTACAAAAGCTTATAAATCAGACAGAATGAGTTCTTTTGAAGAAAGTTTTGTGTGATGGGTAGGTTTAGGGGCAGGAGCAGGATGACAGAATATATGGTTTGTACAGCATAAAAACCATTACATCTATGAGTCCCCAGAAAGATAGTGAACCAGACATGAGTGTGTGTGTGTGTGTATGTGTGTGTGTTTGTGGGTGGGTGTGTGTGTGTGTGTGTGTTGTGGATGGTGGATGGGCTTAACTGATAAGAGTTGCCTGCAGCATACTTCAGCATTACTACTGTGTGTGTGTGTTCGTGTGTGCGTGCGTGCGTGTGTGTGTGTTCTTTTTTCTAGCCTGGTGGGGACTTCAACCTGAATGCACACATACTCATGGGGACACGTGTCACTGATTTCTACAGTGTGTGTGTGTGTGTGTGTGTGTGAGCCACTCTTCTGTCTAAAAAGATTACCTCTCAATGCTGTGCTCTGGCCTGCATTCAAGGATAAAAAAAATTATTCTGGGTTTGAATAAAAAAATGAATGTATAAAACCAGTTTATTTGTAGGGCATTGACAATATTGTTTTATATAATTAGTTAAATAATTGTGTTAATACAAATCATTATTAATAAAAAATATAAATATAAAAAAACATTACTAACAAAAGAAAAAACCCATTTAATTGTCTTAAAAAAAAAAAAAAAGTAGTGTGTGTAACTTAAAAAATGAGAAGATTAATGCCTTTTGTTTAAGGACAAAAATGAGAACCAATGAGCTACCGGTATATAGAATAACCAGAAGGTGGAAGTGTAGCCTTATTCAGTAACCAGGTTGGATATGTCCTAGGGAACACTGTTTTGAAGATTAAACTATTGTTGTTATTGCAGAACAGTGTTTTCAGACAGTGAAATAAAAACAATGATCTCTCACTGTTTAGATTTTGTGTCTGTCATTCCCCTCCCCCCTCACTCTCCCTCTCTCAGGATCACTCTATGTGTGTGTGTGTGTGTGTGTGGAGGGGGTCTCTCTCACTCTGTGTGTGTCGCCTTGTTTCTTGTTTTTTTCATAATTTAACCCTTTCATATCATAGGCTATCAGCAATATCTATCACTTTATTGTGAAAAATAAGTTTAAAAAATGTATTATATATATATATATATATATATATATATATATATATATATATATATATATATATATATATATATAAAACACTGGTCTTCTGAACTTACAATATTTTGAGCTGCAAAAAATGCATTTGCACATAATTGAAAGTGACCTATTATATCCTAATACTTTTAATTGTTTTCTATAACATGGGCTTTAAAGAAGGTCATGTGCTGTGTTTGCAAAGATCACGTATGACACCTCTTTAAACTAATTATTTATTGATAGAATTCAAATGGATTAAAAAAAATAATTTCACATGATCTTATAAAAGTGGCTGTTTATAATAAACTTCTATAAATGATATGCACGCATATTACTCTTACCTGACACTGATATTATAATCATTGTTGCTGTCTCTGTGATTTGGCTTAATTTATTTTTAAGAGAAGTGTAAGGATAATACAACTTCAGCATTTGGACAGTATTCTGCACTCATTTTGAAATTGACATTTGACATCATCTGACATAAAATTAATGAATAAAATGTAATTGATCTCAGAGATGTGACTGTTGTGGTTCCTGGTCATAGCAGCACCAGTTGCTGCAGTTAATGAGGTGAATTCAAATGACTTTGACATAGTCCCATTATTTATTTTTTCCCATATTAAATGCCTATTGCCTGCTGTGCACAGTTAAGCTGATGCCACCGGGGTGGCGGTGCCACCGGCTTGGGCCCGCCATCGCTGCTCGCAGCTTTAATTATTATTTATTATTTTTTTACGCGACTATTTGGGCATTTTTGGGGCCCTTCCCATGCTCGAAAACTCTTGAAACTTTGCACACGCATCAGAATGCGCGGCCATCAGGGCCGGGCTGAGGCTGGGACCCGGGCGTGGCAGGGGGGCTCGACAGCGCCCCCTAAAGTGGGCTCTGAAAACGTGGTCTATAAATCAAACACACTTGCACGTACACATATGAAACTCGGTACACATATAGAGCTCATCGGGCCGAACAACTTTCGTGCTCTAAGTTATGCGTCAGCCCAACAGGAAGTGAGCTATTATGGGTTGTTCAGAAAACCCATGCTGTGGAATTTGCGATACTCCTCCTAGACGATTCACCCGATCAGCACCAAACTCGGTCAGCATGAAGTCAAGACACTGAGGATGCTAGATTGCGAGCAACTTTTTGATATCTCAAACGGTTTGGCCGTGGCGAAGAGACGAATTTACGGCGAGAAAAGGCAAACAGGAAGTGTATTATAACTTCTGCATACATTAATTCATTTTGATGAAACTTCAGCTGTGTGTTCGTTGTAAGAGGACGATCACATGGATATGACTTTTGTGAGTCAAAGTTATAGCGCCACCAACTGGCAGCAGGAAGTGTGTCACTTTCAAAAATGCTTTAAATCCCCATCTTATTTTCACCCGATTTACTTCAAACTTCATCAGTATAATGTCAAAACATGGCAGATATAGACATATAAATGGATTCCTGATTCTTGAAATACTGTTGTCATGGCAACGTGTCAAAGTCCAATAATCTTTTTAGGTGTTTTTGAGACACTTAGCATGCTTGAAATTGCATGAAACTCAACACACACATCTGACATGCTGTCCAGAAGATGCAAGCAAAGATTCAGAAACGGGCGTGGTAGAGGGGCTCAGTAGCGCCATCTTTTGTCCAAAGTGGGGGGTTAGTTTTATGTACATTCACCAAACTCGGTATATATATTGTACATTTCGAGCCGGACAACTTTCTAATTTAAAGTCATTAGCTCTGACCAACAGGAAGTCAGATAATTTGGTTGAAAGATAACAAGAAGGCGAAAGCGAGCTCTGAGTTTTTACCTTCTCCTCAAAAGCGATTCATTGAATCTCCTCCAAACTTGGACAACATGAAGTAAATATACAGAAGATGCTAAAATGCGAACGGTTATTGGATATCTCAAACGGTGTTCCCGTAGCAAAAGCCTAAAAAATACAAAATATGGACACAAGTACCTGGTTCATAAATAAGGCTATACTCCCACCTGCTGGTTATTCTATATATCACACTGTTTTTTTTTTTTTTTTTTCAAAACTTATGCTCTCCCTTAAATGACCAGTAGAGGGCAATATTGTATAAGTTTTCAAGCAGAAAAACGTGCCTCTGTTTGTGTGTGTGAATGGTTTTCTAACCTGGTGGGGACTTAAACCTGAATGCACACAGACTCATGGGGACGTCCCAATGGGTACAAAAGCTTATAAATCAGACAGAATGAGTTACTTTGAAAATGTGAAAATGCAGAAAGTTTCCTGTGATGGGCAGAGGCAGTGTAGGACAGAATATATGGTTTGTACAGCATAAAAACCATTATATCTATGCTGAGTCCCCAAAAAGATGGTGAACCAGACGTGTGTGTGTGTGTGTGTGTGTGTGTGTGTGTGTGTGTGTGTGTGTGTGTGTGTGTGTGTGTGTGTGTGTGTGTGTGTGTGTGTGTGTGTGTGTGTGTGTCTGTGTGTGTCTGTGTGTGTCTGTGTGTGTCTGTGTGTGTGTGTGTGTGTGTTGGGAGGGGGGGATGGGCTGAGCTTAGCTGATAAGGGTTGCCTGCAGCATACTTCAGCATTACTACTGTGTGTGTGTGTGTGTGTGTGTGTGTGTGTGTGTGTGTGTGTGTGTGTGTGTGTGTGTGTGTGTGTGTGTGTGTGTGTGTGTGTGTGTGTGTGTGTGTGTGTGTGTGTGTGTGTGTGTGTGTGTTATTTTTTCTAGCCTGGTGGGGACTTCAACCTGAATGCACACAGACTCATGGGGACACGTGTCACTGATTTCTACTGTGTGTGTGTGTGTGTGTGTGTGTGTGTGTGTGTGAGCCACTCTTCTGTCTAAAACAATTACCTGTCAATGCTGTGCTTTGGCCTGCATTAAAGGATTAAACATATTATTCTGGGTTTGAATAAAAAAATAAATGTATAAAACCAGTTTATTTGTAGGGCATTGACAATATTGTTTTATATAATTAGTTACCCCCCCCCTCCTCAGGATCACTCTGTGTGTGTGTGTGTGTGTGTGTGTGTGTGTGTGTGTGTGTGTGTGTGTGTGTGTGTGTGTGTGTGTGTGTGTGTGTGTGTGTGTGTGGAGGGGGTCTCTCTCACTCTGTGTGTCACCTTGTCTCTTGTTTTTTTAATAATTTAACCCTTTCATATCATAGGCTATCACAAATATCTATCACTTTATTGTGAAAAATAAGTAAAACAAAAACATATATTATATCTTTAATTAAATACTGGTCTTTTGAACTTACAAAATTTTGAGCTGCAAAAAATACATTTGCACATAATTGAAAGTGATATCCTAATACTTTTAATTGTTTTCTATAACATGGGCTTTAAAGAAGGTCATGTGCTGTGTTTGCAAAGATCACGCATGACACCTCTTTAAACTAATTATTTATTAATAGAATTCAAATGAATAAAAAAATTAAATTTCACATGAATTTATAAAAGTGGCTGTTTATAATAAACTTCCATAAATTTTATGCACGCATATTACTCTTCCCTGACACTGATATTAAAATCATTGTTGCGGTCTCTGTGATTTGGCTTAATTTATTTTTAAGAGAAGTGTAAGGATAATACAACTTCAGCATTTGGACAGTATTCTGCACTCATTTTGAAATTGACATTTGAAATCATCTGACATAAAATTAATGAATAAAATGTAATTGATCTCAGAGATGTGAGTGTTGTGGTTCCTGGTCATAGCAGCACCAGTTGCTGCAGTTAATGAGGTGAATTCAAATGACTTTGACATAGTCCCTTTATTTATTTTTTCCCATATTAAATGCCTATTGGCCTGCTGTGCACAGTTAAGCTGATGCCACCGGGGTGGCGGTGCCCCCGGCTTGGGCCCGTCATCGCTGCTCGCAGCTTTAATTATTATTATTATTATTATCTTTTCGCCTTTTGGGCATTTTTGGGGCCCTTCCCATGCTCGAAAACTCTTGAAACTTTGCACACGCATCGGATTGCGCGGCCAACAGGGTCGGGCAGAGGCTTTTGACCCGGGCGTGGCAGGGGGGCTCAACAGCGCCCCCTTGAAAAACTGGGTCTATATATTAAACACACTTGCACGTACATGTATGAAACTCGGTACACATATAGAGCTCATCAGGCCGAACAACTTCCGCACTCATAGTCATAAGCTTTGCCCAACAGGAAGTGAGCTATTATGGGTTGTTCGGAAAACGCATGCTCTGGAATTTGCGATACTCCTCCTAGACGATTCACCCGATCAGCACCAAACTCGGTCAGCCTGAAGTCAAGACACTGAGGATGCTAAATTGCGAGCAACTTTTTGATACCTCGAACGGTTTGGCCGTGGCGAAGAGATGAATTTATGGCGAGAAAAGGGAAACAGGAAGTGTGTTATAACTTTTGCATACATTAATTCATTTTGATGAAACTTCAGCTGTGTGTTCGTTGTAAGAGGCCGATCACATGGATATGACTTTTGTGAGTCAAAGTTATAGCGCCACCAACTGGCAGCAGGAAGTGTGTCACTTTTGTCCAAAGTGGGGGGTTAGTTTTATCTGCAGTCACCAAACTCGGTATATATATTGTACATTTCGAGCCGGACAACTTTCTAATTTACAGTCATTAGCTCTGACCAACAGAAAGTCAGATAATTTGGTTGGAAGATAACAAGAAATGGCAAAGCGAGCT
The DNA here is from genome assembly GCF_024679245.1 of Pseudorasbora parva. Classification (NCBI taxonomy): domain Eukaryota; kingdom Metazoa; phylum Chordata; class Actinopteri; order Cypriniformes; family Gobionidae; genus Pseudorasbora; species Pseudorasbora parva. The sequence goes on along the minus strand of NC_090188.1, from coordinate 9,511,633 downwards.
CTGAGTTTTTACCTTCTCCTCAAAAGCGATTCATTCAATCTCCTCCAAACTCAGACAACATGAAGTAAATATACAGAAGATGCTAAAATGCGAACGGTTATTGGATATCTCAAACGGTTTTCCCGTAGCAAAAGCCTAAAAAACACAAAATAAGAACACAAGTGCCTGGTTCATAAATAAGGCTATACTCCCACCTGCTGGTTATTCTTTATATCACACTGTTTTTTTTTTTTTTTCAACACTTATGCTCTCACTTAAATGACCAGTAGAGGGCAATATTGTATAAGTTTTCAAGCAAAAAAACCTTACCTCTGTGTGTGTGTGTGAATGGTTTTCTAGCCTGCTGGGGACTTAAACCTGAATGCACACAGACTCATGGGGACGTCCCAATGGGTACAAAAGCTCATAAATCAGACAGAATTAGTTCTTTTGAAAAGGTGAAAATGCAGAAAGTTGTGTGATGGGTAGGTTTAGGGGTAGGAGCAGTGTAGGAGGACAGAATATATGGTTTGTACAGCATAAAAACCATTACATCTATGGTGAGTCCCCAGAAAAAGATAGTGAACCAGACATGAGTGTGTGTGTGGGTGAGTGTGTGTGTGAGGGGTGGGGGGGTGAAGGGGGGTGTTGTGGATGGGGGGATGGGCTGAGCTGATTTGAGTTGCCTGCAGCATACTTCAGCATTACTACTGTGTGTGTGTGTGTGTGTGTGTGTGTGTGTGTGTGTGTGTGTGTGTGTGTGTGTGTGTGTGTGTGTGTGTGTGTGTGTGTGTGTGTGTGTGTGTGTGTTGTTCTAGCCTGGTGGGGACTTGAATTAACCTGAATGCACACAGACTCATGGGGACACATGTCACTGTAGGGGCCTAAATTGAGGTCCCAATGGGTACAAAAGCTTATAAATCATACAGAATGAGTTCTTTTGAAAATGTAAAAATGCAGAAAGTTTTGTGAAATGGGTAGGTTTAGGGGTATGGGCAGGAGGACAGAATATATGGTTTGTACAGCATAAAAACCATTACGTCTATGAGTCCCCAGAAAGATAGTGAACCAGACATGAGTGTGTGTGTGTGTGTGTGTGTGTGTGTGTGTGTGTGTGTGTGTGTGTGTGTGTGTGTGTGTGTGTGTGTGTGTGTGTGTGTGTGTGAGTGGTTTTCTAGCCTGTTGGGGACTTCAACCTGAATGCACACAGACTCATTGGGACTCGTGTCACTGTAGGGACCTAAACTGAGGTCCCAATGGGTACAGAAGCTTATAAATCATACAGAATGAGTTCGTTTGAAAATGTAAAAATGCAGAAAGTTTTGTGTGATGGGTAGGTTTAGGGGCAGGGGCAGTGTAGGGGGACAGAATATATGGTTTGTACAGCATAAAAACCATTACATCTATGCTGAGTCCCCAGAAAGATAGTGAACCAGACATGAGTGTACGTATGCAAGTGTGTGTGTATGTGTGTGTGTGTGTGTGGAGGGGGGGATGGGCTGAGCTGATAAGGGCTGCCTGCAGCATTACTACTGTGTGTGTGTGTGTGTGCGTGTGTGTGTGTGTGTGTGTGTGTGTGTGTGTGTGTGTGTGTGTGTGTGTGTGTGTGGAGGGGGTCTCTCACACTCTGTGTGTGTGTGTCACCTTGTCTCTTGTTTTTTTCATAATTTAACCCTTTCATATCATAGGCTATCACAAATATCTATCACTTTATTGTGAAAAATAAGTAAAAAACAAAAACATATATTATATCTTTAATTAAATACTGGTCTTCTGAACTTACAAAATTTTAAGCTGCAAAAAATACTTTTGCACATAATTGAAAGTTATATCCTAATACTTTTAACTGTTTTCTATAACATGGGCTTTAAAGAAGGTCATGTGCTGTGTTTGCAAAGATCACGTATGACTAATTATTTATTGATAGAATTCAAATGGATAAAAAAATAATTTCACATGATTTTATAAAAGTGGCTGTTTATAATAAACTTCCATAAATTATATGCACGCATATTACTCTTACCTGACACTGATATTAAAATCATTGTTGCGGTCTCTGTGATTTGGCTTAATTTATTTTTAAGAGCAGTGTAAGGATAATACAACTTCAGCATTTGGACAGTATTCTGCACTCATTTTGAAATTGACATTTGACATCACCTGACATAAAATTAAAAAATAAAATGTAATTGATCTCAGAGATGTGAGTGTTGTGGTTCCTGGTCATAGCAGCACCAGTTGCTGCAGTTAATGAGGTGAATTCAAATGACTTTGTTTTAGTCCTTTTATTTTTTTCCCATATTAAATGCCTATTGGCCTGCTGTGCACAGTTAAGCTGATGCCACCGGGGTGGCGGTGCCACCGGCTTGGGCCCGTCATCGCTGCTCGCAGCTTTAATTTGTATTTAATGTCTTTAAAAAGTTAAGGTCTTTTGTATTTAAGGCCTTTAAGCATTAAATTAATTAAAACTGAGATCTCAGATGAAATGAAGATCTGAGCATTCATTGAGAAGTTAAAGGCTTTTGGGGACACTTGGTCATGGCCACATATTGAAATGACCCAATTATAGCCATCCAGATGCAAATTCAGGTCATTTTGGATAATTATTGACCTGTCAGAATGAGCAGATCTAACAAATCATTTGAACAATATATTATAATAGATACCAAAGACCATTTACAACCAATGCAGGAAATTTACCATTGTAAACGCATCAAAGCTTTTATAGTTATAGCGCCACCTATAGACCGATCTTCATAATAGTTTAAATGCTTGTTTATAGTCATATGTCACATGCACTTACCTATTTTTGAGAATATCTAAACATTCATTGTGAAGTTAAAGGCTTTAGGTACAATTGGTCACATATTGATATGACCCTATTATAGCCATCCAAATGCAAAAGTATTTTTTTTTTGGATAATTATTGACCTAGAGAGTCAGAATGAGCAGATCTAACAAAGTATTTTAACATTATATGATAACAGATGGAAAAGACCATTTACAGCCAATACAGGCAATTTATCATAGGAAATGCATGGTTTTAAAACTTTTTCACCCATCGCCTGTCACCCCCCATTTTGGAAAGTGGTTCATTTTGACATACCCCAGATAAAAGGGCTGGCGCTCGCAAGTCTTTATGGGTACACATAAGTAACACATATCTAGAAAGCCAACTCTGAAGAGTTTAAAATTCAAGACTCAGAATTAGTCAGATTGTTTTAAATATGAAGATATATAGGCTCAAACATTAATGTTTGGACTGCTGTCAAATATAACAAATGTATATATATTAAATGTATATATGTATAACAGACAAAAAAAGCATACTATTGGTACCTTATGTGAAATAATATAGCTCCTGGCACGACAGGTGAATTAGAGCTACAGTTAGCATTAAGCTACATAACACAAAATAAAAGATTAATATTATACTTTAACTCCAAACTCCCTTTAAATAGCCAGCGAGTGTTTGTATTTATTTCCAATCATGACATACTGTGGGATTCAGTGATGTTTAATGATGTTAATCATTACATCTGGTTAGCATATTACAGGAACATTATTTATACATTTAAACATACACCAAATCACATGAAAAAACACACATAAATCATATGCCATCATATTTGTGCATTTATTAGCTTCGTGTTTCAGGAGTTGCCCATGTTTACAGCAGAGAGATGAGAATGAGGAAGTGTGCAAACCAGATGGGGCAGGAGTATTGTCACGGCGAGTTAAATAAGATGATTGACAGCTGAACAGCTAATGAGAAAGCTCTGAGATCATAAGTGGTGTGCACCATCTTAACCATCTTAAGACATAAACAGACTCATAGATTACTGTACATGTCATTCAACTCTACAAATCAGCATATTTCAGTGAGAAATGAATAGAAATGTTATTCTGTATGATAAAATATTTTGCAAACATGTTTGATAAATCTATATTTGTCCAAATATGCACATGTTTTGACTAAGTGCCCAAACGGATGTTGTTTAGTAAATGTATGTGAGCACAAATAAAATGGAGAACACGTGACTGGCTTTTGATTCATATTCTATTCAAAATATCGTTCATAACAGATCGATTATAATGCACTCCTGACATAAATTAAGAAAGTATTGTCGATGCAACCTCGATGCAACCATAAACAATGGTCAAATAACTAAGCTGAACGTTTTAATCTTTAACTAAATCTGGAAAAACTTGGTTTAATTATAGAGTGTGATGTTTTAACATGCATTAAATGTTGACATCAGTAATCTGGGGCCGTATACAATCTTTGACTGGAAAGGGGTTAAGTTATAGCGCCACCTATTGTATGATTTCCATAAAACTTCCTAAAAAAAGGGAGTTTTCCCTTAGGATTTATAGGCTTTTGAGTGTATTTTGCCACACCTCTTTTCTAAATGTCCCTGCTATAGCCATCCAAATGCAAAAGTTCAGCTTTTTTTCCCAAAGATTATTGATCTAGACTAGTTTGGTTCTGATCAGGAAAAAAACAGGGACTAGTTTGCAAAAGTAGGTTTTAACATAATTACGAATATTTAATGAAAGATTTGATTGAGAGCAATGGTTATAGAGGCAAAGTTGTTCAGCATGAGGAGATCTATCAAATCATAGATATCCATAATAAAGGCTAGATATCTTACGGCGGAGTCACCATCGGCATCACCGGCGGCCATCTTGTCACAGGCAAGCTTTCTGTCGGGCTCTGTGGAACCTGATGTAAGATGAGTGATCTGTACGAACATAAATACTCTTATCTCGATGAAATCTTGACGGATTTACAAATGGTTTGGTTTCTTACCAACGTTATTAACATGGCTTCAAATCTGGATGCTTTAACGTTGAAATTGCAGCTTTTCCACAATCGAGCTGTTCAATTATATAGGTTTATTGACACCAATAACGATTTTATGACAACCAATCTTTTGTCTAAAATAAACTTAGTTTGCATGTTTTTTTTTTGTTTGTTTTAATAAAAAAAAAATTTTTATTATAATAGTGATATTCTTATTATAAAAGTATATATAAATATATTCTTATTATAAAAGTATATATATATATATATATATATATATATATATATATATACTTTTATAATAAGAATATATATATATATACTTTTATAATAAGAATATCACTATTATAATACAATTTTTTTTTATTATTAAAACAAACACACCCACACCTATGAATTACACACCCACACCTATGAATAGGTGTGGGTGTGTATTCATAAGCAAAATTACACATTTACTATTTATTATATTATCACTACCATCACTTCTCATCATCATACCATCATCATTGTAATAATCAGTGTCCCCTTTTTTTTAATGTAATATTTATCATTGTCACCACTTTCAATGGATCTGTAAGAATTTCAAAATTCTTACAGACCTCTGGAACCATGAGTCAAATATGCCCATCAACACTGTAAAACCTAATGTTGTCTTTACTTAAACAAATCAAGTAATCTTGACTAAATATTACTAGTTTAGTCCAAAAACTCAAAAATATAAGTTAGTATAACTTATTAACCTACAAAATACATAAACTTAAGATTTCAAGTTGAATAAACTCAAAATCATAATTAATTAAAATAGCTCGCTCTGGTCTTGCTTTATGTGATTGGCCATTCAAGGAGTTCTTTCTGGCAACAAGATCTAATTCACTGATTGGAGGACATTTACAAAAGGCGGTCCTTTTCTGTTGCTGATTTAAATTAAGATTAATTTAAGATTAATTGTGTGCAATCTTAAGGGGGGGGGGGGTGAAACACTCAGTTTCAGTCAATCTCATGTCAATCTTGAGTACCTATAGAGTAGTATTGCATCCTTCGTATCTCGAAAAGTCTTTAGTTTTATTATATTTATAAAAGAAATATGGGCTGTACTGAGTCTTTCCGGAAAAAAACAAGCGCCTGGAGGCGTATCGTGTGGGCGGAGCTAAAGAATAACCAGCTCGCAAAGCGGTGACGTCCTCAAGCGTGGAGAAACCCTTGCTATCGATCGGATTCAGCTAATAGGTATGATCCAGAATCAGATTGAACAGGAGAAACAGCAACAGCAGGACGTCCGTCTCTGTGGTATGTACTGTATTTAGTGGCCTGTCAACATTTGTGTGTGTTTACTCGCAGTTTATGAGGACATGATTCGGTTTATGGACTATTGTATGCGACTAAACCTTAGCAGTAGCAAGCAAAACGGTTTTGCACGTCAGACTAGTGTAACGTTATATAGAACAACAATGGAGTAACGTTAACCGTTAGCGCATTTGAATGACGAAGCACGCGATCGTGTCGTTTACTGATGTTTACTCACGCGACGATAAGCAACAGCACAGACATTTGAAGCTGTTTTACTCACCGACTGCTTCCAAAGCAGGACCGAACCTTTATCGCTGGGACCGCTCCGTCAAAAACACACTTCTTAGAGTGTGGAGATCCACTTTGCGATGCGACTGAAGCGATGTTGTGAAGCTTCCCGTCATTTTTGTGTTCAAATCGGTTCAAATGCAGCGCTGCCTTCCCGGAATGCTGTGCTGAAGCGTTGAAGTCGCTTGATGTCAAAGTGGTTGAATGAAGTGGAGCGCGGCGCGGACTATAACCGACATAAGTGTTCACGGACGACTGGATCTACAGCTGAGCGAGTGTTTATGGGCGTGCATTTCCTCTCTCGCTCTAGTCACGCGTGCGCGCACCCTACCGGGAGAAGAGCCCGTACGGCCCATACAAGGACCTTCCGCTCTTATTAACGTCAAGTCGAGCCAAACTCGGAAAAAACTTGTGAGAAACCGGAAGGAGTATTTTTAACACAGAAATACTCCATCAAACGTCCAACATTAGTTTTTGAAACTTTGTCTATGCTTAGGATGGGAATCCAAGTCTTTAACAGTGTAAAAAGCTCAGTATGCATGAAACAGCATTTCACCCCCACCCCCCCTTAAAATCGGTAAGTAAAAATTCGTAAGTTACTAAACATAATAATATGTGAGCTAACTTATAACTAACCAGACTGACTTTATTTCTGTTTTAATGAAAATAATAGTTTTTTTGGAGGTCACCATGATGGAGATCAGTGTTTGCTTTAGTTGGGCTCTTGACCTCTGACTGTATACTATTATAATATAATGTTTCTCTGGCTGTTTTGTGTTTGTGAGACACATTTAGGAAGGAACACAAAGTCAAGAGAAAATATCATCAAGTAATGTTGTTTAATCATTGACGATGATAACATCATCATGTGTTGGCAGAATCCCTGATCTCATGCAGAGTCTAATGAAATATTAATACAAATTTCCATGAGATTCTTTACTCTTGTGGTAATTGAAAAATGTATTATTTTATTTTTTGTGCACAAAAATGTTTAAATCTACGGCATTAGATAGACAGGCACAGACATCAAGAATCCTTGTATGAATTGAATGTATTTTTTTTATCTGATAAACAGATCAACTCTGAACATAAAACAAGCTACAAAAACATCATAACAAAAGAGCAAAAGTAAAAGCAAATAGTAAGAATAAAATAAAAAAAGTGTCACAATTCAGGTGTATAATTTATTCATACTGAAATGCATGCTGAAGTTTTGATTGGTTGTACCCAGCATGGTGTACTGAACTTCTGGTGTACCCAGTTTGGTGAACTTAACAATTTAAGTACAGTGAACGTGAGCACCAAGTTAATAGGTGTCCAACTTCATTGGCTGATGGTGGCCATGTTTTTTTTTAGATACGCCAATATCCTCATAGACATACATTGGGCCATGAACCAAGAGACTGCACACCAATTTTCAAGCCAATCGGACTAACAGTCAGATGATTATAGCCGTTTTTATGTTGTTGTTTTTTTATTATAGCGCGACCTAGAGCTCAATCGTCGCATTTTTTTTATTGTGATCAAAGACTAAGCCCATACATATGTGTACCAAGTTTAGTGATGATATTTTTTTTCTTTCTTGACTTATAGCCTTATTAATAAAATAGGCTCCGCCTTGAACGTCTATTTTGACGCCCCTTAGCACCCCTTAACTTTTTTTCAATGATTATTGATAATCTGACTCGTTCCTATTGGTCAAAAAACCAGGGACAAATTTGCAAAAGTAGGTTTTTCAAAAAACCTAAAATATCTCAAAATTTGTGCCTGAAGAGCGAGCCAATCCGAGGCATGCGTCTGGTCCGTCTTGAGCCAAGGATTCCAATGATACAAGGCACTTGAGGCCAACGGCCAACGGTCTAGGAATTATGAGCAGTTTCGCGCAATTGATCGTTATAGCGCCACCTATAGGCCAATCTGGCTCATAATTTGATAACCTGTCCTTGATGTTTGTACTACCTATTGGCCAAGTTTCAAGTCTCTAACCCTCACGGTTTGGTCTGCACGATGCGTTTTACGGCAGAATAAAAAACGCTACGAATACAATAGGTTTTCAAGCACTTCGTGCTTAACCCCTAATAAATAGGGCGTAAAAGGGCATAAAAAGGCTTATAAAAAAAACTATAGGGTCTCAGCACTTGATTTTTGAGCTGCTGGTTACAAAAATTTTATCAAGCGTTTTGACAATGGCTGTCAGAGAGCACGACGGTAGAATTTAGCATTTTCAGCTCATTTATCATGGATATTAATTAATTAATAATAAAAAAATTACCTTTTAAACTGTATCGCTACCGACGGCCCGATGTCCAGGAAAGTTTGCACGGCGGGTGCACATGCTCAGCTAATTTGGTGAAGTTCTGCGCAGAACAGACATTTTTTAGTCAAATATCATTACAAAATATCATTAAATATCATTTTGCATAGGATAATGTAGTTGACTTTTCTAACAGTTAAAGCGCCACCGATGGTCCGACGTCCATAAAAGTCTGCAAGGTTAGGGTGATGTGACGCATAGGCACGCCCGATTTTGAGAAGCTGTCTGCAAATCGGGAAGGAAGAAGCATTTAATGGGATTTTCCACAGAAATGCATCATTTTGACAGCTTTTTAACCGTTATAGCGCGTTATGACCACAGAATGAGCTCTTACATGGGTGTGCTGAGTTTGGTGAAAATATCTCGTTCTGTTGACCAGCTATAGCCAATAAAGTAAAAAGGGGCTCCTCCCCCCTAAAACTGGCGGCCCTTAGGAACCCTGAACCCAAATTTCCACTTTTTTTTTTTTAGTAATTATTGATAATCAGACTCAAGATAATCTGGCTGCACTGGTTTGGTTCCGGTTTGGCCAAAAACATGGGACTAGTTCGCAAAAGTAGGTTTTTGGAAAATGGCAAAATAGCCGCACATTTTCCCAGGTCACAATCCGGCACGCGATTGGTTTGGTCTGCACGATGCGTTTTACGGCAGAATAAATCAGTTCCTAGTTCAGTAGTCAGGGCACTGATCAGGGAGTCAGCCCATTGACTTATGTCCTGATCAGAGCCCTGACTATTGAACTAGGGAGTTGATTGAGACAGTGTAGGTTTTCAAACATTCGTGCTTGAACCCCTAAAAATGAATTGCAGTACTTTTGATAATGCTGTTCAAAAACCTTTACAATACATTTTATTGTTAAGAGCTGCGCTCTCGCTCTGCTAAAAAAGCACTTGTGATCTAAAAACACGGATAGACAGTATCTTGGAGTTTATTAATCTCGGTCCAGGTATCGTTCGTTCATTTGTTTTTGCTTTCACAAATGAAAACGAAAAAACGAGAAAACAACTCCTTTGTTCGTTTTTTCGTTTTTTTTAGAAAAACGAAAAAACGACATTATGACTTGATTTTTGGTTTTCCCGTTCTTGCACAGAAATCGGATTGGCAGGAAATGGATTCGTGTTTTTCAAATTAAGAGTTTTACCAAACCTGTATTTGTTTGCCTGTAAAATTAATAGTCTATATGCATGCTATTTGTCACCCAATTATTTGGCTTCTTTGACTGAAAAAATCTATTGAAATAGCCTAAATGTAAAACATGTTCACTGAGCATTGAGTGTTGTCATCATACAAATGTAAATAATACATGTATTATTTGTTTTAGATGTTTTTATTAACTTAAATTTCAATGAATAATATATTTTTTTGTTATATTAATATAATAAAATATTAAGTTAATGCTTCAGTTTATGTTTGCACTACAAACATCATGATGGAGTGGCACAATTTACACAAAAATAATTAATATGCTTTCAGGTTCCTAGAACAATTAATATGCAACATGCTTTTAGTCAAAGTTTGGTGGTAGGCTAATATTACATCGTCATTATAATACAATATAATGCATGATGTGCTCACTCGGTTGAGAGAAGATCCAAACTCTAATAATAAAGCAAGAGAAAACTGTATTTTTAAAATCATCGTCATAGCTATCTGTCCTCTAATAGCCAGACACGATGTATGGCTATTAAGACCAAATAAAGGGAAGTCGGTATCAATAAAATACATTTTTGCATTGACACAGGCTGTTTAGACATGGCATGTGGATTTACACAACAACTTATAATTGCATAAATTATGTTAAGAGATAAATGTTTAAAATGTAATGTAGAAATATGAAATTATTAGAAGGAAAAAAATGAAACATCGACTTTTTAACTATAAAACTAACACCGCCAGTAGGTGGCAGCAAATCTCTATCCTCATGAGAGAGTTGAATCCTTTATTCAAACGAGTCTTTCAAAAATCATAATTCTTTTAATCTAGCAAACGACTCTGGGCTAATCTATAAAAATTAGCCTGCTCAATAACTTTATTGAACTGAAGTATAATGTCACATTTGCGGTTGTGCAGATGTTCGGAAAAACAGCACTCTTGCTGGTGTGATAGCTTAACTCACAGCCTCATAGGCTCGTGTTAGAACTATATAAAACGGGGACTCGTTAGGCCTAAAAAAAAAATGTTTCTTCTTTTCTTTCTTTCTTTTTTTCATGTAGCCAATGCCTATTCCTATTGTGATGACCGTGGAGAGAGCGCTCAAAACTATATCATTTAGTGAACAAATTTTTAGAAATGATCATTTTCTGTAAAGCAATGAGACGTGAACATATGAGAATTTAACAAGATTTCTCTAAATGTGCGCTCTTTTGGACTAAAAGCCTAATTGAAGCGATTTAAAGTAGCCGATCGGATGGAGTTAATGCGGATCGACGCGTGCTATTCTTTGCGAAATAAAGATACATATTCTGGTTGCGCCGTTTGATTATGGCCTCGAAGCTCAGTCGGAGGATATTTGGGACCGGGTATTTTTATTCTGTGCTCCCCTCCGTCTTTCAAACTAGCTTTCAAACTACTCCGTGATCGCGAAAAGACGCGTTCGGCGGAGCCGCGCACTCTAAGCGCTCAAAGGCTATAGCCAAATAACTACTTTGGGCTGATTATAGGCTACCTCGCTCGCACATGGCCAGACAGTGGAAATACGTTTTATAATTCCTGGTTATCTGGCATAAATTAGCCTCATTGATCTTATACATCTTGAATTCGATTGATATAGGCCTACCTACTAAAAACATCATTGCTGGATTATTTTGACTAGGCTATTATAAAAGCAGATGAAACATATAGCCTATGGCTACTGTTTATCACATATTAGCCTACTTTGGGCCAAATTTACGTTTAGAAACCATTAAAAAAAAATTATCCCTCGGGAGTCTGAGCTGTTTTGGGGCCCTTTAAAAGTTTTGCTCTGACATTTGTGCTTTTTTATTACAATGTATTCAGCACAAACTGTGCTACCATAACATGAGAACAATATGTAGCCTACATGCTTGTATTTTTGAGAGAATAATGTTTGTGCATGGGTTTTGAAAAAACAAAAAAATGTTTTAAAATTAGGTCTCAAAACACACAATAGATATGCGGCCACAATACTTTAGTAGACTAATGGATGTGGTTGCCTATGTTTAATTAAATTAATTTATACGCTACAAAACTAAGTATAGGCTATAGAATAGGAAAAGATGTGTATATGTCATTTTGACACGAATACATATTAATAAATGACATGTTCATGTTTGAAAGTCTGTAGGTTAACATAAATGCAGATATAGGCCTAATTGTAATAATAAAAAACAACATAATTATCGATTTTGAAATATTAAACCTGTCAATACAGAACGAAATATTCTGTAGCCTATTTTGCCGTCAATACCATAGATATGTATGGTCAACAGGCTACTGCCGACGTTGTCTTTGCTGTATCAATAGGCAATATATTTATATTTAACATGAAGTATAGGGCTTCCCTGTACATTAATAGCAGCAGCAGCGCCGCGTCAGACACGCTTCTGGTGTGCAAAGACAGAGAAAACGCCACGCAGCCGCCCCGCGGATGACACGCAACAGAAACGCCACGCTCACACCACGCTTGCAGTGTCGCCGAACGCGTCTTTTCGCGATCACGGAGTAGTTTGAAAGCTAGTTTGAAAGACGGAGGGGAGCACAGAATAAAAATACCCGGTCCCAAATATCCTCCGACTGAGCTTCGAGGCCATAATCAAACGGCGCAACCAGAATATGTATCTTTATTTCGCAAAGAATAGCACGCGTTGATCCGCATTAACTCCATCCGATCGGCTACTTTAAATCGCTTCAATTAGGCTTTTAGTCCAAAAGAGCGCACATTTAGAGAAATCTTGTTAAATTCTCATATGTTCACGTCTCATTGCTTTACAGAGAATGATCATTTCTAAATTTGTTCACTTATATGCTCTCAAGAGTTTTGAGCGCTCTCTCCACGGTCATCACAATAGGCCTATAGGAATAGGCATTGGCTACATAAAAAAAAGAAAGAAAGAAAAGAAAAAAGAAAAAAAACCTTTTAGGCCTAACGAGTTCCCATTTTATATGGTTATAACACGAGCCTATGAGGCTGTGAGTTAGGCTATCACACCAGCAAGAGTGTTTCTCCGAACATCTGCACAATCGCAAATGTGACATTATACTTCAGTTCAATAAAGTTATTGAGTAGGCATTTTTTTTTATAGATTAGCCTATCCAGAGTCGTTTGCTAGATTAAAAGATTTAGGATTTTTGAAAGACTCGTTTGAATAAAGGATTCGACTCTCTCTTTAAGATAGAGATTTGCTGCCACCTACTGGCGGTGTTAGTTTTATAGTTAAAAAGTAGTCTCATTTCTACATTACATTTTAAACATTCATCTCTTAACATAATTTATGCAATTATAATTTGTTGTGTAAATCCACATGCCATGTCTAAACAGCCTGTGTCAATCGAAAAAAATATTTTATTGATACCGACTTCCCTTTATTTGGTCTTAATAGCCATACATCGTGTCTGGCTATTAGAGGACAGATAGCTATGACGATGATTTTAAAAATACAGTTTTCTCTTGGCTTTATTATTAGAGTTTGGATCTTCTCTCAACCGAGTGAGCACATCATGCATTATATTGTATTATAATGACGATGTAATATTAGCCTACCACCAAACTTTGACTAAAAGCATGTTGCATATTAATTGTTCTAGGAACCTGAAAGCATATTAATTATTTTTGTGTAAATTGTGCCACTCCATCATGATGTTTGTAGTGCAAACATAAACTGAAGCATTAACTTAATATTTTATTATATTAATATAACAAAAAAATATATTATTCATTGAAATTTAAGTTAATAAAAACATCTAAAACAAATAATACATGTATTATTTACATTTGTATGATGACAACACTCAATGCTCAGTGAACATGTTTTACATTTAGGCTATTTCAATAGATTTTTTCAGTCAAAGAAGCCAAATAATTGGGTGACAAATAGCATGCATATAGACTATTAATTTTACAGGCAAACAAATAAAGTTTTGGTAAAACTCTTATTTTGAAAAACACGAATCCATTTCCTGCCAATCCGATTTCTGTGCAAGAACGGGAAAACCAAAAATCAAGTCATAATGTCGTTTTTTCGTTTTTCTAAAAAAAAGAAAAAACGAACAAAGGAGTTGTTTTCTCGTTTTTTCGTTTTCATTTGTGAAAGCAAAAACAAATGAACGAACGATACCCGGACCAATCTCCATTACCATATTCTTGTCACAGACACGCCAGGCTCCAACGCCACCCACTCACAGCGCACACCCTCTCCTGAGTTCTGATCACGCACACCTGATACTCACTGGATACTCATCATCACCCCAATCACCACCACCAGCACAAGACACACACACACACACTCACTCTAGTATGGCTGTCCGGTCTTGTCTTGAGATGGTACTAACTTTCTCTGTTTTACCTCAAGGACTCCCGCGAAGATATCTGTTATCTCCAGCGTCTCTTGTCAAGTCTCCCTGTGTTTCTAGTCCAGTGTGTGTGTGTCCCAGCGAACTCTCCAACGATCACTCCAGCGATTTCTCCAGTGCACTCTCCTGCGATCCCCCTCACAACCCGAAGACATCCCTCTCACCTGTTCACATGCACTTCACCCCGTTATACTCTCTGGTGCTCAATAAACTCTGCTAACTAACATCTTTGTCTCTGCAGTCTCTGTACCGTTGACAATTCTGCTCAAATGAAAGTGTATAGCCAGTCTGTGCTCGTAACGAGGCTGCATGTGCTGTGCTGCAGTGCTAATCTGCATGTTAATTTTATCAGTGATGAATTGTTGTAAATCCAAACATGAATCTCAACTAGGTTTGTGATTGCAGTTGCTGAATGAATGTACAACATCTGTGCTTTGTTGTTGAATTTTTAAAAACATTAATTTAGAATTGTTTAGAATTATTAGAATTGACTGTCTTAGCTTCTGAGAGAAGCTTCTTGATGGGTTTGCTAGTTTTCATAATGTATAGTGTTCATGTAAATTATATAGCCTATATATAATCAGGAAACTATTAGGTAGGCTAAAATAAACCTTGCATGTTAGTAGACATTGATATTCTCTTGATTTGTAGGCCCACTTACGGGTTAGTGAAATAATTCTGATGAAAAGTATAAAGAATTTTTTCAAATTAGACCAGTCATGATTCATAGTCATGATTATGAATTTGAGCAAAATTATTGTGATGAGCAGTTTATCTTGCAGCCCTAATATGGCGTATGTTTTGGTTGTTTGCCCTTATACCCAATAGAGGGAGACATTAAACCATAGACAAAAGATTTGCATTATCTCCATATTGTGTAATCATGCAAAAAGTGACTTGATGGGGTCAGTCTGTTTATCTACTGTGATATCATAAATATGTTAAAACACAATGTTGGACAAAACAGATTCTTTAATCAAATGAAATTGGTTGGTTAGTCATGTTTTGATATTCTCTATTATTTAATACAAATGTTAAAACTATTTTTAGCCGCTGTTTTAATTTCTGTTCAGTGAACAAAACATGAAGAAAAAATGATTTCCCTTTGTAACTACAGTGTGTTATTGAAATGATTTTGCTGTCTTATAATCTTTTGGAGACATTTATAGAGATGACACTTTTGATTATATATTTATGTTTGATTTTGTCCATTTTTTGTTGCACTCCTTAACAATATGAAGGGATGGACCTAAATATGAATAAATTACAATTACATTCTTTAAAAAAAAAAAAAAAAAAATTCCACATGCAAATAGTGTATAGTAGTTGTGTGTCTGCATGCAGAGTGTTATTTCAAGACAGACTGGCTTGTGTCCAGATGTCCTGTGGATTACAATCTTATCCACAGTATGTAGAGTTAGATGTCATGAAATGGGAAGGGATTTTGAAGATATTTGTAGTTCAGAGATTGAATGCCATAGTTCTCTTGATCATCCATAAGTCCTCTTCAGCATAAATGACACTTTGCTCACCTTCTCTCACCTCCGCATAACATAACAAATCTTCCTACAAATCCATAATCCCTTTTTTCTCCAACTTGCCCTACTTAATGTGTTCACAGGTCTGAATATTTACCTTTTTTCTCCTCTCTCTCAAGAGGATACAGCTTATTCAAATATCTTCTGGCTGATTTGTATACAGAGACCAGAGACAGACGATGACTTCCTGAGTGTCATGTCATGTCATTGTGTGTGTGTGAGAGAGGGAAAATACATGTCAGTGGTGCTGCCTCTGGTGCTCAGTAAGTATATTATATTTAGCTCATCACAGCATTCCTCATATCAGAAGTGTTCCAGCACTCATCCTTACCTTTATTGTTCAGTATAGGTGACACAGAGTAGGTGACACAGCACGCACACGCACACGCACACACACACACACACACACACACACACACACACACACACACACACACACACACACAAAATGTCTGGTTCACTATCTTTGTGGGGACTCTCCATAGGCATAATGGTTTTTATACTGTACAAACCGTATTTTCTATGCCCCTACACTGCCCCTACCCCGAAACCTGCCCTTCACAGGAAACATTCTGCAATTTTACTTTCTCAAAAAAACTCATCCTGTATGATTTATAAGCCTTTTGAAAAGTGGGGACCTCTGGCTGATTCCCACAATGTAGGTAATCTCAGGTTTTACTATCCTTATGGGGACATTTGATCCCCACAATGTAATATAAACAAGGGCACACACACACACACACACACACACACACACACACACACACACACACACACACACACACACACACACACACACACACACACACACACACACACACACACACTCAATCAATCAATCAATACATCAGTCATGAGAAATACAATGAGGTTCTCTGGATCACACTCTTCATCATTTGAGAACAACAGGGCTAACATTAAAACTGCTGTCTATAACTACAAGATTAACACAAATATATATAATGAGAATGTACAACATGAATCAATTTCCTAAACTGTATTTTTGTCTAACCCTGACTCATTATGGTACACTTCTATAAGTATTTATATTGGGACTACTTCAGACCAGTTTGGTAGGAACCGCTGCGGAAGAGCACATTGCCTGCGTGACTCGCCATAGGCATAAACAGAGAGAAGTAGCTCCAGCTGCAATGTTCTTCCGCAAGACGCATGCAGTTCTGTTTATCAAATGCTAACGCGCAAAAAGTTATGGACTGCAGCTTTAAAGTTGGAGGATATAGCCTAGTGCTTTGCGGGGATAGAAAAAAATGTAGGCCTACAATGTAGGCCTTGGGTACAACGTGACTGTACGAAGATGACACCTATCATATCGTAGAAAAAAGGGGGGAAATACGTCTTCAGCATATGCTAGTGGTAAACATATAGAGCAAGATGAATCACATTTGGCATTGTTTTGTATGTGCGATGAAAAGGAGGAGGAAGCGAAAGAGGAGAATATGGACGCGGTCATGCCATGAAGAGGCCAGTTTGACATGCCAATCTTATCTTGCAAATGGAGCTTGAGGTAAGTAATTTTTAGCGCCATGTCGTGTTGATCAATACGCCATTTCATGTTGCAGTTTTATTTATAGCTAGTCAAACGTAGGTCATAGCAAACACACTGTGTGAATATCATGCTAAATTTCGAACACTTACAGAAAATGATGGCAGGCTGTCAAGGACCGTCACACAACAGACTGCGCTTTCACTGTATGACGTAGACCACCGTTTAGGATTGGTCATCTTTTGTCTGGGACAGCCCAAAATCGTGCAATGTAACAGTTATATCTTGCATTATCTGAAGCCAGAACAGAGTTGTGATAGGTGGACATATATTTGGAAAGAGATGTAAAAGTTCTCTCCATCACTTATACATATTTCTTATGCTTCAAAATGGAGGTTCAGTTTCTGACATAGTTTTGGTTACTGCTACTAATTTAAACCGTCAGTGATTTTCAGAGATCTTTAACCTATAAACATCTATAAACATTAGGTCATTCTGTAATTAGGGGTACATTTCATGTCCGTGGACTCAATTATCAATTTTACCAATTTCTTATTAACTTTTCACTTCAAGCAATGATTGCTTTTATATCAGGAGACATTTATTATTAATTTAATACAAAAATCTAATAGATACCTATCTTTTATCTTGCAAAAATCTCATATTCTATACTGGAATTTGCTGTTTTTGTGCAGTCCAATTTGGTAAATGTGAGGTTTTGATCTTCTGATTAGCACCAAAATGCATGTTTCATGAATATATCTCTTATAAATATTTGTCCAAAATAATCATTAAATTATGAGAGAGGTGTTTTTAAAAATAATTTGCTCATGCATCTACATTATATCATCCATTTTGTGTGTGTCCGAGAAATCCAAGGGGGTAATCTAGCACTTGAAAAGCGTTCCACCCATAGGGGCGGCCATTGCTAACCAAGCCATCACCTGCTGTTAGCATCTCATTGACTCCCATTCATTTTTGAGTCACTTTGACAGTGAATAACTTTACATCTGAGGCGTTTAAAGACTCCGTTTGTCCATTGTTTATTTATAAAGAAACACAACAATGCATAAAAAGGCTCCATTACCCTGTATCTTACACTATCGCCCCATAGAAGCTGTTTTTGTAAAAATAGGCTAACGATTGCGTCATAACCAACGCGACTCTGTCGCACAGTTGAGAAATTACCATATAGACCTGAGGAGACGCTCAGAAACAATCTTTTACTGTCTATGAGGCAGTCGGGGGGACGTGGAGACATAAAGTCCAATAAAGTCAAGGGAGAAGAATGGGGAGAAGCCGATAGTGAGCCAAAAGCAACAGGAGAAAATATTTAAACAACGTGATTCAGATTTCACTTTCCACAACTACTAGAAGACCTACAACTGTCAGACAGGTTGCTTACGTCACAGCTACGTTGTCAAGCTCAGTTTGAGCCTGCGCAGTACGCTCAGCCATCAGGAAGTGAGTGCCTCTGACTGGCCTCATTTTTCCGCCGTTGAAGTCAATGGGATAGCTCTGTCCATTTCTTTTACTGTCTATGGAGAAATCAGTGTCAACCGTGTTACTCCCTATAAAACCCCCTATAAATCAGCAATGTTTTTTTCCAAAGTCACATGTCCAACATCAAATGAAGTCATTCCTTTTTTGGAGGTAAATTTGAAGACTGTGGTAAATTATAACTTCTCCTTTTCAATATATGATCTATATTGTTGTCGGCACATAGAGTAGGTTAATTGACTGTCAACTGTGTTATCAACATATTCTGGTAAACTTACATCACATATTATATTTATAAATATGTAGAGAAAGAATATAAAAACATAAATTCATCTAGGCCAACTACCAACTAATCCAAGGCCAGCAGTTTGCACAAGACCCAAAAATGGCCGAAATGTCAACTGTGTTACCTGTCAACTGTGTTACCCATCAACTGTTACAGTTGACAGTGATTCACATGGTTGACAATTTAATTTCAATTGTATTAATTGCTTGTACTTATTTTTGTTCAATTGAAAAAGAAAGTTATCGTTTTTAAGAGAGTTTTCTCTTTTCCTTCTAATGTGTCCTGTCATTGATGTTACTCCTGTCAGCTGTGTTATGTGTGGTTTTTATGTCAAATTTTACTTTTAAATGTGAACTAAACCGCCAGAAAAATAGATAGGGATATCTCTTGAGATGGAAATATTGGTAAGGATGGTAAATAAAACAAAATTCAGCATACTGTGGGTTTATAACACAGCATTTGACTGTTACACAGTTGACAAAATAATGAATCAAATGTTGATTTTCATTAACATTTAAAAAAAAAGTCATTAGAGCTTAAGCTTGCCAAATAATTAATTAAGCCCATTGAGGGCATATATTATTCAACCACCTAGTTTATTGATCAGAAAAGAACACTGATTTTCTGACTTTTTGGCTGACCTGAAATGTACCCCTAAATATAGAATGACTCTTTAATTTCCGCCATGCATAACATTCACCATATTAACCACGTTTAATGCTACAGACATAAAGGGATAGTTCACTTAAAAATGAAAATTCTGTCATCATTTACTCACCCTCGAGTTGTTCCAAACCTGTAAGAATTTCTTAATTCTGCTGAACACAAAAGAAGGTATTTTGGCCATTGACCATAGTACTGGGGTAGTCAATGGTTGCTCTAGCCTCTAGCTGCTTTGTTACAAACTTTCTTCAAAATATCTTCTTTTGTGTTCAACAGAACAAAGTAATTCTTACAGGTTTGGAACAACTTGAGGGTGAGTAAATGATGACAGAATTAAAATTTTTGGGTGAATTATCACTTTAAATCACCCTAACAACCACCTAGTAATGCCATAGAAACCATACAAAACACCCTCGGAGACAACTTGCTATCCCATATCAACCACCCAGAACACCCTAGCAATGCCACTGCAACCTCCTAGCAATGCCACTACAACAACCCAGAACACCATATAGTGTAACAGAGACCAGCTAGTGAGAGCTGTGCATGTAAACCTCACTCCCCTGATCTCAAGAGGTGTGTTAGCAACTTATGCTTGAGACTGTTGCCTTTAGCATCTTTGCTACTGCATCTGCCTCCCATGCTGGGAATGGCGGTTTGAGTCCCGCTCTGAACGTGGCAAGTAGGATGGGAGGGGTTACACTAACTTCCACTTAGCAATTACCTAGTATATACCATTAAAGCTAGCAATGTCCTAGCAACTATCTAGAACACCCTAGCAACCATCTTTACAGGTAATCACCACTCAGATTTGCAAAAAAATATTTGTTGAAGTCTTACATATATTTAACATCAACATTTAATGGGTGACGAGGGCTGAGTACTGGTCCAAATGCTGATTATTGCTTCACTAAAATAAGAGAGGGCTGCCCTAGTTTTCTATTCTCGTTTCTAGAAACCGCAAACTTCAAAAGGAATCTGTGTTCAGCTGTAACACTGCCAATCATCTGTTCATCAGTTCTTCGTTTTAGAAACTCTGGTAACTAGGGTGTTCTCGTTGTATCCTGAGCATACTGCATAAAATACATGAATTTCAGAATGCATAAAGTCTTTTGCTCAGGGATGTCTATACACATATAGGTTATATTTTCTTACCTTACACTATTATGCCTCTTCATTTAAGCAAACACCCTTCTGCTTTTACCTAGGTTTTAGACACTAATTGAGTACTGTCTGTATTTATTATTATCTTTATAAGGTAGGGTAGGAAATAAACATTTTTTGTTATACTGGTTAAACTTTCTTCACATCCTGACAGCAATCAATAATAAAAGTGGTATAAATATAAACATTGTACATATATCTTGGAAATCTCAGGACTTCCAACATTTAAAAAAAATCAATTATTGGATGTGGTCCGAATGCAATGATCCGATATCCTATCTGTCTGTCAACATATGTATTTACCTCTGTACATACCTCTGTCCACCCTGCTCGCGCAGACATCACACGTCATTGGCGCATTCCACGAGGCGTAGAAAGCCAGTCACGAGCATGACAAACAAACAGCAGCCACCTTTTACTCCTTTTTTCTGCGTTCACACCAATTCATAACCTTTATAACAAGATAGCAACCAATGACATTCTACCCAGAGCTGTTCACATCCTCAGACTTTTGCATTTCTATGTCAACAATATGAATGCCAAAATGAATCAACAGTCAGGTGGTAGTTGTAAGAGCTCTGTAAGTTTACGTTCATAATACTTGTAATGTTACTTTACTTTTACTTTGAGACACGAGGTCATTTAATGTTGTCTCTACCGGCTTACCTTTTGCAGGGAAGAAAATATATTTTGTTGAATTGCATGTTCATTTGATGTTTTCACTTTTGAAGAATTCGGTTCACAATGTTAATCTGGTTAACGTGAAAACAGTGTCACAACCAGGGCACTCGTTGATGCTTAATACATTATTATATGATGGTAAAAATGGGTTCAACAAGCTGACAGAAGTCAATCTATTTTTTTTGTTTTGTTGGAAATGTGTAAATTTAACTGAAGCTTATTGTTGTCATCAAGGGCGTAGCACCAAATTTTGGGCCCTGGGTACAAACCATCTTGCTGGGCCCCCGTACCATGTATGTGTATGTATAGAAAACGGACTTCTAAGGCCCCCCCCCTGCCTCGGGCCCTGGTTACTCAGTACCCTTTATCCCCCCAGTCCCACGCCCCTGGTTGTCATTGTAAATATTCACTTTCCCAAATGGCCACCAAGGAGAATTGGAGATGGTCACATTCAGTGGACAGACACCGACACAGTATTCTTTTAAAAAATATATTTATTTAAACAAATTACTACTAAAATCATGGAAGCTTGTGAATAGTTTTGAAGTGGCAAGTTTTGTTAATTCACAAGCCGAGTGAGAATCATACTTGCAAATGTAATGTTAATGAAACAAAACACAATGCAGAACTTTCAAAAGCAATATGAGTATTTACGGTGTGAGTTAATGTTGCAATTCTTGATGCGGCATAAATTTTCACAATTGCGAGTCGACAGAAAATCAAAACAACCTAAACTCACTAGCAGAAAGGCAGCGCGATATAAACAAACCAGTCCAGAACTCAACACTGCGTAAAGGCAGCTTCACATTCTCTATATCAACCTTCTAGATGGCAGGCAAGTCTTCCAATTCAGTAGAAAAATCGGTCCTCTTTATAACATAAGCATCACGTCCAACAACATATGTTGTGATTTTCGGTTTATATAGCTAAACCAGCACATTACGGACCTTCCTCCATCTCGTCCATTCTATTTTTTCACTTCCTGCGCTCCATCTGAATTTCGTGCGTCATCAGAACCACATGATTGCAAACAAGCTTTTCCAAACTGGGAGTGGAAGTGCTGCCATACCTGTCAACATTTGGGTATCAAAATCTGGTTATGGGCGGGGTCCGGGGTGGCATAAATCCTCACATTAACCCATAATAATAATACTTTTAATTTGTACCTGTGCTCTTCCTACTTGTATAACAACTTAACAAGTTGGAAATATACTTGTTATCAGTTTGCACTTCAAACGTTATGAATTATAGATTAATCCTTATTAAAGGTAGGCTACTGAAGTTATTTACTCAAGAGCAGAGCATATTTAGTGAGCTATTACTTTTGTTCTTTACATTGTCATTATAAGTGGTTACTTTAAAAGATCTTCCGCTGTCGCACATGATATGGATGTGAGATGCTGAAGGCGCAGTTACAAAACTTAGCTACAAAACGCGCGACTGTCCCCCACCCTATTCCTCTTCAGAAAATTAAATTAGCTGTCCCATTGATCACGGTATTGACACGAGAGTTTGGGATTTTTTGGCAGGAGTCTCTGTTTTGTTTTAGTTTTTTCCCCGCGTTGTCACTCGTCATCTGACCTCACACACTAACCTCGCTACAATGGCCACCTACAGTACTGTAGTAGGCTACTGCAGATGGCAGTTATCGCGAGGCTAGTTACAGAGCTCAGATTGGATTATTATTATTTTTTTCCGGAATTATTTTTTTTTAATAACGCAGGTTAAAATACGGGATATTTACAGGAAAATACTTATATAGGAGGACGGCGGGAAAGAAATACGGGACTTTCCTGCACTCATACTTGACAGATATGAGTGCTGCGTGATAAAGGGTTAGTTCACCCAAAAATGAAAATTAGCCCATGATATACTCACCCTTTAGCCACCCGGAGCCGTGTGGAACACTTTTATGATGGATAGATGCACTTTTATGGACAACAATTTACTCCCATTAAAGCTTGGAAGCATTTTTAATATAACTCTGATTTTATTCGTCTGAAAGAAGAATGTCATATACCCCTAGAATGACTTTAAGGGTAAGTATATCATGGCCAAATTTTCATTTTTGGGGGAACTAACCCTTTAAATACCCCCCACCCCCATAAATTTTGTGTCTGAAAGGAAAACTACTACATATGCATATGCAATAAAGGTCGGCTGCAAAAATAATTCTGTCCACACCTTTTCAGGGCTCACTTTTCACTGTCTTTAGTAAATCCTGACAGTAGTTTTTAACGTTAAAAGAGGGTTTGCTCTGGCGCAAGCTGTTAGTAAATCTGGCCCTAAGTGTTGTATTTATGGACTTCATAGGCATCTACTTGTGTTGTTCATAAATTGTTGGCCTTGTAAAGACCTGTCATACATTAATCATGGTCTTGCATTGTGGCTGCAGAGATGCTGTATTTCTCTTCTTTTCCTGCCACGCAGATGAGAAATGACATGACTAACTTAACCAAAAAACATTTGTCTCAGACACACAGGGAAACTTTGCTTGCGAGAAGCTAATTTTGTTGATGCAAATGTACAGCTTTGCATACATAATAGGTCGACTGCCAGATGCAGAAACAAAGGACTAAAGGGAAATGAGCACAATTTCACAAACAGCCATGGCTGACGTGCACAGGGATGAACGAAATGATTTTCTTGCATGTAATCCTGCATTTGTTCACAATAAAACATTTCTCTTTCTTTCTCCCTCCATCACAGATGTGCTGTCTCGCTCAAATGTGCTCTTGTCTGGGGATGAAATCAAAAACAAGCTTGTGTTGCTCCCTGTGCTGTCAGCAATGGTTTCTGAGAGAAAGAGCGTGACTGAGAGTCACCATTGAGAGCTGAACAGCATCATGGGTAAGAACAAACAGAATCAGTAACAAAGGCAAAAGTGTAGCCCCCAAATCCCAATGCGCCTCTTTTGATTCTGTTTTATCTTGATGGTGTAGTTTTAAAAATCAATAATAACAAAGCAAGCAGATTCGCACTTCATGACTTAAAATTCAGATACCCAGGGGCAGTGTCTTCTGAGTTGAGGGTTTTTATGTGGCTGGATCACTATCATGTAGTAGAAATAATTTAGGGAATGTTGTTTGGATGATAAATATGCCCATATTATCCCTAAATAAAAATAAAATAATAACGGGAGGCACCGCATGGACTAACACGGCTGATCTTTTTGTCATTGTGTAAGCTGACCTAAGCCTCACCCTCGGTTCACCGACGGGCTTATAAAAGAGATCTCATGAATGCTGTCTTCACAAACAAGCAGTGACAGACAAGTGACAAGCTCTTCATGATCCATCTGTCACCTGAGCCAAACCTGACTGAGTAGGTGTAGAAGACTACACAAATAAGCATACACGCACTGTCACACAGTGAGAGAGCACAGAGAGGTGTGTAATGAGGTCACGAGATCAGCATGACATTTAGGAAAGACCCTGGAACAGAGTTGTGTTCGATTAATTCATAGATTTCAAGTGACGTCATACCATCTGGAGAGCAAAACAAGGCTTCCCCTAGCTATTTTAAACAGGTTTGTTTTAAGTAATATTAAAACCCCAAATTCAGCATACATCTTATTAATAAAACATGCTATGCACAGGCAAGCAGCTGAACCCAGACTATTTATGTATTCTAGATATCACCTGAGAGATGATCTAAATATTCATGGTTTAAAACATAAACATTGTGATAATTGAAAGGCCTGTACTGCAGTTCTATGGATTTTTTGGCCTCCCGGTCTCAACGCTACTCATGTGAACGGAAACTATGAATATAGAGGAAGGAAAATTAACTTTTTTTCCGGTACCAAAATGTATACATTTCTTTTATATAAGCAATGTCACACAAGCACGAGTATTGTTGTCAGGTGTGTGTTGTGGCTGGTCCTCATGTCACAGGTCTGCCAGTATTTGGGAAAACAGGACGGTTGCGACTGTGATATTTGCTTGCCAACAGTCAGTGGATCTTTATGAAATAGGGTGGACATCTCTTCTGTGCATCTAGCCAATGGTCTTATTTATGACTCGTTCAGTCATGAACTAGATGTTCTAGTTGGCACACACTGCTCCGTTACATGCAATCTGCTATCAGTCACATTCTTTACTATATATGTCACAAGCTGATTCTGCAGTCAATGAGCTTGCTTTCTCAACATTGAAATAGTCTGGTTCAGTGTTTGCTATAAACTGGTCCTGGTCAGAGTTCCTCTGAAGCCTAGAAGTAGATCTCTAGATCCCAGTTACTTCTTCTGTTTTAGCTCCTCCAAAAATGAAAATACATCCAAAGCAGAACAGTTGTATGTCTTCGAGCAACACAGTAGAGTTTTACCCCACACTTGTGACTTTTAAATCCTTTTATATAACGCTTATTTGAATATTTGAAATTATTTGAAATATACCGTATTTCAGTGATCATTTTAGGGATTCTCTAGCCTGACGTGTTCATACTCAATTTTACTCAGAATATGAGTCTGAAACTGCTCCATTGGGCTGTAATTATGGGGCGTGCTTCAACCGAGGCAGGAAAGACCTCAATTGGATAGAGCTACAACCAATCAGAGCAACGAAGCGACGTCAACAGAGCACTGTGTTGCTAAGTCCGCGTTTTTTTCCCGCGGTTTGTTTTCTATGTCCGTGGGTTTTAAGCGACTATTATGTGATATATAGACCCATGAGTGCGAATTTTAGCAGGCAACCTTGCCAAAATAACACACATTTTACCCCCCAAACACCATTTTTTTCCCGGAGGACCCCCCGAGAAGCTATTGTTTAGGGCTAGTAGTTGGTGGGTTTTGTTGTAAAAACTTGGCAAGCGTGCGCTGAAATAAACAATCTTTGCCGGTGTTGTAAAAAAATAAAATAATTTAATGATACACAGAGTACTTACCCAACATGAACATCACTTTTGAGAGAAATTGTGAAGGTGAATGCATATACAAACAAGCTCTCCGTTTAGGATTCGAAAAAATATAATCCAAGCCCCTTTGATGACGTGCATGATTACGTTACTGTTGATCATCTGTCCGTTATCGTCTAAAGCCCGCCTTGATGATTTCATTGGTCTGAACAGTTTCTGTTCAGGGATAATTACTCCTCTATGGATCGAGGCCAGACCAAACTGCTCGACCTAAAAATGTTGTGGGCGGGGCTAAGTTCGGCTGGCATCCAGGCTAGGGATTCTCATTAGCTACATGAATCTCCAACTTATTACTTTATTATTAAATGACTGTAATATTAAGATACATACAGATACATGCCCGTAACAGGATTATAAGTGTCATTTCTAAGTGTCTAATTTCTTTCATTGAGGTCTCCAATGTTTTGGGTTCTTTCGCCCTTACAGATTCCCTCATAAATATTTCTTCTTTTAAAAGGTGACAAATGTTTTCTCCTTTTTGATGTATGAAAAAGCCTATTCAATGTAATGAGTCCACTAAAGTAGATTTAGGAACATTTACTCATTAAACCACACACACACACACACACACACACACACACACACACACACACACACACACACACACACACACACACACACACACACACACAAACACACACACACGCATACTTGATTGAAAATCACTGTTAATGCTAGCACGAAAAGGAAATATGCACACACAAGCACACACAATCTTTACCAGCATGTGTCCACAATTAATGGATGACTTTAGTGCAAATTTGATTGAGAATACATGCAGGTCTGCCAAGGAGTTAATGGAGGAAAAACAAACCTGTAGTATTCATCTGAGAACGAAAGGGAATAAAATAACAAACATAAAAGAACAAACAGAACATACATTTTCTTTTGGTTAGCTATCAGTTATCTACAATAAGTAAAAAACAGATTGTATGGACACACTATTTAACACTAAGAGGGTGTTATCTGAAAACTAATCAGAGAGATAATAAGAATGCTCATTACTGAGTGTTATTTTTAGCATTATAAATGTGACACATTGGCCCATAAAAAAAGTGAATTTAAAGGAATAGTTCACCCAAAAATGAAAATGTTAATGTCTGCTCTAGATCTCATCCATGAGTAAGATCTTTTCACACAATCAAATGATATCCACAATATTATGATTCATTCACGATTCAGACTTATCCAATTCTTGATTTTAACTCACTGACTCAATGATCCATTGACAATGGGTGCGTTTACGTGCACGTTCTTAAGCCGATTATGCCTAATAAGCCGACAACGAACATGGTCATGTAAAGTCGGTAACCCGTTTTCTTTTACTAGAGTAAGGTCATAGACGGCGTAAGCATAAACCGATCGGAACAGTTAGTTTTTTGCCTCTTACCGCGTTTTCTCGCTGCATGTAAACTCATTAACCTGCTTTCTGTCGGCTTATTGAAGTGCGCACGTGTGATAGGTGACAAAAACGCAAACTTAAATGCATCCAGACAGAGCGAGTGAGTTTTGCATGAAATAAGGACATATATCACAAACACAGACTCTTTTAAAGGGTTAGTTCACCCAAAAATGAAATTTATTTCATTAAATACTCACCCTCATGTCGTTGAAAACCCGTAAGATCTTCGCTCATCTTCGGAACACAAATGAACGACGGATCTGCGTCATATTCTCGCACATGCGTCGAGTTCATGTCAATAACTTGGTGGATAAAGTCGTTATTTAGATTTTTGTGTGCACAATAACTATTTTTGTTGCATTGTAAAATTATTGTACAGCTACTCTAATGAGATGGACTTTGTATCGATGTTTTTAGTGCCTTTTATGAGTCTTGTGAGTGGGAATGAACTGAATGCCAATGGAGGCCTTTCTGAAGCCTTTCTCAGCCATCAGCTTTCAACAAAAATATCTTCATTTTTGTTCTGAAGATGAACAAAGGTCTTACGGGTGTCCAACGACATGAGGGTGAGTAATTAAATGAAACAATTTTCATTTTTGGGTGAACTAAGACCCAGAAAATTGTAAAGATGTGTTCTGATCTCATGCAGCAGAAGTAGAAGAGGTCAAAATGCCTCATCTGTAACTGCATTAGAGAATAATATGAGCCGCGAATCGCCCGCTGACATGGTGCACACTTTAACATCACAACCGACGTAACATTTTGAATACTCAGAGTCAGATACGGACATTATTATGCTTGACGTCACTACAAGGAAATAACACGGTTTATTAATAAAGTCATGTAAACGCAGTTTACTTGCATCGTCAGTATACTGGTTTGCATGTAAAAGGGGAAAACTGGTTATTTCAATAAGCTGATATTTGTGAGTTATCAGCTTACTGCTGTGCATGTAAACACACTCAATGACAGCAGTTTTAAAGCTGGAGAGGACAATTATTAGAACATTTAAAATACAATCTGCTCATAAATTCACCAAACATATAGTAATAATATTTGTCAAGTGTTATGGAATGGCATATTGGTACCTGTATATTTTAGTTAACTTACTGTATGTTTTATTAAGTGATATTAGTGTACTGATCTAGAACTAAATCTGCTTTAAAAACTACTGATAACCACCAAATAACATGGTGAAACTGAATTCCTCTAAACATGGCTAATAATTGTATAGAGAGGGTTATCTTTTAAATAATATAAAAGAGGAGAATAGACTACTATATCTCGCCAAATGGCATGGACAAACAAAGATGTAAGATATGGATTACAGCTATGATGATGGTGAGGAGGAGCATGCAGCTGATAGCTGTGTTGCTAATCAGGCTCCTGCTGAACTAGGTCAAGTGCCACTATCCATGTCTGATGTAACCAAACCCCTACATTGAACCATCTCCATAGTTACCCAGCACAAGCACAGAGGGGTTTTGACTGAAGTGGAAAAAAGATAAAAAGGAAAACAATGACATTAACCGAGGACAGGCAATGCAAATCTAGAAATGGTGTACTCGTGTGTCAGTAAGAGTCACTTTATTCGGGACTTAAAATCATCAAATAAACAGGTTGACTTTCATGTTCATACACATACGCAAGTGAAATACTTTGGTTTTGGGCGGTGACATTAATACTAAAGTGCAAGAAAAAATCAGTGAAAGTACAGTGCATGTCATAGTTGTTAGGGGATTTCTGGATCAGTGGGCTTGCGATGCCCGTCACATGCTGTAGACTGAACTAGAGTCATCAGGGTCACGTTAATCACAGAAAGGTCATCGAGCTCCGCGGACAACTTAATCTCTTCATGCCCCCTTTCTGTTTAGGTCCCAATGCTGCTAAACACAAGGCCACTATCATAAGTCTCATTCTGGAATGATTGTGATTTTCATTAAAATACCAATACCCTCTAAACTAAAGTGCTCCTGCACGTGCCTTGTTGTCTGTATGCATTTTGCACTGAACATAATTTGAACTTTTTACAAATCTGAGACCATACATGCCTCAATATTGCACAAGAAATGCCACGGTATTCTTGTTATTATTGCAATTTGTTGTCCAAAGAAGTTATTAACTTAATATGTAATTTTATAGGTAATATGTAATGTTTTATAGCCTGACAAGCCAGACCCACATCAAGATGTTTGGTCTGGAAACTAACTATTGACAGGGCTCAATCTGAGGGGCGGGATAAACGTTTGTCTTTCAAACTCCCTCTGCACGTGATAGGATAGCGCTACAACCAACCAGAGCAACGAAGGTGAAGCAGAGCTAGCTGACAGATTAAACTTTCGCCATATCCGGTCGGCAAAACTCTGAACACATCTTCCCGTCCTTCGGATGAGACGTTAAACCGAGGTCCCGACTCACTGTGGTCGTTAAAAATCCCAGGTGGGCGTTCTGGCGCAATATGGCTGCCGTCGCATCATCCAGGTGGATGCTGCACATTGGTGGTGGTTGAGGAGATTGCCTTGAAAAGCGCTATATAAATGTAACTAATTATTATAAATTATTATTCTCTTCTTAAGAATGACTTCAGTGCCGTTCTTTGTTCTTTTCTCAGAGAAAAGCTTAACTCCAAGACTTCCAGAGTCGCGGTCAAAGCTGATTCGAAAGACCGCCGCTCGCCAGCTTCTGTGTTTACTAGAAGCTTAACTGTCATTATGTTAAGCCCTGCCCACCAACTCTATACACGATGTGATTGGCCCGACCAGAGTTTGGCTTTTACAGCTCAGAAGTGTATTGAGAGTTGCTAGACGACACTCGCGGCAGATTAGATTTGCTGCCGCTAGGGTGCGTCTAGATTTCTAGGCTAGTGTCCTTGATTTTTGCCAGGATCAGTTGAAAATGCTCGTCCAAAATAATATCCTCATATCTTGCCATTTTGGGAATAATGGGATATTGAGCAAAGAAAAGAAATTTATAAGAAAATATTAATCCGAGCTAAATAGTGTTAATATAAATGTAGATTCATATGTTGTTTAAACAAAGGAGAACGGTTCAATGTATGAAGAACACAAACTCAGCAGTCATTTAATTTTAATCTTTATTAACTTACCAAACAAATTAACAAAAAATGTATACATATTAAGAGCCAGTGTAATATCAAAATATCAGTTCATTTTTACTTTGAAATTGTATCTAGTATGAAGGCAATCGGATAACAAAACAAAATAAAATAGTCTTTTTTCCCCAGAGGTATTTTCTGGTTAATTATTTAATATTAAATTAAAAAGGAATTTAAAAAGTCACAACTATCAATGCATGCCAATAAAAAAAAAATCGAAAAAAAAAAGAAAAGAAAAAAAATCTTGGAGACACCTCATTTACTAAAGTAATGGAGAGTGTTTTCAAAGCAAACACACGCCTTTAGTTATGAAATGATGGCAATATTACAGAAGATGAAATGTTGTTTCAATATATAAACAGAGATACACATCAGAGCATGTGGCGATTTAAACATTAAGAAAATATCTGGAGTGCGGTGTATTCTGTGAAGTGAACAGTTTAGAATCACATTAACATCACTAGAATATCAATATTAATATCTGAACTATTGCAAGATTTATTTATTATTATTTTTTGTATAAAAATGCAAGTGACTTATGCCTGTACGTGCAATACCAAGCCTATCTCACAACCTAACTATTTAACATGGTGGTGGTTTTGTATGAAAACATAATTTTTTTTGGAAAAATGTAAGCCTGAAAGTCCACCCCTAAACATAATTATCACTGGGTATTGTAAGCAGATTGTACAAAACATATGAATGAGACCATAAAAATAAGACACAGCATAACTGCCAGTCACGATATTGGAGTTGGTCTTTCCAGTATTTCCCATTATTAATGCCTGTAGTACAATCTGGTCAGAATGAGTTCTATACCAAGGTATAATACTTTAAAACAGGTGTCTGTTTAAATTGCTAACCCTTAAAAAAATGTGTAATAGCCACGCAATAGCTTAGCAAACACAACTAATTAAAGAAAGAAATGTATTTTATTTGTATAATAGGAAGTCCCTGTCTGTAGTCCAGTGTGGGTCTCTAGCTCCAGCTATTGTGTTTTAAAAATATTGTGTACGCTCACAAAAATATCTAATAATTTCAAGTCTGCAGAAAGTCAGACAGGGCTTGGAGATATAAGGATGTCTTTGTCCTCAGGATGATTGACAGGCAGACATGTTTGAAGTTCAGCAGCAGTCATTCCTCACAAGCCTCAGCCAGATGGTGTTGAGAGAGGATGGAGTCTCCTCACATAAAGTTTTCAGCTATTGAGCGTGTAATGAATAATGTTCACATAAATATGAGATTCGCATTGGACACTGCAGTCGTTTGGAATATATATGGAATTCTGGGATACATCAAAGTGAAAGGCATTGCAAATATTTCTGTATATTCACTGTCAGTCGTACATCGCTGTGCTTGTTTTATCTCTCTCTCGCAATTTTGCTATCACTCACCTAATAAAATCATTTCAGATCAATATTTTACATCCATTTATTTGGTAAGTATAGCCATTAAGTCGAATAATACAATCAGCTGGTCATTAAAGCTAAATGATAATGCCACATTGCCCAGCTGACTCTATAGTTTACTTAAGATCCAGGAACGGTTCTTTGTACAATTATATAGAACATTATTTTGTACATTTTAATTGATAAAATTAAGGGGCCTGATACAATCCATTTTTCTTGCAGCATCCGAATAACACTCATTGTAGTATATTCTCAGACATATATAAAAATGTAAAGTTTATAATCATTTCAGCATCTGGAAGAGATACAAACTAGGCCTTCAAAAGCAATTTAAACTTAAAGCCATTTTGAAAAGTCTTTTTAAAGCCATGAGTGTGGTATAAATGGTGCTCACTCAGATATAGATATATCTTATTCACACCTGCCTGGCAGACTGGCTGCTTCTGTTGGTTTTTAGATGTGTGAAAATTGTGTGAGAACTGAGACTTGTGATAATGACAGACTTGCAACAGTGTCTTTAATAAATTTCAGTTACGCTCAGCTGCCGCTGATGTTTCCAGGCTGCTGCACTTGACTTCATCTGAGGAGGGGAAATGCACACAGTCATTTGTAAATTAACTTCTCTAAACTGAAACACATATAAGCAGACAAAAGGCAGCATATATTTAGTTGTTCCCCTTTAGATCATTGTACTAGTAGTGTGGATCAATGTTAATAACAAAACCGCTTTTTAGCCTTAATTATTCTCTTACACACCTGCACTCTGGCTGTGTGATATCTGGGTTTGTGAAGCGGACATCTGTGTGATCTCTTCAGAGGGTGTGTGTGTATGGCTGGAAGGGTCTGTGGTTCTCAGGTCATCTGGGGGCCAACGCAACTCTCCGCTCTCCACCTCTCCCTCTGTGGGCTCCACTACGATGGAGGGCAAGCGCTTGGACAGCTTGGGGTGGCGCTCCTTTGTGTCTGGAAATATCTGAAAATAGACGTTTTATCTTTGAGATAATGTAGATGTTGAATGTTCCACTTATGTTTATCGACATAAAGAAACAGCTCACCTACTGTATATGGAAAATGCTGTCATCATTTAATCACATGCATTTTGTCCCAAACCTTTATTAATTTTTTATTTTCCATATAACACAATAGGGAGTTACTGAATATTTTGGCTTTTTTTTTCGTCATTTTTTTTTTTCATATAATGAAAGTGAAAGTGGACCAGGGCTGTCAAGCAACAAACAACACCATAAAAGTGTCCATACTATAACTTTTTGTCATGAACGTTACAACATTTATACCAATGATATCTTACATTAAATTCCAGGCTATTAATCACACCAAGCTATTGTATGATATGAAGTACTTTAATGGCATTTTCATTATATGAAAAGAGCAAGCATGTTGTGCAGAAGCAAAGTGTTTAAACAACACGAAGCTGAGAAAATTATGAAAATGATCTTTACACAGTATTCACACAATCTTAAAGGTGTCATGAACTGGCAAAGTTAATTTTCCTTGAGCTTTTGACATGAGGTCATCATACTAAAGGAGTATCCTGTAAGTTTCAGAACAGAAAACTTTCTTGTTAGTTCAAAAATGCCTTTTATTGTAACCAAGTCATGTCACCTTTATTTATATAGCGCTTTTTACAATGCCGATTGTTTCAAAGCAGCTTTACAGTATTAAACAAGAAAATGATGCAACAGTATTTTATTCGGCTGTACAGAGAAAACAGTGATGTCATCCAGCTCAGATAAATTATCATATAATGCCAATGTGGGCAGATCACTAATATGGTTCAATATTTAGTGTCCCCAACTAAGCAAGCCAAAAGCTAGAGGTGACGGTGGCAAGGAACCAAAATTCAGAAATCAGGTGACAGAATGGAGAGAAAAACCTTGAGAGAAACCAGGCTCAGTCGCCAGTTCTCCTCTGGCCAACGAACAAACAGTGTGTGATTATAATTCAGGCAACATTTCAAGTCAGAAATTACATTAGATCAGAATATTCTGAATATTTTTTGAATAATAGCCCAGAGAACTGAGAAATACTTAGAGAAATATCTATGACAGATAGGTGAAAGTCCGTCTCTGCAGAAGAAAATCAACGTCTACTTCATCAACAACAACGTTGGCCCCGCCCACTGGCATGCTAGTGAGATGATAAGGAGACAAGAGCGATCACTGGACTAAAAATAAATAACATTACCTTCCAACGAATCTTAATGCTAGGAATGTGGTTATTTAGTTTCAACTATGTGTACTAATGTTAGTTAGTGTGCAGAAATCAAGTTGCATGACGAGTTTACTGAATTCATAGCCTAGAAATCTAGACGCAACCTAGCGGCAGAAAATCTAATCTGCCGCGAGTGTCGTGTAGCAACTCTCAATAGACTTCTGAGCTGTAAACGGCAAACTCTTGTCGGGCCAATCACATCGTGTATAGAGTCGGTGGGCGGGGCTTAACATAATGACGGCCATGTTGTGTTTGCGTGCTTCTAGTAAAGACAGAAACTGGCGAACGGCGGTCTTTCGAATCAGCTTTGACCGCGACTCCGGAAGACTTGGAGTGAAGCTTTTCTCTGAGAAAAGAACAAAGAACGGCACTGAAGTCATTCTTAAAAAGGGAAGATGTGTTCTGAGTTTTGCAGACCGAATACAGCGAAAGTT
Source organism: Pseudorasbora parva (assembly GCF_024679245.1). Classification (NCBI taxonomy): domain Eukaryota; kingdom Metazoa; phylum Chordata; class Actinopteri; order Cypriniformes; family Gobionidae; genus Pseudorasbora; species Pseudorasbora parva. The sequence goes on along the minus strand of NC_090188.1, from coordinate 9,476,584 downwards.
TAATCTGTCAACTAGCTCCGTTTCACCCTCGTTGCTCTGGTTGGTGTAGCGCTATCCTATCGCGTGCAGAGGGAGTTTGAAAGACAACCGTTTATCCCGCCCCTCAGATTGAGCCCTGTCAGTGGTGAGTTTCCAGACCAAACATCTTGATGTGGGTCTGGCTTGTCAGGCTACTGAATTCATGCACTCAACATGTCTGTGATCGGTTACAATGCTCGTTACAGCAACCTTTCATGCCATGATCTAAATATAATGCTATAATCAACATTTTTCACAATTAGTTAACCTTGTGAACTGTAACAGTAAAAACAAGCTAAACATTTTCGAGAGAGGTTTCACATGTATAACTTGGAGCTATTTCATATGCAAAGATGTTTGCCAATCACAGCAGTGGGCATTTATACTGAAGTCTCACAGCAGACACAACCCTTCAAATCAGAGGGCTAAAATCAGAAGTTTTATGAACATTTTTGATGTAAATAAATGTCATGATAACATTGTAGGTGCACCCCACGAAACATTATAAAACAATGCAGTTAATGACCTCTTTAATTGAGAGATCAGATGACATTGAAGAAACTGATCAACTCTTGGGATGAAATGATCAATGAAAAGACTTGGACGAAGACACCAACCTGAAAGGAAACGCCTTGCTCTCCGGTGTCACTCATTGTGAAGTCTTCTCGACTCTGTTCTGGGTTGTTCATTATGTCTGTCATTCTAACAAGGAAATGAAGAAAAAATTAGCTTATCTATATCTTTTTATCAGTTTCGCTTCTTTATTATATAGACCTTGTGGCGCTAGAGAAACATGCACGCAGCCATCTTTAGAATATTGTTGTTTTTGCGGTAACTCTGTATATATCTATGGCATCGCTGGTGAAGGGGATTTACTTGTAGTAGAGTTAAGAAAAGTTATTATGAGCATTGTAATGTTTGAAGCAGATGTCTTAACAAATGGAAAGATTTTAAAACTAGCAGTTCATTCATAAATACATAAGATCACTGTGGAAATACAGACCAGAAGTCAAAAGACAAAGAGCACAGTGCTGAAAAGGGGAGGACTATAAGGTCTATAAACAAATGCCTGCTGATGAAGAACACAAGGAAGATGAAGTATCTACAGTCACAGCTAGGTTTCCACAGGGAGAGGAGAGAATACAAACGCAAGCAGAACTTTTATTAATAGAAAGTAACAACACTCAGGATTGAAACACTTGGATACTTATTTTACCCCTCATTACACAAGATAATGAGGTGTAAAATAAGGCACAGTTGGAACTGATCGATCTAATAAGTAGCCATAGCAACCAAGGACACAGGGACTCAAAACAGGCAAGGAAAAATAAACTCAGGGAACTCAAAAACAGACAATACGTGACATCTATAGTAATCAAAAAATATATATTCTAAAAGCCTACTGTTTAACAATATAGGGCCTGTAGTGTTTAAAATAAATATTTCATGCTCACTAAGGATGCATTCGTTTGCATTTAAAATAACTCATTTCTATTTTAATATTTTTCAAAATATAATTTATTCCTTTGATGAAAAGCTGAATTGTTTTAGCCATTACTCCAGTCTTCAGTGTCACAAGATCCCTCAGAAATCAATCTAATATGCTTATTTGCTGGTCAGAAAACATTCTTAGTATTAGCAATGTTGAAAACAGTTCTCAATACGCATCTTTTCAGCATTCATTGATGAATAGATTGATCAAAAGAACAATGTGTTTACTGTCACTTTTGATCAATGTGATGAATATTTACTGAATAAAAATTTAAATCTTACTCACCACAGACTTTTAAACAGTAGTGTATATGTTGTTTGAATTGTGTAATTAGAACAAAACTTCAGATTATAACGCACCAATGTATAACTTTTGCTGAGCAACACTGAGGGAATAGTTCACCCCAAAATGATCATTTTGGAATGTAATTTCAGTCCTGACTTTTTTTCTTCCATGGAACACAAAATAATCATGTGACCAAGAAAAAAACAATGATAAATATCATTAACGCAATATAATCAATAATCAATAATTTAATTTTGACCCATATGACTCTTATAATTTAAGTGTTCGCATGGCCTCAGATTACTTGTAATATTTAGCACATATAAAACTGCTTTTATGGTGTTTGGTCCTTATTAGATCTTGGCAGTATAAAATACTATCCACTTTTGTTGTATGGAAAATAGCCACTTGGATATTTAGCCAAACATATAATTTTGTGCTTTATAGGAAAAGAAAAAAACACAGGGTAGAAGCAGGTGAGTAAGTAATAACACAATTTAATTGTGAGTGAACTATTCCTTCAATAATAATCAAAAAATACTTTGATCTAAATTCATGCTCCAACACGAGTTGCAGCATTTGCATGTTTGTTCAGTCTGTGATCCCTAAAAAAATCCCTTCCTGTCTCCCTTTCAAACTGACAGGGTTTTAACGCATACACACAACCAAGCACGCTAGCTATACTTTGCTCCAGGCTTTGACTGCACTGTGATAGTGTGTTTGCAGGTGGGTATGCAAATACGAAGCGTGGTAAAATAATGAAACAGTCCTCCATCATTTTTATTCAGATTGATGGCGGTCTAAAGGCCTGATCCCTGTTTGCAGTCTGTTGAACAGACAAAAGTCATAGTCGAATGCTGAAGGATAATAAAACTGTGAACACACTAGTACACCCACCCACATGCACACTCACAAATCCTGTTCAATTATTCAGCAGTTAAAAGCTGGATAGCACAAAGACCAATAAAAACTAATCATGTCATTTTGGAAATGAAACCCAAATTGATCAAATTGCTTAGGCTAAGGCAGTGCCTAGTGTTTGCTAACTGAAAAGGAAAACATTAAAAATTATTTCTGGTAAATTAAATAAAGCTGAAATAAAAGGAAGAATTATTAGATGAAAACCATCTTTTGTTGAAACTGTAATCTCGGTTTCCTGAGTAGGGAACTAGACGCTGCATCTGAATTATGCTTTGGGAGCACTTCTGTGTGACAGGTCTCTGAAGCGTGTAAAACAGAGCTATTCTATTGGCCAGTGGTAGTCATGTAACCAGGGGCGTAGCCATCTTTTCAGAAGTGAGGGGGACAGAAATGTTGTAATACCATTTATTTATTTTTGGACCAATATAATTTATGGCATCTCTTGCTTTTAATTGGGCAAGATATCAAATACACTGCTGAACAATAACCACTAATTAATATCTATATTATTATTCTCCTATTTTTGTGCCAATTTTATGATTGGGTTATATACTACAAACACTTCTGCATTAAGACTCCATAGATTTTATGCAATGTAAAAAATATATATATATTTTGATGTAAACCATGCTGTTCTCTATGTGAATATATAGTAAAGTGTGATTTATTCCTTTGATCAAAGCTGAATTTATCATCATTACTCCAGTCTTCAGTGTCACATGATCCTTCACTAATCAATCTCATATGAGGATCTGATGATCAACACACATTTATGATTATTATCAGTTGTGCTGCTCATAGTGCTGCTTAATTTTTGTGGAAACCATCTAAACATTTGTGGTAAAATTAAAAAAGAGAGAAATTATTACTTTTGTTGATCAGACATGCATTAAATTGATCACAAATGATATTTTTAATATTACAAAAGTTAATAATTTATTAAATAAATGCTGTCCATTGAACTTTCTATTCATTAAAGAATTCTGAAAATTAACAGGCTATCATGGTTTCCACAACATTTTAAGCTTCACAACTGTTTTCAACACAGATAATAATCATAAATGTTTCTTGATTATGAAATCCTCATATGAGAATGATTAGTGAAGGATCATGTGACACTGAAGACTGTAAGGATAAATTAGCTTTGATCACAGGAGTAAATTACTATATATTCACATAGGAAAAAAGCTGTTTTAATTTGTAATAATATTTCACAATATTACTGTTTTAACTATATTTGATTACATAAATGCAGCCTTGGTGAGCAGAAGATACTAAACATTAAAAGCTGCATTATTCATATGATAGCCCACTTTGTCAATAAATAGCCTACATTGAGATGACTTGAAAAACACACATAAAGCATTTTTTTCGCAATCGTCTGATTGTCGTCGTCACGTTTCATCATCATGATTGTTTTCCTTCAGCTGCAGCTCCAGCGTGACTGGATATTACCTCTACGAATCCACTTTTGGACTTTCTGTGAGAGAGCCCTCCTCATATTTAGATTCGAATAAAATGACATGTCATGCATAGATTATTTTTTGTCTCTGAATTGAAATCTTGATGTATTCACATTGGTTTCTATGTAAATACAGTTGCCCGTGACCTCAAGAAGCGCGCTATCAACCGAGATTAAAGAAAGCTGTTTTTAGCGTCCCTGTTAACTTGCCCGCCCCCGCGCAGGGTAGCGCCGGTTCGAATCCCGCTCGGAGCGGGTCGACTTGGATCGGTGAGACCCAATAAAAGTGCGGGGGACGAAAATACATTTTATTAAAAGTGAGGGGGACACGTCCCCCGCGTCCCCCGCGTAATCTACGCCCATGCATGTAACGCAAGACGGTGTGCCATATGACCAGGGCCTGAAAGTAACTTTTTTTGACCACCTGCCACAGTGACTTTTTACCTGACAGTTTTTTTGTGTGTGTTTTCAACAGTATTCAATAAACGTTGACATATTTAAACCTGCATATCTTTGATATTTTTCCAGTTTATAAAGGGCATTTTTCCATAATCTTATTAAATATAGGCTATGCTTCAGCTTTCAGTTTATATTCTTAAATTTGATCTATAAATTAAATTAGAATAAGATGATATAGGGCTGTTACCAATCAAATTAAATAATTTACACTGAGAAATTACAAATGCATTAAAACATTTTATGAGATTGTTTTAAATATTTTTGAATATACAAATAAGAAAAGTTGGAAAGAATGTTTAAACATGAATCTAAACCCCCGTTTAGTTGGCGCAGGTGACCGAGTCATTGAGTCGATTAGTTGAAACACCTGATTCATTCAAAACACGGAATCATTCAGTAACACACTGTTGCTATGAGACGCGTTATGGTTCTGCGGTGATCTTTGTTTGGATATATTTTCGCTGCTGAAATCAACCAAAAAAGTCAATATTGCTTCTAGAATGTAAGTGACTTAATGTTAATAAATTGTTTAAGGAACTTTCATATGAAATCCGTGTCATTTTCAATCGTGATGGTAACATTAGAGGCTATTCAGGAAAACGGCACCCTTGTGTGATTTTGCTTAACTGTATCATATGTTATAAATATAACTCAACTTATGCTAACTGAGTTTCTTTGTGTGAAAGGCGCTCAATTGTTTTTGATTTCTCCCCGAAAGCCTGAGCTCACATATATAACCTTTGACAGTAAAATATAGACCTATCGCAGCTCATGTGTGTAAACAAATCACGTACGGCTGTGTTGATGGCTGATTTAGTCACGTAGACAGGTCCTGGCAGCTGTTAGTTACAGCGTTCAGGAACTGTTAAACAGAACTAAATTAATATTATTACTGGTAAAGTTACCGGGTACCGGACATTTTCTCACCGGTTCCCAACTCCCAGCACACACACATCTGTGGAACTGTCATTCTACTGTAGCTTACGTCAGCGTTGCATTATCTCATCTTACCTACAGTTTAACTTGCACATTCTAACATAGTCAGAGAAGGGTCTCATTTTCTTTCAGATCGCATGAAAGTCCCAAAACAGCCGTCACATTCTCTCAAACTGCCTTATAATGAATCACTCAATTCTCATTGGCTACCTGCCAATGTGGCAGACAGGTTGACAGTGTTACCCACCATTTGCAAAATTCACCCGCATGAAGCGTGTTTTTGAGTCTTAATTTCAAGCCCTACATATGATTGTAAAATGGCACCTGCATTAGACATCAACAGCTTTTGATTGGCCGAAGGCAGACACTTAGGCATGCAGGTAGTATGGTAAGGAGATGCAGTCTCTCCTTACTTACTCAGGAAACATGGGCTTACAGTCGTAACCCAAGTACAGTATAGGACAGAATAGTACAGTAAAGCCTTAGAAGAGGCCACACCCTTAGAAGAGTGGGCTAGGATGTCTAGGAGTGAAGGTATTACATGCACCCTATAGGTGTAAGAAATAGCATGCACAATCTGTTGTGCAACACATTGCCTGTAATCCGCATAACCCTTGTTGCGTGCTCTGAAACAGCTGCTGAGACCCAAACAGGGCATAAAAGATTTAGCCTCTATTCTCCTGTTCCGCAGATTGAAAAGGCGGAGGACAGAAGGCCTGAAGAACCACAGAATGTGTCACTGAGGAAGAGCAAAGTTTACAGACATAGTCTCGGCCACATCTGCACTATGGCATCCAGCCTCACAGGTGCTGGAGGTGTGAGGGCAAACCAGAGCATACTCGAATTCTCTGAAGAAAACTGGTCCACTTCCACTTTGCTGAATCTCTGCCAAATCGACTCCACCTGCCTCAACAGGATTTCTGCTCCCTGATTCAGGTATTTATGTACCGTATTTTCCGGACTATAAGTCACTTTTTTTCATAGTTTGGCTGGTCCTGCGAATTATATAGTCAGGTGCGACTTATATATCAAATTTAATTCATACCGACTGACAAGAACAACGTCTACAGCCACGAGAGGGCGCTCTATGCTTCTCCTTTAGCCTACCCCTGAAGAACAGAATGTTAACTTAAAGACAATAAATGAGCACAAACAAAATGCCCCTCCATAAAGAAAATCCTATTCAGCAAAATTACAAACTGCAGGTAGTAAAATATGCAGCCGAAAACGGTAATCGACTGGCGAAAAGCAGAGGTTACTTTAACTGTAAAGAAGAAAACAAAGAAAGCTAATCGCGGACTGAAAGCAAGATGGCCAGAGCTGGAGGAACGAGTCCACAGATGTGCTTGAACAAAAAAAGTGCTCAGCCGCGCGAGACAAACGCTGCCCGTGTGTGAATCATAGATGGTGTGAATTCATAGCGAGCGGGGCATATATGTTTTTTTCCTCTTCATGACGCATTTTTTGACTGATGCGACTTGAAAAATATGGTATGAGAATACAGATGTGTTGCCTGATCAGAAAAGAACATGGTAGCTTCTGAATTCTGGGACAAAGTATTACAGAGGCAGAATTACAGCTTTCATCTCCAGGCAATTTATGTATAATGAAAGATGGTGACCTCTCCACAGACCCTGAGCCAACTGACCATATAGGATTACACCTCAGCCCGTGAAGGAAGCATCTGTTTGTTAGTGTTTCTTGATGACACGATGCCCACGGGGGCCAAGAACCAAGGTTTCTTCCACATCACTAGGGTACGTAAGCATCTGTGCATAATAACACTGATGCTGCAAAAACAGTTGCCCCTTGGGAAAAAACCCTTGGTCTTGAGCCACCAGTGCAATGTCTCGTTCAAAAGGCCTAAAGGTATGACAATGGACGCAGCTGCCATGAGTCCCATCAGTCTCTGGAACTGTTTGACATTGATGGCTTGGCCTAGTCTGATCTTGCCCATGGCCATGAGAATCGACTATATGAACAGGGGACAAATGTGTCTGCATTGTTGTAAAAATTCAAAGGTTCTCTGTACTGGAAAAAGCACACTTCTTGGGGTTTACTTAAAAACTAAACTCAAGCACCTCATCTGAGTGAGAACTCGAATGAACCATTTGTCAATGTAATTGGGCACACGGATGCCTTGGAATCGCAAAAGAGTCAGAGCTACATACATCCATGCACTTCATAAAGGTGCGGGGTGATAAGGCTAGGCCGAAAGAAAGAGCCCGATATTGGTACGCTTTGCTCCCAAAAGCAAACCTGAGGAACTTCCTGTGTTGGGGAAGGATAGACGTGTGGACATATGTATCCTTTAGATCTACTGTGACACATCCTTGGATCTGATGTGACTTCCACAGTTTGCAGAACACAAAGAGACACATTTCCTTGGGTTCTGCATACAGGGAGTGCAGAATTATTAGGCAAATTAGTATTTTGACCACATCATCCTCGTTATGCATGTTGTCTTACTCCAAGCTGTATAGGCTGGAAAGCCTACTACCAATTAAGCATATTAGGTGATGTGCATCTCTGTAATGAGAAGGGGTGTGGTCTAATGACATCAACACCCTATATCAGGTGTGCATAATTATTAGGCAACTTCCTTTCCTTTGGCAAAATGGTTCAAAAGAAGGACTTTACAGGCTCAGAAAAGTAAAAAATAGTGAGATATATTGCAGAGGGATGCAGCAGTCTTAAAATAGCCAAGCTTCTGAAGCGTGATCATCGAACAATCAAGCGTTTCATTCAAAATAGTCAACAGGGTCGCAAGAAGCGTGTGGAAAAACCAAGGCGCAAAATAACTGCCCGTGAACTGAGAAAAGTCAAACGTGCAGCTGCCAAGATGCCACTTGCCACCAGTTTGGCCATATTTCAGAGCTGCAACATCACTGGAGTGCCCAAAAGCACAAGGTGTGCAATACTCAGAGACATGGCCAAGGTAAGAAAGGCAGAAAGTCGACCACCACTGAACAAGACACACAAGCTGAAACGTCAAGACTGGGCCAAGAAATATCTCAAGACTGATTTTTCTAAGGTTTTATGGACTGATGAAATGAGAGTGAGTCTTGATGGGCCAGATGGATGGGCCCGTGGCTGGATTGGTAAAGAGCAGAGAGCTCCAGTCCGATTTAGACGCCAGCAAGGTGGAGGTGGAGTACTGGTTTGGGCTGGTATCATCAAAGATGAGCTTGTGGGGCCTTTTCGGGTTGAGGATGGAGTCAAGCTCAACTCCCAGTCCTACTGCCAGTTTCTGGAAGACACCTTCTTCAAGCAGTGGTACAGGAAGAAGTCTGCATCTTTCGAGAAAAACATGATTTTCAAGCAGGACAATGCTCCATCACACACCAAGTACTCCACAGCGTGGCTGGCAAGAAAGGGTATAAAAGAAGAAAATCTAATGATATGGCCTCCTTGTTCACCTGATCTGAACCCCATTGAGAACCTGTGGTCCATCATCAAATGTGCGATTTACAAGGAGGGAAAACAGTACACCTCTCTGAACAGTGTCTGGGAGGCTGTGGTTGCTGCTGCACGCAATGTTGATGGTGAACAGATCAAAACACTGACAGAATCCATGGATGGCAGGCTTTTGAGTGTCCTTGCAAAGAAAGGTGGCTATATTGGTCACTGATTTGTTTTTGTTTGGTTTTTGAATGTCAGAAATGTATATTTGTGAATGTTGAGATGTTATATTGGTTTCACTGGTAAAAATAAATAATTGAAATATATAAATTAGTTATAATATAGAATATGTTATAAATTAGTTTTTTGTTAAGTTGCCTAATAATTATGCACAGTAATAGTCACCTGCACACACAGATATCCCACTAAAATAGCTAAAACTAAAAACTAAAACTTCCAAAAATATTCAGCTTTGATATTAATGAGTTTTTTGTGTTCATTGAGAACATGGTTGTTGTTCAATAATAAAATGAATCCTCAAAAATACAACTTGCCTAATAATTCTGCACTCCCTGCATAGCTGAGGAGTAATATGTTCGGTAGGAAGGAAGATCATGAGGTCTTAAGGTTCCATTTGGGACAGGGCCAATAAATAAGACAAATGATTTCATATATAGCGCTTCCTGAAGACAAAGAAGCTGATGATGTCTAATGCAGGTGCTCTTTTATAGTCATATGGGACACCATCTTACATCACACATGTGTCAGAAACCCATCACATGGAGCGTCAACATTGAGATGCAATGGTGAGTTCCCTCAAAATGGAATTTAAACTTAAAAAAAAAATCTTTAATACAAATTAGAAAGGCTGCTTTGGCAGTTTTACATTTAAGTTGTAAAGGTGAAGTACTAAAGTTACTTAAACTACAACTGGAAAAAAAATTATTATAAGCTAAATAGAATTTATTTTTAAAGTTATAAAATATTACAAAAGCAAAAAATTATTAAAATGAAAACAAATGCAATTCAAAGTATTAATAAATACTTTAAAAATGCTGTAATAATATATAAATACAACCATATATAACTGTATATTTTAAATTCGTAAAAAGTGCAGTGTTCAACATTTACAGTTGCAACTTAAGATGGAGATGAAGATCCTTGACTAAATCATTTTATGTTGCATTTTTTACTGTATATTTGGTGTATTTTTTTATTCACATCATATTGATAAAATGCGATTGAAATCATTTAACTGATCATAAATGCAACAGAATCAACCAATTTGTTCAATGAATTCAGTTCAGTATTTGATAAAATACAGAATTTTCTGTTAAGTTGCTGATACATAAATAATTTAGATGCTGTCAGTACATTAGTATAGTACATTTCAGTGTCAATACAAGGTAAGTAATATTTATAGGATCCAGTACCGTCAGCTAAAGTGGAAAAAAGGGGAACCTGTTATGTGTGATGGGGGGTTCTGGGTGAACTGTCACAACCAGTGTGGTAAGAGGCTCTTCCTGGAGTTTGTAATGGGCTTTTATTACTTTCTAGACGAAAAAAGTGCAAAATGAGCAAATTAAACCAATTTCTGTGGGGTGTTAGAAAAGATGTTACCAGGGAATCAGTATTGGGAGCATGCTGGGTCTAATTGTTTGAGTATTGTTTTGTTTTGAGTATTGCGAGGCAGATGAATACAGTGTTTTAAATAACATTATGGTGTAATTAGAATAACACTGACAGATACTCTTACTTAGAATTGTCCTTTAATTATGACTTTGCTTAAGGCGAATATTGAGGCAGCTCAACTCAAAGCATAAAGCATAAAGCATGGTCTGACTTTAACATTGATGCGTGAGGTTTATGGGTGTCTTTGTGTGTACACACGAATGCATGCATGAAATGCCCATGAGCAAGGGTGGAATTTACAAGAAATTACATTGATATAATTTTAATACAGTGCCAAAGGCTGCTGGCTGCCAGATGATTTTTGGATTGCAAGCACACACGTCAACATACACGCTAAAGCATGTCTAGGCCTTCTGTGAGCTCACTGAGAGCAACTGTTTTATGATTAATATTTTGATAGATTATAATCATGAAAGGAAATAAAGACTTCCTGGATTTTAAAGGTTTCCTACATTGTAATATACCTAACATGCAACGGCCAAACAGGTGTGGAGAATGTTGTGGGAAATATGACGTATTTAAATATTTTATGTTTTTTGTGTGTGTGTGTGTGTTTGTTCTAATAGAATTAACTTTAAACGTCACATTCTTACTAGGAGTAACACAATTCTAATCTCAGCATTTAATTAGCAATCAAAGATTTTTATTTTATGGTCATTCCACGGCATGTGTGCCATTTCCTTTTTCATGACACTTTTAATTATCAGTTGTTTATAAAACCATGGTAACAGGGTTGACTGTTTGAGATCATCTCCCAGTCATTTTTTTAAAATTAAGTCCATGAAAAAAACAGTATAATTTTCCTGTCATTGAGTTGATATCCTGAAAGGATGATTATGCGAGTTTTGTTGTTTTTAATTGAGCATTTAACAATTATTGAGTTATGAGGAGTTATGACGCTACAGTTCATGCATACCTTGGGGGCACAACTTCAAGTCTTAAAATATATAATCAATATATATCAAGTCTATATAATATATTTACATACACACACACACACACAAAATACATTCGATTTTATTGGTGCGAATTTGCTAATATTACAACAAGAAGTTAGAAAGACATGGCTGGTGACCAGGAAAAATAGAAATAAAATAAAGTGTGAAAATGGCTATTACAAACATAGACCTAGTTAAAAGTCAAAATATCATTGTTAAAGTCATTAATATATATATAGGCTATGGAATGAGGTTTTATAGATTGTAAGAGTGACTAATATGTCTGATATGTCAATATGTAAAACTCAATCTAAAGGCAAATGTGGTTTAATTAAAGGCAATAGCACACATATAGCTTACAAAATCATTAAAAGGGGACCAAATTTAATTTAGTCAAAGGAATATAGGTTGATTATGATTATGGGCTATTCATCAATATAGCAGACGTTTGTAGACAAATTACATGTACATTTAAATGTGCTTTTGAACCTTTAAGTTTTGCAGAAATGTATCTTATAATATCGTTTCCTGAGACTGAATACTACTCTAAGCTTTCTTTGAACACTTTATTTAAATGTGCAATGTACCACCATAATATATCAAATCGCCTACCTTTATTTTGTCTCCTTCTCTTCTTGAAGTGCAAGGAATATTATTTTATTGAGTATAGGCAGCCTATCCTTTCGTTAAACTCTCACACAGCTTCCGTTGACATCAGTCCGTCCAGTTCGAGCGGAAAGTTACTGTTGAATGCTGTCATAGTGCTTGTGCTCATCCTACCAGCGTCATTCATTTACATGTTGAGAGCTGCATGCATGCAACATGAATATGGAACGCTGCACGATTGGTTACGAGAAGCACGCGTCCACATCGTCATCACAGCCTGTTAGTTCATGCCATTTTCGGGATCTTTGATTCCAGATGATGGTTATTACGCAAGTGTTTGGGTGAGTTTGGAGACCTGCACTACGGAACTTTATTATTAGAAGCAACTGGTCACAAAGAGGAAAAAAAACACTTTTTCTTAAAGACTTTTATATCGCATATTACTGGTTAATATAGTAGGCCTACAGCTTTAGTGTTATTTTCATATATTTTAGAGCTTGTCTGGTTGAATGAAAATAGACACGGTTGAAAACTGCCGCTGTTAGTTATGGATCTCTGATGCCCCCTGCTGACAGAAATCTTTGCACAACATGACATTTCCCCCCACGGAGGTCTATTTATTTGCCTGCGGTTTTGTGTGTTTGTGCTGATATTCCATGTAAACACTTTTTGGTCAGATTTGGCTCCAATCCCTTTAACAGGATACACCATTTGACTGCCCAGTATTCACTTTTTCCACCTTGAAAAATGTCCTGTTTATTTTCTTCCTAATTATTTGAAAATGTATGAAGAGTTCTAAGAATCAAATTAATGCAAGTTATGCTGTTGTATTATTGTATGTATTATTGCTGCTCTGACTGGACCATAGTACATATACAAACTCCATATACTCTATAGGTCGTTTTAATTGTTAACGTTTACTCAGTTACTGCAGATTATTGCCGAGATTTTTGATTGCCTGTTTTTTTATTTGTTTCTTGCAATGCACTTACTATTAGGCTGTCATTTTAATTCTGAACCTGCTGTCTGCTTTTGTCAATCAGTCAAAAAAAGTTTCAGTTTTATTAAAAAGCTGTATTTAGTAGTTTTTTATTGTTCCTAGTAAATTCAGATGAAAAGAAAAGAAAGGTGTGTCAATATAATATTGTAACACTCATAAGTAATAAATGTGATTTTGTGTTGTATCCCCCACACAGAAATTGCAATCCCTTATAAAGCATTTTATTCTCAAGACCCTTAGTAGTACGTCTTTTAATGACTACTAACAGGCTGACTATTGCTTTGTTGAGTTTTACAAACAAACTGCTGTAGTACAGACCAAATGCTGGTGTAATTCCAATATCTAAGCAACCACAAGAATGCACACATTTAATTTCAGAGCATCGCCTCAGCAGGAGAACATACTGTATATCACTCAGTGGCAAAAGTGTAGACAGGTTTTTTATTTTATTTTTATTTTTTTATTTTTTTACATTTAAGCTGTTTGAAGTAGTGGTTTGTTTTTCAAACCAAACATCTATTAAGTGAACACTTGGGTATATCACAACTCTCCTATTTATCTACATTTACTGAGTGAGAAGCCGTTGGTTTGACAGATTAATTAAAAAAAGAACCGTGTGTATCCGTTCAGAAGAGTGGGAGAAAATAACCAGTAGATTAACCAGTAGATAAAGTCAAGATTTGTTTTTGTTGTTGCATGTACTATGTTGCTGAGAGTGATGTAGAAGTATTCACTGTGAAGCTTATACTGGTGACGTTCCTGAGAGAAAGCAGATTTCATGTTAAAGTAAGAAAAAAAGGTGTTTTAAAGCTGTTTTGCACAACATCACAGTTATATGATATGAGATTAGTAAGGCTTGTAGTTAAGGAGAACATGTTATTAAGGAAAATATTATATTTTCAGAATTTATCCTTTAGCTGCTCCATTATAATTACTGTAGTACCATATTCTGAACATCACATCCTTTTGTTTTTCCATCAAATGTAATTTAGCTAGTTGTTTTAATATAATATTTTGACTTAATATTTAAAGAATTACCTCAAGTTAGCACCAGCTGTCTAGCTAGCCAATATACCATCATGGTTCATTAATTCAATAACATGATTATCAGACAGTATATCTGCGGTGTTTCCTAAAAGCATTGTTAGCCAACTACGGTTGCAAGTTCCACTAAATTGTGTTTTTTAACAACGTAACTTGCAACCAGTAGGCTTTGGGATGCACAGCCCTGGTTGATTTATGTCCTCTCTTATAGCTAATTAATTTTTATTTATTTTTTAATTACGAGAATTTCACTCCTGGAGAATCACATAATTATAGGCATAGTGTAGGTTGACTGCGATATATTATTTTAAATGTCAACAGATGTTTGCATCAGCCTTTTTGACTTTACTCTGTAGATTATTCCAACTCTGGTTCTTGGCTCTACACTTATTATTGATCTTTAAACTATAGTATTTTGAGAATCGATTAGTTATACACGAGATTCACATTTGCTATTCAAATTTCTAAAAGCCAGGTGATCTATCTCTCAGTCTGCTCAAATGTGTGCTTATGTTGTTTTTAAATCAGAGACATGAAACATAATTTCACTTTTTATTTATTTTGCAGTGACCAGTTTAAGTGTTTCTCTTACAACATTAATTTGATTTCTTTGACTAAACATGTTAAAATGAAAGCCATTTCGTATCGAGAAACTTATTGTATTTTAAAATATTTTGCAAATCCATTGATCCATCATAGGTAGGTGCAGACGCTCTTGTCATAAGCTAACAAAGATAATGGAGATTTGAGGTGAATAAAACATATTTACACAATTGCTTTCATTTATTGTCAAGGCTGCAGAAACACAGATTTTATATGCAATTATAGATGACCTCGAAGAAAAAAAATGCCTCGATATGTGATACTGTCAACAGTCTTTAAAAGCTACACCAACTTTATAATTAATTTTATTAGTGAATATATCTATTTGCATGAATATGACTAAGTTTGCACTGTAAACAATTTCCCAAGATAACAGTAAAGTGCACTGACATCCCACACATCAAATTATATAATATTTTGTTTTTCCTATTATTCCTTGTACATATATAATTTGTCCAGTGGATATATATATATCTATAATAAGTCTTTTAAGCTTAAAATCTCCATTAGCTAAACAATACTCTTTGATATGTTCATTAATTTGACTTAATTAGCATTACAATTCAGCTGGCTTATATGTTTATATAAGAGAACACTGAAACATACATTCAAAAGCATAAAATCAACTCAGCCATATATCATGTTTATTTCCCCCCATTCTCATCTGTAGAGGAATCCATGTGTCTTAGAGATGTTTCATAGCTCACTATTGTGACCTCTTCAGTTGTTGGTACATTGTCGAAAAACCTCATTTTCTCAGTGTGTACCGTGTCTCGCAGCCTACGAATAGAGGAAGCTGTCTCATCAGAAATGGGTTCTGCGGAGTCTCCTTCAAATACACGTGTTCTCTGTGTCACAATTATTGTCTCTTTATCATCATGTAATGTTTCTTTCACAACATGCTTTTCCACCAATGTTTGCTTCCCACTTTGCACTCTGGTTTCCTCCACTGTCAACACTGAGTCTGAGCCTAGTGTTACCTGTAATGGTGAGGTGTGAATTCCATGGGCATCTAAATGAGTAAGGATTGCTGCTTGCTGTGTGTCTGGTATAGCTTGTATGTTCGATGTGATGACATGAATTTCCCCTGACATCTGTTTCAGAGTGTCCAGTGAGGCTGAGGACATATCTGATGAGAATGGGATGTTGACTTTTTCTGGCTGGTGAGGCTCCATTGATATCAGTTCACATCTGGCTGTGGAAGTCACAACATTACTTTGTACATCGTTGACCCCAACGGTGGCAGTGGGTTCAGCATATTTCACTTTAACTTTTGTTGGAGAGGTTTGTGACAGGCCGAACAGCTCAGTGGTTACTGTGGAACTTATATCTGCAAAAGCTTCAGATGACCTTAGTGATAATGTTGGGCTAATGTTCTCCTCCACAGCCTCGCTGAGCAAGCTCTTCTCAGGTTCCTCGTGTACTTTGCTGGATTCTTTCTCCACATCATCAGACTTCTCAGCCTCTTGAGGTGGTTGGATTATTTGTTCTTTCTCGTCAGATTTTGTAGTTTTGGTTGGAGAAGAAAATGAGAACTTGAACCAGCTTCCTTTTTCAGTTTTTGATTGTTCTTTGCTAACAGCTGATTTCTGATCTGTTGATGCCTCCAGATGTTTTTCACTTTCTTCAATCTTAGCATCAACTAACTTGTCACCTTCATCTGAGGACTGGCTGAATCCTAATTTTGGGAATTTAAATTTAAATTTAGATTTCTCCTGCGCTCCTTTGTCCTTATGTTCTGCTGCTTCCTCAACCTTTTCTCCAGCCTCTTGATCCTGCTTAACAGATGGTTTGTCCACTTGTGCTTCAATTTCCTCTATTGTTGGAACATTAAATTCAACCTCAAAGCCACTGAGAACATCCTCTAGTCTAGGCATTGTAAATCTGGGTGACTTTGCAGGTCCTTGAGAATCCTGTTTTGGTTCTGATTTAACGTCTGGGACATTAGCATTTATGGTTATGTCATCTTCTCCATCTGGAGATTTTGTTCTTGAAAGGCCAAACGTTGGCATTTTTATAGTAGGAAGTTTGAATTTACTTGGGGAGCCTTTGTCACCCTCCATTTTTTTTGCAGCAACCTCTGGAGGTTGTTCAGTGGTTTCTTTTATCTCACCCTCTCTGTGTATGTCTTTGGACACTTCTACTTGTATAGGCTTGTCTTTAACATTAAGATCAGTTTTAGTGTCTGGTACATCTACTTCTGCGTCTTTTCCTTTTGCATCAGATGTTTTTTTAGGTGAAAATCCAAATTTTGGCATTTTAAAAGAAGGCATTTTGAATTTACTTGGAGAACCTGAAACAACAACTGTATCATCTTTCAACTCTGTCTCTACCTCAGTTTTTTCAAGGCTGGAACTTCCCTCTAAATCCATGTCTACTTTTGGGAGACTTGCACCATCTGCTGCAATTTTATTTTCAGTTTTCCCAATTTCAGGTGTTCCTGTTTTTACTTCTTTTGCAGTTACTGTTATCTCAGGACCTTTTACTTTGGGTAATGATATCCCAAATTTTGGAAGTTTAAATTTTGTTTCCTGTCCCTCTTGATTAATCTCTTTTGCTTTTATGTTGATATCAATAGATGGGGGTTCAATCTCTGAAGTTTTACGTTTGATGTCATCTGATTGATCAACTTTTGATGTAGCTATCTCAAAATCGGCTGAACTGACTTTAATTTCCTTGATGTCAGAATCAGGAGCATCACTAGTGACATTTGGAGTGGAAATTCCAAATGTAGGTAATTTTATACCTGGGAGTTTGAATTTTGTTGGAGAGGCAAATTGTGGACTTGCTATTTCAATTTTGCCATCACTCTCACTTTCTCCCATTTCTGTAGTGCCCTTTAGTGAAATGTCTGTTGTCATTTCACAGGCTTGCATATCCACTTCCACTGATCCTTTGGGCAACTTTAGTTCTTTCTTGTCTGTAGTTAGTACATCTCCTGACATTTTCATTTCTGTTTCAGTCAGAGCTTTCTTGAGCCCTTGGTCACTGTCAGGACCTTTAGTTGTTGGGAGAGCAATTCCAAATTTTGGAAGCTTAAATTTGCTCTCTCGCTGTTCTTTATCGCTTCCCTTAATGTTCATCTCAATGGATGGAACCTCAACATTTATTGTTGGCTCTTTCATGTCAACACTTGCTACTTCTCCTGACATGTTAAACTTCTTGTCTGGAAGGCTAACTTCATCGATGTCCACATTTGCTGTAGGAATATCCACCTTGTCTTTTGATGTTTTTATTCCAAATTTTGGGAAATGAATTGTTGGAAGTTTAAATCTTGTTGGAGAGCCAAAAGTGTCCTCTTTCAAATCAGGTTGTTCTTCTGGTACTTTAATATCTACAGATTGCTCTGAAACATCCACATTTCCCAGTGATGTGCCCATATCAACTTTGGGTAGACTTGCATCAACTTCAGGAGACTTGAGGTCTGGTTTAGAAAATCCCATTTTGGGAAGTTTCACTTTCAGCCCTTTGGAATCCACTTTATCTGTTTCCCCCTCAAAGTTCGCATTTTGAATTGCAACATCAGGCTGTTGTACATGAACTTTTTCTTCACATAGTAAGCCAGACTCTGTATTTATTTCTTTACCATCTGTCTCTATTGTCTTTACTTTTTGCATGCCAATTCCAAATTTTGGCAGCTTAAACTTACTCCCTGTCCCATCAATGTCCATTTCTTTGACCTTAATGTCCACATTAACAGTAGGCCCCTTAATATCTATGGTTGTTTCTGTATCAGTGGTTTGTACATCTCCTTTTTTAGAGAAACTGATTTCGGGTTCTTTGATATCTACTTCAGCTGCTGGAATGTCTGATGTGGCCTTTGGATATTTGAGTCCAAACTTTGGGAGCTTAAATTTTGTATGAGTTGAATCTTCTTGTTTGTTCATTTCATCGGTGGAGGTAATTTCTGCTTCTTGGTCTTTAACAGGTATGGTGCCCTCTTGCATAGACAAATTTTCCTTTGGTTGACTGCCATGATCAACATCATGCCCCTTAATATCTGGCTTTGAGAAACCAAATTTTGGAAATGAAAAGCTTGGCTTCTTTAATTTCACATCAAGCCCTTTTAAGTCACCTTCAGGTATATCCACTTTGCCTTCAAAGGATATGACTTGAACATCAATATCAGGTTGGGGTAGTATTACCTTACCTTCTGTTAGATGAACATCAGTTTCTTTTATTGTGGCACGTATATCGACCTCTTTTTCAATTTTTGGTATTTGTCCTGACACCTTGATGTCTGGTTCATGCACAGTCATGTCTTTTCCTTTGATGTCCTTATCTTCTGATGGTGTACTTTTTGAACTTTTGACTCCAAATTTTGGCAGATTAATTTCTGGCATTTTAAATTTGGTTGGGGAACTTACAATTGTTAGATCTTTCTGTTCAGCTTCCCTTCCTGGAGATGTAACTTCTGCGGTTTGTTCTATTACAGGTGCATTGCCTTCTGGTATGGATACTTCAACCTTTTGTACACTGATATCAACTTCTGGAGTTTCAGTGTTTGGTTTGGAAAACCCAAACTTAGGAAATGAAAAGCTTGGTCTCTTTACTTTTACTTGCAGTTCTTTGGAATCCACCTCAGGCATGTCTGCACTCTTTTCAACTTTAAATTCATTATTGGGTGGCTGTACTTCTAATTTGACGTCAGGTTTAGAAATATCACTTTTAATATTGGTTCCCTCTAGTTCGGAATCGGTTACATTAATGTCTAATGCTCCTTTTTGTGATTTGACACCAAATTTTGGGAAGTTGAAGGAAGGGAGTTTAAACTTTGTTGGAGATCCAAAAAATGTTGAACCCTTCTGTTCAGACTCCATCTTTGACACTTCAATGTCCATATTTGCTTCTTCTAGGTCCATACTGCCTTCTGGTATGGGGATATCAGTTTTTTGTATACTTACATCATCCCTAGGGGCTTCTGGTTTTGAAACCCCAAATGCAGGTAGTGTCTTTATCTGCACATCTAGGCCTTTAGAATGATGTTCTGGTGGATTAATTTTTCCCTCAATGGTTATCTCTGTTTTTTTAAGATCAAAATCAGCTATATCCTCTGTCTTTGCACTTAAATCGAACCCTTTTCCTTTAGGAAGGTCAATACCAAACTTTGGCATCTTAAGCTTCCCCTCCTGTCCTCCAAGTTCAAGATCTTCAACCTTTAAGTCCACACTTACAGCTTTACTTTCTGTAGCTAGATGAGGTCCCTTTATATCAACTGATGGGGCTTCACCTGATATTTTTATTTGTGTATACTCAGGTTCTTTAACAGCTATATCTACATCTGGCAAAGTTTTCTCTTCTTTCATAGCTTGTCCTCCGATCTTTGGTAAGTTGATTGAGGGGAGGTTAAATGTTGTTGTGGCACCAACAGTTGTTGAATCTTTTTGCTCATCCTCAAAATTTAACACTGTGATATTCATACTTTTTTCTTTTATTGTCACATCACCTTCTGGTTCAGAGGTATGTGCAAGATTGACATCAGTCTCTGGGGCCTTGACATCTGGTTTAGAAAATCCGAATTTAGGAAATGAAAAACCTTGCCTTTTAATTTTTACACTTGGGTCTTTTGGATCAACCTCTTGATCTTTTTTGCTTTCTATTTTAGCTTTTGGTACTTCCGCTTCAGCTGACAGTTCCCCGAGTTTTGTCTCTGGTAAAGAAATATCAACTTCGGCCCTTGACAGCATGTATTGAGCTCCAGTGTCGCCCTTTGGCTGATCAACACTGATTGAGGGTTTCACCAGCTCTTGACTGGGCACATTAAAGTCAAGTTTTACGTCCGACGTAAATATATCTTCAGCCTCCAAATTAATTTCCTCCCCCCTCAAATCTTTTATTTCAGATTTTACTTTGGAAGATGAACTTCCGAATTTGGGTAGTTTGAAAGTAGGAAGCTTGAATTTGAACGGTGACCCTCCAGTGGTTGAATCATCTTTTAAGTCAGACTCAAGATTAACATCCACTTCACCTTCTGCCATAGATATATCACCTCTCTCTACATTAACTTCTGGAGCTTTAATGTCTTGTTCAGAAAATCCATGCTCTGAGCTTGACACTTTTGGCTTTTTCATCGTTACCTCCATTTTCAAAGAAGCCTCAGGTATGTCTGCTTTTCCCTCAGCACTCTCAATGTCATGTTTCAGTGTAGCCTCTGGTGTTTCTATATCTGTTCTTGATGCATCCTTTTTAAATTCTGGTCCTTTTAGCTTTGGAAATGAAAATTCAAATTTGGGCATCATAAATCTGCCCCCTTGACCTCCAGACTCGGTGTCTGGAATCATTATTTCAGTATCCACCGGTAGGGTTTCGAAAGTTGATTTTGATGGTTCTATATCTTCTGTACCTATATGTGTATCTTGGTATGCAACTGTTGATGTTGCCTTTATATCTGACTGTGCATCAGTCTTTGATTCTTTTCCAGTCTTTGAAATGGAAATTTCATATTTAGGGAGAGAAATTGTTGGAAGCTTGAATTTAGATGGAGAACCAGAAGCGCTTTTGTTTTTCACCTGGACTTCAACCTCTGCAGCAGGAATTGTCATCTCAGTCTCTTTGATCGCAGTTTCTGGCACAGATATTCCTTCTTTTTGAAGACTTGTGTCAGCATCAAGGATCTTAGTGTCAGATTTGGAAAATCCAAATTTTGGAAATGACATTTTACGTTTTTTAATTTTTTCTTTTTCTTTAGCCTCCGGGATGACTACATCTACTGTACCTGAAGGAACTTTGACTCCCATCTCAAGTTTCTCAGCTTGCACTTTCAAACCTTCTCTAGCTGCTTCTTGATCAAGACTATGACCAACAAGGCTTATGTTAACCTCTGGTTTAGAAAATGCGAGGTTTGGAGACAGTTCCATTTCTTTTTTCTTTTCACAGTGTGCATCAAAAGCCATTTCTACCTCTGGTGTAGATACATCCACTTCAGGTTTTGAAATACTGAGAATAACTTGTGGGGTTTTCATTTCAGGTAATGATGGCAGTTCTCCAGACAGTTTGGTTTCTGACATTTTAATTTCCATGGTAGATTCATCTGTGGTGAATTCAGGTATTTGATTGTCAAAGTTTGCATCTGTTGGTTTTGGAAATTGGATACCACATTTAGGAAATGTAATTGTGGAAAGTTTACTTTTTGTTGGAGATCTTAGACCTTTCTCAGCCTGGTCAGACTCTGCATTTGATTTTGTGGTGTCTATAATTGATACTTCTTTGTCCATACTATCAGCTGGCTTGCAGGCGTCAACCTTTGGAAGGCTAATGCCAAATTTTGGCATTGTAACCGTAACCTCCTTGTCTACACTAACACATTGACCTTTTGTAGTCACAAAAAAATCCTTGGCATCACTTGATTGTGCATCATCTTTTAGTTTTGTGCTTATTTGTGTTTCTGGAAAGCTAACATCATGTTCTTTAATATCTATATCTACAAAGGGCATGTCTTTCACTACCTTGGATGATTTCCCACCAAATTTTGGTAAGTTGACAGAGGGGAGTTTAAACTTTACTGGTGAACCACCAGTTGTTAGATCTTTATGTTCAGCATCATCCTTTGAAATTGTGCAGTTCACATCTGGCTCTTTTATTTCCACAGAAAATTCTGGAATGGTTAAACCAACCTGTGGAAGACTGACATCAATTTCTGCAGTTTTGATGTCTGGTTTTGAAAACTCAACATCTGGAATTTCTTTAATACCTTGATCAGTCATACTTGCATCAACCTCTGGTTTAGAAAATGAAATATCTTCAGATGATTTTTTGTATTTTTTCTGAAAATCATCTACTTTTGGAATGCTAATACCTTTGATTTCTGTTTTTCCCTCAATTAGAGTCAAGTCAACTTCAGGTTTGGATACACTGTGAGTCATCTCCAGGCCTTTTCTATCAGATAGAGCTGTAGATTCTACTGATAATTTAACTTCTGGCAATGCAACATCCTTTGTAGTTTCATCTGTGCTAACTTCAGGCATTTTAATATCAGCCCCAGCATCAGTTGTCTTTGGAAAGGAAACTCCACATTTGGGAAGTTTAATTGTGGGAAGTCTAAATTTTGTGGGAGAATCTGTTGAATCCTTGAACTCAGCTTCTATGTCTGTGGTCTTACTTTCAACATCTACTTCTGTCTCATCTGCACCCGTTAATGAGCCTTGTGCAGGTGGAAGAGTTCTGTCGGCATCAGATACTTTAGTATCTGATTTAGAGAATCCAAATTTGGGAAAGGATATTTTCCTTTTCTTCATTTTAGACTCTGTTTCTTTTATTTCAGCTTGTGGTAGGTCAGATGGCTCCTCTTCAGTTTTTTCACTAACCTTGATGACAGACTTTTTAGATTCCTCTGGTAACAGACCAGCTTCTTCTGTTTTCTCTTTTGGCAATGAGATGCCAAACCTGATCAGTGTAAATCCACTCTCCTCTTGAGCGTCCTCTATAGCCTCAACCTTCATGTCAACTTTTCCAGCCCTTTCTTTTGTAGGCTTTTGTGTAGTCTCGCTGGAAATGTGGTCTTTGCTAAATTCAACACCTGCATCAATTTCAGGCGTTGAGAGCCCAGTTTCCTCCTGCTTTGATTTTCCCTCTGTCTTTGGGATTTTTATTTTTGGAACAGAAACATCTATGCTTGGCATTTTTAATTTGCTCCAATTCTTATCTGTTTCTGAACTATATGCTTTGGGATCAGTATCAGATGTTCTCTTCTCAGAATCTAATAAAACCTCTATTATGTCTTGTTCCTCTTTTGTAGTGACTTCAGTTGTTCCCTTCATTGATTTCCCACCCATTTTGGGCATTTTAAATTTAGGCATCTTCATTTTATGCGGAGAGGAATCTGTGTCTTTGCTTTTGATTTCAGCCTTCAATTCTCCTTCAGCGTCTTGTTTTGAGGTTTCCTTAACGATGCCAGTGCAAACGTCATGATGGAGCATTTGATCACCCTCTTTATCGTGTGCTTTTTTAGTTTCATGCTCCGGTGCACAGCTTTCACTTTTGTGAGATTTTTTAAATGTTGCTTCTTCAGAAGATTGTTTAATAGCTAAATGTTCTTCATCAAGAGATAATTTTGCTTCAGTTTTCATCTGTTTGACTGCATCACTATCACTTTTAGATGATGTGGCCTTTTTTGGTAATTCAATCGTGATTCCTGGGAAGTGAATGTCTGGTGTCTTGATCTCAAAACTAGGCATAGAAACCTTTGCTTTCTTTGATTTCTTTTCATGTCCTTTTTTGTCATCTTTGATATCACTATCATCTTTCACGGCCTTATCTTGAGTGTCTGTATCTTTGGCTACTTTGATTTTTTGCATTTGAACTGATTGTTCATTGGCTTCCATTCCTGGTATTTCAATGTCTTCACGCTTTGGAAGTTTGAATTTTACATCTGGGGAAGTACTTGTCCGATCCCTCGCTAACATTTTGACAGTTTTGGGTTTGTGGTCTGCTGGTATAATTTTTGATTGGTCTGTTTCATAAAAATGGAATTGTTCACTTTTAGGTAACAAGATGGCGTGATCTTTTGTTGGAACAGGAGAAAGTCTCTGTTCTTCTTTATCCATTGTGTCAGGCGACTTGATATTTATTTCTGTGCTCATGCTCAAAATTTTACAAGGGGATCCTTTAGGTGTCATGCCAGTCTTGTCTGATTTTATTGTGATCTCTCGCTGTACAAGGACTCCTGTGATGTCTCTCTCAGGTAATTTAAAAGCAGGGAATTTTGATACTGCTTCCTTTACATCCTCAACATTGAACTCTTGTCCTTCTCTCTTAGCTCTGGGTTTTTCTGCTTTTGAGATATTTATTATCTTCTCAATTTTTTGTTCTTTAATTCTAGGAGACTTCAGCTTAGCTTTTGATCCTTTGTCCTCCATGCCAGGAATCTCAATTTCCTCTCGTTTCACGAGAGGCACTTTGTTTGGGTCTCCTTGCCTTATAGTTATCAAGTCTTCGTGGTTGAATTCAGAGATATCTATCTTAGGTAATTTAAAACTTGATTCTAAATGTGCTTTTTTTGTTACTTCAGTGTCAGTACCCCCAGTACTCTTCCCGCTTTTTTCCACTTCCAGAGCATGTGATTTTGGCTGGGATATAACTGGTGTTGAAGTAATTGGTTTCTTTGTGTCCACGTCTGTTGAGGACACATCGTGTTTTGGTTGAATCTCAAAAGTGATACTGTGTGATGATGTAAATTCTAGTCTGTTTACCGTGTTTGCAAAAGGACTCTTTGATATGGCTATATCTGCCATTGGTCCCCTGGTTCGAATCCCGTAACTTTCTCTTTCTAGAATGTTTTTTTCTTTCTTTTCCTTGTCGCTGCCAGCTTTTGGTGATTTGCTTATTGGTCCTATAGCTGGCATGTCAAGAGAAACATCAACTATAGGTATGTCCATGTCCATTTCCCCTGACTTTTGGGTCTTCTCTAAAATCTCTTTAATGATTGGTTTGCCATCAGAATCAACTTCATGTCCAACTGCTTCAATTTGTGATATCACATTAGGACTGTCCATAATATTGTCGAATGCTGATGTATCCGAAGTTCGCATCCCACTTGTGGAGGATTTTAATGGGCTCTCTGTTTCTGTTTCATATTTATCCTTTCCTGGAATGCTAACCTTCAGTTCCGATTTCTCTCTCCTTTCTTTGTCATCCTCTCCAAGAGCAAGTGTAATATCAGTGGTCTTTAAAGTAGTGTCCAAACTGATGAGCTCAACCTTATGCAATGATTCAGTCGCTGGCAAAGTTGTAAATGTATATTCATCCTTTGTTTTAGTTGAGTCAGTTTTTTCAGCTTCATTCAAGATTTTAGGGCTCTCTAACACATTCGTTCCTGGCGCTTGCTCTACGGCTATATTCATAATAATTTGGTCGCCCATGGCCTCCATATTGTCTGTTGTTGGCACCTCTTCATTTTCTTGGGTTTCTTCAACAGACTTGCTCCTGCAGCCTGCCATCCTCATCTTAAGTTTCATTTTGCGTGTCTTTTTCTTCTCTTTTTCATCTGGGGACTTTAATGGAGATTTAAGGGGAGATTCTGTGTCACTTGTTGGTGGACTCATCTCTAATTTTCTCTGTTCTTCTGCTTCTGATGTGCTGTGAGATCTCTTAAAATGTGCCCCACGACCTTTGCTAAAGGTGGGGAATTTGGGCCAAGAGATGCGATCGTGTTGTTTTTTCATCTTTCTTCGACCTCTCATTTCTGGTTCTCCTCCTTCCTCTTCTCGCTCAGCCTCCTCACCCTGTAAACATTGTTGAAGCGGATATAGGGTCAATGAAATCTCAAAAGAAGTTCTGTGGTATTATTTAATTTAATATAATGGACAGTATGATAATTACAATGGTTATATCTGGCCTCATTGTCTCAGCATCTTCCTGGGTTCTTGGAGGTGGTTTGCGTTTTAGACAGAATGCCACTTTATATGGTTGAGCATGCTCAAGAATCTGGAGGGCATCTTCATATGACACATTATCAAAGTATACTGTAGCACTAAGAATCTGATCACCTGAAAGGCCAGATGGAAGGACACAAATGAGGATGGATGTAAAAAGATTAGTTAGCTGTATTTTGTAATGTGCTATAATAATTATGACATCTCACCTTCTTTAACACTTAGATTCTTTGAGGCAGGTGACTCTGGTTTTACTTCCTTGATGAAGATGCCACCCTTCCCCCCTCCACTTACAACCAAACCTTCAGCACAGACTTCTTTTTCAGTTTTCACTATAATTTCTGACTGATCATTTTGCATGTCCTGAAACAAAAGTTAATTTAGAAATCTGTTCATAATTTGCATTATTCACATTTCTAATCATCTGTGTTCTTCAGTAGAGAGAACTTTAGGCATGTCTGACCTCTGTTTGATTCATCTTGGCAGAGGAACGCTTGTCAAACAGTGAGCCGAAACCAATCCTTTTGCTTTTTTTGGAACTCTTGGTGGGTGAGTCATAGAAGTCACCTTCAGCCTGGCAAAATAGTTAGTATATAATATATTATATAATATAATAGTTAGATCAGATACAGCATTATGAAATTCTGAATTTGGGTTATCATAAATTAAGATAAGGGTGTTGTGGGTGAATACCTGTTTATCGTATTTTTCTGTGGTGGGGAATTCCTCAACAGGAGAGGAACCCTGAGGACGAGGTCTTTCCTCCTCTAAAACTTCAGGCTCCTGACATATCTGTTACATTAAAGATACAAAATTAAAGGGGACCTATTATGGAAAACCCACTTTTACATGGTGTCTGTGGTGTACACAACCACCCTATAATGGTAAAAATCCACCCACTCCTCTTTTTAAATCCCCATAAATCATAAGTAGTGTTTCAGAATAATCAGTTTGCAGATTCTAGCCTATGTGACGTCACAAATGTGTAGACCCCGCCCACAATTACTGATGGACTCCGCCCTATTAGCTTAGACCCCGCCCTGAGTGAGCTTGTCAGTGCATTTAACAGCAGCATTCAAGCAAGAAAAGTATTCTTATTAAAGCTACTTTTGTTAATTCAATCAAGAGCAGTGAGACATTTTCTGTTTTTCTTTTTGTTGTTTGATTCATATTAACAGCATATATAGTAGTAGGTACTAGCCTGGATGCCGGCTGAACTCAGCCCCGCCCACAACATTTTTAGGTTGGGCAGTTCGGTCTGGCCTCGCTCCATAGAGGAATAATTATCCCTGAACAGAAACTGTTCGGACCAATGAAATCATCAGGGCGGGCTTTAGACGATGATGGACAGATGAGAAACAGTAACGTAATCATGCTCGTCATCAAAGGGACTTGGATTATATTTGTTCGAATCCTAAACGGAGAGCTTGTTTGTATCTGCATTCACCTTCACTATTTCTCTCAGAAATGATGATCATGTTGGGTAAGTACTCTGTGTATCATACATTTTTTTTTTTTTTTTTACAACACCGGCTAAGATAATTTATTCCAGCGTACGTGCACAGGGTTGCCAAGTTTTTACAACAAAACCCGCCAATTACTTGCGCTATACAATAGCTTCTCGGGGGGGGTTCTCCGAGAAAAAATGGTGTTTGGGGGGTAAAATGTGTGTTATTTTGGCAAGGTTGCCTGCTCAAATTCGCACTCATGGGTCTATATATCACATAATAGTCGCTTCAACCTGCGGAAAAAAAACGTGGACTTGGCAACACAGTACAGTTGAGCTCTGTTGACATTTGACAATGCGTCGCTTTGTTGCTTTGATTGGTTGTAGGTCTATCCAATTGAGGTCTTTCCTGGTTTGGTTGAAACACGCCCCATAATCACAGTCCAATGGAGAAGTTTCAGGTTCATATTCTGACTAGAATTGAGTATGACCACGTCAGGCTAAGTAGGTACTGTATATTACGCTGCTTTCACTTTAATACACAGATCTAATATACACATGCAATTTCTTTCCCTGCTGCTTAGGTTCACAGACATAACTGACTGTGTTTATGTGAACTTTGTGTGTGTTTTTGACAGACAATTTAAGCGCAATAAGACATGAAACTGAACTTTATAGAGAAGTTTAATACTCTCGGGCTACGCCATCTATAATCCAGCTCTCTGTGTGTGCTTCTTATGTGTGTGCTCAGCAAACCATATGTTACACTCATATGGCTTTAAAACGCATGCAGATAATAAACTTTCATGATGATAAAGAACTGCAATGGGTTAGAGATGATAATTAAAACTAAACTGATGTTTTCGTTTTTAGCACAGTATTGGAGGCATAAGCTGTAGACTCCACCCTCTTGTGGAAAGTGGGGTGGGGAGCAGCAGCTCATTTGGATTTAAAGATACATGCACAAAAACAGCATGTTTTTTCTTCAACTAAAAACTGTGGCATTTATAACATGGTATAATAAATGATCTGTGGGTTATTTTGAGCTGCAATCATTATAGACAGGACAACTGAGACTTATATTACATCTTGTAAAAAAGTGGCATAATCGGTCCCCTTTAAAGATTGTTCAAAAAATCAACAAGTTTAAAACCGAGACAAATTAACGTGCATGTCTGCTACTGCAACTTGAGTGATACTCACTAAATCATCATCTGTGTCTTGTTCTGGTCCCTTCAGCCTTCGCCCTTCACCTGTTGTAATATAAAATGCAGAGTAAGCACTTGTAAATACTTAAGGGTGAAGCTAGTTGAATACATATTTCCCTTTCGGGGAACTCGAGCTGCGTCGAAACGCTGTGAGAACGCCTCTGCGTTAATGCGTCGTGAAGCGCCTGTAGAACCATTCCATCGGAAAAAAGATCGATCGTCGGCGTGATGACGTCATCGACCGGAAGCTATAAAACGTCCGTGAAAACAAACAGGAACTAGCTTCTGAGCCTTCAGCAAGCGATCTGTGTGAACCTGTCTGTCTATTTGGTGTTTTTGTCTGTCTATTTGCAAGAGTTTTTCCGCCCTTTGTTAAATATTCCTATATTTTACAAAAAAGAGAAAATAAATAGATAGAAAAATGGCGAGTGAAAGCAGTCAGTTCAAGAGGTGTGTACATCCCTGCCCACGCTACATCACGAGTGGGGATACACACTCTCTTTGTGTTGCCTGCTTGGGAGCGCAGCATGCCCAGGCAGCCCTCGAGGGGGCTGCTTGCGAGCACTGTGAGCGTATGCCACTGAAAACGCTGCGCTCCTGCCGGGCACTCTTCGAGGAGGGTGCCTCGGCTCGTGTTCCCCGCGGCTCTGGTCCCGCTGCTGCCGAGGCAGAGCGGAGGCTGCAGTCGTGGGGTTCACAATTGGATGTTGCAGAGGGGTTTGAGACGGGCGCTGCCTTATCTCTGCCCTCACCTGCTCCATCCAGCGGCTCTTCTCGGGGCTTGGAAGCACGCATTGCGGTTTCTTCCCCCCCGAGAGAGTCGCCGGTGCTCCAACTATCCAGCTCCGAGGAGGTGGACGTTGAGAGCATCGCGACTGAAGATTCGCCACTTCAGTCCCCTGCGAGTGAGGAGCTCGTTGAGGTTCTAACGCGAGCTGTGGCCAGACTAAATATTGACTGGCACATAGAAAGATCTGAGGCAGGAAGAAAGAGATCTAGTAAATTAGATGAAAGATTCCTGCCCGCTCGCGCTTCAGAACCTCAGAGGCGGGGCCTGCCATTCTTCCATGATTTGCACACCGAGGTGGCAAAGTCATGGAAGAGACCGGCGTCATACCGTGTGTTCAGCCCTCAGACTTCGGTCTATAGCAACATCATGGGGCTGAAGCACTACGGTTATGGGGCGATGCCAAAGGTAGAAGAGACGCTCGCGAGCCATCTCTCGCCTTCCTCGGCATCGTCCCTGAAGGCCCCGACTTTGCCCACCAGACCATTAAAAACAACGTCGGCACTGGTGGGCAAGGCGTACTCGGCGGCAGGTCAGGCTGCTGCATGCCTGCATACAATGGCAATAATGCAGGCTTATCAGGCTGACCTGCTTAGGGACCTAGATGGACGTGATGAAGTGGGGGGTGATGTAATCAATGAGCTTAGAACATCAGCTGATCTTGCTCTCCGGGCCACCAAGGAGACGGCCAGATGTGTTGGCCGCTCTATGGCAGCCTTGGTGGCTACGGAGAGGCATCTGTGGCTCAACCCCACTGAAATCAAGGAGAGGGAGAAAAGCTTCCTGCTCGACGCGCCGCTGTCTCCTGGCGGCCTCTTCGGTGACACAGTACACACTGTCACCGAGAGGTTCCAGGAGTCAAAGAAACAAGCTGCGGCGCTAAAGCAGTTTCTCCCTCTCCGGGTCCAGGTCCCTGGGGCTGCCGCTGATACCAGGCAGCCCAAGCCGAGTACGAGCTCCGCTCACAGGGCGCAACAGAAGCAGAGCGTCGCCACCCGAACTCCCCCTCAGCCTGGGGACGAGGGGCGGCGCTCTCAGGCGAGGTCTTCTAGGGGCAGGACTGATCTGAGGACAGTCCTGATCGCCAAGAAGGCCTCGTCAAAGCGTTCCTGACGCCAGAAGCGTCAGGACGCTGAGGGTGGTTCCCCCCGTAGGGAAACGGTGCTTACCCCTGCCTACG
Organism: Pseudorasbora parva; assembly: GCF_024679245.1. Lineage (NCBI taxonomy): Eukaryota > Metazoa > Chordata > Actinopteri > Cypriniformes > Gobionidae > Pseudorasbora > Pseudorasbora parva. The sequence goes on along the minus strand of NC_090188.1, from coordinate 9,445,735 downwards.
GTACCCGTTTCCCTGCGGCACCCTCGGGGGGCGCGCTGCCAACCCCGCCGCAATGCCGGGGCGCAGTCGGTCTCCGCGGGCCACCCGAGGGTGGTCCGCACCCCCTTCGGGGGGCCCCCGAGCAGTCAAGTCAGCTGTTCCCTGCCGGTCCGCCGCTTCAGGGCACTGTGCTTGTTGCTCGAAATACACCAGAGGCCAGCCTCGAGAGGCTGGTTCCCTTAGTAGATTTTCTAGACGAGTGGAAACGTCTATCAAATATATCTCGTTGGGTCCTGCAGATAGTAGAAAAGGGGTACGCCATTCAATTCAGAAGTCGGCCACCTCCTTTCTGCGGTGTCCTACCTACAGAGGTGGGCCCGGAGCAGGCTCTGGTAATGGCACAGGAAGTAGAGACACTCCTGCAAAAAGGGGCTATAGAGAGGGTTCCCCCTCCCAGCAGGGAGTCAGGCTTTTACAGCCGTTACTTCATCGTGCCGAAGAAGGATGGGGGCTTACGCCCGATATTAGATCTGCGGCTATTGAATCGCTCGGTGGCCAAGCTCAAATTCAAGATGCTTACACTCAGACAGATTGTAGCGCAGGTCAAATCGGAGGATTGGTTTGTCACCATAGACCTCAAAGATGCGTATTTTCATGTCTCCATCCTTCCACATCACAGGAAGTTCCTGAGGTTTGCCTTCGGGGGAGAGGCATACCAATATCGTGTACTTCCCTTCGGTCTAGCACTGTCACCCCGCACGTTCACCAAGTGTGTGGATGCACCAAGGGCATCCGCATTCTGAACTATATCGACGACTGGCTGATTCTAGCGAATACAGAGCAGATGGCGGTTCAGCATCGAGATGCTGTTCTCGCCCATATGTCGAAGCTGGGGTTGAGGCTGAACGCCAAGAAGAGTGTGCTTTCTCCGGCTCAGAGAACCACTTTTCTGGGTGTGAACTGGGACTCGGTAATTATGCGGGCGCAATTATCGCCAACACGCATAGCATCGATCCTGGCAGCCGCCAAAGAACAGAAGCTAAGCCGAGCCGTCACTGTGAAACGGTTCCAGAAACTGTTAGGTCTCATGGCAGCAGCGTCCAACGTGATACCTTTTGGCCTACTGTACATGAGGCCACTGCAGTGGTGGCTCAAAACAAAAGGGTTCTCCCCGAGGGGAAACCCGCTCCGCACGATCAAAGTCACGCGGCGATGCCTACGTGCTCTGGTCATGTGGAAAAACCCGGGGTTTTTATCTCAGGGTCCCGTGTTGGGGGCTCATGTTCGTCGCGTAACGCTAACGACAGATGCCTCTCTCACGGGCTGGGGGGCGACCATGAGTGGTCGCTCGTCCCAGGGTCTATGGCAGGAACATCAGCGGCACTGGCACATAAATCGGCTAGAGATGCTCGCAGTGTTTCTTGCATTGAAACAGTTCCTGCCCGACCTCAGGGGCCACCACGTACTAGTCAGAACAGACAACACGTCCGTGGTCGCCTATATAAATCACCAGGGGGGTCTGAGGTCTCGTCCGTTGGACAAATTGGCACATCGGATCCTCCTGTGGGCCCAAGGGAAATTGCTGTCAATCAGGGCAGTATATATCCCGGGGGCCCTGAATCAGGAAGCAGACAGCCTGTCGAGACAGGGGCCGAGGCCCGGGGAATGGAGACTCCACCCAGAGGTGGTGGAGCTCCTTTGGAAGGTTTATGGGAAAGCAGAGATAGACCTGTTTGCTTCGGTGGAGAATTCTCACTGCCCGCAGTGGTTTTCTCTGACCCATCCGGCCCCGCTGGGGCTGGATGCCATGGTACAGGAGTGGCCGAGGTTGCCTCTGTACGCCTTCCCCCCGATTGTCTTGCTTCCAGGAGTTCTGGAGAGGGTACGCCGGGACGGGGCCCAGGTACTTCTAGTGGCTCCGAACTGGCCGACCCGAGTATGGTTTTCGGACCTGATATCTCTCCTGGAAGGCTCTCCGATGGAGATTCCGACCAGGAGGGATCTACTCTCTCAGGCGGGCGGGAGATTCCTGCACCCATGCCCGGAGATGTGGAAACTGTGGGCCTGGCCTCTGAGGGGGCTAGGCTCATAGAGGAAGGTCTCTCGGCCGAGGTCGTAGAGACCATCCTACACTCCAGAGCTCCGTCCACAAGGAAGCTGTACGCTTTGAAATGGAAACTTTTCTCAGCATGGTGCAGAGAACGCCAGTGGGACCCAGTTAACTGCCCGGTCGGTACAGTGCTGGAGTTCCTGCAGGCAAGGTTCTCGGCAGGGTTGACCCCCTCCACACTAAAGGTGTACGTGGCGGCCTTGGGTGCCTTCCACGTCCCTTTCAGTGGAGTGTCTTTGGGAAGACACCCTCTAATTACACGCTTCCTTCGTGGCACTTTAAGGTTGAGGCCTGTGATGCACTCGAGGGTCCCAGCATGGGACTTAGCCATTGTTTTACGGGGCTTGTCCGAGCCTCCATTCGAACCCTTGGAGGAGGTTTCGGATAAGTTCCTTACCCTCAAGACGGTATTCCTTTTGGCTATTTCATCCCTAAAGAGAATAGGAGATATTCAGTCCCTGTCTGTAGGGCCCTCATGTTTAGAGTTTGCGCCTGGGATGGTGAAAGCATTTCTACATCCCAGGCCGGGTTATGTCCCCAAGGTTCCTACGAGCCCACGGGGCCCCATCACTCTTCAGGCGTTCTGTCCTCCTCCTTTCACGACGTCAGACCAGGAAAGATTGAATCTGCTGTGCCCTGTCAGGGCGCTAGATACTTATGTCCACAGAGCTGCCCTGTGGAGGAAAACTGATCAGCTGTTTGTCTGTTTCGGGCCCCCTAAGAAAGGGGCCCCAGTATCTAAGCAGAGGATGAGCAAGTGGGTGGTCGAGGCCATCTCACTTGCTTATGAGGCGGCCGGGCAGCAGTCTCCACTGGCTGTCCGGGCGCATTCAACCAGGGGTATGGCTGCTTCAAAAGCACTTTTATCGGGGGCTTCCCTCCACGATATTTGTAACGCGGCCGGATGGTCGTCTCCTTTAACCTTCGTCAGGTTCTATGAACTAGACCTGGCATCTACAGTAGGGGCACAGGTACTCTCGTAACCGTGTGCGCTTCGGCTTCACACATACGAGACACTTGGTCCTATGGCGATGTTGGTATAAGCGTTCTCACAGCGTTTCGACGCAGCTCGAGTTCCCCGAAAGGGAACGTCTCAGGTTACGTATGTAACCCTAGTTCCCTGAGGGAACGAGACGCTGCGTCGCTCTGCCATACTCCCGGCGTGTCCGTGATCACTTACTTCAGGCTTTATCAGAAGTTAGTTCCTGTTTGTTTTCACGGACGTTTTATAGCTTCCGGTCGATGACGTCATCACGCCGACGATCGATCTTTTTTCCGATGGAATGGTTCTACAGGCGCTTCACGACGCATTAACGCAGAGGCGTTCTCACAGCGTTTCGACGCAGCGTCTCGTTCCCTCAGGGAACTAGGGTTACATACGTAACCTGAGACGATTTCTCATCTGACTTGTAAGCAAAATGCTCAGATGCATAACATTATTGCACAAATGACTGAAATTTAAAAAAAGCAATCCTAAATGCCAAGAGCCTGCTGGTCCTCAGTGCCACCTATAGCTTCCTTATTTGCTGTTTATTTATTTATTTATTTATTGAAGAGTCAAAAAAGGATCTACAGTATTTTGACGGACCAAAACAAAACTTTTCTTTTAGTGTAAGGCCAGATTCCTGGTAGATATTCCCACAGGATCCACATAGTCTACCTGCTTCTGTTGCATCCTGTAAAGTGAGGCACTCTATTGATCTGAAAGGGTTGGCTTACACTGCAATAAGGACAACATAGAAACATGGGCTTTAATAGATCCAAAAAAGAACAGTGAAACTAATATTGTTATAAATATCTGTCGGTTTGGTATTATTAAAAAAAAAGAAAGAAAATTAAAAAATAAAATAACTTGACGGCATAAATAAATTATTCCCTTGCACAATTTTTTCAAATTGATTATTGTATGTTTTAACAATATTATACAATAGACAGAAAAGTTGAAATATTGCTTATACCAGCAACAGAAACACTCTCCTCCTTTCTTCTGAGAAAGGCACTTGTTTCCAGTTTCCCATAACACAATGCACTTAAAAAAATCATTTAGGTACATAAATATTTTCCATGAGCCTCACTTTGCCCAGGCCATTAACCTGCACTTTCCTGCAAGCACTTATCCAAGCATCAGGGTTAGATGGTATTTAAATACACTGGAGATTTATGGATGTGCATGTATGCCATGTAGCCCATGAATAGATTGCACTTGCAGATTGTTCAGATCTTTTCACAGTTTCTAATAATCAGACACTCTAAGCTTGGGAATGCACCAATGTACACTATATTGCCAAAAGTATTGGGACACCCCTCCAAATCATTGAATTCTGGTGTTCCAATCACTTTCATTGTCACAGGTGTATAAAATCAGTCACCTAGGCATGTAGACGCTTCTACAGACATTTGTGAATGGGTCACTCTAAGGAGCTCAGTGAGTTCAAGCGTGGTACGCGTGATAGGTTGCCACCTGTGCAATAAGTCCATTTGTGAAATTTTGTCACTACTAAATATTCTATGGTCAACTGTTAGTGGTATAAATTGGGAACAACAGCAAATCAGCCACAAAGTGGTAGGCCACATTAAGTCACAGAGCGGGCCCAGCACATGCTGAGGTGCACAGTGTGCAGAAGTCGCCAAATTTCTGCAGATTCAATAGATACAGACCTCTAAACTTTTTGTGCTCAGATTAGCTCAAATATCGTGCTTAGAGCACTTCATGGAATGAGTTTTCATGGCCGAGCAGCTGCATCCAAGCCTTACATTAAAGGTCTATGCGGGACAGTTTTTATTGTCCCGTTCCCGCTAGGTTCTATTCTGCACCCCCGCTCCCGCTTAAAATTCACTCTGTGTTCACCCGCATACCGGTTAGAATTATTAGAATATTTTCCCCGACCCGACTGATCCCACTAAATTTAAACTTCGTTTCCAGATTTTAATTTCCCCATAAAGAAAGAGACTGGGATAGATAAAATGTTAGCTATACAATAATTTGATTTGTTATTTTAGCATGATACTATCAACAATGTAAAAAATGTCAACAAAACAAAAATGTTTGGCTTACTAGCTTCACTGTAAAAACATATTGTTGGTTTAACTTAAAAAAGTAAGTAACCTGGTTGCCTTAAAAATGTGAGTTCATTGAAATTAAAAAAATTGAATTAATACAATGAAGGGAATTGGTTTAATGAATAGAAATTCAAAATATTATTGTATCTCTGAACCACATAAAAAAATTGAAACCACACAATTACTCAATATGCTTACAAAATCTTTTAATAATATTTGAATAAAGATTGTCGATTATTAAAAATGTTCATTGTATTAACTCAAATTTTTAATTTCAATGAACTCAAAATTTTAAGGCAACCAGGTAACTTATGTTTTAAATATTTTTTTTACAGTGTATGACTAATTCAAAATTCAATATTTTTTAACATCCATGCAAAAACAGAATGTTGCTGACTGACCCAATATCTCTCTTTTTCAAAATCCGACCACAAAGGCTGAATGTTTTCTCTGAAAGTGCTCTCGTGGACGGGATGGGATGCAAAGAACATGTATTGCCAGGTTAAGGGCAGGGAACTGGGAACTGTGTGAATGCCACAATTACAGAAAGTTTTGTTTACTTCAAGTTCAAGCACGGATATGCTGTCGCCAAAGGGTGTCAATAGTGGCCTGGCTATTGAGTTACTGACCGCTACCGTCTTTGATTGGAAATTTACTCCCGCGTCGCAAGAAAACTGTGGGTCCCATGCAGCAATGCAGACCTCTACCTTACATCACCAAGTGCAATGCAAAACGTTGAATGCAGTGGTGTAACGCACACTGCCACTGGACTCTAGAGCAGTACAGTGGAGACTTGTTCTCTGGAGTGACCAATCACGCTTATCTGTCTGGCAATCCGACGAACAAGTCTGGGTTTGGCTATTGCTAGGAGTACTTGCCTGACTGCATTGTGCCAAGAGTAAAGTTTGGTAGAGGGGGATTATGGTGTGGGGTTGTTTTTTCAGGAGTTGGGCTTGGCCCCTTAGTTCCAGTGAAAGTAACTCTTAATGCTTCAGCATACCAAGACATTTTGGACAATGCTTCCAACTTTGTGGGAACAGTTTGGGGATGGCCCCTTCCTGTTCCAAAATGACTACCCACCAGTTCACAAAGTAAGGTTCATAAAGACACGGATGAGCGAGTTTGATGTGGATGAACTTGACTGGCATGACAAACACTGACAAACACCTTTGACTGCGAGACAGGCCTTCTAGTCCAATATCAGTGCCTGACCTCACAAATTTGCTTATTGAAAACACACTCCTAAACCTAATTTGTGGAAAGCCTTCCCAGAAGAGATGGAGCTGTTAGAGTGGCAAAGGGTGGGTCAAAACATACTAAATGCATTTCATGCACATAAATAGACTTACAGTATTAAAAGGAGGAGAAAACTCTTCCCATATCTTTTGTTGATGTCAAAGGCTTTGTGAACAATCCAAATCAATGATATTAAACTGTCATTCTGTCATTAGGCAGATGCCAACATTGACAGCTTACATAACACACCCTTCTTAAAAATTAAAAACAAAATTACGTAAGTTTTGTCCTAACCAAAATTAGGCTCTTTAAACCCTGCCTTTAACCACAGGTAAAGCAATTTGATACATGAAAGGGGGTTAGCTCCAGTTTTTAACCTCCTTGGGTTATGAAACCTTGCTCTGCTTAGCACTGTCTTTAATATTAACTGAATGGTGCAGTGAGAAATAAATAAGCCCAAATGATATGCAATACAAGAGAAGCCTTTAATTAAACTTGTCATATACTGTGTTCCTCCAATCTACGATATTGGCAAAATCAATGGTTTAAGTAAGCTGATATGTACAGGAGAGATCAGGGATGATTAGAACACTTTAAGTATAAGTTTTGGGTGGAACATTTATGATGAACAAGCAGATGAACGACATAGCTGTGGGTTTGATGTTCAATATGGTATGGTACAGATCAACGAGTTTCAACAAAGTTTTTTTTGTTCTGGCTGCTATTGTAGTTAAACAGGCTTAAGGTGTTTTTTCAGTTTAAGCTTTATAATATTTGCCCAAAACCAGCACCGTAGATAACAAGCTTGAAAACAGACCTTAGTGTTTTTAGGCTCCCCACCCATGTCAGGAAGCTATCCATGGCTATCGATCGGATTCAGCTAATACGTGATCCAGAATCAGGCTGAAATAAATTGAACAGGAGAAACAGCAACAGCAGGACGTCCGTCTCTGTGGTATGTACTGTATTTAGTGGCCTGTCAAAATTTGTGTGTTTACTCGCAGTTTATGAGGACATGATTCGGTTTATGGACTATTGTATGCGACTAAACCTTAGCAGTAGCAAGCAAAACGGGTTTTGCACGTCAGACTAGTGTAACGTTATACATAGAACAACAATGGAGTATCGTTTGCGCATTTGAATGACGAAGCACGCGATCGTGTCGTTTACTGATGTTTACTCACGTGACGATAGCCAACAGCATAGACATTTGAAGCTGTTTTACTCACCGGCTGCTTCCAAAGCAGGACCGAACCTTTATCGCTGGGACCGCTCCGTCAAAAACACACTTCTTTGGTATGATTTGGTGAAGTCCTGTGACAGCAGTGACCGTGGAAATCCACTTTGCGACGCGACTGAAGCGATGTTGTGAAGCTTCCCGACGTGCATTTCCTCTCTCGCTCTAGTCACGCGCGCGCGCACCCTACCGGGAGAAGAGCCTGTACGGCCTTCCACTTTATTAACGTCAAGCCAGCCCATACTCGAAAAAAACTCCGAAACTTGTGAGAAACCGGAAGGAGTATTTTTGACAAAGAAATACTCCATCAAAGGTCCAACATTAGTTTTTGAAACTTTGTCTATGTTTAGGATGAGAATCCAAGTCTTTAACAGTGTAAAAAGCTTAGTATGAAAAAAAGATCATTTAATCTCAATACCGTTTCACCTAAATCTCACAAATGTTGATATTCATCCCATAATGCAGCCATTTGTTTGGTTGTACGATATGTAATGATGTAATGCATATCAATACAATACATAAAAATGTTCTTTCATTGTCCATCATTAGTTATTTCAAATACAAATCATCACCAAAGTGTGTTCATATCATTCCTGGGCTTTTAAACTTCAGAAATATGTTGCCATTAGAATTACAGATAAAATATGTTAGCTCTGCTGACTATATTGTAATTGAAGGTTCATGTTGCTTTTTTATGTCACTGAATTTGTCTTGAAGAAATAATCCATATTCCAATATAAAAATAGCATATTTAATCATTATCATTTTTCAAAAACACCATGCATTTTAAATGTCACTGATTTCAAGTGCCTCTCCAGCTAAATATTAAAGTTTAATCATTTTAGGTCTGCACCTACCTGGTCTGTGGGAACTTGGAGGAGTATATGTTTACTGTTTTCCAGTTATTCATCCGGTGCACAGCATGCATTGACAAAACTGTCTGTGGGTAGTTCGTTTTAGGAGAGAAGATGAAGGGCCCTGCCCTTTTTTGTATACTTTCAAAGGTATGACACAACCCTGTTTCAGGGCTGTGGTTCTAGCTCCTGCTAATACTATTGTGCTGAAGAACAAACATTTCAATGTGTTGCACTCCTTACACACATTCACAAATGTGAGGTCTTGAGATTTGAGTGATTTTCTAAGCAAAGAATTGCAAAGTGAGTGGTGTTTGTCCCTCAGTTCTCCAATGAAGGTTGAGTTTAGTTTTACAGTGGGATGTGAATGCAGAATGAAGACAAAATCTCTTGCAGTTTAAGAATATTTCACTGGGCTTTAGCCACACACTGAATAAATAAACAATAAGCTTGAATAATGGGTCAGTTTACTCAATGCAAAGAAAGCTGTCAATCTCATAATAGCTGTGTGTGTGTGTGTGTGTGTGTGTGTGTGTGTGTGTGTGTGTGTGTGTGTGTGTGTGTGTGTGTGTGTGTGTGTGTGTGTGTGTGTGTGTGTGTGTGTGTGTGTGTGTGTGTGTGTGTGTGTGTGTGTGTGTGTGTGTGTGTGTGTGTGTGTGTGTGTGTGGTGTGAGCCTGTTTATATGGTTGGTAACACTTTATTTTCATAATCCACTTTAGACATTCTACTAATAAGTAACTTTGCAACTACATGTCAACTAACTCTCATTAGAGTATTAGTAGACTGTCTGATTAATATTTACTAAAACTTTATTTTGTCTCTAAAGTCGGTCCCCCAACAGACATTCTACTGATTATAAGTAAATTGGCAACTACAATTCAAATTATTCTACAAACCCGAACCCTAAAACCTAACCATAACCTACCAGTCTACTGACAGTCTACTAATACTCTAATGAGAGTTAGCTGACATGTAGTTGCAAAGTTACTTATAGTTAGTAGAATGTCTAAAGTGGACTATCAAAATAAAGTGTAACCATGTGGTTTATGAGGACACAAATTTGTATAACTACATGGGTATTACACTGGTATTACACTATAAATGTGGTTTATGAGGACATTTCAAATGCCCTGATCTTTCAAATAGCTTTAAAAACATACTAAGTGATGTTTTTTTGAGAAAGTAAAAATGCAGAATGTTTCCTGTGATGGGTAGGTTTAGGAGCAGGGGCAGTGTAAGGGGATAGAAAATACGGTTTGTACAGTATAAAAACCATTATACCTATGGAGAGTCTCTGTAAACCACATAGACCAACGTGTGTGTGTGTGTGTGTGTGTGTGTGTGTGTGTGTGTGTGTGTGTGTGTGTGTGTGTGTGTGTGTTTGTGTGTGTGTGTGTGTGTGTTTGTGTGTGTGTGTGTGTGTGTGTCTTGTAAAAATGCAGAAAGTTTTGTGTGGTGTGTAGGTTTAGGGGTAGTGTTAGTGTAGGGGGATAGTATATAGTTTGTAGCTACATAAAAACCATTACATCTATTGTACGTCACCATAAAACATGAAACTGTGTGTGTTTATATATTTTAACCATATTTATTTGTCTTTAACTGAGTTGGACATGAGTGCTATTGAATTGAATTGTCTGAGAAATTCAAAGTTATTAAATTCATAAAGTAGTTACTCCCTAATCAAATATTGGCTCATTGGTTGCTGTTGCAAAACTGATAATATGTTTTTGCAAGTGACCAAGCCAAGCAAATGTTCTGTATATATATGACTGTAGGAAATCCTGAATTACTACTTATAAAGTATAGGAAAATATGTCAATTCCTAATTGCGAGTTATAAAGTAAAAATTGTGTGATATAAACCTGCAATATGTGAGAAATTCTGATATGCAATTTTATACCTCACAATTCAGACTTTTTTCAAGATTGATATAAACTTGCAGTCAGAATTTTGAGATACAAATTGCAAACTTGGAATTGCAAGAAAACTAGTCTATACTAAAACAATTCTGACTTTAATTCTCGGAATTGCGACTGAGTGTATATTGCAAGTTTTTAACTTTTTTTTCCAGAATGAACTTAAAGTACGAATTGTGAGATGTTAATTCCCAATTGTGAGTTATAAAGTGAATTGCGGAAAATAAACTTTTTTTCTCAGAATTGTGAGACACAAATTTGTAATTGCAAGTTATAAAGTCTGGATTTGCGCGATTGGCCTATAAGCTTGCAGCAAAGTCTGAATTGGGAGTTTTTCCTTTTTTATTCTGTGGCGAAACAAGCTTCCATTGGACCTTTTGAGTATGATGAGATGGTCGCAATGAAATACGGAAAATATAGCTGCATAAAATGTCTCTTATGTTTAACTGTAATAATAACAGTGCACAGGTTTAGAACATAATGTGCGTAAATAATTAATTTTCATATTTAGGTGAAGTATTTAGTATGAGTAAAGTTCTTATTGTATGCATGATTAATCATTCAAATATAAAATTTTAAGTCCTGAGGTTCAAACCTTTTACAGACTTCCTAAACCTAAACATTTTGCAAATGCATATTTCAAATTTCATGAAATTACAAGATTAGATTTACAAACCTTGGAATTTCCCAACTACTGATCCTGTATGTTTGCACATCACCCATGACCAAGATTACAGGCATTAGAGGTTGTTTTCTGCTCCTGTGGCCATATGGGCCCAGCGCGCTGCTCCTTCGACACACTAATATGGTTAATTAGCTGCTCAGCAAGTTACAGGGAGACGGAACATCAATTCTGGCCTGTGCTCATAACATCATACACAAGCCTCTTTCAGAGTCAAGTGGGAAAGACTTGTTTGCATTCAAAATATAATTGAATTTCAGGGCCGGAGAGGGAAAATAAACTGAAAACTGAATTGGATTTTCTTCCCTATTAAGAACATGGGACTAACTTCCCTCATGTTCCCAATCAATCAGGAACATTAATTGATACATTTATGTGCTAATGAGATAATGGCTTTAGATTTGAAGGGTTAAAAAGGTAGTTCTTCCGGAAACAAATTCAACAAAGTGTCATCACTTACTCATCCTCATATCATTATAAAGCCTAAAAAGTCTCGGGGTTTTTTCTTTCCATACAATAAAATTCGTTGTTGTATGGGCACCGTTAACTTACAATGTGTATTGAGGTTTGGAATGACATGAGGTTGAAGAAATTATGACTTTTCTTTGATGAACTTTTTCACAATAAATATCTAGTATATATAGTAAAATAAAAAAAATAAAAAAATATAGTAAAAATGTTCACTTTCAATGTTCAGTCCATCACAAAAACCATAAAAAAATACAAACACTCTCAAATTCATAATTTATTAATTGTCGAGAGGACATTAGTGAGATGCTGATTTTATGACTAGTGCGCATAATCATTAAATATTTTATGGACTTCTCAATAAATATGATTTTTTTTTTCTGTAAAATTGCTACAAATGACTAAATTAGTACTGTATAAGGTAACCAAGAGTAAACCAAACAGACATTGTAGATGTAGACATTGCCCATTATTTGTCCTTTGCAAATGGCCAATGCATTCATTCAGAATGAACAAAATCAAAATGCAGACGTTTGTTTGATTCAATTTTGATTGATCTAATATCCATTTTCACACTTTGAGCCGAACCCATCTGTCGCATGTCTTGAAACGCATGAAAACTAAATTTTGGCAAAATAATGTGTTAAGTGCAGCTGTCTAAAATAATTTGCCTTTTAAGCACCGACATGTTATCTTTGCAAAGAACTACCGTATTTGTTTTCTTAGAATGGAACTGATTGTGTTAATGGAATCTCACAAGCGTTCAACATCATGGAAAAGCTCCAGAACGAATCTGACATTGCAAATTTATATCTGTATAAAACCAGAGCACGAAAACACATTTCATTTCATTAAATCATGTGTATGCCATTCTTGGTTACATATCTGGTAATTAAGCTGTCATGCAGCTGTTGTATTGTGAGATGTATTGGCTGCTCATTGCACCCTGCAAGATCCCTAAAATACAGCTGTTGACTCATTTAGGTTACTTTAAGTGTCTGTTTGTATGTTTCCAGAGCGTAAAGTTCATCTGAAGGTCACAGAAAAAAAATATAGATAAATCTGCTAGTTGTACTGGATAGGACCAGTTGACCAAATGACTTAGAGCTGTTTGGTTAACAGGTTAATTGGATTTCAGAGTCTTTAGAACAAAGCCAAATAGAGCAGTTACTGAAACATAGAATGACACAATCGAGTTAAAGAAAGCATTAGACAGATACTAGTGATGTAACCATGTGATGTGTGTGTGTGTGTGTGTATATATATATATGTTTAATTATATTTATAAAAGTTTATATATAGTTTATTTTATATATGTATCGTATATATTATGAAATTATATTATACAAAAGATTTATATATGTATATATATATATATATGTATATATATATATATATATATGTATATATATATATATATATATATATATATATATATATGTGTGTGTGTGTGTGTGTGTGTGTGTGTGTGTGTGTAAAACATCTATAACATATATACATTAATGTATATAATTATATTTTATAAACATTTTATTTATAAAAATATATAAAAAATACATTTAAATATAAATATACTGTATGTATTTGTATACACACACACACACACACACACACACACACACACACACATATATATATATATATATATATATACACATACATATATATATATATAAAATTTAAATTAAATAAAATCAAAAATAAGATTTCAAGCTTTCGTAAGCATTTGTAAATAAATCCTAACCATTCCTAAACCATTGTAACTATTCCTAAACGTTCTGAAATCATGCTCTCAATATTGTAAACAAACACACTGCAGATGCTGTTGATAAAATACTGCATAACTCTGTTGACACACCCACGGCCACATAGCCACGCCCCCTTTACTGCAGACACACCCAGATCACACACAGTGCAGCGTCATCTCAGCAGAGAAATGCAGTGATGCTTGTAAACAAGCTCAGCACTATAGTGCCCCACTAACACACACATGCACAGTCCAACTGCAACATTATATTGTCCTGACACCAGAGGTGCTGAGTACAGAGATAAAAATAGCACAGAGCAGGCAGAATGAGAGAGAGAGAGAGAGAGAGAGAGAGAGAGAGAGAGAGAGAGAGAGAGAGAGAGAGAGAGAGAGAGAGAGAGAGAGAGAGAGAGAGAGAGAGAGAGAGAGAGAGAGAGAGAGAACGCTAAAGAGACAGAGCAAAATAAAGAGTGATGCCCACCCGTGGCTGAAGCATGCCAGTTGGGAAATGCCAGGTGAAAACAGTCACACATGATGGCTGTCGTCTGCGGATGTCGTCCGGGCTGTCAGTACTGTTTTCTGGTGATGTCCTGTTTCGGGCAGCCTCACTCTCTTCCTCCGAGGCTAAAGAACCTGCTGCCTCCTCTTTCCACTCAGTCAGACACTCCAGATGCAGAGGACAAAATAAAGTCGCAGTCAGTGAATGATAATTAAGTCAGTCTGAGGGAGGCACGGAGAACGATTTTGCTCCATCCACTTAAGTTTGTCCACTACTTCACAGGAGTGAAGCTGCACTCTTCTCCCTGCCAGATTAAACTCGGTCTCTAGCACGCTAAAACAATTAAAGGGGGTATGGCTGACTTGGGATGGGGGGCCGTCCTAAACAACACAAATCCCTCCTTCAGCATCCCATTCCACCCTCCTGATCACTTTGACCACTCACTGCAGAGACGTGCTGGACCGTCCACCCGCTGATTGGTTCACCACACAAGAAAAACATTCCAGCTTTATTGGCATGCGGCAGAGATGCGTAATTGGATTTGACACCACACAGTACATGTTTTCATGTGTGATGGGTGACAGAAGGGGAACTGAGGATACTGTTTGTCAGGTGACTTTGTTTAAGAGCAGCTGTTTACCTGAGCTGTCTGATGGCAAGCTTGATATGTATGATGTGTTGTTCTGTCTGATATATGGCTGTCTCTTCTTGTTTCTGCACCAATCCATGTTTCTAAGAATGGCCACCAAGTCCATGGCTAAATTATTTATCATTTCAGGTCTAAGAATAAAAAAATGATCTCAGAATGGTGTCAGACTGTGACGTCACCCTGAGATCAGTTCAGCGCGCCGGACTGCAACTCAGACTACAGCAGCCGAATTGTACGGCTTTTGTGGATCTAAATCAAATCATAAATCAAAAATCATAAATAAGAGCTCTTCGGTATCTCATCTTTAATATATTAAGTATCTAAGGATGTTTTCTTAGGCAGTTAAATCTGATATTACCGCAGTCTCCTTGTTTCTCTATCCCCCCCCCCCCCCCCCCCCCGAAATCTAATAATATCACAAACGTCTCCTCTAGACTTTCAGAAGAGAGCTCAACAATTGCTACATTTGCATCATGGATTAAACATAAACACTTTGAAAAGGGGTGCTGTAGACCTGAAATAATCCAAACTAAGGATATTATGTAAAATCTTGAATCCTTCTCAGTCAGATTCCAAAGTACCTTCCAAATGTTTACATTTTACAAATGTGCATATGTTTCATGTATCATGTCTTACAAATTGGTTATTGGAAAAGAGACTAAAAAACTCTTCTGACATGCACTGGTCAGGCGTAATATTGTGTTGGTCCCCCTTTTGCTGCCAAAACAGCCCTGACCCGTCAAGGCATGGACTCCACTAGATCCCTGAAGGTGTGCTGTGGTATCTTGCTCCAAGATGTTTGCAGCAGATCTTTTAAGTCCTGTCAATTACAAGGTGATGACTCCATGGATAGGACTTTTTTGTTCAGCACATCCCACATATGCTCGATTGGATTGAGATCTGGGGAATTTGGAGGACAAGTCAACACAATAAAAAAACTTGATGCACTCCATTAACCATTCCTGAACCATTTTAGCTTTGTGCATTTTAGCAAAGCCTTGCCTTTTCCCCATAGTGCATCCTGGTGCCATGTGTTCCCCAGGTAAGCAACAGACACATCCACGTAATGTAAAAGAAAACGTGATTCTTCAGACCAGGCAACCTGCTTCCATTGCTCCGTGGTCCAGTTCTGATGCTCACGTGCCCACTGTTAGCGTTTTCAGTGATGAACAGGGGTCAGCGTGGGCACCCAGACTGGTCTGCAGCTATACAGCCCCATATGCAACAAACTGTGATGCACTGTGTATTCTGACACCTTTCTATCAGAACCAGCATTAACTTCTTGAGCAATGTCAGCTGCAGTAGCTCGTCTGTTTGATTAGACCACACAGGCCAGCCTTCGCTCCCCACGTGCATCAATGAGCCTTGGCCGCCCAATAGTATAAATAAGAATATTTTATAACAATGTGTTATTACCTGTATTAATACTGAAAACAAGTTAAATTCTTATTGATAAGGCTTTCTATAAAGTTTAGCAAAGGCATGCTCACATTACTGCCTATGTGTGATACGTTTCTGAAAGATTTTGATCAAATTTATCTGTAAAATTTTTGCCTGGCGTAATTGTGTTTAGACAAATATTCCCTATGTGTGTATGTATGTATCTTGATTCTGATAGTTTTGCGTTAGCATCTTGTAAACAGAAGGATCTCTGTGTTTCATATTCAGCACAGATGTCCATTTCTCTTTATGTGTCTGCATCTGAGACAGGGAGTGGCAGGATGATACTGCATTAGCCCCTGGCTGCTGCCCAAGAAACTCCACACCGAAATCAATTTAGGCACTTGAAAAAAACAGAATGTGCACTGCCACCATCTCTGCCTACACTTCTTCTGCCAAACACGCAAAGACATGCATCTTCAGCCATTATGCACCACAAATTCTGTGAATATAAAAAGGTAATTAATCCTCCAGATGATTTATATTAACATGCATTTGTTGCCACAAATTCAGTGCCATGTTGTGCTAACCTTCTGCTGTTAGAGTGGAAAGTTTGAATATGGTAGGAATCAAAAGATATTGTACGGTTTTTGCTGATAATCAGATACTTTTAATCTAATGCAAATAACACTTAAAGGGGGGGGGGTGAAATGCTGTTTCATGCATACTGAGCTTTTTACACTGTTAAAGACTTGGATTCCCATCCTAAACATAGACAAAGTTTCAAAAACTAATGTTGGACGTTTGATGGAGTATTTCTGTGTCAAAAATACTCCTTCCGGTTTCTCACAAGTTTCGGAGAGTTTTTTTCGAGTATGGGTCTACTTGACGTTAATAAGAGCGGAACGTCCTTGTATGGGCCGTACGGGCTCTTCTCCCGGTAGGGTGCGCGCGCGCGTGCGCGTGACTAGAGCACGCCGAAAACAGTCTCTCAGATGCAGATCCAGTCATCCGTGAACACTTATGTGGCGCCGCGCTTCTCTTTATTCCTATGGGTGACGTCGAGCGACTTCAACGCTTCAGCACAGCATTCCGGGAAGGCAGCGCTGCATTTGAACCGATTTGAACGCAGAAATGACGGGAAGCTTCACAACATCGTTTCAGTTGCGTCTCAAAATGGATTTACACGCCACTGCTGTCACAGAACTTCACCAAATCAGACCAAAGAAGTGTGTTTTTGACGGAGCGGTCCCAGCGATAAAGGTCCTGCTTTGGAAGCAGCCGGTGAGTTAACTTAAACTGCTTCAAATGTCTCTGCTTTTGGCTACGGACGCATGAGTAAACATCAGTAAACGACACGATCGCGTGCTTCGTCATTCAAATGCGCTAACGGTTACTCCATTGTTGTTCTGTATAACGTTACAGTATTCTGACGTGCAAAACCGTTTTGCTTGCTACTTCTAAGGTTTAGTCGCATACAATAGTCCATAAACCGAATCATGTCCTCATACACTGCGAGTAAACACACAGAAATGTGGAGAGGCCATTAAATACAGTAACTTACATACCACAGAGACGGACGTCCTGATGTTGCCGTTTCTCCTGTTCAATTTATTTCTCCCTCAGATTTGATTCTGGATCATTATCTGTATTAGCTGAGATTGCCATGGGTTCCTCCACGCTTGAGGACGTCACCGCTTTGCGCGCTTGTCATTCTTTAGCTCCGCCCACACGATACGCCTCCAGGCGCTCGGTTTTTTCCGGAAAGACTCGGTACAGCCTATATTTCTTTTATAAATATGATAAAACTAAAGACTTTTCGGAGATATGAAGGATGCAATACTACTCTATAGGTACTCAAGATTGACATGAGATTGACTGAAACTGAGTGTTTCACCCCCCCTTTAAGTGTTTCTGGAGATCGCCAGACGGATTCTGGAGCAACCTGTTGCTTTGCTCAATGGAAAGCTGTCACCTTTTTAAATGCAGTGTTGGAGGCAAGTAACACGAGTTACGTAATCAGATTTAAGATTTTTGTTGTTGTTGTATACTCTGAAAAGTTGCAGACCTTTTACGTTCACAAACATCTGTATTACACACTACATGAACGGTAAAAACAAAACAAAAAAGCATAATGGGTGAACTTTAAGATTTAAATGATTTATTTTTACTATGTGAACTGTGAAGACGGAAGGTCACTGCATTTCCCATGATTTACAGTAATTGCCAACATTTTGTTTTATGGGAAATTATTTTGTGTAAATTACAGTAGTATACATTGGCATCAAAGTGAAGGTAACTTGTGCTTGTAATGATTACAATATAATGATAATATTAGGATCATATTATGAAAGTTTTATGTTTTGATCCTAAGTTGCTGTCATCTGAAATCGTCGGTGGCACCTAAAATCACTGCAAAAGCTGGAACCAAACTCATGCTGACGCAATCCGTAGTTACTCCAGGATGTGCATCCCAAGGTGAAACAGGGAAGTAACTGCTGCTTTTAACATTTTAGGCAAAAGATGATCATGTGTATCTATTTGGTTCTATTTCATCAGATAATGACTGTATAGTAGAAGTTTATGAGAAGCATTATGTGAATGCTTGGCTAAAGAGATGTGTCTTTAATCTAGATTTAAACAGAGAGAGTGTGTGTCTGGTCTCCGTACTTTCAGGAAGTCTATTCAGAGCCAAATGCAAAAAAAGCTCTATGTCTCCTTACTATCAGAGTTTAAATTTGTAATGGAACTGTACTCTTGTTACCTATGCTTAAGTGGCCTTTTATTTCATTTCATTAATATTATATTATCTTATCTGCAAGTACAGGTTTTTAAAAATATACTTTTAAAATGTGAAGTACACTACAAGTGCACATTCAATACAATTAAGTGCACTACTATCTCCACAAAGGATATCTAATGTGAAAAAAGAAAACATTTTAAGAGCATGGTAGTTGGAAACAAACTGTCTAATATGTTCCCGTAACCAAGCCAATCCTGCTTCTGAAGATACCGGCCTGCAGAGTTCTGCTCCAGCCCCAATAAAACACAATTGAACCTGATAATCAAGCTGTTCAGGGTTACTTGAAAATCATACAGGCAGGTGTGTTAAATAATGTTCTCAGAATGTTCTGTCAAGGTTCTTTCAACGTTATGAACAAACGTTCTTCCAGTAACGTTAACATTCGTTTAAAGCAGGGTTGGAAATAAAGTCTCCAAGTGATAAGCTATTGTGCCCCTAAAGGTACCATTCTGACAATTTTTGTCTCTGTGTGTAGCTCTCTAGTTGACTACCCATAACATGCTGTCAACATGTAACATGTTTCTGGTTCAATTACATCTGCCATAAAAGAGTTATAGACATCATTTTTAGCATAGAATACAGATTTGGACCTAGGCCTATTGCAATAATCAACAATATATCGCACAATATATCTCTATGACCTCAATTATTTAGATTTTTTTACCCTTAATTTCAATAATCTAAAGAATTGAAAGATTGCCATTTGAAAGTGTGTAGGTTTACATTATTATGCTGTTGTATTAGGATTATATATTCAGTGGCATAGAATAATCTTAAAACGACAATAATATATTTTATCGCAATTATTTCTGGGATGATATATTTCAAACCAAAAAGTAGTAATCGTGACAGGCCTACTTGGACCACATGTAATGATAATCATGATGATTAAATCCTACTCAAAATCCACATACTCTACATACTAACATATGAAGGTAAATTGTAAATTAGTTTCAAGTGCATCAGGAACTTATTGGACTATAAAAAATTATGTTACACTACATTGAAGATGGTTAGTTGAAAGGGAGGGGCTGAAAATGTTTAATCAGCTGAAAAGGAAAGTTATTTCAGAAGTGGAGCAAGTATTAAAGATCACGAAGATAAATGTTCTTGTTTGGTATTTTGTAATCCCTCCATGCAGCCCTGTATGTTTCTCTCATCTATCACACCTGATTAAATTCACGAGTTAACACTTATAAATAAGTCAGAATAATGATATGCGTATTTGGCGTGTTGGCCGAGGAGAGGGCTCCGAGCTCAGTATTTGGACCAAACCCAGAGTACTCCCCCCTCGTAGTCCTGATTGCGGTAGGAGCAAAATAAGAGTGAGGAGTTAGTGTGGTGGAGAGATGCTGAAAACTGCAGAGGGATGTCAGTGGATTAACTGTGTATATACAGGCTTCCTGTCTTGTTGATATGATAGATGTGGTAATTGCTGATGATAAGTTGTTTTGGATAGATCATTTGAACGTGCTCCTCCCAAACTTTGTTAATAAAATATCATCTCATGAGCCCATGAGAGACTGCAAAACCTGAAATGGGTGTGTCAGATATTAGGGAGACACTACATTTTCAGGGCGGGTGGTACTCCAGGACAGGTTTGAGAACCTCTGTCCTAATCTATTCATTTGTTTTACTTTATTCTGCATATTATTTTCCCCATTCGGACTTTGTCATTCAGTTCTCTACATGTCCAGGCCATCATCCAGAAATACTGCTGCTGTTTATGAAACTGATACTTCATTGCTGCATTTAGACAATGTGGCACGTTTTTGCAGAATCTGCAACTTCTGATGGAAGTACTGAGAGGATATGCACTGAAGGGCTGCATGCAACATCCCATTTGTGAGGTACTTTGAGACCAAATGCACTCTACTAGTTTGAGATGCACTATAGTTTTGCTTGGTTCTAATTACCGACCTTGAACCACCTTTTATATGAATCTGAGTATTACGAACCTATTATGGGTAAATAAACCTATTTTGCTTCAGGGTAATCAGTGTGCATCTTGAAATATTACTACAATTTAAAATTGAATTTGAAACAATTTAAAACTTGTTATATACTAAAAACCTGTAAATATTTAACAGCAAAAAGATGACTTTTTTTTAAAATCAATGACCATAATTAGAGATATCACCTCTAAAAGTAGCCTAGCGAATGCTCATACTGTTTTCTCACAATGGGAGGAAAACACATTAATGGAACATTAATGTCTGAAGCTAGCCTAGAAATCGAGACGCACCCTAGCGGCAGCAAATTTAATCTGCCCGCAAGTGTCGTCTAGGAACCCTCAATACCCTTCTGTATTCTAGTATTCTGTATTCTGTATTTTAGCTGTATTCCTCACAATCTGGACGGGCCAATCACATCGTGTATAGAGTCGGCGGGCGGGGCCATAATGACGACGGCCGAGTTGCGTTTGCGTGCTTCTGTTGTCTAGTAAACACAGAAATTGGCGAACGGCGGCGGTCTTTCGAATCAGCTTTGACCGCGACTCTGGAAGACTTGGAGTTAAGCTTTTCTCTGAGAAAAGAACAAAGAGCGGCACTGAAGTCATTCTTAAAAAGGGAAGATGTGTTCGGAGTTTCGCCGACCGGATACGGCGAATGTTTAATCTATCAAAGAGCTCCGTTTCACCTTCGTTGCTCTGGTTGGTTGTAGCGCTATCCTATCGCGTGCAGAGGGAGTTTGAAAGACAACCGTTTATCCCGCCCCTCGGATTGAGCTGTCTATGGTGAGTTTCCAGACCAAACTCTTGATGTGGGTCTGGCTTGTCAGGCTAGTCTGAAGCCTGAATCGAAACCAAACTAAAATAAAAATGTCAGGATCCAAACACCAAGCAAGACGAAAAAGCAATTCACACAGACAGAAGAGCTTATTATCTGAGGGAACTCAAACCCGCAAGACAATAGGAGTGTCAGAGCTGTCACCAAGCCAAGAATAAGACCTTATCCAAGTAATAGAACCCGGACAGAATGTATATGTAATAATGTTCATAATGCATCTCATATTATTTTGTATTATGTCTATGAATTGCATAATTATAAAAATATAGTTTATTATACATGGCTTTATATATTTGTTAGCCTACATATTTTAATACAAGTTATAAATGTTTGCAGTCAACCATATTTTACAGTTACTCGTGATTCAATTTCAATAAAATTTAAAACTATTTGACAGTGTAGACTGCCCAAAATTAATAAGAAAATTCTATGAGCATACAACATGATTTCATATGTTTAAAGGTCCCATTCTTCGCGTGTTTTCGAAGCTTTGATTATGTTTACAGTGTGCAATATAACATGAGTTCATGATTCGCGTGTAAAAAACAGTATTTTTCACACAATTTACTTATCTGTACAGCACTGTTTCCTCTGTCCTATAAACGGCCTGATGATTTCCTTGTTCTATGAAGTCCCTCCTTCAGAAACACGTAACGAGTTCTGATTGGGCCAGCGCTTCCCGTGTTGTGATTGGACAGCAGCTTAGCGCACTTTGCCCGGAAAGGTCCCGCCTCTTACCATAACGGGGAGATGCAAGCGCTGAATGCGTGCTCTTCTCCACGTGGGAGAGCAACAAGACCACACCCCCTTTTTTGCGTGTTCTTGTGGGCGGAGGGTTACGCCGCATTCACACGGGGCGTAGGCGTTAACGCTTCCCATTTACTTTGAATGGGTGACATCATCCGTTGCCGAACTGAATTGTGGGTTCCGTCGCGGCGCTTCACTCTCGTTGCAAGCGGCAGAAGTTGAAGAATTCTCAACTTTTCAAGCGCCAGCACAGGCGTCATCCAATCAGATCGCCGTATGCAAATATCCTACAGCAGACGCTAGCCAATTGCGTTCATTACTGCTCCGTGAACCATCCAGACCGTTAAAAATCCAGATGCAGCTCCTTGACCACTACGTGATATTCTTCCCGCTGTCGGCGGTTTTTCAGGATTTAATGTACTTAACAGCTTCGTGCACCTGTGCAGTGCGCTGACAACAACTACACGGGCAATCGCACTCGCACATACAACCAAATCGGCATCCATTTCGTCTCACAGACTAGCTGTCATAAAAAGGCGCTTTTTTGTGTTGTGTTTTGGTCCAAGCGGCAAGTTAATGTGATTGGCTGTTGTCACTATGACGATCGCGTCAGCACCCAGCTTCAGCCACGCCCTCCGTCAAGCGTTAACGCCAACGCCCCGTGTGAATGCGGCGTAAGTCAACGAACGGTTCTAGTGACGTCATTACATTCCTGCACTTCCTGCTGTAGTCCAAACCGCGTTCGCTGTAGGCTTTGAAAGGGAACTTCTGTTAAATAAAATATCTCGCTTGGCATTAAACTTTGGGCTTTATAATTTTACAGGTATTATTTATGTTCTAACAGCAACATTTCACACTAACTAAAGTTTGAAAGATGGAATCGCGAAGAACTGGACCTTTAAATAAACCTTTTACAAATATAAATTATTACAACTATATGTTCTTTACATATGATCTTAACATAATTCACAGTGCCATATAGAAATTAATTATATAAATATCAGTAATATGTGTGTGTGTGTGTATATATATATATATATATATATATATATATATATATATATATATATATATATATATATATATATATATATATATATGCTACTAATTTAACTTTTTGTTTGTTTACTAATGTTGCTTAAAGAAACGTGCATATATAAATTACACATATATTGCTTACATATGGCATTAACATAGGCTACAGTACCATATAAAAAGTCCTCATATAAATCATTTGAATATATTATATATAATATTTCTTCTATGGGTATTTCATGCATGGTATAAACCTATATCTTTATGTATTGTGAGGATGTATATATGTGCTATATGTATTGCCTTAAATGAAACAGTAATGATATCACTCGGATATAGGGACATATTTGTACATATATTACATTTCCGTATGGGTTTGTAGCATAAATCATACTTCAATCATTTAATTTAGTCCTGGTGTATATTATTATTATTATGACGCATGCCAGACAAGTAGATGCCACTTTGTAAAGAAAGACTACGTGCCTATATAATAATTTTCACATTTCCATTTTTGTAGTTTACACTGTATTGTTTTCAAAAATCTTTTACTTTGTAGTTAATACAATGAACATTTTTGAGAATCGACAACCTTTATTAAAATTTTATCAAAATATGTAAGCATATTGGGTAATTTTGTTTGTGATGAAGCAGTGAAACATGCCAAATTGTGCTATTTTCATGATTTATCAAATTTTTTATGTGGTTCAAATACAATATTTTAAGTTTATATTCATTTAACCAATTTCATTCATTGTATCAACTCAAATTTTTAACTACAATAAATTAAAAATGTTAAGGCAACCAGGTTACTTACTTTTTTAAGTTAAACCAATTTTTTTTTTTACAGTGTATAGTTTAAATGAGCGGCCAAAACTGAAAAATTTAGAAAATGGTGTTGTGTAAATGGCCCCTAAATTCTCCCATAAATATGTGTGGGTATAAAAATGTTCTGACCTAATCACTGACCAAATGTACCCTTACTGTCCTGTGACTGAGTTTAAAAAAAAAAAAAGTATGAATCAATCCACTGTTTTTTTCCATGACCTTTGAGGACAAGGTTGGCATGCTTGGAATACTTGGTTTGTTTTGGAAATTAGAGACGGGGAAAGGGAAATTGTTAAATCACAAACAATTTAATCATGTTAATGAGGGTTTTCTTAAGGTAATTACAAATGTACACTAGAATATAGTGATGTACATTGTGTAAAACAAAATATATTTAACTCAGCACAATCAGGCCATTCATTATAGCTCCCAGACCATGGGAAATGTTTAATTTAATGGTTTGCAGTAAAAAGAAAATATTAGAGTAGAAAAAAAACACACAAGAAAAGTAAAGCTAATGATTAATGCGGCGTTGTAAATTAGTTGGTCATAATTCATTTTAGAGCTAATTGAATTGGTTAGGGGAGGGCAGATAGATGTTTGTCTGGGAGAAACCTAGGACACTCGAGATTATGCGATATGTTGTTCACTGTAACGTTAACCACAAGACGAGCTCATGTGTTCTGGAGAGAGGTCATAACAATGTCATAATAATCTTCTTTAAGTCCTATGATGTTGCTATATGTTATTTTTTGTATTATTGTGTCAATATGATTTTAAATCAGGTATGGTAAAAATAAACATAATTTTTACAGAGGAGCTTGCCTTGACAATTTGATTACTGTAGACAAACAGCAGAGTCTGCCAGATTAATTCTGGCTGGGATTGACCTGCCGTTTGAACATTTACTTTCTTCACTTCCCCTTGCTTTGTCTTAAAAAAAAGAAAAAGCTAGAGGAAACACAGTGGACTGTCTGACTCCGCTTGCTCATTCAAACATCAGATTTATTTGATGAGCATTGATGAATGCATTTATACCTGTCTCCCGTCCCTTCACAGTGAAATAATTCAATTGTCTGTCTCCATTTATCATTTATTGCTTTTTGACTGGCCAGAGACAAGACGTTATGCAGTTCCCCAATGCAATATTTTGCAATGGTTTTTTAGCCTTATAGCTGCAATAAAAATGGATGCAAATAAAATGTCTCCTCATTATACATTTTTAATCTTACATTTCTCATGTGAGTCACATCAGTGCAAGATTGTATAACAAACAACATCAGGGGGATTGGGCCGTCAGAACATTTGTGTGGATACTTATTAGAAATTAAACATGCTGCTGACACTATATTTAATCAGAGCGTTAAAGGGTTAATTCAACCAAAGATTTTCACCCAAGAGCCTTTAGGTTTATATGACTTTGTTCTTTTAGACAAATATAATGGACACTTTTCACAGAGTGATGACATGTTTTAACGGTCATCAGTATCGTAAATCCTGCAATGTTTTTTGTACATTTATTATAATACAAATTATTATTATAAATGTACAAAAAACATTGCAGGATTTACGATTCTGATGACCGTTAAAATGCCTGTCATCACTCTGTGAAAAGTGTCCATTGTATTTGTCTAAAAGAACAAAGTCATATAAACCTAATGGCTCTTGGGGTTCTAAAACAGCATCTGAGTGATGGTAAAAATAACATCTTTCTCTCTTTTTACTGCCATTATCAATCTCACTCTAAGTTGTGAAATCACTATTGTTGTGTTTTTCTTTTGCTATTTTAGAAAAGGGGGAAAATATTGTGTGTGTGTGTGTGTGTGTGTATATATATATATATATATATATATATATATATATATATATATATATATATATATATATATATATATATATATATATATATATATATATATATAAAAAGGGAGATATGGCGAAAAAATAAACCTTGACCTGACATAAAGAGGAGCTTGATTTTGTAGCCAATTTCTATTTTTTTTAATTGCCAGAGATTTCAAAGCGTTTGCTACTCTTACATTGCGTCAGGGGTTACTCTTTTGGAATAGGTTGACTCGGGAAAGCCGTCTGAAGGAAACTAGGTTTTCCCCCCTTTTTTTCACACAACCATGGCTTTGCTTCAGAAGGCCTTTATTTAATTGGTATTTGTAATTCCCACCTTTGTCCACTTGGTGGAGAATGCACTCTTGCTGACTATCAAGTAGCCCTAAATATGGTCGACTAATGGCTTATATTTGTTTACAAGCTGTTTTAATAGCATCTTTCTGCGGTTGAATCTCAGGTTGAGCGATTACACAAGAGATATGATGTGGATTTCGGTAAGTTGGACTGTATCTTTCAACACATTTTCTCATGTTCATTCATTTTTATTTTGTTCAATAACTCGAACTGAACTGAGGGGGCTACCGCTACAGTGATCTCTCCCGCCACAATGAGGAGCGCTAAAGTGTTTGAATTTTGATAAAATGGACAGAATTTGAAAGTTAAGACTTTGTTTCATATCAAAAGTAACAAAGCTTATTACGATTTACTGGACAAAAACATCATGATGAAACCCGAAAACTGAACCACAGTCTGTGTTCAATTCCACAAACGTACTATAAATGCATAATCTAGCCTATGCTTGTTCAGTAAATTTGTGAATAAAAATTAAAATGTGAATAAAAACAGAGCCTATTAAATGGCTAATCATTAAAAATATGAAAATTATAATGACCGACCATGATTATGGCAGAATTTTTACGATTAATGGAAGTCTAACTTCTAACGCTGAATTAAGTCTTAACTTAATGATTAATTTACAGTACTGTAACTTAGTGCAGATACATCGATGGCTTTATCAACGGAATGTTGTCATAACTCTCATAAAAAGCCTCATTAAAATTCTTATAGTATTAGTATAAACGTGCTATGATTTAGTCCAAACAAAAGCTGAAAACAACAAAGTTTTCATGTTGATAAAAGCCTAAAAAAACTGTTTACTTTAGAGATTGTGTCTCATTAGAAGACTTGGATTAAATGACTCTGTTCAAATGGATTGCTTTTACAATGTCTTTATGAACTTTTTGAAGTTTTGCGTGAATGGACAAAAATCTCTTAACGAAAGTATTTTGGGTTTGAAACGTAAATGACAGAATTCTCATGTTTGGGTGAAGTGAACTAACCGTAGGAATAAAAACATGCTAAAACAATATAAAACATTAAAAGGTCTAGCTGTTGGTGCCTGGACTGCAGGTAAATCAATCACAAAAACTACAATAAGGACAACATGACTGCATTAATAAAGATGAAACATGGCCGCAAGTGAGTAGAGTAACATCTCACAGAATAGTGGCTGAATGTCACAAAACTACAGCATCTAAACAAAATATTTAATTTGAATCAGTGCCTGTGTGACCCAAACTCAACACAAACTGTGGGCTGTGACTTCACAAAGTTGGAATTTATGGCTGTATTGCCATTTAAAGACCACTTGTATCCAAGGCCAACGTGCAAAGATGTGTAACCTGACATGAAAAACACAATACCTTAGGTTCAGGACATTAATTCAAGTTTCATGAACACCAAATGCCAACAGCCTTCCTAGTCACCATGCAAACAGAACCCCTTTTAGCTTCAGTATGATAACAGGACACTACTGGTGCGGTGCATAATGAGGTCATGTGACAACCATAGCGAGTCATATTGAATAAAACAAACAGTTTCTATTTGGTGCTGCCAGAGGAGCAGGAATCGCACATTACACTTTTACAACCCTGAGTCGGCAAGTTTAAGAATTCCTTAAAAATGATTTTGGCTAATTTGATTTACTTCACTGTGTGAATCACTCAGACAAGTTAAATAAACCACATGAGCAAAGGCATTTAATGTTCATAAATCATTTTATGTAAACTCACAGAATGAGTTTTGGACTGTTTTTAAAAACCATAAGCTAAAACTATATCCATTCAGTGACTCAGCATCTTGTTTTGTTGACCAGGATACAATGATTTGATTCATATTGTTTCATTGCCCTCTAGTGGAGCAGTTCATCAAACACACATGCTCAATGCAGGAAGATATGAGAACAAACTAGTCAACAAAGCATGACAACAGCAAACTGTACAGTGAATGTAAATAGATGTATTACTTTAACAAATGTATAAATATATAAAACAATGTTTATGATTGTCCTCAAATATTACAAACAATGCATGATGTTATACAAGTATAAGTTATATTATATTGGTTATTTTTAACAATATAAAGGATCCTTCTGCTGATTGATGAATTAAAAAATGATTTAGTTAAAACAGGTGATATCAAGTCATGTGAAATGGAACCATGCAAGACCATAGTTCACACATATTTTAGTATAATGTAAACATGTTTGTTAACCTTGGGTTAATTAGGAGCTTTTTGGCCCATTTCTCTCCAGCTCTTCCACAGCAGCAAGCTTTGGCTCTTAGCCTTGGTGACAAAAAAGCGAGGTAGTTTACAGCCATTAAACTGGCCTACTCCAGCATCCTTACCCATAGCAATCAGCATAGTCACATTTCCTAGATGGGAACAATATTGGACATAAATTGATAATAATAAAAACAAAAAAAGCAGTCTGAATTGTATGCAGAAATGTGAGAAATTAACTCAAAGACAGCTTAGGCAGAATCATTGGCTTATGGTTGTTGTTACCGGTGTTGTATGAGGTTAAAGCTTTTCCTGACAGACTTTGGATGATATTGGTGGCAGCTACTCCAGCATGAAGTCCAGCATGATAGGCCAACTTGGGTTCATTGAGATTAGCACAGTCACCCACAGCATACACATTGTCAAAGCCTTCTACTTGCAGGTGCTTGTTCACCTTCAGAGCACCATTCTCCGCCAGACATGTGCCTGAAATATTGAACACAAATAATAAACAGAGAGCTGGCAAACATAAGCCAAATAAATTGTTATATGAAGGCACGCTACTAAAAGTCAACACGTTTATTTTTTCAACATTTTGAGGTTTTTTTCATTCCTGTTTCATATTTCTGAGGTCTCCTTACTAAAAGGATACTTGTTAAAGATAAATGTTAATAATGTTCCTTTTATAATAAAAAGTTTGTGCACATGAAGTGGGGGTGACATGACATCAGTTGATGCAGTCTTTTAGACAGGGTAAACCCAGCCTGATCTTCCAGTGATTTGATTTCGCCCTGTAACTCAGTCTGGAAACCCGTACATTCATTTATACTGCTTCCGTTACACTTTTGCGGGAACCAATCACAGACTGTCTTATCCACCTGGCACGCTTTTGGCTGGTTTAACACGATGACGCATAGAGAAGCGATGGGTTGGCTGGCCCGTTGATCACGCCTCTTGTGGTCTGATTGGTTGAAGGACCATCCAATTACGTATAAAGTTATTTGAATAATGCCAGTTGATTATGCCGCTTGTGCAGTAGAAAATACAGAGCAGACTCCCCAGGCCAATGTTCAATCTTAAATGGTTAGTTCACCCAAAAATGAAAATTATTTCATTAATTACTCACCCTCATGTCGTTGGACACCCATAACACCTTTGTTCATCTACGGAACACAAATGAAGATATTTTTGTTGAAAGCTAATGGCTGAGAAAGGCTTCAGAAAGGCCTCCATTGGCATTCAGTACATTCCCACTCACAAGACCCATAAAGGCACTAAAAACATTGATATAAAGCCCATCTCATTACAGTGGCTGTACAATAATTTTACGAAGCGATGAGAATAGTTTTCGTGCGCAAAAAGAAAAATCAATGGAGGCCTTTCTGAAGCCTCTCATCCATCAGCTTTCAACAAATAATATCTTCATTTGTGTTCCGTAGATGAACGAAGGTGTTACGGGTGTCCAACGACATGAGGGTGAGTAATTAATGAAATAATTTTCATTTTTGGGTGAACTAACCCTTTAAATTGAGCTTGGTCAGGTGATAGCCAGACAAGCTGTCTTTAGCTTCAAATAAAAAAAATCACTTATTTACACAATTTTAGAGCTCCTTGGATTATTTTTCCATCATCCATTTCATAATTTTTTTTTAGATTAATAAACTTTATATAAAAGTACATAATTTACAAGCGTCATGTTTGTGATTTATTACGCCATTACTAATTTATTTATTCAGAAAAAGTAGTAACGTAAATTTGTGTATTCTACTTTATTTTATTACTGTAACAACAGCGCCCCTAAAAGAAATTTGTATTTTATTATATATATAATAAAGCAATATTTTATGGACCATAGAATTTCTTTAAATACATTTTTTCTTAAGAAAAACAAAAAAAAAACCCCTGCCATAATTATTCAAAATTAGTGATGCATTTAATAACAGCTGTATTTATGTTTCTAAATATTATCACAAACAACTATTAGCCCATTTATTACAATAAAAAAGCACTTACTCTGTAGACTGGACCTGTATGCTTCAGAGTTGATCTTATTTCCTGTGCAGCAGATGACAAGATCGGTGGTGACCTGCTCATTCTTATTGGTCTTGACTACCATCCCACTCCGACACACATTAAATTCCAGCTCATCAAGATTGGACACCTTTTGCCCTGCATTCAGGTACATAGGGGAACAGAGAAGAAAATGGTCTACAACCTGCATTGTTCAGATTCAGAAGTTAAACTTTTTTGCATAACAATACAGCTTTTAACATGTTCAATTTCCCTTTCCTGAAAAGGTCATCTCCCCATATAGACAACTTACATAAGGAATAATGTACAGTAAACTGGTCATTATCACAATTTAAGACAAGCAAAGAAAACATAAGGAATAAATTGAATTTAACAATACATATGTATTCTCTAAAATGTAAATGTCTAGGGAGAAAGACAATGAATTGTATTAGCAACATTTCAAAGTTAACATTTCATTTCAAAATACGACTTCCAACAGATAACGATTACTTTTTAATTAATTTTACAAAAAAAGCTTGAACAGCTCTGCTCCCAAACTATAGAATATGGAATACATTTTTTTACTGTACCTTCTGGTCACGCTGCAAATAAACGTAATGTTCATTCCTCAGTATTTTTGTCTTTTTTCCCAGTGCAATTGTCTAATGATTCCTAAATCTGATACAAAATTACATAAAATATGCAGTCTTGTTTTCTGTGAAATTGATCAAAATTAAGTGTTTATGATTAACAAGAATAACTTTCTGCTTGATCCAAAGGGACTTTTTCATAACTTTATGGATATTTGTTCTTGTTTAAACATAAACTTAATTTTGACATTCAAAATTTGCATCTCAAGTAAATGTATCTTGATTTAAAGATGTTGAGATATTTATATTCGAAAACAGGACAACAATACTGAGGAAGATATTTATTAGTTTTTGCAATACATGCAACATTATATGCCATTTAACACTTTCTGTTCTGAAGGAAGGCCTTAAAGGGATAGGTCACTCAAAAATAAACATTTTATCATTTACTTGCCCTCAAGTTGTTCCAAACCTGTAGGAATTTCTTTTTTCTGCTGAACACAAAAGATGATATTTTGAAATTTTGAATGTCAGTAACCAAATGTCAGTAAACAACAGTTGATGGACCACATATTATGGAAGTCAATGGGGTCCATCAACTGTTTGGTTACCGACATTTTTCAAAATAGCTTATTTTGTGTCCAGCAGAAGAAGCTCATAAAGGTTTGGAACAACTTGAGGACGAGTAAATGAGAGAATTTTCTTTTTTGGGAACTATCCCTTTAATTTAAGGGCGAATAAAGATTGGGGCTCCTTTTGCCTGAATTACTCCAGCAATGCGCACTGTGTGCAGCTGCCAAATCCTGTTGGAAAATGAAATCTGCATCTCCATAAAGCTGGTCAGCAGCAGGAAGCATTAAGTGCTCTAAAACTTCCTGATATATGGCTGCGTTGACCTTGGACCTCAGAAAACACAGTGGCCCAACACCAGCAGATGACATGGCACCCAAACCATCACTGACTGTGGAAACTTTACACTGGATCTCACGCAATGTGGATTGTGTGCCTCTCCTCTCTTTCTCCAGACTCTGGGACCCTGATTTCCAAAGGAAATGCTAAATTTACTTTCATCAGAGAACATAACTTTAGACCACTCAGCAGTCCTTTTTGTCTTTAAACCACCAAAGACGCTTCTGATGCCGTCTGTTGTTCAGGAGTGGCTTGACACAAGGAATGTGACAGCTACCCATGTCTTGCTTATGTCTGTGTGCAATGGTTCTTGAAGCACTGACTCCAGCTGCAGTCCACTCTTTGTGAATCTCCCCCACATTTTTGAATGGGTTTTGTTTTACAATCATCTCTAGGGTGCGGGAACCCCTTTGCTTGTACACTTTTTTCTATCACATCTTTTCCTTCCCTTTGCCTCTCTATTAATGTGCTTAGACACAGAGCTCTGTGAACAGCCAGCCTCTTTTGCAATGACCTTTTGTGTCTTGCCCTTATTGTGCAAGGTGTCAATGGTCGTGTTTTGGATAACTGTCAAGTCGGCAATTATCCCCATGATTGTTTAGCCTACAGAACTAGACTGAGAGACCATTTAAAGGGCTTTGCAGGTGTATGAGTTAATTAGCTGATTAGAGTGTGGCACCAGGTGTCTTCAATATTGAAACTTTTCACAATATTCTAATTTTCTGAGATATTTGGGATTTTCCTTAGTTGTCAATTATAATCATCAAAATTAAAATAAAAAAATCATCTGAAATATATCAGTCTGTGTTTCACTTTTTGAATGAAATTAGTGAAAAAAATCAACTTTTTGATGATATTCTAATTATATGACCAGTACCAGTATACAGTTAACACCTACAGGATGCCCTTTGCCCCAGTAAGGCCGGAGACACTGCAAGCGTGGCGTTTCTGTTGCGTGTTAGCCGTCGGGTGGCTGTGTGACTATTTCTCTGTCTTTGCACACCAGAAGCGTGTCTGACGCAGCGCTGCTGCTATTAATGTACAGGGAAGACCTATACTTCATGTTAAACATAAATATAGCCTACTGATACAGCAAAGACTACGTCGGCAGTAGCCTATTGACTACATATCTATGGTATTGACGGCAAAATAGGCTTCAATATTTCATTCTGTATTGACAGGTGCAATATTTCAAAAAAAATGTTATTCCAATTAGGCCTATATCTGCATTTATGTTAGCCTAGAGACTTTCAAACTTGAAAATGTAATTTAATATGTATTTGTGTCAAAATGACATATAAAACGCTTTTCCTTTACTATTTTGCCTGGTAACTCTTCAAACAAGCTTGTGCGTCGCAGGAAAAATATCTCTTCTATTTCTAGCATGCACGCGTTTTCCGCGCAGATCGGGCCAAGCGTGTCACGCAGGCAGTGTGCAAGCTCCAACCCGTTAACATGGGAGCCGAAATAAAAACGGACACGGCACGCAGACGCAGTAGAATACTATTCAGAATGGAATGCATTTGCCAAAGCCAGTGTTTTTTGTTGCTTATGTTTTGAAATGCAGCAAGTGTCCAAGTGAGAGTCAGTTGTTTTCCATCAAGTTAACAGAATTTCAAACTGACAATGCATGTACATTTAAGAAAAGAAAAAAACATTTTACTATCTGCATCATCAACACTGGGTCTCTCTATTCAAATTTTGCACTATAATTCTTTCAGAAAAAAAACAGACATGATGTCCCACATCAGGAAAAGGAACTTAAAGGCAAATGCTAAAAAACCCTGTCATGAGAGATCTTTACCTAGCAAGAGCTCCACCCCCTTTTCCAGCAGCACCTGTTTGGCTTGTTCTTTCACAGAAGGCAATAGGTCAGGATCAGCCACCTCCTCACGTGGATGAACCAGAATCACCTAGATTTATGTGTGATAGAAGACAGTCATCATTATACAACACAAAACTCATTTAAAGAGATAGTTCACCAAAAAATTTAAATTCTTTCAATAATTACTTTCGTTCATCCTCGGGACACAAATGAAGATCTTTTTGATTAAATATGAGAGCTTTCTGTCCCTTCATTGACAGCTAAACAACTACCACTCTGATGCTTCAAAAAGACTTAATCACTTCATATGATGAACAAATTTAAAGCTGCAGTCTGTAACTTTTTGCACTCTAGTGGTTAATAAACAGAACTGCATGCGTCTTGCGGAAGAACATTGCAGCCGGAGCTACTTCTCTCCGTTTAGGTCTATGGCGGATCACGCAGGGACTGTGCTCCTCCACAGAGGTCCCTACCAGTCTGGCCTGAAATAGTCCCGATATAAATATTTATTTTATTATAAGTGTACCATAATGATTCAGGGTAAGAGAAAAACACGGTTTAGAAAATGGATTCATGTTGTACATTCTCATTATATAATTTTTGTAAATCAAAAAAAAAAGTTACGGACAGCAGCTTTAATTTAATTAAAATTATTTAACTTTTATTCACATATAAACATTCATCAACTCACATGCTCAACTCATGTGGATTGGTTTTACGATCTCTTCATTTAACTTTTTGAAGCATCAAAGAAAGTGCTAGTTGTGTTGCTGTGAATGGGATAGAAGACTCTCAGCTTCCTTAAAAATATTTTTAAAAATCTTAATTTGTCTTCCAAAGATGAACGAAAGACTCACAGGTTTGGAACAACATGAGGATGAGTAATTAATGACAGAATTTTTCATTTATGGGTGAACTAGCACTTTTTAAAGTGCCCCAATTATGCTTTTTTGCCTTGCCCTCAAAATACTAGAGTTATAGCTGAGACCTGAAAGAGTTTGGTTTGTGTTGTCAACATGTCAAGAAGACGCTGTAGAGCAAATCTACTTTAAAAGAATGAGGACACACTGGCATTGATACAGAAGAAATTTGACTAATTGTGTACTACCGGTAAGTGCTAAGAAAGCCTTCAGGCTGAAATACTGCTGAAAATTTCAACAAAGTTAATGGGAGTGAGACCAATCAACACAGACTCTAAGGGAGTTAGAGAAACTGAATCTTTTTTAGACTCTGAGAAACGAGGTGAAGTGCAATGTACATTATGAGAAAATGTGTTTTTTTGACCTTGGATGCATGTAAACTATTGTAGGAGATCTCCAAAAAATAAATTAGGAGCTTTTAAAATTGCGTAAACAGGGCACTTTATGCTCATGCTTCAGAATAAGATTTAAAATAACTGGGTGAGAAGTCAAATCTTTACTTTTTTGTTAGGAAATTCGGTCCTGATCTCAGCAGCCATTTCAACACCGGTGGTTCCGCCACCAACAACTAGAACCGTGTTTGCTGACTGGATCTGTAACATTGGATGAAAATGTAAATAGTTTTTTTTAAGTACATAAAAGCTTTTTCACAATAGAGTCTATACTGATTAAGATTATATCACACATATAAACATACCCAATAAGTAAACTCACCAATTTGACAAAGTCCTCATACTTCTGAATGGCTGATTGGTAGGTGTCCACAGAATTGTGTTTACCTGGGAAATCCCCGCTTGTTCCAGTACACAGAATGAGGTGTGAATACCGTACTTCCTGTAGATTTATAGTGGCACATACAGTATAAAGAAATTCTCATATTTTATTTTCTTCTGCTGTAACATTGCAATATCGCTTACCTTTCCATTGTCAAGCACAACTGTCAGTGTTTCAGTGTCTATCCGTATGACACGGCCTTGGAGGAAATTCACTCCGAATGTCTCTCTGTATGGTATGAAAGTCTGCTTCGCAAAACCTATAAGAACATGCAAAAAAAAAAAATCATTATTATTTTAATCTAGCGGTGTGTTTTCTTACATTCAGCCTCTGATTTTTGCACACCAGGTTGAACTGAGGCACGCAGCGCTGCAACGTTGTGATGAAACGCATCCAGGATGTCAATAAGCATGAAGGGCACCCCATGATGTTTAAGGTGTTGAGCAGCTGCGATGCCACCAAAACCACCTCCGACAATCACCACATGAACAGACTCGTCAATGGACAACTGCCCACCCATAGTGCTTATGAGAAGAAAAAAAATAAAAATCAATGATAATATATCACAAACTTTAAAAAAAATAATAATAATTGTAAGTATATATATATATATATATATATATATATATATATATATATATATATATATATATATATATATATATATATATATATATATATATATCAGTGTCAAATGATCCTTCGGAAATGATTTGTTTTATACAGTTGTGCTGTTTGCAACATTATAAATGTTGTAACTGTCACTTGACCAATTGAATGCAGCATTGTTTAATATAAATAATAATAGTGCTATTGTTTTTAGACCTCAAACTTTTGAATGGTAGTGTGTTGATACACACATATAGTCTAAGTCAAAAGTTTGAAAACATCACTATTTTTAAAGTTTTTGGAAGAAGTCTCTTATGGTCATCCAGCCTGAATTTCTTTGATCAAAAATACAGAAAAGAACTATAATATTGTGAAATATTACTACAATTTGAAATAGTGTTTTTGTATTTTAATATACGTTAAAATATAATTTATTTGTGAGATGCAAAGCTGAATTTCAATCAGGCATTACTCCAGTCTTCAGTGTCACATGATCATTCAGAAATCATTCTAATATGATGATTTGATACTCGGTCATTATCAATGTTAGAAACAGTTGTGTGGCATAATATTTTTTTGGAAACTGACTTTTTTTCAGGATTCACTGATGGAATCAATGGAAATCTTTTCAACAATATGAATATTTACAATCACTTTTTTATCAATTTAACACATCCTTGCTGAATAAAAGTATTAATTTATTAAAAAACAACTGACCCCAAACATTTGAACATTAGTGTATATTGTTACAAAAGATTTCTGTTTAAGATAAATGCTGTTCTTTTTTATTCATCAAAAAATATTAGCATAATAGCACAAATGTTTCCAACATTGATAATAAAACAGCATATTAGAATGATTTCTGATGGATCATGTGACTGAAGACTGGGTTATGATGCTGAGAATCAGCGTTGCATCACAGGAATAAAATATATTTTAAAGTATATTAAAATAGAAAACCTTTTTTTATTTTATTATTCTTTGTGACTATATGAGACTTATTAAAACTAATGTTTCCTAACTTTTGACCCATCAGTGCTGTTTAAATTGTTAAATGCCCAAACAACTTAAATGCAGGTATGTGCAGATCATTTCCATATTATAGTAAATGTATTGTAATGGTTGCATAATCTATTAGAACGTACTGATAAGAAAGTTGTTCAACACAAAGCGATCTACAATATCGATATATTCAATATATTCATATGGAGTTTTGCCTGCGACTATATATTATAACAAAGTTCATATACAAGCTAACAATCATTTGCATGCAACGTAAATATTTTTTTGTAAACAGAACTGGTAATACTTACTGGTATTTGAAGTGTAAGCTTGTGAAGGCTCTGTATTCTCTTCTTCTCACGGAAACGTCTTCCGCTCTTCTACGTGTAGGGCGGGCTGTATTTTATCCAATGGTAGCGCTCGTAGCAATGCGGTGGGCGGGGATTTTCTGATTGCGTTGTATCGTAGCCAATGGTTAGCGTGCGATGGGGTGACTGTTTGTTGCGTGAAATGGTGATTTAGCTATTTTTATTATGATTGCTGGCTGCACCCCGTAACATTTGGCAACCTTATAACAGAAAGCAAATCATGTTTCAACTCTTGTTCTCGCACTGATTGTCGCTTATACTCACAGATGATTCATCAAATCACTGACTTCATATAACAGTGAAAGGTCGAACTGAGTCTGAGTCACGATGACAACAAGGATTTTTCTTTTATTGCCTAAGTTACACTTTTTACTTCAAATTCGAAGGGCCTAAAAACTTGGCTAAAGGCTGTGTGCCGAAATTATATGTGACATTATATTCAACTATATTTAAATGTAGACTATGTGTTTAAAATTATATTCATTTAGTCTACAAAGCGAAAACAAAACATGGTCATCACGAGCCACCTTTGGGCCACTGCCACTGATTTGGGCAACTTGTTCCAAGACTTGATTAATAATATTGACAGGCATAATATTATGCATGCAAATAAATCATAATATGTTTTAAAGAATTTAAAAATAGAACCCTTAAATATTTAAGAAATCTTGGCGCACTTACACCAGCAGGTGGTGTTAAATGGCTAGCTCACCAAAATACATATTTTTGAATAATATTTTTTTTAAAGTGCCATCAATAGACTGTCATCAAGTCATGCATGTTGTCCCAAACTTGTTGTGTGTGTGTGTGTGTGTGTGAAATACAAAAGCAGATGTTATACAGATGACAACCTCTCAGTCACCCTACATGTTTTTTCACATTGTTGACCATATAATGAAAGTGATGGGTGGCTGAGGTTGTCTAAAATCTACCTTTGTGTGGCACGGAACAAAAAGTTATTATTATTATTATTATTATTATTATTATTATTATTATTATTATTATTATTATTATTTTATTGATCCTCTGGGCCCAGTTCAAACGTAATCTGATCGGGTTTCGGCTATTGAATTGAAACTTGAAAATAAGTTGTTCAAAACAAAAAAGGGATTCTGAAATCAGATTATTGGTTTTGATCTGGATCAAATCAGCAGTTTGTATTGTTAAAAATGTTTTTAGTAAAATTTGGATACTTGTTTTGATCAGGATTATACTGATCCCAGCAGAAGGGTGGATATCAGTAACAAATAATTTAATAAAACTAACTGGTTAAAACAAATAAAACATTTGTATAATGTAATATATTAATACTAATTACTCTTAATTAGTTTAACTGTTAAAATAATAAATTAGAAGTAGACTTTATTATGCTACCTATAAAACTTTTTGGTAGCTGTAAAAAGAAAAAGAAAAGAAAAAAGATATATATATATATATATATATATATAGCGCCATAAAATAATCCTTAAACAGCTGTAAATATCAAATAAACTTTGGCATGATCATAAAAGATGAACCACTCAAAAGTTTTTTTTTTGCAAGCAAACTTAAGTTTCTTGGGTGAACGCTAAACATATTAAAAAGCACTAGTAATCCAGATTTGGTAATCTGAAAAAGTGTCTGGATCAGGGTGATTCAATGCAATTTTGCTTTGAAAAACTGGCACAAAAGAGGGATGACCTTAGCCTGGATGCCAGCCGAATTTAGCCCCGCCCACAAAAATGTTAGGTCGGGCAGTTCGGTCTGGCCTCGCTCCATAGAGGAGTAATTATCCCTGAACAGAAACTGTTTGGACCAATGAAATCATCAGGGCGGGCTTTAGACGATGACGGACAGATGAGAAACAGTAACGTAATGATGCACGTCATCAAGGGGGCTTGGATTATATTTTTTCGAATCCTAAATGGAGAGCTTGTTTGTATATGCATTCATAAGAATTATCTTTATGCATATATAAGAATGACTTCAGTGCCGTTCTTTGTTCTTTTCTCAGAGAAAAGCTTAACTCCAAGTCTTCCAGAGTCGCGTTCAAAGCTGATTCGAAAGACCGCCGCCATTCGCCAGCTTCTGTGTTTACTAGAAACACGTAAATGCAACTTGGCCGTCGTCATTATGGCCCCGCCCACCGACTCTATACATGATGTGATTGGCCCGGCAAGAGGGGATTACAGCTCAGAAGGGTATTGAGAGTTGCTAGACGACACTGGCGGGCAGATTAGATTTGCTGCCGCTATAGGGTGCTTCTAGATTTCTAGGCTAGCAAAGATTGCGTATTCCAGCCTGATTCCAGCGTGCGTGACAGGGTTGCCAAGTTTTTACAACAAAACCCGCCAACTACTAGCCCTAAACAATAGCTTCTACGGGGGGTTCTCTGGGGGAAAAATGGCATTTGGGGGGTAAATTGTGTTATTTTGGCAAGGTTGCCTGCTAAAATTCGCACTCATGGGTCTATATATCACATAGTCACTTCATACTGCAGATATAGAAAACAAACTGTGGAGAGAAAAAAACGCGGACTTGGCAACACAGTGCAGTTGAACTATGTTGACATTTGACAATGCGTTGCTTCGTTGTAGGTCTATCCAATTGAGGTCTTTCCTGGTTCGGTTGAAACACGCCCCATAATCACAGCCCAATGGAGCAGTTTCAGACTCATATTCTGACTAGAATTGAGTATGACCACGTCAGGCTAGGATGACCTGGTCCTGGATAGCAAAACAGATTAAACTTTTTTTACAACTAGGCCCTGGAAACAAACTGGAAACATATTGTTTAAAACATCTTCTTTTGTGTTCAGAAGAAGATAGAAACCCCTGGTTTGGAACAACTTGAGGGTGAGTAAATTATAGAATTCTCCATTTTTGGGTGCATGTGCATTGCATGTTTCTGCCAACGGGTGGCGCTCTAATAAAAACGTGTACTGTGCCGTGGTGAAGATGAGAGGCTTTGTAAACAAATGTTTCTTTTTCTTATGTAAACGTGCATTTCATAAATGAATGTATCCACTTTGAAGCGGCTTTTAAAAACAAAAGCATTAAAAAGTAAAGTAAAGTCTCTGGGGGATTCAGTTCGGGGTCGAGAATGATCTCTCGTCCTATTGAGTCCACCGCCTGACCAGCAGGGGCTGCAGAATGGAGCATCTCTGAAGAAGGAGCATTGGTACCTCCCCGCCCGCTCTAACGGCACTAATAACGCTGCTCTCCGGCGGATGAGTGCGGGTGTCTGTCCGGCAACAGCCGTCCTCTGCCCTGGACACTTTTTTTTGGATGCCTTACTTATGTCTATTACAAAGAACAACGCATCTCTCCGTCTTTGGTTGTTCACTTTATGACCACATGTTTTAACACGAAATTGCGACTGATGCTGGAAATAAAGTGACTTTACAGGAACGGAGTCGGTGTGAGTTTACAACGGTAAGATGATTTGAATTTCACCGATTTCACATTAACGCATTTTTTCAGCGCAGTCATGAGGACTTTGTGAGAGGATGTTTAAAAAGCAAGAATATTTTCCTTTTAGTTTTTATTACATAAGTCTTGTTCTCGTTCCCATGGTGAATGTATACCAAACCCGCGTGCTGCATTGTGGGATACTTTCAAGCTTCAGTTTTATTGGGTTAATTCAGTCAAGTGCTGTAAATGTTTGTTTGTTTTATGTTTAATAATGTCTATGTGTAAATTGTGAAAGTTTTACGTGAAATTAGGATCTACAACCCCTATTTTGATTTGACTATCGTGGGTGTTTATGATTCTGAAGGGGTGACCATTCAGTCAGTACCCAGTGGATTCAATGTCTTAAAGTAACTGAGATATTTTAAGTCTAAATGTAAATTTGCTCTGCCTTCTACTGTTATCTGGTGTCACTTGAGATCACTGATAAACGACCACTCGTTGGCTAAAACACTAAAGTGTTTGTCACTGTGGTGTGCTTTAGTTGAACTGGTATTTAGACTCATTTTCCAGTTACAATAAGGAATTCTTTACAAAATAAAAGACACCTTGCTTAAAGGGTTAGTTCACCCAATAATGAAAATTATCCCATATTTACTCACCTTCAAGCCATCTTAGGTGTATATGAGTTTATTTTTTCCAGCCAAACATAATCTGAGTTATATTAAAATATTTTGGTTCTTCCTACCCTTATAATGGGAGCAAATGGTACCTTAGATTTTGAAGCCCAAAAATGTGCGTCCATCCATCATAAAAGTAATCAACACAGCTTCAGAGTATTAATAAAGGCTTTCTGAAGCGAATCAATGAGTTTTTGTTGGAAAACTATCCATATTTATAACTTTATAAACTATAATCGCTGGCAGTATATTTCTAATATAACTCTTGTGTTTATACACCTAGGGTGGCTTGTGGGTAAGTAAATTATGGGATAATTTTCATTTTTGGATTAACTATCCCTTTAAAACAATAAGACCAACAGGATAACAAATGAAACGGTGTAACGAAAAAAAGACAGCGTATTTGTTAAAGTAGGAAAATGCATAGCCTACAGAAGAGGTTTTTATTGTTATTTTTTTTAAACAAATTTTGTCATGTTTTTGAAAAATGACCTGTATGCTCACCAAGGCTGTATTTATTTGATCAAATCAGTTTTTTATACAATATACAAGAAAAAAACATGTGTTTCTGTATTTTACATTGATATTCAATACCACCTCTTTTCTTAGTCTTCTATTAACATCATTCCAACTTTACATTTTAAGAACAATCCGAGAGGTCCCAAAACTCCATCAAAAACTGTATATTTATCCCTTAAAATATAAGTTATCATTTCATTAAGCCAATTTCCAATACTTGGTGCTCAAATACCAAAATTGCCATTTTAAAGAAGTAAGCAGTATTGCTTGAAGAATAAGCGTGTTTATAAATATATTCCCTTTCTTTTTTTCACTTGATCTCATTAGGATATAAATGAAATAAAAAAGGAAAAAGTGACAGTTTTAAGTTTTAACACTTTCCATAAATTCTTGACTTCACACTCTTATATGCAATGATATAATGTACCTTTAAACTCACTGCATCGTAAGCAAGTGTCAGACATTATAATTATATTTATGTAATGCAACTTGAGTTATATAAATCCACTTTAACCACTCAAAGCAGTTTCAGAGAAAAGCTGAATTTTAAGCAGCCCATTACACCACAAAGAAAATATTTAGTCAAATCCAAATGTTTGTAAGGTAGTGTGTGTGTAGAATATATTTCGTTGTCCCTCAATTGACAAATGCATGGAAGATCAATGAAGTTCAATAAATTCAATCAATTACTCTCTATGTAGGATAGAGAGAGATGCACATACATCAGGCTGCAGTAATGAGGAATTGACTACTAGCCTTGTTTATCACTGTTAATTCTATATTCATGTTCCAGACTTTTCTGGCTGTGCAGTATGTCGTGGGATGGATGAGGAGGAGCAGAACCGCTATGTGGCCCAGTTGAAGGCTGAGTTTGACAGCTGTGACACCACCGGGACAGGTTACCTCGACAAAGAGGAGCTTACTGCCTTATGCCGCAAGTTGAGCTTAGATGCCCATCTCCCCTTGCTGCTGGACACTCTGCTAGGACCACAACATTATGCCAGGGTAAGACGTTCCCTACGATCATCCCAGTGTCTCTAATCCTAACGCAGTATTATGTTAAAAATAATCTCTTTTCACAGGTCAATTTTCAGGAGTTTAAAGAGGGCTTTGTGGCTGTGCTGTCAAGGTCTTTGGACTTCAGTACGTCAGAGGAGGAGAGCAGCTATCTTGAGCCAGGTACTTGAGTGGAAAGTGACCCTTATTTATCTCCATGGTTATCAAAGCTTCCAGGCCTGTGTTTATCTTCATGATTTTTTGTATTAGTCAGTCTAGACCTTGTGGACTCAAGGTTTATTGATGGTACATGATGTGTAGTATTGCGTAGCCAGACCTTCACACTGACGGCAGAAGGTCTGGACTCTTTTGCAGCTTTTCACACAAGAGGTACAATATATGGTCATTTTTTATGTTTTCAGTTCGATAAGGAGATTTGGCCGATATCTTAAAGCAGATAAATAATGGATTATTTTCTTCGGCTGAGGCACTTCAGATGCGCACTGTTCATGCTGGTTGATG
Organism: Pseudorasbora parva; assembly: GCF_024679245.1. Taxonomy (NCBI): domain Eukaryota; kingdom Metazoa; phylum Chordata; class Actinopteri; order Cypriniformes; family Gobionidae; genus Pseudorasbora; species Pseudorasbora parva. Next base: position 9,402,192 of record NC_090188.1, on the reverse strand, counting down.
GTTTTGAATGGCTTGAAATATGATGTATAAACAACCCGCACCCGACCAACGTTTTCTGCTAAACCGCCCGTAACTCGGGACTGCAAAAAGAAAATATTGTAACGTTACCCGACCCGCTTCCTGACCCGCATTTTTAAAAAGTAATAAATGCTCCCTGGCATAATATCCATTAATCCAGCCTGTGGAGGAGAAATGTTTCAGGCTCTGACGTGGGCTTTGAGGTCCGGCGGCGAGAGCAGGCAGTTCTTGAGGCGGCCCATCATTATCCATTTCAGCTCTAGATGCATATTATTGATGAACGCAAAGTTTATGTTTCGACCCTGCTTGGAGAATTCATCAGCAGGTCAACTGAGAGAGAGCCCACTTTGGGAAAAGTGTGAAAGGCCTTAGGAGTGCAAATAAGTCGCAAACTGTTCTTTTTCTGAATGAATCTTATGATATAGCCTAGTGTTGTGTAATACAGGCTTGATTTATTCATTTATTTAGTTTCGTTTTTTTTAACAATTAAGATGCTGCATGTTTTTATCCATTCTAATCGAAGTGTGCGTCTCTCCCCCGACTTTCCCAACAAAAATCCTGCCCTGGATTGTATATGCCAAAAAGAGTTTTATGCACGGTTTTTCGCGTGCATATACACACTTTAAGGCGTAATATATACGCACGAACCACACACCCCATGATCCTACCCAAGATGTTTCATATATATGTCATAATGTGCGTATCATATGCACTTGAAAAACTGCGTAGCATATGCACGCCAGAACTCATGTTAGCGTATATATATTCCTCGAGATTGCACACTCGTTCTATATAAGCCTACGCATTACCGTGTGATCGTGTTGGACATTACTGAGCCATATGCGTTTAAAAAAAGGATAGCCTATTAAAATGGTACAATTGCTCAGTTCAACGTGTTGGGAATCGGGCATTTTGTCCTGCGTCATCTTTATTTCAAACGACCCGACCGACCGCGACCCGAATATCATTAAAAATATTTTTGGATGACTCGTAACCGCGGGCACCGGCTCATTGTGGATCAACCTGCGCATCACTGATAGGAGTGTAAAATTAGTTTTTAAACTTACACTGGTTCGAACTAGGCTACTGTTTTTTGTGTTTGACATTGATTTGTGTTGAAGAAGTGCTTGCTTGGCACATGGCTTTTAATAGTGAAACTTTTGTTTTGTAATCAGGAGGATCTCAAAACATATATAAAAATTTGGATTTAGATTTATCAGACAATATATCAGCTTTCAAATTTAAATAATTATTGGTTATCAAAATTTGCCAATTTTTTTATATTGGTCCATCCCAAGTTTGGTGTTTTCTTAAGCCCACCAATGCTGCATTTATTTGACAAAAATTACAGTGATAAAACAATATATTGTGAATTATTATTACAATTTAAAGTAACTGCTTTATTATATATTTTAAAATGTAATTTCTTCCTGTCAGTGTAAAGCTGAATTTATAGCATCATTACTCCAGTCTTCAGTCAAATGATTCTTCAGAAATCATTCTAATATGTCGATTTGATGCTCAAGAAACATTTATTATTATCAATGTTAAAAATAGTTGTGCTGCTTAATGTTTTTGTTGACACTGATACATTTTTAAGGATTCTTTGAAGAATAGAATTGAAAAAGAACAGCATTTATTTGAAATATAATTTTTTTGTAACTATATAAAAGTCTTTACTGTCACTTGTGATCAATTCAACGCATCCTTGCTTAATGAAAGAAAATCTTACTGAAACTAAACTATAGAATGGTAGTTTATATTTCTGGTATAGTGTTAAAAATCTTTTTAAAAAAGCATGCAAATCTCCGAAATTCTTAAATCAATATATAATATATATATTACTTAGAAAACTATTTTGACACCACACTTCATACATCCACTAAAATAACCTTGGGGCCGCAGGTTAAAAGAAACAAAAATCATTGAAAAATGTGTTGAAGAAAATTGAGGTTAGATGTGAGAATATTTCTAGCACTATTTGTTTGGAAATCTCACTTGGTTTGAAATTAAAAGACTTTCATACATTTTTTAAGTGTGGCTTTCTTATAATAATATACATTTTTGAGGACACTAACAAATTGAACACAAATATCGAAATACAGGAAGAGAAAGCAATCATTATTTCACGTTTTGGTAATGTTTTGGGATGTTTTTGACTTTTTTAAACAATTAAAGACATTGTTTAAGAATACAAATTATTATTGACATTCACAATAATACCACATAATACCTTGAGGTACCTGTCCATTGATTGCTATGGCCCCTTTCACGGGAGACGTCATATGTTATACAGATGCTGGGACTGTTTGTGCAGGTCTTTTTTAGCCAGAGCCAGAATAACATTGGTCTTTTTTCATTGATGCATTAGGGAGACTGGTACATTAATGTGTGTTGTGAAATCTCAGAGCTCAATGCTAAAATTATCTTTGATGGCAAAACCTGAAAGCTGTGATGAGAAACAGATGTTGGAGAAGATTCTTTTAGGTTTTCATTTCCTTCCAAGCATATTTTTCATTATGAGGAAGGTTATGACAGATGAACAAATGATGTGAGATGACCTACTATTACTTCTAACACTGTTTTGTTTATTCGTTTTGACTGCTTCTGACATATTTTCATTATCTGTTGCCCAAAACTAAGCATCATTTCCTATTCTTCTAGCAGTCCCAGAGGAGGTGAAGCCTAAATATGTGAAAGGAACCAAGCGGTACGGGAGGCGATCACGGCCAGACAAGACTGACGTAGAGCTCACTGCAGACTCAGAAGATTCACAAGCATTTGGGACTGACAAAGTGGAAATAAACGGTGTAAGGAGAGCCAAGCTCAGACGCTCCACCTCACTGGAGAGTGTTGAGGTAAAATTCATAATACCTACACTACCACTCAAAAGTTTGGGATCAGTGTCATTTTTTTTATTACATTTTATTTTAAAGCTACACTGTGTAACTTTTTTAGTTTATTCTTAGCTAAAAACACTTTATATGTGCTCATTGATGTATATTTACTTCTTTCAAGTAATAAAGTATTGTTGTAAGTTTATAATATGCCATTGAAAATACATACGGGTGAGGGTTCGAATGCCAGTTGCCATGTTGCCCCTCCATCTTGAAAGTACATTAGCCAAAGAGGGACATACCCGTAAATTCAAGCTTCTCCTTTCGCGTTTTAACACTCGATGGCACCGTGTCGAATGTGAAGAGGGGGCTTGCCCTGTTAACCTTGGACTAAATCGGCCACCGTAGGAGTTAAAACAAAATCAGAATTGACAGGAACAGAAACTATTATTCACTGGATGGTCATATACCTTTTCACCGCTAGATGGGGGAAAATATCACACAGTATAGCTTTAAAGTGAAGTAGTTACATTGTACTTACTCAGATGATTACTGAGATATATTAATTAAAGAGATACTTCACTGCTTTTTCATATTAAACTATGTTATTCCTTAACTAAGACGATTTAATACATACCTCTCTTATCTCAGTGCGTGCACTTAATCTCTCTGACGCGCGGTGACGATCTGATAGCATTTAGCTTAGCCCACTAAACCCAGTTCATTCACTATGGTACCAAACAGAGATCAAGTTTGAAGCGACCAAACACCTCCACGTTTTCCCTATTTAAATACAGTTATACAAATAGTTGAACGACCAAGTAGTGTGACATAAAATAAAAGGTGGCACTTTTCTAAGCGTATTAAAAAGGAGAACTATAATGTATGGCGGAAAAGCACTTCTGAGGCCCCGTCGACACGGAGACGCGTTTAATTTTATTAATTTTGTACCGTATCAGCGTTTCGTCCACACGGATCCGCCGTTTTAGAAGCATGAATCCGATATTTTCTGGAACCGGGTCTCAAAGTGGGTAAATCTGAAAACGGTCATCTTCCGTTTTCGTGTGTACAGCGAATCCGTATATTTTCTGAAACGGTGATCTCATCACACTACGTCCAGCACGGTGAAAGAGTTAAGGGATACAACTACGGGCACTGGGCATGCGCACATCAATATCGCGTAATTTAAGTAACGTATCTGCATTATTGTAAGGGTATGTTTTGGGTTGGGGTAGGTGTAGGCATTAATAAAAAACATCTGTTAAGTAGCAAATATATTTATTGTTATTTTATTGTGAGATTTTGCCTCGCCTCCGACCACTGCTATACCCCTGCTAGCCACAACTCTTCTTCTCCGTTTTAGTGTATTTCTGTGGCAGAATTACAGCGCCACACACTGGCCTGGCATTCAAACTACATCGTTTTTAGTCAGTTTCGGTAATCTCGTGTGGACGCAGATATTTCTTGAAACGAGGGGGAAAAAAGATCAGATTTGGAAAGTGCTGGCTTCGTGTGGACGGGGCCTGAGACTACTTCGACTCGGAAAAAATCCTCCATTACATCTCCCCCTCCCCCCATTGACAGAAATGAGAGAGGGAGGGGGAGATGTGAGGGAGGATTTTTCAGCCGGGACTTTTTACTGCGCCGAGTCGAAGTACTCTTGACACTTCAGCTTTGCATCACAGGAATAAATTGCATTTTGAAATGTTTTAAAATAGAATAAAAGTGATTTTAAAATGTAATCATTTTTTTATTAATTAAATTTAGCTTTGGTGAGACATTTGTCGTGGAAATTCTCAATACAAATATGACTTCACCACGAACAATTCAAAACAACTCCCAGTTGTTAATATAAAACTAAAGTATCTCTGTGTAATCCCCTTCTCGAATACATCTAGCACAATTTCAATACTTCGAGGTAATTCGCCTCTCGAAGTAAGGTGACGGCGTCCCATTGAGAAGCTACTATCACTAGCGTTTACTCAAACACACGTGAGCACACAGGTCTTTAGCATCTATACACTGTTACCGTCCTTCTCAGCCTTACGCTGGTCTCTGCAGGATCCTTAATACTTTCGTATTACAGCCTCACCTGGAGGACAACTCTATAGTCTTATCACTGTCTCTGCTGTGCTGCGCAGAATCTTTAGTACTTATATTCCTCAGCTACGTAGCAAACTGACACCACTCCCAAGTTGCTATTTGCTGAAATTAAGTTTTATTCACGGCCGGGAGATCACTGGTCACAACAACCAAATGAGTCCCTTGAACAGAAAGAAACATGTACATTTAAACAATACAGCTTGAGTGAAAATCAATGTCACTCAAGTTTCCTTCACTGTGATTGGTTCTGGTGATTGGTTTATAATGTTCTATCATATGACTTCTATTTTGTTTGGGTGGTCTCTGACCTGAACATCCTTAGTCTGCATTTTTCTGTAGTTTCATGCTAAATAACCCTTTTACAATTTCTGAGGCCATTATATCAAATATTTCCATCACACATTAGATACAAAAACAGTAAAAAATCTTGCAGACCCCGAATGGTAGTGTTTCTTAACTTTATCTCTATTTTTATTACCATGAATAATCAAGAGCATGTGATTAAAATCTAATTTGCATAACACTCAAATGTAGATTCAAGTGAAAATAGGCGAGTCGTCCTGGGACTCTTTGCAAATGGACCTTGTTGAATATAAACAATGCAGTGCCCTTGAGGTGTCTTATTTTTAGTCAATTGAAATACCTGAATCAGTTTGATTTAGTGAATGGATCTGAGCTGACCTGCTTTTCACAGACAGGAAGTGCGGCGGTGTGGAATGTGCAAGTGCCGGCCCATAGTACAGCCCCCACCTTCACCAGACTTTAGTGTTACTTTTGGCTCAGGATCAAAACATGGTTCATTTCACATTCGCTTTTTTCCCCTCAAAGAGCAGGAGCTCTCATAAAAGGGTTTAGTTGTTTCTGCAGTGTCTGTACTTTTTCTTCTGGAGTCATTTTACTAGTGCATAACAGTGCCAGACTGGAGAGCCAGTGCAAATGCAAACCTGTGCTGCTGGAGCTCTTGTTCCATGTGTTTCATTTTTAAAGAGTTATTTTGGATCCGTTTTGGTTTGGTACTAGAAACAATGACAATGTTTTTCTTGCTCATGCATGCCACATGTCCCTTCACTTAAAGGGATAGTTCACCCAAAAATGAAAATTCTGTCATCATTTAATCTCAAGCTCTTCCAAACCTGTATGAATTTCTTTCTTCTGAACACAAAAGAAGACATTTTAAAGAATGTGGGTAACCAAACAGTTGATGGACCACATTGAAAAAATACTATGTAAGTCAATGTCATCAACTGTTTGGTTACCCACATTCTTTAAAATGTCTTCTTTTGTGTTCAGAAGAAAGAAATTCATACAGGTTTGGAAGAGCTTGAGATTAAATGATGACAGAATTTTCATTTTTGGGTGAACTATCCCTTTAAGATGTTGCAGTTAAAGTTGTTTGATTGGGGCTGAGGGTTGTTCAAATAAGCAGCCACCTTCCCTTGTGAAAAATAAATTAAATTAAAAGTTTTACATCAAAGTACATTTTAAATGATCATGTTTTAATAATCCGTTGTCATCCTTTAAAGAACACTTTTGATGTATTGACCAATATACTAAAGCACATGTAAAGTACTTGATTATAATTTTACCTGTTGTGTTCCCTTTGATATTATATTTAAAGTTGAAATATTTTAAATGTACTAAATTGTCATCATTAAAAATGTTAATTACAAAAATGTTTAAATACACAACATACGTTTAGCTACAAATTACATTAAAGTATATGCTTGTCAGTACATTTAACAGTAAACTTGAACCATATTCCAAAGACAATAGAAAGAATTATGAAAATACATATGAAGATGTAGTTCGCTTTAAATTGAAAATTACTCTATAATTTACTCACCCTCAAGCCATCCTAGATGTATATTACTTTATTCTTTCTGATGAACACAATCAGAGTTATATTAATAAATATCCTGTTGCTTCCAACCTTTATAATGGCAGTGACGGGGTCCATTGAGTTTTAAACTCAAAAAAGTGCATCCATCCATAATAAACGTACTCCACACGGCTCCGGGGGGGATCATAAAGGCCTTCTGAAGCCAATCGATAGGGTTTTGTTTCTATGGGGTTTTGCCAAACTGCCATCCTTATTAAACTTGCGGGAAAAGCGTTACTGCTACGATGTATCACTAGAACGCAGCGGGAGTGTTTTGAATTGCGAGAGGTGTTACACTTACTGCACAAGTTAAATACGGAAGGCATTCTGCCCGAAATGTTTCTTAATAGTTATTAATAGTTTTAAATATGGATATTTTTCTTACAAAACCCCATCGATTTGCTTCAGGAGGCCTTTATTAACCCCTCAGAGCTGTGTGGAGTATGTTTATGATGGATAGATGCACTTTTTGAGCTTCAAAGTTGGACCGACCACTTGGACACTTTTGGCTTGGGCACTTTTTGAGCTTGGACCCCGTCACTCATAAAGCATGGAAGCTTCAGGATATTTATTAACTCCAATTCTGTTCAGAAGAAAGTAATTTCCACCTAGTGAGTAAATCATGGAGTTATTTTCATGTTAAAGTGAACTACTAAGTGAGTCAAAAGGCGCTCTTAATTTCACTATAATGCATTTTAATTTCATTCAAAATAATATGCAAATTAAGTACTTGGAAACTTCATTCAGTTCACACCTTAAGTATATTATTTTTAACTGTATGGTTTTACATAATACATTTTTTTTTTAAGTATGCTAAAGTGTACTTATTTATAACGTATCATTTGGTAAAACGACTCAGATCATCTCAATTAGATACAAACCTTGTCTAAAGCTGTGGTTTGTGTTGAGACTTCTTGAGAGAGTAGGTCGCAGTCTGTGGAAGAGTTGAACAATCAAGTGCTTTAGCCAAGAATGAAAGCATGCTGGTCCATCAGTACAGTTTATGTTGGCAGCCGCCAGCATTTGGTGTTTATGAACCAGCCAGCCAGGCTCCATTTGGTCCAAGATGTTTTAGTGCCTGTGTGTGTGCTCAACATGGTGTGTTTTATGTGTCGAATGTGTTCAACCAGAATTAGAGGTCTTGGTCTGGGAGGAGCTCAGGGTGCAGAGCATCAGCTGTGGTCAGAAGACCTGATAATGTGAAGAACAACAAGGAAAGGGTTTGGCTATAATTTGGCATGGCGCTTCCTCTAACTGCGCCTCTCATTTTAGAAACGCATACTTGCATACCAGAGCCCTCCCTTATTCTCTCTCTCTCTCTCTCTCTCTCTCTCTCTCTCTCTCTCTCTCTCTCTCTCTCTCTCTCTCTCTCTCTCTCTCTCTCTCTCTCTCTCTCTCTCTCTCTCTCTCTCCACTGTCCACTCTGTTCTCCTTTTCTTCTCCCTCTCTTTTTTGCATAACAGTGTTTGAAATATTTAGATCTTTTATGTAACCCAGTACATGCTATTTCAATGAATGGGGGAGATTACATGCTCTCTAAATCGACATTTGCACTTGCGATTCTGTGTTGTTCTGTAGCGGGAGGATCCAACTAACCATGTTTTGATAAGTAATCTGATGAACATGCACAGTTTAAGTATTATGTAAGGTTTCACAAGGGTGTCTTAAACATCTTAAATGCACTTTTTTGTAAATTGAAGGCTGTAAAAAGTACTTTTAGGGTGTGTTCACACTTGGCATGTTTGGCTCTATTAAAACGAACCCTAGTGAGAATGCTCTGTTAGTGCGGTTCATCTGAAAAGGTGTGAAAGCTGCCACCCGAACACTGGTGAAAAGATGGGTCTCGATCAGCTTCCATACAAACTCTGAACGGTTTGAATGAAATATGAATGCAACACAGACCAAAGACATGTAAACAAACAAAAAACAGGACATGATGTCACAAGATATGACTCAAATAAGGTAGGAGAGTATACCCAAATAATAGTTGCAAAGTACGTAGCCCATTACAGTTCAGTACAGGCATCAGAACCACGTCTCCTCATGGCAGATCTCCGTTTGTGTGTGTGTGAGGGAGAGTGTGAAGCAAACAAACCAAACAAGTGTGAACACACACGTAAAGCCCCCCTAAAGAAAGTTTTTTAGCTTTTATTATGAATATGTTAGCCTTAGGGTTATAAATAAGCTGGCATGTTCCAAAACAATGCTGAAATTTGCACTTAGGACATAAGCATTCAAAACGTTTAGTTTCTCACTTTCGCCAAAATGATTCACTGATTTTTATGACATCACCGCTGACATCAACTTCTCATCACATCTTCTGTCCAATCAAATGCTCTCTAAAATCTGAAGCGCCCGCCCCCTAAATAGAGGCTGAAGCTGCGGCTGAAATCAGTCACTTGTTCACACATTTACTATTTTCTACATGGTACATGGTACCTAGAGCACTATATATACTAACCTAAAGGATTATTAGGAACACTACACTATACTGTGTTTGACCCCCTTTTGCCTTCAGAACTGCCTTAATTCTACGTGGCATTGATTCAACAAGGTGCTGAAAGCATTCTTTAGAAATGTTGGCCCATATTGATAGGAGAGCATCTTGCAGTTGATGGAGATTTGTGGGATGCACATCCAGTGCATGAAGCTCCCGTTCCAACACATCCCAAAGATGCTCTATTGGGTTGAGATCTGGTGACTGTGGGGGCCATTTTAGTACAGTGAACTCATTGTCATGTTCATGAAACCAATTTGAAATGATTCAAGCTTTGTGACATGGTGCATTATCCTGCTGGAAATAGCCATCAGAGGATGGGTACATGGTGGTCATAAAGGGATGGACATGGTCAGAAACAATGCTCAGGTAGGCCGTGGCATTTAAACGATGCCCAATTGGCACTAAGGGGCCTTAAGTGTGCCAAGAAAACATCCCCCACACCATTACACCACCACCACCAGCCTGCACAGTGGTAACAAGGCATGATGGATCCATGCTCTCATTCTGTTTACACCAAATTCTGATTCTACCATCTGATTGTCTCAAAAGAAATCGAGACTCATCAGACCAGGCAACATTTTTCCAGTCTTCAACTGTCCAGTTTTGGTGAACTTGTGCAAATTGTAGCCTCTTTTTCCCATTTGAAGTGGAGATGAGTGGTACATGGTGGGTTCTTCTGCTGTTGTAGCCCATCCGCCTCAAGGTTGTGCGTGTTGTGGCTTCACAAAGGCTTTGCTGCATACCTCGGTTGTAATGAGTGGTTATTTCAGTCAAAGTTGCTCTTCTATCAGTTTAAATCAGTCGGCCCATTGTCAACAGGACTGCCGCATACTTTCCCCCCCCCCCCTTTTCACAACATTCATACATTGCTCACCACTGCAAAAACAATTTATAAATGGAAACAATTGACGTTCTCCAGAGAGGAACAAGACCAATACACACTTAAGCGTTTGCCAAATCTATTTCACTAATATGACATTATTTTTGAGGGTGCTCTTGCATAGGTTTGAGCACCCCCATAGATCTGAAGTAACTTATGTGCACTTTTTGTGCAATACAGATTCACAAGCCTCAGCTCAGATTCCTGTCCATATACCCTTTTACAACATTTATGTGAGCAACAGCACTGCTTGTTTATGTAAATAATTAAACCGGCTGTGATGAATATTGCAACAAACCTTGTCATGCCACATCAATTATTCCGTTTTGATTACGTCATAGACTAAAATAAAACACTTTTGTATTTTGTTTCAGGCAGAAGCTGAGAAACATGATTGATAAATTGTAATCAAGAAGGATCTACTTTTTTTTCTGATTGTTTAGGAGTTTTTGTGCACCTCAATTAGAGAGTAGCCTTTGCTGAAGACCTCTATCGCAACACTTTTCATAGTGAACACACGATATAAGTGATTGTTTGCTAATGAACGATGTCTTAAGGGCAGAATGTGTGATGTTCTTTACTTAATTTCTTAGCGGAGAGCAATAAAGTGGCTTTTTCTTTACTATTGACTGAGAGAGATAATACAAGACATTCCGCTTTCTGCCTTCCCCCTGAAAAAATGTAATGTGAACAGTTATGTAATGTTGTTTAAATTTTAATGCTGATGGTAATTGATTGTGGCTTGTCCCATAGTTAGCTGTCTTTAATATAGTGAAGCTGAACTGTGTATTGTTTCGATCAGTATATTCTGTCCTTTATGTCTCTTGCATTTGACCATTGCCATACATTGATCAAATCACAGATGTTTTACAGGTCAGTGAGTTTCTGCATCAAACTGTAATCTACCACTAGATGGCACTAGCACACAAATGAATTAACATACGCACATCCTATATTCTCTGTATAAAATTTTACACAATCTATCATACTAATTTTGGCCATTTGTGCAGTATGCATATGTATATGTGCACAGTATATAATACCAAGATAACTTACTACTGTACTACATTTACCACAATGCACACTACACTGAATACTGTATCCAATGATGCAATGTGCTCCACCTGACTCCACTTTCAGTGACAAATTGGAAATGACATCACCACTGTTTTTAATATCTGGGAAAGTTGTACCTCTGAGTAAGGCATTCTTTAGTACAACATGACACACACAAGTCAGGAAAAAATAAACAGAAGTAGCATAAACAAAACAGAATAATTCTATTATGAACAATAAACACAAATAATGAACTACATCTGAATGCAAGATGATTAAAATTATTAATTTCTCTCAACTATTTATGCATGGTGTCACAACAAACTATTTGTGTTACATGACGTGTGAAAGTTAAATGTTTCACTTATATACTGAAATATAATTTATGAATTTTCAAGTTATTATAATTGAACATGCTGTATTTCAATTATTTTAGAGGTGTTATTTACAGAACAGCTGATACACAATAAGTTCACAGAAAAATAGGTTGTCAAAATTATACCTTTAGGGGTACAACAGCTTGTCGCTGGGGCAGTAGCCTTAAAAGGACAACTGTGTACCATTTTTACAACTAAAAGGTTCATAGTAGTACCTTAAGGTACGCATTTATACTCAAAGGTACTAATATGCACCTTTTAGGAGTAAAAATGGTACAAAGTTGTCCTTTTAAGGCTACTGCCCTAGCGACAAGCTGTTGTACCCCTAAAGGTATAATTTTGACAACCTATTTTTCTGTGAACTTATTGTGTATCAGCTGTTCTGTACATAACACCTCTAAAATAATTGAAATACAGCATGTTCAATTATAATAACTTGTAAATTCATAAATTATATTTCAGTATATGCTCACTGATCTTTATATAGATTATAGCTATATTATTAAATGTAATTCTATATGTATCTATAAGTTGTTTTAATGAAGTCAGCTTACAGCAACCAAACATTTTGTTACATACACATAATAGTTTCTATTTTATTGAAATAGTATGCAGTATTCAGTGTGTACTGGGCAGTATCCAGTTAGCCAACACCTTTACAATTACACATTTAAACATTTTAGTATTTCACTTAATTCATCTTTTATCAGCTGATTTTAAAGCGCTCTCAGCGTTGAAACTGTTGCATAACTCAGTCCGACTCCAAACCATCTCTTATGTAAGCTCTTTTACATCATTACAGGAAGATTTAGCTGGCTTTATATGAGCAAGGTTTAAGCTGTTTAGTATATTCCAGTGTTTCTATACTGATGTGAAGCATTACTTCAGCGCATGTATCCTCCTTAGTCTGGTAGTTGTTCCCGTTCAGTGATGCAGAAGTAATGACTACTGGAATGGAATGCCTTATGATGATTGTATTGTGTTCCTTGTGATCAATGAACCACACTAGTACATTCTGCGACACTTTCTCCATATGCTTTCTCAACAATACTTCAGTCAACAGTTAAAACCTCAATTCTAGAAGATATGCTTCTTCAATTATGGCCTTTGTGATAAGTTTACAATTGAGATGTTCAGAATACCATACTGTATACAGTAGTATATAGTACATATAATGTGCACACTAAGTATAGAATACCTGGAAGAAAGAAGGCACCCTAAACACTCGCGGCCTTCCTACAAGTCTACACATACACTTTCACGACGTTACACCGCTTTGACTGTCAGGAAGAAATCTGCTGTGAAGATCGGTGTGGGCTTGGCAAAATTAGGCGCATATCAGCCGCAAAGTGGGCACTCAAACGCATTACAATATTGCGTAGTTACTTTTTAAGAAAAGTAATGCGTTAAAAATAATTACTCACTTACATACAGCACCTTTAATTAAAAAAATATGATGTGCATGCAACATTTATAATAAATCCCACTATATTTCATGTAAAACAAACAAACAATTTATTTTGACATTGTCAATTCTTTATTTACAGAGTCTTAAATCAGATGAGGACACAGGAAGCAACAAGGAGTCCACACACCACTTTTTTGTGGCACAAGGTACTATATTACTGTGTAACTTTTAAATAAATAAATCATAAATCAGCACATGAATGTAATACTTTCTGTCATATACCCAAGGTCAGTTGAAGCTCTGGAATCAAGAGGGCACAGAAAGTCCTCAGCGCTCCTCCAACCCTCAGCAGGAAGTGACAGATGGACAGGTGAGAGCAGTGTGGGAGGAGCTGGGGGTCGGTGCAGGAGGATCACTTAACCGCGAGGAGCTGTCACTCGTCTGTGACCACATCGGTCTCAAGGACTTACAGTCTGAGGTACGGTCATGTAACATTCTGTAGAGAGTGGAATTAGGAACAAAATTAGTCACTGAACGCCATATGTTTGTCTGTGCACAGGAGTTAGATGCTCTTTTCAGGAAACTAGACAAGGATCAGGACGGAAGAGTCAGTCTCAGTGAGTTCCAGAGCGGTCTGTTCACACAACAGCGTCACATTTCACCCATCTCTACCTCCACCCCTGCCCGGCCCAAACCACAACGCTCCATCTCAAAGGTCAGAATCAACTCAAGGTCGTGGTGAAAGCAGATTTGAACCAAAAACAAACATACTGTAGCTTTGCTAAACAATCTGCTGCAAACGCTGGCACCAGCATGCAAGAGTTTGGCTCTGTGGTTTTCTCTGCAAATGAAATGAATGTGTGAAAGAAGCAGTTATATGGGATTGTTTTTTTATGTTATGTTGAAGCTGGTAGTATATAAATAATATAATGTGCTCTTAATATTTTAGAAATGTTGATAATGATTTCCCTGAAATTGTATTTTATATTGGGAAAATTGTTTACACAGATTTGCCAAAGCATTATACAAAAAACGATTAGTGACAAACATACAATATTATATATATATATATATATATATATATATATATACACACACACACACACACACACACACACACACACACACACACACACACACACACACACACACACACACACACACACACACAGTGGTGTAACAATACCCTCATGTCACGATTCGATACATATCACGATTATGAACTCACAATACGGTATTATTGACATATGGTAAAAGGTAAACAAAAATAATTACTGTGTATTAAATGCTAAATGTGATATCACATTGGGGATGAAAAGGAATAGCCTTGGTCTTGGTGCTGGTAACCCAATGCACAGGACAATGTTGACACCAGATTAAAAATATTCATGATTCTAAAGATGAAAATACAGAATTGTTTTACTCAAAAACCAAACTTTACTCTTTCACTGACTAGATATATTTACAATAATGTAGGCTACTTTTTACTGGGAAAATAAGACATTGGGCATTTTCAAGACCAAAAATATTCTCCCATTGCATTATATACATGGGTTTAATGTAGTACTGAAACGAAAACGTATTTTGGGTACACTAATCACAGTACACATTGTTGCATTTTTGTATTGCTATATAGTGTGAAATTGTCTTCCCCCAGAAACAAGCATTTGATCATGTGTTGTTATGCTTGGAACGCTTAATGTTTTTAATGCATGCTAGACTGGTAGGTTCATGTAACTGATGAAGTACAGAAATCTTATGTATCTGCCAATTTTCCTCTCACCTGTTGATTAAATGAAAAAGTTGCTGAAAGAATCGACGGCTAAAGCCTCTACCAATTTTCAATTTTTTTTCCACGGCATTCCAAACACAAATGGCAGCTAAATGATTTCCTGACTGTCAAATAGGATTCATTTCAGAACTCCAACATCAAGCCAAGTAACTGAGGGCTGCACTGGCTGGAACCAATTAACTTAATTGGGAAGGTGGAGCCTCCTGCTTTTGCTCTCTTGTTTCTGGGAAGGCACAAATGTATTGCTATGCAATGGCCAAACTTGCAATCAAAGCTGAGGAGATGTTCTGCACAAAAGGCCTCATACCTGCATGTGATGTTTTTACATGGGAATGTAAAGACAGTTTGGGGTCCTTTAGTGATGACAATTCTGAGGTGATTTTACTGAAAGCACATCCAGCCAAAAATATTTAAAAGATCTTAAGATCTTAACTTAAGCTAGGCACATATTCAGATGCAAGATTTGTTGGTTAATAAAGTGTAGGATTTAAAAGATCAGGCTTCCTTTAAGGAGAAAAACAGCTTCAGCGATCAGTGCTTGATAACAAATGCTGAGTTGCATGAATATTTGGCGGCCACTGGAGCTAAAATGAGGCTAAGCCAGCTTAAGGGTTACGACACCAAAAGGACGTTTATTAGTGGTCAGCGAAATAATTTTGTTCATGATTGAGGCTCTAGCTCTGGCATGTCAAGGACAGCATTGTGCATTGTGTGGTGGGACTGTGAGAGCTTTTTTTTCTCTAACCCTTTCAGCGGTTTTCCTCACAGTTGAATACTGAACTTTGCTGGATCGTTGTCTTTTTTTTTTCTCATGTCGTTCCCACTGCTCTCTCAGGCCCTCGAGGAACGTTTGGTGCGTTCCGCCTCCCCTTCTCTACTGTCGGCTACGGTGGGTCAGAGGCTGTTGACCCGGCTGGATGATGGATCGGGATGCACAAGCCCAGATAAAGTCATCGCTTTCTGGACGGAGGAGGGCATTCACAACAGCAGGGATATTCTACAGGTAACAGATTACTTAGATGTTAAATGCATTAATTAAACACTGACAAACGCTGAATAATGTTTGCATAATTTTCTTTCTATAAACCTTGGAATGAATCTTTTTCATTCTGAACCTGCACACAGACTCTGGACTTCTCTCTGGAGGAGCGACTGTGTCTGGCTGAACTCACTCTGGCCCTGGACAATGAGTTACTGGTCAGTGGAAACGGCATCCACCAGGCTGCTCTGGTCTCCTACAAAAATGAGATAAACTACTTACAGTAAGTGCTATTCACATCAGATGTATTTACTCACAAAGCCTGTCAAAAAGATCACATTTCACCTGAAAACCAAAGTATGCGTGTGTATTTTTTTATTTAGCATTGTAACAATTTCAATAAAATTGTACCATTTCTTATTAATGTCTAGTATTGACTTGTTTTTTTATTATGATTCTCATTACTTTAAGTCATTTTAATGTATTACTAAACCTGGTTTTGCAATGTTTTTTAATTAAACATTCTAATTAAAATAGGTTACCATGATGTAGTAAGGCTTTAACATTTATATATTAGTCATTTTATTGTGACAATAATGAGAATAGGGCATTTCACTGATGAAAAGTGTGGGAGTAAATTAGCTTGAATTTTGTCCTGAAATTAATGTCCTAACGCAGAAATCTCAATACTCCTATATTTTTGCCTCTTCATGAGATTCACCTGAACGTCTGCGCGGTTTGGTTTTTGTCTCCACCTGGAGGACATATGATGTTTCAACAGTATTCTTTGTTGAAGGCTTTCACACTAGCACTTTTGGAGGTAATGGCTCTGCTGTGAGTAGCCTCTCAGGGGTTTGATCTCCCTAATCAAACTTTGGTTCCGACCAGGCAATTAAACCAAGTGTGAAAGCACTCTTATGTGAAACAGCTGCAAAGTGGCTTTACTTTGTTCTCCAAACGTCTTTGCATGCTTAATAAGGTGTAAGTTGTGACAAATGATGCATCATTCAGAATGAATGATCTTCTCATGATGGTGGTTTTGTGTTCCACCTCGATAGAGTCCTAGCAGACCAGGCCTGCCAGGAGAGGGACAAAACCAAGGCGGACCTGGAACTGGCTGACCGCCGCAACCTGCAGCTGGTCAGAGAGGTGGATGATCGTCATGCGACCATGGAGTCTCTCAATGAGTCTAAAATCAAGTACGGCTGCTCTTCTCTAGTCAATCACATCTGATGAAGAGTGACGCAAGGGCTCTACAGTGTGACTCTCTCTATCTCTCTATGCAGGGGTCTGGAGCAGGAGTTCCGGGATAAACTTACAGCACTGAGGAGTGAATCGGAGTATGAAAGTGAGGTGCTTATAGAGCAGGTTGAGAACGAGCGGGAGAGACTCCGGGAGGAGCTAGAACTGCTTAGGGTTCAGGATGTTAGCCTTCAGGAGGACCTTTGCACAGCTGCTAAGGTAATCACTGATGCCACTGTTGTTGATTTATAAGTAGCTGTATTCTGTTAGATTGTTTATTTTGAAACTATTGTTCAAACGTTTTTTCTTTAGCACTAAATCAGCATATTAGAATAATTTCTGAAGGATCATGTGACACTGAAGACTGGAGTAATGCTGAAAATAAATTAAAACAGGGATATATTGCATTTTAAAATATATTAACATAGAAAATAATTATTTGAACAATTGTAACAATGTTTCAGTAACAATATTAATGTTTTACTGTATTTTTGAACAAAATATTAAAACAATTACCCCAAACTTTTAAATGGTAGTGTATAACTTTATAAAATGAATAATTCTGACTATGATTAATTATGAGTCTCTGCTTTCATAGCTGTACATTTATTTTATACAAAAGCACAATTTTGTTTGGCTGCAAATAAGAAAAGGCCTATGGTTATATTAAAGGGTTAGTTCTCCCAAAAAATAAAATTTATGTCAGTTAATGACACCCTAATGTTGTTCCACACCCGTAAGACCTCCGTTCATCTTCAGAACACAGTTTAAGATATTTTATATTTAGTCCGACAGCGTATCCAAGTGTAGGCACACTGTACTGTCCATGACCAGAAAAACATTATCAAAGTCATTATAATTATTTTCTTAACATTGTTGATTTTTTTAAAAGCACCATTCGAGGTCATGTTACACTGATTTTCCTTGATTCTTTTTTTGTAATCCTATTATAGTATTATTTGTTTGTTTTTTCCATAGAGATGAAACATGCAAATAGAATGTTAGAATATGAAGATATACATGCCGCAATATTGTATTTTTTCATTGAATATTCAAGTTGGAAAATTCTATTGACATAAACCATAACATTATTCATAGAATATTTGTATTGTATTACAATTCCCTTACCATCGCTCCTTTAATTCCCTTGATGATCCTGTTCTCAGCTACAGAACACGACTCAATGAAGAGGTGATCTGTCATGGTTAGAGGTGTATGTTTCTTTGAGCATGTCAGTGTGGTGTCAGGTTAAATAACTCTAGCGGTGTGTTACAGGAGAACAGTCGTTTGGAGGAGGAGGTCAGCCTTCTGAAGGAGAAGCTGTCTGAAGCAGAAAGCACCATCTCTAAACTACAGAAGGATCTAGAGCATCTGCTCCAGGACAAGGTGAGACGCCTAGATGCTGTTCATTTGCTGAAGAGCATATCCTTTAAGTTTCATTCTTTAAGAACAATAATAATTGGATCTATGCTTGTTTTATTGAACAGTTTGGTGGCCTTGATCCAAATGGTACAGGACTGCTGAATCAAGAGGAGCACTTCTCAGAGATCTTTAAGGAGTACGAGCAGCAATGCAGGGTACGAGCGTTCCTGTGTGTGTTTATGATGTGTTGGTGGATATTTTGTCTGGAGTGAATGGTGAGGTCAGCCTTATGATTGTGCATTTGTATTTGAGTGTCCTTTCTTGACTATTACTCCAGCTATCCTATAATCCAAGGTGCTGTAAATGACGCCTGTAATTGTGAGGAGTGTTGTGCTATTCCTTTTTGCTCTTGTGACTTTTTGCTCTTTTGTAAGTAATCACCTTCAAAAAACTTAGCAACTGTATACTAATGCACAAAAATGGCTCAGAACACCTTAGTAACAATGCAGAGACTTTGCCCATGATGCTTTTCTGCACTGGTCAATTTTGAGATTCTGAGTTATCTGGCTTTTTATTTTCGTTTTATTACATTATTTTCTGAAGGTTTTTAAAGAGGGGTTTGTTAATTTATCATTTGATTGATTTTAACAATTTATTCCCTCCCCCCACCCCACCAAAAAAAATTCTTGATTGTTTTTTTTTCTTGTTGTTATTTTTTTGGAGCAATACGATTACAAAACCCAAGCAAGAAAATGTTGAACCTTTATCAAGTTCATTTTTAAAATGTAAAATAATTTAAAAAGTTGATTTAAGAATATTTTTGACCCTCTTCACCTTGGGTGTTTTGCCTTAAAGGGTTAATTTAGCCAAAAAATTTAATTGGCCCATGATGTACTCGCCCTCGAGTCATCCTAGGTCTATGACATTCTTATTTCAGATGAATACAATCAGAGTTATATTAAAAATGTCTTAGCTCTTCCATACTTTATAATTGTAATGTCCATAAAAGTGCATCTATCCATCATTAAAGTGTTCCACACGGCTCCAGGGGGTTAATAAAGGCCTTCTGATATGAAGTGATACGTACGTGTAAGACTAACCCTTTAAGAAAAAAGCACAGTTTTTTTAAAGTGTGTCTTATAAAATAGCAAGTAAAAATAAAAAAGGTAAGATACTTTTATTTGTGAAAAATGTTCTGAGACAACTATAAGCCATTTGTAATTTTTGCAGTTCCATTTGGTAATGCTTTTTTTAAAGAAAAACACATTTCACCTCTGCTTTTCATATCTTTGTGGAAGGTTTTTTGGATATTCAGGAAATGCAGAAAAAAGTTGTACTGGTGCAAATGGGTATGTGTCTCCGCCCCACTAAATACAGGAGTTGCAAGACAGGAATGACGAGTTGCACTCAGAGCTGGAGTTGTTGAAGTCTCAGGGCTCAGGAAGGAGAGCCAGACGATCCCGGAGCAGCCTGTCTGGTCATGACTGGTCAAGCCGTAGAGCATTAACCACTGAATCAGATTCTGGTGAATTTAACATACATCTAGATCTCACACATCTTTCATGCTATTGAGCTTAACCTATATAGTAAACAGTGAATGAAATAGCTCTTCCTATCTGTTTTGTTCTACAGATGATCCTGAAATGAAGAAAGGTATATCTCCTCAGGTCAGAAAAAAGCTCCTTATCACTGACAAGAATGGTGAGTAATTATGAACAACGAAACTATCCTTTTATCTATGAATTATCCATACACATGGGTCATGGTTTGCTTTGGTGTGTCTCTTCAGCGCTGGGTTCCTTGGAGAGCTTGGCTCCCTCTGTGAGCATTGAGACAGAACTGGCCATGCAGCAGATGAAAGAGAGATATGAGCAAGAGGTTCAGGACTTGAAGATCCAATTGGAGACGAAGGTACAGGCATAGCATAAAAATCTTAAATAGGTTTGATACAAATACCCTTTGCAAGTTAGAGTAGATTCAGTTTAAATTCAAACAGTCAGATGTGAGGGACATGCAAATGCTTCTTGACATACAGTTGTAATTTACGAATGTTTTGTAATACAGACCTGAGTTTTTAAAGATGATTCAGCAGATTATGGCAGAAATGTGGAAGTGTAAGAAAGTTCTAGAAGTTGAAGTTTTCACAAGAAGACATTTATTGTTTAAGCTTTTGAATGATACCCAAATTATGATGATTACGGAAATATGTGATATTGAAAAAAGGCAATACAAAAATTCTGTCATTAATTACTCACCCTCATGCCAAACCCCTAAGACTGTTGTTCATCTTCAGAACACAAATGAAGATCTTTTTGATAAAATCTGAGAACTTTCTGTCCATTGACAGTTACACTTTGATGCTTCAAAAAGTTCATAAAGAGGTTATAAAACTAATCCGTATGACTTGAGCAGTTTAGCCAAATATTTTGAAGAGACAATCACTTTGTGAAGAAAATATTTTATTTTATTCACATAAAAAGAATTATCAGTGAACATAAACAGAAACTGAACTGAACCTGCTTGACACGTGAGGACAACTCTGCTGCATAACAAGAATGAACCTCATCGGTTCTTGAGGAAGCTCAAATGTGCTGCGTAACACAAGAATGGACCTCATCGGTTCTTGAGGAAGCTCAAATGTGCTGCGTAACACAAGAATGAACCTCATTGGTTCTTGAGGAAGCTCAAACGTGCTGCGTAACACAAGAATGAACCTCATCGGTTCTTGAGGAAGCTCAAATGTGCTGCGTAACACGAGAATGAACCTCATTGGTTCTTGAGGAAGCGCAAACGTGCTGCGTAACACGAGAATGAACCTCATCGGTTCTTGAGGAAGCTCAAACGTGCTGCGTAACACGAGAATGAACCTCATCGGTTCTTGAGGAAGCGCAAACGTGCTGCGTAACACGAGAATGAACCTCATTGGTTCTTGAGGAAGCTCAAACGTGCTGCGTAACACGAGAATGAACCTCATCGGTTCTTGAGGAAGCTCAAACGTGCTGCGTAACACGAGAATGAACCTCATTGGTTCTTGAGGAAGCTCAAACGTGCTGCGTAACACGAGAATGAACCTCATTGGTTCTTGAGGAAGCTCAAACGTGCTGCGTAACACAAGAATGAACCTCATCGGTTCTCAAGGAAGCTCAAACATGCTGCATAACACAAGAATGAACTTCATTGGTTCTTGAGGAAGCTCAAACATGCTGCGTAACACAAGAATGAACCTCATTGGTTCTTGAGGAAGCTCAAACGTGCTGCGTAACACAAGAATGAACCTCATCGGTTCTCAAGGAAGCTCAAACATGCTGCATAACACAAGAATGAACCTCATTGGTTCTTGAGGAAGCTCAAATGTGCTGCGTAACACAAGAATGAACCTCATCGGTTCTTGAGGAAGCTCAAACGTGCTGCATAACACAAGAATGAACCTCATCGGTTCTTGAGGAAGCTCAAACGTGCTGCGTAACACAAGAATGAACCTCATCGGTTCTTGAGGAAGCTCAAATGTGCTGCGTAACACAAGAATGAACCTCATCGGTTCTTGAGGAAGCTCAAACGTGCTGCGTAACACAAGAATGAACCTCATCGGTTCTTGAGGAAGCTCAAACGTGCTGCGTAACACAAGAATGAACCTCATCGGTTCTTGAGGAAGCTCAAATGTGCTGCATAACACAAGAATGAACCTCATTGGTTCTTGAGGAAGCTCAAATGTGCTGCGTAACACAAGAATGAACCTCATCGGTTCTTGAGGAAGCTCAAACATGCTGCATAACACAAGAATGAACCTCATCGGTTCTTGAGGAAGCTCAAACGTGCTGCATAACACAAGAATGAACCTCATCGGTTCTTGAGGAAGCTCAAACGTGCTGCGTAACATGAGATTGAATCTCAAAGGGAACCTGCTTGACACACTGATGTGTGAGATCATGAATGTTTATATTTAAATAAAAGCCTATATTCAATCTGTTCAGATCATTTTCTAAACTGCTCAATTCATATGGATTCGTTTTACGATCTCTTTATGAACTTTTTGAAGCATCAAAGTGTCAGTTGTGTAGCTGTCTATGGACAGAATGGGACAAAAGCTCTCAGATTTCATCAAAAAGATCTTAATTTGTTTTCCGAAGATGAATGAAAGTCTTTCGGGTTTGGAATGACATGAGGGTGAGTAAATAATGACAATTTTCATTTTTGGGTGAACTAGCCCTTTAACATGCTGTAGAGAAAGTAATTCATTCTTAATTTTGTTTCCATAGGTGAATTTCTATGAGCGCAGTATGGAGCTGATGCGGCAGAATATGGAAGTTGAAAGGAAGGACATTTCGCAGGGGTTTAAGATGGAGATCAGTGAGTTGGAGGACCTGAAGGCTCAGGCGGAGGCACGAACAGAGCAAATGCGTCAGGCTGTTGAAAAGCTGGAAGCAGAGCTGAGGGGTAAGACCGCAGGAGGAGTTTGGGGTCCAGAGCAAGAACGGAGAATTCAACGGGAACAGGCAGAACTGGAGCAGAACTATGCTCGTGAGATCAGTAACATTGTACTGCGCCTCACCTCAGAGAAAGATCAGCTAGAGGCAGAACTCAAGCTTAAGATGGACCAGGAAGTGCTGCTTGTTAGGTAAGTGTTTCTCAAATGGTCTGGTAAAGTGGAGCTCATATATTGTAGACATTAGAAGTATATATTCGAAAAAGGACAAGAGCTAGAAGACTAATTACTTGGTTTTCAGTCTTTAATGACTAATTTCCACCAAGTGGTACGGTTCAGTACGGTACACAATTCTTGCCATTTCCATTGCCAGAAGTTGTAAATGGTACCCTAATTCTGAACCATACCATATCACTTTTTTGGCACTCTTCCATTGGGGTACCTAGCACAGTCTTCTGGTACTAAAGGGTGTAGCTAGACTCACTGCAGAACATTGATTGGTTGACAGAATTGTCACTTGCGCATGCTTTTTCGGCGGTGTTTTTCTTTGCAGCCTTAGCTCAAACAAAGTGTCGTCGTCTTATCACATGCAGAGAAACAAGAACAAGATTTGCTATAAGTCATCCATTGTTGTTTATGGTGTCGCTTGCTTCTCCAAGCGAGAATGATGTTGATCACTACACCACACCTATCAAAAGTGTGCTATACGCGATGGAAGCGCAAGCCGGATCAGGTTTTACAGTCCCCAATTTTGTACTGACTTGAATCATTCCGCACCGCTCGTGGAAATGAGCAATAAGATTCTTTAATAATGGAATTCAGAAACCAGCCACCCCCTGAAAAAATGCATTAAATTTTTTTTTTTAAAGCTGCAGTGCATAACTTTTTTTCTTTTTTCGTGTTCAAAAATTATATAATGAGTGTATCTTGAATCCTTTTTTCAAACCGTATTTTTTTCTTGTCCTGAACCCTACCAGCATTGACTCGTCATAAACGTCAAACCTTTATTTTGCAAATAGAAAATGTTGCCTATTTTAAGACCATTACATTTTTGTATGTTGTGACCATTATTTATTTGATTTACAGTTTATTTTTTTTGATTTATCTATCTTATATGAAGAAAATTGCTTTAGATTTGTAAAGATGTTTAGAGATTTATAGATGGTGTTTGTTGCATTGGCTTTATGATTTCAATAAAAATTTATAAAAGTAATTATGACAATGTTAAAAATAATGTTTACATTTTAGTAAGAATTTAATGAGATTCACCATTATAAAATAAAGGGAAATTAAATTGAAAACATCTGGATGCATTATAGTAATAAGAAGTTAGGAAAATTGTTAGTTCATGTTAACTAAGATTTCATTTGTTAACATTAGGGAAATACATTATTGTAGTGTTAACAAAAAATGTTATGGTTCTAAAACGAATTGTTAAAAAAAAAGTATGAAAAATTGCAGTGGTTCTAAAAATAGGCATCCTTTTTTATATACAAACATATATATATATTATTTGTAATATTACCCCCCCCCCCCCCCCCCCGGCATCTGACATTGCCATGAGTTTAGAAAATGGATACATTAGCATGTTGCTTTGTCCTAGGGAGAAGGCAGAGCAGCAGTTATTGCACATGAAGGCACAACACAGCGAGGCTCAGCGTAGCCTTAATCTCGAGCGCAGCCGTCTGCAGGAGCAGTTTGAGCAGCATCACAGAGAAGTTGGTGCGTGGAAGTCAAGAGTGCAGGAGCTGGAACAGGAGGCACGCAGGGAGCGTCTCCTCAGCACCGAGCGCTGGAGTGAAGAGCAAGCTCAGATCTGCAGCAAGGTAGCACAAGAAAGGAAGAAACTGGAGGAGGAACACCAGGAAGAAATAAAGAAGCTAGGAGAACACATCCTCTTCATGGAAGCTCAGGTAGAACTCGCATCCAGGGCTGAGGAGGAGTTGCTCTTACTACAAAGGCAGCTAGAAGACAAGCTAGAAGAGATGTGCATTCAGCTGGAAGACAACACGGTTTCCCTGAAAGCTCAAGATGCCCTCGTCCAGCATTTGACCTCAGAACTTTATGCCAAAGAGAAGGAAGCGGAAATTAGAAACGAGAAAGAACAAAAGCTTTGCAATAAGCTCTCTCAGCTAGAGCAAAAGCTTAAAGTTGAGCGAGAAAAGAAGCAGGAACTTCTGAAGCAAAAAGAACAAATACAGAAAGAAATGGACAGAAGTATTCAAGATCTAAAGAAGGAATTTGCAAAAGAAAAAGAGAAGGAACAGAAGCTTCTTGACAAAATTTCGGAGCTGTCAAAAGAGTTGGAGAACTGGAGGACCAAGTCTGAGACCTGGCAAAA
This sequence comes from Pseudorasbora parva, assembly GCF_024679245.1. NCBI lineage: Eukaryota > Metazoa > Chordata > Actinopteri > Cypriniformes > Gobionidae > Pseudorasbora > Pseudorasbora parva. Next base: position 9,376,995 of record NC_090188.1, on the reverse strand, counting down.
TGAGATCAAAATAATGCAGGAAAGCAGTAGTCATCTATCTACTGCATTCGGTGAACAGCAAATGCAGTTGAGAGAACAAGGTAAAGAACTTGAGGAGCTTCAAGAAAACTTGGCCAAAACACACGAGGCACTAAAAACCAGAGATGATGATCTTACAAGACAGGCTTCTGAGCTAAATGCTGTGGAGATGGAGCGGGATCGACTCCTAGAGGAGCTCAAGGGTCAATGCGAGGTTCTCAAACAGCTACAAACACAGGTTGATAGTCTCTCTGAGGAGTGGGATCAAATGCACACAGTGGAGCAAAGACTTCAAGGCTTTCTTCGTGTGGAGCAGGGTAAGGTTGAACGGCTCCAAACCTGTCTGAACTCGGAGCAAGAAGAAACGAGGCGTCTTGAACAAGAGAACTCTAGCTACCGGCAACTTGCAGACCAGCTTTCTTCTCAGGTTGTTGAAATGGAGGCCGAATATGCCAAACTCAAAGAGAACGCAGATAAACTTGCATTGGAGCTGCAAAGCAAAGACAGCCAAATGCTGGAAATCAATCGTCAGCTTGAAGCCAAAGATGAAGAGATGGATTTGCTCTGGAGCGAGGTTCAGCTGAAGATGAATCTGTTTAAGAATGTCACTCATCTCTCTGGTCAGGTTCAACTTTTGACCAACCAGTTGGAGGACAAAGAGCAAGAGCTATGCTCGCTGAGAGAACAGGCTGACAATACCACCAACCAACTACAGCAATCGCTGATAGACTCCCAAGCAGAGCTTCTGCAGATGGAGGAGGCCTTTGAAAGCGAGAAGTGCCATATGAAAGAACAGCTTCTGGAGATGGAGGGTCTTGTCATGGCTTTAGAACCGGAGGTGGACTCAGCCAATCCCCACAGGTTTGTGGTTCTCCAGCTGGTAGATGCTCGTCGAAACAGAACCAAAAGACTAACAATTGCTGCATTGATCCAATCGTCGACTCTCCCGTACGGATGCCAAGAATTGACCGCTCACTACTTTTGTCTGTCCAAGAATGTTTAACTGAATGTTTCACAGAATGAGATATCATTAACCGTAGATATGAGCTTTGATTCTTCAGATCTCGTGCTGCATCACACTAACTGAATGATAATGTCACTGACATGCATGCAAACTCACTAAGTTACTGTATTTATTCTGATTGAAAATGTTCTTGCATCCTATTAATTTTATTAATATTACATTTTTGTGTTTGCCACTCTAAACGTTTTTTTATTTTTTTATCTTGCTACAAAAACTCCTGAAATTCCATTGTTTTCTGTACTAAGCGTCCTAAAAGTGCAGAGGCTGGTAAGACTGTAATGGAGCTGATCTCTATATTTTGGTTTCCAATTCTAGGGCTCAACTTGATGAGGTCACGTCTGAAAACAGTGCACTGAAAGACAGGCTTGCTGTCTTACAGCAGGATGTCAAGTCGCTGGAGGAGGAGGTCAACAAAAAAAGGTATAGAAATCATCAGCTTTCACTCAGATTTTTGTCATTATTATATAGCAAAAACTAATTGTACTTCTGTTTTTTTAGAAGGAAACTTGAAGAGGTGGACAGAGAATATATGAAAAATAGAGAAGACGAGGAGAGGCTACGAAAAGAGGCAAGATTGGCATCAATAAAATGCTTGGGAAAATATTGATAGCATGAATTGAGGGCAGCATCGATCTTAGTCACCATGAAATCAACATTTTTCCTTTTTAAAAAAATGTATTATTGCAGTATTTATTATAAATAATTTATCAATGCAAATCATTATATATATATATATATATATATATATATATATATATATATATACAATATTGTTATACATGATGATGTTTACAGGGCGGGACAACCTGTCACTCACATGACATGACATTACAGAAATAGCAAACCACAACCATCCAATCAGTTCCCAAGGGACAAAATCAAGTCCCTTTTCTTCTTTGAGAAGTTTCACTCAGATAAAAGTTACAATAGTAAAGGCTATCGTGACTCCCATTTAATGCTGACTTTTTTTTTTTTTTTATTAAATCAAAACTGACCCTATTTTTAATTCACATTCCTAGTCTTATTGTGAAACACTCATCAGTGCACATCATTCCAATGAAAAAAAATCTTCAATGAATTTAATTTAATAGTCTTTAATAGTCTAAAATGACTTCTTATTTTTTGTGACCTTAGTCATAGAGACCACTTATCACGATCTGTTCCTAATGGCTAAAATCAAGTCCTGCAATATACAGTAGCCTATATTTTAAATATATGTTTAATGGCATCTTTTGTTCTTTTTTAATCTGCAATATTGCTACTGATGTCTCAACTTTAGCCATGAATTGGCATTCAGCATTTCAATATAATTGAAAGCTATCAATTTTAACTCATTCAGCTTTGGGTTTTTTTTTTTCTTGAGAAATATGCTGTTTCACATTAGACTGGGTAAACCCAGCCTGATCTGCCGGTGATTTGATGTCGCCCTGTAACTCAGTCTGGAAACCCGTACTTTCCTTTCTACTGCTTCTGTTACACTTTTACAGGAACCAATTACAGACTGGCTTATCCACCTGATGCGCTACAGAGCAGACTAACCAGACCAATGTTCAATTTTAAATTGAGCTTGGTCTGGGGATAGCCAGACAAGTTTCACATGTAAATGTCACATGAAAACTGAATGGTTGCACATTATAGTTCCTGCTCCTAACAATTGTTTCCTTCTCTTACACAGAATTCCAAATGTCGCGAAGAGGTGCTCGAGCTCAGTGCGAGAAACCTTCAGCTAAGCAGTGAGAATGCTGAACTGAGTTCCCGACTGTGTACTGATCAGAGAGCAGTGCAGACGTTGACTGACAGGCTAGCACAGGTGTGTCAGGAGAATGATGGGGCAGCTGCATCCTACAGGCAACTGCAGGAAACCCTACAGCAGCAGAAGAGCGACAAACTAAAGCTCCAGGAACAGTGGCAGAAAGAGAAGGAACTACTTGAGAGGGAGCTTAAAACTGCCAAGGAGATGGTATGATGCATTTTTTTTTAGGATATACATGAATACATTTTCTCAAAGTTGGCAGGAATCACTGAACTCCTCTTATTTTTAGCTCCAGCATTTGACTGTGGTTGAGTCTGCACTGACTAATCAGACTCTGAAAAACCAAGAACTACAGCAAGACAAGGACCATTTATTGAAGGAAACCGCAGACGGAAGCCAGAAGGTGAGATGCTCATGTTTTCTCAAAGCACTTGGATGTCCGACAACTGGATATGCTTAAACTTGCTTTGTGTTTGTTTGCAGATGGAAAAGCTCCAGGAATCACTTCGTAACTCAGAAACCCAGATAGAGCAGCTCAACTCCCAGATCTTAACTCTGTGGCAAGAAAAGGATGTTCACATCCAGGAGGCAGCCACACATCAGAAGATGCTGCAACAGTGTCAGGACAAGGTGAACAATGATCTTTCTAAATCTTTACACTTACCTGGGTTCAATAATAATACAATTAATAATATTCTATGAAATATTGTTTTATAACGCAAGGTCCGGGAGCTTGAGAACTGCGTACATCAGCTGCATAAAGAGAAGGAGCATTTACATCAGACCCACAGGCTTCAGGAGGAGACGGCAGTCAGTGTTCTGCAGAAGGAGTGCAAGAGCTTGCGAGTACAGAACGAGGAGCTTCTTAACAAAGTTAGTCTGGAAGAACAAATTGCTTTTGCAGTTAGCTGTGTCCAAAATTGTTCTCTATTTATTTTCCAGTGCAGTATTTTTAATGCATATACATTTATGCATGGCACTTTTAACCAAGCTATACACATTATCAGTTCATGCGTTCGCTGGGAATCAAACCCATGACCTTCCCTTTGCTAGCACCATTCTCTACTGTTTGCGCTTCAGGAATGTTCTGGATGCACTATTATGAATTCCATATCCATAGGCCATTATTCAATGCAGAGGGTGTTGCCAACTCACCATAAAAAGACAAATTGGAGTTTACTCTATTTCTAGTCTTTTTTGTCTTTGTAAAATGTTTCTTCAGAATATTTCAGTAAAGTAATTGACAAGGTACAAATTAGCTTGACATTGTATTGTATTGTTCTTTTTCATTATTTGGCTCAGTGGCAGCATATACAGGTTAAACAGGAGAGGTGCTAGAATTGACCCTTGTGGGACTCCGCATGTCATGGACGTCCACTCAGACTTATGGTCTCCTATACTCACATAATAACCTCTCCCTTCTAAGTATGATCTGAACCATCTGAGGACCATCCCAGAAAGCCCGACCCAGTTTTCCAGCCTGTCTAGAAGATCTACTGAGCCTGTCTACTGAGATCGAGTAGAACCAGAATTGATGTTTCAATTAGAATTATTTCTGAAGGATCATTTTTTCTTTAGGTGGCTCAGTTGCAGACTCGGGAGCTGGAACTTCAGAGACTGACACACGAGTGCCTCACTTTGAGAAACAAACAAGCAGAGTTAGAGGCTGCTAAACATGAGGCAAATGAACAGGTTTGGAGATCATTTTCTAACTTGTCATTTGATTGAGATTTTCTTATGAATGTTTTTGGTCTTACTTTTGTGTGTTTGATACTGTGGCTTAGGCACTAAGGGCAGAGAGCGCTCTGTCGCTGGTCCAGGCTCAGCGTGTACGTGAGGTACAGGAACTAAGGGAACAAGTGGGGTCTGGCACCCGGGAGCACTTGTCTCATCTACAAACTCAACTGGCCGAGCAGCAGCGCAGGACGCAGGATTTAGAGGGTCTGCTTCGCTCTCAGGCCAAGCAAGCCGGTGTTCAGATGGGCCTTCAGCAGGTACATCTACTCTTTCAAATTCTTGAGGCAGTCTAACAGGAAGTCAGCAAAGTGCATTTGATACAAAGTAGTGACCAAAAGTGATGTCCAGAGAGAATATTTGTTTATGACCCTATAAGTTCAGTTAAAGGGATGGTTCACCCAAAAATATTACTTTGATCCCTTTCTCACCATTAATTTGTTTCAAACCGGTATGAATTTCTTTCTTCCGTGTAACACAAAAGAATATATTTTGAAGAATGTGGGAAAACCAAACAGTTGATGATTGCATAGTAATGTTTTTTTTCCATACTGTGGAATTCAATGGTGCCCATCAATTGTTTATTCTAGATATTCTTCAAAACATGTTTTGTGTTCATTAGTACAAACTCAAAACGGGTTTGGAACAAGTGGTGAGAAAATGACAGAATTTGAAGTTTTAGATGAACTATCCCTATAAATTATCAAAATATGAGGAAAATATATATATATATATATATATATATATATATATATATATATATATATATATATATATATATATATATATATGAAGGAAAAAACAACAGGTATTTATCTGACAATAATTTGGCAAAAAAGGCAAACTACAGCTGCAGGTTATATTTTATAAATGCAAATATTTTAAAGTATACATATAACTTACGTTTTAGTCAATGTCATATGATTAGAAAATTAGTCATATTTAAATAAAGGGTAAAAGTTTCAATTTTTCTAAGCTGGACCCCTTTTGGCCTCTACTGTATTTATAAAGTTTGTTTTTTCTTTGCCTTTCACCTCATATTCAAAGTATTTTTATTTACAAACTATTAAATCAAACAGGAGCAATATGAGAAATTAATGGCGAGTATGCAGGAGCGTATGGATGAGGTTGAAGCCAAGCTGAAAAACGCCCGTGTCATGCTGCAGGAGAAAGTCAACCAGCTAAAAGAACAGGTAACCACATGCACAAACATGGCTTTAAAGTTCCCCATATATACTTTTTCAGATGTTACCTTAATACCTTTCATGTAGTTTGTAATATAGCTGAAACTTTTCCGACCTTTTACAATCACAAAGATGTGCAATGCATATTATGAGAATTCATTTTTTGACCTTTAGATGCATGTAGACATATTATACCTCCAAAACAAAGTTTGGAACTTTGAAAATGGCATAATTGTTGTATATTAATATGCTGTTCCAAAGCTTGATATTTTCTCCAACTTCCTCCTCTACAGCTGTCCAAAAATGCTAAGTCGGATCTGCTGCTGAAGGACCTGTATGTGGAAAACTCTCAGCTCATGAAGGCTCTTCAGGTGACGGAGCAGAGGCAGAAGAGTGCCGAGAAGAAGTCTTTCCTGCTGGAGGAGAAAGTGATCGCCCTAAATAAACTGCTCCGTAAAATCGCCCCAGCATCTCTTACAGCTTAGACTTGCTTCACTCCACTCCATTATGAGCCTTTACCTGTTGTACTGGGCTGCAAAGTCCCTCCCGCTAGTGCACTTTTGTATTTTGGTGCGAATTGTTTTCGTAAAAGCGGTAAACAATCCTAGTGTTAAAGTGAAAGCACAAATAATGCAAAGTCTTATAGCATGTTGTATTTATATCATGCTGTTTTCAACGATATAGAGGACGAAGCGTAAAGTTACGATCATTTTATAGTCTCTTCAGAGGCAATGAATACCAATGATAAGACTTGTGTGGTAAGAGATTTGATCATGTCAAGGACCGCATTACACATTCCTTTATTTGTTCACTGTGATGTAGGGTACAAACTACAAGCGTTCTTGTGAATCTGTTAGCTTCAAGTATTTGATAGTAAAATAAGACACTTTTTTAAAACAGCTGTTTTAACGCCCATTTTGGTGCAATAACCAAAAGCCCAGTATTCACTCAATGTACAGTTTTGATACAAATACTATCTTCTAATTGCACAATTTTTAATCATGATGCACTAATGTCCACTTGGATATAAGTTATTCTAAGTGTTACAGTTGATGTACACCTTGTTTAAAAGAGCTGGCTAACTTTTGGAGATGTGACACCACTGTGTTGTAAATGCATCATGTATTATCCCACTGTAAAGAATGTGAGCAAGTAAAGTTTTTACCTGTGCACGTGTTGCTTTCTGATAAGATCAATCAAATGTAATTTTATAACATTTCAATTGTTGAAGAGACGAAAATACACAAGTATTGCCAATCAACTGCTTATTCTTAGGAGATGACATGTTCTAATACGCCCTGCCGAATAAGCTGCTCACATTTCCATCTGGGTAAGAAGTGCTGTGAAGACAGAACGGGTGAAATACGTCAAGTAATAGAAACACGCAAGCAGTCTGCTTTAAGCATGCCTTAAGAATAGTTACCTGGCTATTTTTCTTCAGCAGAATCACAGTGCCATCATCTATTTCAAACTCTCCATGGTCTTTAAGACACCGCACCTGAATATTGAGGAACCGATAAATCAGTGCTAATAAAATACCTTTGACTTTAGCTAAATAAGTGAATTTCACACACGCAAAACCCTGTTACATTTATTCCCAAAACAAAATACTTTTTTGTTAAGTAAATTAAGCCTATATTAAGATTACATTAAGCACATTTACACATTCTAATTTCTGTAATGGTAATTTTACAAGGTAGAAATCATTACTATATATATTAATATTAGTGCTGGGCAGTATTAATCATCGTTAATCACATCCAAAATATAAAGTTTGTTATATTACATTATTGATTGTACTAATAAAACTGAAATAAAAAACACTAAAAGTATATTAAATATGACAAAATATAAAAGTATAATCATTATTGAAATGACAAAAACACTTAAAAGTTTACACTGAAAAGAATTTGTTGTTTTTTAAATATTAATACAAATTATAACATTATGTGAGTGATACTAAAATAACACTGCACTCACCTCAATGTATAAACTCTTAGGAGGCTTTATATCCTGTGTTATGTCCAAACCTTCCTCTCCCCCAATTGATCTCATATATGTTGCCAAGGATTTTTTATACTGATTGAACCACTCCATCTGATTTAAGCATTTGAATTAACATGTCAGTCACGCACCAAGAAGTAACAAGTAGCATTTAATATTTGTTGCACAGAGGAAATGCAGGCCCACCTCTTCAGCACACATGTGAAACCTAATGGCTGTGGGCAGGACACTGCCGTACTCCCATCTGAGAGCACGGATCCGCAGGAGGCGATCATAACTGGGGGAAGAAAGAGAGATGCGTTTGATCACACCTGCCAAGGTCTGAAGAGTGAACCAGACGATGGATAAAAGGAAAACAGTGAATCCCTCACAGGTATGCGGCGATACAGCGCTGGTTCCTCAGTAGGCAGCTGTGCCGGAACTTGATGGTTGGTATCAGCTCGCTCTTCCCCTCTGTCTTTGCCTCATTTCTAAAAATAAAAAAAACAGGTTTATATGGAATATTTTTGGCTTGTTTCAGACTAAATCATACCATTATTTATTCATATCTTGAACTCGCTTTTATTTTTATATTATGTTTTGTTCAAACATTGTAATTTTATGCAGGCCCATATATATATATAGAGGTCCTTCTCAAAAAATCTGCATATTGTGATAAAGTTCATTATTTTCAATGTAATGATAAAAATTTAACTCTCATATATTTTAGATTCATTGCACACCAACTGAAATATTTCAGGTCTTTTATTGTTTTAATACTGATGATTTTGGCATACAGCTCATGAAAACCCAAAATTCCTATCTCAAAAAATTTGCATATCATGAAAAGGTTCTCTAAACGAACTATTAACCTAATCATCTGAATCAACTAATTAATTCTAAACACCTGCAAAAGATTCCTGAGGCTTTAAAAACTCCCAGCCTGGTTCATTACTCAAAACCGCAATCATGGATAAGACTGCGACCTGACTGCTGTCCAGAAGGCCATCATTGACACCCTCAAGCGAGAGGGTAAGACACAGAAAGAAATTTCTGAACGAATAGGCTGTTCCCAGAGTGCTGTATCAAGGCACCTCAGTGAGAAGTCTGTGGAAAGGAAAAAGTGTGGCAAAAAACGCTGCACAACGAGAAGAGGTGACCGGACCCTGAGGAAGATTGTGGAGAAGGACCGATTTCGGACCTTGGGGGACCTGCGGAAGCAGTGGACTGAGTCTGGAGTAGAAACATCCAGAGCCACCGTGCACAGGCGTGTGCAGGAAATGGGCTACAGGTGCCGCATTCCCCAGGTCAAAACACTTTTGGGCTACAGAGAAGCAGCACTGGACTGTTGCTCAATGGTCCAAAGTACTTTTTTCGGATGAAAGCAAATTTTGCATGTCATTCGGAAATCAAGGTTTCGCTAAAACGGGTGGATTGTGACATTTATAAAATTCACGGGCGGGGATGTGGGCGGGTAGTAGTGCAGATGAAAAATAGGCCTACGTGCAATATTTCTGTGGCGAGGTGAACAAGAGAGAGAGAGAGCGAGACCGGGGCGTGATTGTGAATGAGCGTCACCTGCGAGCCACACCAGTCTCGAGTCCTCTGAGGGAGCTCGGAGGCATATCATGGGACGAGAGATCACCACACCTGGATTTGACGTTGAGTTGTGTTTACGTTTTATTATGTGTGTGCACGTGGCAGATGTCCGTGAGGGGCTACCCACGTTACTTTCATTTTGTTTGGTTAAAGTCTTTTAAATGTTCGCCGGTTCCCGCGGTTCCAGTCTCCTTCTTCCCCCCTCGAACATATTGTAGGCTATTACAATTTCTATGTCCAAATTACAATTACACACACGCAACAACGATATGCAATTTGACCCATCACGTCACCACCACTGCGACATTGAAATTTTTGTTGATGCCTCTCGTAACCCAGAAGGAGCGAGCGTTGCAGGAGTAGCAATGGATGAAGTAAAAGTAAAGTTGGTGAGTGGAGTAGCCTATATGAAATTGTTGACAACGAGTCTTTAAAGGCACTTTTGCCTGTTTCATTAGCCCATTCATGATGCTGTTGTGATGTTGAGAGGTGCAGGATAAAAAAAATAAAGCATTTTAATTTGAATGATTTTAGCGTGTGATTTATTGCGGGCACGGGTCGGGTAACGGGCCAAATATTAACGGGTCTGGGCGGGTGCGGATTTAATTTTGAAATTTTCACGGGTCACACTCAACACAACTGTCAACACACACAGTTACTTATGTCAAAACAGCTGTCTTGACGAATAGTTGGTTTGCTTTCAGCGAAGGAAATCAGTTGAGGAAAGAAACCGAATGCGTGTCAATAGGATCTGTGCATTAGGTCTTAAAGTGACAGTGAACCTGCCGCTGTCTGTCAAACAACAGAAGAAACAAGAGAAAATCACTCAGTGCTCTTGGCTGAATAACCTTTGTAGCCTTATCATCAGTGTATATTTAATTCATGTGAAGACTGCTGTTTTTAGTTCTTATTTTTAATGACAAAGATAAATTAAAATAACCAAAATAATCGTCCACCCCTATAGTTCAGGAGTCTTTGTTTAACTGGATGTTGTTGATTTTACTATACATTACCAAAGTCAAGCAAAGAGTTTAAGGTATTTAAATATTTGCATTACATTTTTTTGTTTGTTTACATTGATGTTAAATTTATATTGTCAGATTTATAACAATTATTAATTTTTGCTAAAACACTGCTGGTCACTTTCAGAAGTTGTAGCGATTTTCCCAGAAAGACTGTGAAACATAAATAACATCACTCAGTTTTTAATTACTTTTTCAATAGATTTTACACACTAATAGCAATATCATATCGCGTATCGAATATTGCATTATTTAACAAGATATGGCATTTTTCTTCAACATAGCACAGCTCTAAATATATACACATACAGAATATCTTATTTCAGCTTCATATACGAAAATGATTGGTCAATGAGATACAAAATCATAACTATTATAAACTTTAGATTAACAGTCATAATTATAAAGATCATTGACATAATTATTATGATGACATGAAAATTATGATAAAAAAGATATATGTTCAAAAAATGAGCGAAAAGTCATAATAAGGAAAAAGGTAAACATTATGACATACTAAAGTAATTTTGAGATGGAAAAAGTCGGTCATGATATAAAGTTGAAAATGTGCCAAAATTATGATAATGTATGTCAACATATTTTACTTTCGCAAAATACTGTAGTAATACTTAGGTCAAAATTATCTGCCAAAAAAAAGTGAAATTATGACATATTACGTCATAAGATATTTTGTCATATAGATTTTTTTCTGATATTTGAGTATTTGATATGGCATACTGTTTATGTCATAAAATCATAAACAATAAAATATTTTAGGCTGAATGTCACAAAAATGATTTGTAATGTTTTAGTTATCAATAACACAGAGCCTGTCATCTGCGAACTAATCAAACACAGAACACATTCGAGTCAATGGTGAGAGCAGAGCACAGACTTACACATCACTCTGATTTTGTTCGTACAGAGCCTTCATTTCCTCCAGGACTTGCCGAATGCTGTCTTCCTGCGGAAAATCCAGGACAAAGCGGTATGACTAAACTTTGACATGTTAATGACGCCCGACTGGTATTGTCCGCTGAAACTATAGTGACGTTAGCTAAAGTTTTCTATTAAACACCCCAAGTTAACAGCTTTACTTACATTAAACGCGGGCAGCTGACCGTCGCCCATCCGATGAAGTTCTCTAATAAGCTCAACTGCTTTTTCGCAGAACATTACAAGTTTGTTTGTACCAAGAATATGAAAGAAATCTGCGATAAAGTCTTAGCTTAGTAAATGTCCCGTGTAGTCCCCGTTTTCGCGGTAATTTTTTTTGTTATTATGATCACGTGGGACTTGAAAGTTACTACGGAGAGGCAAAAAGGACATTTTCAGATACGAGTAGTGACGGGAAGTCCGACTCATTTCTGAGAATCGGTTCTTTCGAACAGTACGTTTTCAAAGAACCGGTTTAGTGATTCTTTTAAGGAGTAAATGTCTAAATGTCATGCATCGTTGTGTGCATGAATATACAACACAGAATGTGTTTTATTGAACCTCAAAGCAAAATAATGTCAATGCCTAGGCCACTTTCTGATAAATTTGTAACCTTCTTCCCAGACGACAACATGTTATTATTACCTTATATGTGTAAAAACTTAAAATAAACAAATTATTTACGATATATTTTAAGATACTTAGGGGTATAGAACATATAATTTTTTTTACAGCATTTTACAGATATTTTATCATATTTTACATATTACAGATTCTTGTATTATTCATTCGTGACATTACAAAATGTGATTACCGTAATCAAACACATGCTGCCATCTATTGGTGAAAATGCAAACACCCACGCAGTTTCCCTTTCATCCCTCTGGACACCAATTTAGAAGGTTAATCACATCTCAGGTCTTGCCATGTTTTAGGAAGAACCATAATATTTAAAGTAAAAAGAATTATATAGGCTACATTCTGATTAACAAATAAAAAGCAGCTAATCACAGAAATGTACTTTTCATGTCATCGTTTTGAATTTTTATTCACCAAAGTATGGTTTCATGTGGCAGAAATGGGCTTCCACATTCATGTATCAAAGGCCCTTTAAAACCCTCATCCATCCACCCGTCTGTCATTTTGACCTGAAATTAATTTTTGAAAAATAAAATTAATTGAGTTTTCATCTAAGTGGTCCAAGACCTTAAGACTTTTGTCAGACCTGAACCACAAATATCGCCCAAAAATGTACTGGATCCTTGGAGTTTATGTGGTTAACATTAAAGAAAGTAACAAATCAGTCCCTCATGGGTCTATGGAATGTCAAAGCTGCCAATATTAAAAATAAATACATAAATAAATATACAAAGAAATGTAAAAAAATAAAGCAAAAATAAATAAATTAATGTATAAATAAATATAATTAGAAAAGCAACAAACAAAAAAAAGAATATTATTCAAATTTGTTTATACATGTATGTATTTATTTATTTCCATATATATTTATTCTTTTATTTATTTATACATTTATTTATTTCTATTTTTTATTTATTTCCACATTTATTCCTTTCTACATTTCTACAATGTCCTGGGCTAACAAACATGAACCGCATCTTCAACAGATCTGATAACAGGGACTCTGAAGGGACTCTCACAATTAAACCTAAACATTACAAAAAAATATTTTAAAATATGAATATTGTATATTATGATATTATAGGCTATGTGTTTCTGAATGCATACTAAAGAGATAAACTCAAGAACTAAATTTAGGACTTAAGTTTAAGGATCTTTTAGGATTTAAGTTTAAAGAATGTGCTTAAATTATATCATTTATTGATACAATATATTAATTTAAAGGTAAAAAAAAAAAAACTTCTGATTTGTGGGTTTGAGGGTTAAGGCAAGTCATTTCACTAGGCGCCCATCTTTGTAAAACCTCTCGGGCAGCTATTTCAATCATTCAACTTCAGCACATATCTCTTTAAATGGGGAACATCAAATTCTCCAAAGCTCATCACCAAGCTTATGGTTACATTTCATATTTAAAATCAATGAAATCTGAAAATCAGTGAAATTTCAGAACATGGAGCTAAAGGCAGTGATGCGACCAATTGGCGACTGCATGGCTCTTTTATTTAGAAGTGTAAATTGTGTGTTGTACTTTCTCCTATTCATAGTGTGTAAAACGAGTGCATTGTCTTTGTATATCTAAAGTCTTTGACGGTGTGGGAACAGCAGATTTTATAGGTGCGAGTTAGATTAAGCAATAACACCCAAAGGCGTTTATGAGGGGTGAAAACTGGGAGATATCATTCCCTGTGGACGTGGAGTCAGTGAAGTCATGCCCTCTATCTACTCTACAGTTTGATTGGGATGCCTCCCAAACCGGGGATAACAGTATAATTAACAGGGACAGCTGCAGATACGGTCCCTCTGTCAGCGGTCACAGCGGAGACCGTCCACTGGGCCTGGGCCCAAATCAACTTCTAAAACCATAGAAACTGTTCACAGCCATATCAGTGTCTTGTGCTACAACAGGTGGTCCCTGAAGTTCCCAATTCAACCTCCCCCCTTGTCTCAAGTTTGCTGCCTACCGCTCACATTAGACCTGCGGACACTCGCATTTATTGTCGAAAAACTCACAAACATCCTCTGCTTGGTTTGTATTTTTCGGACCAAGATAAAATCCCACTTACGGACCCAAACATGCCTCTGTCAGAGCGGCGGCATCACATAAAACCTTTGGGGCTTTGGAAGCTGTCGCCGTAGTGCTTATAGGCTCTCAGATGGTTGTCTCAGGTACCTGGAAAAGGAGCGGAGTGAAAATAACAGGGAGAGGGAGATAAACAGAATGAAGGGATGAATTGAAAAGAGGAAGACGGATCAGAGAAGGGGTCAGTGGGCTTTGTCTTGTTTTCTCACGCCATGAGTTAACCAGCATGCGTCTAAAGAGTTTCAGCTATGTGGCTTTGGCTCCTTCAGTCTTTCTCATCGACCGGATCAAACGGAACAGATTCAGCTGTGGCCTCCGATCCCATCCCGCTGGAACTGCACAAATGTTGCCACTTGAGCTGCGATGTCACTCCCACCCCCATCCACAAACACACTCCAGCTGATTTCAAAAGAAACCTGCTGTCTGTTTGGAATGGTGCTTCACCAGTGGTACTGCTCCAGAGTATATGGCTAAAAATGATTCAGCCAGTTGCATGCACATATGCATGCCAGTGCTTGATCGTTACGGCACAGTGTAATACAAAACGTAAGAGTTAGAGTTAGAGTGCAGTATATAAAATACAGGGAACTGTCCTACAGAGCCATCAAAGTTTACAGCATTTAACGAGAGTAAAATGCCACTGTGTTGTTAAAGGGATAGTTTACCCAAAAATGAAAATTTGATGTTTATCTGCTAATTAGAATTAGACCCCATTGACATGCATTATTCAAGCAACGGTTGGAGTTAAACATCGAAGAAACAAACACACCTACATCTTGGATGCCCTGGGGGTAAGCAGATAAACATCACATTTTTATTTTTGGGTGAAAAACCCTTTAAGAATTTTATAGATCTGTTTTATGTATCATGAATTATATAGCAGAATTTCTCAAAAGTCTTCCCATCCTCAAATAATATTTCGCAATGCTATTTGTGAGAAAAGGCTATTTGTTTTGTGATATCCAGGTACGTGTTTTGCTACGTAGAAGTCTATGAGACTATAACCAGTCAGTAAGAAAATGGCCAAATTAAATTTATATGTCCCGAAATCATTTTCCACATCTTTGGAAAGCAATGCTTAAATGCTTAAAAAAATGTTTTGTCAACAAATATAATTAGGTATTTTCCCCAAATTGTGCAGCCCTAATTCATGACCCCTGTAATGAACAAACTCCAGCTGTTGCTAAATGCATTCCAATTGGAAACATAACCATGCCATGTTAGTTTGTTTGGCCAGTAATTACAGTAATACCAGGTTCATAATTGCATTCATTTCACAGTAATTCCACAGTAGGACTTATCTTGTATCTGCACTCTTGGAACAATTATGCATTTTATAATAAGATATTGGCACATCTTTATGCTTAAATGACACTAATAACAGCATAGTTTGACTAACTTATATTCAGTTTGCTTATTTTATTTATTCTAGCTTGTCGTCGTTTTACCAAATGTTTTCATTTGTCACATTTCTGACTTGGCTAGCAGAAATTTGAATATGAATAAAATACAAGGTTTAAGATCTCAAGCAAATGGAACACTGATCACCATTATTGTGACTTCCAAACATTTACAGTGCTAAACAATATATTTACTACGGTGAATTCGCAGTGAAACCAAAGCAGTAAGTTGATTTCAGCATCGTTTTGCTGTCGATTAACAGTAATTTGTAAGAATATTACCCAGCATGCATCAATTTCACTGTAGATTTCTGACTGTCATGGATGTTGTGTAGTAAAGAGATAATTTAGACTTAATTTAGAGTAAAGTTTAAAGAGAGATGCGTGATGCAGAATGATGATGAAACACGCGATTTAATAAATGAACCATGAAAACATTGCATATAAACCATAACTTCAATGACAAACACAAACTAAGGGTATGATGCTTAGTTTATGCTTAGGTATGATGTTGTACTGAAAACGGGAAACCTTTTCAAACCGTTCAAAACTACAACAGCTTTTTGGGGGCCTGAAAACGCATGAATGCATAATACAGTTTTTTTTTTTATTATCATTTTCGCAGATTAATGTGACCGGGGCCATTATGGCCATTATATTGACAACGCTGTCGCCGTCGTCGTGTAGGCTAAACACACCCCGAGGGCTCAAATGCACTGAGAATGATAATCAAAGAAACAGAGTGCAACGATTCAGAAACCACTGTTAGAAACAAGGGCTGAATCCAAAATCACCCCTATATCCTCAAATAGGGTATTATTTGAGGGGACAGTCATTCATGGTGTCCGAAACCATATGGATGTTATCGAGTGCACTCATTCATTTCTACATTAAAACCGCAATAACGAGTGTACAGCCGATGTACGTGGCTGTCCGAATTCAACTTCTTGTTTTCATTCACTTCTTCAAGTGAACTGTATTAGTGGACTAATTTAGGGAATAGTGAATGAGGGTATAGGGGGCGATTTTGGATAATCGTTTGGATAACGATTGTGGCGATTTTCGAAGAACTCAGGCAAAGACAATGGCTGCATCTAAAATCACATAGGCTACATCTCTACTAGGCCTATATAGTAGGCACACACACAAAAAAACGTACAAGAAGTATTTCTGAATTCATAGTAGGCCTACTCGTAAAAGATTCGGCAAAAAGTCTTCTGGCGAGATTCTGAAGAGTGCATACGATGGGCACTTTACTGTCCCATGAGGCAACGAGAGAGGATTTCTAAATGCCAGTGAAGTGATACAACTGGCCCTAGTTTGTAGGTCACATGATAATGACAACATGGAGAATGTATACATACTATAGTACATCCAGATTAGGGTAGACCGAGTACAGTTGGTACACTTTTTGCTTTTTCAGTTACGACACCAAAACTGAGGTTTGAAAATAAGTGTATTTTTCATTTGACATTTCCTTTACTTGTCTACTAAAATATTAATAATTATTAACATCCATAAGTAGGTCATATTTGCCACAATTAGCTCATAAAGGCAATAAGCTTTTTCATTTCAACTGTACCCATGTTGGGTACAGTTGGAACAGTACACAAGTACAGCTGAGACACCCATCCGTAATGCTGTAAAACTGCCCAACCAATTCATTGAATTTGTAAAATACCTTTAAAAATGAGAATTCAACATTTTTCTGTTTCCATTCAGTATTTTGTTTGATTATTTATCAATAATAAATTGCCATTTGCCATTTGCCGATTATTTTGCTTATTTTAAGCAAAAGGGGAAAAATGTTTAAATCCCAAAACAAGACAGATTTTTACTAGTCTAGTCAATACGTCTTACTTTATTTGTGTTTTTATTTTATGTTTTTGATGTTTGGACTTGAAATAAGACAAAAATACTATAAGAAAATAATTTCATCGTGCAACTAAATTGCATGTGCTGCAATAGGATTCTAGTGCGGGGTACAATTGATACACTGCGTCTCAACTGTACCCGCTGACCACCTCGCACATTTCTCCATATTTTACGACTGCCTTACATGACACACAGTCATGCAATATGCCAGTTTTCAGAGCACAGATTAAGGTTTACGAAAATGTAAGTTAACTTTAAAAGTCATGTAAGGATGAGAAGCTATTCAATGTGGAAGAGCTGTGGTGAAATGAAAAATTGACCTTAGAAAAAAAACTTTCACCGATATCTTCGGACTGGAGAAGCGCACTGACTTCAAATTTTCCACGATTGAAGAGGACGCTAATACGCATGTGCGAAGCAAATATCACAGACCAGACTTGTTGAGCACGCAAGTTATTTGAGGTGTCTCAAATGTACCCCTATACCAACTGTACTCGGTCATTCAAACTACACATTAACTATATAGATAAATCATACTTTTTTAGCAAAGTAATTACTTATTCAAAATAAGTACCTACTCAAAAGTGTACAAAAATATGTCAAATATATGTAAATGTAAACATAATAAAGAATGAATAGATTAAAAAAATAGAGTAGTATGGAATATATATGGCCAGTGTAAGCTGCGTGAGAAGCCATTGAAAGGTAGTTGCGACCTTGTGTGATGTGCTGTTTACTGTCTGTGTGAATTTCCACTCTGATGACAGATCTTCTCAATGGTGTCTGTCGTGGAAGGCCATTAACTCTAAATAAATACTTCACAAGACTATATGTTCTGCGTCTAGAGACTGCCAAAACATTTGGAGGTATGATTTAACCATTCAACATACAGATATACATTCATGGGATAATTGCGAGGAAGTCTTGTTTCAGCTTGTCCTAAATGTTGAGATCATGTGAGTTTTGTCTGCTCTCATGTTATAGGCTGTGTAGATGCAAATGGAGTTCACACAACTTTAGCTGTCAACATGGGCTGATGTGCATTTAAATTAAAGGATATGAAAACACCCTGTCCACCCTGTCCAACACAAACCATTGATAAGTCATTATACGAGTCATCCTTATACACCCACAGTTCACATCAACGTTCTCAATATATTCGTGGATTAGAAATCGGGTCCATCCAGTTGGCCTATAATTTAATGCATGAATGAGCTGTTTTTCAGCTGAAATGTCCTAAGAATCAAAGTTCCTAAAAATGTTTGATGGACAGATTCCAACGTCAGCCACATCCGAAACAAAAGAACTTGATGAAATTTGGTTTCTTCAAGCAAAATCGACTAAAACTCAAATATCCTGAAAATGTTACCCAAACAAGCACTTTGAAGTTTTCTTTTCTATCCTCTAACCCTACCCATAAACCTCCTGCCTTTACAGAAAACCTCTGCATTTTTACATTTTCAAAAAACATCACTTGGTGTGATTTATAAGCTCTTGAATTTTTTTATTCACCTTTTTTCTTGTGAAAAATAAGTATATTTAAGCACAATTAAGAGTACTCATTACACAAGTATACTTAAGTGTGGACTTATTTGCATGTTATTTACAATTAAATGACACTAGTACAATTTTATATTTAACCTGAATTTTAGAGTGCTTTTAGACCCACTTAAATAGGTCATTTCATAAGTACTTCTTTTGTTTTTTGTAATATGCACCATACATTGGGCCAAATGCACCGACACACATTTATATTGAACTTTACTGTAATTTCTAATGTAACTTTAAATGTAATATTGAATAACACACTTTAGTTAAATTACAAAAAATAGTTATTTAAAATTGTAATAATATATCTAATGCTGGGCAATCGATTAATCGCGATTATAAAAGTTTGTGTTTACATAATACAAACCCGATTCCAAAAAAGTTGGTACACTGTACAAATTGTGAATAAAAACTAAAAATGCATTGATGTGGAAGTTTCAAATTTCAATATTTTATTCAGAATACAACATAGATGACATTTCAAATGTTTAAACTGGGAAGATTTATAATTTTAAGAGAAAAATAAGTTAATTTTAATTTTCATGGCATCAACATCTCAAAACAATTGGGACAATGCCATGTTTGCCGCTGTGTGGCATCCCCTCTTCTTTTTATAAAAATCTGCAAACATCTGGGGACTGAGGAGACAACTTGCTGAAGTCTAGGAATAGGAATGTTGTCCTGTTCTTGTCTAATACAGGCTTCTAGTTGCTCAACTGTCTTAGGTCTTCTTTGTCGCATCTTCTTCTTTATGATGCGCCAAATGTTTTCTATGGGTGAAAGATCTGGACTGCAGGCTGGCCATTTCAGCACCGCATCCTTCTTCTACGTAGCCATGATGTTGTCATGTGGTCTGGCATTGTCATGGAAAATGGAAAATGCAAGGTCTTCCCTGAAAGAGACGACATCTGGATGGGAGCATATTTTGTTCTAGAACTTGGATATGCCTTTCATAATTGATGATGGCTTTCCAAATGTGTAAGCTGCCCATGCCACACGCACTCATGCAACGCCATACCGTCAGAGAGGCAGGCTTCTGAACTGAGCGCTGATAACAACTTGAGTTGTCCTTGTCCTCTTTAGTCCGGATGACATGGCGTCCCATTTTTCCTTGACCCAGAGAAAACGGTTGCGCTTCTGGATCATGTTTAGATATGGCTTCTTTTTTGACCTATAGTTTTAGCCGGTGACAGCGAATGGCATGGTTGATTGTGTTCACCGACAAGGAAGTTTTCAGGAAGTATTGAGCCCATCTTGTGATTTCCATTACAGTGATCTCTGCAACAGAGATTGTTGCAGATTCTCTGAATCTTTGGATATTATGCACTGTAGATGATGATAACTTCAATCTCTTCTCTGAGATATCTCCCATTTTCTACTTTTCTCTGAGAAACTCCTTTCTGATATTTATGCACTATTTTTCGCTGCAGCATTGGGGGAATTGGTGATCCTCTGGCCATCTTGACTTCTGAGAGACAATGCCACGCTGAGAGGCTCTTTTTACCCAATTGACCTAATAAGTTGCAAATTGGTCCTCCAGCTTTTCCTTATATCCTCCACCTGACCTGTCCCAACTTTTTTGGAATGTGTAGTTCTCATGAAATCCAAAATGAGCCAATATGTGGCATGACATTTCAAAATGTCTTACATTCAACATTTGATATGTTATCTATATTCTATTGTGAATAAAATATAAATGTATGAGATTTGTAAATTATTGCATTGCTTTTTTATTCACAATCTGTCCCAACTTTTTTTGGAATCGGGTTTGTATGTGTGTACTGTGTATAATTATTATGTATATATTCACACACAGGTACATTTACGTACATTATATAACACACACACACACACACACACACACACACACACACACACACACACACACACACACACACACACACACACACACACACACACACACACACACACACGCACACATAAACAGGCTCACACACACACACACACACACACACACACACACACACACACACACACACACACACACACACACACACATATATATATTTCTTAAATATATACTACACAGTGCACACACACATATTATGTAAACACAAACTTTTATTCTGGATGTGATTAATCGCAATTAATAGATTGCCCAGCATCTATTTCACAATATTTGTCTTTAAATATTAATATTATTATTATTATTTTGTTTGTTTTTTTGTTTACATATTAGCCTACCAAAACCAAAAAATGTAACAGTAGATGAGTTTATGAAAATGTATACTACTGCAGAATGACCCGGCAATGCATTGTTTGTTGAAGAGCATTATTTCCAAAATAATGACAAACTGCTTGATATCTCATATAATTGCAGTACAAACTTGCAGCTGCGCTATTTGAAAAGCTTTACTCTATATGGGAGAACGGAGGAAGTAAAGATCATATTGAGCTTGATGAGTTGTGGTTGCTGTAGTTTACTCTCATCACCATCAGATGGCATCAGAGTGCATTATGCACACATGCTCTCTTTCTATATCTCTGGACTTCTTGCGTATTTCATAAATTAATAAGATAATAACAAAACACACAACAACATAATTAAAACAAATGCTTGTGACTCATAAACTAATTATGGTTGATCACTCATAGTTTATAGAAAGTTGTAATTCTCGCACATGGGACTCATTTTTATTAGACGTCAGTAGGCTTAAATCATGTAGGCCAAATGGATGAAGATGGATGGCTTAATTATTATGTCTTTGTTATTGTAAGAATACCATAATGAAGGTGTACACGCATATATAACTAATTATTAGCAAACTGGCGATATTAAGCAAAAGTAAAACAATTGAGGCGTAGGCTGTAATTTCTACTAGATGAGATGCCTAAATGGCTTTCTAGTAATTGGTTCTCAAGCCCAGGATAATCCTATTTGAAAATGTCCTCAAGGTATTTTTGTCTTTGTGAGATGCCTGTGCAAGTACTGATTTATGAAAGGTGTCTGGTGCATTGTAAGCCGAATGGGTGAGGCCAACAACCCGAAGAGACTGCAGTTTACCGGATGTACAGCCACAATAGGTCTTGATGTTGGCATATTTTACTAGTTTGGGAGACGTCAATATGCCAGCATTTAGACCGTCACTTATTTTGTCTTATTAGACTCAATCTGTAAAATATGTATGTATACATATACATATAGACAGACAGACAGACAGTGTTATGCTAAACAATAAATGGCATTTTAATTGTAAATAAATAAAAATGTTATATTTTAAATGTACATTAAATGCAATCAGCAAATGTAGGCTTTTTTTACACACTTATGTAGGATGTAACTATTAATTTGAATATAGTTAAAACTTTATTGCTGAATGTACTGACAAGCAATTGTTGTAAATTAAAATATACTTTAATCTTTATTATATTGACACTTATGTATTTAAATATATTTGTAATTATACTTTCGAATCAATGAAACTGCAATTTAGTGCGTTAAAAAAAATCTTTAAATGTAGGTCTATCATCAAATAATTCACTAGTTAAAATTATAATCAAAGTACTTTATGTACTTTTGTCAACACTTGAAAATAGGTGTATTTTTTATTTTTTTTCTAAATGACTAAAGATTATTATATATAAGGATTTAAAATTTACTTTATTTTGACATTATTACAATGTCCACTTAAAAAGATTTTTCGCCCCAAAATGTTCCCTCACCCTCAAGTTGTTCCAAACCTTTCTTTCTTCTGCTGAACACAAAAGATGACATTTTGAAGAATGTTGATCTGCAGTCTCAAAAAAATTACTCTTTGAATGAACATAAAAAAATCATGGAAAGTATTTCCACATGATTAACTTGCTTTATTTCAGCATTATGCAATTCTGTTATTCCAATTTAATGTACTTACGTTGGGTCAACTTAATTTATTAAGGTTGATTCAACTTATTTACTATGGTTGGGCACAGCTTAATTTAATAGTGTCAGCTCAACTATCTTGTTGTATTAGCTTAAAATCATTTAGTCAAAACTACTAAAATATATCATGTCATTCCAACTAGATAATGTAGGATAGAGAGGGATAGAGCTGGTGGCCATAGTTATTTTATGGGAACTGCGTCACATGAATTAGTTTTCTTTATTTTATATAAAACTATTAGTCAACAACACTTGATCACTTGCTAATTGTAAACAATAATCAAGTAAAGCATTTCTTGTCACTGGCATTAGCACAGTTAACAGCTCGATGAGAACAGCACAGCTTAACCACAAGGTCTACACTTCACTATAATGGTAACATCCAAAAACACTAACATAACACAAACTTTTAAATAACAACCAAACAAAACATTAAACATTAAAAAGTCTCTCCATTTTCTCATCTCGTTAGAAATGCATAAAATAGCACTTTATTTAAACATTTACTCTCCAAATTCAGCCCATTTGCAAAGCATGATGGGAAGTGAAAGTCCTGTTTGTTCGGCTTACTTGATTTAATCATGTTATTTCAAATTAAACACATCAAGTTATGTCAAAGAGTAACGGTTTTAAGTCAGTTTAACATGAATCAATCACATTTTGAACCAGAAACCTGATATAATGGTGTTAAATCAATATGAATTGCTTAAATAAAGTGAACAGCATCATAAGTTCATTTTTTTGAGTGTAGGGATAAAATACTATGAAAGTCAATGGGGCCCATCAGCTGTTTGGTTGCCGACATTCTTCAAAACATCTTCTGGCTTCATATGGGTTTGAAACAGAATTTTATTTTTTGGACGAACTGTCCCTTGAAATGCGTTAAGAATCCTAGTTGGGAAAATGTACTCCTTTAAGTACACTTAAGTGGCCTTTTATTTGATTAATATATTATCTGCAAGTACTGTTTTTTGAAAATATACTTTAAAGATTTGAAGTACACTACAAGCACACGTTCAGTACAATTAGGCACACTTCTTTTTCACAGGGGGGCTCTTATGCCAAAGGGAAGAGTGCACGATAACTAGCAGCTTCTCCAGGATTTACCTCTGGAATTTTAATCCTGCTAATGTATAGCAGGCGGGGGTTTGGACTTCAGCACAGACACGGTCTTGAGGGCAGAAAGGTTTTCTTATCTAGAGGAGTGATTCGATCAGTAATTATGCTGTAATAATGCTTGTGTAATCCACATGTGTTTGTCCACACAATATGAAATGCTGAACCTTTCCTTTCTTTTGTTGCTTGCTTGAGTTTTGCAAAATTATTAGGTGTTTTTCGTTGTCGTCATGGAAACGTCAGTAATGATCCCTATTCAGATGGGACAGGAGGGAGAGTGAAACTGCTAGTAATTGTGAGGGAACAGCTCTTGGCTCGTATCCTCCCAGGGTGTGAGACGTTGTGTGGTCTGTGAATTTACACCTGCCTCAGGCATCGGTGCGTGGGGTTGCTCAAACTATTTCTTTTGTATCCGTTTTCTAAGCTGTGGCTGATAGGATACAAAAAGCAATTGCGACTAATCATGTAATGGCAGATTAGCACCTGCTAACACTGTCGTTTCTGGGGATAAAATATTTTTGGAAGTGCTTTAGACTAAAAGAATTTGGGCTGGAAGCAAGATCAGGCTCCAGGTGTGTTTTATACACTCTGATAGGGTTTGAGCGTCAGCATTTATGCGGTGGTAAAAGAGAATTGTGTGAGGGTTAAAGAAGTTCACACACACACAAAAGAAACGCAAATTCTGTCATGATTTACTTATGTCGTTTCAAACCGGTATGACTGACTTCTGTGCAAAATTGTATACCAAACGCAATTTTTGGTTGAACTATCCTTGTGAAAAAAGAACATGCATTGTGCAATTATGTTACAAGTGCAAGATATATATATATATATATATATATATATATATATATATATATATATATATATATATATATATATATATATACTAAATGTAATTAACTTTAGACCTTTAGAGTACTGGCCCGTAAAAAAATGCTGCCTTAATTTTTTAAGTACAATCAACATGGATGTTTAAGTAATTTCAACTTAAATTACATTAAACTGACTTTAACAAATGAAAGTAAAAAAATTAAAAGACTTTAACAAGGTTATTAAAAAAAGTTGAAAAGTGCAACACTTATTTTAATGAGTTAAAGCAATGTAAAAACATGTGATGCCATAACTTATTGATTTGTTTACAGTATTTTCACAACTGCATCTATTTCCGTGAAATATGGCCAGCAGAATGTAATGACAAGCAATTAAAACAATTAAAATATACTTTATTCCTATATTTAAACACATCTGTAATGATAAAGCTGCAAGCATTTCAAATATATTAACTTTAGAAGTAATATCAAGTATAGTTAAAATATATGTTCAAGTACTTTACATGAAAATAAACACAACAAAAGATCATTAAAACATAATGATGTAACGTACTTTAACTTATAAAGTGCAATTTTAAATGTAATTTATTTAATATAACGTTATTATAATCCAAATTATATTATCTTTTTTTAAAGATACTTTCAAGATATGACGTACAGTACAATTAAGAACATTGTTTTTTTTCACATCGGTTTCCCTTTAAGTGTGAATGCAGTAATTTCTGTTCCAAATGATAATACTTAAAGTTTTACAGTTTAATTTTGCATTTTAAGAAATGCAAAGATATCAGGATCGTTTTAGAAAGATTCCATTGAGTAGAAAAGAGTACAATTTTATTGATGAACTTTCACAGTTACATGCGGATTTCAAACGTTCATTAAATACACTTATCATTTGCCAAGTCGTGCAAACAGGTCATGAAACAAGTATTATCGAGACAAGAGAGGCTCCATCTGTCTTTGATCAATTTGTCTTGTTAATAAGTCTGGAGAGTGAGCCAGGCAGACTTTAATTTCTTTAATCCTCATTTGGAACACAGTATAAAAAGACATGACATTTCTTCAGTCTATCTGTCTGTCTGTCTGTTTTTATTTTCAATACTAATTATTATAACAAAGGCAACCTGTTCAGGCTTCAATTACGTTTATCCAATTTTCAGTTTTAATTTCGTCTTAGTGCCCCGTGACATGAATTCACTGTACCACATACTGATAAAAATGATCAAAACCTAATTAAACCACCGACCTCCAACAATATATGCAGTTATCCAATCGGGGCAGCAGTTCTTGATATAAAATGCCATACCATCCCGTCTTTATGTAAGTGTTAATAATAAGCTATTCATTATTTCGAAAGTAGTCAGCCTTTGTGTTACAAATGATTTTAATGGTAGTTAAAAGTATTCGATTTTATGACGGACAACAGTTGTGTTTGTAAACTCTATTTTTCACAAGCTTCATTTACTTAGTTTCGTCTACTTTTATGAAAATGATATAATGTCAGAACTTAATTTGAAACTGAAGTATGATCTGTTACGTAATCATTTCATTTAGTCAACTGTGAAAGATTTGCGAACGAGTCTTAAGAGACAAATACGCAATATAATAACAATGGCTATCCGAATGTATCTGAAAGTATCCAAATGTGTGGTTGTTGTTTTAAGGCTCACTTCAAGGTAATTGAGCCGTCTCTGCTCTTTTGCATGGTGTCATGCTTGAAAGCAGGCCTCATGCTTCAACACTCTTTGAGTCATTGTTTGATTGTAGTGCTTGGTTGAAAAATGGTTTACGATGGAGTCCTAAGGGCTTCCTGACAGAGTCTTCCTTCATTTCCATCATGCCATGCACATTTACTTTATTGACAGTGATATAAAATGCTGAAATCAAACAAATACATTAAATAAAATCCATTGTTAAACTCAGGTCCTGTATTCTGATCACCCTCAAACGTACGCAAGAGCACCCTCAGTTGACACTGTGATAATATCATATTGCCGAAACAGAATTTGGCAAACGCCCTGTTGCATATAATTGGATCCTATTTTAACGATATGAACGCATGGTCTGAAGCGCATGTTACTTAGGGCGTGTCCGATTCCACTTTTGCTAGTTTAATGACGATTGGCGTGCTATAGGTGCATGGTCCAAAAGGGTTGTACCTAGTCTCTTAATGAGTCATGGGTGTGTGTGTTTTGGGCTTAACGTGCAATAAACTAATCTGAGTGTTAATAAAGCATGCATCTCACTTTAAAAGCCAGTTGAGCTTGCGCCATGCGCATTCGTAATTTACATGGTGGAATTTGTGAGTGCATGGAAATACTGGACGCTTCTCCATTGTGCCGGGTGTTTGATAGGGAACAAGAGAACATCAGATGTTTCTGTTTGCAATGTGTTGTTTATTCGCCTTAAAAATGTATGTTTTGTCCTGTAAATGTTTACTTTAGTCAACTTGAAATGTGAAGTTGTAAGTGACAACTTAAATATTTCAGTTGACTAAACATTTAAACAGCCAATCACAGAGATGTTTGTTGATCTCTTGAACACAATGACCAATCAGGGGTGTTTAATTTAGTCCAAATCCACTTACAGGTCAAAACGCTGGAGTTTTTTTTTTTCTGAGATGAGTGACTGCTTTTTAGTGATTAACGGAGCGGACTTTGCACGCTTTCATTCATTCATAATCTAAATAAAAATGTTATTTTTCATGCTGCTAAGAGGACGGAAAGTTAAATTGCATAGATTGACATTGTGATACAGAGCACAGGACAACAATACATCAAAATAAACAATGTAAATGCAGATTGAGAAAAAAATGCATTTTCATATCAATATTTTGAAATTTGTTTCTAATTAGTTGTAAAAGTAGCAACGTGCTTTACAATGTCTCACTGTTATGGTGGAGCCTTGCTTACACATGTTCGCATTTTTCTAGAGCACCCTCACTCATTTCAGAAGCTGATTTTTTTTTAAATTCTGTAACCAGACCTGATTATACAGGCTACATTTGAAGTTGTATTGGATTCTCACATTTTGATAGCTTAAGGGTTCAAGATTATTACAGGTCAAGACCATTGTAAATGTGTTTTCTTTTCATTTCAGTTCATATCTGTTTTGAGAGGTAAACAAAAGAGACCAGAGATATTTACCCTCCAGTGAGATATTGATTTGGAGTGCTCAGTGTGTATCATCATCGTGAGCTCACACCATTACCGCAAATGGAGAGACTCCACTGCTTTTTACTTTGTGAGACAATTGATTTGAAAAGGATGCCTCACCCAAATCCTGTTTGAAATGCTGATCCGCCATGGCAGAAAGCTGTAATTATATGTCATTCTCTCACTGTTGTTTAATTTCACTGCATAGTATGTTTTTTTTACACTAAACATCATATTTGCATGCATCCAAACTGGTTTTACTTGCACTGTGCATTATGCATGGTGTAGAAAAGAAAGAAAGAAAGAAAGAAAGAAAGAAAGAAAGAAAGAAAGAAAGAAAGAAAGAAAGAAAGAAAGAAAGAAAGAAAGAAAGAAAGAAAGAAAGAAAGAAAGAAAGAAAGAAAGAAAGAAAGAAAGAAAGAAAGAAAGAAAGAAATTCCATTTGGCAGTAGACAAGAATAAATATGTCAAAGAAAAATTGTTGTCCCATATTGTATTCTTCATAATGTACTTTTTAACGTGTGTGTGTGTGTGTGTGTGTGTGTGTGTGTGTGTGTGTGTGTGTGTCCACAAGGATGGCAATACCAGGAATCATTTGAGTTTTTTGGTCCAACAGCTCATACAGAAGGTTTTTTTTATTTTTTTTATGTAAAAATGCAGAAAGTTTTATGTGGCAGTGTAGAAATAATCTCATGCGATCTAATTTAGTGTAATGTAATTCGGTCAAAGAAAAGTTTTAACCTGTATTTCATATAATGCATGTATATTTTTACAGCACAGGCATTTCCTTTTATGAAGGTGAATATTGAATCATATTTTTTTGTTTGTATGTATGTATATGTATATACATATAAGAAACATTTAGCCAAGATAAACCCTCCAGAGAGTCGCAATGGCTATATTGCTCAGGTTTACAGCTCTAGCAACATTATATCTCCCATTCTACATTTAAAGAAGAATTTACCCATGATAAACACACACTCGCACACACATTTGTTTTTGTGACAAATGGGGACATTCCAGACCATAGGCATAATGGTTTTTAAACTGTACAAACCGTATTTTCTATCCCCTTACACTGCCCCAGCCCCTAAACCTAATCACAGGAAACATTCTGCATTTTTACTTTCTCAAAAAAATCATCCTGTATGATTTATAAGCATTTTGAAAAGTGGGGACATGGCCAATTTCACCCTCCTATTTCACCCTCTCCTTGTAATACCTATGTCATACCCATGTTATTACACACATTTGTGTCCTCATATGTCACAAAAACATGCCCACACACACACACATATGTTTGTGTTTATCTTGGGTAAATGTTTCTTAAAATGTAGAACGGGAGATATAATGTTGCTAGAGCTTTAAACCTGAGCAATATACCCATTGCGACTCTCTGGAGGGATTCCTCTCATACACTTACGTAATCTTGGCAGTATTCCCTCGGAAGTACAAGGCACTGAACCAAGAATCCCCCCCACCCCCCGTTACAGGATAGTGAGTGCCGCTTGATGGAAGCCCCTCCAAGACTGTAGGTCAAACAGATCAGTGACAGGCCAGTAAGAACATCTATATCTCTGCCTCCCGATCTCCCGCGCTCGCTGCTGTTGTATAATGTTGCCATGGATCTGAGGTTGCGTTGCTATGGTGTCACAAGGACTTCGTGTTCTTCCCCAGGCCAATGTCATGAGCGTATCGTTCAGAGAGCGAGTGGTACTTTCTTTCAAAGCATGGGTTCTTCATTAAAACAATAATCATTTGTTTTATTTTTAATGAGACAAAGCAGGCTACACCAGAAAAAGCTTGTTTTATAACAACTGCACTCTTACATACATTATATTACAGTCATAGACTCCCTTTTTTAGAACACCACACAAATCTATTTACTCAATGGCTTTTTAGTTAATTCTTTAAAAAAAGTTTCCTAATTTTCAGAGTTTTTTCTTCTTGTGTACTTGTTTTTCTTTTAATCTGAAACTACTCACTGCTAGGTTTCCGTCTCGTCATCTTACAACAACCTTTGACCTCTGACCTTAGGTGAATGGAATTCACAACAAAGATTAAAATTCCGCGAAGAGGTCATTCCGCTCGTGAGGAACATGCTCCTCTCATCATTAAAATACTACATTTCCAAGATATGTTTATCACATACAATACAGAGTCCGTTATGTACACCGTCTCGCCTGTTCCAGTGGTGAGAGCAGGTATTCTTTTCGCTTTGCAAGGTCTTCCTGTGAGTGCAGTGGAAGTGTTTAGGTCCTCTTTTGTCTCTAATCATGCAGTGGACAAAAGCTTTTAAACAGTTGGTCGGTTCAGCAACAAAGTCTCAACATGTTTTTGCATGAGTCCTTTAATGCCTGGTCCATTGTGAGGCTCCTTTCCTCTTGAAGCTTATTCCTATTCTGTCCTTTCAGCAGCCATAACAAGTTCGTTGCGGGGTGATAATGCCTTGGAGTCAGATGTGGGGTTGGCTAGACAAGGGCTTGAAGTTCGGGTCGGGGTTTTTCCAGGGCTAGACGCGAGGGCTTCATACCGG
Organism: Pseudorasbora parva; assembly: GCF_024679245.1. NCBI lineage: Eukaryota > Metazoa > Chordata > Actinopteri > Cypriniformes > Gobionidae > Pseudorasbora > Pseudorasbora parva. Next base: position 9,346,677 of record NC_090188.1, on the reverse strand, counting down.
CCGGTCCACAGCATACTGGCAGGGGCTTAAGTTGGACACAGGGTTCTGCACGGTCGGGTAAGCGAAGTTGGCGTGCTGTTTGGCCTTGAGCCGGAGGCTGGCCAGACTGGAGTTACAGGTGTCTCTGTACATGTACGGGCTGGCCGTGGTGGCATAAGGGCAGGCGGCTGCTGACACCGCCGCAGAATTGAGGGTGGGGCTGTTCAGGTTGTTCAGGTTTCCCAGGTTATTGAGGCCGGAGCCCGGCACCCCTGCCACCGCCGAGGGCACCATAGAGGAGGCCATGTTCATGGAAGGGATGGAGCTGGGCGGGGAGAACATTGGCTGGGAGGACAGCGGGCTTACATTCATGGAGTTAAAGAAAGGAAAGCTTTTGGCTGATAAGGGGCTGCTGGCCAGGCTCTTAGTTGCCCAGTTGTTGTACGAATAGCCCGAGTACATGTCGTCGTACGGCTGCATGAGTCCATTGAACTGGGCGCCGAAGCCGTTCTTGCACAGCTCGGCTTGCTGGTTCCTTTCTCGCTTCCTCCATTTGGCGCGGCGGTTTTTAAACCACACCTGTTGAAAGGACAACGGGAGAAGAGTTAACAGCATCATTTGGCTATGTAATTCAGGGCAAAACAAAAATGGGTGGACCCACTTTATATTAGGTGGCCTTAACTATATGTAATAACATTTTTATTAATCATTTGAAACGATGCACTTATTGTGTACATACATGTTTTTACATTGTACTTACATTTTAAAAATACCTGCATGTAATTACATCTGTAATTAATTTATGTAGTTACATTTGTAATTACAAAGTTGGCCCTTCCCTTACACCTAACCCTACCCATAAACGTACCCATCCCACCACACCTGTCCCTAACCCTACCCTTAAACTGACCCATCCCACCACACCTGTCCCTAACGCTACCCCTTTCCCACCTCAATATCAGCAAAAGTGCTTTGCAATACAATTTGAACACAGTAAGTACATTGTACTTATTTTTGATGTAAGTACATAGTACTTAAGGCCACCTAATATAAAGTGGGGCCAAATGGGTAACACTTCATTTTACAGTGTCCTTGTTACATGTAGTTACTGTAGTAATAACTATAAATTATGCATAATTACATCCAACTAACCCTAAATCAAACCCAATCCTAACCCTTTAGTAAGTACATGTAGTTTATTATCACTCGGTATGTATACTTACACTGTAACATGGACACAACTTAAAATAAAATGTAACACAAAAATGTTCCAAAAAAAATCTCCACCAGCTCAGCAGAACTTTAATATTCTGATTTTTTTTAAACACTCCTCATGAGATTTAAACAATGAAAAGTTCCTCCAGGCAGAATTTAAGTGCTTCATTTATTAAACTAATTTATTCTCTTATTATGAGCTTCCCAAGTGAGAAATGTCATTAAAGAGCTTCCTTCACATTTAGTCAATTTTATATCCTATTTTTAGGGGATATTGGGTGGATTAAAGTTTTAATGTGAAAATTTAAATGAATATATTTCATTTAGCTCTCTGAGAAATTATAATGCTGTTTTCTTGTCAATCTTTTCCCTGTGAAAGTGTTCACCGTCTGTAATTAGTAAAAAAAAAAAAAAAAAACTAGCTAGGAAAATATGAAATCAAGAGCTCCTTTTAAATATTAGGCTTTAGGAATGTAAATAAAAAATTGTATATACAATATGTAAATGATTGCTTTTAAAAGTAATATCCGTAAGCAGAAGCACAGAAAAATTATTTTGCCTTCCTCATAACTCTAACATATTTTTGAAGATGGTAACTAAAGGAAATATGATAAATACAAACAATCATGGGTATTAATACTTTATCACTTCTGAGAAGGACTGTCTCCACATATTTCAGAAATAATCCATAGTGAGCGAACATTGCTGGATTTATTTATTTTTAATATTTAAAGGACATCTTTTATCCAGCATACTGTAAATGATACCAGTTTATATTGGGAGAGAGGGAATACCCTTCTCTGTGAATGTTCCACTGACACTTTGGCAATGGTGTTTAAAGCCTTTCAAAATAACTGAATGTCAAATATAGTTCAATGATCGCTGTGCATTCACTATATTTTTGGCATACACGCATAAAATGGCACAAATGGTACGAAACTTGGTAATAGTTTTGGCACATGCTATGTGAACACAAAAACAAAAATCATGGATATGATTTGTAAAGGAAAAATAAGGTGTGTCCTAATTCGCATACGTATGCACTATTCTATAACGTTTGAGTATGTTCACACTGAAAATTCAAAAAAGAAAAAGTGCACTTTAAAGCTCCACTGTGTAATATTTTCCCCCATCTAGCGCTGAAAAGGTATATGACCATCCAGGGAATAATAGTTTCTGTTCCTGTCAATTCTGATTTTGTTTTAACTCCTACGGTGGCCGATTTAGTCCAAGATTAACAGGGCAATCCCCCTCTTCACATTCGACACGGTGCCATCGAGTGTTAAAATGTGAAAAGCAAAGCTTGAATTTACGGGTATGTCCCTCTTTGGCTAATGTACTTTCAAGATGGAGGGGCATCATGGCGACCTGCATTCGAACCCCTCACCCGTATGTATTTTCAATGGCATATTATAAACTTACGAGAATACTTTAGAACTTGAAAGAAGTAAATATACATTAATGAGCACATATATTTTTGAAAGAACTAAGTGTTTTAAGCTAAGAATAAACTAAAAAAGTTACACACTGTAGCTTTAAATACCCGGATGATGCACTAAAGTAACGGAAAAAACTAAAGTACGCAATGTTGGACACTTCATGCACTCAACTGTCGCAGCTTTAATTAGGTAGTGGAGGTAGCCTGACAAGCCAGACCCACATCAAGATGTTTGGTCTGGAAACTCACCATAGACAGGGCTCAATCTGAGGGGCGGGATAAACGGTTGTCTTTCAAACTCCCTCTGCACGCGATAGGATAGCGCTACAACCAACCAGAGCAACGAAGGTGAAGCAGAGCTCGCTGACTGATTAAACATTTGCCGAATCCGGTCGGCTAAACTCCGAACACATCTTCCATTCTTAAGAATGACTTCAGTGCCGTTCTTTGTTCTTTTCTCAGAGAAAAGCTTAACTCCAAGTCTTCCAGAGTCGCGGTCAGAGCTGATTCGAAAGACCACCGCCGTTCGCCAGTTTCTGTGTTTACTAGAAGCACGCAAACGCAACTCGGCCGTCGTCATTATGGTCCCGCCCGCTGACTCTATACACGATGTGATTGGGCCGTCCAGATTTTGAGGAATACAGCTCAGAAGGGTATTGAGAGTTCCTAGACGACACTTGCGGGCAAATTAAATTTGCTGCCGCTACGGTGCGTCTAGATTTCTAGGCTATAGTGGAGGGGGAGGCACTACCAGATTCTGATGTTTAATGACAAAATAACCATGCAAAGTTCATACACTACACGGTGTGTATACTACATAGTGTATAAGTGCATCGGTATAGTGCGTCATTTGGGACACAGCTACCGTCACACTTTTACTGGAAATAAATGGGAAACAAATTTAATCTAGTGGAAAAGTTTCTTACTGCGCCCAAACAAAATCTTACTGAAAGCTAATTTTTTGAGATATCAACCTCAAATTTAGATTTATGTTATTGATTCTCTTGCAGTTTTAGAATAAATGTTTTGGAAAGTATATATTTCATATAAACATTGGCTTTTTTTTAATCACTTCAGTAATAATCTGCTAAAGAGACCAAACTTTTAATAGTCTAAACGTAAGACTGTGCTCAAAAGAATTCAAGATTTATGACAGTTTAAGTTGGAAATGTCATTTTCAGGTTGGTTAACAGGTACTAAATGGATTATAATTTATAAGTATGAATATAATTTAGCACCATAAAATCTCCTATAAATACAAAATATAAAACAAAAAGTATTATCAAGCTCGAATGATCTGTTCACTTTTAAATCCAAGTGTGTGTAAACAAAAGCACAGTGTTTTTATGATGATGTATTGTTTATGGATTCATTGTATTGTCAGTGTAAATGCATCTTGAGTTCAAGACAAATTTCCCCTTGGAGATAATGAAGTGTATTTCAATTCAATTTCAGTTTCAAAATCAGCAGTAGCAGTGTCAAATGGAGAAGAAACCAGTCATGTGTGGTCCATTGTGGAGTTTTTTTGTTTTGTTTTTTAAGTATCCTGGGTCAAGCTGGCATTAGGTCAGGGCCATGATTTAGGGTTTGTGTGTTTATTAGGAGCACATACTCTATCAAATGCGTAAATCAATATGACAGCAGAAGCATGCGGGATATGTGGCATAAGGTTCCAGCTGGGATTACTGACATTCATGCACGGTTCAGGAGGCCACTGATAGACATTAGGAAAGGAGTATCTCTACCTCTGTTGTTCTTTCAAAATAACAACCAAGACTGTGTGCTATGTGACCTTTCCTCTGGCCAACATGAATTTGATCCATTAGAAGTGCGCCAGACAAGGAGGTAGCGATTGTATTGTCATCCATCAGAATGGGAGCCCACCTGCTCTCTCTGTGTGCTTCACCGATTAAACTTCTGCTTTTTGTTGGGACCGAAGGTCACAAACCTTTTCTAGGTTCTTCGAAGCAAACTATTGTTCCTGTTACATCAGCGATCTCAATATTGCAGTTTTCATGTTAAAAGAAAAAATGCCACAGCCCACACCAAAGGCGATGTCTTGTGTTTAAGTAATCCTGAAAATACTGGAATAACCTAGGCCTTTAACGTATAGTCCCGTGGTTCAAAAGGACACCCTTTCATTACACACAGGATCTAAATGCACCATAGTGACAGAATATAGCGAACGATATAATATTATATAGAACCCTAGGGTTCCTGGATCAATTTTTAAAGAGCCCTTAATGCCAATAAGGTTTACTTAACCCTCTGATGCTCTTCAGTAGTCTTGACCGTTTTTTAAAGTTTGTTTTACTGTATCTAAACGGTAGTGAATATGGTAGTTTTAAACAGACCAAATGCATCATGGACATGATTTGAAAAGGTTACATGGTCTTACCTGAAAAAATAGTCCCACTTTTTCTCCTCTTGTAAATGTATGGAAAACTAAATTCATCTAGTGGAAACATTTGGTACTGCGCCAAAGCAACATTTTACTGAAAGCCAATTTTTTGAGATATCAACCTCGGCTTTGATTTTCTGATTTATTTTTTGATTTATTTTTTTGATTTATGGCTTTGATTTTCTCTGAGTTTTAGAGTAAAACATGTTTTGGAAAATATATATGTCATATAACAATTTAAAATTGTCTCTCCCCCCCCCCCCCCCCACTAAAATCTGCCATGAGTCTTCTTTAAAAAGAGACAAACTTAAGTCTTTGCTCCAAAGCACTTAAAATGTTTTACAGTTTAAGTCTATGCTCAAAAAAAGTGGTTACAGTTAACCGGTATAATTTATATTATAATATAATTTATAATATATAAATACAGTATGTAATATTTACAGTTAATAATAATATAATAATAATAATATTTTAAATCCCCCAAAATATATTTATAAATAAAATAATTTTATTTTATATTATATAGTATTTCGTGCATTTTTCATAACAATAAACTTTCTTAACAATAACAACTTTGGTAACACTTTATTTACAGTGCCCTTGTTACATGTATGTAGCATAGTAATAACTGTAAATTATGCATAATTACATGCAACTGACCCTTGACCAAACCCTAAACCTACCCTAACCCTATAGTAAGTACATGTAGTTAATAATAAGACCCAGTACTTAAATATAGAATTACTAACAATGACACAGTAAAATAAAGTGCAACCAAAACTTTTATAGCAATAACATTTCCTTAGCAATAATCTACCAATCTTATTTCAAAAGAGACCAAACTTAAGTTTAAGTTGGCAATTTTCAGGTATATGCTTGAAAAAAAAAAGTGGTTAACACTGCAGGTTATCATTTAGTACCATAATATAACCTAGACATACAAAATATTAAACAAAAACCTTTTAAAACTAAAATATAGTACATTCATTCAAAAATCATTTTTGACCGCCATGTGATGATCACCAGAGGGTTAAATGATTGCATAATCACAATATAATGAAAGTTATTGTAATTTTTCTGCTGATAAAGTATGTTTACGGGCTGTTTAACTCATGTAAAATTAAATAAAAAATCTATTAAAACAAAATGAATTAATAATAATCCCATGATGGAAACCTCTCAAAGTTATATGAAGCACCTGACAGCACCCTTTAAGGTTATAACCTGTTTTTAGTGTAACTTCTTATCTTTGTCAGTCAGCTTGTTCACTCACAGTAATTTAGATTATTACATTGACAATTGTTTTTTAACCCCAAAGTGCCATATGCAGTGGTTTAGTTTGGCCGGGACACGTACCCGTACTCTTGCTTCTGTGAGGTTGGTCCACACAGCGATCTCCTCTCGTGTGCTCATGTCAGGATAACGGTTTCTCTGAAAGGTGGCTTCCAGTTCCTGGAGCTGCTGGCTGGTAAAGTGTGTCCTTTGCCGCCGCTGTTTTTTCTTTAGAGAGCCGTCCTCTGGGTTTGACTCATCTGTGTGGTTCTGATGGGACTTCTCTGTGTCTGTATGGGTCAGAAAAAAAGGCATTTCATTAAGCCGATGCATAACTTACAAATAAATCCCACAATTATCATGCTTAAACTTTGAAAAAAACAAATGTATTTAAAAATGTTGATGTACATGATCACCTCATTTTTGTTTTGTTTTGCCAACTTAATCAGGTTTGCAGGGTGCTAAACAGAAAAAGTACTTGAAAGTAAGATCAAGATAAACTGCAGGGCCCAAAGTGTTTTTGTATGTGTGAGGAAAATCCTCCCTCTGTGGTGTAGAGTTCTGCAAATTGAAGACCCCACAGAAAGGGCTAAATTAGCTGGCCACATAATCCTGGGATCAGCCATTAGTGACAGGGCAGGTTTGGGGCTGTTTGGCAAGAGCTTAACTCTCTAGGAGCAGTTCTTACTAATCAGCAAGCTTTCCATGGCCTCTAGGAAAACCAATAAGACATCATGCTGCCATCTGTCAGTGCAGATACCCTTTAACTCTTACAACAGTCCCATAAAAATAAAACTTGAGATTATAACATAATAATTAATTAATGTAAGATGAGAATTGAATGCGAGTTCAATGCAATTAATGCACTGCAACAACACGAACGGAGAAATTAAAAAACAACGAAATTGTTTTGGGCCGTAATGAGAGGAACTTGCAGTCCAGATACCGCTATTTCTACAGTCCGTTTGTTTTATTACTGTCAACGCTTTAAATGCATTGATTTATCGTCATTTGTTGTTTAGTCTGAATATAAAAAATGTTGTCCATCCACGAGCCGATGCGCGGATAGGAGTCAGAAGCCGTTGACTGAATTTAAACGTTTAATATTCGTTCAACATTTTTTACTTAATTTTTTTGATAGTGAACATATGTTGTAGCCAAACTAATTTTATACGTTACATAGGCCTATTATAAAATCCATAATTTATTTAGCCTAGCAGCCTAGGCTATTTTTGAATCCACAATGTTAATCAAAATGGTTTTAATGTCACGTTTCTAGCCATTGTATTATTAAATGAACACATTTTCGTTAAAATAACAACAATAATAATACCTTTCCATTCTATTTAATTAAATACAGTATAATAATAGACTATTAATGAAGATTTAACATCTTTGTTATTAGTATTAAAAAATCAGGTGGAGTTTTCAGACATGCGATTTAAGGCTTCTGAGAGAGTAAAAAAGGCCTACAACAAAGTCTATAAATAATAAAAACAGCTTAATATAATAAGCCTATGGGGGGGGGGGGGGTCTAAGTGGAAGAACATTTTTACCATTGCCGGTTATTTTATTTTTCTTCATTAGGCTATTATAGAACGTTGACTATCCGTTTTATGAGAGCCTGTGACTTTCTAAAAATATAAACTTTCCATAAACAACCAACCAGGGGCGATTCTTCTGGTTAGTGATATTTAGGCCTGGTTATCTGTTGATGGAAATTGCAATCAAACTTAAAATAGGCTGCGATGCGAACACGTTTGGCAGTTCTCAGTGTCGTAGGCTACGGGATAGGCCAAAATAGCAGGTAAACAATCAAATAGCTTTCCTCATTATGTTAATGCCTTTTTAAATTCAGCATGTTAAAAATAGGCTAAAGGTTCCAAAAGGGGGTTTTCACAGTGACGAATAACTATTTTTGGTTCCCCACAGAACCTTTCAGTGATCTTAAAATAAGCATTTATTTCGTACAATATCCTAAAGAACATTGTAAAAATCTAAAGTTTGCCGCTATAAAGAATCTTTTGTAGAATATAAAGGTTCCATGGATTTTAAAGTTCTTCAATTCATTCAGACCTGACACGCTGTATAAAACTGTAAACCTGCCTGGCTTATAAACAGTAGCCAATATGAGCGACTATAGCCTTTACGCTTTTTCGTAGTTTGTTTAGGATTATCCTACATTATCTTCTGTCGTGCAGTGTCTCGGTGAAGTGTAGCCTATCGTCTTCAGACCTTTGCTCTTTTTCACAGGTGTTTAGGCTTATTCGCATTGGCCTACTGACTGTCATTTGGATACCAAATTTGAGGCAGGAATGAATAATTTATGCACCGTTCCTTCAGCACGTGACTGGCTAGCCGGGATGTTCTCCTTCAAATGGCGACTGTCATGAGTATACACAGTGCACTAAAGACTCTCTGTAAATGTATACGGGATTCAAATGAGCTAAGATTATTCAAAAAAGATATGGAGCTGTTATCACTAGTCCACTTCAACCTGAACACGAATTACAGAACACAAAGTGTCATAAAATAGGCTACACAATTGTGCACTGATGGGTTGATAGGTGGGTAGCAACATCTGCATTTGGACCGTCTCGACTCCCACAAAAAAGGAAACCAATTGGCCTATAGCAAATGATACACGAGTTTCGGCTAGGCTAAGTTAAAATTAAGTATAGGCTTAAAAGTGAACGAATTTTAGTGTGTTTATGATTAAACATGAATATACTGACCACTGTTGTCCTGGCCTTTGCATCCCGGATCGTGCTGAGGAGTCCCGGAGTCAGACAGAGACAGTGCCGGGCTACGGGCCTCACTGTCCGTTAGAAGGTTAAAATCCATCACCTCGACCGCCAGGCTCTGTGAACAGCACAGGGTCATATTTATATGAATGCTTATTCACCATATACACACATGCTCAGGCTGTAAACACATGAGACTGCATTGTTTGCTCATGGTTCACATGGGACGCAGCTCATTCTGACTTGTAGGCTAATAATGAAATATAAGACATAAATACATTTTTATTCTTACATTTAAAGATTTTGTAATGTGTTTTTTCATTAGATTTAATTAAACATACCTATAATATTTTCATGAGCGATCAGTGTCGTTTAGGAAATATCAAAAATGAACGCGAAACAAACCAAAAGTCGAATAGCATTACAAGTTGGTTGCAAAGTCACAAGTAAGTAACCTACATGACAATGTTTTCTACAACCTTGGATATTATTTACGATGAAGAAAATGAGTGGGAGCCCATTTAACAGAAAACTAATTATTGCAATGTTGGGTTAAATGGATGGAAACGAAAATGTTTTTTTTTTTTTTTTTTTTTTTAACGCTGCACGACATAAAGATGGAACATATTTTCAGACTGTCCGTGTACACACATTTTTAAACAAAAATAAAATATTTTTCGTTTAGTTTAATTAGGTAGGCTATATAAACGAACTAATATTTTTGTCAATGCTATTATTATTTTGGTCAATTGCTTTTGATTTAAAAAAAAATCCCTCTGCAAAACCTTCAAGCTAAACAGAGATATAAAAAAGACAAATTCAATCTAATCCCCCAAAATAAGACACAAACCTAAATAAATAGGCTAAACCCCCTAAAATAAATCAGAAACCGAATGTGCAAAAATAAGTCAAAATAAACAATTATTTGCATGTTTCATCATATCAAATGAAATGTACTAGGCTAGTAGGCTAATAAAGGCCATTTCTTTGTGTTGCAAATCTCGAAGATGTCAGGATAGGGTTGATCCGTTTACAACTGTAGCCTACTCTTTATGTCTGAAACGTTTTGGACTAGACACCGATCAATCAAAGTTCAAAATTACGTGAACCAAAAGCCTTAAATAGCAGCCTCGTAATAGAGCCTAAAATAACATCTCGTTTATTTATGCAACAGCAGCAACACCCTCGAGATATAGAAACATAACCACTGTCTTTGGAATCTGTTATGTGACTGGATGAAGCAAACGACACCGAAACTCGCGCGCCGAGGAGAGTTTACGGAACTGAACGCCAACAGGCAACAAACGTGATTTTCCTTTTTTTTTTTTTTTTTTTTTGCTGCTGGATCTCAACTCTCTTGATAGATTGTTAAAGGTGTGAAGGTTTGATTAAACGAGATTCCCACAAAATAATAATAATAATAATAATAATAATAATAATAATAATAATAATAATAATAATAATAATAATTGACATTTGCATTTTCTCTTCACACTTTCGAACCCAAAATAGCATATTCTTTTGATGGAATTATTTTTTTGTTGCCGTTTAAAATTAAACTTCCACGTAATGATGAACTCACACAACATCTCATGGGAAACATTTTCCAAGTTATATATATTTTAGTCAATGAGTCGCATACATTTTTCCAAAGAGCGCGTAATTCGTGTCCACCTTTCCAAAATCCGCGTTACCAAAATATTGGTAATAAACGAGAGCATCGGACTATAGGGTACTTGTGCAACGTCAGTCTTCATCCTAGTTTCACATTTATACATTCATTCAGTTAGAATCTAGCCAAAATACGAGAAAAATAATTATGGTTAAAAAAACTAATTTAGAACGATAATTTAGGCATGTTTACGCACATGATATACTGCATTTACATGACAGATAAGATAACAATGCATGTGGGCCTACTTTGATTAACACTAATTGCTATAAAAAGATAATAGATTTATTTTACAAATATTGTTTGACACATCTGACTCTGCGTTTCAATAAACACACACACACACACACACACACACACACACACACACACACACACACACACACACACACACACACACACACACATATATATATATATATATATATATAATCAAAAGATGAACAGGTTTAAAGTGCCCTTGTTTATCGCCCCATTCTTCCTTCAGACATTGTCCTAATGTGTGTGTACCGTGTGTAAGCATACCAAATATGCTTAATAACTTTCAGACAAAGTTGTTTGCACTATGCAATGTTTGGCAACATTTACGCACTCATGAAGTTGCTGAGGTAAAGTTTTGACCTTGGTTCAGCACCTATAGATCCGACAGCTCCCGAAACACTCACGCGATCTACGAACACGTTTGGAATCAGGCATTTCTCCAAATTGGCGGTGATGACTGACTTTTCCATCATTAATTAAGGCTACCTTATTGAGTGTAAACATAAAGGCACAGCCTGATTACTCAATTTCACCAGTTCGTGGAATATTAGGCCTACATTTTTGACAAATTAATCGAAATGTATATTAATGTGCATGATAAATGGAATTCCAGAACATAATTAATCTTTCTTTGTTTCTTAATATTCATGTGCAGTCAATAAAAGCTTCTACAGCTTGAAATCCGCCACCCATTAGAAAAAAACAAACAAGTAGGATAGTAAAAAACCAGGAAGTGATCAGTATTCATGAGGTGACAGACCCTGGGGATACAGAGATTATCATATCATGATAAAAAACAGACGAACAACTTAGCATCACTGCTTTACAACTTTTCCTACCAAAACACTATTGATGCCCTTTTCACAGTCCCTAATTAGGTTTTGTTAACAACTAGGCTTATAGGCCTCGGTATCCTTAAAGCAAAACATTTGGATAACAAAGAAGAGTGTCCTGTTAAATTATAATGATTTGTTTTAGTGTGCACATGAATGCATGCCTTTTGATTTTGAGCTGTCTGTGCTATCATTTGGCCTAAATGAAATGATTCAATTAACATTCATTCATTAATCAAATTTTAAATGCTACATATGTTCAAGCATCAATCAAAAAATCATTAGATACAATATCCTATAATCACTTTTCTTTTTAATCTAATAAACAATTGAGGTAACTTGCCTTGTAAATGCAGCTGGCTTGAGGAGGCTATCGAGAAAGCAGAATTGCAACCAGAACTACTTCAACACGTGTGACTTTGATCTGTCAAGCAGGCTGCTCAGATGCTGTTCCTTATGCCTTAGCTTTGTTCCCAATGACATAACCTGGTTATTTCATCTTGAGCAAGGTGTCAATGCACCCCCACCCCTCCCACCCCTGCCAGGACTTGTGACATTATTACATTTCAAACTCTATCAAGGGTCCACTAAGGATTGTGAGCCAACAAGGCGAGATGCACTGATAGATTTCTCAAATGTGAAAAATGGAGAGCCCAAATGGGAAAGTGACCTGACCTTGGACAGACCGTTCCTTGTATAGAACCAACTGTCCAAATGAATGTTCAAAAGTTTTTAAACTTCAAAAAAAAAAATCTCTATATTTTTTATTATAAGTTTGGCTCAAACCTTCTATGTATCTCACACACATTATATGTTAGGACATTGCTGCCTTTGAGATACTGGTGACAAGGCTCAGGGAATTCTTTTCAGTGAGGAGGCAGTTTATATACCCGATCATCGATCTCATTAAAATATATATATCTAATAAGAGAAGAGATAATAGAGGTAAATCCTCTCGTTTTTCAGAAGATTGCTGGGTCCATCTGTTGGTTCGACAGAGGCAGACAGCATACATTTCCACGGGCTGCTGCATTATCTCAGGAATTATTCATAAACGCGTTTAGAATTAATTCCTTGGATTAAGAGTTGATTAAGATGTGTGTCACTTTGCTGTCTGAGAACTTATTAAGGGCCCACTCGAGCCGGCGGCAGATGGAATTTCTACCCAATGTTTGTAGATGTTAATTTCTCCCCTCCTAACACCCATTTGCATTCGGCTGTGTATGTCAAAGCGCGGCTTTTCCTGCACGCACAGCTCCGAGTACCCGTGTACGAGGAGATGCGCATCTCACTCACTATAAGATCAGGCATGTTTATTCCATTACGCACTAGCCTATTCGACGTTCGACTGAGACAGGCCTACTAATGTTTTCGCTAATGAAATTATGAAGCATCACATCCACAACAAATATTGATATATGTTTGGTAGCAATTTTTGAAGAAAGTATAGGCTAATACTTGATATATTTTTGACTGAATTTATATAGATTTGTATGTGTTTGTGTATTATTGCCTATACTAAAAGCAACACGAAACGACGTGACCAAACACAAGATCGTCACGCATTGTTGTTCTGCCTGTGGTTTAACCACACACACACACACACACCTACCCACACTCACACACACATACACACACACACACGCACACACACACACACACTAATAAACTGTTTTAGCTATTTTGTTTAAACGATACTTAGCAGTTATGATTTACTTTTGAATATTTTTTAACTAGTCTTATCGTTTCCACAAAAAAAGAAAAAAAGAGAGAGAAAAAAGTAGATTCATCATAAATAAGAACTAGCCTACTAGCCTATTTAAATAAGCTAAGCTACGGATATAAAACACAACATAGACAAATGCAACTAAATAAATAAATAAAGGAAACTGAGCCTATTCGGATTAATTTCTGTTTTTCGATACACTGGCAGAAATGTTTCGGTCAATCTTGTTTGACTATCTGGCCGCATGTAAATTTAGATAAACAGGTGCGTTTGGGGAGTATTTTTATAGGCCTATTTCACATAAATGAAGCGTGTTATAACTAATTAAAAATTAACCAAATAAAATGTAAATTGCCGCATGCCTTATTCCGTTATTCCAATTTTATAAAGCGATCTGTAATAAAGTAGGCTATTAAATTAAGCCTGAATGTTTTATTGTTGTTGTTTTTTAAAATTAGAAATAACTGTGTCTTACGGCTTTGCACACTTGCCACCAGTTTGGATATAGCTATTGCATTAATATTTTAATTATAATATTTTTACTAATATAGCCTTTAACAATACCAGGAAAAAAGGGATAGCCATGCAGAAAATATAGAAAGAGAAATTCTGAAATATCGAGGATTGATTATTAATATGGTTGTTTTTGTAATGCAATGCGAGTTAAACAATTGCCATAAAATGATGCAATGCAAGTTTTACTAACCGCAGCCACTTGTTCAAATCCGTTTTCTGATATATACAAATCATATAGGGTTTTATTTTAAAACACAACAACCAATTTAAACTACATTAAGTCTTTACAAGTCAGTGTTTAAATGGAAATAATTTGTACCATGCTAAAAAAAACTCACTGAGCGTAAATTACAAATATTACGTAAACTTCCTAGGATGTTTTTTCTTAATGAAAGGAAGTGTATTTTAGTCTATCAAGTTGAAAAATTGCTTCGGATCATAGCCTAATAATTTATAGCCTAACAATAAATCAAATAGCCTATTTAACCATAGCCTATATAACAAAGCACTAGCTATAACCCGACACGATATTGGATATTTTTTAAGTTATGAGAAGTATTTTGAACTGAGGTTTTTAATCTACATTTCGGCACAGCCAGACATCATGAAATCGACTTCAGCCTGATGATAAACGCTCGCGCGTCCCATATTTCTCCTCAGTCCCCGATCAACACTGATCTTCATCTCTACGGCATTGGAGCACCATGCCACCCATCAGCAAAATGCGCTGCGCTCTGTGTTGAATGACACGACAGGTCTGGATTCAGGCAGCCTATATTTTTGAGAGACTTAGAAGGAGACAACAGTCCCCACTGCCCCTCCATCGCACGAGAGCACATAATCACCCAGTGATTTTTGTGTGTGTCACGCATCTACTTACATGAATCCCGGTCTAGTGGAGGTAATCCTCGAAAAATGTACAACTCTAGCGTGCAACGCGTGTAAGCTGCTTTACAGAAACGATGCAGTCAGTCGTCATGTACAAAGTTCCTTAGGGTGAGCAAATGAAAAGAGACAGTTTCCCCTTTCCCTCTCTCGCGGTGTTGCCTGTCATAAGTTTGTAGCGGAGAGTGAAGGCTCGATCCCCATGTAGAGGGGAACTGACTTTATGCTAAATATCTCGTGCGACAGGTCAGCGGCAGGAAGGAATGCCCACCCCTTCTCTCTCTCTCTCTCTCTCTCTCTCTCTCTCTCTCTCTCTCTCTCTCTCTCTCTCTCTCTCTCTCTCTCTCTCTCTCTCTCTCTCTCCCACGCTCTTTTTCAGCCTCTCACACATGCGCGCGCTAAACATAAGCACAGTAAATCAAGGCTTCGGTCAGTCACCCTGAGTTCACTTCCACACTTCCTCCAAAACCTTAGATGTGAGTGAGCATGAACATTCATAGTTAGCGTGGTGTTATTTCGAGGTTTTTGAAACCGTCAGTAGCTTTTGAAACTGCTCAGTAGCCTGAGTAGCCTGATATAATGTTTTTCTCAACTTCATATTAAAAACAAAGGTTTTAGTTGGAATTCATTGTTCCATGAAGATCCAATCATGGAACCTTTCGAATGCTCAAAAGGTTCTTTATAGAAAAGCCTCTTTATTATTAGATTAGATTATTACAAGACGAATTACTAAGAAAATTGGTTCTCAGATTCTCAGTTCTTCAATGGCATATTTTTAGATTTTTTTAAGCGTTTGCCCATCTATCATCTATCACATTATTCATCTATAGACTATTTAAATTAAGAATAGGTTTACTGTAAATAAACATGTAGGCTACCTAATAAAAGATTAAATAAAAACAAGACCATGCCTAATTGAGTTGCAGGCTAGTTTAAAGCAGATGTGCAGATGTGGTTCTCTCTGGAGGAGCCATTAGACAGATTCAGGGGGTTTAACACTAATCGACCCACAATTTACGTCAGTTCTGAGTGCAACTCCACGACAAACTATCTCAAGTTACTTTGCATTTTCGTAATGTTTAGTTTGACTATCTATCTATCTATCTATCTATCTATCTATCTATCTATCTATCTATCTATCTATCTATCTATCTATCTATCTATCTATCTATCTATCTATCTATCTATCTATCTATCTATCTATCTATCTATCTATCTATCTATCTATCTATCTATCTATCTATCTATCTATCTATCTATCTATCTATCTATCTATCTATCTATAGCCTATATATGTATATATATATTAGAAATTCTGATATTCTCTTTGAAGATGCCTATATTGTTGCATGGTTCTGCTGACGTTTATTTGATTCTGGTTTCATGCCCCACTTGCAGTCAAGCAACACTGCCCTCCTTGGGCAGAGTTATTGAATATTAACTTTTGTGCATTTTTGTGTGTGCAAGAGTCCATATATTTATTTTAATCAATAGGAATGCTATTTCTGTTAGCAAACACCTTCACAAACCTTTTCAATTGGTATGCAGTATTGACATTTTTATATGTCATAGGCCTATTAGGCAAACTGACGTGTATTTTCTAAATTTTTATTGTGCATTTAAACATTTCTGTCAGAATCTTTCCAAATTGGCTTTCACACCGTGCAAATTGTATGGCTTATTGTTTTTCTCTCTGATCTGCATTATCGGAGCTCTTGTATGCTTTGACAGGAGAAAAATAAGCCTGTGTGTGAATGAACTCTGAACGCCACCGGTGTGGTGTTTCGTCATCAGTGTAATTCAACCAACCCTGTTTTGACTTGCTTTCACCAAAGATCCGCCCTATTTTGAACGCGACCAGGAGAATATTAATGTTACGACCATGATAAACAGTGTTATTGGTTTTGCAGTGTATAAACACGAAAAACTAGCCATTCAAAAGTAATGGTTGATTGAGTGACGATTCGAAATAACGACATAATGTATTTTAAATACACGGGAAGTAAGGCCCTAGAGTCAAAATACCATTGGCTGAAACCGCTTTCAGTTGACAGGAAATATCACGTTAGTGTGCGCTTACACCATTTCCACGTCAGTAAGTTTTTCTGTGGTGGAGATTACCTACCGGTGACAGAATATCTGTCTAGTGATATAACAGAAAAACAGCAGGGCATGACATCTCTACGTGGAACTGCCTAAAATGTAAGCCTTTATTCGACGCAGTCATTTCAGCATTATTACTAGTCTGTACGCTTTTGGCAGCCTGCTAAACTAGTTAGCCAAGCGAATGGAAATGAATCTGAACGCCATTTTGGATTCGTCTTCCAGTCAACAGCCGTGTTTTCATGTTTTTCTGTTTTGACAGACGCATGCACGCAGAAAGAGATATAGGTTCTTATAAAACAAAACGAGAGGACCACGAGGTCTCATTTCACACGTTTATTTGTGCGGTTTAACAGCTGTAGTCGTTATGACAAACCGCTTGCTAGCTTGTTGACAGGTTGGTTAACTTAGCTGCATCATCAGCTCTGTTGATTATTCATAAGGCTTTTGTTTTTCTCAGTCATAGTCGCATCTCGAAATAGAAGGTATGTGAAAGATACTTGAAGATATATGTTCATATTGCGATATGCAGGTCGCTTAACATTGTGTACTTTGTCATGTACAAGCTTTGCTAGCAAGCTCGCTAAGCTTATTGGCCTACTGATTAATTCAGCTATAATCAATCATCAACCTTTGTTCATTATACGGCGCAGTAAGAGTCAGACTGTGGAAAGATTGTTTGTTGTACTAATGCTGTTGAAGGTAACGGATCTATTGTAGTGTGCCGGGGGGCTGTCATGAAGATGTGCTCTGTAGTGTCATGATGCTGGTTGTTAGTACGTGGCCATCATCACTGAATGGTCCGGGCCCTTTTGTTTATTTAGTATGTGTTTGTAATAGAGCATCATTTTGTGCTTCATTGGGTGGGTTTATGTTTATGCACATATATTTGACTTTATAGTTTCATAACTCTTCATTATGTCTAGATTCAGAGGAGGAAGCTGTACTACACTGTAGCAATGGCCTCTTAACTCTGTAATAGCTTATAAAGCTCTGCAAACTTTTTCTTGTTTTGAGTTTCATATTTGAACTTTCCGATTCCCAAAACGATTCTTAACATGCTTTTTTGGCAACTAATTCTCCTGCTGTGCAAATACATTAACTAAAATTGGAGTTACTATGCTTTTTGTTTATAGTTAGAATATCTGTTTGGCAGTATTGCCATATTAAAAGTGATTATAAAGATTTCTTTTTTTATTTTATTAACATTATTAAGTTATATCAGGATTAACAAGCTCTGAACGAAAAATGGTAAGCCATTCAATTGCAAAGAACAATTATTAAGAATAAACAGTTCTAAATTTACAACTAAGTGTGACTATTTTTCAGTTTCTTTAGCATATTTTAAGTCTTTAAACCCCCAAAAAGTTATTTCAAGTCAAGTCAGATTTTATTAATATAGCACACTTAAAAGCAACAGAGTTACTCCAGGTAAGCAGGTCGTAGTTTGTCCATTTTATCTTTAAATTCAACCTTCACCGTGAGATTGATTGACAGGTGATCTAAATTCAATCACATCGGCGAATTTGCCAGTTTGTCCGACAAAGCAGTCAGGAGAGATTAACGTTGGTGGACTTGAACTTGAAAACGGTGTGTACTGATGTCATTCTGCGGTTTTAACAACATTTATTTTAGTGTTCATTCATGTTTATTTTATGCTTATCAACGAACTAGAAGGAAGAGATAATCGGTTCACGAGCAGCTTTAGCTGAGGCGTAGTGATCATGGCACATTAAAAAGAACCCCACAAAGCACTATTTGTGGTTTACATTTCTTTTAAAAGACAACATTTTAAAGTTTAGACTTTTTCATATCGAGTAACTTGCTCTGTCCTGTCTGTCGGCTTGTTGTCAGGCCTCTTTGCTCCGCGATGTATTTTCTCTACGTGAGAACGTGTATGTGGCGTGAGAAGCCCATGGTGTGTCGGACATAGCAACAGTAAGGGTTGGGCATTGCGAACGGTCAGCATACGAACGTTCGTCTATTAATGTGTTTTTCTGTTTGGCCAGTGACCGGCCGCGCGCTTACAGTGGGGGAAGTGGCAGTTTGAATTGAACACAGAATCGATTCTTAATTTTTGAGAATCGGTTCTGAATCGATGCATCAAGCTTTTCTCCCTCCCCTAGAAGAAGCCATACAAAGCAAACATCAGTTGACTCTTTATATGTCCCAATAAAATTCCTTATATTTAAATGTTTAGTTTTATAATTAAAGCTCTGTAGTTTTTAATTGTATGGGGTTAAACATGCAACACAATACAGAGATGATTGAGAGATCCTCAAAAGCCTAATATTTGATACTTACATTTTAACACTTTGATCTGTCAGGTTAAAAAAAAAAAAACTTGTTTTGCTGTGGTACAAAAATTGGTTCCGAGTACCAGATAATTTGTATGGTATTGCTACCGACTACTGGAGCTACTACACTCCTTCCGGAGTAAAACAGTTTGCATAGTTGTTAATATGAGAATTATGATGCATTATTTAGAGTTTTAAGTATTGTATAACATGAGTAGCTCTTGGCAACTTTAATTTTTAAAAAGTAGCTCTCAAATTAAAAAAGGTTGGAGACCCCTGGTTTAAACCGAGCGTGCATTCAAAAGTGATTTCAACGCCCCATATATACTCCCTGAGGGCCACAAATGATAGGCCTAAAGTAAAGATAAAAGTAGGGGGGATTGCAAATTCAAAAGCGAAAGTAAAATTTTATAAACTGTAATGTTATATCTATCTAGGCCCTGTTTACACTTGGTATTAAAATGCGTTTTGGTCTATTGGTTCACCTGTGGACAAGGGAGACCCATACCTGTTACACCTAGTAATTGAATCTGTCTCTCTTGTCCACTTTCAACCACTTCTGTCCTGATTGGTCGAGGGGAGGGCCTATGGGTGGGTAAATGTATGAGCTTTTTCAGATCTTTCAATCTAATGGATGAAATAAACTGAGGTAGTTTACATTATGAACATGCCCAAAGACAACGGAAAAACACATTATGGAGGGCAGCAGCTTAAATGTCTACTCTGATGCAAGACCACGTTGAATGCTGGGAGTGTGTGGTAGAAATCGTGCATTAAAAATTAGGAGGAGAGTAGGCGGTATTTTGTGGCTGTTGGACACATTCCATCACATTACGAAAACACTGCGAAAGCAATCCGGTCGAATGCATTTTCGACTACCTCTGGTAGTGACTGAAAGTGGACAAGCTCAAAAAGTTTTTGACCCCGTTTACATCTGTATTTAACATGATCCAATCTACTAAAATGCATCTTAATACCAGGGGTCAGTTGCCTAGTCTTACAAGTTAGTCATCAATTTTTTTTCTTTAAAACAGTTAAGCATAGCTTAAGTCAGTTATAAAAAAACTGAATTAGCCTAATTTGATACCAAAAATTAAGACTTACTGCCCCTTGACTAAATGCTAGATTTTACCAACACCAGATTTTAAAACACTGTCTTAACGTAATGGATATGTTTATTCAACTGGCCCTAGTCATTAGAAAAATGCAGAAATGACGTCAAGCAAAAGACTAATTCACCAGTGCTTCCCTTGAGATTTTCCTAAAGGGGTTTTATAATGGGGTTATGAGTAAAATAAGGTCTGTGGTAAACAACTTGACAATTTTGCTCTGCAACATAAACTGCACGCTTTCACACACCAAACATTCTCATGATCTATATATTTCTCGAGGTAACCAATGGTTAATTAGTCCTTCTGGGTTTTCTTTTGATTTCATTTGATTTGATAGGTTTGATAGGTTTCAGTTTTAACCTACCAACTTGAGCCAAACATTTGCAAGTCTTTCTGCGTAAACAAGTAGAATTCTTTAGAAGATATATTTGAAATACTTTCTGAAGTTTCTATACAAGTAGAAACTATAGAAGTTTTCTCGGTCATCTCAGTCTCTTTGATCCTCAAAGTTGTATGTTTAGTTTTTTTTAGAGGCTTGTATGAAAAATTGTGATTTCTGTACCGCCTTTTTTGCCCCCACAAGGCACAATCTGGTATATTGAAGTCTGAGCTGATACCTGTCTGCTGCATTGTCTGATGCTTTACACAGCGATTACCGCTAGCTTTAAGCTCTCTTGCATTTAATAAAAGATATGAGGCTGTTACTTGTGTCTAATTGCATATCTCTAATTTCACTCTAGATTCACTATGGTGGACAAAAATATATACATCGTTCAAGGGGAGATTTCTGTTGTTGTTACCGCTATCAAGAGGAACTCTAGATGGAGTACCCATACTCCTTTGGTAAGTTGTCCAGTTTATGTTTATTATAAGAATATTGTTATTATCTGAAATGTAGGGCCTGATGTCCCATGATAGATATT
The DNA here is from genome assembly GCF_024679245.1 of Pseudorasbora parva. Lineage (NCBI taxonomy): Eukaryota > Metazoa > Chordata > Actinopteri > Cypriniformes > Gobionidae > Pseudorasbora > Pseudorasbora parva. The sequence goes on along the minus strand of NC_090188.1, from coordinate 9,325,300 downwards.
AGGGATGGGCGATAGCTTATCGTTTGCGATATACCGGTAAAAGTTTTCCCCATGATAAGAATTTATCTTCCCGAGATAATAACGATAACGCCTATGTTGATGACGCGACCCATTCACATCTCTGTGCAGAGCGTAAACAACTAGGGCCGAAGCTGCAGAGGAGTTTATTGCTGAAGGAAGAGCTATCTCTACAACCTCGAACTAGTACACACAGATATATTTTCATGCGATGAGCACTTGGAGATTTGCACTTTGTCAAGCGATCCCTAAAGCGCGTTATTCCAGCGCGCTATTCCAGTATTATTGTATTTTCCTGTAAAATAATGGCATTTGTTTGGAATTATTCAGCCTTTATAAAGAAAAAACGAATGTGCAAGTGGAAATCTCATTGGCTGGCGGGCACCTATTACTGTACCCGTTTTGATTTCAGCAATTCAGTTAAAGCGAACGTTGACGTGATTAATATTCATAAACCCATCAGCTCCTCAATCCTTAGTGCGGTTTATATTGTTATTGGTAGTAGAATTCGTAGTACTATTATCTTATCAGTATTATGTTTATTTAAATTTTTTTTTTTTTTTTTTAAGGAAGTCTAACTACATGCACTTTTACAAGCTGATTGTATGGAAATGTTTGTTGGCATTGCCTGTAAACAACCATCCTATAATGATAAAAGTACATCCAGTGTTTTAAAAAAAAAATCTCCTTATATGTTTTCTTCTGTCTCAATTCATGCCGTTCGACCGTGTGACGTCACACGGTTGGACACCCCTCCCACGATTGTTGGTTGACAAGCAGCGTTTGACCTCAGACCCGCCCTGAGCGAGCTCTGTCATCATCCCAGTCCGCCATTGTTGATGCGAAGTTAAATTAAGGCATGCTTTCTAAGTATAACGTTCTCAATATAATTCATAATCCCACGTTTATTATAATGAACAACTCATTATGGTTATTGTGTTACTACAAACTGTGTATGGTGGTTTTAAAGTTAATGTGGACGTGGTAACTCTACACTAAGCTTAATTACCAGTATGTAGAAGGTTTATAACAGTGTCTGTTACTGTTAACAACAAAAATTGTGTTGTAACAGTTATTACAATGCATAGATATCATTACGCATCATTGACAAACCGACATTAATAACAGAAAAAAAGTTTTTATTGGCATTAGCTGTTACATCAATCTGTCAATTAACTATTGTATACATCAGTAAATGCACAGCATTTGCATCTCACTACGCTAACGTTACCTTGCCAGTACATAAAGATAGATCAAAGTGACATTACATTAACCAACCATTCTGAAACGTCCTGTTTAGCCTTAATTGACGAATTTCATTGGGCTGTCATCTAGGGCTGGGCGATATGACGAAATATATCGTCTGGACGATAGAAAATGTCTATCGTTTTATATTAGGCTCTATCGCTTACGCCACGATAAGGCGTTTATGGCAGAATTTTACGTCAAGATGCACCTCACGCCACGCCACGGCATGCCCATGCACGCTGCAATACATAAACAAACATGGAGGAAGACGGTAGTAGACGCGGTTCAGACCAGGGTAATTCCATAGGGTAATTCTCAGAGTAATTATGCCAGAGTGGTGGCATAAGCGCTCAAAACAAACTTCAGACACAGACGCTGCAACGGGCTTTTACGCGTGGCACACCATATAGCCATGGCCATTATGGATATATTGAAATATTTTAATGGCAGGTGTAGGGATGGCGAAAACTAAACATTTTCTTGACCCACCACCGAGCCTCATTAGCCGGTTGAAACCGGTTAACCGATTAGTTTAAAATATGCTGCGCTATTTGAAATAACAGTCTCTCTCTCTCTCTCTTTCTCTCTCTCTCTCTCTCTCTCTCTCTCTCTCTCTCTCTCTCTCTCTCTCTCTCTCTCTCTCTCTCTCTCTCTCTCTCACACACACGCGCACTGTCCTAGCGCTGCCGCCTCCCTTACACTCACGTCACTTTTTTTAAATCCCCCACAGCGCGAGTCCCGCAAACGCGCCGCCGAGGAGCTTGTTTGTAATCTGAGTACAATGGCTCCTTAGTTTCGAAATGGTTTGGGTAGAAGGTGATCGCGTTGAAAATAAAGGCATTTGTGTAGCGTAAGAAGCTCATTTGAAACATTGCCGTGGCTCATTTAAGGAAATGACAGCTCCGAAGAGGCGCCGCTTTAGTTCGAGGTAGTGCTAACAATAATAAAGAAAGACGATCAACACCTTATGTGTTACAACTGAAATGTAGATGTAATATATTTCCAAATGTAAGCCCATCTTAAGTGAAATGCAAGCTTCATCCTGTCGTCTGCCCCGGCTCTAACCTCGAGTGTTTACTTTTTGCAAACCTTGTGAGCGCGCAAACCCAAACGCTGTGACCTCGCGTCAAATGTTTTTATTGGTTTATTAAGTACAAACAGGCAAGTTATGAAAAATTGAGCGCGAGGGATATGTTCACTTCACACAAAAAGATTTTGGATTGAGATGGCTAATTGTAGTAGCGTTTAGTCCACTGTATAATAGCCTAATTTAGAGATCACTTTTTTTTTTTAACCGACAACTTTGATCGGTTAACGTTGATACGGTCAACCATCGGTCAAATGGTCATCGGTTAACATCCCTAGGCTGGTGTTAACTTTACCAGCTGTCTTGCTTGAAAAAAAGGTTCTAAATAAAATAAAAATGTTGTCCATACTACCTTTATTTGTTTTGTATATCATTTCAAACTGCATTTCCACATTGCAATTTTGTATAGACTATTCATAAACTGAATTAACAGAAAAATTGCTATATCGTTATCGGGGTATCAAATGAGCTATATCGGGATATGAAATTTTGGCCATATCGCCCAGCCCTACTGTCATCTTGTCCAGGTCCGACTCCGGTTCAAATTGATAAAGTTGCACTGATTTGTTCTCAGAGACTTCCGTAGCCATTCTTTCCCCTCTACTGTTCTAGGCATTAGGCAACAGCTCCACCTGCCCGCCCACCAGTGTTGGGCAGTAGCGTCGCTACTAGGGGTGTCCATGGTTAACCGATTAACCGTTAAAAATTGCGTAACCGAGTGAAACATTTTGCTCGGTTAAGTGGCGTCAATGACATGTTTGAATTTAGTTGTAATATATTTTTGCAAATTAATAAACTAAAAATAACCCTGACGCACACTATGGTTAACGATCATTAACCGCTAAGGGCCTCGGTTAACGGTTAATGAAAAACTTGAGAATGTGCAGCCCTAGTCGCTACAAGTAGTGAAGCTACTAGCTTAACTACATTTTTCAGTAGCGTGGTGGTAGCGCTGCTGTTTTCTCAATGAAATAGCTTTTCAGTAGCGAAGCTCTTCTGTTGATCAAGTACTGCGGTAGCGTCCACACAAGCTAACGTAACATTTTCCCAAGCATTTCTTAGGATCAAGCACAAATTGGAAACACAACTGATAAGAAAGCGGATATACTTCACTTTCTACGTTCCTTTCTGCCTCGCGCAGACGCGCACAGATGCGCGCGCACGAGCCTTTTAAAGTACTCATTTGGCAGTAAGCACTTAAAGACGGGATAGGCACGTGCACATTCGCACTATCTGGTTGATGTTTTTTCCCCCCTAGCGCTCAAGTCGCTGTTGAACGCGCATCGTCCGCGCGGTGACAAAAGAGAAACTGCAAAGTTTTAAAATCTATTGTGTCTCTTGAATAAACACCTCTTGTTAAAGTATCGGGGTCTAGCCTGGCCACCTCTTGATATAAATGAATGAATGAAACTTGTTTCATGCGTGTGGGACACACACACACACACACACACACACACACACACACACACACACACACACACACACACACACACACACACACACACACACACACACACACACACACACTCGACACCAGGGGCCTATTGCACAATACTAGGATAAGGGATTACGCTGGGATATTTTGGTGATCCTGGCTCAATTTATCCGCTAATATACAGTTATCTTTCATTATCGTTATCGTTCTTGGTATGAGTTTGCCTTCAGGGTATGTTTACATGACAGCTTTGTACTAAATTTTGCATAAAAATGACAAGATCCCCAAGATATCCCGGCTTAATCCCTTATCCTAGTTTTGTGCAATAGGCCCCTTGTTTTGTTAATATTATGGATCACATGTTTTTGTTGCCGAATTGATTTCGGACAGTTTTTGTATAACTAAAAAAAATGTGTGTCTATATGCTTGACTTTTATTGATCACTGAAATAGCATTGATTGGAATGAAGTGGGTTCAATATAAAATTAAATAAATAAAAAGTAGCTTAGATGTAGTAAACTACTTTTTTCAAGTTGCTGTAGCTTAGCTTGCTACATTTCCCAGGGGGGTAGCTTCAGTGTAGTGAAGCTTAATTTAATGTAGAGTAACTGGTAGCTTAGCTCACTACATTTTCCAAGTAGCTTGCCCAACACTGCCGCCCACAGAACAGGGGCGGGGTGAGCAAAGCTCATTAGCATTAAAGTCATATGCACTGAAATGTTTGGTGAAAACAGAGCTGTTTTTGACCAGACTAAAATTAGGGTTTTCTTACAATACTAATGAGAATTTTTTATTAAAGTATATATAAAAAAAAAAAAATTATACTCTGAATAATCATATTAATTACAAAAATGCCATTATATGACCCCTTTAACAGAAACACTGAATGACTAACCATCTCTTAAGGTCCACCACCAGTCCTTCAGTTAAAATGAAAAATATGCATTCATACATTTCAGTTCGTACATTATTACCAAGTTTTAGTTCCAATTACTAAAGTTCTATCATTAAAATCATTATTTGCTATTTTTTTGAAATCTGGAGACATGGTTGGGATTATTACTTTTGCTGTTTGCACTATTTTTGACACTTTACAACATGAGAATATGAATAAATACTGAATCTGTTTACATTTCAAACTTGTCTTTGATTTGAATTATTATTGGGAGTACTGTGTGAAGTTTTTCAAACTTTACCTGCACTTTTACTGAAGAAAAGTATATCTGCAACATTTCAATTTCAAAGTTTTTTGGATTGTGTTTTTAAATAACATTATATATATATATATATATATATATATATATATATATATATATATATATATATATATTTGATGTATTATATGGACCTATTTGATGATGGGTACGTTTTGCTTTAGATCATTTTGTTTTTCTGACGCTCTCAAGAATGTGTGCAATTAGCATGCACCGTTAAATATTCCATGTCAAGCCATACAGAATGTAATATGACCAATTGATACAGAGCGCTAGCTGCACTGTTCTCTCCGACGACAACCTTTTTGTCTTGTTGGCCTCCCGTAGCTTCTCTATGTGCTCCTAAAGGGACCGATGAGATGTGGACAAATGCGCTAAAAATCACACACTGCACCTTTAAATAACATAAACATATCAAATGATATTGTTAGTGAAATCATAACATGCTAAATTGTTGTTAACTAGAATGCTAAAATGATTTTCTCATGTTTTAACAGGATGAAGAACAGGACCCACTACTCCACAGCTTCAGCCACTTGAAAGAGACCCTCAATAGTATAAAAGGTTAGACATGATAACTCAAGATTACACAAGTAATTAAAGGGTTAGTTCACCCAAAATGAAAGTTCTGTCATCATTTACTTACCAAGTTTTTACAAACCTTTATGATTTTATTTGTTTTGTTGACAACAAAAAAAAGTTGATGGACCACATTGACTTCCATAGTATTTTTTTCTCTTACTATGGAAGTCAATGGGGTCCATCAACTGTTTAGTTACCCATATTCTTCAAAATATCATTGTTTGTGTTCAGCAGAAGAAAGAAATTCATACAGGTTTGGAACAACTTGACAGAAATGACAGAAATACATTTTTTGTTGAACCCCTTAACTATGTTATGTTCAGAATTTTTTGGCCATATGTCACTCAGATCTGTTTTTCTTATGACAGCTATACAAAAATGCTATACAAAAAAAAGGCTTGCAGTGCTTGACCGTAACAAGAGCTGTTGAAATTAATACAGATTTTGGTTGATAAGTCTTAAAAGCAAGCAAAATTAGGAGGTTTTGCATTCTGCCACAGCACCATTTCTTCATTCCCTTTATTTAAGAGTAGACTGAACCACATCAGACATAATCAAACTAAACAGACTTGTTTAGCATTCGCAAGAGTGCTTCTTTCCTGCTACAGAACGAAAGCATATTTAACCAGGTGTATGCTAAATTTCCTTTGAGAAAAGGGATGGCCTTTTCAAATCAGTCAATATTATCTTTCTCAATGTCTTACTATTGGGCTTTTATGCCATCTTATAATTTTGGGGTCCCATGGAAACTGTCAGTGTTTGTTCATTTAGTTATCCAAATGCCTCTTAATGAAAAGGACAGCTAAGGTAAATGTTATGCTATGTTTTTATGCAATTGTTCCTCGGTTCAAAAAGAAATGAAAAATCCTTCTTACTGCATTGCTCTTAATTGTAAAGGGGTATTTGTAATCATTTTTATAACAAATTGCTGCTATTTAACAGTCATAGTCTCCTTATGCCATAAAGGTGATTTAAGAAGACTTTTGAAGGCACCGGAAGTCCTTATATATATTTAGAGAACTTAATTTCCACATTTGCAGTAATATTTTACTATAAACATCACTTATGTCCATGACAGTGACATTTATGGCTTGTTTACGAAATAACACTACAATCTTAAGAGCTTCAGAGTTCAAGTAACTTTAATAAGTGTGATGACTGATTAAAGTAAGTCTTTTAGGTAAGAGTGGAACAAACTATCTCGACTAACATGACTTCCCTTTTGGTAGCTGAAAGTCCTACTAAGCATGCCAGCCTGATTCATCATAGTGAATTTCTGTATTAATGGAGGGGTGTGAGTTGATGAGATGTGCAACAGCTCTCTACTCTGTCTGCATGTCGTCATGCCTCTGTAATGGAAGCCCTGGACAGGGAGTCCTCTCTCTGGAGAATACTGCCGCTCGGAGATGGACAGGAGCGGCTGTGTCTAGACCCAGGCAGAAATCTAGCAAATTCCCCCCCTGACCCATAGCAAAGGCCTTGTTAGTTCTATTGAGCAAGTGTTGACTTTTATTCACCTACTTCATAGTGAATAAAATGGGTGATGTTAGCTTTTTTCCAAGCATATGTACATTACTGTTCAAAAATGTGGGGTCTGTAAGATCTCTTGTGATCACTAAGGCTACATTTATTTGAGCTAAAATACACTAATAACTGTAATATTGTGAAATATTACATTTTAAAAGATCAGTTTTCTGTTGTAATATTTTTTCCTGTGACAGCAACGCTGAATTTTCATCATCATTACTCCCATCTTCAGTGTCACGTGATCCTTCAGAAATCATTCTAATATGATGATTTGCCGCTCAAGAAACATTTCTTATGAATGTTGAAAACAGTTGTGCTGCGTAATATTTTTGTGGAAAAGCAGATTCTTTCTTTTTCAGGATTCTTTGATGAATCAAAGAACAGCATTTATTTCATTGATATAGATTTTTTTTAGATATATTTTTATTAGTCTTTATTCTAACTTTGATCAATTTAATGCACCCTTGCTCAATACACATCTTAATATCTTTAAAAAAATTCTTACTGACCTCAAACTTTTGAACATTATTGTAAGGAGACAAAATAAATCATCTGGTTATTTCTCGAAGTATCAACCAATTTTATTTGATTTTCTGCCATGGCTTTATGTTATGCCTTTGATCAATAAAAATCAATAAAATTGATCTTTTGATCAATAAAAATCTTGAAAGCTTTAATCAAATAACCAGCCTTTACCTTACCATTTGCTTTGTTTTACTATTTGTCTCTTAATAATATACAACAGTCCGCACTTAGTGAGTAGTGTGTGACTATTGCTCAATGCCTTTTCAAGAATGATAAAATAGGTTGAATTGGGTCTGGTCATATTATGTTGCCAGTGTTTTGGCTCAGTGTACCATGAATTAAATGTATATATACATCTCTTAAATAGCCCAGCTGTCTTCTTAATGAAAGCCTATAATTCCATTCACATTGTGGCCATTTTATCTTAGCCAACAACAAAAGATACCGCCAAAGGAAATGTGGATTAGCCCCAAAGGTTTACTAGCCACTTTCGCTGGCTTGATAAAGGTTTCATTCTCTTTCCTCTGCACCAGCCGTTTGATTGGCAGGCACATGTGTCGTATGGCGGTAGAATGCAGCTGGAAGTATATCATCTGCAGTTTAGGTTGGGTAAATATAGCAGGGAGACTTGTCAACCCGAGAGATGGATTGTTCTGGGAAAGGAAGTGTTGTCTCTCCCTCCACAAAAAAAGTGTTCTTGTCTTGAATGAGGCCATTTTTGTATTTGTGAAACAAAGAGTTTCCAGTGCATCAGAAACATGTGTTGGTACTAATACTACCTCACTTACATGTACACTACACCTGATTTGTGGTAAGCCAGTTTTTGGTCAAATGTGCTGAACAAGACTCAAAAGTTTGCATATTCAAGGCTCGAAATTATGACCATTTTGGTCTCGTATGCTCCAGAATGTGGTCTCAAAATATATTTCGGAGCATTTGTGTGTGCGCAAATAATTTTTGCACCTGTTTGATGCACTGGTGGACCGACCATACATCAGAAACAGCTTGTTTTTTGCTCCAAACAAACACAAAAAAATCACAATCAGGTTTTAGTTTTGGCCAATCTCTGTTCCGGACTTGCACACAAACTGCATTGCAATAATTTCCAGAAAGGTAATTTGTTAGCTGTTAAATAAAAGTATTACGAAGTCTGAATACAGGACGTTAACAGGTCAGAGACGTCTTCTCATCATGCTAAGTAGTATTTTAGCATAGCACTGCTTTTTGTACAGCAGTGCTCAAAAACGCAATAATCGCTGCTGTTCCATAAGCGCCATCTACTGTCAGAGACTGATCTTACATTTTCAATCAGTCCATCTGTTGTTTTTGTCTTATTTAGCATAATTTCACAAAACTAAATTCAGGCTATTCTATTTTTACTTAAAATCCTATAATTAAATCTCATTTAAATAAAAAACAAAAAACGAAACTACATTTTTGAGGGGTTCTTCAAACTTCAAAGTTCATTTTGAGCCCTGGTATTGTGAAGCTTTTTCCCTCAGCATAAACTAGATTTGCATGTTGGCAAATTTCTTTAAGTAGCAGATTAAATGGAAATTGACCTTCTATTTCAACAGGTTTTTAGGTTACATATTGTTATAGATACCATACATACCCTACTTTTGTGACTGACGTATGAAAGTCACCGCTGAGTTTTTCGATTTGTCTTTTGTCTTGGAATCTCTAGCATGAAGGTGGTGACAGCAATGATCTATTTCATCTGGTGTTATTTGCTCAAGCCTCTTGGAGTGAGCTGCGTTTAGTTGCTGATATGCATGCCCGTACTGAATCTGCAGACTTTTGCATTTTCTGCCCTTGATTTGAGGAAAACATGTATGGAACGACTTTGTTGTAAAATGTGTTGAAGGGACAGGTAGCTCAAATGAAAATTTAAATTTTCTCCCTTGTTGTTCTAAACTTGTTTGACTGTTTTTATTCTGTGAAAAAGGAGACTGTGGGGTCCAATTGTTCCATAGAGGAAAAGTCATACAGATTCGTAGTGAAATGAGGATGAATAAATTATGACACTGTTAAGTATTTAGCTCTTTTTAGGAGCTGAAATAAGTTTTCAATAGAATAAATTTTGAACTAAGTAATTGAACTAAGTTTTAATAGAATATGGATTGTTATACTGGCTTCCAGGACTATTATTTTAATATATAATATTTAAATTTTTGCCAATTTATAAAATAAACATAAAGTACAATAGTCCTCTGTTGGCAGGAGAAGTTAGTCAGATGTTCTTGTTAATCCTGAACCCCTCTGGAATTACAAACAAGCAACTTGGGGTGACAAATGAATGCCAGTGGGTTCTGCGGTTTGTGTTTTTCTGCACACAGCTTTTAGACTCTCTGTTTTGAAATCCACAAACACACTGGAATTGGAGAAGTCAGCTTTAGATCTTGTGTCTAGCTTGGTGGACAACTAGTCTATGAATCTATTGGTTTTGTAAGGGAGATATTCTAGCTATGAAACGTGGTCTGTTTAACATCAAATCGAGAACTAGGATTTGGTATGAGGTCATGTAATTCTGCAGGATATTTTTGATATCCGCTGTACATTGAATATCGTACCATTGAGGCAAAAAGTGGGGAAGGAAACGACTGTTGGAATGAAGATGTCTTGCCTTCTCATAGTATTCACTTTTTATACACTAGTCAGCCCAAGCTTTAGTCCTTTAGAGCTTTGAATCTTCCTCCAACCCTCCCCCTCCCTTTGCGTCAAAGGTCAGGTTTTTGACAAGTCTGTAGAGAAAGCCGACAGACTAAATCCTCTCATTTTTATTCATACAAATACAGGTTTAAAGACGCCACCTGGTAGATCCAATACCAGAGCTTTGTTTGATTGACAACTCTCTCACTTACCCTGTACTCCTAGCCTGTCTCGTTTGGTTTTCAGGTACTAAAGAAATTCCTGCTCTAATAAGTCAGACCACACCACCCGATGATTGGATGTCGACTGAGTTTTGTAGTAAACATTACAGTGATACTTTGATCGCTGGTTCTTTTCAGGCACTTTCTGTAATCTCTTCATCTCCTGAACAAAGGGCTGTGGATGAATCCTTTGACTGTGTCTTCTTGATTAAGAAATTTGCCATGCCTTTGACAGGCCCTGAGTACAGTATTTGCAAGTTCTTGTCTCCATATTTATGTATATTTAAAACTATACTTGACACCTACTACACATCATGTTAAGTCATTTCTGCTTGGATGTTGTGAACTTTACCCACAAGGTTGCTAAGCAATTTGGGACAAACAAAATTAACTGGATCAGTAGCAGGAAATTATAGTCTGCTTAAGGATAAAAGCCCAGTTTTAAGTCCCCTACAATTTTTAGCATTGTGATTTATTGATTTTATGAAGGGGGGTAAACATAGCCACTTTAAGAATGTTTCCTAACTCTTTCCCCGACAAAATTTCCGTCATTTGAGACACGCTTTTCTCGCCATTGACGGATGACTGACACATCTTCTGAAAGAGTACAGAATCTTTGTATCGAAACAAAGGTGAAAAAGAAGCAGAAACAAGCGATAGCATATGTAAGCAGATGCATATGAAAAATAACACTATCTATCATCAACATTAACCGCCATATAAATCAAAATGGCCATAATGTTACTGAATGATTTGTCAACCCAGGATGAGCTATAGGACTGTGCAAGCTTTGGGGGTGTCGATGGACTCAATCTACTCCATCTGTGTTTTGGTTATCTCTCTGAATCCGATCTGGATGTAGTCTGATTTTTCTCAGCTTTTTGCAAAAAATGTTGCTTTTTATGAAAATCTAATCTAAGCAATTTATCCAACTGGCTGCTGGTGTCCTCTGTTTCAGTCTAAGCACACACATGTACAGTGAACTATAGCTCAAGGTCAAGTGTGATCTGTCTCAGGCTAACAGCTGTGCCTGTGCTGGCGTCCCAACAAGGGTTTCTCCTGGGGCACGTGGGAATATCCTGCTCCTTTGAGGCCCTGTGGACTCCTCTGCCATTTAATGTGCTTATATATCATACCTTCATGAGCTGCAAGACTGCAAAAAAAAAAAAAAACACAGAAAAGAGCATAGTCATAAGTCTGATCACACTGACACAAATGCAAATGTGTTTACTTATGATGGCATATGAAGCAAATTAATTCCCTTTGCCCTTCAAGGAAAGTGAGAGGAGAACTTGAGGGTCTGCCACTCACACATGTCCTTGGTAACATCATCTGAGATGGCAAACAAATAGAAAGTAGAGTGTGAGTGTTCTCAATATCAATGTGATGAATGCTCCTGCAGGGAAGTCACTTAGGGTTTAAAGTTACAGAATAATACAGAAAGAAAGAACAGTAATGACTTACAGGACAGATGTTAGGAAATAATTTAATCATTTTATTTCTTTACAGCATGCTCTGCTTTCACATTCTGCTTGACTTTTTATTCTATATGCTCTATATTCAAAAGTCAGCATAAAATGGAAATTGAGTCTTTTTTTCCCCTATTGTGATGTATATCTTAGTGAAACCACTTAATGAACAATAAAAATGTAGGATGGGACTTGGTAATTGATTGCATCATTGGATCGTAGCATAGTTTGCTATTTTTGTGATGTTGTGTTAGTGAAAGGTTTTCATGTTATGGACAGCCTGGTGCCAGTAAAATCAGATTTTGTTTAAGATTAAGAATTGTTAAAGAGTATTTTTTTTAAGACTGCACGGATTAAACACATACTGTTATATTCCATAATTGTTTTTTTGTTTTTTTTTACTTGTCGGTTTTAATTTCATAATGAATTTGTAGACTCCAGGTAGTTTAGGCTAGAGGTAGTTTAAAGGGATCCCATGGTGTTGAGACTTGTATGGCTTAATATAACATAAATGATGTCTCTTACTGAATTATGTGGTAGAAAACCCATGAAAGATCTACGTTATTTAAAAAATCGATTTTATATTTGGACCATGGGCGGCGCCATTTTGTTTGCGTTCTAGGTTGATGACGTAGAGTGGTTGAACTCCTCAATCAGCTGGCGTTACCCGTTGCTATTTTTACCACAACGCAACTCGAAAATTGTTTCAGAGTTAAACAAAACAAATGAATTGCTTTGTAATTGTACTTAAAACACACTCAAACATACATGTGAACACAAACTCACCTACACAAGTCACAAACAGATCGGCGGGCGCGCACACACCTAGGTCAGCGACAGACTGCTCTGTCTCAATCGCATGCATCATCACCAAAACATCCTGCCTCTCTTCCTCACGTTACTTTATCCCATCGTCCTACCTAGATATTTCCCTCTGCTGGTCACATTAGGCATTACAGTTAATCTACTATCAACAGTCTATCTAGGATATCAACACAGGGAATAGATTGAGGGTTATGTATGCGCGCACGCAGTGCGTGCGTGCGTGTGTGTGTGTGTGTGTGTGTGTTCGCGCCGATCTGTTGGGGTGTGTGTGTGTTCGCGCCGATCTGTTGGGGTGTGTGTGTGTGTGTGTTCGCGCCGATCTGTTGGGGTGTGTGTGAGTCTGTGTGAGAGAGAGAGTTTGTGTGCACATGTATGAGTCCGTGAAGTCGGACAGCTGTTTGTAAATCGGCTGTACACTCGTTATTGCGGTGGAACGTGAGACTGAATGACTGCACTCGAACATGTCCACTATGGTGTCGGACAACACTACAAATGTCCGTCCCTTCAAATAATGCCCTATTTAAGGGTATAGGGTCGATTTCAGATTCAGCCCCTGTCGTGGAGACTGAGCAGCCCAACATCTCGATTGAGACAGAGCCTGTCGTGTGCGCGCCCGCCGATCTGTTTGTGACTTGTGTAGGTGAGTTTGTGTGCACATGTATGTTTGAGTGTGTTTTAAGTATAATCACAAAGGAATTCATTGGTTTTGTTTAACTCTGAAACAATTTTCGAGTTGCGTTGTGGTAAAAATAGCAACGGGTAATGCCAGCTGATTGAGGAGTTCAACCACTCTACGTCATCAACCTAGAACGCAAACAAAATGGCGCCGCCCATGGTCCAAATATAAAATCGATTTTTAAAATAACGTAGATCTTTCATGGGTTTTCTACTACATAATTCAGTAAGAGACATCATTTATGTTATATTAAGCCATACAAGTCTCAACACCAGGGGATCCCTTTAAAAAAGTAACTAAAGCTGTAAAACTACTTGCTACTTTCTAAATTTGGTCCTTTACATAAGATGTGTTCTTGCATTCCAGAGTAGTCCAGACAACGTTATCAGCTAATTGAACCAAAAATAAATATTGATGCCAAAATATATAAGACAATAATAGTCAACCTCACTGAATTCAGCAGATAGATAACGGTTGGCTAGTCGACTAGTTGTCCAACAACCATTCCTATAGATAAAATGATGTGACCGACTGTCACATTCTAGCGTTTCCGCTGAAATTACCTGGAACAATTTTTCCCGGTAACTCTATTGCTGTCTGCGTTTCTATCACAGTTACCATGAAGATTAATCCGGTGGTGTAGGACTGCGCGATTTTGAAGTTCCTGCTGAATTGTCCCTGCCTTCTCAGCATCCAACGTATTTATTAAACTCCATTGTTGATTTAAATAGCAAACAACTCTTACTGCACGCATAACAAAATATTTTAAAAAATGGTGTTTGAAATAAAATGCTGTAGTCAACTAATCACAATGCTGAATGAACTCAACCAATCAGCATGTTCAGCACCCTGAACTTCCTGAACTTTTAAAAAGTACTACCTTGCAAACAGGGACTTTCTAAACTTCATTTAGATCCTGGTCCCTGTGGTGGAAACACACCAAGTACAATCCTAAAGTCCCTATTTCCTGGGGAAAGTTCCTGCAGTGGAAATGCAGCTTTTGTCTTTAATCCTACAAAGTGATCAACAGTTATCTGTCACTAGAGCAGACTTGATATTCGCCTTGTGCTGATATTGCACTATATTGTGATACATGCGTAATGCCCAAACTATTATCATTTAATCTCCAATGCTAAGCTGAATATTTAAAGGTAAGGTTACTGTCTGATGTGAATGTCAAAGAGATGAGATAGGAGCCTAACCTGTTGAATAGCGAGAAGTTTACTGGAAGGAATTTACGACTGCTGTTCCCTGAGGAGAGATGCCTCCTTCTATTACGCCCAATCTGCTATCCTAGGTTTCCATCACAATACAATTCTCAACTGGCCCCAGATCCTCTTCGCCTTTTTTCTGTCTTAATGAGAGATGAAACGAGAATACTTGCTTATGTTTTAACCTTGTAATTTATACCGCTCATTACTTTCAATTTCTTTGATTTGATAATTGTCATGAGTAATTTATTTTTGATTATACATTTTATGACTGATGGATAAACCTTGGGCTTAATATCCCAAAAAGTGACCCTATTTGTTACGTTGTCTTTACAACCTAACAGTAACATTGGCTCCAGCAATGACATAACATTACTACCCCCCCCCCCCCCCCTTCATTGTCCATTACATTAAATGTAGATTGCATAGAAAAGACTACTGTAGCTGCAGCGCCTATACTTGAATAATGAAATGCATTGCTTGAAGTCGTGCGGATGCTTTTCCGAAGGTGTGTTGAAGTGTCACTTTAGCTCTGTAAATCCACAGTACATGCTTCATATGCAAGTCATCCGTCCCTGTGGTAAGTTTAACACCCACAGCATTGTACTGGTGTCACTCGGGGTGGCAGCATACTCATCATGGCCTCTGTCCCGCTGTAATAAAACGCTCCATAAGTCGTGATGATGGATGCTTGTCTCCTCTTTGCCAAGCAGCAACCCAGCGCTGGTTAGTAGCTGTAAATCTGGCCAGTTAACAGTGTTCTAACCGGGGACTGACAGTCAGGGCTTAGGCCCGGTGTTAGGTGGGGATGCAACTGTTGTCCTGTTTCAGAGCTTCTCAACAATGTGCTGAGTGCACGGAGAGGCCAACACACAACTATTAATCATATTCTGTGCTATGAAAGGCTCACGGGGCGGGAGTATGTGTTTTGAGGAGTTGAAGGTACCTTTGGTGGGGCTGGGATGTTGACAGGAATGGAGGACAAGAAGATGGAGCACAACAAGCCGGCTGACTCCATGGAGCTTGTCCACAAGCCCAGCCTAAACATCTAACCCCACCAACCCCGTGCTATAAAGATGAAACGTTAAAAGGTGTGTGAGCTGCAATGTTAAAACAATTATACGGGCCAGAGAAGTGCAATTATTTACTCCTCCTCTCTCCTGTCTTTTTCTAGAAATTTGAGAAAGCTTCCATACAGTGTGTTACAGGTTAAAGATATGATTGGGAGGTTTTGTAATGCAAAATAAATTTTAATTACGGTATGCCAGTACCATAATGGTTATCAGTCAATATAAGATATTTATTTATAGACATTTTATTTTTGCAGTTCACCATAATTTATTAACATGCATATTTATTTATGCATTCTCATTTCCCCTATTTTTACATTTAGATTGCTTTTGTTATTAGCTAACTCTCACGGTAATCTTTAAAAACACCAATAATTTAGTGACGCTTTTAAATGTTATCTTTAGCAAATGAATATTCGTTTTATACACTGTACTTCATACTTGGTTATCAGGCCATACCCTGAAATAATTGTCAGCTTCTTGGTATCAGCCAGAATTTTAATATCAGTTTGTTTTGGGCCAGTATGTACTTTTATTTTATTATTATTATTATACATTTTATTTAGCAAGGATGTATTAATCAAAATTTGCAGTAAAGATTTTCGATTGATCGTATATGCAAAGACACTGTCCACCCTTGGCTTATAGTGATTTAAACTTTGGAATGTAGCATTTTATCAACAAAACCATTTTGTTCTGCCCATTTGTCTAATTTCCTGCTTCATTGATAGATCCTGCCATTACCTAAACATACTGTTGTTCTACATGGCACCGAAGGAAAAATTGATTTGTACTGGAGGCTCTCAAAATAGTCAAGCTCATCCTGTAGAGATTGGCGAAGACATGCAAATTGACTCAAGTTACACTGGCAGCTTTTGTTGTGAGGTCTGCAGTAATCCCTCATCAGCACAGCAGATGATGATTAGCAAACAAGACTGCTTAATTACTTTCTGCCTTCTGAATTAATATTACTCTCATGTAAACAGACGTTCTGCTGATTTGAAAGCACTGTTTGTATGCAGCATAAAATGTCCTTCAAACTGGCTTTGAGGACTGAGAAGCTCATGATGGGGAGTTTTCTTCAGTGAGATGAAAGACATTTTGCTCATAGAAAATGAGGACCATTTAGTTTTTTTTCTCTTTTTTTTTCTCTTTTCTCATTAGTCATTTTTTTCAGTGGTGATTGTCATTACTCTAATGCCGGTTTTTGTTACAGGTTGCCGTTCAGTCTGATCTACCATCCTAATGTGAGATGTCAGCCTTAATTGGCAGAAGGATTGAGTGTTTTTATGCGGCTGTTTTGGATTTTTATTTAATGTTGTGTTAAGCATATTCTTATGAGGTGGTAATTGGTCCAGGGTTGAGAGACTTGTGCTAGACGCCTGCTCACTTTGTTACTGCTGAAGGAGAGGGCACTGGCCCCTAATAACTCCACATTGAGAGCCGAAGACATTCTATAACTGAGGGGTATTAAGGTGGG
This sequence comes from Pseudorasbora parva, assembly GCF_024679245.1. NCBI lineage: Eukaryota > Metazoa > Chordata > Actinopteri > Cypriniformes > Gobionidae > Pseudorasbora > Pseudorasbora parva. The sequence goes on along the minus strand of NC_090188.1, from coordinate 9,308,060 downwards.
TTTTGGGCCGTTTCAACACCTCTGCCTTCGTCCCACAACACTTTGTGTGGTGACATGTTGACGGGACAGTCTGCATTACCAGGACTTATAAAATGACCAGGTATCTGTAGTTTCTGCAAGTGCCATGTGCTAGTTTTTGATGTGCAAATCGTACTGTTGCTATGTTTAACCAACAGGAGGCCAGGGTAAATTTAGCAAATGCTGGGTGGCTCAATTGTGTTTTTTTTACGGGTTGTTTTTATCAGCTGTATTGTTGCTGTCTCTTGCCAGTGTGCTTTCACATCTCTGATCTATCATTTTGGAGAGCCCATTTGTCATAACAGAGAACTGCCGTCAAAAACGCTTTTGTATCCTCTTGAATCCCAGTAAACCAGTAAGGTGCCAAGTTAAGACTAAGAGAATTAAACCATTTGTTTTTATTTTACTTTGAGTCAAGTCAAAAGTTATTTGTCTTTCTAAACAAACTAAGTAGTACGCATTCGTCTTGAATTAATCATAAAAAATAAATGAAATCTAGGAAATCTGTTCTAGCATTTTTTTTTTTTAATTACTCTTAAAAGGATAGTTCACCCAAATATGAAAATTGTCCTATAATTTTCTCACTGTTAAGCCAGCATAGGTGTATATGACATTCTTTTTTTAGTTGTATTAAAAAAAAAAATCTTGGCCAAGCTTTATAATGTCAGTGAATGGCAGTCCAAAATTTGACGACCAAAAAAAGTGTACCGCCTTCTGTATTCAGCTTACGAAGAAAGTGTAGCACCCCTTACAGTTTAAAATGCTTGTGCTACTTCGTTTTTTTTTTTTTTACACTTTGTCCGACGTTCGCAAATAAAAAAAGTTTTATGATTGGATGAAGACTTGTTGAAGAATTTTTGGCTGCAATTTATAATGCTTGGAAGAGACAGGCCATATTTTAAAGGTGCTCTAGAATGATTTGAAACAATATTTGAAATTGTTCTCTGATATCTAAATAGAGGGTATTTGGCTTACTTAAGGTCAAAAAATGTCCAGATACGGTTATACAGGTCCATTTACAACCCTATAAATTGTCCCTAGGATGTAATGCTAAAACTCACAGCAGTTCAGTTGTTCAGCGAAGCAGCTCGTGAGTCCTGACAGAACACGGACTGACTGAATGACACTTTAAGCAGAACATCTTAAATGGAGATTGATAAAATGCAGCCTACTTGTTTATTGGAGTTTTCAGATCATCCGCGCGCGTGTGCATATGCTTGCCAGATTGTACATGTTTAGGTAAAACACCGGATAGTATGTGTTCTTTTCACAGAAAAGCTCTGTTTGGGGGATTTAAATTACTGAAATATGGCAACCGCACGAACGCTCTCCATTCCCTCAGACAAAACCAGTGATTTTAGACTCGTTTTTTTTAGTCAAAGATATTGCATGTTTATATAACGTTAGTCACAATGTAGGCTACGCAGTGACTGTGATGTACTCTGAAATACAAGCATGCAAAAACATCAAGTTCTCAAATATCTACGGTTGTATTTTGTAATACAAAATAATATTAACCTTTGTCATTAGACACACTATTTAGTTTTGTATGGTGCTTGGTGTTTCCTATTGTTACTGTACTAGCATCTTGCGTTATCTAGGCAATGCTGTCTCTCTAAGAAACGTTCAATTTAATCAGAAATTGTTTAAACAGTCAATAAGTGGATAAAATTGCTACTTACTGCTTGCAGGAATATTGCCACTTTCTTCAGTTAAGTTAAAGTTGCTTGAAATGGGCCGAAAACAAACAAACGATCTTGAATTAAATTTGTGGTATCCGATTATAAACATCAACCATGACTGTTAACATTTTTTTATCCGTGGGAAGGGTAGAGAAGTCCTCACGTCCCCTGCACAGCTTGGAACATGACGTGTGTCCATGAGAGCAGCTTGTTTACCTGCAGTCCTGATGATTCGGATCCGTCAGTTCCGCCCGACAATGCACAGTTTCGGACCTACGCAAATGTTGGGGGCATATAAATGATCCCCAATGCTTGCGTCACGGTTGGTGTTATGTTGAGAATCACTTATTTTTCCGTGGTGTTTTTCATGCACAAGATTTACATATGAAGTAGGAGGATATGGTGTTTGAGACTCACAGTATGTGATGTCCATGTACCGAACTCTTATTATTTCACTATGGCAAGGTTAATTACATTTTTCTTTCTAGGGCACCTTTAAGTGGCACAAATGGTTTCAACTTTAATAATAACAATAAATGTTACTCAGGCACCAAGTAACCCATTGTTTGTTTTTGTTTTTTTTATTTTACCTGAAAAATTACCTGAACAGTTTATCATATTTATTGCTGACTCTTGCTCTTTGTTACCAGTGGTGTTTTTGGTGGTGTTGTTTTTTTAAAAAAATGGGAAACTAATTTGTGTCATGTCAACACCCCTTTGTTGTTTGTTTTCAGTGAGTTTACACATGTTTGCCTGAGGCTAGAAAAAGATGCAAGTTCCATGCAGGAGGCATACCTATAGGTGTTGGTCACACTGAATCTCACTAAATCTGACTCGCATGTAGGCCTGGCTAAATTAATAGAAAGCTGCTCTGGTTCTGACTAAAGCGATCACCCTTTGATAGGTGTAAAAAAAAAAAAAACCTGATATCAGGTAATGTACTTTCTGGTTTCTTGCATATGGTCAACTTACAGCTAACCAAAATTGTCTGTAATGCCAAAAGAGGAAAGGTACACGATTACCAGTGTCCGATTTCATTGAGGATTGTAGCATTAGAGCAAGAGAAGAGGTTACTCAGATTTTAATGACAATGGATAGTCTTATGATGTTGAGAGGGTTCTCTTTTTTTCCAAGTCTGTTAGGCTGGAGAAATCAAAGCGCACAGCAGACCAGCAGTAGACTAAGCCCTGGTAGAGGGGGAATGGTCTGGGATGGGGGGTTTGCAGAAATAAGGGCCAATATTAGTATTTCAGAGGCAGCGCCTTGCTTGTGTGGCGTTCAGATCTTAAGCCTAGGGCGTCCCTGTGCGAATCCCAGACTGCCTTTATGGACTGAGCTAATAAACCTCTCCACACACACGCACACACACCCTGAACACAGCTGCTTGTTATTTCATGCCCCATAAGGACCCTGTGACCACGAACATTCTAATACACATTTCTAATTAAATAGGCATCGATGTGTGTGTGTGTGTGTGTGTGTGTGTGTGTGTGTGTGTGTGTGTGTGTGTGTGTGTGTATGTAGAGCAAGGAGCGAAACAAGACAGTTGGACTTGAATGCGCGCACACACACACACACACACACACACACACACACACACACACACACACACTCACAGATTGACAGGCTTATTGGCAAATAAAATTCAAACCACTCTTGCCTTGTCAATGCTAGGACAAACACTCCCTCAATGTCACACACAGCATACTCAAAAAAGCACTATGAAAAAGATTTCATAGTGAATGTTGACTGTGTTTTGTCACTGTTGTTTCCTACGCTTAATCTAGGCCTTTCATATAATTTTTTCATTATTTGACTATTCATGCGTCCTATAGAAAGATAGTTTATTTTATTTAAAACACTGTTGAGTGAATCCCTGTTTTATTGTTACTCTTATTCATTATCGTTTTTTTCAAGAATTTGTCATTTGAAGCATTGTATCAAGAAGCCAAAGTTATATTTGGATAGAGATTAAGTGCATGAAGAGGATACCGGAAGATCATGTGTATTATTCGGAACCAATCAAACACGCTTATACTCACTGCAGCTAAATGTGGCTGTCACTCATCTATTGAATTGGTAATCCGATTCTGTAGCAGTACTGTTTCGGATATTTACAGGGGTGACCACATTGTACACCTGTATTCACTCCTGGAAATCCAGGTGCTGACAGCTGCATTAATATTAAATACAGTACATTTATTATGTACATAACTGGACAGAACATGCAACTCTTTGACAGATTTTGATACAATTCTTGTTGCACTCTCTACCCATTAGTTTAGCGGTAATCTATTAATCTATTAAAACACTGTTCTTCACCTGGATGTCGGGTCCACTTGAAGGCCTCAGCAAACATCCAAAAGTGATTTTAAAAGATATTTAAAATAAGACAAAACAAGCATTAACAACATTAATTCAAAATCAAGATATCATTTTTTTAGTAGAAAATAAATTCCAGATGTCAAAACAGCTACTAAACCTAAGTTACTAAACCTAACGACAAAAAAATTATAAGTTGTTAATTCGTATTAATAATTCATACCCTTATCAGCGTATATGGCAAGGCAAGTTTATTTATATAGCACATTTCATACATAATGGCAATTCAAAGTGCTTTACATAGAAAGGAATTAAAATAAGGATAAAACATGCATAAGAAAAAGAATACATTGTAAAGAGAATTGTAAAGATGTAAAGAATACAATGTAAAGAGAATTCAATATGATGAAGTGGTTTCTGACCTGGGAAAAAAAAAATCTCCATGGGCATATTTTTTATAATGAATAATTTTTCTAAATAATTTTGGTAACATTTTGGTATGGTGAACACATATTCACTATTAACTACGACTTTTGCCTCAATAAACTCCTAATTTACTGCTTATTAATCGTTAGTAAGGTAATTTTTGTAGCATTTAAGTTTAGGTATTGGCTAGGATTAAGGGATGTTAAAGAAGGTCATGCAGATTAAGGCATTAATATGTGCTTTATTAGTACTAATAAACAGCCAATAACCTAGTTGTATGCTTGCTAATAAGCGAATAGGTAATAGTTTATAACTGAACTTTAAAATAATAATAATAATAATAAAAAAAATCTAGAAAAGAAATGGGTCTTTTGAATATTGTTGCTGACAATGGGTGGATTCATGTTAAGAACCACTAGTCTAGAGAGGAGCATCTTAACAAGACATGTCGACATTGGTTTACTAAAAATTGTTGGATGTCAGTGTCTCCGGTTGCTAATATTTCTTTCATCAAAAATAGCTCACACCCAAATGGCATCCATGTTTCTTATTTACAGCCATGAGACATCAAAACATTTCTGTGGTTATCACCATGTCAACCAGCACGGGTTCAAGAACGAGTCCTATATTTCATGCACATACAAACTCATTTAGGGCCTGTGGGTTTATGAAGGCACATGAGAAGTTATTTAAAACACATTTAGTATATTTCAATATTTTTCTCATAATTATATGTTGTAAATGGACCTATGATTTGCTTAGAATCAGATGTGATTATTTTTTGGTCAGTTTTTTTTCAAGGCTAAGAAGTCTTTATAGAATTATTTATTAAAAATACTTAAGGAAAAAAATGAGTGGGAAAGAAATGGCTCTAACAACAGAAATAGTTTGGAGATGTAGCACACGTTTTGAGCTTCCCATGCTAAAATTTTGAGCCTCTGGGTCTCCTATGTCAAGCTGTGGCTGTCACTCATCCCTTAAATCATCTTCTTACTCTCTTCACCTAATGAAAATAACTCCACTCTTTATCTGAAGAGGACTGTGTGGGTTTTTCTTACTTCCAACTTGAGTTTCTTTAAAAAGACATGAATACTATTGTAAAATATACAACAGATGCATGGAATATCTCCACGTCCTTGTTCGATGAGCCAGTGTGTTAACGGCACTTCATTAATCAATGTCCATGGAAGTCGTCCAGTGACGCCCATCACTCTCAATTACTCTTCATTGAAATGCTGTGACAAAGCTCAACCGTACGATTAAAGGCCTTATGGCCACTGTCGGCAAAGAACAGAACGCTGGCAAAGTCAATCACATTCAAGTGGCCTGGCATTAAAAAAACAGCTCCTATTTTAGGCCAGCAGCTGAGTTTAGAGCAGAGCTCGTCGTAAAGGTGACATGGGTCAGAACTTTCTTGTCGCCGTCGGGGGAGAAACAGGCGCTCTCAGATGATTAAACAACTGTCAGCCATTCGTTTGAGGGGGTGGCTGCATAAATATTCAATCGAAAGAGGTGACATGTGCGGCCATTCTTCTAAACCTGTTGACGAGCCCTTCTTAAATAGAATCAGATCAGCGCCGCCGATTACAAATTTTGACAAAAGCTGTCATGCTGACAGGGACAGGAGACTGTGGCTCGGGCAGAGACCCCACAGCTGACCGGGGGACATGCTAACAACCTCGGACAACAAGGAGGTGATGACTGCTCTGGAAGCAAAATAGACCTGCTGGTACACTGGCGTGCCAACGACCCTCCCCACGTGCTCATGCTTCTTTTACTGCCTTGCATGGTGCTGTCCAGGCGTTTAGCCTTCCACTCATAGACAGAGACTTAAAAGCATTTGAAGATTGGACATAATGCTGCAAATAGTGATATAACTACAAATGCAATATATAGGGTGGGATATATATAATATATATATAAAAAGTAATAATACATATTAAATATACATACATACATACTTCACCAGCCAAAGCTTTTTTTTACTCAATTAAACAATAGTCATTGCATACACATTATGTAATTATCTGAAATTTCCATTATTTCAACCAAACAGTCATTGATGCAAGGTAGATCCAAAATATTTAATGTCAATTCTGAATCAAGAGTTAAACTCAATTTTAAATATGCCATTTCCACACCAGTGCATCCATATATATATATATATATATATATATATATATATATATATATATATATATATATATATATATATATATATATATATATATATATATATATATATATATATATATATATATATATTTCCGTTGTTATACTTAATCTGTAGATAAATGTCTATAGATTTAAATAAGTAACTGGAGTTTATAACCGCGATGAAGAAAGGGTCAATAAAGAGTCTGATAGATATATAACACTAGGAGTTATGTGCACATTATCTCTTTTTGTGCCTTGAAGTTTTAAATGCGGAGCACTGCTCACTGAGACTGCATGTTGCTTTAAAGCACATCATTCGGTACCAGGGATGTGCATGAGCGATCTGTGCCACTCTGTATTGGAGCCTTTCATACTATGATAGTTTAGTGCGCTGAAAGATTATTAATAGCCATCTTGTTCTGTCTTATCTATCATATCTTGTTGCACCATTAAAAAGCTGCACATTACATTTAAAAATTAAACATTTTAATTGTATAGTTTTTCTTTTCTACAAATAGTTTTCCATGAGTGTCTTTTATAAGAAAATAAATAATTAGCTGATTTCTCCCCTCACCTAGGTTGTAATATATTTTTTTGTCATAATTATAATTGTTTATTTTTATTAATTTGTTGTTTTTCTCTAAAATAAAGAAGTGTGTTAGTAGATTGTGTTCAACACATACAAATGATAATCAGTTCCACACACTCAGAGGTTTAGATATTCTACAATGATCAAGAAATAAACAGCACTGCTATCAGATTGTTATCGGCTGAGGCTCAGAATTTATTTGAAATGTGTTGATTAAAGTATGAAATTTACACCGATCCAATGTGCACCTTGAGATCCCCTAGGAAAGCAGCATCTACCAAAAGCACACGTGAAAAGCTTCATAGTATGTTTAGCGCCAGTCTTTGTAACAATTGGTAGTTGTGTTTTGACTGACATAGCTGTTTGCTTTGCGTCTCGCCCCCCGTTGAGCTGCTCCGGTATGTACAGGTCAGTCTTTAGCCATTCCAGTTATTCACATAAGCCTGTGTTGGTTTTAAACTGTGAAAATTCCTGCTAAACTGGCAGTGCTGCCGGTGGTTATGAGTGATGAAATCTTGACCCTGAATTTATGACCTGGGAACATGTACTGGTGTCTTTTTTCTTTTTTTCTTTTAAGTGGGCTCAGGGGTGGTGGGGGGAGAGCCCAGTGGACTGAACTTGTGAACCAGTCGGCTGCCTTGTTACCGTTTAGTCAAGTTTAGGTTGGGCTAATCCTGGGCTCAATGCACAGATTCCATCAAACTCAACAGCACAGATATATGGGTCTGCTCTCAATATAGCAAGCCAATAAACAACACACTTCTTTTTGCAGGGTGGTGTTTGTGCACTGAACAATGTAGAAAACGGCTCAGACTACTCAATCTTTAAGGTTCTGTCATCCTGTAGATTTTTATATTTTTTTATTATTGTTTTTATGTTCGCTCTGACATTTTGACCTGAATCTCTATAATTGTCATTTAGGGTGTGTTTTGTTCACACTAGGCATGTTTTGGTCAATTTAAACCCTGGTGCAATTTCTTTGTTGGTATAGTTAATTTGAATAAGTATGAAAGCTGCCATCCAAACTCTGGTGTGCACCAAACAAGCGGATTAAGATTGCTAAAAAAAAGATGGGTCCACTTCCAAATGAACTCTGGTACATGCTGCATTCATATATCATTGGAACCTCACCAAAAAACAAACCATCTAAACAAACCAAAAACAGAAAGTTGAGACCAAAAAAGGTACAGAATGCTCATGCATACCTGTTTTTCTCGTCATAGTCGGGATGTTGCCATCACAGTTCAGGCAGCAGATCTTGGGTGGGGGTTAAAATACCATCATATGCAGTCTACAGACATTATATGGGCTAGTGCATTTAGCCCAGCAAACTGCATTATTTTGGATGTTCAATAAGTTCCATCGTGAAATATACCTCATAAAAGCCAACTAATCAGGTTGTGAACATATCCATATGCCTTTAGGATTGGTATCTTTAGGTTCTGTGATTTAAAAATACCAATCTGAATGCTAAGCAGACCAGGGCTAATGTTTTTTTTTTTTTTTGATCCGGACCAGACAAACCTAGTGAACCGAACTATAAGTGTGAACACACCCTAAAACAAACTCTGGTGTGATTTTGAAAATTATTGTTCATTTAAAGTTTGAACGCTGACATCTGAGTCATGTTGCTCACCAAAAAAGGTTGCTTCCAAAGGTACTCTGGTGCGGTCACAAAATATACGTCATAAATCCCTGTGGTTGTTTTGTTTGTATGTTTAGTTTCCGTCTTAAAAATGACAGTGTGAACTCTAAGCAAACCAGGAATAAATGTATAGTTTTCTTTTTGGTCCAGACCAAAATACCTTCTGTTAAGGCAAACTGTTAGATTAATCTTAATGGGTAGTTTATCTTATGTCAATAAAGAATCACAAGGAACCGATTGTAAAAGTCCCACAGTATTTGTCAGATCTCCTTTTCTTCTGCCTATGATTGGCCATCTCTTCCCCAGCACGCTTTCGGCCATTTTCTTTTAAGGTGACAAAGGGGATAGCCAATTGTTTTTCTGTTTATCAGAGGTGACATGACCATTGGCGCAAGTGGGCGAGGAGGCCCACTGTTGCCATAGCTAAATATACATCCCTGACAGCTTCATAATAGGTTCCAGGAAGTTCAGTTGAAAATAAAAACAAAGCAACATTTCTAGCTGATTGGTTTTGAAAGGCCGTTTTTCCTTGCTGAATGGGAAAAATGTGGACTTCAGCATTCCATGGCAGTGATGCCAGTCGGATTGGATAGGCGCAGCCTTGCGTGTGCAGAACGAACAGGCTGAGATGGAGATGCAACAGACTGCAAAAACTCGATATATGGGAAAGTGTTCTGTCACAAGGCACAAAAGAAACAAACACGCATGATAAATACAAGGATTGGATGAGTTTGTTAAAGTACGGTGTAATTATGTACAGTTCTCTTTTACGTAGTTCATCCAAAGAACAAAGAAACAATATACAGTTGTCTTTGAATTGTCGTGCGGTTAATAAATCCATATCAATGTCATCCTTTTATCTCGGGACTGGCTAAAAAAAAAACTGGGCTAGTTGACAAGTGTGAAAGGGAATGAGGGTCTCAATTATGCACTTATAAACTAAGCCTAGCAAAGCCTGTAATGTAAGCAACATTGTGTCAAGTTTAGTCTGAAATCTTCAGTGCATTGTTGGCGTGTGGATTCTGATACCCTTTAAAGAGTAGCATTTTTTTTCAAATGCAGTTTTTCAGACAAATATGTCATACAATGTTAAGTGTGGAAACCTTATATACTTATGCATTTTTTGTAAATTTTGTAAATTATTATTTTTTATAATGTGTTGGTCAATGTGAATAATACAGTCTTTTTATTTTTAGTTAATTTAGTGATTTTGCGACTAGGATGGGCATGACCGATTGCTTGCGTAGTGCGCAGACGTCTCGTCTTGATCTCCATTTGTTCGAGACATTCTCATGTGAAAGCGGAGCTTGAATGTTTACAAACACCTATCTTACTGTTGCTATCTAGGAAGAATTTTGTCATGAATTCATAAAGATAATGCACTCCCTGGCCAGGGGCCCATGTGCTCAGCTGTCCCACATTACCACACAGTATGGTGGAAGAGCCACTTAACGCCGGACGGTTTAAAATTACCGCTCTGCTGGCAAGCGGCTGCAGTATTCTGGTCCACCACCACTTCTGTAAATTGTGTTTGTATTTCTTTTTTGCTTCTCCGGTTTGGGGTAAATTATGTGCTGAGAGATGTTTTATGACAAACAGCAAGCCCCAGGGAAGTGCACTTTAGACATCACTAGAAAAGGTTGAGATGGGATGGGAATTTGGCTCGAGTACTTTTGCTCTTCAAACTCTCAGCCCATGAATGGAAACTAAGAGGGAGATGAGGCCATGCACGAGTCCTCAAGTCCTTCCGTAATTTTTCTTCCCCGGAACGGCTCTCCCAGCGTTGTGCGCGCGCACGTCTCTGTGCGTGCCGGTTTGTTTTGAGAGCTATGGTAGTTGAAATCGGCATAGCTGATGCCAGCCTCGGCCTGTGGATAGCACTGTGTAGTCTCTCGCCCCTCTTTCCATGCAAGACTGCTTACAGTACCGCAGACATGCTGACCCACAGGGGAGTAATTTATGACAGTTGTCGCCTTGGTCTGCTAAGCTGCGCAGGGCATTGCCCGCCACTCTCAGCATAGCATTTCAATATCCCGCTGGGAGTACACCCGATAGGCTTTAATGTTTGCCCACTGTGGAGACCCTGTGGTATCACTGCACAGAAATGTGGTCCCCGAGCCTGTGTTGTTCAAAGTCACCAGCTGTTACCATGGAGAGAGATACTGGCACTAACAGAAGTTTAGTTCCTTTGGTCTTGGTGGATGATTACACTCTGATTGTTCCTGACAGATTGCTTTTGTTTTTCTAGTATTACAATTGCAATGCTGTATAGCCATTACATTTTTTTTTCCTTCAATATTTTTTACAACTTTTAAAAAATCTGTATACAATTATATAAAAAAAAGTTTAAAATGTTTGCCTACATTTTTTTTTTTTTTTTTTTTTTGAGTTTTTGTGTTGTGTTTACCGGTAGTTTAGTTTTCATTGGTTTGGTGTAGGGCTGTCCCTGACTAAATATTTTTTAGATTTGATTAGTTGACTAATCACACGCTTATATTAAAGGGTTAGTTCAACCAAAAATGAAAATTATTTAATTAATTACTCACCTTCATGTCGTTGGACACCCATAACACCTCTGTTAATCTTCGGAACACAAATTAAGATATTTTTGTTGAAAGCTGATGGCTGAGAAAGACTTCAGATAGGCCTCCATTGGCATTCAGTACATTTCCACTGACCCACTCACAAGACCCATAAAAGGCACTAAAGACGTCTTTAACAAAGTTCATCTCACTACAGTGGCTGTACAATAATTTTACGAAGTGACAAGCATATACTGACGCACACACAAATACACTCTCTTTAGTTGTTCTGTTGAAAGAAAGGACTGTTGTTTTCTGCTTTTCGGCAAATCATTTGTGCACTCGCATTTTTCTTTTCTTTTTTTCTATCCAAAGCTATATCGGCGACATTGAACGCTCCAGCATCTGTGTTTAGTGCGAAAGCTCACGTGATTGCTGCCGGCTCACTGTGCTGCGTATGAGCTGCTTTGATGCGATTATCATATTAACTGACTCATAACGTGCAATGGCTCTCAGCCTCTCGAATTTGCAGTGTATACCCGCCTTATGCAGACAAATGCCAAAGTCGGAAGCAAATCCGTGCGCGTTCACTCGAGTGACAATCACGCAGTGTGAATTATCAAAGACGCCTTCTGAGAGGAATCGCTGATGCATTGCAGACCCCCATGAGATATTTGGGATGCTAAATATCTCTGGACCTGTCTGCGATTCAAATTCTTGCTGTGACAATTGTATTCTGACTGAAAATTACATTGGCCAATACAATGAGAGAGCAAGATACATGGCACCTGGAAGTACTGGGAGGAGTTATAGACCAGAATATCAGTATTTTGCAAATCAGCATACAGACATTTTGGACCGAAAGCTTCTTGCAGGCTATCATTTTTAATAACAATTCCGGTCTTGCATACACGTGAATTTGCGTTATTTCCTTATCACTTCTCACGTGTGTTTGGTTGGGAAACGTAGCTTGAGGACCAAACATAGTTGTCGGCGATTCTTTCTATTGTAAAGTCCTGCAATGTGAACCCCCTATCGCCGATCCATCGTGCAATGTGCAAACAGCAGCAACTGAATTCTACCTGAGATAGTCATGCACTGTGAAAAGAACAGTAATCCGACGACTTTGTTGTGCAATGTGAACTTGGTATAAAGTGCTGTTTTTTTCCACAAACTTTCACAAAATTCCGAATATCTATTTCTGTTGCAGGTTACACACTGATCATAGTGCAGTTTTCTTTCAGTGGTGTCAGTAAATAGAACAAACGTAGCTAAAGTCTTCTGATCCACGACTAATCAACGCAGACCCCTAATATGTAAGTACAGTCACTGACTCCCTCACACTGTAGGAGAGTCCACTCAGGACTGATCAGTTCAGTCCCCCCATAGCTGTTCATTAATGCTGTTCTGCCGTGTTTGGGCTGTTCCTCACTAGGCCCTCTGCCCTCTCACTTGCTCACACACACAGCAAACTGAAACAGCTCAGATTAAGATTAATCCTCCTTAATGCACCGGCTCATAATATAGTCATTAGGTGACTTGAGCCTAATCCAACCCATCTAACCACCGTGCTTTATAAAACACACACGCAGGATTTGCTGTCAATGCTTGGAGGCTGGAAACACAGCATCACGTATAAATACAGGCCAGTCTGACACTTAATACTGATTAAGGCTTCGCTGAATGGTGAATGTAAATGAAGAGCTTGTGCAGAGTTTGAGTGTGAATGGACAGAGGGGCCTTCGCTGGGAGGAAGCATCTATGTTGAATTAGGTGACTTCATGCAGATAAGAATAGTTCATCCAAAAATGACAATGATCTGTTTTCAGCAGTCCTCGATTTAATGATAAAACTCAGTGAATAACAATTTTTTTTGGTTTGTTCACACTACTTTTATGGTATTTTATGGAACAGCCATGGTCACCATGAATTATTATTGTACCATTTGTGAATATTAGTCTACAGAATCCAATTTTTGCTCTACAGAATAAAGGAAGTCAAGGAAACTTTGGAAATAAGAAGACATGAGGTTTAAGGAATGACAACATTTTTATTTTCAGTTTGAACGGCTATGAATCCCTTGTGCTCTAGCTTATAGTAGTATCAAGATAGTAGCAGCAACACAGCTGAGAGAGAGAGCGAGAGAGCGAGAGAGTTCAGCTGTCTTCTGCTGCAGTGAAGAGCCCTGGTTCAGTCTTGTTGAAATTTTTATTCATAATGTATTTAAACATACTGAATGGTCTCGGAGTTGTTTACTTGTTATGAAAGCTTTGAACTGATATTGATGAATTATAAGAATTTTTATGCTCTATTTATTATAGTAGATTAGAGTGCATTTTGAAAATGTACCTGTGAAATAAACCAAAGCAAATAAACAAAGGGCTAACAAAGCAATCAAAATGGATATGAAATAGCCTGTATGTTAGGCAGTGTCTTAGGGATCTATGTCAGTCCCACAGTAAATGACAGGAGTTTTTTATGCTACGATTCAAAAGTTGTTTTGTTTGTTTGTTTGTTTATTCAGCATTCAATGCATTATATTGTTTAAAATTGACAGTAAAAACATGTATAATGCTACAAAAATATATCGCAAATCAGCATATTAGAATGATTTCTGAATGATTTCTGAATGATCATGTGACACCTAAGACTGGAGTAATGATGCTGAAAATTAAGCTTTGCTGTCACATGAATAAATTACAATTGATTTATCATCATTATAAAGTATATAGTATAAAATTCTTTTAAATTGTTATACTATTTCACAAAATGTACAGTTGTTACTACATTTGTAACCAAACAATGCAGCCTTGTTAAGCATAAGAGACCTTTTTCAAACACATCAAACAAAATTACAGATCCCAAAGTTTTGAAGGGTAGTAATATAAATCATGATTATGACATCGTGGCAAAATGAGTTTTTTGTTTTGTTTTTGTTTTTTACTACAGAAGCACACTTTTCAATCTTTGTTCCTCCCTCTGTATAGCGACTCAAACCGTGGTCTAATTGTAGGCAGGGCTTGTTTTAGTATGCGCCACAGTGTCTTGCTAACACAGTAGCCGAGGCCTGTTGTCTAAGTCTACAGTGCGTGGTTGCAGGATATGCTCTCACGCCCCATGGGAATGCTATTAGTGTGGAACTGAAGGAACACAGCAGGTGAAACAAATAAGGCCCAGATTTTTTCCCCCTCCCTTTCTCCCTCTCGTCACCTTGCTTTTTTCCTTTTCTTGCTCCCTTGTTGTGTTTTCTCTTTCTCTTTCAGTCTCTCCTTCCCTCATTCTTTCCATGCAGTTGTGGACGATAGTCATCAGGAGTGGTGTGAAATGAGCTCTGAGCCAGAGCATGTGTGGTGATTTATCCTGCCGAGCTGACCGCTCTGCCAGGCTTAACCCCTCGCTGTACACCATTCAAACCCCCCGCGGACACGCATACCCTCACTCAAGACACACACGAGGGTATCTGCAAGGGTACACGTTCAAAGGATGCGACGGAAACAGCGGGTCTCATATTTTCTGTTTGTTTTTCCTCTAAATAGAGGTGCTAATTTAGGGCTGCCTCAGCTGAAGGGCACACTGAGGGACGTCTGAGCTCTCTATTTCTAAATAAAAAGAAAAAGGATTGAATTTAATTTAATTAGAAAACCAAGAGTGAGTGGATTAAAATTATTACTGGGCAAAGAATGTTTGGTCTGTAAATGATGTTAACATTGATCATGTAGTCCTTTCTGTTGTCTGATAATGTTTCACAGGTACAGTTTGTGGCTTACATGGTTACAAATGCTACAGAAAAATCAAAACAGAACTTAAAGGGGTTATAACACAAACAGTTTCCATCAATCTCTTGTTTATCTTCAGCACGAGTGGTATTGCATCATTCATATCTCTGAAGAGTATTTAGTTTCAGGTTATTAAGAGACATGCGCTGTCCTGATTCTTTCAGAAAACAGCCGAGCTTGTGGAGGCGTGCAGTGGGTGGAGCTAAAGACACGCATGCACGTGCGCACACAAAATACATTGCTTGATCCCTGGATAACTTTTGATTTACTATACATTTGTGTTGTTTACGTTATATCAAACTAGGACTTGTTTTTAAAACTTTTGTCATTGAAATATTGGGAACAAATAAAGACACTTGCACAACTCCGCTAGCCTGACAAGCCAGACCCACATCAAGATGTTTGGTCTGGAAACTCAGCATTGACAGGGCTCAATCCGAGGGGCGGGATAAACGGTTGTCTTTCAAACGCCCTCTGCACGCGATAGGATAGCGCTACAACCAACCAGAGCAACGAAGGTGAAACGGAGCTCGTTGATAGATTATATATTCGCCGTATCTGGTCGGCAAAATCCGAACACATCTTCCCTTTTTAAGAATGACTTCAGTGCCGTTCTTTGTTCTTTTCTCAGAGAAAAGCTTAACTCCACGTCTTCCAGAGCCGCGGTCAAAGCTGATTCGAAAGACCACCGATCGCCAGTTTCTGTGTTGACTAAAAGCACGTAAGCAACTCGGCCGTTGTCATTGTTATGCTCCGCCCACCGACTCTATACACGATGTGATTGGCCCGACCACAGTTTGGCGTTTACAGCTCAGAAGTGTATTCAGAGTTGCTAGACGACACTCGCGGACAGATTAGATTTGCTGCCACTAGGGTGCGTCTAGAAGATTTCTAGGCTACAACTCCGCTGCTACTCCAGAAAAACAAATTGTTTACTGTTTTCTTAATATTGGGTTTTTTAGGAAGCTGAACAAGTATTTATTTAGTGACATTGATTTCGTGGTCTAAAAACAAAATGACAGCGCTTCCAACGTCTCCTGCAACCCCAGGTGGGCGCCTCTTGCTCTCGCCCCGGTTGATGTGCACACATACAAGGAATTCCGCCCCTTGTGATGTCATACAGGCCCATGATCGAAAGAAAAACCTTTCCAAAATGTATCTGAAACCTGAAGGAGTGTATTTGGCACAGAAATCATACGTTCAACTTGTTTTTTTAGCATGAAAATCCAGAGTGGGAGAATCAAACTCTTTAACGTTGTAAATAAGTCAGAATGCATGAAATACCATTAGGACCCCCCCCCCCCCCCCCCCCCAAAAAAAAAAGTAGTTGTGGTGTGCATCCTATATGATTTTATTAGACATCATAGTGCATACAACAACAAACATAGTGAGCCATGATGTCTGACTCACTCATCAGTTTGTTTGAGTCAGTCAAAAATCACTTTTATATTCACAATGCTTACTGTAATTCATGTTCTTCGAAGTCAGTTATATTTATATGGATTTTTGTTTTGCTCTGTGGTTTTATGAAGAGGTATTCTAGTAAGTGTTAGAGACATGGATGACCGTAATCCACTGAATTGCATCAGAAGAAAAGAATCTCCATGACTAGATACATCAGGAAAGTGTCATTGTAAAATTTGTAGCAGCTTTACATGATTAGTAATGTATCAGAACTGAAACTCATGCCACGTTGTGACGGCCACATCATTCTGCCACCATGTCACGCAGTAAATCAACTCTGAACGCTACTGGGATGCTTCCTGAAGACTTCCCACCACAGACTTATGGAGTCCAGGAAGCAACCTTCAGCAACACATTCCTCAGGAAGCGCTCGGTGGAGACACACACTCACACGCACGGCGGAACTGGAATCCGTATGCTTGCCATCTCTCAAATGTTTTAATTCAGCATGATAAAACATCCGTTATTTATAAGGTGATTGAGCGTAAAGTATTTTGGAGCACAAGTCCATCCATCATGGGTAGACAGCAAGCTGTGAAACTCATTACTGTACGCTCCGGCCTGCTCTTCACTGCCCGGCTCCACTCCACTCTGTGGTCAGCCGGAATAATGTGGCTTCTGTTCAAAGTATGCAGCATAAAAAATACATTTTATTTGCAGGATAACAGGTGCTGGCTAGGCAGGGAATGTGTACTAATGAAGTCATGGTTTATGAATGCATCATCTTTGGAGTGGGGTCTGTTACTCCCAGTAAGTTCCTAATAAACAAAAGCTGTTTTGTACCCATTAATAAATCTTATATATATTAAAGCCATGATAGATTAAATGTTTGGCAAAAGTTGTTTACAGCAGACGGATACTGGTTTTGTAGTCAGTATTTCATACTTTACATTATAACATTGTGATGTCTAACTTCATTAGCATAATTGATTTGACTGACAAAACTATTGCCTCCACTTAAGTCTTTATTTCTATTACAAAATAGTATAGATTTTAGTAGTATTATTAGTTATCAACCCTAATCTGAAAATAGTTATCAATTTAAACTACCATTCAAAAGATTTACACTTACCAAGTCTGCATTATTTGATCAAAAATAAAGTAAACAGTTCCTGTGATGGCAAAGCTGAATTTTCAGCAGTCATTACTCTAGTTTTCAGTGTCTTTCTAATACGCACATTATTATTTGCTTATTGATGATTTTTTTAATCATAGTTAGAGGGATCACCCAAAAAATGAAAATTAGCCCATGATTTACTCACCCTCAAGCCATCTGGGTGTATATGACATTCTTCTTTCAGGCGAATACAATCGGAGTTATATAAAAAAAAATGTCCAAGCTTTATAATGGCAATAAATGAAAGCACAAAAGTTCTAATAAAGCGGAGCAGTGTTTGTGTATGTATATGATTTGTCAAATATCTAGCCTTCACCAGACCGCCTTCCATATTCAAATTACGGAAAAAACGTACCTGACTCAACAGCGTAAGCATTTTAAATGCGAGAGGCATTTCATTTTCTTTATAAGTTGAATACAGAAGGTGGACTAGATATTTTTCTTTTATAAAGTTCTAAATATAGATATTTTTCTTTGAAAAACGCATTGCTTAACTTTAAGAAGGCTTTTGTTAACTCCCCGGAGCCATGTGGAACACTTTTATAATGGATCGATGCGCTTTTTTGGGCTTCAAATTTTGAGCTTCCGTTCACTGCCGTTATAAAGCATGGATTAGCCAGGACATTTTTCTTAAATAAAACTGATTGTTTTCATCTGAAAGAAGAATGTCATACTTCTAGGATGGCTTGAGAGTGATTAAATCATGGGTGGGACGAGCTAACACTTTTCTAGCAGTTTTCACTTTCGGGTGAGCTATCCCTTTAAACCGTGGAAACTAATTTGGATTATTTTCATGATTTCGTTTAGAAAGTACAAAAAGAACAGCATTTTTGAAATTTATAAATGTATTTACTATCATTTGATCACAGGGATCGTAAAGGTCTTTATCAAACAAACAATGATTTATTTCTCATCCACCCACGATTGATTGGCATATTATTTTTGTATTACATGGCCCACCCGATTTGTGTGTTCTTCCACAATATCTTGCTATCTGCTTCAGCATGTTTATTGCTACTGGTTAGTGATCCGAACACCTCCATGAGTTGGTGGGCGGGGATACTGAATTACACGTGCTTATTATTCTGTAGAGGCGTGTTTCGTGGCGCGATGACGTCAAGATGAGAAACAATCGTCTTCTGGGCCTGGTGTCTATAAAAGCTTTTCTTTGACTAACAAGGAATTTTTCAGCTCTGAAACTTGCTGGACATTCATATATTACCATGGCCTTTTATATATCAAAAGCTCAAGGGAAAGTTGATTTCTCAATTCATTGCCCCTTTAAAAATGTTATTGACATGCCCTGACCATTGTTATCAGCTGCATATGCAGAACCCTTAAATTCATCTCTCCCATTCCCACCTTTCCTCTTCCCTCCCCAAAGTAGAGTTCATTCTCACACTAGCAGCATTTCACCTCTGTCAAAACTAACAGCATTTGAATCTGCTCAAAATGACTGGAGGGTGGTTTAAACAAAGCCCTCCAGGTCAAAGGTCACCTTCAGCCCTGCTGTTTATTTGTTTGCCTTTGTCACTCAAAATCACTTTTTTTTCTCCTCCTCCTTCTCCTCCTCCTCTTTTTTTTTTTTTTTTAATATCGGCCTCAAGGTGCAGCAAACAAATCCCTGGCTGCCCCTCGAGTGCAGGGGAGAGTGATGAGGTGGAGGAGAGAGAAGAAAAGTCTGGGATTAGGGGTGAGGGCTAGCTAAACAGGCCAGTTGTTTATCTTTGTGCAGTGAAGGTAGTGCTGTGCTGTCATTTTCTCATTCCTCACATAAAAAAACACGCTCCTCCTCATGCTCTGTGCTCCCGGTCAGCAGTGCTTTAATGTAAGACCACTTTTCCAGAACCCTTTTTCATTAGCTTACTTAATGTTAAGAGCTTTGATCTTGAAGAACTCTTGATGGATCGCAAGTCACATTATGTATGATGGCCTACCCTTTCTCTCCTTCCCTCTTTAATGCCTTTGTTACTTTTTGCTTGTGCACATTTATAAGTTGTAGTCTGTAAGATTTTATGTTTTTAAAGTGTCTAATGCTCATCGTTGCTGTATTTATTTGATTAAAAGTACAGTATTTTTGCAATTTATAATAGCGACAATTAACTCAGTTTTTAGTGTCACATGATCCATCAAAAATCACACACTTTAAAGGGATAGTTCACCCAAAAATGAAAATTCTGTCATTAATTACTCACCCTAATATCGTTCGACACCTGTAAGACCTCCGTTCATCTTCGGAACACAAATATATTTTTGTTGACATCCGATGGCTCAGAAAGAATTTAATTGACACCAATGTCATTTCCTCTATCAAGACCCATAAAAGGCCTAAAGTGGTTTTTAAAGAGTCCATCTCACTCTACATTCGCTCTACAATACTTTTATGAAGCGGCGAGAATTAGTTTTTGTGCGCAAAAACCCCCCCTAAATAACATCTTGTATAGTGATGGGCCGATTTCAAAACAAAGTTTCAAACGTTATGAATCCGTGTAGAAAGTGACAGCATGGCACAGAGATTTTGAGTGAATCAGTACGCTGATTGATAACCATTCGAATCTGTTTTGAAATCGGCCCATCATTATATTAGTCGTTATTTAGTTTTTTTGCACACACAAACTATTCTCGTCGCTTCATAAAACTATTGTACAGCCACTGTAGTGAGATGGGCTTTGTAACGACATCTTTAGTGCCTTTTATGGTTCTTGAGAGAGGAAATGACATTGGTGTCAATGAAGGCCTTTCTGAGCCATCAGATTTCAACAAAAATATCTTCATTTGTGTTCCGAAGATGAACGGAGGCCTTTGGGTGAACTAACCCTTTAAGAAAAAAAAAATCTGGAAAAAGTACTGCTCATTTTCTGCTAGGATATTATTAGCTTATTTTACACACTAACCCACAACACTTTTGAAAATGGATTAAAAAAAAGGACGGAACACCAGTGGAAAAATATTTTTTCTTATTAACAGTGAATTGGACCCTATTTTTCAAGACTTTTTTTTTATAGTGTATTAATATGCTCATTTGGTGCTCAGAAACATTTATCATCATCAATGTTGAAAACAGTTGTGCTGCTTTAACATTTTCATGGAAACTGTGATTATTGATGAATAGAAAGTTCACAATAACAGTTTTGATCAATAGAATGTATCTTTAGTTGATTTGACCTACACTACTATTTAAATCAGCAAAGTTCTCATTAAGAGCTCATGTTAGTTTTTACTTTGTCAATGTTTTTTTTTTCTTTTAAATAAAAAAAATTCCATGGCCAAATGACGAAATCAAAAATACATTGAGATCCTGCGTAATATAAATGCAAGCAATATTTCATCCTTTTATTCTAAAATACAGCTTTGATCTCAAACTGTAAGGGGAAAAATTGTCAATGAGTTGCTTTGGAAGCTTTTGGAAAAGTTTTAATTTCTCTGGGGCTTTCAAATTGCCTGTTTAGGTTGTGGCGAGCATTGTTCGGCGCATTTATAAAACACCACTGTGGGTTGTACTGAACGACCATATGGAGTTCCATAACATTGTTACAACCTAATTGCCCTTTTCGACAAGTGCCAATTTTCTTCAAGAGGCAGGAGAGAAAAGAGCGGACGGGCCAGAGGAGCGTTGACATGCGTCAAACTCCTCCCCGCAGATGGATCAGGCTGTGGTTGGGGCCTGAGATGAGAAGTCTCCCTGGGTTTGCTTTAGCCGTGCTGGCCTTGTTAGCTCGTCCCATCTCTTGCAGTATTAGAGCAGGCTACTGGAAAGACCCGGCTCTAATTCCACTAGCAGATCAATAACCATCAGTGTTTGGTTTTGGGCTGCTGGCTTGGTCACGGGATGCTCCACCCCCCTCCTCCCCTGCTCGCCCCCATTCGCAACCCTTGTAGGCTCGTTTTGTTTGGAGGTAATTTTCACTGTGAGCTTGTGAACTGTGTCTCAATTGAGTCTCAGTTCGCACTTGTCTTTATGGAGTGAGTGGGCCAGGAAGGTTTGACGCACATTTATTCTTTCTTTAATTCAAAGAGTATAGATATATCATGCAATTTCCAAACTTTAAAAAAAAAAAACTCTTATTGGTTACATTCATTATTTGGAATGACCAAAATCTTTCATCATTTTTTGAGTATTTTTGTCTCAGTAAAGATATATATCACAATATAGTTTTGTTTTGTTGTAGCTTTAAATATCTCAGACAGCAGGACATATACCAAAGAGTAACTTCAAAACATCGTTTTCAACACACTCAAATGTATATACACTGCAAAGTTTGTGGATGGATAACTGTATTTAAATGTGCGATTTGAATCTGAAATTGTGATAACTGACAGTGATAACCAATGGATGAGATAAATGGAACACCTTTTTTTTATTTTGTTTTTTTGGTACTGACTACTGAAGTTTCCGTACCGTGACAACCCTACTTGTAAAGCAAACAGCATAGCTGGTTTCAGTCTGATGGAAGACACTTGGCCCGTATAATTGTCTAAAATATGTGACATAGCAGTCTGACAAATTAAGTTATTCATTCTTTTGTGATTAAATTAAACAAACACAAAGGCCCAGCAGGTCTAGTACTGAGAGTCAGCCACTGTTTGTATTACCGCTGCTGTAGCCTGATCATTTGCTTCTCTGAATAGCTGTGTCCCACACACATACACACACACACACGTCTATAAAGCCTTGTGGAAAATTGCCTCCTCTTGTATGTGTGGTGTAATGTAGCTCTTATGGAATTCTGATCTGTCAGTGATGCTTTAGTTACATTTACTACAGGGGGAAACTCAAACAGTTTAGGAAACTGGATACTGGATCATTTGGGTAGTTTTGATCCTCTATTTTATTTTCAATTCCCGTGAGTGTAGAAGAATATTCAAAGTCTCTAAGTAATCACCTACTAATGCTGTATATTGTATAGGAGTAGGTGGATTGTCATATTTATATCATGGTACAAATGTCAAAATACAAGTTATTAATACAGTTATTTTTGCTTTTTGCTGTGTAAATTCAACAAAAGATTAATTTTTTTAAATAACTTAGTGGTAATGGCATATATATATATATATATATATATATATATCCACTGCAGTTGTACCTTAAAGTAATAAATAAAAATTATTGTATTAAAATAATTAAAATCAAGTCTTTTTTTATAAATTAAAATATCTAATATAAAGATGATGTTCATGTCTGCCAAATGCATTAATTTAACATAAATGTAACAACAAATTTGTAAAAAGTTTGACGTCATTCAAAATAAATTCACATTACACTTTGTAGAAAATACTTACTAAAGTGTATCCTTTATCTCTTCAGTAACCGTTCAAAGTGTTTGATAAGTGATTTGTATCTGTTTTTATTCATTATATATAGTCTGATTAAGGGTCTTAAAAACAAAGCGCATTGTAAAAATAAAAGTTGCAGAAACATCACATGGTCAAACTATAAATGTGGTTAATTTTTGTTTCTTAACACAAATGTTCAGTATAGTTTTGAGTCTGAATTCTGATTGAATTAAGCTGTGTGATTAAAAGGCCTGCTTTAGCTTCACCTCGGGATGCATTTGAATCAGCGTGTAACAGTTTTAATGTACTTTCTTAATGCTGTTCTCGACATTGCATTGTTATGTACATTTATAGCTCAGACCCTCAACCGCTTAAACTGTGCTCTGTTTTAAGCTCTTTCTGCACCAGTGCCAATTGATGTGCATGTGTAATGTGTAGCGGCGGCATCTCCTTTAGGTGCTCCCAGGGGCCAGAGAGTCCGGGATATTTGTGGAGGTACCAGTCACACTCGGCTGCACAGGCTGGCTGTTAAACCAGTCTCAGTCCACTCTTCAGAGTTTAGATCTACAGCAAGCACAACAGAACAGACCGTTGCGCAGTTTCCAATGCGGTGGGAAAACTGGATATTTTACAAAACTTAAAATGCAGTGAGAGTGCCGTATTTGTGCATTATGAAGCAGTAAGATATCATGGAAATGAGCCATAGCCTCTGTTTTTGCTAACAGCTCCTCTGCTAGTTATGTACAGGCACAATTGAATCTTAAGGGAGATTGTTAGGAGCCGTGCCGTGCCGTTGCTCAATTCTCTGAGCTTGTTCTCCAAGGACACGTACATACTTGGAGACCCAAAACCCTTAGCCGGAGCATACATGGATGGGTGACCGACTTTAATCCCTTTTTTATTTTGGTCAATGTCACACAGAGGTCACCCTGGTTACTGTGTGATTGTCTCACCATCATGGTCCAGCACCTCGATTTCTTTATTTCCCTGCGTGGCCCTGGAGATTGCGCTGAAGTACCGAGTCATATTTAGCCTTTATTTAAGAAGATTGCTGCACGTGGGGGGAGGACGAACTACGGGCCGCCGATGGCCGGCCAGATCAATACAACACAATTGAGTTCTCCAATCTGAGAGACTAGCTGCAGTGAAGGTGGCACTTATGGGGTGATCGCCTTTGATGAAGACTTTATTAGCTTCTATTGACAGATTCATTTGAGATCACTCTCCCTTCATTGCCACCACTTCACTCCAGACTCTCTCCTCCACTGTAAAGTAATATAGTCTAAGCCCACCGTTAAAAGTTTCTGGGTTTGAAGAAACGCGTTGACAGCAGAGTTGTTTTGTCCTGTGTTTTCGAAGCTTCGCGACTGTTTCTTCGGCTTGATTTCAAAGTAACTTATGTTATTCTTCTGCCTTCCACGATTTCTTTGGCTTTTCGTGAACTTGGGTTAAGTGGTAAGCACTTGAGACCCTTGTTATCAGATACTGCAGCACCGTCAAAGAGTTTTCACTGTAGGAATGGAGCATTACTGAGCTTTCCCCCCATGAGAATACAAAGAAAACATCAAGTTCCCCAAAGAAACTGCGCAACAGAAGATTTGCTTTTGGAAGGGAGTCTAGAAGCAACCTGGCCTCGGATAAGACAAAGTGTGGAAATTTTCAAATGATTTAATATTTTATCTCCAAACAAGCCGCAGGCGTATTAGATATCACAAGCTAATACTCAGCAGTCATATGTGCGCTCTGTAAAATTGGCTGAGGCTCGACTCGGGCTTTGAAGTCACAAGTTGTTTTTTTGCGTCAAAGTAGCTGTTCGGGGGAACCCTAATCCGCCCAGTATTGCTATGGCAAGCTGCGCCTCGGCCCGACACTCGCAGCAGGTTTTCGTGACTCCACTAATTTTTCCATTGTTATTTTACCTGGTTTGTATTTTGTAACCCTCGCCCCCCTCTCGCCGGCGTTCTCAGAGGGGCTGTTCCCCGCACCCGGGTGGATTGGCCCGAGGTGCTTTCCCATCCACAAATAAAGAGCTCGGCGAAGATAATGAAGTATGTTGCATCCTCGGCTGCAGCTGTGTTTTGTTGGCTCTGTTAGATTAAGGCTTTATGTGTGGTGGACTCGGCTTATTTCTTATAAAAGCTCATCAATAAACTCAAGAGCTGCAGGCCTAAATTTGTATCGTGCAACTGGCCGTTTATTTCTTGGCCTCTGCTCTTCTCATCAGGAATTCGTGTACGGGATGCACTGTGCAGAATGTATCTGAATTTTCAACCTTAATATACTGCGTTTTATGCTCTTTTAGTATAGAAAATGGAGCTCATACTCGAGGAGAAAAACGGAGTAAAATATGCAATTTGGTTCAGTTGCTAATATTTATATTGCCAGAAAGTGAGATGGAAAGATCTTGTAAAGATCTTTCTAACAATATAGCTGACTAATTACACGTGCACATAAATATTAGTTGCCACTCTCCCAATAATATTTCTTAGTAAGATGATGTACTTGATGTACTTTTTACGATCAAAACTCAAGCATTGTTATGCATTACAATGAATGATGATTGAGAGATGCACAAATAAATGTTTATCAAAAGCCTGATATTTGATATTCACTCACATTTTAACATAAGGTTTCTAAAAAAATATGGATAGTTAAGTACATCTAAATTGCTTAACGCCAGTCAGTTTTCATCTTAAAATATAGCTAACATTCTAATTTACTTCTTACGTTTACTTTATGCAAATTAGTAAAGATTTCGCAGCAAAAAATGAAACCACAAACTGTACCACAAACTGATTGGTGAATTTTAAAATTATACTAAAAGGCCTTTGACTTGATAAAAAAAAGTATACGTATCAACAGTGATGCCAGTAATATGTTACTCTAATCTGACTACTTTTTTCCAGTTATGAGTAATCTAACGCGTTACTATTTCCAAACCAGTAATCAGAGTAAAGTAACTAATCAAAGTCACTGTGAGTTACTATTCTAGTCATTTTCCTTAGTAAAAAATAAATACATTATTTTTGCTTTCTTCTTGCATCTCGGGGGAGAATATTTTTTTCAGGAAATATTTTTTTAATTTCAATTTAAAATTGTTGATGTTACAGTTAAAAAATGCACTTCCAATAAAGTGAGTGTTTGCAAAGACGGTTGTCATTTCTATTTTGAGGAGGCAGGGGTGTTGTCAGCAACTGCTGAATGTAACTAATAAAGTAACTTGCAATCTTACTTAGTTACTTTTAAAATCAAGCAATCTGTAAAGTAAATACGTTACTTTTCAAAGGAGTAATCAGTAATCAGATTACTTTTTCAAAGTAACTGTGGCAACACTGCCTATCAATCAGATGACAAAAGTTGATCATGTAGTATGTAAAACAGGTTTTTCAGCAATTTTTTGATCATGTTGATAATTTAGAGGCCTTAGGGCCAAATTTACTAAACAGGACAAATTAGCATGAGAGGGCAATTCCAAAAAAGCGCTGATGGGAGTGGAAAGTTCTGCGTGTGATCTACTGACGACATGGAAATTAAAGAACAGACAGATCTTTCCATAATGACCAACACAAACTACCAGTTAGCATCTGGTTAAAGATGTGCTTTTTTGGTGGCGGTAAATAATATTGCACACACCAGTAAATTGACGAGCAGCAAGTGCAAACCTTAGTAAATCACCTTGCATGATTAATTTAAATACTCTCCTCCCATAAATTTGAAAGGGAAACTCCTACAAATGCATATGCAATAAGGTCAGCTGCATAAATAACTCTGTCAACACCTTTTCAGCGCTAATTTTCCACTATGTGTCTTGAGTACATCCTGATAGTAGTTTAATGACAAAAGAGGGTTTGCACTGGCGCAAGCTGTTAGTAAATCTGGCCCTTAGAATAATACTAAAATAATCTTGGTTGCTTTTTGTTTAGTTATCTTTACCTTTGTTTAGATTGTTTCTAACAAGTGACAACTGAGCCAAAATATATTTTGAGCACTTTGACATCAACAAAGATCCTGAAGTGTTTTTTCTTCTCATTTGAAAAACTATTTACTTTGCATTTTATTTTCATGCACCCTTAATTTTGTCCTTGCTGACGGAGACCCAGAACAAATCTGTGATGAGAGTTGATTCATGAAAATATTAAGCATTCTACCCTTGATTCGTCAATCTCACTTTACCTAAAAATTGCATTTCTACACATTGTATCGATACTGGGAAATACAGAGAAAAAAAAAATAGTATTACTCTTACTCTGTTTCCAAAAAGCGGTATCATCCCTAATGATGAGAGAGAGGCTTTAATTTTCCCAGCAGCTGTTACTTCAGCAGGCTAGCAGCAGAGTCCTCCCACCCCAACGAGTTCAGTCATTTTCATTAATACTAAATCCTACATCCTACACAGCTGCTTTAAACAAGAGCTTTTGGAAACAGAGTTGTAATAAGATACTCCGCTCTGCCAAGGTGAATAAGAAACAGCCCTCTCTTAACCCCCTCCCTGGCCATACCTTTCTGTCCTGTTGCATCTTTT
The DNA here is from genome assembly GCF_024679245.1 of Pseudorasbora parva. Lineage (NCBI taxonomy): Eukaryota > Metazoa > Chordata > Actinopteri > Cypriniformes > Gobionidae > Pseudorasbora > Pseudorasbora parva. The sequence goes on along the minus strand of NC_090188.1, from coordinate 9,280,546 downwards.
TTACATGTATGCAACACAGATTCGTAATTTCAGTGGCGACGCATGTCTTAAACATCATTGTTCATGTATATAGCAATGATTTATAAAGAACATAATTATTTTTAGCAATTGAACAATTTGTCCTACATACTGAAAATAGTAACTGACTAGTGTCTTATTCATCATGTGTTTATGTCAGTAGGTTGAATTGCTCTCCTCTGACCTAGAGACTTGTCTTTTGTAATTCTAGATCTTTCCGATGTGGAACCCAATGTGTTTCTTAGACCTTTCCTGGAGGTGATCCGCTCAGAGGACACAACTGGACCAATCACAGGCCTTGCTCTCACATCGGTCAACAAGTTCTTGTCTTATGGCCTTATAGGTAAGTTGTATTTTTTTTATTGTGCCTGGAAAAAACTCTTGCTCCAGAATACTACATACCAAATCAAATGTAATTAAGCATGTTTGCCATATTTTCTCTTATGAGTTTATATGTCATTTTTATGCAGAAATATGAATACATTTAAAATATATACACAACCGTTCATGTTTGGGGTCAGTAAGTTTAAAAAAAACGATTTCTTTTTATTCATCAGCGATACAATGTATTAAAATGTTTTGCAGCATAGCCGTTTTCAACATTAATACTAAGAAATGTTTTAGTTATTTTAAATTGTAATAATTTACAATATTACTTTTTTTTTTTAAACACTTTTTCCTAAACCCATATGATGTTCTTTCATCTGTGAAACATCTGGACGTCCAAAGACTAGCTTATTGGTCAACGCCATCTTTGAATGCACTTCTCAGCATGAGTGGACTGTATTTTCGAATTGACATGGGAGAGCTTGTTTTGCAGCAGTTGTGATCGGCACAGACTGTCCTCTTCCTTGTTAGGGAAATATGGCCAGATCTTGCCAGGGTAGGTTCAAAGTGTGAAACCAGTCCAGGCCTCAGTTCACGATACAAGCAGTCTCTAGTTGTCTCCCCCTTCCTATAACTTGTCAGTTTAAAAAAGAATAATGACAACACTTGTCAAGCAGCTGTAAGGTTTGCACAACAGAAGGATGGGATTACAGATGTTGTAAATGACATTGTAAATAACATGATACAGTGCAGAGTGGATATCGATCTTTTGTCAAAAAATAAAAATAAATGAATATTCATAATTTACAATTAATTCTAGCAATAAAAATCTCATTTAAACCTGGAAAAAAGTGTAAGCATTTTGAAAATCTAAAACAAAAGTAATGCCTTAAAACCAGCAAAAACGTTTGAAATCTTATTAATGATTCTTTAAGACTCTATAATATTCGCACGCACACACACGCACGCACTTTGTCTGATACCGATAATTTTTTAGATTTCAAAGCCAATAACCAATTTGCTTAACCAATAAATCCAAATTTTTATATCATTTGAGAGCCTTACTACAAAAACAAAAGTGTCACAATTAAAAGCCATGTCCCAAGCACACAATTATAATGTTCTTACTTCTTATTATAATTTTATGTAGCTTATATGATAGCACATGTTGCACTTAACTGCACATAAATAGTCCATTATTTATCAGCAACATTAAAATAAAAATGAACATACAGTATATGAGACCCTGGACCAGAAACCAGTCATAAATCATTGATTTTTCTTGTATGCCAAAAATCTTTAGGATATATTAAGTTAATATCATATTCCATGAAGATATTTAGTACATTTCGTACCATAAAACATTTATTAGCAGTAGTAATATGCATTGCTAAGGGCTCCATTTGGACAACTTTAAAGGCGATTTCACAATATTTCGTTTTTTTTGTTTTGTTTTTTTGCACCCTCAGATTCCAGATTTTTAAATGGTTGTATCTCAGCTAGATATCCTAACAAACCATACATCATTGCAAAGCTTACTTATTCAGCTTTCTGATGTATAAATCTAACTTTTCAAAACTTTAACGTTATGACTGGTTTTGTGGTCCAGAGTCACAAATCCGCCAATACCGATATAGTGGCAGGCAGGTATATAGTGCATCCCTATTATATTGAACTGAACAGATCCTGACACCCTGAGAGCTGCTGTCACCCCAGATGCACCCTTGTTCCCAATCCTCCACGATGCCAGCATTTCTCCAGGAATGGTTGCTATGGAAACCTGTACTGTAGATCTCCAAATCTTAGCCCCCTTAACTTGTAGGATTAGGAATAGTAGTCACACATGCATATTTTCTTGAGTACAAAATAAGTCATGTTGTCAAAACGTACTAGCAGCAGCACACTTGGCTGTAAACGTCTTTTTTTCAAAGCAATTTAGTGTGCTAAATTGAGACGTTATTTTACGAATATTTGTTCAGGTAAGGCTAATACTTTATAAATTAAAATACAATTCACTACAGCTTTCTCTTTTCTTTTTCTTATTTTTCCCCCCTCAGAAACGCACAGAATGAACTCTTTTCTTTTCCAGTAGAGCTTCAACACTCTTTCTCACACACATTTTATTTTTCTTCTGTCTCTCTCTCATGCACAGAACTGTGCTAATCCCAGGTGAGCACTCCTGACGAGCGTGACATATTAATGCACTCGTATGAGTGTGTGATTAAATGACCTTTAGGTATGTGAGAGGCTGTGTGCTGACTGATGGGTTATGCTCATTCAGACTGCACTAATCTGCCATGAAGAGTGACATTATCATTACTCCCAATTAGCATTCCATAGACATACAGCAAAGCCACACACTATAGGTCTTACATTAACAGCTCTGATTGATTCACAACTCACTGCGATGCAGGGGTCTTAACTTTGGATTTTGATTATAGACTGTAGTTGATCACAGGCCCTTCATGTTGTTTTATAGTGTGGTTTGTGCTCCAATATTAATATTATTGATTTGTTTTGTTTAATTTTTATTTTGTGTCACCTGCAGAAGACATTGTCAGTTTCTGGCTCATTCGTATCTTTAAACAGTTTTCAGTCTGTAAGACTATATCGCAAATGTAGGAAATGCGTGTTTTCTTAAAGGGTCACTGCAGCAATTAGCATATGGCTTTATATCAGTAGAAACCCTGGAGTATATTCCTCCTATGATGCAAATTGACGATATTTGCATCATAGGAGGAATGTTTGGCTAAAGTCTAAAGACTACAGCCAGCAGAGGGAGCCATTTCCGCATGTTTTGAATTCGTGCATGGTGGATGGAGATCACACTCAGAGCTCAGCTCGCAGCTGCAGGCACTCATTTAAACGGAGCTATGGTGAGCAATGTAAGTCTTTTAACTTTATTTTTTAAGCTTGCAAAGGCATGAACTGAAACGCGCCAGACTGAACTCGCGTTGTGAATGTATGGGGCGAGTGTAGTCGCGATTACCTCAGCTCTCATCACGAGAGCTCATCAGCTCATTTATCTCACTCCTGCAGTTAGTGCTCAGTGCTGTGAGACTCGCGCGGTGACTCACTCATTATATTGAAAAGACACGTTCAGTTTTTAATTGTAGTGTCTTCTCCAACTCACAGTAATCAAGTTGGTGGCTTTGGGAATGGCCTCACAGGGCAGCGAAGCATTCTGGGAATTGTAGTCTTTGTTCCACATGAGACAAAAATACATTTTCTGTCTTTTCTCAGTCTAGAAGGCACCAAATTCAAAAGTAATTTCACATTTCTACTACATTGATGACCCAGTTTAAATACAGATTCATCTTCCCACCGCTGAAGTACCCCTTTAACAAATCAATTTACATGACCCAAACTGGGTAAGGCAAGTTTATTCATAAAGCACATTTTATACACAGTGGAATTCAAAGTGCTTTACATAAAAATTATTTAAAATAAATAAATAATAATAATCACAAGTGCATAGGAAGTGGGAATGACAATAAAAACAAAGAATAAGACATTGATTAAAATTGACTTAAAATGTATTAAACCAGAAAGAATGAAAAGAGGACACCTAGATAAAGTCAGGTGTCCACAGTAGCATGGTGCTCATTGAGTAATTGCACAGCTAAACAGATGTGTTTTGAGTCTGGATTTGAATGCGGCTGCTTTTGGAGCACATCTGATCTCTTCTGGAAGCTGGTTCCAGCTTACGGGTGGCATAATGGCTAAAAGCGGGCTTGCCTTGCTTTGAGTGAACCCTTGATATTTCTAACTGACTTGATCCTGATGATCTGAGTGATCTGTTGGGTTTGTATTCATTGAGCGTATGTGCAATGTATAGGCCATTGAGTGATTTTTAAACAAGTAAATAGTGCATTTCTAAATGTAACTGGAAGCCAGTGTAAAGACCGGAATACAGGTGTTAAATGTTCAGACTTCCTGGTTCTGTTTGGAATCCTGGCAAACTATGCACATATATTCTATACTACAATATCAAAGGAATTAAAGAATATCTACATTCATTCATTCATTCATTCATTCATTCATTCATTCATTCATTCATTCATTCATTCATTATTTGAATCATTTGTCAAATCAAAATTTGTCTGAAAAATGTATTATAAATAATTAAATAATTAACCTATTAAAATTGTTATCTCTGAAAAGCTTTTGTGTGTAGTCCTGACACAACCCAAAGTTTACAAATGGACAGAAGTATGTTGCTGGTCCCAGGAATATTATTGGTGTTTTTGAGTGACCGTTCAACTCACTGCTGTTTCAGTACAGAGACAGAATACTGACATCTATTGGCCAGAAACATAAATGCAGTGATCTTTGGTACACTTTATGTTGGTCCCAATAGGGAGTTGTTAGGCATTCACCTGTCCTATGTCAGTTTATTGAAGTTGTGAGAATCTCTGCTGCTTGTAATTTTGGTTTAAGCTAACTGATCTCACAAAACACTTTTTCCTATTTTTTCTTTTTATCATATGCTGGGAGTTTCCTTTTTTAAGTGGAGGAGCATTTTAGCTTTGCTCACCAAGAGGCACAGCATATGATTTTTATCAGTCAACCGCACCAGGACTTCCCTGCTGTTCTTCCCTCTGTACAGTGAGACCTGAGCCCTTATGTCACACTGGGAGGTCTCACTGTCACCACACACACACACACACTCCGTGAATTTGTTTAGTGAGGGCTAATTCCCCTCAATCTCAGGCCTGAGGTCGGTGGGCTCGGGGGGACGGACGTATTGACAGATCCAGATCCCACTTTTCCCACTCTCCCTTTCCCACTCTTCTTTTTCCCAGGCCGGTACTCAAACCAAAAGGCTCACTTACACAGCCACTTATCCCTCTAAAAACTATGACAGCCAGCACACACAAACCCATGTACATGGAGCGTTTGGAAATGTGCTTTTCAGATCATACCTTGCTTTAAGTTAGGGACTCACTTAAAAACAAGTTGCAGTTTGTGACATGATAAACGTGAATACGATTTCGTGCAGATGGACGGGATGCATTCTATTTAGTTTTTTTGGCTAAAAGAGCCAGGTCGGCGCCTGTGCATGCCTGATTTCAGGGTTAACACAACACCCATTTCTGCAATGAGCAGTTCTTTCACTTAAGGGACACCCTGGTGTCTGAATGTACTTTTACTTAACCTTTTAGTACACGACAGCTGTTTGAACCTCTTTGATACTCTCATACACATGCACAAAGACCCTCCAGCCCCACCCAGACTTCAGTTATTTCAACAATGACTCTCCCGCTTGGCTGTGTAGACCTTGCCAAGTGAGGATTAGTATTTTAGATGACTTCTGATGTTGTGCTGAATAGACTATGGCTCTTGTTTCCGTGGAGATGGGCTGTTTGGACGGGGGTCCTGTGTTTATTGTGGGCTTGCCTCTTCATTGCTGTTCACTCGCGATCGCTTGCAGATTTTCACTCGAAATTTAGTTGCTCAGTCATTGCGTCATGTCAGCAAGTTATCTAACTCTATAAATGTATGTACATTTTTTATGTTTTTGAAAGAACTTTCTTATGGTCATCAAGCCTGAGTTTGTTTGATTAAAAAATACAAAAAAAAGTCACATTGTGAAATATTATTACAATTTAAAATAATACGTTTCTATTTTAATATAGTTTTAAAATATAATTTATTTCTGTGACGCAAAGCTGAATTTTCAGCATCATTACTTCAGTTTTCAGTTTAATTTTAATATGTTGATTTATTATCAAACTGTGCTGCTTAATTTTTTTTTTTTATAACCTGTGAAACTTGTGGAACCTTTTTTTCAGGATTCTTTGAATAAAAAGTAAAAAAAAGTAACAATCTTTTTAATATTTTAATTTAAGGGGGTGGGGGTGAAATACTGTTTCATGCATACTGAGCTTTTTACGCTGTTAAAGACTTGGATTCCTATCCTAAACGTAGACAAAGTTTCAAAAACTAATGTTGGACGTTTGATGGAGTATTTCTGTGTCAAAAATACTCCTTCCGGTTTCTGACAAGTTTCGGAGAGTTTTTTTCAATTATGGGTCGGCTTGACGTTAATAGAACGGAAGGTCCTTGTATGGGCCGTACGGGCTCTTCTCCCGGTAAGGTGCGCACGCGTGACTAGAGCGAGAGAGGAAATGCACGCCCATAAACACTCCGCGCCGCGCTCCACTTTATTCCTATGAGTGACGTCGAGCGACTTCAACGCTTCAGCACAGCATTCCGGGAAGGCAGCGCTGCATTTGAACCGATTTGAACGCAGAAATGACGTGAAGCTTCACAACATCGCTTCAGTCACGTCTCAAAGTGTATTTCCACGGCCACTGCTATGACAGGACTTCACCAAATCATACCAAAGAAGTGTGTTTTTGACGGAGCGGTCCCAGCGATAAAGGTTCAGTCCTGCTTTGGAAGCAGCCGGTGAGTAAAACTGCTTCAAATGTCTATGCTGTTGGCTCGTCGCGTGAGTAAACATCAGTAAACGACACGATCGCGTGCTTCGTCATTCAAATGCGCTAACGGACTCTATTGTTGTTCTATTTATAACGTTACACTAGTCTGACGTGCAAAACCGCTTTGCTTGCTACTGCTAAGGTTTAGTCGCATACAATAGTCCATAAACCGAATCATGTCCTCATAAACTGCGAGTAAACACACACAAATGTTGACAGTACATACCACAGAGACGGACGTCCTGCTGTTGCTGTTTCTCCTGTTCAATTTATTTCAGCCTCAGAATGATTCTGGATCATAAATCTATTAGCTGAACTCGATATCCATGGGTATCTCCACGCTTGAGGAAGTCACCGCTTTGCGAGCTCGTCATTCTTTAGCTCCGCCCACACGATACGCCTCCAGGCGCTCGTTTTTTTACGGAAAGACTCGGTACAGCCCATATTTCTTTTATAAATATAATAAAACTAAAGACTTTTCGGAGATATGAAGGATGCAATACTACTCTATAGGTACTCAAGATTGACATGAGATTGACTGAAACTGAGTGTTTCACCCCCCCTTTAAAATATAACAACCGTATATTTTTATTTTCTTTCGTAATGATATACATCACTGTTCATTTTTAAAATAAATTAATAATTTATTCAGCTGGGATGTTAAATTGATTTTTTTTTTTAAAGTTTTCTAACAATGTAGATATTTTATTATTTTGAATAAATTCTGTTCTTTTTAACTTTTTATTCATCAGTGAATCCTGGAAAAAGTTCAGTGAAGAAAATATCAAGCTACACAACTGTTTCCAACATGGATAATAACTGAGTTTCAATTCAGAATATTAGAATGATTTCTAAAGGGTCTATATATTGTGTAACACACACACATACCTATTTAGGGTTTGTATATAGTGATTAAATATAAGTGCACATTGTTCTTTAATTAGGTCCTGAGTTAATCCATTTAATCCTGTTGTTTCTCTGTGTTTGGCAGCGGCTAAACAGGTTTTCATAGGAAAGCATTAGTATCAGTAACGAGGGCGGGGCTTAGTGAAGCCTCAGCACTGTACAAGCTCTTCCTCCATCTTTTTTCTGAATATCATGTGGTAAAGTGTAAAATGATTGGAATATATGTCCAACCCTAACTATGTGACAACATTTATCTTAACGGTGATAGAAATGATCCTTATATTTCTACTTAAGTGTATTGCCGGTCTATTCAATAACTGGATAATTATTAAAGAGTTTGGCGATTGGAAGTCCTTCTCTAGACCTTAATAACCATGCTGGTGATCACTCAGTTCAGAGTAAAGGCTGTCCCGTGTCTCAGTCGCTCTCTTCCTTTCTCTGTGTGTTATTTGCCTGCTAATAAGTGGAATGCACTCTTGTGTCAAGGCTTTACCTGCAGTCACAGCCCCGGCTTCCTCCCCAGGCAGCCTGCGCTTATTAGTTAATGAAATGCTCTTTAAAGGCGATGGGAAAGAAAAAGCAGCCTGGCTCCAGCCTGCTATCTGGCCCTTCTTGGGTTTCAAAACATCGTTGCCTAGACAGCCAATTTACCAGGCCATCCACAAAAGCGCACACATCTGGCGATTAGATGTCAGATGGTTGTTTGGAGCTCTTCACATAGAGCGTGGTCAGTTGATAGCGATGTGGGGGCTGAACTGGTGACCAGGTTAATTGTGTAAGATTAATCATGTAACCATGGTCATGTCATTATGACCCACGTACAACTTATCCGGCTGAGAATCGGGAGCATTAATGAGAGAGTGAGGGGGAATATATTAGGATATTTTTAGTTTGTTTTAAATTTCTCCATCCCTGTCCTCCACAGATGCCAATCATGAAGGGGCAGCAGAGGGCATCGAGAACATGGCCGACGCCGTCACACATGCGAGATTCGTGGGCACTGACCCCGCGAGTGACGAGGTTGTACTGATGAAAATCCTCCAGGTAACACAATTTCAGTCACACAAATTGTTGGTGCTTGCAAATGATTAATTTAATTTTAAAAAAAATTTGTAAATATCGTTTCGTAATATTATTATGTTTTTTTATGTTTCTTCTGCTCACCGAGACTACATTTTATTAGATCAAAAATGCGATAAAATCTGTAATATTGTGAATAATTATTACAATTTAAAATAAATGTTTTCTATTGCATTTTATTGTAAAATGTAGTGCAGGGCTGTTCAAATCTTACCCTGGAGGGCCAATGCACTGCAGAGTTTAGCTCCAACCCTGATCAAACACATCCACCTGTGATTTTCTAATGATCCTGGAGACATTGATTAGCATGTTCAGGGGTGCTTGATTAAGGTTGGAGCTAAACTGCACTGCATTGGCCCTCCAGGGTAAGATTTGAATAGCCCTGATGTAGTGTATTCCTGTGATCAGTTTTCAGCATCATTACGCCAGTCTTCAGTGTCACATGATCCTTCAGAAATCATTTTAAAATGCTGTTTAGCTTCTCAAGAAACATTATTTTTTATATTTTATTTTTAAAAAGTTGATATATGATTTTTTTTCAAGATTCTTTGATGAATAGAAATATAAAAAGCAGTATTTATATAGAAATATTTAGTAAAAGTCTACTGTTATGTTTGATCAATTTAATGTGTCCTTGCTGAATAAAAGTATTAAGTCCCCGATATACTTCAAGCAAACTAACTACTGTGACGTAATTCCAAACAAAGTCAGGCCAAAATGAAAATTCGAAAATTTCTTTTGGGTTCTTACTGACCCCATACTTTTTAACTGGAGTGTACGTGTAATAAATAATAGTCTAAAATGCATCCAGATATGTTCAGTACAAGATGTTTTTTTTCTTCATTATTATTTTTTCTAGGTTTTAAGGACTTTGCTGCTAACTCCAGTTGGAGCCCATCTCACCAATGAGTCTGTTTGTGAGATCATGCAGTCCTGTTTCCGAATATGCTTTGAAATGAGATTAAGTGGTAAGTTAAATTAAGTGAAATTTCCAGGTGTAACAGAGGCCAGCTGGTAGTAGTTGCTGTGCAAGTAAACCTCACTCCTCTGACCTCAAGAGACGCTCTAGCGACCGACGCTAGAGGTTGCAGCCTTTAGCCTCCTTGTTAGAGCGTCCGACTCTCATGCCGGCGGACCCGGGTTCGAGTCCCGGTCCGAGCAGTAGGGGTTACATTGGTGCCGTGACCCGGATGGGAGTGAGGTTTAGGGGGGTGAGTGTAACAGAGGCCAGCTGGTAGTAGTTGCTGTGCAAGTAAACCTCACTCCTCTGACCTCAAGAGACGCTCTAGCGACCGACGCTAGAGGTTGCAGCCTTTAGCCTCCTTGTTAGAGCGTCCGACTCTCATGCCGGCGGACCCGGGTTCGAGTCCCGGTCCGAGCAGTAGGGGTTACACAGGGGAAAAGGTTTCAGTGCACTGCAGTGTTGGGGGTAAAAAAAAAATTAGGTAATGGATTACATTTTAAACTGAGAACAAAATGTAGTTTTTCCAAATAAGTAAAACAAGTTACTTTGTTTTCCTATTTATTGGCTGACAGCTCTCCTGTCTCCATGATAAAAGAAATCGGGTATAAGGTGCAGAGGCATTGTGTGCGCTGTGTGTCAACATGATGCTTATTATAGTTCTAGACTAAATGTGAGCATGCATTTATTCATCTCTCTTGCACAAAAAACAGATGCAATTGTCCTCAAAATGGATAGAAACAGTCAAATGCAAACTCGGAGTATTACACAAACTGGCAATAATTTAAATATATTAAATAATACAAACATACTTTGTATATAAACTCACATTATTAACCAGTTAATTTGTCACTGGCCTTGGATGATCCAATTCAACCAACCATTTGGTGTAAAAGAGCTTTTACATTTGCCAAGACATTTCTTTGATTTAAAATCAAACAAGCAAACTCAGCCCAGGTGAGGAAAATGTAACTTGAAAATAATGTAATGCATTATTTTACAATGAAAGTTACTAAGTAACGCAATTATTCGCTTTTTTTAGGGAGCAAGGCAATATTGTAATGCATTGTTTTTAAAAGTAACTTTCCCCAACACGGGTGTACTGTAAATTTGATAAAGATGTACATTTTGTTGTATGTCCTAACTCTTGAACTGCTGAATATGTGCATCTGCCTCCTGTGCTCTCAGGACTGTGATAAACCCTGCTCTAATCCTGACCAAACAGAGCCTGGACTCTGAACCCCAGAGGTGCTGCTCTTGTCCTCTGGAATAACATTTCTTTTCTATTCTCTGTTTTTTTCCCCTGTTTTTGCTCTTTTCTCATCACAGAGCTGTTGAGAAAGTCAGCTGAGCATACGCTGGTGGACATGGTGCAGCTGCTCTTCTCCAGGTAACTAGAGAGAGAGTGGAAGAGGCGATGTAGAGATGAGGATTAGGAGCAGAGTCGTGTTCTTGCGGTTCACATAATCAAACCAAACCTGAGACCAAACACAACAGGAACTGGGTCTGTCTCCGTAACAGGCTCCGATTTCACTCTCAGGCCTCTCTCAATTACCGCCAGAGGTTTCCGACTTCCCCCTCGCACGCAGACAGGGACAGGTGAAAGCATCACTCTCTGACAATGCAAAGCATGGCTAATTACCAGGCCCACACAGATATCTGCTGCTGCAGTGCCCTCTTTCTGGACCTCAATGAAAGGAGAAAAATATTACATTCCCAAATGAAAAGAGATGCATACTTGCATTTCTGTGATTTATTTATTTACACAACCGTTCAAAATTTTGGTGTCAGTAAGATTTTTTTTTTTTGATTGTTGAAGTCACTAACCAAAACTGCATTTATTTGATAAAAAATACAGAAAAAGATGTAATATAGTGAAATAATGCTACAATTTAAAGCCCCACTTGGCTACTTTTGCTCTCGGGGTCCCCCTACAGTTTGGAAAAAATAATGTCCTCAACTACTGTCGTAAGCTGTCATCCTACAACAGGGGATGCCATCGCGCGTGCATTTGTTGACATGACAACCCTGATAGCCCTGAACTAGTGATGCGCGGGTCGTCTCATAACCCGCGGACCCCGTATGTCTATTTAATGGTCGCGGGTGCGCGGCGGGCTGTAAAAATATATACAGTGGTGCGGTGCGGGCCAAATAACTTCATAAAAGCGTCCCACGGGTCGGTGCAGCACTAACAGTTCCCCTGAAAACTGCAAGAGGAGTTCTTCTGGCGTCGCGTGTGAAATGTCTTCATCCCAGGTAACGTTACAGTCAGTGGCATGTTTCAGCATGTCATATGAATATAATTTCATGGGTTTTATTTTTTTCAAACGCCAAATAATCACGATGCTCACGTTTACAAGCCAGCGTCATTATAGTAGTCTATTGGTTACCGTTTTACAGAATGTATATGATACTTCAGTTCAATGTTTGAGTGGTAGCTCACCGTAACAAGCATGACAGCATTGGTCGGGCACGCCTCCTTCAGCTCACGCTGACGAGCAAACCCTGGTCAAATTTTGATCCTCGTCCTGCCTTTAATCCCATCATTTTTTCATTTCCTCTTATTGCTTTTCTCCAACAAAACCTTCTTTCTTATTTGTCTCTGCTGCTTCGGACATGACTATATTATCCGACGAACAAAGTTGGGCTCGCACGTCCGAATGTAAGGAAGTGTGTGTGTTGGTGGAAGTGACGCATATGCCGTAAAGCAGTCGAATTTTGTAGTTCTTTTCTTTTTCTCGGGTTACTACCCGAAACCCGAAGTTTAAAAGTACGATTAAAAACGATACAGACCCCATCAGGCTATGGCAGACGTGTCATTCAACCTATTGTAAGTCAATGTATCATCACAAGAGTCTTAAAAAATATATTATGAAGGTTGAAAAGTTACCTAGTGCTGCTTTAAAATAACACTTTTCTATTTGAATATATTTTAAAATGTTATTTGTTCCTGTGATGGCCAAGCTGAAATTTCGGTATCATTACGCCAGTCTTTTCTCTCCAGTGATCTGGTGCTCAAATATTTTTTATCGTAACCATGTTTACAACGGTTGTGCTGCTTAAGTTTTCTTGTGGGACCCTTTTTTAAAGTCGGCATGAAATCAAAATGAACCTTTTAAACTTTGTTAGCACACATTAGTAGTCTTGTTGTAAACAATTCCTTCATCCCGGTAAATCCACTAAAAATATTTGTCTTTTTAATCTTCAATCAGAATTTGAAAATGTACTTCCTTCTCTAATGTCAGTTTGACGGCTTGGGTAGAACATCCCCTTCAACTTTGAGTCTGCTGTGAACTTTGACAGTGAGCTGAATGGAACGCCTACTTTTCTAGATCCAATTAATTCCCAGTGGGGAAAAAAACAAGCCACGCCCTTTATTTTCCCTTTCAGTATTTATTGGGAAAATACATCACTTTAAAGACCGGAGTGAGGTCGATCCCAACTTCTAGTTCACACAGAATTTAAGGTTTATTTAATGAAACGTTTTTAACTAAAAATAAATTTGTCTTTATGGTCGCTTTTAGGGATGGGCAACAGTGGTCGAGTACTCGAGTACTCGTACGTGACAGCGACTATCGATCATGAAAACGATGATCGCCCTGACTTTAAAAAATATATTTGTATATTTCTTGGATTGGTTATTGCGGCATTTTGGACGGTAACTGAGGTCTGATTGGTTAGCATTAGACAGCACGCCTTCCAGACCGTGAAATAAAGCACTGTGCGTTGAGCGCAGTGATGCCTCAAGCACTGTGAATGATCATGAAATACAGCACAAGATGTGCGGCAGCAATCTGTCACATACACAGCATTACAATGAGAACACGATTGTCATATAATGTTGTATTCTCCGTGCTTTAGTTCCCCGTGGATCAGCGCGCGCTGTTCAAGGAAATCCACAACGAGAGTCAGAGCGCGGTCAAGTTCATCTGCGTATCCGTGTCCTTTTCCACAGATGCAAGTTGTAAGATTACTTGCTTAATACTTGATTATATGTTGTCTATATCTAAATAATCTCATATAGGACGACGTTTGGTTGAGTTTAATAACCAGCTAGCAAAGCGCTGCCGTTATTTCGGCTGGTGTTCATTCTCTTCAGCTTCAGCTCAAATGCGAACAGCCCGACATTATCGACTGGGTTATTTAAGACGGTCATATTATTTTTAGGTAGGCTTTTTCTTTTTCAGAATCATTGATGATATTTATGATGCAGCAGTGTTACTCATTTTTTAACAGTAGATCTGTTTTAAAGTTGTTTCTCATGGATTTGAAAACATGCAGTGATGCTGTAGCGTTGTTGTTAAGGGAAGAGCGCATTTAAAATGAGTTTCGTTTTCAAGCCTGCAGTAGCACGGCCAAGTTCACTTGCACATTTGCGTCCTTTTGGGCAGATGTAAATTGTAATAGGCATATATCTGAATAATCTCTAGCAAAGCTCTGCGGGGTGGTGTATTCAGTTTCAGCTCAAATACAATGCCTGATCATTGACTGGGTTATTTGAGACGGTCATAGTTTCTTTTTCAAAGACATTTATGCATCATAATCTAATAGTTATTTTTTTATAGTCATATGTTCATATTTGCATGGAGATCTTGTTTTTGTCAGCATACATTATTGTAACAGTCTTAAAATAGTTTCATATCTCCATGACGGAGACGCCCCCCCCCACAAAAGCCCCGCCCACGGTTAATCGATTACTCGTTTTTGAGACCTATCGATGATCGAAATGAAAAATTGACAAAAATGCCCATCCCTAGTCGCTTTCACTTAAAAATCGCGCTGACCACAATTTAAGAGTAGTATTTTGATTTATCATCTAATAGAAAAAGCTACAGATATGAGTGTTGATAATGCTTTCTGTAAAATCCCCCATGCTTTCCCCTAAAGTCAGTGTCGAAAACATTGCAAAAAGTTAAGATTCCATCTGGGCTTACTTTAGAACCTTAAATTATTCATAATATCATTTGACTGTTAAGAGTATTAAGACTATTAAATTCCAAGGTGATATTCAAAACTTTCAAATTTCTCTGATTTGATAAGAATATTAAGTGCCGATATAGATCACTGACATCATTACTGACTTATTGTGACATGAACATTGTATGATGAGCAATTTAGGAACAAGAACTTTAAAATCTTAGTTTTGATTAGTTCATATCTAACATGCAGTTCTATGATTGTGGTGCAATTGTTAGTGGAAGCCCTTAGTCATCTTGTGCAGGTCATAGTTTACTGCTGCTCTAATGCAATAACATGATTATATGGTGGCATTTATCAGAGGTGCGTATCCACTCGCATTAGACTTCCAGTCACATCCCGCACAGACGAGAGGATGAGACCGCGGAGCACATCTTGCTCTACCCATCTGCATATAGATTAGGGACACACACACATACATATGTACGCAGAACAAAGACATAATGACAAAATTTGGTCTCTTATGATAAGCTCAATCAAAGAGGAACTGGTATTGTTTTTTTTTTTTGCATAAAAGAGAAGCGTCTGAATATTATTACAGCATTTGGACCTGGTTTTGAAAACCATGTAAACATCCTCTGTTTGTTTTTATAATTTCATGCACCGTAAACGTCCTTCAGATGAGTATAGCATTCATTAATAATTTTTAATTATAGCCGATAACACCTTTTAATCTTAGATGCGCACACACACACTCAATCTCACAACCAGAGTTTGCTGCTCCCATTGTGCACGTTCTTATTGCCCAGACCCTCTTGTCCACGTCGCCTTCACAATGAGGGTGTGAAAAGGCCTTAATAATGAGTGTGTGTGTGTTTCTGTGTGCCTAAGGGTAATAAGCAGTGTGTGTGTGTGTGTGTGTGTGTGTTTGTGTGTGTGTGTGTGTGTGTGTGTGTGTGGTCGAGAAAGCCAGAGTAATGAACAGCGGATCTTATTGAGTGCTCAGAAGGAGGCTTAAGCAGCCTGCTGAAAGCATTAGGGATGTTAATCTGTTGGACTCACAGATCATCCCATAATCAAGCCGGCAAGACAACACTCCATTAACGCGGAGCAGAGTTAACATCAGGAGCCGTCTCTCCCAGCCTGCCTGTGCGAGCGCTGACATCTCACTCGAGGGAAAGCTGCAGTGTCCACACAACACGCACACATGCAGACAATGCATTCGGTCTGAGAACATCATCCATCTAATTCAGTTAATGAACCGGCACATGGGGGTCGAAAGTCACGCCCTGGGAACAAAGATGTTGACTCTTCGGACATATTGCTTCTCCTCTGATTCGGTTTCAGTGAGGTTTCTCAGAATGATAATTCAAATGTGTTAATTAAATTGTAGTTTGGTGAACATTTGAGCTTTCCCTTTGCTTAACCATTCCATTCCATGGCGATCCGGCCCAGGCAATACAGATGTGGTCTCATTTTCCACTATGGAGCTGATTACGGCGCTCTTTGGATTGTAAAACAAATGTGTCAGTCGCTGCCATGTTAATTCGAGAGTTTTTAGATGACGTAGTATGTAAATATCGAACGCTTTATGGAGGATGATCAGTTTTTTCTTTTAATGTTATTCATTTGTGCTTCGGTCGCTCAAATTTCGAGATTAGCCAGCTACAGGGAAACTGGTAGCCAGGCAACAGAAAAGTGACCAATCCTGAGTTGTGACGTCACTACAAGCGTTCTACGAGCACGGCTAGCCAACCATGCTGAGAATTTTGGTTTGTAATTGTTCTGTGCCATACAGTGGAAATATAACGGGAACCATTCTTTACTGTTCTTGGAACCGATCGGCCTGACGAAAAATGGCTTAAGACAAAATCTTTGCAAGGGACTCCTCTTCTAAAACATAGAAGAAGCGATATCTTTTCTTTAATAAAGAAGCATTAATGTTCCTTTTAAAAAAAAGTTGCTTTTGTATTGCACTTTTTCATTCAATTGAAAGCAAAGTATCAAGCTATTAGAGTGATGTTAGATCCACGAAATAATATTTAGTGATTAACCTCATGATTGCATTATACCATCTTCCATCCAGTCTTTAGAAAGCAAATTGAAACAAAAAATATAAAATTCACTCAAATATTTTGACATGCATTTAATATATTTCCTTTTTTTTAACACTTAGAAACGTATACATATCTTACATGTTTACTTTAACAGCCATATAATTACATTTTGTGATTTTTTTTATTATTATTTTTTATTTAGCACTCCCTTGCATCCCCTCAAGTCAATTTTATTTATATAGCACTGTATACAATATAGATTCTTTAAAAGCAGCTTAACAGTAATAAACAAGAAAATGACTGAATCTACCTCAAGTGTGCCTGGAGTTTGAAAATCCCTGATTTGTACATTTGAGAGTTATTTTAATGTGTGTATTTAGAAAGGCATTGACCCTCTTTTTGGTTTCATATTATATTGTCACTCTCACTTTGGCGACTTAAACTAATTGCGGTTCTGTTTTACCACGAGTAGTTCACACTTAACCTGCAAAGTTTTGATCTAAAAATGTCACCATAAATTAATTGGAATAACTCTCAAACCTTATGTTTGTCTTTTTTGTCAGATTGCCACAGTTCAAAGAGGAGGCCAAGAATTATGTGGGCACTAACATGAAGAAGGTAAATATAAAATCCCCCCCGATCTCCATTCTCCCTCCAGACCCTTTACACCTGTTTCCCATCTGCCTTCTTCATTTCTCATTTACTTTATGAGCTTTGTTACGTAGATGTCTCCATACCCATAAGTGAGGTCAGTTGCTGTTGCATAATTATTAAATGGAAAATACTATCTAGTGAGAGTTAACTGTGTTTTTCAGTCACAGTTGGTTCTTCATTTAAAAGACCTCTGATCCCTGGATAATTGCAATAAAAAGGACATAGACACTCTCTTCTACTGTCTTTTCATACCTGATTGTTGTTGAGTTCATCTTTTGCCCGTTTGCCTGTTCCAACTCGCAGATCCCAGGCTGTATTCTGGACACACAGGATTTTATTTATGCAGAGCAGCCTAGAAACACCAATCAGACGGGCTTAGAGAGGGTATAGCACATTTACATGCATTAAAACAGCAGTTTTATTGGGTTTCAGCTAGTGCATTTAAATACGCCGGGACGCATGGCTTTATGTTTGAACGCATGGTGGGGAGATTCGCTAAGGAATTAAAGCGGCCATTTGTCATAGCTACAAAACATGATGTCTGATGATCTTTTTAATGGGATTTAAATGGATATTCTGGGTCCAATACAATTTAAGCCTTTTTGGCAAAATCTGCAGCATGTAATTTTTTTCTTGTTCCATCATTTCAATCACATGCACACTACCAGTCAAAATGTGTGTTTTAAAAAAAAATGTTTTTGAAAGTCTCTTATGCTCAGCAAGATTGCATTTATATGATAAAAATACAGTTAAAACAGTAAGATTGTGAAATATTATTGCACTTTTATATAACTGTTTTCTATTTTATCTTTTTAAATGTAAAAAATTCAGCACAAATTACTTCACCGTTCAGTGTATGATCCTTTAGAAATCATCCTAATATGCTAATTTCCTGCTCAATTATTATTGGTGCTTAATTATCAGTGTTGAACAGTTTTTGCTGCTTATATTTTTTTTAACAATACTTTAAAAAGAAAGTTCAAAAGAACTGAATTGAAAATCAAATCTTTTATAATATTATAAATTTATATAAACTTTTGGTCATTTTAATACGTCCTTGCAATAAGTATTTTGTATATATAAAATATATAATAAAATATATAATTTTTTTTTAAATCTTACCTGCCCCAAAATATTGAATATTATAGTGTATCATGGTTAGAAAATTTATAAAATTAAATGTTTCTGGAGCAGCACATCAGCAAAGTAGAATGATTTCTGAAGGATCATGTGACACTGGACTGGAGTAATGATGCTGAAAATTAAGCTTTTCCCTTACATAAATTTCATATTAAAATATATTCAAATTGACCGTTCTTTTAAATTGTAATAATTCACAATATTGCAAAGCATTCTGGAGACTTTGCAGACAGAAAGTTTTTGCTAAAATGCTTCTATTAATTTTTATAGACAAAACAATTGTATTATCTGATCTGAAAATGTGCTTGAAAAATAAACTACAAATTTACTGTTTCTAATTACAGTCAAGAATAGTGAACAGTTTTATACTTTTGAAACTGTGAAACATTTATTCCAAATGTAACTTCTAGATAGACCTAGTAACTTACATAAACGTACGTGAGTCTATTACTGTACATGCTGTAAAACCTTGTTTTAATGATTATCTGTGATAATCAACATTGTGCCACAGATGCTGTCAACAGAGCTTAACTTGTGCTAAACCCATAACGTCCATTTAAAAAAGGAAGTAGCTATTTATATGTATAGTATTGTTAGCAAAACCTGTTGATAATGAATCCTTCGTGTATTCTGAATATGGAAATATTAGGGTTTGTGAATAATACTTCAATCAAGTGTGTGAAAGTGATATTGCAGAGATGTCTCAGTCTAAAGAGAGAGTATTAGATGAACAGTATTGGGTAAACAATGTAACACAGTTTAGGTCTAGCTTTATACTTTATGCAAATGAGTTGAGTTGAGGTGAAACCACATCAGGACTTTTATTTTCATATTTTCATTTTGGTTCCATTGTTTCATTTGAATGTTACGTTCTATATTTGAATTTATATTCATTCGAATAGGTCTTTTTTTTTTATAATTTAAAGACCAGTGCCCGGTTGCATAAAACACCTTAAGTTTTTCCCTTAAGTATGATACTTAAGGCGTGATTTCCCCTTATCTAAGGGAATGATTTAAGGGTGTTGCATATAATCCCTTAAACGGTTCTCTTAGGTAAGGGACGCCGCTAAGTGTTTCACGACTGCGACCCAGGTTTTACCGTTATAAAATTCTACTGTTGCCATAGACACGCTACGCTGGCGGGTTAGAGAGTGAAGCTGAGATTCAACAAGAGGAATATTACACGGAGTGAGAGAACATTATTGTCTTAAATCAAATAAAAATGATCACTGCTGAGGATAAACGATTTGAAGATCACGACAAAATAAAATACTATGCTTGGTAACGTTATTTGTTTCACACGTTAGACCTTTTTAGCAAAAATCAGCTTCAACACCGGCAGAGCGCCAGCAGCATGCCAAACCATGCAGCAAAGTGAGGTTTTATTGCTTCTTTGTTAACAATTATTTTAGTCTATTGTTAATTTTACTTAGAACAGCCTCGATATAATTTTTAGATTTTTTTCATTATTCCTTCAAAACACTTGTGAACTGCAGAAAGACGCAAATATCCTCTCCAGCCGCGACAAGAGAAAAAGTGCTAGAACTGCAGAGAGACATCCTACTGCTTCAAAAGACAAAACTGCAATTAGAGATCGAAAAACTTAAAAAGGAGAAGGAAAGACCTTTACAACTTCATTCTTAATAACAAACTAATGCAGCTACAAAGTGAAGGAAAAATAAAATGCACATCAGTTGACGAATATTTTTTTTATGACAGATCTGACAGGCATTGTATTTATTTATGATTTATTTATTTATATTTCATTTATTTATATGTATGACTATTGTCCATAGGCTACTAGCTAAACTAATTAAAGAATGCATTTACGATGGCATCTCTGACAACAAATCCAGCCCGTTGAAAATCTTGTTGATTTTCTTCATGAGCCTCTTCTGCTTCTTGAGCCTCTTCTTCGACATCATCTCCCTCTTCACAATGCATCTTTGACATGTTAAAAAGAACAACGCTGGCGACAATAATTCTGCAGACGCGCAGCTCGCTGTGGAGACAGTGAAATCTGCGTTTGAGCTGTCCGATCGTCCTCTCAATTATAGACCGTGTGTGTATCAACGCATTGTTGTATCTTTCATAGGATCAAACGATGACCATAATTATCAACAAGTCAAAATACATTTTAATACATTGATAAAATATTTTCAAAAAGTTGACAAGCCTATATGTTTTTACTTAATTTTCAACTTTTTAAAGTTAATAGGCTATAGCTCTCTGTCAAAATCCTAGAGTCACGTGTACTCCCTGGCCATGATGCAACAACATTTCTAATTCTGCACACATGGTCACACTAGCTGCACATTAACAGAATGGTAATTTTTTCTGTTCTTCATGCGTGCGGGGAGCCTGAATTCTGACATGTGTGCCATCGATTACACCACTTATTCGAGGAAACCCCGCTTTCCGAAAAAAAGAGGTTTGAATGGCATCCAGTTCAACACGCGATGGAAATGTCACAGTTTGGCTTAAATGACGGCAGAGAGCCCCTGCAACCCGGTGAATAACTCTACTAACTGACGATTTATGAACATGGAAAACATCTCCCACAGACTGGAAACTCCCAGTTGCAAAGAACCGAAGTGCTATAAGCAACTGTAACACAGAGGGTAGTGAGCGGTTGCGCTGGGTAACATGATCAAGATCGCCTTCCAGTTTGTTAGCGATCTCATATATCCCGCGGCGATCAAATCTATATTCGCGAAGCAGTTTTTCATCGCTAAGATGGTCCAGAGGATTCTCTCTATCGCGAAAAATTCGCTTTGGCACATTTACATCTTCAACAGGATCAATAAACTCAGCTATTTTTTTCTCATTAATGTTCGTCAACTCTTAAGGTAAACTTTTCCTAACCTTAAACTATACTTAGGAAAATGACAGTTAAGGGGCTTTATGCAACACTTAACGGTTTTTAAGGGATTACTTAAGTGAAAAATAGACATTTGAGGATAATTCTAAGGGTTTATGACGTTTCAGTTTAATAAACCCTTAAGTGATACTTAAGGGTTATTTTATGCAACACCCTTAAGTTTAAGGGAAACCTAAGGGCGATCTTAAGGGAAATTTTCACTTAAGGTGTTTTATGCAACCGGGCACTGAAATCCTATTTGACTGCCATTTTGCATGCTCTGTGTGTTCCTGGTCTGTTCATTGCACCCATTATGTTTATCCTTGGTTAGTCTCCCCAAGTAATACATATTTATTTGTAACGTATGCTGAGGTGCTACTTCCCCCTTGTTTCCTCTCAGATATGCACTTGGTTACTGTCGTTGAATGGGTGTGTTGTGGAGCTACTGATAATGAGTGTGTGTGTGTGTGCACTGATGTTGTCCTGGTATGCGTGTTGGTTTCCCCCATGTATACCCTATGCATGTAGTTATATATATATGCTCCCATGTCATGTGTCTCTCTCTGAGCTTGAGACATGTCTATCACTAATCACGGGGCCTGCCCCTTCTCTCCTGAGGCTTACAATATCTTATGGAAAAACAAACGAGTGCAGGTAAGGAAGAAGAGATCATCACTGATCAGACTCACTTTAACCTTGTACAACCCCATGTATTTATCCTATGACAGGGTTGACAGTATTACTCGTCCAGGTTTAAGGTCTTAGTTATATTTTTGGTATCATGTTGATGTTAGAATTCATTGAATACAGGGAAGGATGTTAAAGGCAGTAGAACAAGCTGAGACAAGCATTAGTTAGTTACACTGATACATTCTAATGCATTTAATGCACCCAGAACTGCAGTTCTAAGTATTGGTGGGAATTTGTAAATTATTTTCTAGAAGTTTGGTTTCATTTGATGGTTCTCGAACCACTGCATTCTTCTGCCATTGTGTATGAAACTCCCTGTTAAAGTACTACGGCATTGTTTCCTGCACCACAATATCTTATAAAGGCCCCCTGAAGTGCCTTGAAATGCGCCAAATTATTCAGTGTGTTGATGTAATTTCCACTGAAACAGGAAGACGGGATGGTATGTATCAAACAGCTCCTCCCACTTTTCAAAATAGCCAATGGAGTTTTGTTTATATCACAGCTCGGCCATAGCTGTTGAGCTTAGTAAAGCCGCAGTTTCCTCTTAATCTCTAACCGTTTCTCCCCCTATCTCTTCCATATCGCTTCAAAATATAGTATTTTGTGCAGAAATTAAATGGATCTGATTCGTTTTCTGATATGCACCAACTCACACGTGATACACTCTGCTATCGTGTCTCTGGACTGGAGCAGATTGTGCACGCTGCAGCAGTTCTTACCACACTAACATGAAACCGGAGCATTTTTTTGTTGCCTATAACCTATATAGTGTACTATGTTTCATTCACCATCTAGTAAAAAGTAAATGTGTGAACAAGTGACCAATATCAGCAGCAGCAGCTTCGGCGTCTATTTATACTGTACGGGTCAGGCCGCTTTTAAATTCTAGAGAGCATTTGATTGGACAGAAAATCTGATGTGAAGCTAAATTGCAGTGTGATGTTATCAAAATAATTATAAGAAGTGAGAAATGGTAATTTTGTCATTGTTATGGAGCACACTAGTTTATAGATAACAGTAAGGTTAACATATTCATACTAAAAGCCAATGAGGGATCTTTAGGAGAAGGCTTCGGGTGGCTGCATCCTCCAAAGTCAGTGACTCACCACCTGCATCAAAACAGGCCGACCACTCTCTCATCTGCCAGTCCCTCCTTCCTGGGAAAAATGGAGCGCTTTACAGCTTCCATGTACCAAAAAATATATAAATCCTCCGGACTAGCGGTGCGGGCGCTTAACGTCACTTAATTGTTGGCAGCCTATCAAGCCGAGTTGTTGGAGGAACTGGTTACTCAGCTGGACGTAGGCAATCCAAACCCGGGCATCTGGGAGGAGATCTGCAACATAACAGATATCAACTTGCGCACCTCACACGGTGCGGTGCGGCTGTACCATGGCTCTTGCCGTTGCGTGCGAGAGGTCGCTCTGGCTTAATCTCTCGAGCATCGGCAATGAGGAGAAATTAGATTTTCTCGACGCTCCGGCCGATGCTAGTGGACTGTTTGGTCCAGCCGTTGTGGCTATGAGACAGAGGTGCGAACTCCAGAAGAAGGAAGGAGAGGCGTTTGACATATGTCTGCCACGGAAAAGAGCACCACGTCCTCTGGTTCCCCAGGGTTCTGTTCCTTCAATGCAGAACAGGTGGTTTTTGAATGCGTACAGGACGGCGAAACCCCAGAGCACGGAGCAGGCGGCTCGCTTTGAACGCTAAACCATGGGGAAAGCAGTCTTTTGCGGCAGCAGCTCAGGCGAAGTCCAAGTCCGTCAACCCTTCCAAAAAAAAAAAAGGAGGGATACCTAGGATGCAATTTCCACATAGGAGGGACTGGCAGCACCTAGGGTTCTCTGTGATGTCCTCTCCCGAGCCCACCATATCTGTTCCCCCACCCGTGAAAAAGCGGAAGATGTGGAATTTCGGCTGAAAAAATGGTTCTAAGATGTGTTCAGGCCAGTTTAGCTTCCCCTCAACACACTATGTTCCGTCAAGTTCGAGAGCAGAATGCTCAGCCACCAGAAGAATGTGGTCTGTTGGGTACATGCACAAGTTCTCAAGTGTATTGTCACAAAGCACTTCAGGCCCTGAGTTCAAAGCAAAGAAAAAAATATCTGTTGCATCCAGGCTAATTGACGAGGACGCAGGGAGACAAAAACAATGACAGCAATGAACCAAGAAATAAAACGGTCTCCGAGTCACACAGACCCCGGCCGCTTTTCTCTCGGTCTGCTAGATGGTGCTATTACTCCATCTATGGATCTGGTTCAGCTGAACCCGCTGGCTCTTTCTCAGGGGGCTTGGAGAGAGTGTTCCGCGCATCCGTGGGTCCTCGCGACGGTAACCGAGGGTTACAGGCTTCAGTTCGCTGTACCTGACCACCCATTCAATGGGATCATAGCAACTGTTGCAAGTGGGATTCAGCTCATGTTTTGGAGGCAGAAATATCCTCCCTCTTAGAGAAAAGAGCTGTAAGACGAGTTTCAGAGGAGGAAACTCAGAAAGGCTATTACTCCCATTATTTTCTAATTCCAAAGAAAGATGGCAGTTTGCGCCCGATAATGGACTTGCATGCTCTAAAAAAGCACTTGAGGAAGTACATATTCAGGATTTTCACAGTCGCTCACGCGCGCTATCCGCCAGGACGATTGGTTCACTGCAGTAGATCTCAAGGATGCTTACTTTCATATAAGTATCTATCATATATCTCAGGTTTTCCTTTCAGAGCGAAGGGTACAAATTTGTCACTCTTCCGTTTGGGCTCTGCCTCGCTCCTCATGTCTTCAGCATGTGCATGGAGACAGCGTTGTCTCCACTGAGACACAAGGGGCTCAGAATATCAGCCTATCTTGACGATTATCTGATTTGTGCTCACTCGCCGGAAGCGCGCGGAACGGGATACAGAGATGCTCATGTCTCATCTAACGAATCTGGGGTTCAGAATCAACAAGGCCAAAAGCCAGTTGATTCCATCTCAGACAATAGAGTATTTGGGCTTGCGAATAGACTCTGGCATACCGCGTCATGCTCTCAGAAAGGAGGATAATCGCGGTTTATCAGTGCCTTGCCCAGTTTCACAGAGGAAACTTGGTATCGTTCAGAACCCTTCAGAGGCCTTTTGGGCATGATGGCTTCGTCACTCTCTGTGGTCCCGTTGGGCTTGCTAAAGATGAGAGACTTCCAGTGATGTGTTTACCTGGCTGCCATTTCGGCCTGTCACATAGGCTTTGAGGGAGTTTCAGTGGGACGGCACCCTCTTGTATGCCGTTTTATGAAGGGCGTGAAGCGTCTGAGACCAGTATCGAAGCGCCTGGTCCCATCATGGGATTTATCCTTGGTTCTGAATGCTTTTACTCGGGCTTCATTTGAACCTCTGGAGAGTGTTGATATCAAGCTTCTATCTCTGAAGACGATCTTGCTACTTGCTTTAGTATCAGCTAAGCGAGTGGGTGAGTTGCATGCCTTGTCGGTTTATCGGACATGTCTGAATTTTAGCGGGAGTGGTGACAAGGTTACATTGTTGCCTAACCCGGCTTTCATTCCCAAAGTCAGTGATTCAGCTTATAACTGTTCTGCTTTGGAGTTGCATGCCTTTTACCCCCCTCCTTTTTCTTCGGAGGAGGAGCGGAAATTCCCATTGGATGGTAGAGGCGATTGACTTGGCCTATACGTCAATGGGCTTTAATTCCCCAGTGCGTTTAAAGCCCATTCTACAAGAGATGTGGCTACATCTTGGGCGTTGTTTAAGGAGATTTTGGTAAGAGATATTTGTGCAGGTGCAAGCTAGGCTTCCCCTCAAACATTTATCAGATTTTACAGTGTCTGGATGTCACTGCGCCTTCTATGGCTCATGCAGTTCTCTATGTTGGCTCTTTGGAGAATTGAAAGGTTATATTTCGTTCTTGCCGGGTCTGTTCGCCGGCTTCGGAAAGCATGCATTCCGGGAGTTGGCTATATCATTCCTATATGTGAGATACCGAGCTATTGTTTGAAAGAGAATGTTAGGTTACTTGCGTAACCCCGGTTCTCTGAGAACAGAGCGAGGTATCTCACCAAGCTTCCCTACTCGCATAAAACCAGGGAAGAGCATGCTCAGAATGCCGCTTACGGGATCCCAGCCATATATATATATATATAGGGAGAGGGTGGACTCCGTGTATGAGCTGTGAGTGGTCCGTCCTTCAGACAGACGTGGTGTAATTGGTGCTTCCATAGTCTATCACGCCTGGGGGCGTTACCATATGTAAGATACCTAGCTCTGTTCTCACAGAACCGTAGCGTTTCTCATAATATACATTGCACATCACCACAATGTTCAATGATTCTCAAACAACTCATTAGTTGAATCAGTCTCTCTAAATCCCTCCTTGGTCTGTAAATCCTTCCATCAGCAAGTGTTTCTCCATCAACAAACCTGTGTGTGTGTGCGTGTGTCTAATGTATTGCGGTTCACATGTGGGAACTGCATCAATAATAGTGCACACGTTAGCCCGGCTGATGTAAACATTAACGTTTGCAACACAACTCTTGCTCCATCCTTTATCTTTACTCAAAGTAGGAAGAATGACAGACAATCTGTATTAGACACAGTTTTCTAGGTTATAGTGCAGTCCATAGCTAATTTACATCAGTAGTAGAAACACAATAAACACATTGTAGAGCACAGTGTCTTCGCGACATGATGCTATCCAGTATCCACTGCAGTGTTTTAGATTTCCCTGGTCTCTGCGCGACATGCGTGTGCAATAAGTGGGCGGGCAATATGCTAATGTTTTGTTGTGATGTCACAGCGAAACGGTTTACGACTCATTTGAAAAACTATTTGATTTATTGACTTGACTCTTACTTTTTAGAGACAATAACTTTATATACACTGCACTTTCAGACTACATGAAAGGTCATTTGCAAAAATCCATAATAGGGGCTCATTAAGAAAAAAAGCTCTTAACGTCTGCTTGCTATCAATTCAAAATAACAGAAATGGCAAATATTTTTGTAGGATTGTTACCTTGCTTTTGTTTCTCATCTCAATACAGATGATAACATTTTAAGAATCAAACAAATTGAATGAATATTTGGTATTTGTAAATGTGTATCTTCATAAACACAATCACCTCAGCATACATACAGACCCAGGAATGACGTTCTTAATATGAGTGATTATGCATCTGTTTGTGTTGGTGTTTTTTAAATGATAATTTGACGTATCATTGTTTTCATCTTTCCCTCCTGCGTTGTTTTTTGTACAGTGATCTGCAGCATTTGGTTTTATTTAACAAGTCCATGTTTGTTTTGAAGTTGAAGATGAGAGCCGGGGGAATAAGCGAGTCTTCCAAGTGGAAGAAACAGAAGCGGTCTCCCCGCCCCCCTCGTCACATGGTACGCAGTCCCTCAGGACAGATGGATCCAGCCCAGTCCAGTACCCTCACCAACAACCTTTCAGGTATACCGACATGTTAAAGTGAGCTGAGCAATGTGATGGAAACAAATAGTTTAATCAGTGTTACATTTAATCAGTTCTTAAAGACCGTTTGAACGGAATCATGCAGAGTTCTATATATGCATCAACTGTTTGAATTCGCTTTTTGAACTTCTCTATTACAATATGTCTTAGCACTATCATACTTGCAAGATGTGAGAGGAGGAAGGATAACAAATCTAGTTTAATGGCAATGAAACTTGGTGGCAAAATAAAAAAATAACATTAATATCATCACAATATGATTACTAAACTGTATTTTGTCGGTAAAATCATGCTATGGATATTCAGTTTATTGGCCAGATTTGATGTAAAGAAACGCATGTGCGGTCACACTGTTCTCATCGCACTGTTTCTATTTCAGGTGGAGTTCCTTTCATAGAGCAGCACAGTGGAAGCTCTTTTACTCTTCCTGGTTCAGAAAGTGCAGCTTCCTCCATCTCCAGCCCCACCACTGACAGTGGCTTAGACACCGGCTCTAAAACCACCTCAAAGGAAGATCTCACTGACCTGGAGCAGAGCAGCTCAACAGCCACCACTCCCATGACACCCTCTACAGAGCCAGGCAGACTGGAATCGCAGGTATCCCTCAAACCATCAATACATTTTCCAATCATATGATTTCAAGATGAATGACGGCATGCATATGAAGCGGGTTTCATTTATCGCGCTGCAAGTTTTTATGCTGTTTTACTAATCAAGATGTTTGAAAGTTTAGAAAACGTTTTATTTTATGACAATGGATTTAGATTTGACCAATATCAGTTTAATGTTTACTTATTTAATATACTTTTTAATGCACAACTTGCTTAACACTAGCCAACACTTTTTACTGTTACTTACTTATTATTTTTTATTTTTTATTGATTTGTGATAAATCACGTGGGAGTAGTGATTTTGCAACTGTACTAGGTATTTTCCAAAGAGGTGGACTTGAAGGCTATTGCAAAAAAGTCGCACACATGGACAATCAAATTTGTTAAATACCACTGAATTGACTAAAGTGAGATTTTTGAAAAATAAGGCATTTTAATAACTGACTAATAGCGTTTTCAATGTCATTCAAGTTAAATTACTGAACCTAAACATTGGAGCCTGATAAAAATACATTTCAAGTAAGAATGCTCATTTAAAAGTAAAAATGTCAGACGTACTTACAAGTTTTTGCAAGTCTTCATGTTTTCTGAGCTTGATTGTTTGATGTGTGTGTGGTGTCATCAGTGTGAGGGCAGAGAAGTGGAGCGTGCCCAGTCAGCCTCAGTGGAGTCCATTCCTGAAGTTCTGGAAGAGAGAGACTCGCTGCTGGCTGACCAGTCTGATTTGGCATCGGTTCATGACATGGACTATGTGAACCCCAGAGGAGTCCGCTTCACGCAGTCTACCCAGAAAGAGGGTAAGAGAAAGATTGCTTTCAAATCTTGTACTTTAAGGCCCCGATATACTCACAGGGATTTTTACCCGTTCTTCGCTTGGGGGTAAAAAGAAGTGTGAAATGCCTTTGCAAAAGATATACAGTTAGCGACATCCTGACACTGTCCATGCTACTGGAAGCAGTGTTTAGATTAATCTTAATGTGTGCTATGTGCTTTCCTTTCAATAACAAAATAACAAAATATACAGGTGCAAAAAACTACAGATATGAAAGCATCTGATCGTGGCTGGTTTCCACCTGCTCTCCAATTTGCACCGTCCAGTCCACATCATGTCACATTTATTTATATACCACTTTAAACAATATATTGCTTTATAGCAACCAGCTTTAGAGTATTAAACATAAAAATAAAAATTACAACTTAGTTTCAACTGTAAAGCGGCTCTTCAGGTTTCATGTTCATGTCTGATCTTGATGGACCGAACTAAAGAAGTAAACCTGAAGATTTCCGTGTTAAAGAAGACGCAGCCCCTGAGAACTTGTACCTATTACATAATTGCCACAGACCAATGTTAGTTCAAAAATTGTTTGAAATTTCAAACCATTTAATTCTTCACTTTCACTTGAAGTATATCAGGGCCTTTACTAGGGGTGGGAATTCTTCCCATTTTAGTCGAGCCAATATTATAAAACAAAGACCATTTAAGCTGACTTCAATCATTGCACATATGACTGGCAGTCTTCTGTAATAAAGTAAAGGCAACCCTGAGACAAATTTAGGGATGGGTATCGTTAAGGTTTTAACGGTATTACTACTCTTATCGATACTGCTTATCGGTCCGGTACTTTAACGGTATTCTTATCGGTACTTTTTGAGATTTTATATATATATATATATATATATATATATATATATATATATATATAAAACACACACACACACACACACACACACACACACTCACACACACACTCACTCTCTCACACACACACACACACACACACACACACACACACACACACACTCACACACACACACACACTAGGGATGGGACGAAATATCGTTTGACAAAATATCGCGATACAAAACGTGACGAAACGCATCGAGGTCGAAAAAAATGGATCGCGAAATAAAGATAGATCGCACTGCTGCATGATTTGCGTAGTATACAAGTTAAATAATTTAGTGTATTATATGTGTGTGTGTGGGGGGCAGACATAACAAAACGCAGCGCGCATTTTCTGTTTGATCTAGTTGGAAAAAGTGAGAGCAGTCAGACAAAGGATGTAGCAGCAAACATTAATAGGGAAAGAAAATGGTTGACATTAGCATTAATATTCTAAACCAAAAATGCAGTTATTGCCTACATAAACTACCATACTTTCTGTTTAACTTTTATTAGACTCCAGAAAGAAAAGGGCGTTTTTTCACTGAGCACATTCTCTGCAGTCTGAGCGCGATGCACTGCAGCTCACTCGCTCATGTCTGAGGTAAATCATTAACACCATCACCCCGCTTACAGTACACGTGTTTTATTGAACTAAATACATTACAATCGGCTAAAACGAATGCACAGGTTACTTTCCTGAACAAGCGCGCTCCCGAGTCGTCCGTGTTCTTCACACTGTCCACGTGAATAGCGGCAGTTCGGCGCGCACACGCAAAATACCGGCAGTTCAATAGAGAATGCGGATCTCTTAAAGGGGCCGCACTATATTCCACTCGTATGGACCTCCTCCAGGTATGGTGTGGTTCTGGTGCGCTCACTCGTACACATTAACAAATTTTCATACAAACTGTGCCCTGCTCTGAATTAAACTGCCAGTGTAAAAACTAAGTGAGAAATCACTACTTACTCATTATTTTTAAGTTTAGGCTTAAGAGACATGAACAATTTCTTAGATAAACATATCTATGACCTTTGATGTGTCTAGTCTTCATGCTGTATTGATTATTATTGAATAAGTATGGTTTCACTAATAATAAATGTACATGGACAATGCATATTTGTCCATACCCATGTTGATTAGAGTATTAAAAACTTAATTTAAACTTAATTTAAGACACATTTACAATTGCTAAAAAGGTGCAATTAAATTGCCATTAATCGTGAGTTAACTCATGACAATCATGCAGTTAATCGCGATTCAATATTTTAATCGATTGACATCCCTACAGTGCCCTCCACAATTATTGGCACCCCTGTTTAAGATGTGGTCACGGACTTCTAAAAATTCTCCTTTTTTTTTTAAACAACATAGAACCAAAATGCAAAAAAAGAGAAAAATCCTACCTTTCGTTTAAGTACATTACTTAGGTGGTAAAAAAAAAAAAAAAATCACAGATTTAGAAAGAAAAAAATATATTTTGATATCGTATCGTATCGTAACCCTGGCATATCGAGGTGCATCGTATCGTGAGTTTAAGTGTATCGTCCCATCCCTAACACACACACACAATTAACAAAGATAGGAAAGATTCAGGAAGAATTCTAGTAATCAATTGTAAAATAACACTGCATAGTTTATCACAGCCTAAATTAATGCTTATTAAAGCTGAAGTTATTCATTCAAGAGCTGTGAGTGATTTGCTCTTTGCATTTGGTTGTTTAATTCGCAGTAATTCGTCAGCATGTTTATTTACACCGCTGCCTCTTTAAGACAGATGTGCAGCTCTATAGGCGACTTTGGCAGATGCACTACATTTTCTCCCGACTATATCCATAATAACTACGTTCATTTTTGACACAAATTGTGTTGTGTTTAAGAGACTCTCCAAGCCGGTCATTTTGAGATGGATTATTGTGTACATTTGATCGTTTAGACGCGAATGTGAAACCGAAAGTGTAATTTGCTCGTCTCGTTGCGGCTGTTTCGGAGCGCGCGCCAACTTGGGAACAATCTCTTGCTCATATTTTTGTGCTTTTAATTGCTCTTTTTATTATTAAACACGTCCTACAATTTACCAACAGTGGCTAGACTGTATTTTTGAACAATCACTGATCTTGCTGATTCTGTCATTGCTTATCGATACAACGGTCTTTCAAAATTCACCCCCGGGTTTAATACCGGGTTTCGGTACCCATCCCTAGACAAATTCGTACTAATAACTGCTGAGTACATTTTTTAAATTTGTAAATCGATGAAAATGTGCAGAAGATAGAATCGCAATTCATATGTGAATTGATTTTTCCCCCCAGCCCTAGCCTTTACACTCAAGCTTCCTGAAGTGCGATTGGAGTCCCATTGTGTTTATCCAGGTGCTGCTTTAATCCCGTACGGTCTCCCGTGCCTGAGAGAGCTCTTCCGGTTCCTCATCTCTCTCACCAACCCACATGACCGCCATAACTCAGATGTGATGATGCACATGGGCCTCCAGCTGTTAAACGTGGCCCTAGAAGCCGCACATATCGCCCCCTACCAGTCGTTGCTCGGTCTGGTCAAAGATGAGCTCTGTAGACACCTCATACAGGTAAATCTTTGTTCTTCTGTAACCTAACTTGTTGGTTTCTCTAGGGGTTTTTCATACTTGAAATGTTTAACCGTGGGTGAAAATCCCTCCTGATATTTGTTTTATCTGTACTTAATGTTCTACATGTGTCTCTTTCTAGTTGTTAAGTGTAGACCGAATGAATCTGTACGCTGCCTCCATACGTGTGTGCTTTCTTCTCTTTGAAAGCATGCGAGAACATCTCAAGTTCCAACTTGAGGTAGGTGACTGAATGAAAATCTTTCTGTGGTGAGATATTGGATATCTTTGATGCAGGACGTCACTCTTTATATGCCTCCACAGATGTACCTGAAGAAACTAATGGACATCATTACCTCAGAGAACCCTAAAATGCCCTATGAGATGAAGGAGATGGCCCTGGAGGCCATTGTACAGCTCTGGAGAATCCCCAGCTTCGTCACAGAGCTCTATATAAATTATGACTGTGACTTTTACTGCTCCAACTTGTTTGAGGACCTCACCAAACTGCTCTCTAAGGTGAGCCACTCCAACTCCAGACATCCTGCTTGCAGGGACTTATGAGGAAGAAATTAATCTAAAGTTTGAAAAGAGCCCATGGATACTATTTGGTGCCTCTAACTATGCAGAATTTAATCGCGTCACCTTTAAATTAATATTTTAGTTTTCTAGAACTGCACGATTCTGGATAAATTGAAAAAAAAATGTTTTGTTGTTTAAATTCAGAATAGACAACTAAACAAAATAACATATAATAACAAAATAATTTGCTAGAGGTTCGAGTAAAATGTTAATTGCTACGGTCAATAAAAAAAAAAAATTATAATTTGAATGATTTTTTTTATCAGTTTGAATGATTCAATTACTCGTTTAATTACTGGTTAAATCAGTGTTTTTGAATCAATCTCTTGAATGATTCAATAGCAAACACATTTGTTAACAGTTACTAGTCATCACCTACTTATGGAAGCCTGTTTCCGCCACCAAATATTTTTTTTTAATAATTGCGTAATTGCGACTTATCTCAGATTTGTGAGTTATAAAGTCGCAATTCTGACTTTTTTCTCACAATTCTGACCCCCCCCCCCCCACACACACACACACAGACAATTTGCAAATAGTAAATTCAGAATTCTGAGATGTAAACTCGCAATTTTTTTTCTCAGTGAGCATTCTGACTCATCACGCAATTGCGAGTTTAAATCTCAGAATTCTAACTTTATAACTCGCATAAGTCAGAATTGTGAGAAACAAAGGGAGAATGGTGACTTTATATCACGCAATTGTGAGTTTATATCTCAGAATTCTGACTGTATAACTCGTAATTGTGAGAAGTTTCAATTACTCTATTTTTTTAATTAGTGGCAGAAAAGGAGCTTCCATACCTACTGGCCTTTGAAGCGTCAAGTTTCTTTAAAAGTTATTTACTGTATTTTGATTGTTACTGTAGACATGAATGTTTCCGATTTTTTAACTTTTATTCCAGTACTTCTGCGATCATTTGAATTATTGTAAGACAGTAATAATTATACTTTGTGGATGAAAGAACATGACAACTACTCTCTGGTCAGAGGCAATGCAAACGCAGATTTGAATGCTCGCTGTGATCGTACTTGGTTTAAAAGACACAGCCGGATCATTGTCATTTTTGGATCACTTTTACTCGGGACATGCTAGCTGGCAACATAGGATTCCATTCATTATGCTAAGCTAAGCTAGCGACGACCCTGCCAAACTAAAACAATGCATGCACTGAGCCTAAAAATGCATTTGCCCACATATCTATATGTAGGAAATTAGTTGAATAAGCCCTATTTATAAAAACGGCGGAGTGTTCCTTTAAGCACATGTTTTACAAGCATTAAGCCACATCGTTCAGCAAAATTATTTATTTATTTTAATGATTTATTTATTTTTACAGGGGATGTTTCACCTTTTATAGAAATTCCTGAATGTTTCTCACATTAATAATTATGAAGTTGTTTATTATATGTTGTTTTATGTTTGAAGAATGCCTTTCCAGTGTCTGGGCAGCTCTACACTACCCATCTCCTCTCACTTGAAGCCCTTCTGACAGTGATTGACAGCACAGAGGCTCATTGTCAGGCCAAAGTGCTCAACAATGCTGCACAGCTGGACCAGTCAGAATCAACAACAGTAGAAGGAGACAGTTCAGTCAATACAATTACAGATTCAACCACAGGTGGGCAGAAACCTGTCTCAGGATGGATACTAACTGAAGTGCTATAGTAAATGAAGAGAACCAAATGAACTGCAGTTAATGAAGAAGCTTCAGTGTGTCTTATAATGGCAAACACTTCTTTTGTTCGCTGCATACAGAGACTGGCAAATCTGTACCGGGTTCTAATGGGCAGAATGCTGTGGTGTCAGAGACTTGGGCTGCCTGTCCTCCCACCAGCGGTCATCTGATGGCAGAGAAGATGAGATTTGGCAGACAGGACCAGGAAGAGACAGACACAGGTGTTTTACTGAGTTGTTTGTTGCATTTAATAGGGTAAACATAAGACAACATACTCATTGATTTACAGTAAACGTTTGAGGATTTAGAGTAATTTGATTTGTCTTAATCCAGCAGAGAAGAAAAGCTTAAAGAAGCCTCGTCGTTTCACCAGCTGTCTTCCGGAATCTCAGGAACTTTTGGAGATCAAGAGCAAGAAGAAGGTAACCAGAACTTTCATCTGCTGTTCTTTGCTTTTTACATTTGTGAATATTTAAACTCTCAAATTTGCACTGGAATGGCATTTTTTATTTTTTTGTTCTTCAAAGCTTCTAATCACAGGTACAGAGCAGTTTAATCAGAAGCCCAAGAAGGGCATTCAGATCCTGCAGGAGAAAGGCCTGCTCAGCAGCCCCATGGACAATAATGAGGTGGCCCAGTGGCTGAGAGAGAACCCCCGTCTGGACAAGAAGATGATCGGAGAGTTTATCAGCGACCGCAGGAACACAGACCTGCTGGACAGTTTTGTCAAGTAAACCTTTACTTTTTACTATGCTTTTTTTTTTTTTTTTTTTTTTTTTTTGGTTGGTTGTTTAGGCTAGCTGCATATTGCCAATTTAAAGCATTGGTTGGGGATGTTTTTAGTTGAATTTTATGAAAACGATCAAGAAATTTAAAAACGTTGAGGTCATATTTCACTGAGAAATTATTTTCTGTTTTTAAGAATTAAGGCTATTTTAGGATTACTTACTAAAATGTAGTTACTAAATTATTTTTTAGTTACTTACTAAAATCTAGGACTAAAATTTATTTTACGCCTTTTTCTGTTACCATAATGTAAAATAAAAATATCATTTTACAGTTCTGTATACCTTAAATGTATGCTGATTTAAATATAATAAAATTGGTTTCACTGTAAAATCTTGCTGTATTGCAGTATTAAAAATATAATGAAAATTACCACTGAAAACCCCTGAAAGGTACAGGATTTATTTAAAAGGGTAGTTAAAAATTTACTTATTTAACATTAACTCACTCTTATGTTGTTCCAAAGCCATAGCCATCCACCAAAATGTTCATCAGAACCTCTTAAAAGTAATACACATGAATCAAGCGGAATTCAAGTCTTCTGAAGGGTCATGATCGCTTTATATGATGTATTTTAGAAACAGATTTATGTTATGCCTATTTTAACATACTGTTGCTTCTGACCAATTTAATGCATCCTTGCTAAATAAAATTATTACTTTCATTCAAAAAACCTTAAGGAATGCATTGGTGTACTGTAATATAGTAATTCTATATTTATTACAGTTGTGACCCATATGGGAAATGCAGTAAAAAACAAAAACTAGCTGACAATATGCATACTTTACATGAAAATGTTTTCATTGTTTTTTTAATAAGCATTATTAGGGTCTTAGATTGAGTTGAGTTGGTTGTAGGCTGTTCAACAACACCAACTTGTTTTTCAAACACTCATGTAATCGAGTCTAACATCTGAAAATTGGATGTGGTCTTCTAGCTTGAGATGTTCTTCTCACTAATGATTGCTTGGGTTCAAAGTGACTGTCAATGTGGAGTTTGAGATAATTAGACCTTAAAGTTATTTCAAGGCCATCTCTATCCCTTCCTCAGCACGTTCGGCTTCCAGGGCCTGCGCATAGACGAAGCGCTCCGCTTGTATCTGGAGGCATTCCGTCTTCCTGGCGAAGCGCCTGTCATTCATCGCCTCTTGGAAACCTTCACTGACAACTGGCATGTAAGTCAGCTGCCACACACACACAAGCATGGACTGACATGAATATATACACACACACACACATATATATACTCTTTAAATAGGTTGTAGGTTCGCTGCAGTCACAGACACAAACATTCTTACAGTTCTTCCATTACAACACTCTGAGGCAATCCTGGCCACCAACTGGCCCCATCATCAGGTAATTAGGGATAGTGGAACAGCAGTTCGCTCGGGATCAAGGACGGGGTCATTAGTCACGCAGGTAATCAGGGAAGAGGAAAATGTTGCACTGGGAAGTGAGACACATCCATCTGCCCTGCAGTAAGCAGCTCAGGCCGATCCGAGAACATTTTGCACACTCTCACTTACGTGCATGTTAAAGGCAGCTCTCTGTGTGTCACCTGGAAAGTATTTGTAGTAATTTCTTTTCTTAGTCGCCTTTCTCAATCACTACGAATGAGCTCATGTGAATATGCCACATAGACGTGGGGGTTGTGCCCTCTGCGATGCAGCAATGTATCGAAACGGGAATGGAGTCAGTGTCTGACATTTACACTGGCAGGAGATCCCGGAAGAATTACTGTGCCCTTTTATATTTTTTCTTGTGGTGAATGATCCTTCAAAACGCGCCTGTAAAGATGAGCGTACATATTAGGTGATTTGATGATGCTCTTCTTGCAGCAAATTGAATGGCCTTGTTCTCCTGTGTGCAGAAAGTGAACGGTAATCCCTTCCTGACAAACGACGCTGGCTTCGCTCTGGCTTATGCCGTCATCATGCTAAACACGGATCAGCACAACCATAACGTTCGAAAGCAGAACATCCCCATGACTTTGGAGGTGAGCGACACATGTTCCAGTTACCAATGGGAATATCCAGAAGTCATTCACATGTTCAGGGCCACACATGCAATCCCTCCATGAGAGATCAGTTTCGGCTCTTTAACTTAGTAGTATAAGATAAGTGTATTTGTTATGCGTGTAAGTGTGTTATAAAACCATCTGTCTAGATTTGCCACACATGCAGAATACTGTTATGCAGACATGCCTTACTTTTATGTGCTTCAAACAACTGGCCTCAGTTTAGTGGGTCTTTGAGGTCATATGAAATACAAAGATGTCAGCTATAGGAGTCACACATGTAGATATTATAAATGACTTTAATTGCATCATTTAAAGAAATAACACTTGAACGCATCTAAAGGTAAAGAATGGATTTTCAATTTTTGCACTCTAACCCATATTTTAATCTGTCATGCTCTACCAAAACTGAAATCCTCTAATTCTCAAAACTTAACAGCAAGAGATACAGTAAGCAAGTACCGGTGTTTCCCAATATATAACATTCCCCCAATAATGGGTCATATTTTCACACCAAAATCAAAAGGAACAAATGATCAATTAGGGATCCCCTCCTTACATAATGTAAAAAACACTAAACTATTACTCTCATTTTTGTAATATAAACAAAATCCCGGTGTCATTACCATAGTGATTTTTTTTTAATAAATGTAAAAACCAATCACAATTTTGGGGTCGGTAATGTTTTTCAAAGAAGTCTCACTAAGCTGAATTTATTTTATCATAAATTCAGTAAAGGCAGGAATATTGTGAAATATTATTATAAAGCTGAATTTTCAGCATCATTACTCCATTACTTCAGTGTCACATGATCCTGCAGCAATCATTCTATTATCCTGATTTGCTGCTCAGGAAACATTTCTTATAAATGATTTCAACGAAAGTTATTTATTTTATATTCTATTATGCATGTCTTCCCTGTCACTTTTAACAAATTGTACATGTCCTTGCCAAATAAAAGTATTGATAAAAAAAAAACAGATTATTTACCCCAAATTTTATATAATGGTTTGTATTTTAATTGCAGAGTATTTGCAGCATTGCAGGTATTTATATAAGTACAGTACTGTAATAAACTATACAATTACTCCATTACTGTAATGTAAACTTGAGTGAGAATATGCTTGCTTTTCTTAAAAATGTTTACATGGTCCTAAAAATTGGACTAAAAAAATGTCTTTGCCTTGGACATGTTTTCATGAGATTCACCCTTAGATACGTGGCTGCCGCTGGTGGCGTCTTTACTTCAGCAACCACGGAAACGGTTTTCCATGCATTAACACTAGATCCATTTAAACAGATGATCACACAAACCTTCCTGCTAAAAGCACTGGTGTTGTATAGGAATACAGGGAGCAGTGGGAATGGTAATCAGCAGGTATTCAACCAGAGCACAGAGGGGATAAGCGGCGGCAGAGTGAAAGGCGAGCAGCAGGAGACGAGGCAGGACTGGGCTTTTGGCAAGAAAAAGCGGGTCCAGCTGTCTTGTCTCTGTGTCAGCTAGCGCGTGTGCGTCTGCTCCTACTCCCCAGCCACGGAAAATGCAGTCCTGGAAAGACCCTCCGTCCCTCTGTTTACTCCTCTGTTTATTTCTCCTTCTGTTCATCTCTCTCTCTCGGGGGGAGCTCAGGTTTCCCTTGCTTTACCTGCCATTAAGAAAGTATGCAGTAAAACAGTGGCCTAACGCCATCACTCAGCAGCAGACGTCTGTGTGTTTATTTGAGCTGAGGTTGGCCTTAGACCAGCCTGCTTAACACTAACACCTATTAAGTGACACCAGCAGTAATAAACCAAGGCCAATTATTGGATTTGAAAGGTGATAGTTGGAGGATGTCGCTGTAATTGGATTGAATGAAGGCATTTTAATCAGTTTCCGCCTCTTGTTTGTTGTTTTATTTTATATGTCTAGCAATTCAAGAAGAATCTCAAAGGTGTGAATGGAGGAAATGACTTTGATCAAGACATGCTGGAAGACATCTACAATGCCATCAAGTTAGTGCTTATGTATAGTTTTTGTTACCTCTTACTTGTTGAACAGTTACATTAATTATATAAACTAAATAAAAGGGTGGAACGATTTTCACTGGTAAGAAAATTAAGGATGGCCTACTTACCCAAAGCCAGTGTGAGAGAATTTTGGGCCTGTAAAAACAAC
This sequence comes from Pseudorasbora parva, assembly GCF_024679245.1. Classification (NCBI taxonomy): domain Eukaryota; kingdom Metazoa; phylum Chordata; class Actinopteri; order Cypriniformes; family Gobionidae; genus Pseudorasbora; species Pseudorasbora parva. The sequence goes on along the minus strand of NC_090188.1, from coordinate 9,240,959 downwards.
AGGCACTTGTTAAATCAGGCACTTTATATGCGGTCACTTGTTGATAATGGACAAATGGCTCACAGACTTAAACATTTCATTTTCACTGATGTGCAATATTTTTTTCATGCAAATTCTAATATAAATTTGACACTAAGGTAAAGTTACCAGTCTTGCCGACCTACAGTCTGTATATAAGATTGTAGAAATTGTGAAAATGACCTTCAATAGTCTTGGACGCCAGCAAGTGTATTTATCAGTTTAAATGTATAGCTGCCACATTATTGCTGTATGGTTTCCAATAATAATAAATAAATAATTTGCTGCTACTTTCAGGGCATGCGATTTGATGCTCAAGAAACATATTAAGTGTTGAAAACCACAATTATTGTGCATGATTTTTCTTTTTTCTTTTCAGCATTCTTTGATGAATAGAAGGTTTAAAAGTACAGCATTCATTTATCTTTTTAACAAAGTAACTTTTGAATGGCTCTGTGTGTGCAAAGTTGTTAAATATGTATTTACTTACACAAATAAGTAAATCTTTACAGCTAAATAGCTGAAAAAGTCATTGTTGAGCTCTGTTTATCATCTCCTTTAAACCTCATGCCTCTGGTCTTTAAGTGTGTGGATGTAATAGCTCTTGCTAATAATGTATACAGTGGCTCAGATGGGATAAGCTGAGATAAACGTATGTGGTCCTGCAGGAACGAGGAGATTGTGATGCCCGACGAGCAGACAGGTCTGGTGAAGGAGAACTATGTGTGGAGTGTTCTGCTGCACAGAGGAGCCTCTTCTGAAGGGCTGTTCCTGCATGTGCCTGGCAGCAGTTACGACCGTGACCTCTTCACTATGACCTGGGGACCGACCATTGCCGCCCTTTCCTACGTTTTTGACAAGAGCCTGGATGACACTATCATTCAGAAGGCCATCACTGGGTTCAGGTAAAATCTGCAGATTTGTAGACAGGTTTAGGACACAGCCTTTGCGCGCTCATTGCTAAGTAGTTTGTGTATTTAGTGATCGTCAGACTTTTTTCTGCAAATAATTACGATTTTGATTATGATGCCCCACTTCTTTTTGTTTTCAGGAAATGTGCCATGATCTCTGCACACTACGGCTTCAGTGACGTCTTTGATAACTTGATCATTTCACTCTGCAAGTTTACTACTCTCAGCTCTGAGGTAAGATGCAATCGGTTTCCTGCAGCAGCTTTAGGTCATGAGCGAAAAATTGTGATTGGGATTTGTGTGTCTTTAGTCTGTAGAGAACCTGCCCACTGTATTTGGCAGTAACAGGAAGGCTCAAGTCGCTGCCAAGACTGTTTTCAGCCTGTCCCATAATCATGGTGACATTTTACGAGAAGGATGGAAGAACATCATGGACTCCATGTTGCAGCTTTTCAGGGCTGAGCTCTTACCCAAGTCCATGGTTGAGGTGAGACAGGAGAGCCCAACATATCATTTGATATCCTCTAACAAACACTTCTTATTTAGAAGAAACCTAACTGCATATAGCAGGCACATCGCTCCTAGATAAAGCAGTCTTATTTAGATCAGGCAACAGTGCCACCTACTGTCACAATGAAAGATCTGTTTATTAACTGTAAATTTGACACTATTTCATTCTTGCTAAAAGGTTGAGGACTTTCTTGACCCCAATGAGAAGATTTCCTTACAGCGTGAAGAGACACCATCAAACAGGTATATATTTGGAATTACTTAAGCTTTTTTATACACACTTCCAGGTTGAAACAAGCTGCTTTTAGTGATTGCTTTTAAGCAGTGTTATGGCTCTAATGATCTGTTTTTCTGTGTTACATTATACAATGTAGTTTGTTAATTTTAGTTATTACATAATTATTCTATAGTTATCACTTGGTGATTATACCTTTGGCTTTAGTGCAGTATTAAATGCACTAACGAACTTGACAATATTAGAATTTTTTTACATCCCCACATTTGTTTTATGAAATGTGACATTTATAATTAAAACTGTTTTTTAATATTTATATGCACATTTGACCACACAATTAAAAACATTTGATTCTACTAAAGCATTTAAAATGTAATGTAAATGTAAAGATGTATATTATCTGTATTGCATGGCTTTATTACAGTATCTTTTGACCAGACCTGTTTCTTACATGATGCAGCAGCGATTGTAGATGTTTGTGTATTTGTCTTTATATTTGTTACGGTGTCTATACTTTGTACTTACTTTGTCGTTCTGTCTTTTGAGTGTTTCCCTATGTGAAATACAAATAATCCTTTTATTAGAGCAATAACATTGATTGTGGTTCGTGAAATATCGTGAAATGAGCCTTTTTGTTTGAATGTAAATCTGAAACGCTCACTTTCGAGGTGCTTTAAGATCTTGGAAGTTTTGCTTTTCAACAATAATTTCATCTATTTTATTCCCATTCCTATTCCATTGTACTTCTCTCAGGGGTGAGTCCGCTGTATTGAGTTTTGTGAGCTGGTTAACACTTAGTGAACAACCTGGGCTCAGAGGCCCCTCAAATGAGAACCAGGAGGCCAAACAAGCTGCCCTGCTCTGCATAAAGGTACAGCCAACTTATTTTGCTTTTAAAAGACATTACGGTATACGGACAGTCTGGCTCATTGCTCATGTGTAAAATGCTATCGCACGTGAATCAAATAATTTTCTCTCATTTCTTCTGTATTCACGTCAGCACTGTGACCCAGAGAAGCTGATTACAGAGAGCAAGTTTCTGCAGTTGGAGTCTTTACAGGAGCTCATGAAGGTGAGGTCCACATTCACAGACTGGGTGTATACAGAAAACGTTTTCTCTGGCGTGTTTCTTACAGTTTTTACAGATCGGTTCATTATATAATTCTTAATGTTTCCAGGCTCTCATCTCGGTGACCCCAGATGAGGAAACGTATGATGAAGAAGATGCTGCTTTTTGTCTGGAGATGCTGCTACGTATTATTCTTGAAAACAGGTACTGCATGAACATGCTGCATTATCGCATTGAGAATTTCTAGTTGACACAGATACAGTTGCTTGCGGGTTTTTATAGTTCGATGACTGGGTGTTTGCAGGGACAGAGTATCATGTGTATGGCAAACGGTACGGGATCACCTGTACCAGTTATGCGTCCATGCTAGTGAGAGCTGCTTCCTGGTTGAGAGAGCAGTGGTGGGATTGCTCAGACTTGCTATACGCTTATTACGCAGAGAGGACATTGGCTCACAGGTACACATGTAAAGCACAAACTCTCATTGTGTTTGCTGCAAACATAACAGAAAAGTAGATAAAAGTAGTAGTGTTGTAGGAGTATAAAACTGTAATAAAATAAAAAACAGAAAGTGCGCATCTAAGTTAGACCCTAAGCAGTCTCCTCTCTTTCGCTGGATAGGTTCTCCTCTCCCTTCGCTTGCTGTTGATGATGAAGTCTCACGTCCTGTCCAGAGTCAGTCGAGAGGTGGCATACGGCTTGCATGAGCTGCTTAAAACCAACGCTGCAAACATCCACTGCACTGATGACTGGTACACGCTTTTTTCACTTCTGGAGTGCATCGGGGCTGGGGTCAAACCTCCGGCTGCCATGCAGGTCACCAGCACCAACCCAGACAATGACACAGGTGATTCGGTCATTCCCAGATTTTCCATCATTTTATCTGTTAACATACCTCAAGACACAGTCGAGAGTAGTGTGAAGTCCGTTTCCAGATTGGCTTATCTTGTGTAATCCTTTTGTTCCAGGTGCTCAGTCCGATAGTGAACTGAGTTCATATCATCAGAGTGAAGTTAGTCTTGACCGGGGATACACGTCTGACTCTGAGGTTTACACCGAGCATGGCAAATCCAGAATGCCCCGTTCAGCTACCGATGTGGATGTGGGCTGGCTAGTGGTGAGTGTTCACACCATACCCCAGATAGGAAGCCTATTTGAGACAAATCCACCCTCACTAATGGCAGTGCATCATAATTAGGAATGTTGCTTTGGATAGACATGTCTGGGTTGGACAAAGTTTGGGTATCATCTTTGACAGTACTTCTGTCTGTAGAGTATAATTTGAAGCACACATAAACAATGTAATTTGCTCTGCACATTTTCGCATACATAATATTAACCGACTTCATCCAGCTCTCTCAGTACAGAAGACAATTCTTGTGTATGTTTTAGTCCAGAGGGGACTAAACTACGGCCTGCAGGGAGTTAAAAAAAATATGATTCCCACCGCACGCGTATGCAGTGCATATGGAGAACGGGAGCCACGCGCGCTCATTGTGCATTCACACTGGCAGCATTTGTCTCGCTCAGCTGAACCGCGGCTTGTGCTCTGCAAATACAGATGAATATTGGCTTTAATTCAGCATGAGTGACGCGGCAAAAATACACCTTAGCCAGCTATGAGGTCACCGAGGTCTGGACCTTGGTATTTTCCCGAGGTGTATATGATAAATGCTGTGAAATAAATGCCTAATTATTAACACTAGACCTACTTTAGTGCTGCAAGGATAGCACAGCACCAAGAGCTTCTCATCGGAGCTGCCTCAGCCGCCTTTCACCGCTCGTCAAATGTCAAAATATTATATTTGAGATGACCAATCAATTCACAGAAGATTAGCGCAAATTCCATCTCAACGCTTCTGTAAATGTACACAGTGTTGTGTGAGTATAAGTAGCTAAACTTTACATTTCATTAATAATTAACTTCAATGTGAGGAGAAAAGAAACATTAACGAACCCGTCGATTTCATCAGATTAGGCATAAGATAATGAATGTGTAGGGGAGAGTGTTTTGTACCTACTTTCTCAGTTAATCTATAGGCTACTTGGGGTTCAGAGTATTTATTTTCCCCACATTTCTAGTACAATTATGCGGTTTTGTTTCATTAATACAGTGTATACTTTTTTACAACTATACAACATTGTTAATGTGACAAATGTTTCTGTCAGAAAATTATAGTTTTCCATGCATACTTCCTTTAAATAAAAGTTATTTTATCAAGTATTTAGTTTGCAGCCCTTCACTTGATTTGCAAAACTTGGTGGCCTTCAGGTTTCAAAAGTTTGCCCACCTCTGCTTTAGTCACTTCCCCCATCTACTTCTGCAACCCTCTTTTCTATGGCCTGCCTTCAAAGCTTCCTTGCAAACTCCAACTTTAATTTATTGGCTTTAAAATTCTTCTACATACAAAGCACTCAATAATCGTGCCCCTTTATACCTTTCTGATCTTCTTCACATTTACACTCCCACTCGTACTTTAAAATAATTTTCTGCACTCACTCTTGTTCTCCATCAAACTCGCACTACTTCTATGGGGTCCGTAGCCTTTATTCATGCAGCCCCTTATTTATGGAACTTGCTGCCACAGGATGTGTGAAACAGTGAAAGTCTTTGTATTTTTAAATCTTACCTTAAGACCCATCTTTTTAGGCTATATGATTACTTTTATGCTTGTATCCAGTCTGTTCCTGTAATAATGATTATTTGTCTAATGTTGTTTTATTGTCTCTGTAATGTGTCCTTGAGTATCATGTAAGGCACCTATAAATGAAATGTATGAACGAACGAAAGAACGAAACCTAATATAACGTCTTTCTTTTTTGGGCAGGTTGGTAAAGATGACCTGGATGGATCTAAGGCAGCATTGACCCAACCTTCAAAGCCCCTGACAAATCCTCTCATTAACCAATACAGTTTAACTCTTGGGCAGGACGTGGGTCTGCATGACACCAAGTCCCTCATCAAGTGCGTGGATTCGCTGTCCTTCATCGTCCGCGATGCTGCCCACGTCACTCCAGAAAACTTTGAGCTTTGTGTTAAAGCCATACGAGTGTTTGTGGAGGCTAGCCTTAATGGAGGTACGTATCTCATGGTGTGGGAAAAAATGCCACCTAAATAAATCAAAATAGGAGCACAAATTGATGAGTTCTTGCTTGTATGAGGTCTTGCTTGTGTGTTTTTTCTAAATATTACCACGATTGTGAATCCGTGTTTTTGACCAAATGGATTGAGCGAATCATTCAACGACCCATTCATAAAGACAGTTCCTTGCTTAATTCCTGAATGAATCTGCCAGTTTGAATGAATTGTTTGAAAGAATGATTCATATACTCGCTCATTAAGACTGGCAGATTTAACCCCGCCTCCTCCTCCCGTAATTTTATAATTCTATATTCAAAACTCTATGTTTAGAACAATAACCTAATAGCATTATTTATTGAATTATAATTCCAGTGTAAATGCATGTATGCCATCTCTGAGCTGCATTTATACACAGTTTGTGTAAATGCAGCTTCAGATGCAGATTCCATGCCATTTTGTCTTTTGTTAATACAGATTTAATTTGAGTAACAACCCTATAGCATCTTCTTCCATTTTATTTATTAAATGTTAGAATTTTACAAAAGATTATATACATTTAATAAGGTTACAAGTAGTTGCCCTTTTTTAAAAAATGCTTATGTATGCTATGTGAAACATTATTGAATATGCTGTGCGATCTTCAAAACTGAAATCTGCCTGTGTTGTGTAAAACAAATGAATGAACTTCTCTCGTCTTTACACAACCGCGACACACAGCCATTGTTCCAGTTTTCACGCTGCTTCAATAACAAAATATTCAATGCTGCCGCGATGCAATTTGCATTTTATTTTATGATGGGTATCGTTCCAAACAAACCTTTTGGAGGGCATTTTATTCAAACTTCATCTTGGAAGTTTGACTCCTTGAGGGATTAGTGCGTCTGCTTCACTTCCATGGCTTTGTAATTGGATGTGTCAGTGCCTGTAATCTCTTTAGTGCTGTATCTTGAGCTGTGCTCCTGGTGAGTCATTTAACTCGGGGGCAATTCAACTGTCTTGTGTGCCCTCTCCATTTATCCTTCACTCTGCCTCTCAGGTCCTCTATCCGGGGTGGTCGGTGATCTACAGTAGGCTTAGTCAAGACTCATTCAGCACTTTATAGCTCTGCTCTGCCAATCAGCATGGTCTTTTCATGAGCTAGAGGCGTCTGTTTATTTGAGAAGATACCTGCTGTCATCAAGGGCTTAGATGTTCACTTTGAGGGCGGCAGATCAAAGTTTTGAAGTTTTGAACATCTAATGGGTACAACAATGTGATAATTATATGGTAGATATCTGCTTTATCCTTCTTTCATTGGAAACAGAACACAATATTTTCAATGCAATCCCAAAATTGACCGAGATATGCCCGAGACAGGTTGTTCTAACCAGCGAATAAAAGGGTGTGAAGATGGGCAGTCATACAGAGAAAAGCTCGCTAGAAAATCAGCACCTGTGATTCATTCTCATAGTTTTGTTTGCAGTCATTATCAAACAGCACAGGCTTTTACCGTGCTTGACGGACGTGAGAATGGGGCGGCGTGCGCTTGAAAGCTTAATTTGATTTCCCTTGTTAGTCACTCTGTTGATTGTTTCCACGCCCTCTGCAGGATACCGCACCCACGAGAAGAAAAAGAGCCACAAATACGACTCCAAATCCAGCCGGCTCCGAAAGAAGCCACGCGAGAAGGATGGCGCGTCACGGAGAGCCAAACCGTCCAGTCAGCGGCCCGCCCGTTCCCATAGCGACGATGAGGAAGATGAGGGCGTGCCGGCCAGTTACCACACGGTGTCTTTTCAGGTTAGTCTGGACGTAAGTACAACAGCCCTTTCCCTAATTCCTAGATCTGTCCATCATCATGTTTGCAGATGTGTTTGGTGAGGGATGGGCATGTGATTTATTTCACATTTGAAACTAGTAGAAAAATATTTATGCTTTGAGTTTTTAGTTTCTCACCCCTAATTTCTGATTTAGAGCTTTTACAATAAATAAATAAAAATAGTTGTCAATACTAACACCAGTAAAATTTCACATTTACTGAAATAAATTTTGATACCAAAACCACAAAAATGAAAATGCTACTACACATTGCATTAGTACAAAAAATTCAGACCTGTAGTTTCTGTTGTACTGCTGTTTAAAAATAATTGTCTGACTGATGATTTTCACAGTAATGACAGTGAGAAATTTTTAATGATTAAATTTCAATAGTAATAGGCTCTGAATTATCATTTAATATTGTGAAATATTATGGCAATTTAAAATAATGGTCTATTCTTATATACTTTACAATATAATTTATTTCTGTGATGCAAAGCTGGATTTCCATCAGTTATTAGTCACATTATCCTCCAGAAATCATTCTATTATGCTGATTTATTATCAATGTTGGAAACAGTTGTGCTGCTTAATATGTTATAACCTGTTTTTTTTCTTTTATAAATAAAATGTTTAAAAAGAACAGCATTTGTTTAAAATAGAAATCTTCTGTAACAATATACACTACAGTTCAAAAAATTGGGTTCAGTCATTTTAAAGAAAGTAATACTTTTATTCAGCAAGGATTTGTTAAATTGATAAAAAGTTAATAGAAAAGATTTCCATTTTGAATAAAAGCTTTTCTTTTCATCAACTTTTTATTCATCAACAGATCCTAAAAAAAAAGTATCGCAGGTGTTAAAAAGATATTAAGCAGCATAACTGTTTTCAAAGTTGATAATATCTGAGTATCAAATCAGCATATTACAATGACTTCTGAAGGATTATGTGACACTGATGACTGATAAACAAAATGAAGTTTGTTTTTTGTCTGTCTTTATATTTGCATTGAAATGTGACCCAGACATTTCTTTGTGATATTTACCCAGGGCAGCATGCTTACCCCATCTTCATAACCTGAATAGTGCACATTAAAAACAATATCCTGTTGTCGTTTTCTTTCCGTGTGTTTACCTTCCATGTTTCAGTATAAGAATAACATCTTTTGTCCCCATTAATAAGATGAATGTGAGTCTGTTAGTAAAGCAAATATTCGTTTAATAGACCAGATATTCCCTGAGTGTTTAGTGATCATTAAAACAGCCTGTTTGCCCATATAGTTGTTAGACCTGATGCATACACTGCACACGCGAGCAGCCGGCATCTACAGCTCTTGGGCAGAGGAACAGCGCCATCTAGAGGATGCTGGAAGAAAGATCGAAGCGGACTCTCAAACACTGTGGACCAGCTGCTGGTGTCCACTCCTTCAAGGTCAGAGACTAGCCAAAAGCTTATTTGCAAGCCTCACTGTCAATCTAAAATGCATGCATGCACATACGCAATACACTAATATCTGATTCTGATGTAATATTATTGGATGTATAATAGAAACTGGATGTTCAGAGAGAAGCTATAACGTACGCTTTTTGGCCTTGTAGGTATGGCATGGTTGTGCTGTGATGCACGGAGACAAGTCCGCATGCAAGCTCTCACCTACCTACAGAGAGCACTTCTTGTACACGATCTACAAACTCTCGATGCGGTGGAGTGGGAGTCCTGCTTCAACAAGGTGAACTAGCTCTGCTTTAACAAGCATTTTAATTTATAGAAAACTATTTCTTCAATAAAAAAAGGTCTGAGAAATGATGGTGATGTTTGTCTATCTTCAGGTTCTGTTTCCTCTACTGACAAAACTCCTAGACAACATCAGTCCAGCTGACGTGGGTGGCATGGAAGAGACCAGGATGAGGGCCTGCACACTGCTTTCTAAGGTGTGGCCTAAGTTTCTTTGCTCATTAATCCTAACTTAAACCTGAATGAATTGAAAGGTGATTATGCTGATTTTTTTCATTTCTTGGAAGTGATTTTGAAAAGTGTTTTTGTTCTTCTCAGGTGTTCCTACAGCATCTTTCCCCTCTGCTCTCTCTGCCCACGTTTGCTGCCCTCTGGCTCACCATTCTAGACTTCATGGACAAGTACATGCATGCCGGCTCCAGCGACCTTCTGGTGAGATGATCTCAGATAAGCATAAGAAATCACCTGTATTGACTTTATACACCCTAAAAATAGAAGAGAAGAAAATTATGCACCCTAAAATGTTGTTGTCTTATTACCCTCTTCTCGTTCCAAACCCATATTATATTAACACAGACTGAAATTTCAGTCTATTCATCACAAGTCACGTGGAATACATTTTTAATGTATAGAAAACAATTTCCGTTTGTGTGTATTCCTTGTTCAGGTTAAGGGTGTGTGATATGACAATATTAGATTGTAAACTATTAAAATGCCCCCAAAATCTGCCTTTACAGAGAGATCGTTAAAACCGTGATACAGTATAGAAAATGTGTTTCATAGGCTGTTTTTTTTAATAAGCATCTCTATTGTGGTTAAATTAATGTGATATTGCATTTCAAGTTTATTTACATGCATTTTAAATCCTTGCCAGTTCAAAACCTTCAAACGTTTTTACATTCATGCTGTTCTGACATTCATTTTTGCACACATCCAATGCATGCACAGAAAATCCATAGTGTGAGTACTGAACTAAGTTCTCATCTTCGCAACTTACTGTGGTTAAACCGTCAAATACACACAACGTTCACAAACACAATCAGTTATGTTTAAAATGAATGTAATCAGGAAAAAGTGGATGTGTATCAATGAGGAATGTAACGATACATTTTATATCGAGAGATCACAATATAAAAATGTGACATGATATATGACGATTTTGATGTAAATCTAATTCACAATATAGAGTAAGTTTTATCCAAGGCTCAGCTTACTGTATTTATAAGTTAGGCCTATAATTCACTCAAAAATGTAAATTGTCGTCATGTACTCACCCTCATGTCGCTTCAAGCCTATAAGTTTTCCATCTAACTTCAAAACAAAAATGAAGATATTTATTGAAGCCTAACATAGCGAGCATTGGGAGAGTCTGTGTGCGTGCGACGCGAGTACTACATGAGAATGTATTTTTTACGTTTACAGGTAAAATATATAATGTTGAAAATAATGTATAGTAATGCAATGGGGGAATAATTGTGTGTCCTGATAATAATACAATAACAATATTTAAATAATATTAAATAAAAAAATGTTTTAATTCTTTTGAAAAGTTTATTTTGGCTTAAAATATCACGATACATATTGTATCATGAGTTTAGTATCGTATAGTAAGAGAACTGTATCGTTACACTCCTAGTATCAATATATTGGATCTGTGCATTGTTCGTCTTAGTTACATCAGCCTAATATTCCTGCTGCTGTCTGTGTCCTTAAAGGGTTAGTTCACCCAAAAATGAAATTGATGTCATTTATGACTCGTTCCTCACCAGTAAGACCTCCGTTCATCTTCAGAACACAGTTTAAGATATTTTATATTTTAGTCCCAGAGCATAATGCAGTCAATGCACACTTTACTGTCCATGTCCAGAAAGGGAATAAAAACATCATCAAAGTAGTCCATATGTGACATCAGTTGGTTGATTAGAGTCTCTTGAAGTATTGAAAATACATTTTGGTCCAAAAATATCAAAAACTATGAATTTATTCAGCATTGTCCTCTCTTCCTGTGTTTCTCCAAAAAGTAAAAAGGTTAATGAATCAGTGAATCGATCAATGATTTGGGTCGCCAGTGTCACGTGATTTCAGCAGTTTGGCGGTTTGATGCGATCTGAACTGCTGAAATATCACGTGACATTGGCGACCCGAATCATTGATCGAGTCACACCGTTTGAATCTTTTTGGAGGAACGCAGAAGAGAAGACTGATGCTGAATAAAGTCGTAGTTTTTGATATTTTTGGACCAAAATGTATTTTCAATGCTTCAAGAGACTAATCAACCAACTGATGTCACATATGGACTACTTTGATGATGTTTTTATTCCCTTTCTGGACATGGACAGTAAAGTGTGCATTGACTGCATATGCTCTGGGACTAAAATATAAAATATCTTAAACTGTGTTCTGAAGATGAACGGAGGTCTTACGGGTGAGGAACGACATTAGGGTGAGTCATTAATGACATAAATTTCATTTTTGGGTGAACTAAACCTTTAAAGGTGCAGTAAGCGATTTCTGAGAAACAAACTCAAAACTCCCTTCATTGCTCCACCCTCAAAATGTGCGAACATGCAATACAAGAGTGGATGTCTCTTTATCGTTTCATAGCTGAAGCAAAGCAAAATAATTCTTTGTGAAAAGTAAAGCGAAGATGACGCACAAACAACAAGAAGGAAAAAAAAAAAGAAAAAAACACAGTATACAAAGAGTATATAAAAGTGAGAGTTGGTTGTTAGTTGCCAGCAGCACATCCAGTCCAGACAATGACTCTCAGCTTTCCTGTTACTATAGTTAACACTACAACAACAACATATCTTTACACTCTGTGTGGAGCAGAAACAGAACCTCAGCGTCAGTTTTGCCTCATCATAACCCTTCTTTTGTAATGTCTCTCAGCCATCTCTCTCTTTCTTCAGCCTTTCTTTGAATCTCCCTTTTCTCACTCTCTCCTCCCCCATCATGAGTGGACACGCCCCCTACTGCTGATTGGATACAAGTTTATTGTGCTACTCAGTCCAATTCACTTTTAACAGCGTTTCTCAGAAATTGCTTACAGCATCTTTTAATGTTAATCAAAAAACACAAGAAAAGAGAAAAATCAAAGAACTTTCATAGCTTTAATAATAATCAATCTATATTTAATTCATAGCTGGAGGCGATCCCTGAGTCTCTGAAGAACATGCTGCTAGTGATGGACACAGCAGGGATCTTTCACAGCGCAGACTCTCGTACAGGCTACTCTGACTTGTGGGAAATCACCTGGGAAAGAATTGACTGTTTCCTGCCCCGTCTAAAGGAAGAGCTCTTCAAACAGGCTGTCATCCCAGGCAATGATCACTTGAACACAGTACTCACATTTACTATTTCATTGAGTTCAACCACATAACACGTTAACTGATACCTTCTGTTTTTTATACAGAACCAGTGTGTAATGTTCCTGTGGAGGCCGTCCTACCGCCTGTTGCCGTTACTCCAGCCTCTTCCCCTGTGCCAGCCCCCTCACCAGTGCCAGTTGCCCCGGCAGAGCCAAATAGCCCCAGCAGACCCGCGTCGCCTCAGGATATGTCGATACCCAGTGCCAATGGTGATCATAAGCATTAATTATACACATGGTTGCGTAAGCTCATCCAGGCTGCATTTATTTGATGAAAGAACTCAATTCTGCACTTGTGTGGTGTTTTCTGTGCTGGCCACATACACAGCACGTGCAGATAGATCCGCCTAATAACAATGTAATAGTGCACAAATACTGAATTGAATTCTCTTTCACGTCTTGCAATGGACACACATACACAACGAAATGGTCAAAATATCCTCATAAACAAAGTTGTGTCTAAAGTGAACTCAGGGTGCTTTCACACCTACCTTGTTTGGTTCGGATTTTTCAGTTTGGTACGAACCAAAATTACAGGTGTGAAACCTCCCTCGGACCATGGTCCGGACCAAACAGATGAAATTTGGTCAGACGAAAAGAGGTAGTCTCGGTCTGGACCAAACTGAACAAAGGTTCGGTTCGTTTCTTGTGTGAAAGCATTTTCTATATAGTTCGGACTTTCAGACCATTTACAGGAAATTCGGTGCTTGACTATATATATATTTCTAATCTCTGTGAGATGTAGGCTATGCTGAGTTTCGGTTTATTTATGAGACCGCTCCAGATCATGTGCAACGCAAATGATGAAACATTTATTAAAATTAAGATATAATTTATACAAAGCTTTCTACAAAACAAAACAAAACTTAATGAAGTGGTCAAAATCATTTCTGACCCGATGTCTTTGACATATATTGTACATCTGTGCACGTTTCATAATCATTATAGCCTAGAAGAAATTTAAAAATAACATTATAATATTTAAACATAACTATAAAACAAAATACATTGTTTGGCTAAAAAGCCTATCTTCTCCTCCTTTCCTGTCGGCGCCGATAAAATGTTTGCACAACGAGGACGTTCATTTGGTGAATTTGCCTTGAGTATAGTTGGTGCTGCAGATAGTAATCCCATAATATTAACAGTATTGGCAATGATATGCGTCTGTTCATTCATTCATTTTTGTCAAAGTTATCCGCTGAATTGACTAGATGTCGACATAATGATGACGACAGGACGCAAGTGCGTCATGTAAAGTTCTTTGGTGTGCTGACATAACTGCAATGTGAAAGCAAACCAAAACTAACCAAATGTATACAATACATCAAAACACAAACTTTGGTTCGGACCTTGGTGAGGACTTTCAGGTGTGAAAACGACCTTAAACAGTTGAGAAAGAAAACACATGGATCAGCGCATTAGGCCTTAAAGCAACAGCAGACTAATCATAGAAAAAAAGAGAAAGAAAACCACTCACTGATCATAGATGAATAACTTTTGTAACTTATATATAACTTATAACTAATAAGGATTAATCTATATGTTATCTATAAAAAGAAAATTATAGAGTGTTATTTTACATTTGATTTCAATTTCTGAACTTTGTTCAGTTGTATTTATTTGTGCTTTTGCTAATTTGCTAATTTATTCTGTATACTTGTTTTCGATTAATAATGTTTTTATAATTTATATCAGTCAAATTTTTTTGGTCATTCTTTAGGCTGCTGATTTTTTTATTCATGGCATTCAGCTTGACAAACGACACAGAAGAAATAAGTTTGATATCTAAATGTTCATTTGATTTAAATTATTTATTTGATTGATAAGAATCGGAATCAATAAGCAGAATCTAAAATTGGAATGGAATCACTAAAATTCAAAGGATACCCAATCCAAGTCTTTGTTGAATAAGTGTTAATTTTATTAAAAAAAAATGTATTTAAACTTAGTTTCCACAAAAATATTAAGCAATATAAACTGTTTTCTACATTGATAATAAGAAATATTTAAGAGATGAAAATTCAGGGATAATTTACATTTTAAAATATTCTTAAGTATAATAGTTTAATTTATTTTTTTGTTTTACAATATTACTGTATTTTTTACAGTAAAGGTTTCTTTCTAAAAGAAAAAAAACTTAATTCCAAGAATGTATGATACATTAATGAATAGAAAGTTCAGAAGAACAGTATTTATTTGAAATATAAATATTTTGTTTGTTTATTTATAAATGTCTTTACTGTCAATTTCGATCACTTTTCTGCATCCTTGCTGAATAAAAGCATTAATTTAAGAAAGAAAAAATCTTGCCTCCAAATGTTGCGTGGTAGTCTATATCAAAAACATTTCACTTCCTTTTTCTGTGTGCAGGAACAGATAGATCATCTCCAGTTCCTCCCTCAACACCTCCGATACCCACTCCAACAAAGATGAGTCCTCCAGAGTCCCCGCCCCCTCTCAGCCAGTCTCCACTCATCCTGCAGCCCCTCGCCTCTCCGCTGCAGGTTGGCGTTCCTCCGATGTCCTTGCCAATCATTCTCAACCCGGCTCTCATAGAGGCTACCTCACCCGTGCCCCTGCTTCCCCGGCCCTCCGCCGAATGACCCACCCGTCAAACGCAAGCCGACAGAGTGCCGGGGCGTTTGAAGGAGAAGCACAGCGGAAGAAGCATCCGATCTCACTGTTCTCCTGCAGGCGAACACTCCCCACATCTGTAGCCCACACTATTAAATTATGTAACAGCAGGACCCGGAATAAAAGCGCATGATAGGACAGTGACATGCACAGTTGCCTCTCTACGTTTTAAACATCAAAGCAACTCCCAAACCGCTCGGACTCGAATGTCCTTCAGTTAGAGATGTTACATTGGCGATCGTATTTATTCAAAACGGGAAGCAGCCACCATGGAGGACGGTTCATTATTGATAAGACTACATTTATTTCAGTCGGG
Source organism: Pseudorasbora parva (assembly GCF_024679245.1). NCBI lineage: Eukaryota > Metazoa > Chordata > Actinopteri > Cypriniformes > Gobionidae > Pseudorasbora > Pseudorasbora parva. The sequence continues at coordinate 9,225,283 of NC_090188.1, read as the reverse complement.
GGGTCTGGTAGGTTAGCTGCGCTTGTCAGAGCAGGTTTTAATGTACTAGTACTCAGTTGTTACTCGTCAGATTTAGTCAGTGATCACAGAGAATGGCTGATCGGTAGAGGTATCGCACACTGGCTAATGATACCATAAAAACTACAATGCTCAAGCTAAATGAATCTGTACAGTATGATGAAGAAAACGTAATTTATTTTGACAATTCATATTGTTTCTTATTGTGGCTTTTACACTTTAATTATATTGCTTTGTGTAAATCGATCCAGAGAAAACGGTCACAGAGAATTAGTCACTTATTGTTTATCATTCATTGTTTTTTAGTAGGGAAATTAAAGGGACAGTTCATCCGAAAATGAATATTTGCTCACCCTTGTGTCATTCCAAACCTGTGTGACTTGTGTAAAACACAAAAGAACATTGAATCCACAAAAGAAAGTAAGTCGTACAGATTTGGGTTGACATGATGGTGAGTAAATGATGACGGAATGTTCATTTTTGGATGATCTGTCCCTTTAAGTTATTTTGGTTGAAAACAGTCACATATTGCTTGTACACACTAGAACTGTTTTGATGACGCCACATAATTCATTATCGTGCACCTCTACAACATTCCAGACACGTCACTAATGTTTTCAACTACATGAACCAGGTGAACTCTGAATGTCAGGTTTTATTTTACTTTGATGATTATTTTTTATTCATAAGTTGTCTTAAAAAGAGCTTGTTTTGTTGCTCAGGTTTCTGCTGTATCGCTGCGGCACTTCTGCTCTGTAAAAGTTTCCCTTTCAAGAATTTCTCCTGGCCATGATCATGATGACATGATCAGTTATTTCAAATATACCTTCCTGCTGTTCTTTCTATCAACCATATCCCTTTATTGTGGTGATCTCAGCTCTGGAAGTTTAGCAACCACTTTTAGTTTTGTATGAATTAATGAAGGCTTCAAAAAGGTTGAAGCCAGAAGAGAGCTGTAAAATTCACTAATATAAAAATATAATAGCTCTCAGACCCGCACCTCCGCTTGCATCAGCCAAGACCACCCGAGAACAGCTCAAGTTCATCTAGAGATCAGTGTATGACCTGAGACTCGTGGTTTCTCCTCACAGCATGTATGTTTGGATCAGTACAGAAACTCTAGGTGCTTTAAGGAATTGTACTGTAATTTCATGTAGATTGTCACTGCTGTGCTTCAATGACAGCAGATCAACGACACCAACACAAACCTAAGGGGTTGCTGTGGACAGATGGACATTTTCTTTTTTGTATGTGCACTTGCTGTACTGCATTCTTAGATACATCAGGAATTAATTCTGTAGTCAACAGGTAATTCAATGAAAATCTGTAAATATATATATGAATAAAAGTTAATGTACTTTTTACAATGTAATAAATATATGGTAAATATCCTAAGGATGTCACTGTGTTCCTCTTACATGTCGATTACATTTCAATGTCTTTAAGCAAGCGAGAATGTTGTCATTTACTTTACCGCCAGCAAAATGGGCTTTCAATAAACTTGAGAGCTTCAAAAAATATGTTTTATGAGTCATGAACAAGGTGTTTAAATATGTTTCAGTTGTTAAATATTTAAAAGTATTTAAAATATATATATTTTTTAATGTTTTTATGTCAGGGGGTGCAACCAAATAGTTGCATGTACTGTAGTTGTACCACCTGACATGGAAAGTGTACAAACCTAACCATACTTGAAATTAGCAGTTTTTACCAGTATTTCAGAGAGATCTACAAACCTTTTCCCTCTGCAAAAAGGATCCGTTGGGGTCCTCTGGATGATGCATTATTATGTTTATCATGAATTTAACCTTGTCAGTTCATAATTAAAGAGACATGTTTGCCGTCGTGGCCACCCTGACATTTGAGAATATACAAATTGTTGGACAAAAGTTTTTCAATTATCCTAACCGCTTCAAAACTACTGACATTAAAAAAAATTGTTTATATTAATTTTTCAAACCTAAAATGATGCCGTAGTATTCAGTTTCTAATTTTTTAAGGCACAATTTTAAATTGTGTTCTTAATCTGTTCATTTGTTTGGACCGTTGCACCACCTTAACATTTTGGGGGTTTATGATCAAACAAAATGTATATTATTTAAATGTACAAAAACATGAATTCAAACTAAATAGGTTTTATAGAATAAAGTGAAATGTCATAAATGTATACTTTAACAAAAAGGAAATTATGTACTTGGACACAAATATGCACGTCATGTAATTGACCACTATACAGCAGGAACCGATTTTTGTTTTTGTTGTTGGTGGTGGTGCTAACCTGACAAGAAAGCAAAGAGAGAGAAAAAGGTGTCTGCCTTATTGCCAGATAGTAAGTAGGAAACTTACACCCATAATGCACTGTATGTTGCCGGTCAGGCCCACCAGTCTGCTGTGGAGATTTGCTATCAGTCAAATATGCCTTGCTTTAGTAGGAAATACTTTTTAGCAAACTTTCTTTTAGCCATAGCTACTGGTGTTGACTTGTATAGTTCCCTGGTGCAATATTTTAATGAGTAAACGTTTGGCGGGACTGAGCTATAATCGTTTCCAGTGAAGGATCCACAGTGTTGTTTGCAGCGGATAAATGCAGCAAAGAATTGTAAATATTATGGAGAGAGCACAAGAAAATCTGAGAAACAAGCATGTTTGTAGGCAACATTTCAGAGTGGAGGACCACGAACAGTGTCAAACGGAGGGGAAACCTGAACGAAACTGGGAGCCCAATCCCCCGAAGCAAACCGTCATGTACAGGTAAAAAAAAAGCTGTTGCAATACTGTTACATTTTTCTATGCTGCGGTTTAAAGAGTATGCAATTTTCAGTGATAAAACCACACTTACAAAAACGCTTCTGTTAACCCTCTGCGAAGTATAATCTTTAGTTTTCAAGAAATCATGGAGCTTTCAAAAGCCATACACACAATTACAAAGCGAATTGAATTGGCGAAGTTACACTTTAGAGATTGTTAACCCGAATTGAATGAATATTTTGCCATTATTCATGTGTCGTTCGAAACCTCTATGGCCATGAACATAACTTTTGTTTTATCAGTTTTTAGGACTACTAGGATTAACTTTACGTTACGATAATTATATATTTTTTATTTATGTGCCAACTATTCCTTTTACCTTATGTTTCAGTGTCAATTAAACACAAAATGAGACATGCGGCATATTATGTTTCCTCAAACGATAGAATTTTTATTTAAACTTATAAACATTACATAAATCTACTACTTATTTAACGATAGAACCAGTTTTAGTTATACTTTCAAACTCCTTTGCAAAAGCAAGTCCACATGACTTGCAAGAGCTATGTTTGGCGTTGATGTTTGTCACACCTGGTGCATATAATTTTATGAGAAGCATCAGAGAAAATTTGACAGCAGAAAAGCATCAGAGAAAACGATTTAACCCCCTCATCATTCCCTCGCTGGTCAAAATGACCCGAAAAATTATTTTCCATCTCTTTTTTTCTTCTTCTAGAAAGCATAAGCTTGTGGATAAAAAGATAATATAAGGTTCGCGACTCTTGCCACTATGGCCATAGCTCGTCTATATGAAGCAAATGAGCTCTCTTCAGTATGCATTCAGATACACATGTAGAAATTTTAAAAAATTGTTCAATTAAATTGGTAAAGTTTTGGCACTTTGTTAGAATTTTGATTTTTTTTAGGGTTTTCTATGTGTACTGAAGTATTTCTTGCATTCCATTCATTCCTATGGGGGTAAAATTGACCCATGGGTGAGTTATGGATTTGTCTTTTTTTTTTATTACAACCACAAAACTCCTTAATCCAGTTCAAGAATTCATGGTTCAAGTGCGACAAGAGTCTTGGCACTCAGATGAACACCTTTTTTTCTTTTAAAATGACCCACGGGAATGATGAGGGTTAAACTTTCCCGTGAATTCACAATTCGCTTCATTATATTTCTATGATTTTGATTCACATTCACATTAGTTCTGTGGAAAACAGCTGCTTGGAAGTTCTGTCTCATCTTGTGGGCTTTATTGAAGATAGAAATTATGGGTTTGTTCTTTGTTTGGAAAGTTCATTTTAAACTTAATGTTACGATATTAAAGGTGGGATAAGTGTTATTTCAAACCCGTTTTAGAAAAAGGACACCAGCCGAGTGGAACAACAAACTTGTAGCCAATCAGCAGGTAGGGGCGTGTCTACTAATGATGGTGAGAAGAGCGCTCGCTCTCGCTCTGTGCACGTCATTATTCAAAACACACGAGTCACACATGACGGACATTAGCAGAGAACTAGCCTAATATATGCTTCTTGACTATGCTCATGTGTCATGTTCGCTTGTTAGTCCATTTGCGATCGTATTGTGGCTAACTTCAGCAATGATAAAGACCCGTTCATTTCCACACCGTATGGAGCGTCTAAATCTCATCACTTTGTTCTTCAAGCCTCAGCTCACCGACAAGTAAGATACTATACTCCTAATTTATGTTTGTTTACTCTTTTCATGATCTATATAACCTTTATCCAGTCATAATTGTAATATGTCGTTAGCTGGACTGTCGGCTTGTGCTATAGTTGTTCATGAGAACAGTTTGATCGCTATCTCTAATCTTGTCATAATTGTAATATGTCGTTAGTTGGACTGTCGGCTCGTGCTATAGAGTTGTTCATGAGAACAGTTTGTGATTTTGTGATCGCTATGACTCTAATCTTGTCATAATTGTAATATGTCGTTAGCTGGACTGTGTGCTTGTACTATCGAGTTGTTCATGAGAACGGTTTGTGTGTTTTTGTGATTGCTGTAACTCTAATCTTGTCATAATTGTAATATGTTAGTTAGTCTTGCTCGTGTACTATTCAGTTGTTTACAAGAACGGTTTGTGTTTTTGTGATAGAAGGGATGTAGCCTAGAAATATAGACGCACCCTAGTGGCAGCAAATGTAATCTGCCCGCGAGTGTTGTGTAGGAACTCTCAATACCCTTCTGAGGTGTATTCGCCTAACTCTTGACGAGCCAATCACATCCTGTATAGAGTCGGTGGGCGGGGCCATAATGACGACGGATGAGTTGCGTTTGCGTGCTTCTAGTAAACACAGAAACTGGCGATCGGTGGTCTTACGAATCAGCTTTGACCGCGACTCTGGAAGACTTGGAGTTAAGCTTTTCTCTGAGAAAAGAACAAAGAACGGCACTGAAGTCATTCTTAAAAGGGAAGATTTGTTCGGAGTTTTGCTGACCGGATACGGCGAATGTTTAATATATCAACAAGTTCTGTTTCACCTTCGTTGCTCTGGTTGGTGTAGCGCTATCCTATCGCGTGCAGAGGGAGTTTGAAAGACACCCGTTTATCCCGCCCCTCGGATTGAGCCCTGTCAATGGTGAGTTTCCAGACCAAACATCTTGATGTGGGTCTGGCTTGTCAGGTTAGAAGGGATGACTTTTTTATTGAATATTCGACCTGGATTAGATACACAGAGATTCTGCCATAGCCATTGATGCCTCTGCTCTGGGTTTACGTATGTGTGGGGCGGCGCTATCAAAATAGGGGCGAGACCCTTTTAGGGGTAGGGGCATGTTTGTTTTGGTGATTTGAAATACCAACAACGGTTACCAGATAGCACTTACCCCACCTTTAATACTCCCTTCGATATTTTGTTACTTTTTATGGACAGTAATGTGTTACTTTTCCTCACCCTGTGGCTGGGCTTGCTTGTTTTTTAATTAAAAAAAGTTCTATTTTTGACAAAGATAAAGGCACTTTCACACCAAAAGTAAAATGAATAAGGCTGAAGGGAGTGAGATTAAATGCAAAAAGTATATTTGTGTTATTCAACATATTTAATTATTGCCAGTTTGTGTAATATTCTGAGTCTGCATTTCACTGTTTTATTCATTTTGAGGCATACATACCTCTTTTAGTGTGATGAGAGTGTATTTTTCACATTTAGTCTAGAAATACAGTAACCATCTTGTTTGCAAAAGCCCACACAACACCTGAGTTGTTAGTCAATACATGGTAAAACAAGGTAACAGGTTTTTTTATTGTTGCAAAAAGTAACTTGGATATTTTGTTGTAAACTTGAGTTACTGGGTAATGCGTTACCCCCCCAACACTGGTTGTGACATTGAGTATGTTTTGGGCAAACTATTGCATGTAGTTGTATATAAATGGAAGCTCATCCTGTGGTGTAAAACATTTTTTTATTTCAAAGCTGAACAAGAAACACTTTTTTTTTTTTTGATAAACCAAAACTGTCGGAAACCACACGTGATATCTAGCCAAAAAACAACGGTCAAAAGTTCAACTCTGAACATGGAATGTAAAAACAAGTTCAGTCTAAGGATAAAAATGGCAAACAATGAAGATTAAGTTGATCTAGTCTAAATGAATGTTTTTTTTCTTTAAAAGGAGAACAGTGAAACATAAATGTGTACAGTACATCACTCACAAATATCCTTGTTTAAACACCTTCAAATAATCTGCTGTCAAAAACATATACCTACGACATCTTTCACCAAGCTGCACTACACTCCACTTAGAATGCTCTTACTAGCCTGGATGCACTCCCTGCTGAAGCTCATGTTCAACTCATTTTACCTTCCCTCAATGTCAAGGCCGACAAAACCAGTCGAAGCAAAGCTAAAAACAGAGTTGCATCGAGGCCGTTACACTTTCAAAGAAATCAAACCCACGACTGAACATCACTTGGTGTCCATCTTGGCCATCTCCTGCAGGTATATCCCAATGCTCTCGCTGTCAAACAGAACAAAGTAAATGTTCTTCAGAGAGGATGTGGTTGCTGAGACAAAATGGTTTGAAATGGCCTTCAGTATTAGCTGGGCTGCTGTCTGCTTTGGGAAACCATTTCTGGGGGAACAAGAATTTAAAAGGTGAGATGATTTCTGGGAACCATTACTTGTTAAACCCCATGATTGTGATGCTCACCGTCCAGCGGGTAGTGAAGGGAACGCCACCGATTTGAGCTTTTTCTCCTCGGCAGCAGACAAACAGTTCTTGACTGTTTTCTCGAGCTGATCTTCGCACTTCTCTGAACCCCACTGAGGGACGTGACAATGGATGATGAAACGTGCTGCCATTCCATTGGCTTGACTCACAGCCACTGCAAAGCAGAGGGGATAAGAAATACTCCAGTCACAACACCAACAACACACAGAAACGTTTGTTTTTTTTGTTTTTTACTGCAATACCCTACAGTAGATTTCTTCCCTTTTTCTTGTTTTACTTTTAAAGTTCCCACACTTTTTGACCAAAAACTCAAATGTTCCATCTTTTGTATAACACTTAATAATATTCTCTAGCCGATAAAATATTTTAGTACTACAGAAATGCTCATTCAGTACTGACTTTTTTAGATTGTGCTCATTTCCTTGACATTTCCAAATTCCAGGCCTGTAAATGATCAGTGTAATATTCCAGATATTTCCAGGGCTTCCGTGAGGGCTATACTTATTTTTTTTCTATATTAAAATATTTAACAAGGTCATTTCCTGCCCCTTTGAACATTTCTAGAACACACTAATTTGTGTCTGCTTTCTGTCTACTTGTGTCAGGCTGCGTGTGTGTGAGTTCAACCTGATGCGACCTCCAAAGGGCCCTGGCTTTTTCTCAGCTCCTTGACGGTCTCTAAGAAATCTTTTCCTCCAGCTTTCTCCAGAGCGTTACCTGTATCACAGAAAAACGTTTATTTTTTTGCCACGTTTTAAAAATATGTCTGAACATTTTATATTTGCTAACAAAATAGATATGTTTCCATCCACCTATTTTTATGCGCATTTTGGGACATAGCCCAGAAAAAAAAACTGGACGGAAACGCCAAGATGCACATAAAAAATATATATACGCTCAAATGAGGTGGTTCATTTTTTTATCTGATAAAAAGAAAAGCGCATACACCACAATGGAAACACATTCACCAAATAAATCCCTTGATGCGCAACACAAAACAGCGATGTGAACTGGACTCGCCAGCGGACCTATCGCATTGCGCGGCATCTCGAATGTTAGTTTGAATCTTATATGCCTGGAAGATCACATTACGGCGTTCATTGCGTTCCGTCTGCGCTCTCATGAGACGCGAGCCGTTTATGTTTTTGGAAAAGAGCCACAGTGCCTTCCCCGATTGCAGCAACTTCCATTTCTATTCCAGATATTTAGTGCCAATTTCCCAGGAAGTGACGATTTTTTTTCTTGAACACATGGGATTGGAAATGGTTCTATTTGCAACTTTGAATGGAAACATAACTAATGTTAATAATCTTGTAAAGTACTGACCGATTCCTTCTTTCAGATCAATCTCTGCGTTTGTGGGATTGATGATTCCCTCCACTTTGATCGTTCCGATTTTGCTGATTTCACTCTCTGTAAGGGACAGCTGATAAAGAAAGAGTTAAAAGTACATTTTAAATATTTCTCTGAATTTTAGGCTTCGGTGATGGAGTTGGTTCTATTTAGGAATGTTGAAATGATTTAGTTCAAATCATTTTTAGAAAATATGCGATATCACATATAACAGCTTTTATATTGGCCATGAAAAATTCTAAGTTATAAATGTACCTTGCAATCAAAGGTATACAAAGTTTATAACGTTCTCCATAAATGTTAAAATAAAATGGCAAATTCTTGATAATGTGTGATATGCACAGATATATCCACCTTTTGTCCAAGGAACAAGCTTTTCGCAGAGAGGATAGTAAATCCCTCTCCCGGTCCGTCTTCCACCATTGTGTTGGCATCTGCTTCTTTGTCATTCTCTGTGCTTTTCTGCAAAAAGAACCATTTGTTGTATTCTCACAGACAAACACAGTACCAGAGCAACATGCATGTCCTGCACTTACTTTGGGTTTGCGACCTGGTTTTCCTTTGCTTTTTTTGCTGGGTTTCTTGATGGGTTTCCTGTTTGCCCTCTTCTCCGGAACGGTCACCTGAGTCTCCACCTTCACCTTGCCGCCCCTCTTCTTGGAGAGCAGCTCAGGATGGATGCGAGGCAGAACTCCACCATTTGATATAGTCACCCCTCTGAGCAACTATCCAATAATACATACAAACAACGGCATTGCTGTTATTATTAAAGATTATAAAATATTAGATTGAACGAAAGTCGAAATTCTGATCTAAAATATTTTGTTTAGTTGTATAATAAGGTTAAGTTGCCTAACTAGTATAAAGTGGTCTGCTCAAACTAAGGTGGCAAATTCATAGCTTTTTTATTAATGCTCGACCACCACCATGGTAGACTACAGCAATACAGTGCATTGGGAGTTGTTTTTGGACAAGACTGTGTTAAACATTAACCCTAACCGCGTCTTTTTTACATGTAATTCATTACCTGGTTGAGTTCTTCATCATTAGCCACTGCCAGCTTGATGTGTCGTGGCGTGATTCTCCCCTTCTTGTTGTCTCGTGCTGCATTTCCAGCCAACTCCAGAATCTCAGCTACAAAAACACAAGAGCAACAGATCACAAATCACAAGACTCTCAAAACCGCAATTATGGCCAGACTGATATACACGAGCGGTCAAACGTTTGGAATAATTCTGATTTTTTAAAATATTTTTGAAAGAATTCTCTTCTGCTCACCAGGACTACATGTATTTGATCATAACTACAGTAAAAACATTAATACTGTCAAATATAATTACAATTCTTTGTTATTTAAAATGTTTATTTTTCCCAGGATGGCAAAGCTAATGGCAAAGTCTTCAGTGTCACATGATCTTTCAGAAATAATTATGCTGATTTGCTGCTCAATTATTATTGTTATTGGTGCTCATTTATTAATAACGGCTCTTATTATGAATCAAAAGTGATAACGGTGTTTGCTGCTTACATTTTTTGTATAAGCTGTGATACTTTTTCAGTATTTTTTGATGAATAGCAAGTTCAAAAGATCAGTATTTATTCTAAATAAAATATTTTGTAAATTTACAATTCACTTTGTGAATCTTTACAATGGCCCCTTGAATCAATCTAATGTGCCCCTGTTGAATAAAGTTATTCATTTTTATTCTTTAAAAAAAGAATGATCTTACCATAACATTTTTAAATAGTAGTGTATCAGTTTCTACAAAAATAACAGTTTTTACCATTTAAACAAATGATGTTCAGCAGCATATCGGCATATTAGAATGATTTCTGAAGGATCATGTGACACTGGAGTAATGATGCTGGAAATTCAGCTTTACCATTATAGGAATGAATTACATTTTAAAATATATAACAATAGAAAACTGTTATTTTAAAATGTAGTAATATTTTACAAAATTACTGTTTTTACGATCAAATAAATGCAGCCTTGGTGAACATAAAGACTTTTTTATACAATAAAAATAAAGCCGCCCCCTGTGCTTCTTAATAAAAACTTTAAAACATAAAAACAAAACAAAAACTAAATTTGAAAATTGTGACGGCCAGTGTAATTAAATGATTCATAATGAAAATAAAATAGATTTAAAAAATTGTAAAAAAAAAATGATTTGTGCTCTTTCTGGATTCCCACCTGCTAAGTACTCAATGACAGCTGCCATGTAGACGGGGGCGCCCATGCCAATGCGATACTTATGGGTGCCTGTGCGCAAATAACGCATCATTCTCCCGACAGGAAAAATTACTCCTGCTCGGGCAGAACGGGACAGCTTGGTGATCTTTTTCTTTCCTCCTCTGGCTGACATCCTGCCTTTGCTGTGGTGAAAAATCAAACATTTCTGTAATCGTCTTTTGATCAAGGTAACAATCCGTTCAACTACAAGTATTTAAAACATCATCGATCATGTGAGTGACAAAGCAAACCCACCTCCTCTTGACTCACAGTGCCACTGGATGGAGTACCTACAGAGGAGTCGAGAAACAATGTTACTATTCATTAACATCTCTAAATGTGACTGAACTCAACAGACTCCATCTGCTTTAACCGATAATGATCACACTCTCTTATCCATGTTAATGACTAAACTAGAATAATAAAGCTACAAACACAAGTTTAAAAAGTTACAGCTTTGTCTACTGAACTCCAAAGAAGATGTTTCGAAGAATGTGGATAACCGAACATTTGTTGGTTCCCACTGACTTCCATAGTATGAAAGTCAATAGGGACCTGAAACTGTTTGGTTACCAACATTCTTCAAAATATCTTCCTTTAGAAAAATTTGAGGGTGAGTAAATAATAACAGAATTGCAATTTTTTGATGAAATAGTTCTTTAAAGGGACAGTTGCAGAAGACTTTTCACTGATAAGCATAAAAAGTGACAAGATGTGTGAGGAAAAAGACCATCTAAACAGCTTGGCTGAATTAAAGAAAACACAACATGAAAGCTGCTGGAGTGCACTGGTTCATGAAAAGTGGGGAAAGTGGTATATTTACACATTTGTATTATTTGTTGCATGTTCTATTATTAAAATCTGAATCCTTAGCATAATGTCATAAATTGTTCATTGTGATAACCGAAGAAAATTCAAAGTGCGATCGGAAACCACTTTGCGAATAAAAAAGGGTCTGATGAATATTACCCAAAGTAAACTTCAGTTTTGACATGAACATTTAACGTATGCCTACAGCTGAACGCATTGCCTTACAAAGTTCAAATTTCATTTGATAGCGTACACAAACACAGTTGCTCATCAAATGCACAACAGAAAGTTTCATTCTTGTTCAGTCTGTACTATTTCTCTCCAGAACTTATGAGCAATAAAAACACATTTGCACTCGTTTAAACGTGCACATCTATTGATGTTGCATCTGTTAGTTAGTTATTTGTCAAAACCACAGCCCGGGTCATAAACCTGTTTGTTTTTTTTTTGCTCTAATATGCAGTTAGAAAATGTATTGCATGTGTACAGTACACACATAGTATGTTGATCACAAAATCCACGTCACACACACTGTACGAAGACACTTGCGTATTTACGTAACCCCTCCTGTTCGAACTGCCCGCTCCAAGCGGGACTCGAACAAGTAAAACTTGAGATTTTACTTGCACAGTGACTACTAGCTGGCCTCCGTTACACTTAGAAAAAAATAAGTATACTTTGTTTTTTTAGAAAACGTATGTAATTAAATTAAAACATCTGTATGCATATCCTATTATGCATGTAAAAAAAGTATACTTTGTGCTTTAATGTATTATAAGCATAAAATAATAATAAAAAATACAAAGACTTATTGCACGCATAGCTTACATTAAATATAGAAAAACATTACATTAATGTATAGTTCACATAAAAATTCTGTCATCATTTACTCACCGTCAAGTTGTTCCAAACCCATAAAAATGTCTTTCTTCTGCTGAACACAAATGATGATATTTTGAAGAATGTCGGTGACCAAACAGTTTCTGGTCCCCATCGACTTCCATAGTATTATATTTTTCTTTTTTTCCTCAACACTATGGAAGTCAATGAGGTCCCTGTTCCTGTTTGGTAACTGACATTCAGGTTTGGAACAACTTTAGGGTAAGTAAATGACAGAATTAAAAAAAAAAAAAAATTAGGGGGGTGGGAAACTATCCCTTTAATTATGTTAGCTAACTAGTCCATACAAACTTTAACTTGGATTCCTGGTTAATAATAATAAAATATACATTTGTACTGTTGCTGTTTGTCTTGCTGCTAGGCAGATTTGCAAGACCAATCAATATCTAATGTCATATTTATTTTGTAAGTATCTGTGTAATAAGCAGGATAATGAATATATTTATGGGCATTATTGAAAAGATAAGCAAATCTATTTTTAATCTATCTATCTATCTGCAAATATATTAAAAATAAAAATAAAATAAAAACATAAAAATATGACCCGGGGTCTGTGAATGGCATTTCGACTGTGAACTACCGCGTCGGCAGACAGGGGCTCTTGTCTGCGCAGCCTGCAGCGACCCCGCACTGCCATCCGAAATTAAAGGCGCAGCGCATGTTTAAAGATAAACAGCGAACATTTATAAACAAGGTGCGCGATTCCTCCCCCCTATGAAAAGTTTCGCCACAAATATATGTAATGGAAGACCCGCCTCCTGCCAGCAACAGCACGTTAACACCATTATATTCAGTCGGGATGCGGTACGTGATCGAGAGGCCGTCGCCGAATCCGCGATTCAAAACGTATGATCAAAGGCCTCGCCTTCACCTCACAGTTTTTCCTACCAAATGCACACGGATCCGGGCAGATTTGTTTTCAAAACACATTAGGTCGTGCACAAATCCTTATTCTTGGGTTTTAACCCCGCTCCTCCCACACGAATTCACCCCCATTTTGTTTTTTACCTCGTTGCATTTACATAGAGTAAAACACCAGATCTAAATCGCGAGCGTGTGATGCGTTTCGACGCGACGCGACTGGAGCGTTGTTATTATAATCATCGCATCTGCAAGCGAGCTGCGTTCAGCCTCGTTTTTATAATGCGAACGCTGTCGTATCGTCGCGCGCGTCGTGTACAGTGTGCTCGAGCTGCATTCGCATGCATCGCGCGCTTATCAAGCCAATATCTCGTGCCAATATTTACCTGTTTGTTCTCTACAAATGCGTCATGTACGAAATATATCTGTCTTCTGACAGGCGCAAATAAGGAGGAGTTCCTGGTATTCCTATTCCCTGTCCTTGTGTGCTGAGTCGCTGCTGTTCCTTAAAAAAAATTGAGGGAGAGAGAGAGACCGTGAAAAACTACAGCAGCCAGTACCACCGTACTGTCGATGGAGGCAGGCTTTAGGCTGCTGCTTCTCATTTAAAAAACATTACACTCAAGATATGAAATACAGTAGAGCGCACCCAATGCAACCCATGCAGAATGCACATATAAGGGACATTATGTGGATGTAAGTCATTATCAAGCCATCATTTCTCATCTAAGAGGCGGTTGAGAGCAGCATGCAAAGCGAATTCGTCACAGACAGCTGTATGTGTCTGGGAGATTAATAATACTTACTGTTAAAAACAAAAAATCAGTCTCTTCACCTGGTGTCTACTCGAGTGAGTGGTGATCTTCATTCGTTTTCACATGAATAGACTCTCTCCTGGCGCCTAATGAACTCAATCTGATATGTACTTTAAAAACATTAACCTTACGCAGACACGACAGAAAGCCTATAGTGCATACGAACGCGTTATCTTGAGTGCACTTAAAAAGCAAACCTCCTCATTGTCAGTTTGGATCACTATATCTGTTCGGTTTTATATACGAGTCTCTGGTTAATGCAAATCTAATATGCGTTGACAGGCTCGAATAATGGCCCGTTTCAATAGCGTTTCGTGTCTGCGAAATCTGTGCTGGACTAAACTGGTTCCACAGAGGGCAGTATTAGATCAGAATTCAAATATGCTTGTTTGATTGGTGTGGTCCGTCAGGGGGCGGACTTGTATTATGTTGGGTTATATTTTCTCAGACAAGGACAGGCGTTGCTCAGGGACGAGCCATATTCAAATATATATGTTTTTTTTATGTTGGCTATTTGAATGTACACTTTAAGCATGTTAATTGAAATATGTGTTAATTAGCCTACTTATTACATTGATAAAAAAAAATTACATGTTAAGACTGACCCAATTTGTATATGAAAGATTCATATTACAAATATGTGGGAAATATTCAGTTTATGTTAAGTTTACTAACTACATTACTAAACTTTTATATGTATTTATTTATTTTTTATTTTTAGTTTAAAGGTGCATTATGTAGGATTTTTGCATTAAAATATCCACACAAAAAAACACTAGGCCAGTGTAATATATTTTGTACAGTTAAGTTCTTACAATAATCCCAAATGTTTCCAACTATTTGTAAATTGTGAGAAAATCACTATTTTAACCAAGGAGCCGGGACGTCTGTGCATAGCGTCTGAGGGATCGCCTGTCAATTGCGTCATATCTGTGTTACCCTCGGTTTCCGGTTTTATTTGACAGAAACGCTTTACTCTTACTGCAGATGTGAACAAGACATCACAGAAGCCGCTGAGTGAACGCACAGAGTAACGTCATAACATCATAAAAAAAAAAAAAAACTTACATGTATTTAATATGATAAACAGAGCTGTGTTACCTCATACTCATGACCGGAAAAGTGGAAATGGTACCCGCAACTGTGTCCCGTCCCGTCATAATCAAAGTCCTGTTGCTTGCGAGCCGTGTGTTCTGCAACAATCGCACCAGCGGCCTTGCTCAGCCTTCTCAAAACTTGTCCCTGCTCCGCTTCACAGCAACGTTAATAACTGCATCCATGAAGATGAATCCTATCCTGATTTGCACCGGCTGTGAGGTAAAGACTACATGTCCTAAGATGCTGCGCTCAAACTTGGTGTCATCAAACAACACATTTGTTTTAAATAGGCGACCTCTAGTGGACGTAAAAATTACATAGTGCAGCTTTAATCAATGTATGATATATTTATATTAATCTATGTTTAATTTATTTTGATCTAATTTTGTATTTATATATATATATTTTTTTCACTGTTTTGCTCTAAACATTTTCAAAGACCTCTAGCACTCTTGTGGATTCCTTCATTAAAGTCAGCATGGAACAGAAGCTGTGAGAGTCTTCTTGCTTATTGTGATGTATATTTGAGTGAAATGGCTTCTCAAACAAGAAAAAATAAAAGGATTGGACTTATGACAAGTTGTCCTGCCCTTGTGCCAGTAAACGTGTCACCAGCGAAGAGATCCTGCAAGAGAGGGGAAAAGTTATTTCAATTAAATATAACAATTAAGGGAATTAATTCATGAATTTGGCACATGAATTTTAAAATCTATACTTTACGGCAGAATTCCATAATCTTGGTCAATTTTGATTTGAAGGTACAGTCACATTAGCGTAATTTCAATTAAATTTCACAGTGAAGAGGTCTGTTGTCTCTCAGTACTGCAGCTATGTATAAAGCTTGCAGACAAGATAAACTAGTGAGCAACATGTTTATAATAATAATAATAATAATAATAGATTTTATTTATAATGCACTTTTCATTCCGAAGAATCTCAAAGTGCAACAGGGGGGGGGGGGGGGGAATAACAACAAAAAAATGAATAACAAGTAAAAATATAGAATACTACAAACAATCAACCAACACAGAAAACAGAACAGAAACAGAGCTGATGGTGAACAGAAACAGAGCTGATGGTGAACAGAAACAGAGCTGATGGTGAACAGAAAACAGCTGATGGTGGAAGTCTCTGTTAGCTCCGCAGCACACTGTGGTCCACTCCATGTTTCAGATTTCTCCCAGCGGCAGTGTCCCGATGACATCGCTGAGGCACGACAGCTGAAGACCAGATGATGGGTCTTCTTCATGATGATTCAAACGATGGGGATCGCTGCAGCACCATGCAGGAGGCAGAACATTCCTCCGGGCACTTCTGTGGACACACCGGGGCCGGCGCAGATGTCGCTCCACGGTCGCAATGCAGGACGGAACAGCGGCGCAGCCGAGAAGCAGAACATCCCAACATCATGCCGGACACCGACGACGAGAGCCCGGATGACGCTAGCCCGGTGCAAACTTCAGCCACCATGCAGCTTAAGCCCAAGGGAGACCACCAGTGAGCACCCGCGGCGAGAAACATAAAATGTCCTCCAAACCAGAAACCAACTGCAGCAATTCAAATGTAAACATTAGAGAAGCGGTTGAAAACGGCGAAACGACGAACAACGACTTCTCAGTGGCTGCCAGCAATCAGCAACAGTCCCAATTGTAGCTCTGACTGTTAGACTACTCACAAACATAAGGAAATAAAATAAAATGTAAATCTAATAGTACATTAACATGATTTGTTGTGGGTGGAGAAGCGGCGAACAGACGACGCCAGCGTCCTCTCCCCCACGTTGCCTCCTTATATGTCAATTAGATAGGAAAAGTAATCCTATCAAACTGAATTAACTTATTTTACCTGTATTAAAATACGGTCTGCTGCAGGGTTTTCCAAAAAAGAGGATTAAAGGGTTTGTTCAACCAAAAATGAAAATGCTGTCAATAATTACTCACCCTCGTGTCGTTCCAAACCCGTAAGGCTTTTGTTATCTTCAGAACACAAATGAAGATCTTTTTGATGAAATCAGATATGCAACTACAACTTTGACGCTTCAAAAAGTTCATAGAGAGATATTAAAACTAATCCATATGAACTGAGCAGTTTAGTCCAAATATAGAATCACTTTATATGATGAACAGATTGAAATTAGGCTATTCACATATAAACATTCATAAACTCACACATCAGTTATGGTAAACAGAAACACAGGCATGTTCACTTGACGTGAAAACCAATGAGGTTCATTCTTGTTACACAGCATGTTTGAGCTTCCTTAAGAGCCAATGCGGTTCATCCTTATGTTATATAGCACGATTGAGCTTCTGTGTATGTCTGCTGATCAATGTTTATATGTGAATAAAAGACTGAATATAATCTGTTCATCATATAAAGCGATTGAGCCTCACTACTTTTTAGTCTTTTGTTCTTTTTCACTGGAACACTTTACAGTTATGTTTGGACAATATGCATGTATTTATTTGATTATGTATTGAGTTTTGTCAATTGTTAAATTAATGCACCTCTGAAGCTTTTTTAGGCAAAAAGGGCACTAAAATATTTATAGGATTAATATTTTGTTGTCCACTATTATATCACTATTATGATATCACTATTATTTCTTGTTACGTTTTTTGTTTTAATTGATTTTCAATCATTTGACATAATAAAAAATAGATTGCTTTTACAGTCTTTCTTTAAAAGAGGCCTACATTCTTTTGTGTGAAATTGCCTATGAACAAATACAGATTATACACAGAAATGTATATTGTATCTGTGTTTTAAATTCATCTGTGTTAAATTTTTAGATGGTAAGTGACAACAAAAACAGAAAAATGTAGTTCTGACTCATTAATAAAGCCCGGCCACTGCCAACGTATGCCATTGCCATTTAATAATTCATTGGGTCCAGTTATGTAGATAAAAAGACAGTTCTTTGAATAAAACAAAATCTGCAATACCCATTGTGTAGCAGAGTCCTTAATCTACCACAGTGAGACTTTGAAAATGATTTCCCCAGCCCTGCAAGCTCTTTTTGGGCATTTTTCAGAGATAAAGCAAGCCTTGCCTTTAGAACGGGCCCAGGAGTATGCTGGGAAGAGTGACATGCGTCCTCTTAGTCAGCAGAGCAGACCAAATTATCTAAACACCTGGTTCCAGCAATCTAAACAAAAACTGGTGATGACTGGACCTGGTCTACAGGGGCCCTCGGCTCCAGCATCTCTATGATATTGCGCTCACATAGAAGTATGACAAATGCCTCATTCAATGTGGTGATTTTTCAAAAAATTCTGTCCGCTTAAGTGACTAAAATTATGTGATTGTGCTCAAAATCATTTTCTGTTTTTTAATACTGCGACCTGCATGTAAATATAGACCGTCTGCTTATTTGCCGTGAAATCGGACTTCTCAAAATATACATCTTACGGAAGATCATGTTGCGGAACACATAAATCCAACCTGCATGTGCTACATACAAAATGAAGCTGTTATTGAATGATTTGTTTTCTAATAGCCGTCTGGTGTCTTGACGATGAATTAATTTTCCCTACTTGCTTATTTTAGCACTCTTCCAAGTAATACACCACTGATATATATACCTTGTTATTCTCTCTAGATGTGTGAGCAAGTTGTTTATTATGGGAACCTGTCAATTGATTTAGTTTTACTGTATTGCCCATTATGCATTTCTTCTATAAATTACGTTTCAAGTAGAAAACTTGAGGCTTCAGTTTCATACATTTGAGTCTGGTTTCCATACTTTTTTTTTTTATTTGAAGATTTTATGTTAGCTTCTTGTCTTGTTGAGATGTTTTACCTAGTCTCTATTAGTTTTGCAGAAATGTTACATTGATAGAGAGTTTCGAAAGAACACCTGTGAATATTTAGGCCAAAATCTGATTCTGTAATACTATATTACGTTAACCCTGATTAATGTAACCAGTTTAATACACTCTTACAGTCTCTAAAAAGACAGTTGGCATATGCCTGCATTGATCTGAATTTTGGTTCTGCTTACCGGTATTAGGAATATCTTCTTGACTAATTTGGATGTGCGGTCATGATCTTTTTTATGATGTCATCAAGACTTTAGATATCAAAACAAGTGCACAAGTTGTTTGTGAGGAGTCCTTCTAACAGGAACAAGCTGTCCTGCCAGTGGCATGATTAAAAAACCCACATCACGCAGCAGCAGCATGGCTACCTTTGCCAGGTATTTTTAGGCCTCAGACAAGTAGTCGATGGTCCGTCTCCCTCTCCCAGACCAGAATCCACAAAAAGAGAACCCCCTTGGGGATGCTGTGAATAGGCGCTGTTCTTTTTAACCCGTCCCTCTAAGGTCCAGTGTCATTGCAAGGGGCCCTAAAAAAAAGTCCCAAGGCAAAAAGAGCTTTAAAGAGAGAGAGAAAGATAGAGAGGGTAACAGAAGAAGAGTTTCAGATTACACTCAAAGGGGGCTGGCGTGTCAAAATAAGCCTTTAGAGTGGCGACAAACCATGGGCCACCGACCTTACCCCTTTGCCAAGCCGAACATTCCTGTCGGATATTTTTAGAGGTGGCATTTAAAGTTGGCAGTGTATCAACTCCCAGGCAATCTGCAGTATTTCCTGTTCCTGTAAAAGAGAGAGGTCTGCGAGACAAATGCCCACCCAGACGGGGCCTGTCTAAAAATAAATGTGTTTTACCTCAATTCAATGATTCTTTCAGTTTCGTTTCCAAACCAGCACACAATAGAGCATTGTTCATTATTGAAAGTGATTAATTATGGTCCTCCAACCTGAACTAAGGTGAAATACACACT
The DNA here is from genome assembly GCF_024679245.1 of Pseudorasbora parva. NCBI lineage: Eukaryota > Metazoa > Chordata > Actinopteri > Cypriniformes > Gobionidae > Pseudorasbora > Pseudorasbora parva. The sequence goes on along the minus strand of NC_090188.1, from coordinate 9,205,462 downwards.
AATGTAGATCTGTGAAAAGGCTGGGTGGGTGCATTGATCACCGTTAATGTGGAGGGGGCCAAAATGATCAACACATCATCCGTCCAACTTTGCTATAGTTAAAGGTGGGGAATACTAGGCAACGTTTTTTGTAAACACTTTTTGTTGTGTTTAAATATTAATAAACATATCTTCTGTGGATGTCTCAGGAACAAAAAATGTTCCTCCAATCATTGCATTCAGTCTGTAATGTCAAGTCAATGCAATGATGGGATGTCCTACCTGTCTGTCAATGAAATGAGACTTTAACCCTTTCCCCGCCAGTGTTTTAAAAAAAAGTTGCCAGCCACGACCAGGGTTTTTGACCATTTTCACAAAAATGTAATAGCTCATAATATATTTTGTTTTATGAATATCTGAGCATGCAATATATCTAAATAAAGAGCTGATCCTCTTCTTTCAAACAAAAAAAGTTGTTTTTTTTCTAGCTTCATGCATTCCTTTTTTATCAACACTTGAATATGGGTAAGTTTAATTAAAAAAAAGAGCATTTTGAACAAAAAGCTGAGAAAATCACGTTTTTCTGAAAGACTGTATTCAGATCAGATTCAGAGCGATGATCAAACACAGATGGAGTAGATCGAGTCCATCAACACCTCTAATGCTTCACCGTCCTGTAGCTCATCTTGGGTCCACATTTCATTCAGTATCATTAGGCAGTTTTGATTTATATGATGTTTGTTGATGATCACATTATTTTGCATATGGATCTGTTTACATGCAATCGCTTGTTTTACTGCGTCTTTCTCGCCGGTGTTTTGATCAGGAGATTCTGTACTCATTCAGAAGATGCGTAATAGCACCCCCTAGCGTCTGAAAGTAAAGACCCGCAAACCCGGAAAATTCAGTTTTCTCGCAAATAAATCACAATTTTTTTCCATTAAGTTGTTTATGTTAATTTTTACGGCCCCACTTTATATCAGGTGGCCTTAAGTACTATGTACTTACATAAAAAAAATAAGTACAATGTACTTACTGTGTTCAAATTGTATTGCAAAACCCTTTTGCTGATATTGAGGTGAGATACAGGTAGAGTTAGGGACAGGTGTGGTGGTGTGGGTCAGTTTAACTGTGCGTTCACACCGCCGGCGGCGAGAGCGTCAAGCTGGCCGGAAGTCATTCATTTTCAATGGGAGCCGGGCGGCGAGCTCCGGCGAGAGCGGCGCGGCGCGTCTTGGACGATTTGGGCGTCGAGGAGAGTTGAAATCAGCTCAACTTTATGGTAATGAGCTATGACGCGGTTCGGCGGCAACAGGCGGCAACCAGTCAGAATGTAGAAGTGCTCCGCTTGAGAGAAATCCAGAGAACGCAGGCCTGTAAACGTTGGTTCCGACCACATTAGTTCCCAAGCAATTTGTAGGAGAGGTTGATCATTGCTGTGCGGGTTTCCCTATCATTTATGACAAGATCATTCATAGTGATGTGTAATTTGTTAAGAAGTCGCGTAACACTATTTTATAGGCGCTAGAACGCTCGTTGTTCAGCGGGTATGCAATTCATTCTTACTTTCACATTTAAACGATTTCATGAAGTTAATTTATACCCTACTTGTGGTTAGTATATCCATCAATATGCTTGTTTGATTTGCGGCCTCTTTAAATACAGTTTAAAAAAAGAAAAAACATTCGATCTACGTCAGAGCGGCAGCACGTCCACGGAGCTTTCTACAGCGTCGTTGTCAGGGCGGCAAGAGCGAATTTTGACGCTCTCGCCGGCGGCGGTGTGAACGCACGGTAAGGGTAGGGTTAGGGACAGGTTTGGTGGTGTGGGTCAGTTTAAGGGTAGGGTTAGGGACAGGTGTGGTGATATGGGTCAGTTTAGGGACAGGTGTGGTGATATGGGTCAGTTTAAGGGTGGGGTTAGGGACAGGTGTGGTGGTGTGGGTCAGTTTAAGGGTAGGGTTAGGGACAGGTGTGGTGATATGGGTCAGTTTAAGGGTAGGGTTAGGGACAGGTGTGGTGGTGTGGGTCAGTTTAAGGGTAGGGTTAGGGACAGGTGTGGTGGTGTGGGTCAGTTTAAGGGTAGGGTTAGGGACAGGTGTGGTGATATGGGTCAGTTTAAGGGTAGGGTTAGGGACAGGTGTGGTGGTGTGGGTCAGTTTAAGGGTAGGGTTAGGGACAGGTGTGGTGGTGTGGGTCAGTTTAAGGGTAGAGTTAGGGACAGGTGTGGTGTGTGGGTCAGTTTAAGGGTAGAGTTAGGGACAAGTGTGGTGGTGTGGGTCAGTTTAAGGGTAGAGTTAGGGACAGGTTTGGTGGTGTGGGTCAGTTTAAGGGTAGAGTTAGGGACAAGTGTGGTGATATGGGTCAGTTTAAGGGTAGGGTTAGGGACAGGTGTGGTGATATGGGTCAGTTTAAGGGTAGGGTTAGGGACAGGTGTGGTGATATGGGTCAGTTTAAGGGTAGGGTTAGGGACAGGTGTGGAGGTGTGTGTCAGTTTAAGGGTAGGGTTAGGGACAGGTGTGGTGGTGTGGGTCAGTTTAAGGGTAGGGTTAGGGACAGGTGTGGTGATATGGGTCAGTTTAAGGGTAGGGTTAGGGACAGGTGTGGTGGTGTGGGTCAGTTTAAGGGTAGGGTTAGGGACAGGTGTGGTGGTGTGGGTCAGTTTAAGGGTAGGGTTAGGGACAGGTGTGGTGGTGTGGGTCAGTTTAAGGGTAGGGTTAGGGACAGGTGTGGTGGGTCAGTTTAAGGGTAGAGTTAGGGACAGGTGTGGTGGTGTGGGTCAGTTTAAGGGTAGGGTTAGGGACAGGTGTGGTGGTGTGGGTCAGTTTAAGGGTAGGGTTAGGGACAGGTGTGGTGGTGTGGGTCAGTTTAAGGGTAGGGTTAGGGACAGGTGTGGTGGTGTGGGTCAGTTTAAGGGTAGGGTTAGGGACAGGTGTGGTGGGTAAGTTTAAGGGTAGGGTTAGGGACAGGTGTGGTGGGATGGGTAAGTTTAAGGGTAGGGTTAGGTGTAAGGGCAGTGCCAACTGTGTAATTACAAATGTAACTACAGAAATTATTTACAGACATAACAACATGCAGGTATTTTAAAAATGTAAGTACAATGTAAAAACATGTACACATTAAGTACATTGTATCAAATGATTCATTCAAATGTAAGTACATATTAGTTAAGGCCACATAATATAAAATGGGTTCATTTTTACTGTAATGTTATGTGCTTTGAGACATAAGGTCATTTAACGCCATCTCTCGTGACGCTTTGCAGACTTTGCTCTGGATGTGTGCGTTCATGTGTTTTGAAGGAGTGGCTTTGGAGACGCTCTGAAGAGAGGGTGTGATTTTATGCAGGATTCCACGCAGTCCCATTATTTCCCCTTATAGAGCACTGGATTAGAGCCATCTCTGTATTGTATCTGCTCTCTGTAGAGAGTAAGCTGTCACTTATCTGACACTTAATGTTTGCTCTGCATTAAAAGAATACCCTTGACTCTGCCCACAGGGAGACATAGATCATTGGAAGTGTGTGAAATGAACAAGACAGCTTCCCTGTTAACAAGGACAGCGGTAGTGAAATCAGCCCTAGTGTCACAGATGCTTGAATAAGTGCCTGCTTTTTTGTTGGAGCTGGGATAGACAGGATGGTGATGACAGCATGTTTCCTAAAGATAGTGTTTTCCGTGACATGGGCTAATTGGCGACGAAAGGCTGAACGGAACTGGCATTATCAGATCTGAGTTTATGATCCTCAGACAAGGCTGAGAGTTTTATTGTTCTCTTCCTTTATGTTATGAGTAAAAATTCATGCATAAACCCTTTTATTGTTTCCAAAGCTTAAAATCTATATTCAAGATTCTCTTTTCCGTGACCTCACGCTTGGAGAATAAGGCTGAGTTAGCCAACGTGTGACTAGGTGTATGACTAGCTTTGCCAACAGCAATATAATACAATAAATAATAAAACATAGCTATTTCAGTAAACCTTTGGTGGCAGATAGATCACTAACTGAACAAAAACTAATTGTTAAAAATATGACAGAATTATGTAGTAAAATGCATTTCATCTCACTGAAATTTTAATGCCAGACTAAAGTGTCACCATTACAAACATTAATTTAGCTTCTACTTTAAAAAAAATTACAACAATAGAGACATGGTAACAAATCCCTTCCTCGAGTACCACTTTTGAGCTGTTTTAGTAACAGAAAAAGTTAAGCACATCTTGCAGTTGTCAACCCCTTTGTGACATTCATTTTATATATTTTGATGTTTGTATAAGTGAAACAGTATATTTGATGATGAGAAATGTTGGTCAGAACTTGATTTTATTCATCAGGAGTTGATTAGATTGTGACAGGTGTGCATTACAGACCAGAATATCAGGCAAGGGGTCAGGTTTGGTGTGTTAGCACGGTCCAGTTAGCCCCTACTGGCAGCATGACTACACCATTTTGCTAGTCAAAAAAAAAGTATCCTTGACAGACAATATATAGGGGTCATACATCGTAAAGTTTAGAGACCCCAAACTCGTCAGGATGGTCCCATTTGTGCACCGCTACTCAAGCTCAAAAACACAAATCTGTCTGACACTAGGTGGCACTATAATAAGCAATTTGCATTTCGGATCCTAACTTTGGAACCCTAAGGGTTAGAAACAGTCGCCCTGTGAATCCATGAGTCAGGCCCTACAAAATGTTTATCTCCAATTGTATTTGGATCCAGCCTCTTATGAAGACTTCAGATGACCATCGCCTGTGAAGAGACGAACTTTGTTAGCTAACTTTGTTTAGTACATTTCTGAAATGCGTCACTTTGACATTCTCCTCTCTGATAACAAATCACTTTAAATTGTAATGTAGACGCATGCATTTTTTGTGAAGCTGCTTTGAATCGGCATGTATTGTGAAAAGTGCTATACAAATAATTGTGAATTAAATTGAATATAAATATTTATAAATAAATGTTTGCCAAAGCTCACTAGCTTACTCAGAAATTAAAATTGTCATCGTTTACTCCCCCCCATGTCATTGCAAACCTTTTATAACGTTCTTTTATTTGTGGAACACAAAAGAAGATATTAAGCAGAATGTTTGAACTGTTTTTGTCCAAACAATGAAAGTCAGAGGGACCCAAAACAGGACAGACCCTGCTGTTAATTGTATGAGCACAAAAATGATTTTACTGAATAACACAGCCTTTATGTATAAAGAATTATATTTATAATGCATTGTATATTTTCTCAAATAATTGCAACATTAAAAAGCCTTTGCTTGAAAGGCTATTACTTTCTAGAGGATAACGTGTATCATAATGCATCATAACTGTTGTTACAATAATTCATGAGACCATGCATAATAAGGTGCATTACAAGGCATAATTAATGCATTAAGATTTAAATATATATATATATATATATATATATATATACAGTCCCTTGCTTCGCTTGTGTACAAATTGACCTAAAGTCAAGATTTTTTTTACAAGAAATGGCTCATTTCAATCCCACCAGCTTTTGTGATAATGTTTCAGTGAAAAACTAAACTTTCAAAAAGTATTCTAATATTCACAGCTTGGTAAAGCCCATTGAGTCAATTTTTGCAAAGACATAAGTGTTGTCACCTTGTCATATGAGCTTCACCTGTGGCTAATAATGGATCAATTAGGTCTCAAGACACTAGACTCTAGAGTACACTAGACCTTCACATCAACTGCAACTAGACCTCTGCAAACATGCCTAAGATTCACCCTGAGACTAAAGTTTTGATTATCAAGAGGCTGAAGACCAGATCCACTGCTGATGTGGCAGACACCTTCAATGTGTCTCAGCGTCAAGTACAGAGGATAAAAAAAAAAGATTTGAAGAGACTGGAGACGTTTTTGACAAGCCCAGGTCAGGTAGACCCCACAAGACAACTGCTCGAGAGGACTGTTTGTTGGCTCGAAAATCCAAGGCCAGCCCATTTTCCACTGCAGCAGAGCTCCACGAGACCTGGTCACCTGAAGTCCCTGTGTCAACCAGAACAGTTTGTCGGATTCTGTCTCGAAATGGCCTCCATGGTCGAATCAGTGCCCAGAAGCCAGCACTAAACAAAAGACAATTGAAAAACCGTGTGGCATTTGCCAAGGCCCACAGCCTGCTAAAAGGATGGACGCTGGAAAAGTGGCAGAAGGTGGATTTTTCAGATGAATCTTCTGTTGAATTACACCACAGTCGCCGCAAATATTGCAGGAGACCTACTGGTACCCGAATGGATCCGAGATTCACCCAGAAAACAGTGAAGTTTGGTGGTGGAAAAATCATGGTCTGGGGTTACATCCAGTATGGGGGTGTGCGAGAGATCTGCAGGGTGGAAGGCAACATCAATAGTCTAAAATACCAAGAAATCTTAGCTACCTCTTATATTCCCAACCATAAAAGAGGCAAAATTCTGCAGCAGGACGGTGCTCCATCGCATACTTCCATCTCCACATCAAAGTTCCTCAAGGCGAAGAAGATCAAGATGCTCCAGGATTGGCCAGCCCAGTCACCAGACATGAACATCATTGAGCATATGTGGCGTAGGATGAAAGAGGACGCATGGAAGACGAAACCAAAGAATATTGATGATCTCTGGGAGGCATGCAAGACTGCTTTCTTAGCTATTCCTGATGACTTCATCAATAAATTGTATGAATCCTTGCCAAACCGCATGGATGCAGTCCTTCAAGCTCATGGAAGTCATACAAGATATTACATTTGGATCTCACAGCACCACAACTTAATTTGCTGACATATTTTTGTATTTGCAGTAAATTTGTTCAATTTCTGTATAGGCGACAAAACTTTTGCGATCACGGCGGCCGCGGCACCTGGGGGTAAGGACAGAGAGGCGAGAGAAATATAGACGGGAGCACGAGGAGCCCGCGGACGAGAGAGGGGAGAGAGGGAAAAAAAAATAAAGAGAGAAAAAAAAATTCTGGTCCGGTTCCCCGACACACTGCCGCTCGGTCCTCACCAGCCGAGAGGCTCTTCCTCGCGGTGCTATGCGATGGTGCTGGACGCCCGGTGGACGGCCCGATCCTCCTCCGCCCCCCTGGCGGCCGGCGGTGGCTCCTCCTATTGAGGGCAGTCGGCAGCGAGCTCCGCGTTCCCTGCTCCTCCCCGTTCCGGCGGATGGCAGCAGGCTCCGGCCCACGGCGAACGCCGGCAACTCCTCCGCTCCCTCCAGGACGGCCGCCACCCCACCTCGACCCAGGGGCACGGCAGCGAGCTCTCCGTCCCACCGGTCTTCACTCGCTCCAGCACCACCACCTCGGGCAGTCACTCGCGGTCTTTCTTCATCCGCGCTGCCCGAACTCCTCAGCACCGCGATCCCCCTCAGCAGCGAGGGCTCTCCGACAGCGCGTCCCTCCTTCCTCCTGGGTTTCGGCACCAATGTAACGATGTTCGTAGATGGGAAGGAAGGAGGCGGGAACCGGCGAACGTTCAAAAACATTTATTCAAAATAAATAAACAAAATGAAAGTAAAACCGCGGGCAGCCCCTCACGGACGACTGCCCGCAAACACACAAAATAAAACGTGGGCAGCCCCTCACGGACGACTGCATAATAACACAAAAACAAAACATAACACAAAATCCAGGCCTGGTCCTCTCTCGTCTTCCGCTGCCATGCTCCTCCTTTTATGCTCCCGTCACATAGCCGCGAGACGAGACCGGTGTGCCACGCAGCTGGCACTCGTTGACATTAATCACCGGCCCGCTCTCGCGGTCCCTCGCCCCGCTGCTTGCCACACCACAATATATATATATATATATATATATAAACATACACTCCTGAACAAAATCTTAAGACCAGGGGATTCATTGCCAGTTTTACACATTTCGCACTTGTGGATCATAACCGGGTTGTAAGTGCTGCATTAAAATGCCAAAAGAAGAAACAGCAGCAAGAGACAAAAAATAAATAGTAGGCAATTTATTAGTAGTAAGACAGTCATTTTACATTTCTTAAAAAATCCTGAGAGTAATGGGAAAAAAAAGTCAAGTGGTAGACCCAAAAAGATTTCACCTGCACTGAGCCGCAGGATCCGACGGGTTATCTATGTGAAGACACAGGTCGATCCTCAACCCAAATTAAGGACCTTACTGATGCTGACTGCAGCCCAATAACCGTAAGACGTCATCTGCTAGAGAAGGGCTTCAAGAACAAAAAACATCTCTAAAGGCCACGTCTCCTCCCACTACACAAACTTGCCCATTTAGAATTTGCAAGGGAGCACTAAACATGGGACATTGAAAAGTGGAAGAAAGTTTTATTCTCTGACGAGAAAAAATGTAACCTGGACGGTCCTGATGGCTTCCAACGTTACTGGCATAACAAGGAGATCCCACCTGAGATGTTTTCTACGCGGCACAGTGGAGGAGGCTCCATCATGATCTGGGGTGCTTTTCCCTTCAATGGGAAAATGGAGCTTCAGGGTGTGCAGGGGCGTCAAACGGCGACTGGCTATGTGGATCTGTTGCAGTGGGCATCCCTCTTGACCGAGGGCCCCCGTCTGTGCGGTAATGACTGGGTCTTTCAACAGGACAACGCTGCAATTCACAAAGCCCGCCTGAAGAAGGACTTCTTCCAGGAGAATAACGTTTCTCTTTTGGACCATCCTGCGTGTTCCCCTGATCTCAATCCCATTGAGAAGATTTGGGGATGGATGGCAAGGGAAGTTTACAAAAATGGACATCAATTCCAGACCGTGGATGCCCTCTGTGAAGCCATCTTCCCCACATGGAGCAACGTTCCCACCAGCCTCCTGGAAACAGTCGCATCAAGAATGCCGAAACGAGTTTTTGAAGTGATCAACAAGAACGGTGGGGCTACTCACTACTGAGTCCTTTTTTGACACGTTTAGTACTGTTGTGCGTTTATTTTGGGTTATGGTCTTAAACTTTTGATCAGCTGATGAACGGCCTGTTTGAGTTTAAATGCAGTTTTCAATAAATTCAATAAATTGTATATATATATATATATATATATATATATATATATACATACAGTACAGGCCAAAAGTTTGGACACATTACTATTTGTAATGTGTTTGAAGGAAGTTTCTTCTGCTTATCAAGCCTACATTTATTTTATCAAAAATACTGATAATTTTTATTAATATTGTGATGTATTACAATTTAAAATATTTGGTTTTCAATATATTATACTTTAAATTATCATTTATTTCTGTGATGCAAAGCTGAATTTTCAGGATCGTTACTCCAGTCTTCAGTGTCACATGATCCTTCAGAAATCATTCTAATATGATGATTTATTATGAGTGTTGGAAACAGTTCTGCTGCCTAATATAATTTATGAATAAAAGGCTCAAAATAACTGCATTTATTCAAAATAAAAATCTCCTTTGCTATCTATTTTTTATCAATTGAACACATCCTTGCTGAATATTGATTTATTTCAACAACAAAAAAAGACTGACCCCAAATTACTGACCAGTAGTGTATATTGTTGTTACAAAATATTTCTATTTTTAAAATGTGCTTCTCTTTATTTTTTCTCTTTATTTATTTTTATTTTTTTACTTTTTATTCATCAAAGTATTATAAAAAAGTATCACAGGTTATGAAAAAATATTAAGCAGCAGAACTGTTTCCAACTTTGAAAATGAATCATCATTATAGAATGATTTCTGAAGGATCATGTGACACTGAAGACTGGAGGAATGATACTGAAAATTCAGCTTTGCATTACAGAAATAAATGATAATTTTAAAGTATAATAAATTGAAAATGTATTATTTACCAATTATTTTAAATTGTAATAATATATCACAATATTATATTTTCTGTATTTTTGATCAAATAAATGTAGGCTTGATGAGCAGAAGAAACTTCCTTCAAAAACATTACAAATAGTAATGTGTCCAAACTTTTGGCCTGTACTTTGTATGTATATAATATTTAAGTAAAGTGTTACCATAACTTCTTTTGTGATTCACAGAAGAAAGTAAGTCATACGGCTTGGAACGACATGAAGGTAAGTGAATGATGACAGAAGTTACAGTGAACTATCCCTTTACTGTCTTAGTGGTTTGACACATAGAGGTGCAGAGCCTTCTCCAACACTCACTCGATACCTGGAGGAGTGTGTCATGCTGCATATGTCAGACCTGGAGAAGGCTTTGGATCTGGCCAGCGTCCTCCTAGCTTTGCATCCATCTGGAAAACAAGTCTGGCTCATAAATCAGAGGATCCAGAGAGATATGCTATCACAGGCTGGCAACAGGACCCGCAACAGAAATGGGGGTCTATCGTGACAAAAAAAAGAGAAGTTACGACAGCAACATATAGAATTGCCTTCACAAATACAGATGTTTCTGGAAGTGCAGCAGCTCCTTTCCCAGCAACAGCGTTCACCATCTGCTGAATCGTTCAGTTCACCTTTTCTGTGTACCCCTGCACACCAAGCGCTTACCAAGATAAACACTGCTATGTTGTGTGAAATGAGAGAGAAGTAGAGCATTAGAATCTGAGCACTGACGGGGAAGCAGAGGTTTAATTGTAAACAGGTTTCATCTTTGAGAAGAAGTGTATTATGCCCACCAAGACTGCATGTATTTTTATTTTTTTTTAAATGTAAAAAGTTATATTGTGAAATTTTTACAATCTAAAAGAGCTGGTTTTCTATTTGAATATATTGCTAAATGTAATGTATTTTTGTGATGCAAAGCTGATTTTTTTCATGATTGTGCCTTCAGAAGTCATTGATTTGCTCAAGAAAACCTTTTGAGCTGTGCTACTTAATATTTTTCCAGAAATCATAGAAATCATCATCATCGTTCTTTAAGGAATACAGAGTTCAAAAGAACAGCATTTATTTAAAACAGCATTATAAATGTATTTTACTGTCAGTTCTGATCAATCTAATTCACTCCTGATGGTGTGCTGTGGTATCTGGCACCAAGATATTAGCAGCAGATCCTTCAAGTCCTGTAAGTTGCGAAGTGGTGCCTCCATGAATCGGACTTGTTTATTCAGCATTTCCCACGGATGCTCGATTGGATTGAGATCTGGAAAATTTGGAGGCCAAATTAATACCTCTCTTTGTGCTCCTCAAACCATTCCTGAGCCATTTTTGCTTTGTGGCAGGGGGCGTTATCCTGTTGAAAGAGTGTACATCATCTGCTACAATGCGGTACGTGTTAAAGTAGCATCCACATGGATGGCTGGACCCAAGGTTTCCCAGCACAACATTGCCCAAAGCATCACACTGCCTCCGCCAGCTTGCCGCCTTCCCATAGTGCATCCTGGTGCCATGTGTTCCCCATGTAAGCGATGCACACGCACCCCGCCATCCACGTGATGTAAAAGAAAATGTGATTCATCAGAGCAGGCCACCTTCTTCCATTGCTCCATGGTCCAGTTCTGATGCTCACAAGCCCACTGTTGATGCTCTTGGCGGTGGACAGGGGTCAGCATGGGCACCCTGACCCCTGCATTTTCCTGTGGAAGAGGGCCCTGCGTTTCCTGTGTTCATTGTTCGGTGTTGTCAATATTATAGGCTATATCACACTATCAGTCCAAATCCGATTATTTGTGTATATGTTTGGAATCTGATCTGAAAATGAGAGTCACGTAAACCAAGCAAAATCCAATCAGAGCATTCAGACTGGCATGGATCTCCAGAAATGCGTTTAGGATTGTGCATTACTTTGTCCAGGCTGTGACAGTTTCGGATTTCATTGGTGATTTCCAATGTGAAATTTTATCTTAAGCTTAAGCGAACAGTTTTAAAGAATTTGATGTTTCCCCATTGAAAGAGTACTTGCATGTTTCAAAGATGGCACCTAAGTGAAATGACTGAAATGAAAGGGACTTTGCTAAAATGCAACTATAATCGTAGATTAGCATATAGGAAGTCAGTGAGGAAAAAATATTTGCTATATGTTTTGTAGTTGATGTCAATAGTAGGTGAATAATGACTACAGTATTTTGACACAAATTTATCCGTCATTTGAAAATTCAATGTAACATTTATTTGTATAGCGTTTTTCACAGTACATATGGTTTCAAAGCAGCTTTACAGAAAATGCAAGTTTCTACATTACAATAGAAGGGCAAATGTTAAGCAGATTTAACATGGTAAGGTTGTACAAGATGCCTTCATCCTATTCTTAGGCTATGTACAAATATGTATATTACTAGTGTTGTACTACTTGAGACTTGAGTCTCAAGACAAAGAACGGTCTTAAGACTTTTTTTTGAAGGTCTTGGTCTTGTCTCTGTCTCTACCGCAATTTGTACTTGGTCTTGTCTCGGTCTCGGACTTGGAGGACTCAGGATTTTATCTCAAGACCAGTCAAGACCATTCCAGCAGGTGCATTATCCTGCTGGAAGTAGCCATCAGAGGATGGGTACATGGTGGTCATAAAGGGATGGACATGGTCAAAAACAATGCTCAGGTAGGCCGTGGCATTTACATGATGCCTAATTGGCACTAAGGGGCCTTAAGTGTGCCAAGAAAACATCCCCCACACCATTACACCACCACCACCAGCTTGCACAATGGTAACAAGGCATGATGGATCCATGCTCTCATTCTTTTTGCGCCAAATTCTGACTCTACCATCTGAATGTCTCAACAGAACTTGAGACTCATCAGACCAGGCAACATTTTTCCAGTCTTCAACTGTCCAATTTTGATGAGCTTGTGCAAATTGTAGCCTCTTTTTCCTATTTGTAGTGGTGATGAGTGGTACCCGGTGGGGTCTTCTGCTGTTGTAGCCCATCCGCCTCAAGGTTGTGCGTGTTGTGGCTTCACAAATGCTTTTCTGCATACCTCGGTTGTAACGAGTGGTTATTTCAGTCAAAGTTGCTCTTCTATCAGCTTAAATCAGTCGGCCCATTCTCCTCTGACCTCTAGCAGGACTGCCGCATACTAGATGTTTTTCCGTTTTCCCATATATAAAATGCAAATATGAATACATTCTGAAGCTTAATTGCAAGCATGTTTTTTTTTCAGTTTTCAACAACAATCCATTTTGTTCCATAAATTTAGGCACTGAAGAAAACATTCAACAATATTATTGCTCTGACTGTACTGACAACGTTGTATGTATGAGAACTGGACTGAGCTGGACGATGCTTTATAGATGAAACAAACTAATTTAATAACTGATGATCTTTACAACAGAACTGAGTCAACACTGAACTGACTTCAGCTGAACAACCGCCGCATAAATCACTGTAAAGCTGTTTTAAAACAATCCGTATTGTATAAAGTGTAATATAAAGAAAGGTGACGACTTGAAGAAAACCAGTTGGAAAACAAACAGCCCTGATAGTAGTGGTGCCACTGTACTTTAATATACATCACAGTATATACAGTAACCATATTCATAAACCATGGAAGTCTGGGACGGATTGGCAATCTGTGCATTCTGGAAAAGTCCAGACGGCCGTCCAACCGAGGGTCGTCGGCCAAAAAAAAAAAGTCTAATAACTAGGCCTGTCGCGATAGTCAATAAATCAATTAGTCGCACAATAACAATAATGAGCTAAATTATCACTCCATACCATAGTATTACCATAGTACATGTCCATTTTTTTCAGTGTCTGTTATTTATGTCCACTGCAGAGCTGCTTAATATTTTTTTGTTTTCAGGGTTCTTTGATGGATAGAAAGTTCAAAAGAACAGCAATGTGAAAGCATATTATCAATATGCCCAATAGAAAAAGCTACAAATATTTCTGTGATGCATTATTTCAACATTCTTCTGTAACATTCTACTAACCCAGAACTTTCGAACAGAAGTGTTAGTGACATAAAACATAAATAAATGATTGTCCTTCTCTAACCTATACACTGTTTTCTGGTAGTGTCCGATTTAGGGTTTTATATGTGAAAGGTAGTGAGGTTCCACTCTGCTTTTCCACGTAATACCTAATGCTACTGCCTCTATATTTATCCAGTATTGTTTGTATCGGATACTAGTCATGGGCTTCAAAGGGATGCACACATGAGTAGCCTGCATGCCGCCATGTCTTTGAAATTCAACACTGTTATGTGATGTTGTTGCGGTAACTGTCCATCAAAGTGACAAGCCAATAAACAAGGGGCCTAAACAGGATGTTTCAGAGTTGTCAAGACATAGTTAGTATACAAGAATTTCACTACCTTTTTGCATGATGTATTAAATTAATTTCTTTAAAACAATATTATAAAAACCATTATAATAATAAGACATGCTTCTTAGAATGATTTCTGAAGACTGGAGTAATGATGCTGAAAATTCAGTTTTGCTATCACAGGAATAAATTACCTTTTTAAAATGTATTAAAATATAAAGTAGTTATTTTAAATTGCAATAATATTTCACAATATTAGTGTTTTCACTGTATGACTTTCAAAAACCCTTAAAAAATATTTCTGATCGCAAAATGTATTATTTCATAGTAGTCATGATGATATTAGTATTTTTAAACTTATAGCATTGTGGAGTTAATGGGTGTAATTATCACTATAAATTCCCATTGACATGAGCTCAATTTATTGCGTCTCCACTTAAAACCTTTTTTTTTATTATTTTATTTTTAGATGTGGCCAGGCACACGTTTGCAAAGCAGGTTCAGTGACCTCTGGAGCCGCACTCATAATGGGGTGGTGACCTGTTGGCAGACCAACCCGAAACAAGTCCCTGACCCTCGGGTGGAAGAGTTTATATAAACCCTTGGGAACGGCCCGTGTGGGCTCCGCTGTGGCTCAGGCATCAGGTATGCATCGCTCCATTGCCTTTAATGGCTATGAAGAACAACAAGCTTGCTGTGTTTAATTCAGCCAGAGGAAGAAAATATAGATAAATGATTATGGACACGACACACCTGTTGCTTAGTCGTAGCATGAACACAGAATGAAAGGGGCAAAGGTTTTCCGGCTCCACCACTGATCAGTTCATCAGATCAAATGTAATCCCTGCAAATAACTGCTGATCACAGGATAGAAGCTGGCAGAAGCCTACAGGTTCTCTCAAAGTTATGAGCAAACATTCTTCCAGTAACATTGACAGAACATTTGTTCAAATTTATCTGGTCTTTATTGACGTTCTCAAAAAGTAAGCATAAAAACATTTTGTGAAACGTTTTTCTGAAAAAAATGTGTTTAGTGTGGGGTAAAAATGTACTGTAGTATATCATGGCCATGAATGCACAATTTGTCCTCATCACTTACTAATACATAAGCATTCAGCAAATGTCATTTATGTTACACAATGGATGCTTAAGGCACACAATTGATGCTATTTACACTAAGGGAAAATAGCCAGAGATTGTATTAAAATTATGTTAAAATAGCAGGGTGTCAGTATTTTTCATCATGCCCATATATATATATATATATATATATATATATATATATATATATATATATATATATATATATATATATATATATATATATATATATATATATATATATATATATATATATATATATATATATATATATATATATATATATATATATATATATATATATATATATATATATATATATAATATATATATATATATATACTATATATATATATATATATATATATATATATATATATATATATATATATATATATATATATAAAATTATTATTATTATTATTATTATTATTTTATTTTTATTTATTTTTTCATTAATTTATCTTTATTCTAAACTGCTCTGTCCCTCCTTCTAAAATCAGTCTGATGGTTTCCGGGTTCTATGAAGCCAGTCCCTCAAAAATACGCAATGGGCTCAGATTGGTTAGCTAGTCCATTGTGATTCACTAACCGCCTAGTGCACATTTCTCGGAAATCCCTTTACTGGTAGTCTGACTGCGCATCTATAGTGATCGCTACTGAATGGGACCTTTTTGTATTTTTTGAACGATTATAGCCAAATAATAATTAACTAATTTATTTTATTTTATTTACTTATTTATTTATTGTTGCGGATTGTTTTAATTCTGTAGCACTTTGAGATTTTGTTTAATATAAAGTGCATTACAAATAAAATGTATGATTATTTACTATTAAATATATGTCGCAAGATCTATTAACCCAAAATGAAAATGAAACACTAAACATTGGCTTTACTATAGTAGCCAAATCAAACACAAAACCCTGTTTACCATGCCTGTAGATAAACAATACATAAAAGCTCTAATCAAAGAATAATTAACACTAATTTTACTAAGTTTGCATGTTGAGATTTTAAAAACGTTTGTAATGTTAAGTATTTGTCAGATAACGTTAGGTATGAATGAGCATTTAACAAACTGGTTTGCAGAGCCAAACAGTGTTGTCATTTGTTTACTTCCTTGAACAACAATTAACAATGCAAACTATTACAGGAAAACACATTGACGAAAAAGAAATCATACTTACAGGTTGTGGCCGGTTTTTAAAGTTAGAACTGCTCCATCTTTCAGGACAAGCCGTTGTGCGAATCCTGCATTGAACTCGCGAAGATTGTGGAAGCTTTCCTCTGTAAAATGTGCAGCACAGAGAGCTAAATTTGGGTATTAATTATGAGAGACTGAGTTAAAGATTAATTTTAACTATTGATCCCTAATTTCCCCGTCCCTAGGACGACTGTAAAAAGTGGACCTGGAATCTGGATGAAAATAATAGCGTTTTGTCGGCATTGCGGCAACAACACTCCGTGCCGCCACTCCCATCACGCGGTGCGCATACAGTACCAAGTGCTGTGGGGGGCACCACAAAAAAATTATCTTTCTAATCCCTCTATTTAAAAGCAATCCCCCTCTGCTTTAAACTTTGAGCATTGTAACTTTGCAGATGTTGTTTATGCGCAAACAGCAACATTACACACTTGATAAATTTAGAAAAGTGAAATCGTGTTTTACCACCCCTTTAATGGTCCACCTGAAAACAAAGATGCTGTGATGTCAAACCCCCTCATGGAAGAAAAATGCTGTTGTTGTTTTTACATCTGTGACAATAAGCACTTTACCTGGATCAACTAAGCACTGTATTTTCAAAAGTATGTGAAGTATGTAAAGTTTGTGACAGACTCTGTCAATGTAGGGACAATTTCATGCTCCTAAATATGACGCGGATCAAAACCAACTGTAATTGGTTGCTTTACATGTCAGTCAGACGACCTCTGAGCAGTCCCTGGCCAATGAAAGCTGCTATGCGAGACTAATATATAAATAGTCTGCCTGTCATGGCTCCATGAATTTTAGATGTTTTAAGAGAACAATGAACATTTCCATCATGTTTGCAAAATGGTTCATTTTTAACATTCAGAAATGGCATTGGTGTTAACATTGGGAATGTTAGGAAAACATTCTAAGAACATATTTTTGTTACCTGGGCAGTTACCATGAAGTATTCGTCGATTTTTTTTTTTAATGAATATAGCCGTGGAAGAAAGACACCTGTCCCCTCCTCCATTACCAGACCCTCCTGCAATCTGACACAGTGAGCTAACCTGAGCAAGAATGTCACCCTGCGCGCCCCGAGGTCAGCACAGGGCATGTCTCAGTGACACACCTCTTCAGCGCGGCCTTGTTCCTCCAGCCCTGTGACGGCATGAGTGACACTGACTCACCTGCACCTCTGACCTCCCCTAAAATATACAGTGGGGTTCGAAAACAAAAAAGTTATATATATATGTATAAAATAAAACAAAGGCTCACTATGTAAAATTAAAAAGCTTTATTTAAGATTCAACACCATTATACAGTTCTGACTTTGATCATGTGACTCTTTGTATAGACAATGTAAGATGCTCTTGCTTCCATTGAAGCTAAAGATGTGCTTTGGAACGTCTCAATTCATGCTGGAGAACATCATTATCATTTTACATACATTTGGGAAGCTTATGCAGCTCAAGTTCTTCTGTCATATCAAGACATTTTGAAATGGGGTTTAATTCAGTTCAACGTTGGACGAATGCAATATAGAAGCATTTTTACCAGTGGCCTCTGGCTTTAGATCCTACTGTTTTGTAATTCTGTGGTGTAGTAAAGTGCTGTAATGTAATGTTCTCCTTCACAATAACTTACAGCACTTTCATATGCAGACAATAGAACATGTTATGGATATCCACAGTATGCGACCAACAAAGCTGCCAAAGGAAACAAATGCAATCTCAAGACTAACCGGTCTCAGACTATCTCAGCGCTGTATGGATGACAGGTCCTTGAGAAAGAGGGTGATTTGTGAATGTTAAGGGAAGGGTTACGCTACAGCGACCCTGTAGGAGGCCCAAAGTAGCTCTGCAGCCTTTGCATGCCTAAAGATGTAGAGGACGAGATCCACAACCTCATTGCATGGCCCAAGACGTGACATTTCCAGGTGGTCACTGCTTACATTGACCTGAAATCAAGGACTTTTCATTGTGCTAAAAAAAAAAAAAAAGCTTATAGCAAAACCAAAACCAGCATTTTACTTATCTCCAGCTAATCTGACATATCTTCAGCACAATTCAGAATCTTTTTTTCTGAACATTTTTGGATTTAAGTTTGATATATGAAGTTATTAATGTGATGTGCACCAATCAAGCAGCATTTTGCCTATTCTTTTATAATTATACATGTCACATTATTGTTCTAATATTAACTGAGATATTACATGGACTAATTGTACTTAGGACAACACACTGCAGGACCATTTAAAGTTGTTACGAAGTGAAAGCAAGATATTTTCTTCTATATTGTGACACATCTGAGGTAATAGATTATCAAAAAGAAGATATTTGTAATTAATCAGAAATTCAGAAAATAAAAAAATGTAGGCCGAGAACTTGTAGTCAAAGGGCGGTGTTTAAGTGGACTAAATGATTGAGAAGTCCAGCATGCATCACCAGAGAAGTCTGTCATTTTCCCCTGAAGATTGAATGATGACTTTGAGTAAACATTACAGGGTCAGTAAAAATGTCAAAAAAAAAAAATATAATAAACAAAAGTGTACTATCAAAATAAAATGTTACTGATCATGCTTTAAACTAAAATGCACTAAACTTCAAAGATTTAAAATAAAATATATATATAAAATAAAAAACTTAAATTTAAAAAATAAATGTAAATAAAATAATATAATATAATCTTTCTCTCTCTCTCTCTCTCTCTCTCTCTCTCTCTCTCTCGTATATATATATATATACGATATATATATATATATATATATATATATATATATATATATATATATATATATATATATATATATATATATATATATAAAAATATACAGGTCCTTCTAAAAAAATTTGCATATTGTGATAAAGTTTATTATTTTCCTATTGGATATTTATTATTCTCTATGGGGTTCAGGTCAGGAGAGTTGGCAGGCCAATTGAGCACAGTAACACAATGGTCAGTTAACCATTTACCAGTGGTTTTGGCACTGTGAGCAGGTGCCAGGTCGTGCTGAAAAACGAAATCTTCATCTCCATAAAGCTTTTCAGCAGATGGAAGCATGAAGTGCTCCAAAACTCCTGATAGCTAGCTGCATTGACCCTGCCCTTGATAAAACAGTGGACCAACACCAGCAGCTGACATGGCACTCCAGACCATCACTGACTGTGGGTACTTGACACTGGACTTCAGGCATTTTGGCATTTCCTTCTCCCCAGTCTTCCTCCAGACTCTGGCACCTTGATTTCCGAATGACATGCAAAATTTGCTTTCATCCGAAAAAAGTACTTTGGACCATTGAGCAACAGTCCAGTGCTGCTTCTCTGTAGCCCAAAGTGGCTTGACCTAGGGAATGCGGCACCTGTAGCCCATTTCCTGCACACACCTGTGCACGGTGGCTCTGGATGTTTCTACTCCAGACTCAGTCCACTGCTTCCGCAGGTCCCCCAAGGTCTGAAATCGGTCCTTCTCCACAATCTTCCTCAGGGTCTGGTCACCTCTTCTCGTTGTGCAGCGTTTTTTGCCACACTTTTTCCTTCCCACAGACTTCCCGCTGACGTGTCTTAATACAGCACTCTGGGAACAGCCTATTCGTTCAGAAATTTCTTTCTGTGTCTTACCCTCTCGCTTGAGAGTGTCAACGATGGCCTTCTGGACAGCAGTCAGGTCGCATGATTGCGGTTTTGAGTAATGAACCAGGCTGGGAGTTTTTAAAAGCCTCAGGAATCTTTTGCAGGTGTTTAGAGTTAATTAGTTGATTCAGATGATTAGGTTAATAGTTCGTTTAGAGAACCTTTTCATGATATGCTAATTTTTTGAGACAGGAATTTTGGGTTTTCATGATGTTTTGGGTTTTCTCTGTATGCCAAAATCATCAGTATTAAAACAATAAAAGACCTGAAATATTTCAGTTGGTGTGCAATGAATCTAAAATATATGAAAGTTTAATTTTTATCATTACATTATGGAAAATAATGAACTTTATCACAATATGCTAATTTTTTGAGAAGGACCTGTATATATATATAATATTCATTTAACCCAATTATGATCATTTTAATTGAAAATTACGTGTAATTAATAGGAAAAAGATGTGTGTATTATGATCTGTGCAGGCTTTCCCCTTTTCCCCACTGAAGCATTTGCTTGACATCAGAGATGAGAAAATGTACAGAGAGAGCAAAATACTGGATTAATAGGTTTGGGTTAAGATCTGATCTGATCACCCAGCCCAAACATCTGGTTTGCATCAGGTTTATTGATTCGTTTTGTGTGTTCCTCCTTTTCTGAAATGCCAAAGGCAGATATACGGATTCTGGAAATGGTGTTCCCACTAAAAACAGCATTCTGGTGGGACAGATGTTAAAATGGTTTTAGAAGAGCCTGTGTATGACTAAGTTAACCCAATGCGGAAAAAGGAAGATCTTTAAATAATCTTGTGACCATACAGCAGCTTTTGAGACTAAAACATCAATCCACCACAACAATGGAGAAAAACAAATACCAGTGCAGCCAAGCAAGAACATCTGACCTTTTGTATAAAGAAGTCACATTATCAAAAAAAATGATATGTGGTGTGAGACTTTTGGATCTTCTCTGAGGCTTTCTACCATAGCTTCACTATTTCTACTGGTCTCTGTGGTGGTTTACTATGAGGTACTATGTGGTTTAACCTCAAAACCCATTATGTCCTCAGTAGATTTTCCTCATGTTCCCCATGAGTTTTCCCTCTCTTCGTTCTCTCTCAGGAGATGTAGAGCGGCACTCGTCCGAGTCACCACAGTTATCTTCAGCACAGCTCAAAGCTCAAATCCTCACCACACTATAATTACAGTCTGGCTAGCGTTTCAAGGGACGTGCTCACTTGAAAGCTTTTCTGTTCTTTTTGAAATGATATACGGCCTGTCCTGCGACCCTCAGAACGTTGAGGGAGATGAAAGGTCTCGGCCAAGAATGAGACTCTGTCAGAGAGGAGTTCTGACCACAGAAGACCAGTGATATCACCCTGATCCTGACCACTGTGTGCAGGAGAGAGAACTTATAGTGGATCCGTCTTAGCACTACATTTTGATCATTTAGTTTTACTTTTTGGACATTTTCTTGGGGAGGCCATAGTTAGTTTGTGGTTGTACTTCCTCCAACAATGTACCATTTCATTATGTTTTTTTGGGAAGAGCTGCAGTGTGCCATTTTGAATTGATCATGATTTGCTGTATATACTGTTGTGTCTGAGACCACTAGTGAAAATTATTCTATTTTGCACTATTTTCTGAATTTAATACAAATTTCAAGCAAGTTATAGTATCACCAAAGTTTATATGAATGTAAGAAATGTGTAGTATTTGGTTGCTGCGTGGTTATTCTTAAGACATAGGACCCTATCATACACCCGGCGCAATGCGGTGCCAGGCACGACACAAGAGATTTTTGCTATATCAGCCTGACGCAGTTATCATTTTCACGGCCAGCGCCACGTTGTTTAAATAGCAAATGCACTCGCGCCCATCTGTTCGCTGGTCTGCAAACGAGGTGTGTTCGCATTGTTGGCGTGTTGCTATTTTGAGACAACTGAAAACGACTGTGCCATTGATCAACAAAAACCTGGTATAAAGTTAATAGTGCAGTATTTTTTGTGTTATTTAAAGAACGCATTCTTTTTTTGCGCCTATATGTGCAACTGGCTTTTAAAGAGAATGGGAGATGAGACTCTAATAGGTTTATTGTGCGTTATGCCCAAAACACATCCATGACTCATTAAGAGACTAGGGACAACCCTTTGGAACTACACTGTAAAAAGCCACAGCCTGAAATTTAAGTACAGTCGACTTGGATATTTAAGTTATTTCAACTTAGATTATGTTAAACTGACTTTAAAAAAAAATGAGTTGAATCTTGTATAACTTATAAAAAATAGTTTAACGTTTCTTAACTCATTTTGATGAGTAAAAATAGAGTAAAAACACGTGCTGTCATAACTTATTGAACATATAATTTTTTACAGTGTATGCGCCCGGTGCGGCGACCCTTTTTTCCATCATTAAATTAGCAAAAGTGGATTCAGACATGCCCTTAGTGTGTGCACTAAAGACTACAGCCAGCAGAGGGAGCTATTTCCTCATGTTTTCAACCCGCACATGGGGGATGAGGTTGCGGTCACAGCTCAGCTCGGCTCAAGCATTCATAGAAACAGTGCGGCCGGCGGAGCAAAGGGAGTATTTTATCTTCTCAAGTTAATTCCTATGAAAGTTAATCTTCCAAAGGCATGAACTGAAAACGAGCCAGACTGAACAATCGCTGAGAACTACTGCCGCGAGCGTGGACGCGTTTACCTCTCAGCTCATCACGATGCGTGTTATCTGACTCTTGCTGCGTTTGTGCTGAAACTTCCTCAGCGGCTAAATCACAATATATTGAACAGACATGTTCAGTTTTTAATTGTAGTGTCTGTTCTCTAACTGAACTGATTTTATGAAGATGAATGCTGTGTTGGGAAAGTAAAAGTGTTTCAGTAGCGGTGGCTTTAGGAGTGGCCTCACAGGGCAGCGAAGCATTCTGGGAATTGTAGTCTTTCATCCCCATGAGACAAAAACACATTTTCTGTCTTTTCTCTGTCTAGAAAGCACCAAATTCAAAAATAATTTCACATTTCTACTACATTAATGACCCAGTTTAAATACAGATTCATCTTCCCAGGGCTGAAGTACCCCTTTAATATTACTCGGGACTTAAATGTATTGTTACAATGTAACACAGACACCTTTAAATAAAGTGTAACCAAATGTAGGGCTGTCAATCGAATACATTTTTTAATCTAATGAATTACAAATTAATCAATTTTGGCTGAGAAATTACCCCCAAATGATAATTTAAAGTCATTATAGTGTTAAATGAGAAAAGCATCAAATATACATTGACAAAATTTACTTTAGAAAGAAATATTAACTAATATAACATAACTAATTGATTGTTTAATTGACAGCCCTAATTTAAATTAGAAAATTAGATGTAAATTAGAAATGTTACCTTGACAACATTAAAATAATACGTTTAATTTGAAATAATAAAATGATTAATTGAAAAAGTTAACAAAAATATACAAATTAATTTGAAATATTAATAAAACTAGTATATAAAACTAGTATATAAAATATAGTTTGATATCTAAATATTTAATAATTTTTTATAAAAAGTAAAATATATTGTTATTATAGTATATTTTATATAAATATTAATAGAAACATATTAAATAACTTTTTTAAATTATAAAACATTTCCTGTTTTTCTTTTCTTTTTAGGTTTAACCCTAAATTTCCAATGTGCTATCAGAATTTAACATTCTACATTACTTTATGGATAGGTGAGGAGTATTTGGATTAAAAAGGAAAACCATAGCAGGCCATAATTCATTAATATGCCTCAGATAACCACAAGTTTAAAATGTGTTGCAAAAAGTTATGCAGAACATTTAAGCACTAAAAAAGCAGCAGAGTTATGCAGGTATTTGATGGTCTGGCAGCGTCTTATAGGAACGCACCATGTAAGATTATATCCGAGTGAATCAGCCAATGAGACGCTGAGCTTGCACGGCTGAAAAGTGTCCATTGGAAATGAGTAGAACATTTAGCTCCGCCCCTGTGCTTTGAAGGTTCTCATGTCTCTCATGCCACACATTGAAGACAAGTCCTTGAGTGAGGTGTGAATAACTGTAGAGATGAAGAGATGGGAAACGGATGTTCAGTCCTACAGTGTCATCTCTACATGACACCAAACCTTGACCAAAAGAAATGTCTTCAGAAACTAAGAAAACAGTTTGTCTCCTTTCACTTGCACAGCTTCTTATGAATATTGTTACTGACTGTTCGTCATGTTGCTTAGCTTTCTGCATATTTGAAATTTACCTTTTGGGTTTAAGTGACAACTTTGTGTCTTGTATGAGAACATAAGTGCATATGACTACTGTCCATGTCACTATGTTGAATTAAGCACAACAAAAATGGCAAAATTAGAACTTATTTTACCCAGTTTCTGTTCAATCCCTTACTCATAATGAGTCATAATTAGTGCTCTTGCCCTGTAGTTTGACTTTAACCTAAAAAAAATCTGTTCCTAATTAAATCATGGTTTTGCAAAAAAATGCTTGCATTTTTTGTTTTACAGCCCATAGAAAGCCCATTATGCTTAATTTCTGCAAAAGTGCATGATGATGAGTGCTTTGATGGGAATAGTCCAAATGCAAACACAGAGCAAAGATAGAGAACTTGGCTCCCGAAATTAAATACCACATCCTGAATCTAAAAATATTGAAGCATTTATAGCACCTATGCTCTGTTACATGCTATATGTCATATTAATCCAAATGAATTAGTTTTCAGTGTTTTGTACAGTGTGATTTCTTTACTTCCTTGTCATTCTGAAGGCAATGAAAGTCCATTAGATGAATTTGGCGGACTTATTTACAGATGAGTAATAGCAGACCAGCACAGGAAAATATGTATCATAAGTAATGTGGCAGATGTACAACAATGATTTCTAGATGTGCCAAACAGACAAAACCGGTGTGTTTATCACTTAGAGAAAGGCAAATACATATATCTTGCTTTACTTAAAGGCCCACTGAAGTGCCTTGAAACGTGCCGCATTATTCAATGTGTTGACGTGATTTCCCCTGAAACAGCTCTAGCTGTTAGCAGCTCCTCCCCTTTTTTGAAACGGCCAATAGCGTTTTGTTAATATACAGTTTGACTAGAGCGCCTTCCTGACTGTTTGGTAAAGCCAGACTAGCCAGTTTCCTCTAACCGTTTATCATCATAATCTCCTCCATATCGCTTTGAAATGCAGCATTCTGTGCAGAATTCAAATGGGTCCGATATGTTTGTTGTCTGTGCCGACTCGCGCATATAATCCGTGCTGCGCTCTCGTGTCTGAAGTCTAACTTTAGACCAGAGCCGTTGGGGTGTGTGCGCTGCTATGGTGCGTGAAACTAACGTGAAAACTCCATTCGCCTCAAATGAAATCATATTTACACTGAATCTTTTCCTATCGAATATATAGTGTGCTATGTGCCTTTCACCATGTAGAAATTAGTAAATGTGTGTTAACAAGTGACCGATTTCAGCCGCAGCTTCAGCAGTGTAGGGGGCGGGCTTTAAATTCTAGAGAGCCTTTTGATTGGACAGAAGATTTGACGAGAAAGTGAAGTCTGCGATGATGTCATCAAAATCTGAGATTTGTTTTAACGGAAGTGGGAGACTGTACATTTTGAATGCTTATATCTCCTAAATGCAAATTTTGTCATAGTTTTGGAACATAACAGTTCATTCATAACTTTAAAGGGGGGGGGGGGGGGGGGGGTGAAATGCTGTTTCATGCATACTGAGCTTTTTACACTGTTAAAGACTTGGATTCCCATACTAAACATAGACAAAGTTTCAAAAACTAATGTTGGACGTTTGATGGAGTATATCTGTGTTAAAAATATGCCTTCCGGTGTCTCACAAGTTTCGGCGAGTTTTTTTCAGTATGGCTCGACTTGACGTTAATAAGAGTGGAAGGTCCTTGTATGGGCCGTACGGGCTCTTCTCCCGGTAGGGTGCGCGCACGCGTGACTAGAGCGAGAGAGGAAATGCACGGCCATAAACACTCGCTCAGGTGCAGATCCAGTCGATCCAGGTGCCGCGCTCCACTTTATTCCTATAAAAGACGTCGAGCGACTTCAACGCTTCAGCACAGCATTCCGGGATGGCAGCGCTGCATTTGAACCGATTTGAACGCAGAAATGACGGGAAGCTTCACAACATCGCTTCAGTCGCGTCGCAAAAGTGGATCTCCACCGTTCACTGCTGTCACAGGACTTCACCAAATCATACCAAAGAAGTGTGTTTTTGACGGAGCGGTCCCAGCGATAAAGGTTCAGTCCTGCTTTGGAAGCAGCCGGTGAGTAAAACTGCTTCAAATGTCTGTGCTGTTGGCTATCGTCACGTGAGTAAACATCAGTAAACGACACGATCGCGTGCTTCGTCATTCAAATGCGTTTACGGACTCTATTGTTGTTCTATGTATAACGTTACACTAGTCTGACGTGCAAAACCGTTTTGCTTGCCATGCTAAGGTTAAGTCGCATATAGTCCATAAACCGAATCATGTCCTCATAAACTGCGAGTAAACACACACAAATGTTGACAGTACATACCACAGAGACGGACGTCCTGCTGTTGCTGTTTCTCCTGTTCAATTTATTTCAGCCTCAGAATGATTCTGGATCATAAATCTATTAGCTGAACTCGATATCCATGGGTTTCTCCACGCTTGAGGACGTCACCCCTTTTTCGACGAGCTCGTCATTCTTTAGCTCCGCCCACACGATACGCCTCCAGGCGCTCGTTTTTTTCCGGAAAGACTCGGTACAGCCCATATTTCTTTTATAAATATAATAAAACTAAAGACTTTTCGGAGATATGAAGGATGCAATACTACTCTATAGGTACTCAAGATTGACATGAGATTGACTGAAACTGAGTGCCCCCCCCCCCCCCTTTAAGGCTAACACAGTCATACTAAAAGCTAAAAAAACTTAAATTTTGATTTCAGTGGACCTTTAAAGGGATAGTTTACCCAAAATACAGTCATTAATTACTCACCCTCATGTCGTTCCAAACAAGCAAGACTTGTTATTTTCGGAACACAAATAAAGATCTTTTTTAATGAAATCTAAGAGCTTTCTTTCCCTCCTTTGACAGCTAAGCAAATACCGCTTTGACACTTCAAAAAGTTCTTAAAGGGATCGTAAAACTAATCCATATGAATTAAAGCCCTGCATTTATGCCCGAGCCCGACGGGCCCCGACTTTTTTACGCCCCTCGGGCCGGGCTTCGGGCCAATTTTCATGTCATACCTAAAACGCGGGCCGGGCTTCGGGCCTTTTTATAGGCTTCTCCTTCGTTTTATATTTATTTTATCAATTAAAAGGAACAATGAGTTCTGCGCTGGTGGAAACAACACGAGACCATAATAGCTAACGCAACTGTCAAGATGGCTCGCACAGTGTTCAGAGCATAGGTTCAGAGTCCGCGCCAGCAGCAGCGCGCGTTTCTTCAGCGCGGAGACACACTGCAAGCGTGGTGTGAGCATGGCGTTTCTGTTGCGTGTCATCCGCGGGGCGTCTGCTGCTATTAATGTACAGGGAAGCCCTATACTTCATGTTAAATATAAATATATTGCCTATTGATACAGCAAAGACAACTTCGGCAGTAGCCGGCCCATGCCATATCCATGGTATTGACGGCAAAAGGCTACAGAATAATTCGTTCTGTATTGACTGGTTTAATATTTCAAAATCGATAATTAGGCTATGTTGTCTTTTATTATTACAATTAGGCCTATCTGCATTTATGTTAACCTACAGACTTTCAAACATTATGTAATTATGTGTCACAATGTTTTATGGGCTATATGTTGTAGTCAGATAGATATGATGGTGCTGCAACACGCATCGCCGCAAATGACTAATGCAAGCCAACGCAAATGGCCGTAAATGAAACTTAAAATAAGTCTAAGTTAGTCAAAAACACCATCATCTTCAATAAAAATGAATGAGATGAATGAGATCATTATCTTACCAGTGCGTCGCGCTCTCTTATGTGGTATTTGAATCTGAAATAAGCTGCTGAATAAAATGCATCTTAATCTTTTGCTTCCGTTGCTGTAAACTCCGTTAAATGAGCATATACCCCGGGAATTGAAGATCGGATTTATATTCATTTGCGTAGGTGTAAGGTAGGCTATAAGACAACCTGCATGTGCTTTTTTTATTTTATTTGTTTAGCTCCGTTTGCGAGAGCCGCGAGCAGAATCAGCCTGCCTCAGCTCGTCAAAAATGCCTTTTAGGCTACTGGTGGTAATAGTTGGCGAAATTAACTAACATTGTGATGCTTGAAGTGTTTTATGGATTTTATTATAGGCAAGACAAGTCAAGAGTTGATTTGAGAGACTAAATTAATTAAATATGCGGTTAACTCACTGTCGGCCGCTGGCCGCTTTTGGTCGTCTTAAAAAAATTAAAACTTTAATTTAACAAACAAAAAAATGCTCTAAACATTTTTCTTAATTAACTTACTAAAGAAACGAAACGAAAAATAACTACTTTGACATTAAAAACAAAACAGAACTATTTTAATGGCTGCAACAATGTAAAAAAAAAAAAAAAAAAAAAAAAAAACGGGCTCCAGTCGGACTCGGGCCGAGAATTTTGATAAGCTGTCGGACACGGGCCGGGCTAGGGCCTCAGCGTCTCGGGCCCGGGCCGGGCTAGGGCCTAGATTTGAGGCCCGTGCAGGGCTCTAATATGAATTGAGCAGTTTAGTCCAAACTTTTCTGAAGAGACACAATCGCTTATGATGAACAGATTGAATTTAGGCTTTTATTCACATATGAACATTCATCAACGCACACATCAGTTATGGTAAACGGAAACACAAGCATGTTCGCTTGATGTGTGAGAACCAATGAGGTTCATTCTCGTGTTACGCATCACATTTGAGCTTCCGCAAGAAGAACCAATGAGGTTTGTTCTCATGCATCAAGCAGGTTTAGTTATGTTCGCTGATAAATTTGCCCCCAAATTATGCAGCTTTAATTGATATTAACATAAAGACTTTTTGTTCTATAAGATTTTTAGCATTTAAAAACAAAGCGTATTGCATGCACTGTAAAAAAATGATTGTGATTTTAATGGTAAAAGACTGTAAAAATGCTACGGTTAAAAAAACAATTAACTGGTTAACTGTACTGTACTGTACTGTACAGTTTCCGTACTGTGCGGTGAATAGCTGTTATAGACTGAACCTTACATTTAATGTAATTTTACAGTAAAATACTGTTATAAAATAACAGCTTTTGGAAGTGAAAAAGAACAAGAGAAATAAGTTGTTGTGGGATTTTCTGTAAAAAACTGTAAATTGACATTCCCAGAACTCTGCATGAGACTTTACATTGGAATGTATGTCTTTTTCATTGAAATAATTCTTTCTTCTTAGTTTTTTTCTAATCAGTTGTGTACATTAGGGTTTTATGTTACATTTAATGTTGTTAAATTAATGTTTAATGCATTTTTAAAATTCCATGAGTGTTACCATGATGGTGTTTAGTGCGTATGTGACACCGTGCACCTTCTATATACTATTATTGTCCTCTTAAAAGCTGCTTGAGATGAGCTTTTAATTCATCATGTGACTCATCACCAAACAGTGGTGATGAGTCACATGATGAATTAAAAGCTCATTGTTTGGTGGTTGTCAGTATATTAAAGTTACATAACAGATATTAGTATTTTATTAGGTTGGTAATTTAACATTATTTCGGTAGTTTACTGTAAATTTAACTTAAATCTGTAAATCCTAAAATGTTGCTACCATATTTTGTTACAGTAAAGTCTCCGGCAACCACAACTGCCAGTTTTTACCTTAATTTTTATGGAGATTTTTTACTTTTTTTTCTTCTTTTTTTCTTTTTTTACAGTGTACAGCTTCAAATAGGCAGATAAATCAAGCATTAAAAAAAAAAAAATCCTGTAAAAGAGAAGCTAAAATATCAGCATGTGAAGTGTAGTCTGGTAATGCGCTGGCCAGAGGGACACAGTGACGTGCTTTCACTGCTCTGTGGATGCGTGTAAACATGAATGGCATAAAAGTGGGCCCGCGTCTATCTTTAGGGCATGTTCAGCTGCAGGCATAATACTCCCAGATGCCTGGGAACTATCAATTACACAGTTCTAGCACTCCAAAAGGGCTGTTCTATCCCCCTCGGAAAAGGATGTTAGTGTTGTCTGTCCACCTTCTGGACAAGTGTTTCCCGTTGAACCTCTGGGCACACTGCCATTTAATGGAAAGCAAAATAAGTCATTCCCTATAGATACTGGGAGTTATATATGGACCAGAAGTGTATTTAAAAAGCCTTTCACAATCACCTTGTGTACAGAAAGTCTATCATGCTAGTTCTAGTTGATAAGAATATAAAGCCAAATCCATTCGTTGAGACAGAAATCTTTTGTAACATCTTTCACATTTAATCAATGTAATGCTTACTTACTGAATACAAGTAGGGTACAATGTGGTAGGCATTTTTTTTCTTGATCATAGATGGGACAAATCACATCTCAACGCGTTTATTTATTGGGTATGCTCTTCTTAATTTTGTCATTTCATCACAATATTTAAATAAGTAAAAAAAATATATATTCAGTCAGAACAGGTTTAAGGTTAGTAGATCTAATTTTGTTTTGCTGAAACGTAAGGATTGTGACATTTTTATTAAGTTAATTATCAGGGTTTTTTTTAGTGTACATTTTTTAATATGGGATTTGTGGATACAATCTTGTTTTTAATTTTGTAAAGTACTTCTGCACACTGTGTGCCTACTTTTTAGGCAAATCAACAAACGTGTAGTCTTTGCACTTTATTAAACTGAGTCCGAGTAGAAGAAAGTACTTTAACAGAAAAAATTACACCCTTCAACTTTAACTCAATAAAAAAGATATAACGACAGTACTAAGTACTGAGAGGCACCATCATTCAGATTACTGTCATCTAACTGTCTGCTGAGGGTAATAATGTGTACGCTTACAGTGCACACTGCTTATTTCAGTCTCACCCTATTGCCAGCACTGGACCCTCTCTCTAGGCGCCTCCTTCTCCCCTTCACTGGTCTCCATCCTCCTCCCTCGGCTCCTCAATTCAGACTGCTGCCCCAGTATGGCTGTTAAAATCATCAGGTCGGCTTGTTGGTGGGAGAATGAATCACATCGTAATAACAGACGTCAGCAAGTTTGAGGGGGAGGTCTGAGCTACCTGCCATAAATCACCTGCCCACCGGCCGCTTCAAGTGTCCAGTTTGGTGTGGACAGCAACATGTAATCTGCACTTCTTAAGTGCTGTATTGAATGCCGTATAATTTAGTGTGAGAAATTCTGAGAGACTTCCTGTTTGTCCTTTTTTCAGAACAAACCTGTTCAGTTTTTCCTCAGCCATAGAACTGTAGTTATTAATAGCAGAAACTCAAAGTTCAAAAGGTCTGCACATTGGCAGAATCAGACTTTTTACACTCTAGAAACTTGTTAATTGAAATGGCTGGTCATTACCATTGTTTAATGTGCAGTGCAACTAGATTGAAATATCTGAAATCATTGACCACTGAAGTTATGAAAATATGAAAAGTAATAATCACAGTGGCATACGTCTTTAGACCATAGCAAATTTAATTGAATGGACATGAATTATAAAATTATTAAACAATTATTAAAAGTTTGTATTTAGCAAAAGCAGATAACTCCAAAAATTGTTTCATGTTCACATTCCATGTTTCAGTGTTAACCAAAACCATTCAAGTGCTTTAACAACTTTTTACATGCATAACACGGAGCTTTTTAGTCTGACAAGCCAGACCCACATCAAGATGTTTGGTCTGGAAACTCACCATAGACAGGGCTCAATCTGAGGGGCGGGATAAACGGTTGTCTTTCAAACTCCCTCTGCACGGCATGCACACAATTGGATATCGCTACAACCAACCAGAGCTAGTTGAAA
Organism: Pseudorasbora parva; assembly: GCF_024679245.1. Taxonomy (NCBI): domain Eukaryota; kingdom Metazoa; phylum Chordata; class Actinopteri; order Cypriniformes; family Gobionidae; genus Pseudorasbora; species Pseudorasbora parva. The sequence goes on along the minus strand of NC_090188.1, from coordinate 9,173,510 downwards.
GATTAAACTTTTGCCGTATCCGGTCGGCAAAACGCCGAACACATCTTCTCTTTTTAAGAATGACTTCAGTGCCGTTCTTTGTTCTTTTCTCAGAGAAAAGCTTAACTCCAAGTCTTCCAGAGTCACGGTCAAAGCTGATTCGAAAGACCGCCATTCACCAGCTTCGGTTTACTAGTAGCACGCAAGCGCAACTCTGCCATCATTGTTACGCCTCGCCCACCGACTCTTTACACGATGTGATTGGTGCGACCAGAGTTTGGCGTTTACAGCTCAGAAGGGTATTGAGAGTTGCTAGATGACACTCGCGACAGATTAGATTTGCTGCCGCTAGGGTGCGTCTAGATTTCTAGGCTAGGAGCTTTTCCCTCACCACGTTAAAACATGCTGCTTTAGGAACTTTCTGTGAAAAAGTGATTGTATTTTCCTTTTAAGATCCAAAGAAGAACAGGTTTTCGAAATAATCCATTCTCGATCACTTTGTCAGCTTAGACAAAACTCCTTTAGAAAAAACTCCTCTCAGCTAGTGTGTCTTTTCAAAGTAACTAGCAGCCTTGTCACCTGACCTGAAAACTGCACGCTGATTCGATAAACTGACTTATGGAGTTGTGTTCACAAACAAGAGTGCTTGTCGGTTTCTGCTGTAAAACATGAACTTGCAATGCCTTTACAGTGGACTATAGCCTACTGGACAATAGTGACTAAGCGTGTTTAGGTTTCAGAACGTGCTATATGTGGAGAATAATGCGTGGCAGTCAGTTCATTTTTGTTAAATTTTGCGTTTATCCGATTTTGTTAATCAATTCTTTAATTATACAGAGATTGACAGCCCTGTCGAGCAGCATTAACATTCTTTAAAATATCTTCTTTTGTGTTCAATAAAAGAAAGAAAGACAGACACGATATCATAGAATTTCATAGTAGATGAACATAGAATTTTTATGTTGGGGTGAACTGTCATTTTAAGTCTTTTTGAAAGAACGCAAAATAGTAATTTATGGTATTACAAATTTATATGAGTGGACCGTAAATTTTGCAGTGGGTGAAGTCTCAGAACTGTAAGGCTCTTTTAAAGTCTGACCTGCTTCCACTAGCCACAGTCGCCCGTGAGAGCCAAGGACAGGTTTACACAGAGAAGAGCTAGAGACTGACCACACTTCCTTATAAAAGTCTTTAATCTAAATTCTCTTTTTCTCTCTCAGTTCACATCTGCACATTTGAAAGGCTGACTGCAGAGTTCTTTGAGAAGCAGATGTGTTCATGCATAAACATTGAAACATCAGAGTTGGTCTAGGGTGGGTCTGGCACGGGGATCAGATTAGTGATGTCTGCTTCTTCTGAACAGGATTTTTTACCTTATTCTTATTTACTTTAAGGTTCTAAGTCTCCCTTTAGAATTATATAAGTGTAGGTATTTAGCCTTTACAAAATGGGCTGCTTGTTCTACAGCAGTAGAAAAATAATTCCATCAGAAACCAAAGCAACACAGAATGAAAGCCTGTCTGGAACAGTGTGTATCAGTGGACCAGAACCACAGAAATTGACCCTCTTTGCTTAAAGGCTGCATCATTCTGCAAAGGTTGAACCGAGCATTGTTAAAGTGTACCTTCACCGATTTTCAACCAACTTTGAATTGCCACAGTGTCAGTAGTATATGTAGGCCTCAATGAACATTGCTTATTTGCTCTCCGTGTTAGGTGGACTGAAATTGGTCAGCAAAAGTTCCTCAAAGTGCATCATCTGGTGGAGTTTTGACAGCTCCAGGGATTTGATTAAAAATACAGATTATTCTTCCGCATTTTTGTATTTTTGTATCCCTGTCGAATGTTAAAAGAACAGTTTTTGTGAGGGTAGGTTTATCAATGAAAATTGTATCGTATTATGTCTACTCTTTAAACAGCATTATGGAAAAATGTATAGCAACAGCTTTCTTAACTGGACACAGCAGCGTTTTGCTTTGGGGGATTGGGTGGAATTGATAGAACGTCAGTTTCTTTCAATTTTCCCCTCTGTTTGGCCTAAAACACTGTGTTCAGGGTCATCCAGTTTAAGGGTCAACCACAAACACAGTTTTGTCCAGATTTTTTGTCGGGCTGTTCACTCCGTGTATATGATTCTTTGCTCAAGTCGACTAGCCTAGCGGCAGCAACTCTCAATACACTTCTGAGCTGTAAACAGCAAACTCTGGTCGGGCCAATCACATCGTGTATAGAGTCGGTGGGCGGGGCTTAACATAATGATGGGTCGAGTTGCGCTTGCGTGCTTCTAGTAAACAAAGAAACTGGCGAACGACGATCTTTCGAATCAGCTTTGATCGCGACTCTGGAAGACTTGGAGTTAAGCTTTTCTCTGAGAAAAGAACAAAGAACGGCACTGAATGTATTACCATGTCAAAGAAAAGCTCCATGTTTACCACCCCACAGCTTGCTCGGAGCGCTCAGTATGCTGTAAAACTTCACTTAATATTAATAATATTTGTTTCAATCACTGAATGAAGCCTGTTATATTTGGGACAAGAGTCGCGAGTCTCGCGACCTTAAATTGCTTGCACAAAACTCTTGATCAGCTCTCAAAGTTTGTTCATTTAAACTGTTATCCGCAGTGAGGGCGAGAGAGAGAGAGGTCTGCGCTCTGCGGTCTTGGCCATTAGTTAATTTATATAATAATAATTATATAATTTATAATAACAATCTACTTGTTTTTGTGTAAGTAATACGTTGTCAAATATGTATAAACTTAAATAGACTACCTATACAATTAGTTATGTCTCTTTGTATTAATCTGTCCTGTTATTGACGTAATGCGCGTCATTGACAAAATGCGTGCCCAGATGTTCGAATAGTTCGAATATTCATGTTTGTTTTAGAGGGAATATTCGAATGCCATTTTTGAGCAATTTTGACAGCCCTATTGCGTGCAGAGGGAGTTTGAAAGACAACCGTTTATCCCGCCCCTCGGATTGAGCCCTGTCAACGGTGAGTTTCCAGACCAAACATCTTGATGTGGGTCTGGCTTGTCAGGCTACAAGTCGACACCATTATGACTAAAAGTTCGCTAAGAAGTTTTTCCTACTAAGGCATTGTGGTATTTGACTGGTCGGGTAGCACCGATTAAAAAATATATATATATTTTAGTAACAAAAGTAACATTTGTACTTGTAAGTACAAAAGTATCTGTCTGAAAACAAGACCTGTCTAAATATGTTTACCTTGGTCCATTTATAGAGAGTATAAACTATAACATTGCATCTTGCTAAAATAAAAGTCAACATTTTAACCGCTTTAAAGATTTTTTTTACATTTGTATTTTTAGACATTCGAATAAGATGAAACCTAATATTTAAATGTAAAATTGTACTTTTAGGATAGATTAGGCTGTGAAGGATCCACTTATTCTAATTGGGACAGCCGTCATCGAACCGCATTCCTTCAAATGCAGCCTCTGAGGACACAGCTAAAGTGTTAATCACTCCGCTTCGAATCCACTTCGGGTTTTTCTTTCTGAAATCACAGTAGCTTATTTTTCAAGGTCATTGGTCCTGTCACACATAAAGACTGCACATTTGGAGACACAAATTACTAACACACTTCAGAGTTTTCACATAACGATTTCTTTTAAATTTCACGATACCTGCTGAAAACATGCCACTGAGGACCAGTGAGGTGCTTTTGTATAGTCTAGAGAAGAACTTGATGATGAAACCTGTCATGAGCAAGACCTTGGGTCACACTGAAAAGGAATTTGCAAATACTTCATGTCTTCAGAGAAAAAAAAGACAGAATTTGTGTTCCCATGCATATAAATTGATGTTGTTATGATAGAAGTGGTAGGCCAGTCCATTTTTGAGATGGGGCTTTTTGCGTGGAGCTTGTCTGTTGAGTATCAAAACACATCCACCAAACTGCAGACTCTGCCACAATCTTTTAAAGAAGGCTGTACTATTATTAACAGTCAGAGCACAATCCCGCTCAAGGATGCCGCCACCCCTGTCAAACCCTGTCATAACATTGCTCCTTTCTGCTTCGGTGTGACTGGCATATTTTGAGAAACAAAGGAACAACACAGACCACACATGTGGCCACTGCTTTCACTCGACTCAAAGTAGTTGCGTGAAAGAGACCAAAGTAATTAAAGCAGAAGACCAAACATCAAAAAGGGATGGTCTTACAGGGGCTTACTGTTCTGGTTAAAAAAAAATTATATGTATTATATATATATATATATATATATATATATATATATATATATATATATATATATATATATATATATATATATATATATATATATATATATATATATATATATATATATATATATATATATATATATATATATATATATATATATATATATATTAAATGCATTTATTTGATATATTGATATAAAAATTGCCTTTACAGAAAATGTCTTTCTTCCACTTTTGAATAAATTAATGACTCCTTGCTAAATAATGTTATTATTTTATAAAAAGAAACCTTTATTGACCTCAAATATATTTACACACAGCTTCTTTTTTGATTTAAATTTTTTTTTATTGTTACAGTGCTTGTGAAACTAATATGTTTATAACTGAAAAATCAATGAATTTATATTAAAATAGTTAACTATCTAAAAAAATGTTTAATGTTAATATATTTAGGTTGTAGCATAATGTGGTACATAATGACATGGAACAAAAATTATGAATATAAGTTATGGTTACTAAAAAAACTATATATATATATATATATATATATATATATATATATATATATATATATATATATATATATATATATATATATAGTTTTTTTATATATATATATATAGTTTATATATATATATATATATATTTATATATATATCATTTTTATGGTGCAGATATATATATATATATATATATATATATATATATATATATATATATATATATATATATATATATATATATATATATATATATATATATATATATATATCTGCACCATAAAAATGATCCAAACCCCTTTTTTTATTTTGAAATAGAATGTGTATTTAAATCATTCACTTTTTGAAGCTGATTTTTAGTGTAGTTCTGAGTGACGTAGATAGATCTGTGGAAGATAGATCTGTGGGGAAAAAATATCATTACATTATTGATCAAATTATGAGTGCAAATTGCATGAGTTGATAACAGAACTTACAGAATGGATATGCTCTTAGGTAATAGCACTTCCTGTGCAGATTTTAATGGCAATAGTTTTGTCATTAAACTGTCCTTTTAAAATACTAATGAAATAACAAATGAGCTCCATAAAACCATTCGCCCACTGGGCAAAAGGAGCGGCATGTCTGCTTCTGTGAGGAAATATATTCTCTATTCACTAAAGCTTGGGCTTATCTGTCATCCATATTACTAGTGCTGACATCCAGAGCCTGCCAGCTGTTTTCACTTTTCCTCAAAAGTAGACTATTTAATGCTTAAGCATACTGCTCTCCTGTGATCTCCTAAATAACAGATGGACACTATCCAAGTCATCCTGTAGGCTTTTTGAGCTGTTAGAAACAAGGCAGCGTACGTCCCACAGCTGATGACAATCATAGCAACACACTCCCAGCAATCAGGATTTATCTTAGATGAGGTGGCATGAAGCCTTGGACTCTTCAAACAAAAGCCACCTCGTGACTTTAAGCTTTGGGCAAACCACACAATTATCCGAACATGCTGGCAATGCTCATTAACTGTGTTTAAAAAACAAACAAACAAAAAACAGTTCATGGTGTGCTTTGGGTTTGACCCTGAAGGAAAAGTGCTGTCCGTTAACAATCCCAATTACTCAATGGCAGATGCTCAATTGGCCCCTGAAGTATGCGATTTGTAATCTACCATCTTTGCTCATAGTCACAGAACGTTTTGAGACAATCACCTGAGACATAAATGCCTCATGAAAAATCAACTTAACAATTGACTTAACAATAAGGCTAGCCTGCTGACCTTGGGTGAGTGTGAGAAAGTTTTGGGCCACTTGATGAAAGTTCTTGAGAATTGTTTTTTCATGCCAGTTCTGCACTGCCACTAAAAATGTATGTATATTGATTTTGTGGATCCATTTTTATGCCTTGCAAACTTAAACATTTAGTTTTGTGTGACGTATTTCACATTGTTGTTGCAAATTGTGCTGATTTGCCTTCAAGATAAAAATATTTTGTATAATATTCCAAAAAAAAGCATGTTTATGAATTATAGAGTTATAGAGGATCGCTGTATAATTTATTGGGAAAGTATTTCTGCAAAAGTTTCAAAAAGTTTTGGGATGCCTGCTTTTACATGCACATGAACTTTAATGACACCCCATTCTTAATCTGTAAGTTTAATATGGAGTTGGCCTATCCTTTGCAGCTATAATAGCTTCAGTCTTCTGGGAAGGCTTTCCACAAGTAAAGGTTTAGGTGTGTTCATGAGAATTTTTTAACATTCTTCAAGAAGCCATTCTTAATTTGGGAGGTCAAGCACTGATGTTGGATGAGAAGGTCTGGCTCACAGTCTCCGCTCTTATTCATCCCAAAGGTGTTCTGTTGTGTTGAGGTCAGAACTGTGCAGGCCAGTCAAGCCTGCATTTTCATTGCACTTGGTGATGCAAGGCTTGAATGTAGCTGCTCGGCCATGGAAACCCATTCCATGAAACTCACTACACACTGTTCTTGAGCTAATCGGAAGCTAATCCTCCCCATGAAGTTTACTATTATAGTAACTATTGATTCTGCAGAATTTGTGAATTCTGCGCACTGTGCGCCTCCCCGCTCTGTGATTTTACATTGCCTACCACTTCATGGCTGAGTTGCTGTATTTCCTAATTGCTTCCTCTTTGTTATAACAGTTGAACGTGGATTTTTGTAGTAGTGAGAGAAATTCACAATTTCAGTACCACGCTTGAATTCACTGAGCTCCTGAGAGCGACCCATTCTTTCGCAAATGTTTGTAAAAGCGTCTGCATGCCTAAGTGCTTGATTTTATACACCTGTGACCATAGAAGTGATTGGAACACCTGACTTCAATGATTCAGAGGAGTACTTATGCCCAATACTTGTATAGGCATAGTATAAATACACTACAGTTACATTTTTAAAGGAGGATGGATTAAGTGACAGGAAATATATTTATAATGTTAAAGATACAAATAAATTATGTTCTTTTGAACTTTTTGTGCATCAAAGAATGCTAAAATAAATTTATTAAAGTTTCCACAAAAATATTAACCAACACTGACATCACAGGACTGTAATAACACTAACAGTTATTTTAAATTATAGCACAATATTACTTTTTTTAACTGTATTTTTGATATGCAGCCTTGATGAGCATAAGATACTACTTGGAAAAATCTTACCAACCTAATAAAATGTTTGTATTGATAGTGTGCATTGCTAAAAGTAAAAAGTTCTAATTCTTTCAATGTGGGGCCAGTAAAATGTTACTCTATGACTTAACGCTCTAGAAAGGTCAAGGAGTGTCAGAGGCTGCTGACATCATTTGACTGATCACATGATTGATCTGTCCTCCCGAGGAGCAGAGGAAGCCAAATCCAGCCGTAGAATTGAATGTCTGCTTCTCTCGGCAACAACGGATGGAATCAATATTTGAGCGTAATCACAGAGGACATTTATCACTATCATATGAAACCACCTGAACTTTGAAAAGCAGAACATCTGCATCTAAATTTAGCTCAAGATGGGTAACTTTAAGGATAGTACTGTAGCTCGTGTCCTAATACGTTCAGTCATCACACAAAATCATTTACAGCGGTTTCGGTCTCCAGGCGCATGTGTCCTTTTAGGTGGTTTCTGATTGAGCTCTAAATCATGTTGTAATCATAAATTGTTCTTTACAGATTCCAGCAGCATTTCTGCATGACTTGAGTTGAGAGGACTAACAGAGAGTATCGATAGAGCAGAACAGACGGGGCAGATAAAACACTCTGCTGCATCCTCTCATGTTGTTTCTCAAGTCCTCGTCTGAAAAAGGCATCAGCAGTCTCTCTGAGAGAACTATAACCCATTCAAGCCCACTGGGACTTGTGCAGGGGGCCTTTTCTCACATATCCCACTGTGGGGCGGAGCAGCATTCTTGTGATGCTTTTATTTATTTATTTTTTTGGGTTTTTGCGTATAGGGTTTGTGTGGAAAAGGAACCCTGGCTATCAACAGTGTCTGTTAATGACGGTTTGCATCAGTGAGAAGGCGTTACAAGGAGATTGACACAAAACTCACAGAAAACTCTGAAGAAGTATGGATAGTTCACCCAAAAATAAAAATGTTGTTCACTTATTCACCCTCAAATTGTTCTAAACCTGCACGAGTTTGTTTCTTCTTTAACACAAACATATTTTAAAGGGGTAATGAATTGAGAAATCAACTTTCCCTGAGCTTTTGATATATAAAAGGTCATGGTAATATAAGAATATCCTGTAAGTTTCAGAGCTGACAACTTTCTTGTTATTTAAAGAAAAGCTTTTATAGACACCAGGCCCAGCAAACGGTCTTGTGCTTTATACTGATGTCAGTGCGCGGCGAAACAAACACCTCTACAGAATCTACAGCACATCTAATCCAGTAGCCCCGCCCACCGACTCATGGAGGGCTTGTTCTAGCTGGTCAACAACAATAAACATGCCGAGGAAGATGGCAAGATATTGCGCTATTCCTGGTTGTGGAAGAACACAGTCGCTGCATAAGATTCCTTCGGATCCTAATATTAGGAATGTGTGGTTGAACTTTATTTTTAATGAAGTTCCAGCTCACGTGGGGAAGACATATTCACTTCATTTCACGGCAGAATCGTTTGTGAACAAATCTCTGGTCGATGCTGGATTTGGATCCGACAGGGATTGTGCAACACACTTATGTGAGTAAAACTATTTTTTATATGTGGTAGTATTGCATTGTTATAGGCCGTTTTGCTTAGACCGTTCTTGTTCTGCTATTCTCTCTCTCTCTCAAGTTGACATTTGAAGGGCAGTGCGCGGTTCGCGCTTATATCGTTCAATCTTGCAGGCTATATGTAATATAAAAATAATAGTCCAATCAATTGCGGGTGGATTAGAAGTAAATCATTGTGTTTGTCTGATAAAGATGTTTACGAACCCTGTGATCGAGAAAATCATTCCGGTTGCCGCTCTCCCTTACTCTCTCCTCTCTCATGTGAACTAAACTGACAGGCGAGTTTAAGCTCATTAAATATGCAAATTGTATCCAATCCTAGCCGTGGGTGTTTACTTTCAAGTCTCCAATGCGTCACGACCACCAAAACCCAGCGTTCAGGAGAGAGCCTCAAAACCAGTGTAGAAAATAGCCTATTACTTATTAGTTATGATGTTTTTGAATGTAAAAACCACACGAATGTCAGTAGCTGACCTCAGACAACATTATAAAAAAATAAAAAAGCCACTTCATGACACCTATAAAGTATGTTGGTAATCAAACAGTTGATGCTAGCCATTGACTTCCATAGGAGGAAAAAAATACAATGAAAGTCAATGTCATCATTCTTAAAAATATATTTTTGTGTGTTCAACAGAAAAAAGCGACTGTTTGGACAAACATGAGGGTGAGTAAATGATTTCAACATTTACATTTTTGGATGAACTATCCCTTTAAATACTTTGATTAATTTCATTCGATAAGCTTCCAGGAAGAATACACCCCTTCTGTAATGATCATGTTATTATTATATTATAAAATGTATCACTGCTTATTATAATGTATCACTGCTTATTATCTATATTGCCGTTCAAAAGTCAATGGTTGGCAGGATTCTACGCTCTCTTATTCTCATATGCTCGCCTTAATTTATTTGATCTAAAATATAATATTACAATTTAAAATAACTGTAACATTTATTTGAAAAATAAATATTTTGTAACATTATAAATATCTTTTCTGTCACTTTCAAGAAATTTAATTCTTTCTTATTGAATAAAAGCATTTCTTCAAAAAATAAATAAATCCTACTGGTCGTAGTTTTTCAAACTAATAATTAACGTGTGTACATTCATATGTAATCAAGGTGTAGCAAGAAAAAGTTTATATTGTTACTTAATTTTAAAAAAAATCTTGAAAATTGTACAAGTACATAACCACATAACCTACATGAGTTCATCTCTAAGACCTTGGCACATGTGTTTTTTTAAATGTATTTAAATATTTTTCCTTTTCCTTAACCTGGACATTTATGATACCGTATTTTCATTCTAACTTGTCTCCGAAAAGTCTGTGGTTTGGCTGACTTGTGAAATTCTTGATATGGTCCACAAAACTAGGGTAAGGTATATGCCCTGCGATCATTAGCTGTCAGGTTGAGGTTTGATTCAAGAAAAAGAAGTAATTCACAAACCAACAGGGGACGATACGCTGCTGGGCTTTATGAAGAGACATTCTCATTACCGCCCAATCTTTATGGTGAGACGGTTCAATCTAAAGAGCGGCTCCTTCTCCCAAAAACCAGCTGTCTGTCTTTTGTTGAGGTTGAGCTTTTTTTCCACCGCAGGGAGTTGGGGAGAGAAACGCGGGATGCTCCCTCCCTCCGCTCTTGCCCTGATGGGCTTTGCAGGTTTGGGAATCAGGAGAGAGAGCGAGAGGGAGATGTTTGTTGTGTTAGGGGAGAGATAGTGAGACTGGGAAAGTGATCAGGACACATGATAGGGGATGTAATGAAAGCGTCTTCCTTTTGCAATGCATCGTTCTCACTCTCTCTTCCGATCTCTTTCTCTTGTCTCCTGCATGTCGCACCTGCAATGCGTCTCATGTCTCCAGATTTCTGTCTCATCCCGTTTTTCACTTCCTTTGTGTCTCTACCAAGTCCAACCACCATGCACCACTTCAAAGTTCAGTGTGATTTGAGATCAGTTGTCAGCATTTGTTTTATCATTTTTGAAAGCATCCTTCAGTTTTCATTTACAGCAAAAAAGTAAGGAAAGGTGCGATATTGATAATTGATAAAAAATGCAGGCTTGCATGTATATAAAAATGCAGACATGCAGGGAACTACACTAACCTTTTCCACTGGTGGCACTTGCGCTACTAACTTTTTCAGTTACTGGCACAAAACATGATTTGGTCGCACAAATTATTTATAGTAAGCCACTCTGGATAATAATGAACAATAATGAAACTGTATTGCATACCGGTGCTTTTTTTTTACTTGCCATCTTTTAAACCACATGCCTTCTTGTTTTCTTTAACAATGGTTTGGATAGATTTATTGCAATAAAAAATACAGTACACAATAAAGTGCAAAATGAATTTCTTTTGCATTTCAACATGCTGTGGTGGGCACAGATGGGCAGACTCCTGAACTCTTAAGGAAAAATAAAATAAATATAATCCATAAAATAATAAGAAAAATACTATCATTGTGAAGCTTCAGTGCGTTTACATGGAGCACTATAATCGGTTTAAAAGTCCAATCCAAATGAAAATGCTCCATATACACACCTCAATCTGAATAAAAATGCCCAAACCGAATGAAATTGTAATCAGTTTGAGAGGGGTGGGATAAACCTTTTCATGAAAAATGTAACCATGTTAAACGACAGGGATCCCCTGGTGTTGAGACTTGTATGGCTTAATGTAACATAAATGATGTCTCTTACTGAATTATGTAGTAGAAAACCCATGAAAGATCTACGTTATTTTAAAAATCGATTTTATATTTGGACCATGGGCGGCGCCATTTTGTTTGCGTTCTAAGTTGATGACGTAGAGTGGTTGAACTCCTCAATCAGCTGGCATTACCCGTAGCTATTTTTACCACAACGCAACTCGAAAATTGTTTCAGAGTTAAACAAAACCAATGAATTCCTTTGTAATTATACTTAAAACACACTCAAACATACATGTGCACACAAACTCACCTACACAAGTCACAAACAGATCGGCGGGCGCGCACACGACAGGCTCTGTTTCAATCGAGATGTTGGGCTGCTCAGTCTCCACGACAGGGGCTGAATCTGAAATCGACCCTATACCCTTAAATAGGGCATTATTTGAAGGGACGGACATTTGTAGTGTTGTCCGACACCATAGTGGACATGTTCGAGTGCAGTCATTCAGTCTCACGTTCCACCGCAATAACGAGTGTACAGCCGATTTACAAACAGCTGTCCGACTTCACGCACTCAAACATACATGTGCACACAAACTCTCTCTCTCACACAGACTCACACACACCCCAACAGATCGGCGCGAACACACACACACCCCAACAGATCGGCGCGAACACACACACACACACACACGCACGCACTGCGTGCGCGCATACATAACCCTCAATCTATTCCCTGTGTTGATGTCCTAGATAGACAGTAGATGAACTGTAATGCCTAATGTGACCAGCAGAGGGAAATATCTAGGTAGGACGATGGGATAAAGTAACGTGAGGAAGAGAGGCAGGATGTTTTGGTGAGGATGCATGCGATTGAGACAGAGCAGTCTGTCGCTGACCTAGGTGTGTGCGCGCCCGCCGATCTGTTTGTGATTTGTGTAGGTGAGTTTGTGTGCACATGTATGTTTGAGTGTGTTTTAAGTACAATTACAAAGCAATTCATTTGTTTTGTTTAACTCTGAAACAATTTTCGAGTTGCGTTGTGGTAAAAATAGCAACGGGTAACGCCAGCTTATTGAGGAGTTCAACCACTCTACGTCATCAACCTAGAACGCAAACAAAATGGCGCCGCCCATGGTCCAAATATAAAATCGATTTTTTAAATAACGTAGATCTTTCATGGGTTTTCTACCACATAATTCAGTAAGAGACATCATTTATGTTATATTAAGCCATACAAGTCTCAACACCATGGGATCCCTTTAAACGACCTGACCGGATTACTTTTCAGTGTGCTTTTATATGACGTGATACACAGCGCGCGCCTTCACTACTGACTGCGCGCCGCAGAAAAATAATGTTGAGAGGAAAGTTTATTTTTCTGAGGGGTAAACTTTTTATTTCTTAAGAACGTATGAAGATAATAATGTTGGCATAATGACACAGACATAGCCTGGCTACATCCTCTCATCTTGACAGCGTTTGTCCCAGGCACTTTTTACTTCAACTGCTCCTGACAGAAGAGTTTATTTTTTCTGAGATGATTATTACACTTTACAACAAATAAATAGCTTTTATAAAACCGTGTAAGTCCTGGTGGCCGTTGAGAGTTGCTATGGCATCCGTGAACACATTCAGCTGCTGGAGAGAAGCGTCGACATTTCTGAAGCGGCAGACAAACTGCTCTGTGATGATTGCGATTGAAAGTCAGCTCGGTTTAGATAACATCTCATGTAAACAGGCCACTGAATCTTTCAATCGTAATTATTTTAATTGGAATGACAAAAAAGTGTGCATGTAAACGTGGCGGCTAACGTTAATGATTCGTGTTTGAATTGTTTTGACGCAGTTACAAATTTGGACAGTCCTGCAAGCAATTGATGGCCCACAGAATTTACAGTAACGTTACATACAGTGCATTGCTCCGTCTTGGTACCTTAACCACTGGTAACTTATTCTTCGAGCCACTGGTGTCGAAATTCATATGTCCGTTTCGTTTTTCCCGCGTGTGCTTTCCCTGACGAATCCTTCTCAGCCACATCATTCCCACTCACAGGCTCCGTTTGACATGTCGCATCGACATCAAGTGATGGTTCTGTTACACTTGAACTTCCCTTCTTACAATATGAGTCAATTGTCCGCTTAATTTCAACACGTACAGATTGTAGGCTATGTTGAGATATATGCGATTGCTGTGTGTGTCTTAACGAGAGGTATATTATTTTTAATCAACGTAGCCTACGCCTCGCCTACATTTTGGGAGGGGGCGGGGGTCGCGGGGTTGAAGCCAACTTGATGTGTTGAGAGCACGTTATAAAACGTTTTCTTAAAATACACATTTCTGTATTAATAAATGCTCATAGTAAATCATAGTATATTGCCTAAAACATAAGGTAGGTACAAAAATAATCAGTGATACATTTGCGACCCCATAGAAATTCGGGTCGCAATGGCATTTCATAAGGTCGTATATGCGACCATTTTGGTGGCAGTGTAGTTCACTGACATGCATATGTACAGATGGTGTTTGATGGGTTTGAATTTTTTTCGGGTCTGTATAAAAGGTGTTGATTGTATTTGAACTGGTTTTGAGGATGGAACCCTTGGTACCGTTTTAGGATTGTGTTCAGCGTACTTTTTATGCAGGAGTGCGATGAGTCTGACTAAAAATTTGTAAAGGAATTTTTCACGGAGATGACCTTATATGCAGATAGTTTGGGTGTGTTTTAATGCAAATTACTAACCTTGGGCATGTGGTCACTCATTTAGAATATTTTAAATTGATTAATATTAAAGTTAGGATAAGAACAATTTCATACGTTGAGAATTAAAGGGATAGTTCACTTTGAAATACATTTTTTATATGTTTTAGCTTACCTCATGGGCGTCCGAGATGTAGGAGTATTTGTTTCCCCAGTAGTTTCAATTTTGATCATTTTAGGTCAAACCGTTCTTGTCTGTGCCTCACATAATGCAGGTCTATGGTCACCACCTCAAAGAGCATACACAGAGAAGTCCAAATTAAACAATCCCCCATCGTAAGTACACACTGATGGCCTAAAACGCGAAACGAGTCGTTTGTGTGAGAAAACTAACAGTATTTATATAGTTTTTACCTCTTGTACATCACTTTGTCCGACTGATCTGAGGGCGCGCGTGCGTAGGTGTACAAGAGGTAAAAACGATAAGTAGACATTTTTGTGAGATATTCCCCGTATGAATAAATATAAAATTATCCATGTAATTAGCATTTTTGATGCTATGAGACCCAATGTATATAATTTATAAAACATTATATTATAGACATTCAGGAAGTAACTAAACTTATTAGTTATTTGCGTGTGTTTGACCAACTATAAAGTACCAGTTCCCTTTCAAGGCATTCGCCTTTTTTGATGGCAAACGTCATAGTCACGTGGCTTTAGTGCCGTCTTAACTCTGGCACAATTCCTAGCCGGCATACACTGCTTCAATCAGCCACCGAATGGTTGTACAGGCCTTTTAACTGAACCGGTGTCTGAAGTGTGAAAAATATGCCAATCTTATTGGCCATGGCAGTCATATGATGTCACTGGGTGTGCCAGCATATTTTTGAAAGGGTGCCCTCATTGTCTTCAGGAAGCCGTTTTTTTGTGTGCATGTTTAAAATCTCCCAAGATTGTCTATTTTCGAACCAAATATGGTTTTCCCCAAGCCTCCTCCCTTACCCCCGCATATGAGGAGATGGTAAGAATTATGACCTGTGCCACAGCTGGACTCAATCTAGCAGACTCGGCTTTAAGAAGTTCATTCCTCGCCACGTACAGCACAGTAAGTCTGGAGGCAATAACGTAGAGCCGATCGGAGGTTTCGCGTGAGCTCAAAAACAGTTCCCCATGAAGATTTTCCACATCTTGGTCAAGCGAATTTGGTACTCTGAGATTTCTGTATGAAGATGAAGCGATTTCAGTGTGCTGCATTATTGACAATAGAGCTGAAGGAACAATTTTACATTATTGCTAGTGGTAATCAGTACTATGCTGTTGAATGTGCTGCTGCAAATGCTGTTAAAGTGCTAAAGCTCAGCTTAATTCTAGAGAACACTTTTATCACTGCCTTTAACTGTCAATCAAGGTCCTTTCCTCTTTTTGTGTCAGGTAAAAGACCAGAGGATCAGAGAGGATGTGATGTTGGGTCACCAGTGGGCGGGGGTTTATAGCCTTCTCTCCTTACCGGAGGCAAGGCAATGGCACGGCCAATCCCACAGTGCATAAAACTGTCACACACCAGCTGATGGTGATGAACAGTCACCGCCAACTTGCAGATCACTGGACATAAAATAAATCCTTAAAATGAGCATTATGTTGATGGTCTGAGTGTAATATCCTTCAAACCATAAAGGGAAGACCAGAGCTCCTAAAAATAGCTATTACTTAAGTTTTTTATGACCTGTCCAATAAAACCACAATGGCATTTTAATGTGGACTTAATCTAATGAGAATGTGACCCTGCATTACCTATGCTCACAGATTGTTTTACCCATCCAAGCGAAAAAGAATTAGGAATCCTCAAAACACTCGTTGACCTGTAATAAAAAGGTTCATGTATGTTGTAACAATGACTTGAATCAGTAAGCAAATTAGGCTAACATGTGCTTTTTTAGTTAACAGAACACTTGAGAATAATTAGCTCTGGTGTTGATTCCAAAAGCCCTTTGGCTGATGATGTCACGTCACCATTAAGAACATGTTTATCATGAGATTCCACCATGATCAAGGCTCAGCTTGCTTATTTCAGTTAGACGGCCTATTCCCTCAAAAGGGCTCATTAGACCCATATGTTTAATGAATATTTCAAGGATTTTACTCCCATTGCAGCGTTCTTTTTCACCTGCTGGGTCAGTTATGTTTTTCATGCGCTTTCCTGGGTCAAAAGAAACAAAGATTTGTGTGTGATGGAATGGCAGCTCTGAATGAAATCTCCATCTCCAGCCTTCACAACCTCATTGTCCCCCCAGGGGGTAAAGAGGTCCTCCTGAGGGCCAAAGTCCTAGTGCCCCCTATAAGTGCTTCTTAAGCTTCCTGCCATGGCCTGGCTTTGTTCTGCTGTTGTGAGAACAGGGGCTACACACAGAGTGCAGTGCCTGTGAGCATATGTTCTTCTAATTTGCTTTGATAACTGCCAGATGATGAGGCCGGGGCCCCTTTCGAGTCTGTGCCGCGAGGACCAGGATGGGCCTTGTCTGGAAAGCGGGACGGTGGGGAGCCTAGAGATCTGTTCCTGGAATAAGGTCCCACTTTCTCTTCCTGTGACATGGAGGCTGTTTCGGTCACTTCTCTGCTGGTGAACCTGCATCTGTTGAGAGAAAGTGTCAAGGAACAAAAAGAAAATGCTGATGCTGTAAAATATTTATAATAAATTTTTAAACCATATAATTCTGACTGTAGATACACTTCAGTTCAAAAGATTTTTATAATTTACATTTTATTGCATTAATACGTTTATTCAGAAAGAGGCATTCAGTTGATCAAAATTAACATTAACAACATTTATAATGTTACAAAAGATATTCTATTTCAAATAAATGTTGAACCTGAGAATCCTGAAAAACAAACCTGATAATCATAAATGTTTCTATTACTATAATTAACTAAATATGATAAACTCAAAATTCAGACTTTTTTTCCTAGCAAATTCTGAATTTTTTCCTCAACATTTATATAAACTTTTAATTGGGGGTTATAAAGTCAAAATTGCGAGATATAAACAAGAGAAAAAAAATAATTATGAGACAAATCTTTATCAAATTTGACTTTATAAATCACAGTTGAAAGTTTATATCTCTCAATTCAAAGAAAAGTCCAAATTGTAAGATGCAAACTTGCAAATGCGAAAACAAAATGTGAAAATTGTGAGACAAAGTCATAATTAGCGTCCATACTTTTGTTTCCAGGTAGATTGATTTAAAAAATGGCTTTAACAGTTTGACTAAAGCTATCCAGTTAGATTGGAACTGGCTATTTTTATCCAGCTATCACCACTTTTGGATGCAAAATACAACAGACGGTCCATGAACAGACAGTGGGTGGTCTGAGAAATTAGACTAGGCGACACAGCAGAACCGGATTTCACCAAGTGCAACATGTTCCTGGATCAGCATTCCAATCAACCAATCAGATTTTAGGGACAAGTTTACAGTTTGTTAATTTTAGGCTTACAACCAGTTTTAGG
This sequence comes from Pseudorasbora parva, assembly GCF_024679245.1. Classification (NCBI taxonomy): domain Eukaryota; kingdom Metazoa; phylum Chordata; class Actinopteri; order Cypriniformes; family Gobionidae; genus Pseudorasbora; species Pseudorasbora parva. Next base: position 9,155,743 of record NC_090188.1, on the reverse strand, counting down.
TGCTTCTACATTAATATTGTTCACCTATCATTTTCCTCTGATTTTAGTGACAATTTATGGGTAGGGTTAGTTTTAGATTTAGGGATAAGGGTTAAGAAGACTAAATTTTTGGACAGGAATGTTGTTACAAATATGTTGACCCAGGAATGTGTCTAGCTTGTGGTGATACAAAATCTTTTTTTAGCACGTACATAACCAGCCAGTGTTCAAAACTATCTCCTTACCTTAGCTCACTTCACAACGGTTAACTTGTAATAATGTGTTATAATTTGAGTGGTACTGGTGAATTTCCGTGGGGAATTCAAGCACACTCAAAATAATGCTGGGTTAAAAACAACTCAAGTTGGGTTGAAAATGGACAAACGCAGAAATTGGGTTGTTTGAATGGGTCCATTTAGGGTTCAAACAACCCAATTTCTGGGTTTGTCCATATTCAATCCAACTTGAGTTGTTTTTAACCCAGCATTTTTTTTAAAGTGCATGTATTTACATCAGTACATCAAGTCTGTATACGTAAAGAAGGTGTCCGGCTAGTAGTAGTATTGCATGTGAGGATGCTGCAGGTGGTGGATCATTTATAGCCTTTTCTCACAGCAGCTGGAATAGTTAAATTTATCATTTTTGATGGTGGATTGTAATCCAGAAAGGTCCACATGACATCGTCAGTGGCAACTAGACAGATTACTCTGTAAAGATTAGACTGTAGAGAAATGTTAAATCTACAGATAACACTAATATAGACTAAATGTTCAGTTGTCACACAGTGCTGATGTTGTTAAAAATGTACAATTTAAATATAATAATAATTTGCACGGTTTGATTTGATTTGAGCTAAGTGATCGTTAGATTTAATCACCATTGGTAGCGCTATTTATTTATTTTTCTCAGTTGGTCAGCAAAAGGGGCGAACATGTTACTTGTTCAAATTATTATTTTATATTTTGGTCATACAAGACGTAATCTGTGATTCTAAAGTACAGTGAATACCCACACCGGTGCAGTGACTGAAACCCACATTAGATTTATCTGCGCTGATAGATGCAGAACCCACATACAGATGAAAACAAATAACTGCAATTGCAGCTTTCAAACAGAGATGGCGACAGATAGCCTAGAAATCTAGATGCACCCTAGCGCCAGCAAATCTAATCTGCCCACGAGTGTTGTCTAGCAACTCTCAATACACTTCTGAGCTGTAAAAACCAAACTCTGGTTGGGCCAATCACATCGTGTATAGAGTTGGTGGGCGGGGCTTAACATAATGACAGCAGAGTTGTGCTTACGTGCTTCTAGTAAACACAGAGGCTGTCAAATGGCGGTCTTTTGAATCAGCTTTGACAGCGACTCTGGAAGACTTGGAGTTAAGCTTTTCTCTGAGAAAAGAACAAAGAACGGCACTGAAGTCACTCTTAAAAAGGGAAGATGTGTTCTGAGTTTTGCCGACCAGATACGACGAAAGTTTAATCTGTCAACTACCTCTGCTTCATGTTGCTCTGGTTGGTTGTAGCGCTATCCTATCGCGTGCAGAGGGAGTTTGAAAGACACCCGTTTATCCCGCTCCTCGGATTGAGCCCAGTCAATGGTGAGCTTCCAGACCCAACCAGTTCTGGCTTGTCAGGCTAGGCGACACAGGTAAAACTTACGGACTGCAGTTTAACAGAATTATCAGAGAAATGCAAAACTACTCTTTTTAAATTTTATTATAATCTTCCATTAATTTTAGTCACTGAATAATTTTAGTTTTAAATTGATTAAATAATTTTGATATCTGTAAATATGGCATTTTAAATAAAATTACAATTGTATAAGGACTTCTATAAGTCAAATGCAGCTGCTAGAGTTCTTACCATAGGTCAAAAAAATGTGATCATATAACACCAATTTTATCATCTCTACACTGGTTACCTATTAAGTTCCATATCAGTTACAAAGTATTGCTACTGAGGCCCTAAACGGTTTAGCTCCTGTGTGTTTAACTGATCTTCTATCACCATACAATCCATCACTCTCTTTATGATAAGTCCACTAAAGGAGGGAGAGCGTTTTCACATTTGGCTTCTAAACTCTGGAGTACCCTTCCTAATAAAGTCCGGGGCTCAGACTCATTCTCCCAGTTTAAATCTAGATTAAAGACACATCTCTTTAGAGATGCAGTCACATAATGCATCTTATAACCGTGTACTCCAGTTATATCAGATCAAATGCACATGATTATCTCTGCCTAATGTTATGATCAACAGCAAGTTATTTTTCATGCTTTTCTGTTTTATCTTGGGATGGCCATCTCAAGGTAACTAGAGAGTATGATAGCTCCAGTGTGGATCCAACCCATATGTCGACTCCGAGTTCACATCGCACGATTCTAGGCATTATTTTCTCTCGCCAACAGGTTTTGCGAAATCGTCGACAAATGCCTAAAATCATAGGCAAAAATTGTCACGCAGTATGAATTATCAAAGATGCGATCTGAGATGTGTCGCCACCGCCCGTGAGATATTTGACATGCTAAATATCGGTTGTGAGAAATATGTTTTGACTAAAAAAATTACATCAGTGATGAACTACTGCCACTGAAAGAGCAAGACACAGGGCAGCGGGAAGTTTGAAGAGGAGTTATAAACCAGAACATCAGTATTTTAATAGATATATTTACAATTATATCAAACAAAAAGCACAGACATTTGCTTGACCAGCTGCAAAAGCGGCACATTGAAAAAATATTTATTTACCTCCTACTTTCTTTGCAGAACACACAATGCTTGCTCCCTGCTTCTCTCCAACCATTTCTTCCCCCAAAATCTTTTTCTCTTTCTTTTTCTCCTTTTTAGCACACAGACAATTTGGATCACAAGCTTCTTGCGGGATATAATTTGTAATAATAATTACAGTCTCGCACAAGCACTCTGGTTTCACGCATGCGTAATCTTGCCTTATTTCCTTATCACTCTCCGCGTGTGTTTGGTTGTAAAAACGGATTCTTCTTATTGTGAAGTCCTGCAATACGAACCCCCTGTCGCCGATCCATCGTGCAATGTGCAAACAGCAGCAACTGAATTCTACCTGAGATAGTCATGTAGTGTGAAAAGAACAGTGATCAGATGACTTTGAAGATCGTTCAATGTGAACTCGGCATTATGAAGACTTCAGATGCCCCAACACCTGTGAAGACAACACTCAAGAAGACTCCAATTTATAATAATTTTGTGAACAACATGTATTCTTTGCTCTTTACTTCAACTTCTGCTTGTTGTTCTGCCTTAAATGAACACATTGTTTAAATGAATACATTGTTAGCTAATGGTACATTTCTGAATACATAACTTGGACACAGTCACCGGTGAGAACAGACTCTAAATTTTAATGTAGAGAGAGGCATTTTCTGTTAAGCTAAATGTGAACTGAACTTTTATCTCAGTTATACAATTACTTGTGAAAGATTAATCCAATTGCAAATACCCATGCATGAATTATATTTATGGTTAATTGAATTAAAACTGAATCAGCAACTGATTAGATTATTCACTGCTGAAGACTAGGTTGAAATCGCTACAGCGTCTTTCATTTGCTCACAAAATGTGTTTCTTTTGCTCTATAGTCTTAGTTAATTTATTAGTCAAGAAACTTCACTTCCACTCAATTGTCCTGAATTTAAATCTGCACTCTGAAAGGCCATCCACTCTGCTGTTTATTTTATGTATCATTCCACTGTGCACTAATGGTATCATTTGTAAAGTGGATGGCTAGAGCTGGTGACGTTCTTTTTTGAGAAGTCTGTGAAGAAGTAGAGGTGCTTCTGAGTGTGTCCATAACTCAAGCAAGGCTCATGAATCTCTTCACTCTCGCAGCTGTCTGGGCAATTATGTCCTGCACACCCTCACAGACGTACACAGAGCGGAGATGAGATGGCAAATTTTAGCAATCAGTGACAAGTCTCCACTATGTAATTTAGTGCTAATGTCTATTTCAGAGCCGAGTCAATCGGCTGGAAGGCAAGGTCACGTCATCCAGAGATGAGAAACAGCAGATGATCACTGCGATTTGAATTATCCGATTATCTTTAAGCGAAGACACATTTTCAAAACAAAACATTGGACAATTCCGGACAACTCTATTATAGTTCATTCAATTTCAGATATTGTTTTACTAACACACTTTTATATTAAGTCATTTTCATGTCAGTGTTTTGACAGCAGAATATTCCATGTTTAATATTTTCACCCAGCTAGATTATTTTGTATATTAATCTAGTTTTTATTGTTAATAGTTGCCCTGCCTTTCTTCAAGAGTAGAGTATCCTCTTTCCAGGTGTTGTTAACAAGAATCTGGTTAGGGATTTTTAATTTAGTTACTTTTATTCAGCAAGCATGCATTAAATAGATCAAAAGTGACAGTCAAAATAAATGCTGTTCTTTTAAATTTTGTGTTAGTACATTTTTTTCTGTAATTGTGATTAAAAACGTAATATTTTTATACTGTAATATTTTCACAGTCACTCTCCGAATTAATTTTTAAACAACTTCAAGGCAGTATATTTTAAATGTTTGTTGTAATGGCATCTTTTTATGAATAAAGGCCATTATCACTGATACTAATACATCCCATTGAAATATGTATTAAATATTAATGTATCCCTGAATTAGTTTTAAACATTAATGATAGACATTCAACATTACAGTACCATTGAATGCTATCAATTTCAACATTTATTAGGCTTTAAAACTTTTTTAATAACTTTTAATTTAAGTGAACTTAAAATTATCTTTACGTAAACCAATTCTAATAAATGTCATATTTACCTGTGGCCTTCCAGCCACGTTTTCTTAAAGACATAAATTATAAATTAAATAAAGATTACTCCTTATTAAAGCTAAAATGTTCTGTTACCTTTGTTCTTTAATTAACATTAATGACTGACATCACAGCAACAGGTTTATTAGGCTCCTGTGACTTTAAAGAGCTAGTTCTCTCAAAAATGAAAATTCTGTGATTAATTATTCACTCTCATGTCGTTCCAAAGACCTTTGTTCGTCTTCAGAACACAAATTATGATTTTTTTTTTTATGAATTCCGTGAGCTCTTTGGCCCTTCTATAGACAGCAATTTAATTAAAGGGGTGGTAAAACACAATTCCACTTTTCTAACTTTAGCAAGTGTGTAATATTGCTGTAAAATGCTCAAAGTTTAAAGCAAAGGGAGACATTTGCTTTTAAAGAAATCAATTTCTAAGGACTACAGCAAACGGCCGGTAACTACAGCTTCTCCCCCCAGACTCGGTGACATCAGCGGGTTCAATATTTACATAAACCCCTCCTCAGAGAATATTAAATAAAGGGGGTGAGACCATTTATTATTGCTGTGGAGAAAAGTAGGCTGGAGTGTGTTAGGCAGTTAGTGAATCACAACACACTGGACAGCATTGGCTAATGATAAGCCTGTGGAGAGAGAGCAGCCTTCCAGAAGAACAACCATCTCCGCAGCTCTCCAACAATCAGGCCTGTATGGTAGAGTGGCCATGCAGCCGGCACATGACAGCCCGTCTGGAGTTTGCCAAAAGGCACATGAAGGACCCTTGAGAAACAAACCATGACCATGAGAAACAAAATTCTCTGGTCTGATGAAACAAAGACTGAACTCTTTGGCCTGAATGGCAAGCATCATGTCTGGAGGAAACCAGGCTCTGCTCATCACTTGGCCAATACCTTCCCTACAGTGAAGCATGGTGGTGGCAGCATCATGCTGTGGGGATATTTTTTAGCAACAGGAACTGGGAGACTAGTCAGGATTGAGGGAAAGATAAATGCAGCAATGTACAATGACATCCTTGATAAAAACCTGCTCCAGAGCGTTCTAGGGCGAAGCTTCATCTTCCAACAGGACAATGACTCTAAGCACACATCCAAGATATCAAAGGAAAATTTAGAATTTATCATGTGTGTTATATGTTTATGTGAAATTTATTACGGAAATCTTGGCCAGGACTTCCTGGAAGAATAGATTTATTTTAATCTCAATGGGACCTTCCTGGAAAAATAAAGGATAAATAAAAAAGGAGTGGCTAAGGAACAACTCTGTGAATATCCTTGAGTTGCCCAGCCAGAGCCTAGACTTGAACCCGATTGAACATCTGAAATTAAAGAGATCTGAAAATGGCTGTGCACTGACACTCCCCATCCAACCTGATTGAGCTTGAGAGGTCCTGCAAAGAAGAACGGGAGAAGCTGTCCAAAACGAGGTGTGCCAAGCTTTTAGCATCATACTCAAAAAGACTTGAGGCTGTAATTGTTGCCAAAGGTGCTTCAAATTATTGAGCAAAGGCTGTGAATGTTTTTTATTTATATATTTATTTAATTTAATATATTAATTTATTTAAAAAATGGACAAATATGTCAAACAAACTTCTTTCAGGTTGTCAGTATGGGGTATTGCTTGTAGAATTTAGAGGGGAAAAAATAGAATTTAATCAATTTTGGAATAAGCACTGTAAGCAAATTATATTAAATAATTCTTGAAAGCACAAAAAGTGGCTTGAAATGATAGATAGCCACAGAAATGACCCTATAGATGAACCTCCTGTGCATGTGATCATTTGAAACCATGACCAGGAAGCAATTAGTTAGGGCTGGAGTTCGGACTGCAGGTCAACCCGACAGATATTTCCACTTAAGCCGTGTCTCGGGAGTGAAGAGCTGTAGGTTTCGTGCAATGGAGTTTCCGTAGGGTGGAGAAAAACAAAAGATACTATAAATATCCATTAAAACAACCACTAGATAAGCAGTGGAGGAAATCACTTAAAGTGCTATGTGTCACTGCTGCTATGAAATGTCACATTTGGCTCTATGCTTCTGCGGTCCAGAATGGCTCAGACATTTTTTACACAGTAGCCAATAAATCTGTTTTGCCTCGGTAGATTTAATACACAAAGCATTCAATATAAAATATTTCAGTAAGCCGAGGTCAAAATGTTAAAGACGTAAACGTTAAGCTGAAACGTAGGGAAAAAGTTTCCAACAGTAATTAGACAACAGAAGTAAAAACATAGTATTTTACAGGACTGAATATAGCTGTCAGCATGGTGATAAAATGTGAAACATTTCCCTTCTGTTCTGTCCTCACAGGACTTCACTCAGCACTGATCCAGAGGTGGTCAGACGGTAGTGAACCAGGATATGGGAAATAACAACGACAGTCAGATCCAGGCTATTAAATGCTCCATCAAATAAGTTTTACTGAGCTTTATTGGGTAAACACAGCAAGGAAGTGTAATAATAGTGACATAGCTTTTTCCCCTTTCTAAACATTTGATCTGTCCTCATGATGGTCCACAGAATATGAAAATCTAATGTGTTGAGAAGGGGGCAACTAAGAACAATGAGAGAAATCATGTATTCAATGCCATTATTACCTGAAAGATACTGAGAGCTGGGGTCCTATCATACACCCAGCTCAATGCAACGGCAGGCACGACGCAAGTGTTTTATTGCTAGTTTCAGCACAACACAAAACAGGGAAAGTTTAAATAGCAAATGCACTCGCTTCCATCTGTTCATGTTTGCCCATGGGCGTACTGGTCTGAAAGGCAGGTGTGTTCAGGCGCATTGTTGGTGTGTTGCAATTTTGATGCAACTGAAAATGACTGGGACATTGACCAAGAAAAACCTGGTCTAAAGTCAATACCACAGTATATTTTGTGTTATTTAAAGGGCGCATTAGTAATATGCACCTATTGGCGGGTACACGACGTACATACACTCTGCTTATTACACACAATGCAGCAGCACACAATAATTTTTATATATTAAAAATAAAAGATTAATCTCTGGAGAAGCCTTCAATAGCAAATCCGCCATGGTACAAGCGCAACTGGCTTTTAAAGGGAATGAGAGATGAGACTCTGAATGGTTTATAGCACGTTATGCCCAAAACACACCTATGACTCAGGCACAACCCTTTTTGAACCATGGCCTGCCGAATGTTTTTTTCCATCATTAAAGTAGCAAAAGTGGATCTGCGCCACGCGCTTCACACCGTGGACTCAGATAGTTCAAATGGGCCCCTGAGTGTCTAATGGTGCAGTCACGTACTTGCTTTGCGAAATTTCATTTAAAAAAATCTAGTCTTTTTTATGGGAATTTGTGCAAATAAAGAATTTTCCACCAAAACGGATAACTAATTTGCATTTTTCTGCTCAAATGAACACTAGTAGCAGTGAAACACCAACAACTTTGGTGTTTCACAACCTTTTCACACAAATAATATGATGGATGATGGGGATTTGTGGAGTTGATGTACTTATCTAAATGATGATATAATGTCTACAACTAATGTTAAAAGGGGAGCCTACCTCACTATCCTTGTTACAATAAAGCTTTATCATTATTTATGCTGCTTAATAACCTTGAAATCCATCATGAGGCTCTTGAATAATTAGTGCTGTGTCAGATGCTTGTGTTTGTTTGGCACTTTGTTATCGGTTCCCATTGGATACAGATCATTTCCACTTGAACCATTGCAGTTAAACTGTATGCTCTGTCTACAACATCCATCTAGTTAAGATAACACAAACATCCTTTTAGATATTAAGAAGACAGAAGAGTGTGTTTGGCCTTTTCAAGAGTTTGTTCATCAATCTGTTCACATCTACCCTTGTGTCCATGGATACTTGATGAAACAATTCATATTAGTGAAGAACAGAGAAGACTGTAATGCTGAATAAATGTTACAGTAATAGCTTAATACGCATTACTCTCACAATGACCATATCAGGTATCCAAACCTTGATCTCTTCATTACAAAAATAATAGACTGTTTTAGAAACGATCAACACAGATGTTTATCCTTTCAGCTGCACTATATTGCCAAAAGTTTTGGGACACCTGCCTTACATGCACATAAAATGTAATGATGCCCCATTCTTTATCCGTAGGGTTTAATATGGAGTTGGCCCACTCTTTGCAGCTATAACAGCTCCAACTCTTCTGGGAAGGCTTTCCACAAGGTTTAGGAGTGTGTTTATGGGAATTTTTTTACCATTCTTATAGTCTTCTAGAAGCACATATGTGAGGTCAGGCACTGATGTTGAACGAGAAGGCCTGGCTCACAGTCTGTTCTAATTCATCCCAAAGGTGTTCTAGCAGATTGAGGTCAGGACTCTGTGCAGGCCAGTCAAGTTCCTCCACATCAAACTGACTCATCCATGTCTTTATAAACCTTGATTTGTATACTGGAGCACAGTCATGTTGGAACAGGAAGGGGCCATTCTTAAACTGTTCCCACAATGGTGAGAGCATGAAATTATCCTAAATGTATTGGTATGCTGAAACATTAAGAGTTCCTTCCACTGGAACTAAGGGGCCAAGCACAACCCCTGAAAAAATTGTTTTGTTTGTGTACTGTGATCGATTAACTGAGACTTCTTACAGCACTTGCAGGTTTTTGCCCTTGTTTGTTTCGTTGCTTCTATTGCTCTCCCCTTTTTGTAAGCCACTTTGGACAAAAGTGTCTGCTAAATGAATAAATGTAAATGAAAAGCAAACCCACACCATAATCCCCACTCCACCAAACTTTACACTTGGCACAATGCAATCAGACAAGTACCATCCATCAGATTGCCAGACAGGAAAGCATGTTCTCACTCCAGAGAACGCATTTCACCTGCTCTAGAGTCCAGTGATGGTGGGTTATACACCACTATATCCGGCACTTTGCATTGCACTTGGTGATGTTAGGCTGGGATGCAGTTGCTCGGCCATGGAAACCCATTCCATGAGGCTCTCTACACACTGTTCTTGAGCTAATCTGAAGTTTGGAAGTCTGTAGCTATTGACTCTGCAGAAAGCTGGGGCACCGTGTGCCTCAGCATGCACTGACCCCACTCTGTGATTTCACATGGCCCAGGACTTTGTGGCTTAGTTCCTGCCATTGCGTTGTGGCCCAATTGCTTCCACTTTGTTATAATACCACTAACAATTGTTTGTGGAATATTTAGTAGTGAGGAAATTGCACGAATGCAACCTATCGAGGTACCATCTAAGAGCGACCTATTCTTTCACAAATGTTTGTAAAGGCATCTGCATGCCTAGGTGCTTGATTTTATACACCTTTGGCCATGGAAGTGATTGGAACACCTGAATTCAATGAATTGGAGGGGTGTCCCAATACTTTTGGCAATATTGTGCATATAGTTTAAAAATACTGCTCTTTTGAATGTCCTATTCATCAAACAATCCTGAAAAAAAAAATTATCAATGTTTCCACAAATCAGTAAGCAGCACAAAATATATTATTACTTTCGTACGGTAGTCTGTACATTCATATAGGAGCATAATTGTGTTTATAAAAAACAAAATCATATACAACTATTTCAGGCTGATCTGGTATTTATATTTGTCTTATGTGTTTACATTAAAGTCTGCACTTCATAATCTGAGTATGTGTTCAGTGTTAAAGGATGTGCTTTGTCGAAGATATGTACATAAAACATAGAATTATTCACATTATATCTTTCATGTACTTTTTATTTGTCATCACGTACTACCATTACAGTTTTAAGTATAAATGTATTAACACCCCTACAGTTTTTTGCGAGGCCCTTTCTGTTTCCTGTGATCAGTTGTGATATGCCATGCAGTGTAATGTCTGTGCATGAAACAAGATAAGAAAAGCCAAAGGCCCAGACGGTGTCTCACCAGCCTGTGCTGTCCAGCTGTCATCCATCTTCACCCTGATCTTCAACAGATCACTGAAGCCATCATCCCTGTACCCAAGAAACCAAAAATCACAGGACTGTTGCATTGACGTCTGTGGTCATGAAGTCATTTGAAGAGCCTGGTGTTGGCCTGCTTGAAGGACATCACTGGTCTCTTGCTGTATCCCCCTCAGTTTGCTTATTGAGCAAACAGGTCTGTGGATGATGTGGTCAACATGGGATTGCATGTTGGACTACATCCTGCAACATCTGGACAAAACAGGGACTTGCAAGGATCCTGTTTGTGGACTCTTTCAACACCATTATCCTGGATGACAGACAGGTGGCAGCTAGTGAGGCTGGGAAAACTCTCGTCCAGGGCCAACACCATCAGCACTGGTGCTCCTCAGGTGTGTGTGCTCTCCCTGCTCTTTTCACAATTGACTGCACCTCTAAAGACCCCTCTGTCAGGCTCCCAAAGTTTGCAGATGACACCACAGTCTTCGGCCTCATCTAAGACATTGATGAGTCTGGTTACAGACAAGAGGTTGTGCAGCTGGCTGTCTGGTGCAGTCATAACATCCTGCTGAACACGCTCAAAACTGTGGAGATGATAGTGGACTTTAGGAGAAACCCCCCAGCACTTTCCCCACTGAGCATCGTGGACAGCACTGTGGCGGCAGGGGAGTTTTTCAGGTTCCTGGGCACCACCATCTCTTAGGACCTGAAGTGGGACAATCACATTGACTCCATTGTGAGAAAAGGCCCAACAGAGGTTGTACTTTCCTTGTCAACTGAAAAAGTTCACCCAGCCACAGGCACAGATGACATTCAGCTGTTATTGAGTCGGTTCTGTGCACTTCTATAACTGTCTGCTTTGGGTCAGCAGGCCAATCAGACATAAAATACTGCAACAGACTGTTAGGACAGCTGAAAGGGTAATGGTGTGCACCTGCCCAACCTTCAGGATTTGTAACCATGAGGTCAAGACCTCTGTATTGTTCTGAGGTGTATACAATAAATGTTGATATAATTGACTAGTATAGTATTAACTCTACTTTAGTGCTGCAAAGATATTGTACAGCATTGCTCAGCGGTCGGTCACCGCTCGTCAATGTCAAAATATTTGAGATGACCGATCAAATTAAAGAAGCTGGGCCGTATGTTCACAGAAGCTTCTGAGTGCAAATTCCAGCGCGATACTTCCGTTAACGGTCATAAAGTTCAAGATAATACTGTATGTAAAAGCTAAACTAAACATTTCATACTTGACAGCTGTTTTATGATAGGACCAGGCAAAATAAACATTTGTCTAATTTTGCCATTTTTAACTTAAAATAGTTAAATAGTAATGTAACTGTGTGAGGGGGAAGAAACATTCAAGGTATCATGGCTTTTTAAAAAAATGTATACTGTTGTCTGAGGTCAACTAATGATGTTCGTGTGTTTTTTACATTCAAAAACATCGTAATGAATAAGTAATAGGCTATTTTCTACTCTGGTTTTGAGGCTCTCTCCTGAACGCTGGGTTTTGATGAGCGTGCCGCACTGGAGACTTGGAAGTAAATGCCCACGGCTAGGATTGGATAAGATTTGCATATTTAATGAGCTTGATTATCTCACAGGGCTCTCTTTATCTCTCATCGAACGCAACGATTTTTTTATAACTTGGCCCACCCGATCGGTGGATATAAGCGCGAACCGCACACACATAAGCGGGCGTGCACTCTTCAAATATCAAGTCAAGAGAGTGGACTTTAGGACATTAACAACGAAGATCAAGAAATTTATGTTATCTTACTATTTAAGATTCGCCGGCCTGCTGACGTGCTTAAGCTTTGGTCTGGAAAACACAGCACCGGGATGTTGGGCTTTGCGAGCCCCTGGCCCATAACATATACGTTCTGATCCTAAATCACAATGAACCAACAAATAAGGGATTCTCCAGCCTGTGACAACGTGCTGAGGTATTTTCTGTTAGACACCTAGACATAATGGATCTGCAACAATGAAATACTATCACACATTAAAAAACATGTTTTACTCACACAAGTGGGTTGCACCATTCCTGTCGGATCCAATATAGAAAGCACTGCATTGTTTTTTAATCTCAATATCTCTGCAAATCCAGTGTCGACATGTGTCTTGTTTACAAACGATTATCTTGCTATGTTCGGCGTGTTTATTGCTCGGTAGCGCGATCAGTTTAACTCCACGAGTCGGTGGGCGGGGCCCTTCTAATACGTCATTGATTTGAGAGCTTCGTGTTCTGGGCCTGGTGTCTATAAAAGCTTTTCTTTTACTAACAAGGAAGTTTTCAGCTCTGAAACTTACAGGATATTCTTATATTACCATGACCTTTTATATATCAAAGGCACAAGGGTTAGTTGATTTATCAATTCATCACCCCTTTAATGAAGCTGTTTTTGTCATATTAGGCATAAGATTAATAATGACTGTTTACATATTGTGTATACATTTAATAAACGTAGTAAACTAGCTTTCCTAGCCTTCAGCAAATTAATGTATCTAAGAAAATGATTTATAAAACATAACTATCTGTTCACCCTATTATTTCTTCACTGATACAGATGAAAATCTGATACAGATACTGATACAGAAAAAACTATCAGTCAAAGCTTAGCTTTAGGAAGGGAAGCGATAGGGCAAGATAAGGAGACTGAGAGAAAAGAGGTGATGGAGCAGAGGAAGAGCAGCAATTGACATAATCTACTGCTCATTGACATATTAAAGCTATTGTTGTCCAATTTTTTTTGGCCTTCAAATGTCTTAAAATGCACATATGTAGATCAGAGAAATCCACATTTTCTCTGGGGTGCATGCCCCCTAATCCCCTTAGCTCAAATTTAGGAACTTTTTTTTTCTTTCTGCAGAGTTGTGATTATGAAACTCTGCCTACAGCCCTGCTTGTAACATATAGGGCAGGTAACATCATCATCACAGACCCCTCTCACCCCCGCCACAGCCTGTCTGCACTAATTTACAAATTAATATTACAATTATTACAAATCTCTGTGGCATAAAACATCTCGGTATAAAAACTACCCCCCCCCCCCCATGCTATGTTTAGCTTAAAGAATTAACACAGTACTGAATTACCTGTTTCTATAATTCATACCTCAGTACTAGAGAGTGAGGCAATAATTAGATATAATGTAAATACATATACATTTTCTTTTTATTTATACAGCTGTATAAACAGACACAATGCACAGATCTTTACTTAAGTCTTCTGTTCCGGATGTCTTTAGGCGTTCTTATTATCAGTCTTTATCCATTTTTTCTTCTTCTTCCGCTCTTGAATCAATCTATGGCAGCCCATAGAACCGTATGGTAAAAGGTTATAAAATTTGGCACACAGTTAGATGACAGTCTGAAATGTTACAATAGAACATTTGGAGTCTCTATCCCAATCCCTCTAGCGCCACCAACTGTCCAAATGTGTGCTGACTTGGCACATAACGCTCATTCTGATTCTGAAAATATTGGCTTTGTTTTGTTTATTCAGATGAAACTGAGCCCTGTAGGTGTTATGCTCCAGTGAAATAGTTTGCCATTTTATGTCTCTGTAATAGACCTGTATTAATGTAGATAATCCATCTTTATTTATTCGCCACTGATCCGTTTCTGGATACTAACCATGCATGTGTATTCAACTGAATGAGATGCCCTGATTATAGACGGGTATCTGCTGCCTGAGGCTGTGAGGCCAGATGGTACAGTCTGCATTGAAAATATGTCTGCTCTCTGGCTTTGATGTCTTACCCTACCAGTTCAATACGCCAATGATTTCTCAGGAGGGCAGGAAAAGTTGGACTCTACAAATGAGAGAATCACTAAAGCAAGAACACAGGCATGGGTAGTCATTAAAGACTACATAAGAGCTAATGTTTCCACCATATGCTTTGGATTGTAGCCTTTAAATAAATGGAAAATAATTACAATTTAAATCTTTAATCCATATGAAATGTATCTTATTGCATAAAAGCTTTAATGACAGATTTAAGGCCAGACGAACCATTATAAAACCAGCTACTCCAGACAAAATGCTCAGAATTAATAGCACTTACACCATGTCTAAAGTAAATGGAGCCTCCAATAGGACACGATGTCAGGATAATACGCAAACTTCCTTTTGATATGGTGGCGTCTGCTGCCGGTCTTTAAGGAGATTTATCATCAAATGAAAAGGTTTCTGCTTGACCAGGTTACTATACTTCAGTTCACTTAAACTGGAACAAAGAACCGTGCACTTAAAATACAACTAACAATTGGACTGGGGATCTTCCAGAATGATAATACATATGTTACTTTTTCAAAGTCACTAAAACTAGAAAAGCCCATCAGACTTGGCAAAAGTCAAAGTTACAGTTTGGAAACAAGGCAGAAGCATCAAAGGAGGCAATTAGTTGATGCACGAGCAATATGAGCAGACAGTAAAACCAGCTGCGGTGGATCTGCAGGGAAACATTAGTGCTTCTGAAAAGATGAATGCGCTGTAATCTGGGAAGACCGACTATGTGTCATGCCCGATAGTTTTGTTTTAAACTCATCTTTTGTGCGTAAAAGGAAATGATAGTTTCAGGACATATAACAGTACAATACGATGTCAGATTGATGTCTGAATGTCAAGGTTCTTTTGACAGTTTGATACTATTAATGATGTTTTCATTTTTGTTTTTCTTCAAAGAAAGTGGTATTTCTATCAGCAGGATATCCCTAGTATCAACATGAGTGCCACGGAAACTCCATTGTTTGTCCATTGAAAAACTGGAGATTATATTGTGTTAACCTGCGTCATGTTCTGCATCTCATGCTTTCTTGACCTATTGTCCTTGAATGCTAGCTTTCAGTAGATCTGCCCTGCAGTCTCTAGCAATTATATAACACTTCATATAGTGTTCATAAGAGGGTGGTTAATTTTCTTTTTTTAGCTCGGACATTATTTGTATAAGCACTTCATGATAGGCATCACACCCTCCCAAAGGTTCGAGTGAAGTGGTGTGGATGAGGAAGTACCCCTTGTTTCACCCCGGTCCATCCTCTGCGTCTGATAACATGTTTGTTTCTTTGAATTTACGGTCAGTTCTGTTTGTTAAATTGCAGTTGTCATGAACCTTTACACAATGTCTATCTGACCCAGAATATATACACTGAAAAAAAAGTGTCTGCCTTACATTTTTCAATACAATCAACTTGGATGTTTAAGTCATTTCAACTTATATTACATTAAACTGACTTGAATGAGTTGAATCTTGAACTTTTTTAACTTAACTTTTACCTTGAGTTGTATAACTTTTATAACTTAAAAATGTGATTTTTAAAGCAATGTAAAACATGTAGGTTTTTTCTCTTCTTTTTTTACAGTGACACCATCATTTTTATCACTTTTTTTATTAAAACAAATTCTAAAACTTTTAAAAAGTAGCATACAATTTCCTATAATACTAAAATAGTAGTTTTTAATTAAATTAATAAATAATAAATTATATACTCTTCTGAATTTAAGCAACTGAAATATTTATATTATTTTATATACTATATATCTAAGTGTGTGTGTGTATATATATATATATATATATATACACACACACACACACACACACACACACACACACACACACACACACACACACACACACACACACACACACACACACACACACATATATATATATACACATATAGGCTATATACACATATATAGACATTTTACTTAAAGATGTTGCATAATCAACAAATGCTTTTAACATTTTTCCCCACTTAAATTATTTTAATAAAACCTACACTATGCTATAAGATACACTATTATGTATTTTAGCTAAATAAAAAGCAGCATGTTCTGCAACGTTATTCTACGTTATTCTAAAGGTAAAGTTAGAATTATGTCTGATTTATTTTGATCTATACTGAAAGAATTTTTGGAATATATCACATAAAAATGATGATAAAAATGATTATGATATATTCTCAGAAAACTGCCGCTGTTTGTCATTTGTTAATTCATCATTGGGACGCCATGAAGTGCTCTCCACTTTAAGATTATATGCATTTTACACAACACAATGAGACTGATCACACTGAAATCTCTTGTAAATGAACCGTAGGTTGTTTGTCCTGAGGCACGTGTGAAAGAAATGATTGCAGCCCGACTTTTAGACATTTAACATTTCTCAAAATGTCACTCAGGTCCTGGTTGGGAGGAAGAAAGAGTGAACAACAAAGTAAACAAGAGGCTCAAGCTCCATTTTGTTGTATTACCTCTATATGATAGTGATCAAATTACTGAAGTTGATGTAACATTTCACTCATCACTCCTAGAGAAATACTTGCCAACTGTCAAGTCGAGTAAGATTAAGATGAAAAGAATGACTTTGAACAAAACTGCCACCCACCAACTCCTGCAATGGTCATTAATGATAACTCCAGCACCTGTGTCAACAGCCTCTGTGCCTGGTGTAATGAGCGTCTTTAGTTCAGGCGGTTCTGTCAAGTCAAGTGCAGCATGGCTGCAATTACCAACCATTGAAGTTCATCTAACGGAACAGCCGACTCCCCTGTTTATGTTTTTTCTTGAGGAGAGGCCAGTTTAGTTTAATGAAACTGAACAAAAAAAAGCTGATTTGGTCTCTTTCAGTCACACAATGGGATTGCATAAGAGGATGGCTGACCCATCAACATGTATAGCATCTGAGCATTGCACCAGTTGCTTCAAAAGTTATATCAGCCTGCATTCAAATGTTAATTCACCCAAAAATTAAAAAAATTGTCTTCATTTACTAACCCTCATGTCATTCCAAACCTGTTAAACTTATATTCATCTTCGAAACATAAATAGAGATATTTCTATGAAAATGAAATATGTCCCTCCAAAAAGTTGCTTCAAAAAGTTCATAAAGAGATCATAAAAATAATCCATATGAATCAAAAGGTTAAGTCCAAATTTTATAAAGAGACATGATGAATTTATATCTTTATGAAGTGAACATATAAAAAGAAGCTCAACCGAACCTCCTTAAAGGGTTAGTTCACCCATAAATGTAAATTGATGTCATTAATGACTCACCCTAATGACGTTCCTCACCCGTAAGACCTCCGTTCATCTTCAGAACACAGTTTAAGATATTTTATATTTAGTCTGAGAGCTTTTCTGTTCCTCTAATGAAAGTGTATGCACACTATACTGAAGATAATTCCGTGTTTGTTTTCAATCTGCAAATAAAGATTTGAATGGTTATGAATCAGCCTATTGATTCAAGATTTGGATCACCAATGTTACGTGATCTCAGCAGTTTGACAAGTGGTCCGAATCATGAATCAATCTGCTGATTCATAACCGTTCTAATATTTGTTTGCGGGTTGAAAACAAACACAGAAGAGAAGACAATGCTGAATAAAGTCATAGTTTTTGTTATTTTTGGACTAAAATGTATTTTCGATGCTTCAAGAGATTCTTACTAACCAACTGTGTTCTGAAGATGAACGGACGTCTTACGGGTGAGGAACGACATTAGGGTGAGTCATTAATGACATTATTTTCATTTTTGGGTGAACTAAACCTTTAATGTGCGGGAACAAACCTCATTGGTTCTCACACATCAAGCAAGCATTTCTGAGCAAGAGCTTTCGTTTACCACAACTGATGTTCATATTTACCTAATCAAACTTTGAACAGTGCTTGATAAGGAAATTAAAATTAATGTAATATATCCTGAATTATTTTTTTAATTAATTGTATCACCCTATTGACAAACATTTCTTTATTTTTAGTCTCAATGTAACAACATGTATTTTGAGATAATAAATAATAAAATATAAAATAAAAATATTAATAAAAATAGTGAAAAGCCGCTGTAACAGATTTTCTTAGTTTTTGTTATCATTTATGTACATATGGTTTTATGTCGCATCTTGAGTTGTGAAATGAAAGTATATTGCATTATTTTAGTGTAATTTGTGTTACCATGATAGTGTTTTACCATGATGTGTGTGCATGGCACTGTACACCTTCTACAGTATATATAAATATACACCAGCTTGTGTAAATGTGGCGTGTGATAAACTTTGATTCATCATGTGGGTTTCTCTTTAGTGTCAGTGTTATTGTGGTGAACATCAATGTTAAAAGTAAAAAGACTTAAAAGTATTAAACTGTAAATGTACAGGTTGGTAAGTAAATATATTTGTTTTTACTAAATTATTCTGGAAACCGACAGGTGCCAGTTTTTTAAGAACAACAGAATTTTTTCACAATAAAAAAGTGGCACAAGAAATGTCATACCATAAAATATTTATTAATAAATATTTAAAATGATGTGCCGTTGGAAGTTCTGTAATGCAAATATATATGACACTTCTTAAAGTTTCCGTTTAATGTACGGCTTTATAGCATGATCAACGTTTGCAGGTACTGTATATCCTGAATTGAACTTGTGAACTTCTGCTGCACACAAACTTCTTTGTGTCCATGTTTTCGACACTTTTCCCCCTGCCCCGATGGTGTACCTATGATACAGCCTTTGCACTTCCTCTCTATGTTGATTCGGGCCCCTTCCTGTGCCCTCTGGGGTCCAATAAGTCACTGATTTTTGGGGTAGATTCTTAATATTTTCTTACCACCCGGTTTCGTCTCTGCCCTACTGTTTGGCTCTGTTGTATACTTGCTTGGTTAAGTTGGCTCTCCTAAACTGAATTAAATATGAGGTAATCGGAGCTGCACAGTAGCTCTGATGCTGCTTAGCTTTGGGAAAATTAAGTCTTTGCGTTCCATTAAAATCTCATTATGTCTTGCCCCTAAACCCCAAACGCATCCCACCCACTTTGCCAAATGGCCCCCGTTGTGCACCACACTGAAAGCTCTGGTGGAATGTGTAAATTCTTTGTTTATTGCCCTGAAAACACTTAACCCTCTTTTTGACCCAGGTTGGGTACCGCATCCATCCCTGAGGATATGCTGAGATGCAATGACCCAACTACTGCTGCAAATTCAAGAGCAGTTCAGAGCACTGACGACTGGATACAGCACTGTACATATGAATGAATCTCATTTGACCGCTGTGACAGATCAAACAGGTCCAATAACACGTGCTGATAATTTATAGAAAAATGACAGCCGTTTAGTTTCACTTATGATAGATGCATTCAGCTTTTCATTTTACAATTCTGTGTTGTGCAAGACAGTCGTCAGTCATCCGTTTGTCCACACCCTTAAATAAAAGGAGTGTAAAAGCCATCTGGGACAGGGAAAGTCCCTGCATATTGACTGGTTAATCTATTCCCAGTGTTTGGTGTGATGATCCTCTTTTGGTGTCTGAATTATAAGATAGATCAGTTCAATAGATTCCTGAAATAAATAAAACATCTGTTAAATTTATATCTATTTATTTGAACAGTGAAAGAAGATCCTTAACATTCAGAAAGCCTTTATCATTAACCTCAGGAGATGAAACTAAATATGTTTTAGCTGTTTTATTTTACATGTTATAAAGAAAGTTTGGGATTTGTCAAAATACAGTTTACAGTTTTGTTACTTTTTGCTAAATAATCAAAATAGATACAATTGATTTAAAAAAGATATGACTTAAAATTACTTTTTATTTACAAATGATTGAATTATGACAACATGTTAGAGATATATTTTATATGTGTCTATACCTAATTCTTAAAGGGTTACTTTACCGCTGGGAATTTCTTTTAGAAAACAACATTTATGTAGAAGAAATGTGAAATTATTTTAGAAGTTGCTGCCTTCTAGACTGAGAAAAGACAGGATGATGAGGATGAAAGACAACAACTCCCAGAATGCATTTGCAGAATGCATTGGCACCGCCTCCACCGTCGTTTTCATTTTTATAGTAATAAAATCATATAGTTCAGTTAGAGAACACACACAATTAAAAACTGAACGTGTCTGTTCAATAAAGTGTGAGTGAGCCGAACGAGAGTCACAGCACAAACGCAGCAGGAGTCAGATTTCATTCATCATGAGAGCGAAGAGCTGAGTGAATAACGGCAGTCATTCACGGTGTGTGTCCAGTCTGGCGCGTTTTCAGATCATGCCTATGGAAACTTTCATAGGAATTCATTAAAAAGTTGAAACACTTGCTATACCTGAGCGACTGTGTGCATTTACATTCTTTAATGTCGGGTGCACACTGTGCGATTTTGGCCACGATTTGGCTGTCTGAGACAAATTTAGCAAATCCTAAAAATTCCTCTGATCCTAGGCTAAAATCTGACGTCTTTGGTCGTTAGTTTGACATGTCCACCGGCAGCCGATTAATGAGCGTTGCGATCAAATTTTACCTCAGACGAAATTCTGGCAGTTTCAGAAGATTTGGCACACAATCCTGCATTGTGACTTTTCCTATGACGACAGTCAAATATCTCCATTTTTCAAGCCAAACTATGACCAAAAAGAGAGCTAGAGATTTCTTTGTAGCCAGCATTTCAGTCCCGCGTGTAATGCAGCTCACCGTCACCGAACGTGTCATTCACTGATGATATAAAACTCCGGACGAGTTTTCTTGCGCGCGTCCGTTTTTAGCGCGCCTTCACCATCGTGCAGTCTGACATTAATGCCAACTGAGATCTCACAGTGTGACATGGCTTACATCGGGGATCATGTTCGTACAGTCTGACAAGGGATATTCGCAAAGGATTTTGAAAAATTGCACAGTGTGCAGGACCCATAAGTGAGATCCCAACCCCTATGGCCAAAAAATCCTATGATGACACAAAATGATGATATTTGCGTCATCTGAGGCTTTTTTCCAGACAAAATCTCTTGTCTCAGGGGATATGAGGGGAGGGAGCATGATTATTTGAATATACTATACCAGGTTTCTACTGATACAAAGCTTAATTAGATTAAAGATCTTATAGATTAAAGATTTAACAAATGCATAACGATATTGTGTTATTCACTACAAAAATTAATAATATTGTTACTTTTTATGGAAAGTAAGGCATTACATTAATTTTGCATTAGTTTTCTCATCTTGGCTGGTCTTTAACTATTTCAATGCCTGTGTTTTAAAAAAAAGAGTTGCCAGCCACCGGCAGGTTTTTGACCATTTGCACCAAAATGTAATAGCCCATAGAATATTTTGTTTTATGAGTATCTGAGCATGCAATACTGTATATCAAACGAAAGAGCTGACCCTCTTCTTTTATACAAAAAAAAAAAAAACACTAAAAACGTTTTATTCTAGCTTCTTGCATTCCTTTTGTAGTTTCAAACAAAGTTTTATTTTTTTTAAAAAGCAACATTTTAAACAAAAAGCTGAGAAAATCACATCTTTGTCAAAGACTACATCCAGATCAGATTCAGAGCGATGATCAAACACAGATGGAGTAGATCGAGTCCATCAACACCTCTAATGCTTCACCGTCCTGTAGCTCATCTTGGGTCCACATTTCATTCAGTAACATTAGGCAGTTTTGATTTATATGATGTTTAATGTTGATGGTCACGTTATTTTGCATATGCATCTGTTTAGAACTGTTCTGTCCTAGAACTACAATAGTCATCATGTTCACACACAGCGCACACAACGCCGCACTTACTTATGATTTCTCTCAACATGGGGACAGGAGAGGTATCAGTCAATATATGGTCAAAAACGAAGTAACTTGAGTTACTTATTTGTAAAGTAACTCAGATATTTTGCTAATAAATTTAAAAGTAATGCATTACTTTACTAGTTAATTGAAAATAAGTAGTCTGATAACATAACTTGTGTTACCTGTAATGCGTTACCCCCAACAGTGGTCACTACAATACTTTTTTCCCCACCTCTAATGGTTTAAGAAAAATAATTGTACATCAGATTGTATGGATATCATGGAATTTGTCTTCCACAGAAATAGACTAAGAGAAATTCTGAGAGAGATCTTGAATTTGTTAAATTAATGGCAATTATACTTCATATCACAATGGCCTTGAATAATACAATGGATCCATTTGGAGTTGTAAGCAGGTTATCAAATAGGATGCAAAGGAAGAACCATTTTAGTAAAAGACAGATTACTCACATAAGCCTTGTTTGTTTCCCACGTTCTGGCCAGTTGCAGTATACAAGTGTGTTTGAAGGACAATTATTCTTTCTGATACTAGAAGGGACAGTTGAAAATATGGTAAGATGAGTTGGCAGGAGGCTGTTTTGGGTAATTACTGGACCAGACTTTACAGCAACATCAGTGTGTTGAGGAGGAACTTTATACTAAGAAACACCTATAGAGCAGTAAAGCACGCAGCACCTGGGCTTTAATAGAGAAGTGCTGTTTGAGCTATGAAGTACCCAGCAGGTTGGATTTCTCTGGGCTACAAATTTATGACATTGCCCTTGTTTTGCCTCAACACTAAATATAAACAGTGACAGCTGAGGTGGGATAGAGAGAGTGCTTCGAGGAGTTTGTGTGGAATTTGATTTATGCCACGTGAAGACTAACAAAGCCTTTAATTGGGTGTTCTGAGGGAAAAGGAAATTTATAGAGCAGCTGCCTGTTACACAACAGAATAGTGGTTTATTTTCTTTTTTAAAGTCTTGATGGCAGGGGGGTGGAAATACAAACAATCTACGCATCTGCTTCTTATATAGAAAAATATGAACCACGACAAAAGTGCTAAGGTATAGCTATATCAGACATATAAGACTCTTTTCCACCATCAAGCCAAACCGTTCTCATTGTGAAACCATTTGTTCTGTGCCAGTGCCGGACATGGCACAGTTATGGTTCTTTTTTCTTCTGCGTTATGGAACACAGAGCATATGCTACCTAGTTGACGAAAGAGTTAGGATATTCATATCATACAGAGAAGTAAAAGTTTTTTTAATGAGCTATACCATAAAACTATCACATCACTACAGGAATTTCACCAGCATAGTTAGGTATGGGAATGACTAGTAATCATACCTATTCTAAATCGTGCATGTTTCTTATATTTCTAGCTGAGTTAAAGGAATAGTTCACCTAAATATGAAAATTCTGTCATTATTTACTCAACCTCATTTTATTCTAAGCCCATATGTTGTTATTTTTTGTGTGAAACATGATTCAAAATTCAGAAAGCACTCCATAAATGTATACTAAACTTGGCCATAACTAACACTAACACAACAACAACAGATTCCTCAAAATACATAAAAACAGTAAAATGCACTCAATATTACACAAACCTGCCATAATTAAATGTTATTTAATACAAATATACCTAATGTATTTAATCTCACTTTTTTAATCAATGTCTTTGCTGCTGACGTTCAATGATCCAACTCAACCCTATAAATAAGCAAAAATGACTTTAGTTAAACTACACATCTGTTAAATATTTTCGCTGAAGAGCATTGAACTTCTCTGACATACTCTTTAAAGGGACAATATGTAAGATTTTTGTATTAAAATATCCAAAAACCACCAGAGCAATGTTGGTATAAATATATATTAAATCAATAAATCAATAAATATTATGTTGATGTGTGTAGTTACATTATCCCCATTTTTTCCAAGAATGTTATAAGAATTTTAACCAGGACACGGACCGTGTCTGTGCGTCTGTTATCAATGACATCAGTGAGGATTGAGGATCCATCGCAGAGTCAAACAATACAGGGTCGAGACACAGCAGTGGCAATCGAGAAGTCAAAATGGAATCGTAAACAGGGACAGACTTAGGCAGGCAGAAAACATTCACCATCCAAAAAAACAGGCAAAAGGAATTGGCAGGCAGCAGAGAATCAAACTAGATCAAACACAGAATAACAGTCCACAAAAGAACCGCTCAGAATTGGCCACCTTAGCAAATCAAGACTTCGCAATGGTGGGGTGTGTGTGTGCGTGCGTGCGTGCGTGCGTGTGTGTGTGCTTGTGTGTGATGAACAGTGGTGGAGGAAGTACTGAATCTCAGTACTTAAGTAAAAGTACAAGTAACCAGAAATATATTTACTTTAGTAAAAGTAGAAGTACTACAACGACAACCCTACTTAAGTAAAAAGTAAAAAGTACCTGATTTTAAATGTACTTTAAGTATTAAAAGTAAAAGTACTTGCATAAAAATGTATTCTCTTAATGTCTAATTCTAATAATTAAAAAGAAGAAAACAGTATGAGCGGTGGCATTTTAATTTAGTTAGTTTTGGATTAATGTAAGTGTTCTTACCATCTGTTGCCTATAGTTTACATTCTGACTCACAATTCTGGTTATCTGCAAAGTTAAATGTCATTTTTCTGAAGAAACATTCTCATCAGCTTTGATGTATTTAAATCTTAATTTTTATGATATTTTTACATTTTATAAAGGACATTTTCCCCTAATCTTATTAAATATAGGCTTTGCTTCAGCTTTCCCTTTATATTCTTGAATTTGATTAATAAATTAAATTAGAATAAGATACAGTAGGGTTGTTACCAATCAAATTAAATAATTAACACTGAAAAATTACAACTGCACTAAATAATGCTATGATTGTTAGCATTGTTAGATTGTTTTAACTAAAAAAGTTAACTAAACCACCAGTAGATGGCGGCAGGTGAATCCTTATGAGAGAGTCGTTGAGTCGATTCGTTCAAACGGCTGATTCGTTCATAAATGAGGCAGTCGTTTATGAATAGGGCATTCAATCTTTGATTCAGTAACGCACTGTTGCTGTGCAATACGTTATGGTTCGGATGTGGAAATCTGATCTTGGAAATATTTTCGCTGCTGAAATAGAGCAAAAGCAATAAAGCAATCAATAAAACGTAAGTGACTTGATGTTAATTAATTGTTTATGGAACTGTCAAATGAAATCAGTGTCACATTTTCTGTCGTGATGATATTCAGGAAAACTACACTCGTTGGTTGTGTCATGTGATGTTTTTTTAACTGTTATAAAATATAAAAACTAAACATTTTGAATTTTTAATATAGTAGGCCTATATTACTGAGTTTCTTTGTGTGAGCAGGGCTGATTTGTTTCCATTTCTCCTCGAGAGGCTGCGCAAGCCTCAACAGCGCAACCGTCAATTCATTAGCCTATAACGTACATTATATATTATTATCCGGGCAAGCCTTAATCTCGAGCACTGAAACTGATCAGAAAATGTATCGAAACGTTGTAGAAATGTAGTGGAGTAGAAAGTATAATAATTGCTGCAAAATGTAACGAAGTAAAAGTAAAAAGTATGCACTATTTATTCTACTTAAGTAAAGTACAGATACGTGAAAAATGTACTTAAGTAAAGTAACGAAGTATTTGTACTTCGTTACATTCCACCACTGGTGATGAACTACAGGTGTGTGCGCAATCAGTCCCAGGTCTGAGGGCCTATGGGAGTTGTGGTCCAAATAGCCACAGACAATATGCTGGTGAGAGCTCCCTCTGATGATCCGGAGGAAGCGGAGAGGTTGCCTCACCTGTAACGATGTTACTTGTGATTCCTGGTTTTATTTTGTTGAATCCATGGAAGCACCAAAATTGTTAAATATATTATGTGTTTCATTAGACAAGTGAGCAACTGTTTTAGCGACAGAAGACATCATTGTTATAGCGGAGTAAGTCTTTTAAATCTCTTGTTTTACCATGCCTAAACTCAATCTAGCTTACTGCAGTGTGCAACAAGTGTCTCATAGTAGCCGAGCGAACTCACAGCATAGCAACATAACTTTAAACAAAATACAACAACTTCATTATTCTGCAAGCTACACATTTGTTTTGAATAAACGACCTCTAGCTGTGAAAATTACATATTGTACCTTTAATAGCTGAAAGGTCTGAGCTGTGCCCTCTACTGTACAGTAGTGAATATGCATTTTCTTCAGCCTGAGTCTTATTCATTAAAAATTTGGTGTGCTAAAGTCTCTGTATTTGGTAAATATGTTTTTTTTTTTGTTATAAAAAAACAAGAAAGTCTAGTCTAAGTGAGAAAAAACTAAGTAACACAATTAGTTACTTTTAGGGAGTAACACAATTGGAACACATTACTTCCCCACCAATGTAAATCCTGTTAACTAAACATGTT
This sequence comes from Pseudorasbora parva, assembly GCF_024679245.1. Lineage (NCBI taxonomy): Eukaryota > Metazoa > Chordata > Actinopteri > Cypriniformes > Gobionidae > Pseudorasbora > Pseudorasbora parva. Next base: position 9,129,037 of record NC_090188.1, on the reverse strand, counting down.
TATAATAGTCAGGAAAGCACAGTGTACTCTATAACAAACAGTTATAACAACTCAAAGTGTTGCAGGGGATGAATGTGGTCAGGGTGAATGGCTATATGCTGGTATTTCACTGATCCCCGCCAATCTAATTTGTTTCTCGGGGCGTCTGATTAGCCCTTGAATTGCAGTGATTACAAGTAAAGCTCTCATGTTTTCTCAGCTGACAGTCAGTCGTATCTAGCTGCAGGCCAGCAATTAGACATCCTCTGCCCTCTAATAGCAAAAACATGGCCTAGCATTCAAGAACTACATTTAACCTGAATTATCTCTCTGTAAAAGGGCATGTTTACTTTATATTGCTAAGTAACCTTACATTATAGAGTGCATTGTGTTAAATGTAGTGTTTCTGTTAACATGATGTGTTCATTTGAGGAAAGTGGATTATCAGTCATTTATTCACTTTTTACAATCAGTTTAAAATGTATCCTGTTCTAATGTTTTTTTTTTTATGTTAATGTTGCAAATTTTCTTTGTGACAACTAGCCCCAGAACCCCTACCACCCCCAAACTCAGTCCTCCTCCGTCCCCAAACTGATGAGCAAAAGCTTAGACTGGGCCATTATCTGAAAACCAGCTGGCAACAAATGTATCCTTTGTCTCTGCTGCTACAAAAGGTTGGTGAAAGTGGCCAGGACATTTGTTTATTTAAATTGCCATAAAAATCTCCTTTCTCCCCTGAAACACAAACATTGCTGTTCAGTGCCCGTTAAGGGATGAGGTGGGTTTGGTATTTGGTTTCTAGAACATTTAATTTTGTTGCCAAAACTGACTTAAGTGTGCTCTTTTCAGGCTCATGTGTCAAGTATATTGATGTGAGGACATTTAAACGGCCCCTTATATCCTCCACTGACAGGGTGACATCACATTTACAAATGCAATTTGTGTAACTTTGCATAAGGAAATATATTCTTGTGTGCAAATCTGTGGTGTTTTTTTTTTTTAATATTAAACCCTGTGTGATATTTCTTAAGGGCCCTGATTCTGTTTATATACTTTGTGCTGCTTTTGGAGAAAAAAACTGAGGGATGGATTTAAACATCGGTAACACGGTGCTGACTACTCTTATTCATTGCTGAAGGAATAAGTTAATTAGTTAAAATAATAATAATAATACAAAACAACAACAACAAAAAAACACATATGCACGCTGGGGGATGCGCTGTTGTGAAAAAAGTAGCTGCTTACTTTTAAATTTTTTACTTATTATGTAAAAAAATAAAAAATAAAAGAGAATATTTACTTAAGTGCAAACTAAATGTTGTTTTTAGGATTATTTTACCCAGAAATGAAAATTCTGTCTCACCCTCATGTCGTTCCAAACCCATAAGACTTCCGTTCATCTTTGAATCACAAATAAAGATATCTTAAATTAAATCTGAGAGATTTCTGTTCCTCTGTTGACAGCTACGCAACTGACACTTTGATGCTTCAAAAAGTTCATAAAGAGATTGTAAAACCAATCCATTAGAACTGAGCCGTTTAAATGATGAACAGACTGAATTTAGGTATTTAGTGACATATAAACAAACATTCATCAACTCACACATCATCAGTTGTGGTAAACGGAAGCTCAAGCATGTTTGTTTGACTTGTGAGTACACCTGCATGTGTTTCAAGGGATCCTGAATAGCTTGGCTGTGACCAAAATCACCCTTATACCCTTAAAGGGCACTATTTGTAGGGACAGACATTTTTAGTGGTGTCTGAAACCATAGTGGACATTATCAAGTGCACTTATTCAATCCCACGATGCACCTCAATTGTGCAAGGGTGCTATGGCAGTCATATGAATTCCAGCACCTGACGAGAAGAAGGCACCCACAGCTGAATCATCCAGTTATGCATTTTTCAATCTACCAGTCCAATGTAGCTACAGCGTAATATCATACTACAGGTATAATTTCCTTTTTAATTGATTATTAAATTGCTTAATTAAGGTTTATACATAGTTTACGTGTCAGAGTTCGAGATAAACCTTTTCATTACTTAAGTTCCAAATGATTAAGCACAAGCTATGCAAAAGTGCCAGCCTCTCGGGCACACTCAGTTTCTCCCTCTTGTAATTTGGCTTTTCATTTTACTGTCATTCTGACCTCCCTCTACAAAATATTGGATCACTCAGTAAATATCTATATACAGCATTTCATATTTTGCTTTTATCACTATTTATTTAGAGTTTCTTTCTTCAGAAAATATTAAGCGGAGCACCTCTGGTTGAGTTGAAAGGGAATGACCCTATGTACTTTGCACTATTTAAATAGTGTACTTAAGTATGTTAAGATTAAGTAATTTCTTCCAAGTCTGGTACACTTAAGTTTAATTAATATCATATTATTTGCAAGTACAGTTTTTAAGTTTTAAAGTTTTAAACTTTAAAGTTTTACTTTAAAGATGTCATGTAAACTACAAGTGCACATTCAGTATAGGTAAGCACACAAAACTGCCCACTGTAATAAAAAAAAAAGTAAAATAAATAAAATAAAGTAAAAAATGAAACCCTTTATTATATTAAATTAAACCTATTATATTAAATAATATTTGGTGTCTTTTTTTGCATGGGCTTTTTGGAGTTTTACTTCCCAAAAGTTGAGATAACTCTTTTGCTAGTTTGATTGTTATTTTGAAAACTTCACTATTTTGTTTAATTTATTTAATTTAATCGAAATGAAAAAATGCAGGGTTGAGCTGAATGAGATAGTAAATCGTTGCTGTTTACAGCGCCATAGAGATTGTAGATCCTAAATGAACGCCGTAAAGGAAAGAGTCACTCGTAATAGATTGCATCATCATCAGAAGTATTTTTGCAGCTCTCACAGAAAAAAGTCTCATCAAGATGGTGAGGAAAACAAAAGGGATGCCGTTTCCCTGCACAAATACATAGACAGATAGAGGTGTAGAGTTACAAAGCTTTCAATGCCCATTCCAGCTGAACTTTGTTCAACTCACAGCTGTCAAACTCAGAGATGCAGAGAAGTCTTCACTTTAGCTTTGAAATCTATTATCACTCAAACATGTGTCATTTCTTGTGAAAGACACAGCAGGCCCATCGTGAGCCAGCACTCCTACACTGAACCCATCGTCTTCCTTTAATGGGGGATACGATCAGTCAGAAGAATGACAGGCTGTCTGCTCCACATATCATGGAGTTTAATGTTGGAAGAGCCGGAAGCATCCATTTCTCTGTCCTCCCCCTCTCTACACCTGTTCAGACTGCTTCCTCTCTACAGCGCCGATGATTTGAGCAGCAGCAGGTTGATGGAAACCAGCACACATGCTCAGAAACCCATACACACACACACACACACACACACACACACACACACACACACACACACACACACACACACACACACACACACACACACACACACACACACACACACACACACACACACACACACAGCTATGCTAGTTGGAGGTCAGCTAATACATTGCATATGGACAGTGTACGGTGCACGGGAGAGCTTCTCAGTGTCTTCTCTTCTTCTCCTTTCACTGATTGGAAGCCAATGCATTTCACACCTGTCATTAACATGGCCAGAGAGAAATGTGCTTGGCGCACAGCTGAAAATTGTACTGCACTATGAAAGAGACAATCTGATGTTTTTAATGAGAAAATGTGTATTACAAAGTCAGCTGTTGTGGGAGAAAACAAAGTCCCTTTCAAGGAAAGTCTGTTCACAGAGCAGCTATATTTGCAATGCCTCCGGGCAACTACACTATATTGCCAAAAGTTTTGGGACATCTGCTTTTACATGCACATTAACTTTAAAGGTCCTGTTCTTCGCGATTCCATCTTTCAAACTTTAGTTAGTGTGAAATGTTGCTGTTAGAGCATAAATAATACCTGTAAAATTATAAAGCTCAAAGTTCAATGCCAAGCAAGATATTTTATTTAACAAAAGTTCCCTTTCAAAGCCTACAGCGAACGGCCGGTTTGGACTAAATCTCTGCACTTCCTTCAGGAATGACGTCACTAGAACCGTTTGTTGACTAACCCTCCGCCCACAAGAACACGCAAAATAGGGGGGCGTGCTCTTGTTGCTATCTCACGTGGAGAAGAGCACGCATTCATCGCTTGCATCTCCCCGTTATGGTAAGATGCGGGACCTTTCAGGGCAAAGTGCGCTAAGCTGCTGTCCAATCACAACACGGGAAGCGCTGGCCCAATCAGAACTCGTTACATATTTCTGAAGGGGGGAGAACAAGGAAATCATCAGGCCGTTTATAGGACAGAGGAAACAGTGCTGTACAGATAAGTCAAGTGTGTGAAAAATACTGTTTTTTTACACGCGAAACATGAACTCATGTTATATTGCACACTGTAAACATAATCAAAGCTTCAAAAACACGCGAAGAACGGGACTTTTAATGGCATCTCATTCTTAATCCGTTGGGTTTAATATGGAGTCGGCCTACCATTTGCAGCTATAACAGCTTTAACTCTTCTGGGAAGCTTTCCACAAGGTTTAGGAGTGTGTTTATGGGAATTTTGAATTCTTCTAGAAGCATGTGAGGTCAGGCACTGATGTTGAACGAGAAGGCCTGGGCTCACAGTCTCTGCTCTAATTCAGCTCAAAGGTGTTCTAGCAGATTGAGGTCAGGACTCTGTGCAGGCCAGTCAAGTTCCTCCACATCAAAGTCGCTCATCCATGTCTTTATGGACCTTGCTTTGTGCACTGGTGCACAGTCCTGTTGGAACAGGAAGGGGCCGTCCCCAAAATGTTCCTACAAAGTTGGGAGCATGAAATTGTCCAAAATGTCTTGGTATGCTGAAGCATTAAAGGTTACTTTCACTGGAACTAAGGGGCCTAATCCCTAAAAAACAGTCCCACACCATAATCCCCTTCAATCAAACTTTACACTTGGCATAATGCAGTCAGGCAAGTATTGTTCTCCTGTCAACCGCCAAACCCAGACTCATCCATCGGATTGGCAGAGCTCTTAAAAGCACAATAATCCACGCAAGAGTTTCCAATTTATGCGTGTGCGCTTTGAAACTGACTCAACTCGCACATTATAGTACTTTAGGCTTTGTGTGTGTGTCTAAACCATCGAATACAAACAAATATGTCAAAATGACCGCTTGTCAAGTACACAGTTTATGCCTTAAATGGGAGAAAATATTATTTATATTAATAGAGCTACATTTGGTCTTAAAGGGGCAGCATCTTAAAAGCATGATTTTATTAATTTTAAAAAGCATGAATCTATTAATTTGTACAGTGAAAACTATACAGTGTAATTGTATATGTGATTACTTTATTAGATGTATTTTGTAGGCCATTACCTGAACAGTAGCACTGTATTTCATTACAGTATCTTTTCATGTATCTTTTTTTATAAATATTTATTGTATTTATTCGACGATTTGTCTGTACTTTCTTTGTTCTTGTTCTTTTTGTATACATATACAACACAAAAAATAGATGTTTTATATTCAGTTTGTTCAAACATTGCTGTTTATTTTGCGATACATATTTTACATTTTCAGATTTTAACGCAATGTTAATTATGTTCTTAATTTTTCTGTTTATATAAAAAAGTATAATAAAAATAACCGATAAGAATACTGTTAAAGTACTGGATCGATAAGCATTAACAGTAAGAGTAGTAATACCGTTAAAACCTTAACGATACCCATCCCTAGTGGCTACTGACTGTAGCTATTGCAGAAAGTTGGCGACTTATGCGTACTGTGTGCCTCAGCATGTGCTGACCCCGCTCTGTAATTGTATGTGGCCTACCACTTCAGGTCTGAGTTTCTGTTCTTCCCAGTTGCTTCCACTTTGTTATAATACAACTAACAGTTGACCATAGAATATTTAGTATTAAAGGGGGGGTGAAACACTCAGTTTCAGTCAGTGTCATGTCAATCTTGAGTACCTATAGAGTAGCATTGCATCCTGCATATCTCCGAAAAGTTTTTATTTTTTTAATAATTATATAAGAAAGATGCGCTGTTCCGAGTCTTTCCGAAAAAAGCCGAGCGGGTGGGGGCGTGTCGTGTGAGCGGAGCTAAATAATGACGTGTGCAGCAGCGCGCTGTGTGTTGAGTCGAGTGCATCCCTAACAGCGGAAAAAAACTTTATTCAAAATAAAAATATGGCTTTTAATCGGATACAGCCATACATCTATGATCCGGAATCAGACCCAGAGGCTGCAGTTGAACAGGAGCAGCAGCAAAAACGACTAGAGCAGGACGTCTGTATGTGGTAAGTTACAAGTTATACACTAACTATATAATATGCTTAGCGGCTTGTGTTATTTACATATTTATACTTGAATTATATCGTCGTATTTTTGTCTTTGAAGGTGTACATGTGGGAAGTGCAGTTGTGCACGTGTGTTTGTGTGTTTACGCGTGGTTTGTGTAGACAGTAAGGTGACTAAAAGCAGTCTCACTCACCCTTCTAACGTTGGGACTGCTCCATCCTTCAGCATTAGGCGATTGGGAAAATTCGGCGTCGAGCTGGGCCTTGTTTATGAAACAGCGAACAGATATAAACATTCGCGCAACTCAGTTGCTGATCCGGAAAAGCAAATTACATCCACTGTTGCCTTAACGCGGGGTTTTTGGCGAATCTGTGCAGGACTGTCTTGGTCTGGCAACCAAAAACCCACTTTTTTGGTGACATTGTTATGTGCTATGTGTAATTGTCACCTGTCCAGCATCCTACAAGCCCCGCTTTGATGGGCGTAGGCTGTTGCTTTCGCTCTCTCCCTCGCTCTCTCTCACGCGCAGGCTGTTGCTTTCGCTCTCTCCCTCGCTCTCTCTCACGCGCTTCCGGTAGAATTGTCCGTAAGGCCCATACAAGGAAATTCCGCCCCCACTAACGTCAATGGGGACGCATGATCTCAAAAAACTTGCCGAAACTTATGACTAACCGGAAGTAGTATTTTTGACAAAGAAATACTCCCATCAAACGTCCACCTTAACTTTTGAAACTTTGTCTATGTTTAGTATGGGATTCCAAGTCTTTAACAGTGTAAAAAGATCAGTATGCATGAAACAGCATTTCACCCCCCCTTTAAGGAAATTTCACAAATGGACTTATTGCACAGGTGGCAACTTATCAGTACCACGCTTGAACTCAGTGAGCTCCTGAGAGCGATGCATTTTTTCATAAATGTTTATAGAAGCGTCTGCATGCCTAGGTGCTTGATTTTATACACCTGTGACCATGGAAGTGATTGGAACACCAGAATTCAATGATTTGGAGGAGTGTCCCAATACTTTTGGCAATATTGTGTATTTTGGGCATCCAAGACCTATGCTGCCATTACGTCCTATCAGAAATGTTGTACTTCCCACCTCTGAAATCGTAATTACGAGGTCATGGCCTTCGAGTTTTGACTTGAGAGGGCGTTCATGTCCAATTTTTTAACTAGGAAACTAGAATTTACAATAATTCCGATAGCATGTGAAGGCCCATCTATTTGAACTGGGAAATCCTGAAATCTCAAAAACTGCTTGCAGAATTCACAAGGAAATAACATTTTAAATGAGCAACACAATCTGACATGAACTGTTTCTTGTGCTCAAATAACATTAAAAAGGCCTATTTTCAGGCTAGACCAGCCAATGCACGGCTGACTTTACCTCCATATTGTGCAGTGCAGTTTTTCCCTATTCATAAGAAATAGGAGTGCACCGTCTTTGTGTATCTAACGTCTTTAAAATACCTGTGTTTGCCTGATGTAAATGTTAATACGGTGTGAAGCGTTGTGAATGTAATGCGTACCGTTGTCATAACACTGTTTTACAATGTGCACATCATGCTTTACAATATACTGACGTTCAGAATGCTGACAGTTGTCCGGAAGTGGTTTGTAGTAAAAATAGTATAATTTAGTATATATAAAAAAGTATTTTTCTTTAACACACGTTAGTTTCATCATGTTTGTTTTGCATGGTTTTTCTCAACTTTAAGGGTCTGATCCACTTGAATGATATGTAGACAAAATTGAAGAAGTTCTGGTTGTGTTCAAAATCATACATCTTGAAAGGCATGAGGCTGAGTAAATGTATGACAATTGCTGCTTGCCAAACAAAGTGGCATTTTTTAAGCAAAGCATTTAATAAATCAGATATACAGTTCTAAATAAAGTCAAAAGGGTCTTAGATACTTTGTAGTTCCAAAACGTGGATCATGTTGTTATTTAATGCGATGAAATGGGCACCTGTGTAAAGCGAGAGGAACTGGCTTCATCCATCCAAGGCATTTCAAATATGGTTCAAAAAAGTTCAATTAGTTATGTAATATCTGTATTTTTCCAGAGCTTACATTTCCTGTTCTAGAACCCATATTATCTACCATCACCTGCCGTTCATAACCACCATGTGTTTGAGTAAACTGGCAATTTAACTGCACAATAACAGCAAGAAAAGGACAAGGACTCATGGGGAGGAGCATTGAGGTGAGAGATCGGAGGGAGAAAAATTGAAAATACAGCTGTGAAAATATCCCATAGATCACGTTCCCATACAAATAAGCAGAGGATTCAAAGGATGCACTTTGACTTAATATAAAGGATACGCAGTGTGGGAGTTTTCAGCAGCATTAAACTAACACACTGATCATGATCAAATGATTTTCACTCCACTGTTTGTTGTCCTTTCTTCATTACAGTAACAAGTGCTTTTTCACATCTGCATGCCTACCTGTTTCTAATTTGTTCTTACTCAAACTTTAATAACCCTTTAAAGTATGAATGAAACAACAGACCTAAATATGGAACAGGTTTATTGAACTTTTAGAATAAATATATATGCAGTTTTTATATAGTTGTTTTTTTGAGTATCATATGTGATACATTAGTATTTTATGGCTGAGCAAAAATATACTATTTGGTACACTTCTTGATATTTATAAAGCAAAAAAATAAGGAAATTCTGATAACTTGTAATTTAAATATATGAGATCTTTATTGCTTTATGGACTACTTGCATTTAAAAAGCTAGCTAAAATTGTCTAAACTTGAAATCAGATGACAAGGCATGTAGAAGATTTTGTTTTCGATCATGTTGATCATTTAGAGGCCTTGCTAATCTAATATGGTACAGTAGGCTTTATGGGGTTAAAGACAACTAATAGACCCAACAGTAAAATTGCATTAGATAAGGCGAGAAAAAATGGAATTACTAGCATTGGCTTGAGGTACAGGAGCAACATCAAAGATTAAGAAAGATGAACAGATTCATTTAAACTGTTTTTAAAGTCACACACTAGAATAATAGGATCTGATTGAATATGCATATAGCCATTAAAGTGCTTTAGATGAAAAGGAAGCAGTGAATAGTGTTTTTCCACCTCACAGTCTTTTTCTTACAGCAGTTTCCAACAGGATGCCAATGAGCACATGCCATTTAGTCAAAACCTCCAGATGAGTTTTGAGTCCACCTATTAGTAATGCTGTCAACCCTCTTTTCTATTTTACACAAAAGATGTTGGTGAATGTTCAGAGCGCTCTCATTTGTACAGTAGATTAAGAGCAGACTGTATTAAGGATCATTATTTTAGGTCAGCTTGTGCCACAGGCAGACAGGTGCATACATATAGTAAGTAAAGACCTGAAGAACATGAACAAAATCCTCTCTCTGGTTTCCCCTTGAAAGGAAAAAAAGTAGAAATTACCTGACCATAAGTGCTCTCCAGTCTGTAATTTATTTGATGTGGATGTCAGCAATAATTTAATATCCAAAAAGAAAAGAAGTTTGAGGGTGGAGCCGGGGCCTAATTATAGAAGTGTGAGAGAGCCGTACAGACTAGAAGGGGCCTGAGGCTTGAGCTAACCACTGTAACCCAGGACCAGCCATCCTTTGCACCTCATGTCATTTTAAAAAGAGTGCAGCTCTGCATTTTGGCCACTCTTCACTGCGGAGAGGCTGGGGGAAATGAAACGAAAGAGGCGGGCATGAAAAGATTGCTTGATTAACATCTGCACAGGGATTAGGACACTCTTTTAACACGTGCAACCCATAACAGTCCCAACATGTAATAATACAGAGCTGGAAGCCAAGGTAGTAATTTTGATATTTAAGAGCCGCAGCTGTTTGATAGGCTGGTTAGCAGTCATGTGAAAACGCAGAGCCAGGAAGATCAACATGTTTTGCATGATGGTTACCAACTTACTCAGCATCACGAGAAGTTCAAAAGGGGTCACGAAGAATCCGATTTTCGTTGATCTTTGATATGAACCCATATAATAAAAAAATGAATGGTGCCTAGAAGGTGTCAAGCTTCTAAAATGACAACAACAACACTGTAAGAGTGCCACAACACGACTGTAAAAATCAGTCTTCCATTGTAGAAAAATTCAGCCATTTTAGTGACAAATTGGGTCCCCAATAACCAGTAACCAGTAAACAGTGTTGATCCTGGATGTCATCTCCTGAGACTTCTCCCACTTGCATTGTGACTTGTAAACCCTCACTCCCAAATTAATTTACCATATTTAGTTTTAAATATTTTATATATCCCTCCATGGCATATTTAAAGGAAGTGTATGTAAGATTGTGGCCAAAACTGGTACTGCAACCACTTTCAAATGACTGTAGAGCGGTGTATCCCCTCTCCCCCTCCCCACTGACTCGAGGTTGCCAGATAGGCTGCGGGATCCAGCAGGAACATTTGTAGCTGCAGCTGTGGTAACTACAGCAGATCTGGCAACCCGGATGCCAAAACACTACTGACTCCGTGATTGGTCGATAGGTGGAGGGTGGAGCTTCAGGCCAAAACACAACATGTCAACATCAACATCAGTTGAGGGCTGCAACAACAACTTTTAAATGACAATATCCTGGCTGGACTGTTGTCAGTGATATAAGTATTTGAAATTAACATGATTTCTTAATGTCTAGTGACGTATCAGGGCCTTTTTATGATTCATTGAAATACATTTCTTACATACAGTTCCTTTAAGTCACACTTGAATGCTCCTCGATGAGAGGGGGTCCTTCTGTGTCCAAAAACATCTTGGGACAAGGTTTTCACACTGACAGCTGTCATTGTAAGACAGTTAGCAAATCTGACAGTGTGTTTGTCAGAGTTAGAAACATTACGGGGGCATCCAAAATCTAACATGAACTGTCTCATAAATGAAGTTTCGTATTATCAAATAGCATTAAAAAAAAAAGCTTATTTTTCAGGATAGATGTGCAGACCTAAGCGCGAGTTTAGGTTTTTTATGGGAACCAGAATTTCTAACAGCAGCTGTGGTGATGCAATGACATTACCTATCAGCGATTCAGCGACTTTAAACACCCCTTTAAAGGCACAACACCAGAAAAAATGGCCATTTCATTTATAGTCAGGGAGAAAGTTAACATTTTAAAATCTGAAAAAGTTACAAAATAATGAAAAATTCTGGAACAAAAGATTTCACTAACGTTATAAGGCATATATTATAAAGCATAACTGAATAATATTTTTTTCCTTGTAAATGTAAGTAGCATCAGAATTTTTAGATACGGAAATATGATGTTTTAGATATTAAAACCGATTATTTAAAAATATATAGAAAAACCTACACCTACTGAGTAAAACATTTTTTTTTTTTTTTTTTAAGTTAAACCATCTGGGCATTATTTGTGTTTACAAAGCTATTCTTAACAGCGCAATAAGTGATTACATTTTAATAAGATGTCAGCAAATGCATATGTGGTTAGTGAGTCACTGGCCTGAATTTGGAGGCATAAAAACCTTTGAGAATCACTTCCCATAATATTTATCCTTCAGCGCCACACTCTAAAAGATCTCCTGACCGCATGATAAATGCACCACAGTTCTGATTTCTCAATCATCACCAGGGTGCTGTTGAAGCAGAGTCTTTAGTATTAAGTATTAGTTTAGCAGGCAAACCTGTCTCTAGAAACCTAAATCTTTTTTTCCCATTCAAACGCAAACATGACCAAGACAAAATAACCTGTTCTATCACAAGAAGGATGAAGAAAAAGATTAATGAAACAATAATTCTGTCAAAAATGTGATGTTGCAGCAAATAATTGTCGTACAAATGAGAAATCTGGAAAACATATGTCCCCCTTTAGATATATGTACCTAAGCTACATTTCTTGTGTACGGTAATGAAGTATAAACACAATAAAATGTTCACTCAACAGATCGTTACTGCTGGAAAACGTGCTGTACTCTCAGAAAAGAGTAATAGCTTAAATACTGTCACTATTTAAAATATAACAAGAAAAGTAAAACCTTTTTTTTCTAACGAAAGCCTAGATTACAGCAGTTTGGCAGAACTTTGGCAGCTTGAGAAGCCTTGTGTAGGTAAAGGCACAATATGTAAGACTTATAGATTAAAATATCCAAAAATCACTAGAATTTTTTTAATATTTTGTGACCTGTGTACTTATAATATCCCAAATTTTTGTCTTATTGTTTGAATCCCTTGTTTGATTCACCACGAGTAACGTTTTTACCATGCGTCAGAGTAAACACTATTTTGTCAACATAGCATACTCATAACTATTTATTTTAAAATGAATTGCATGTCATTTAATCATCCTGTTTTTATTAAGATGATATTCTATTGATCTAGATTAGTGCAAAGTGCAACAAGGGTCTCATACCAGTCACCAAGTGAACGCACAGAGTAATGATATAACTAGCTTTCAACACACTCAAATGTATTTAGTATGATTGTTTTCACCATGTAAAACAGCAATGCGTTACCCCACATACACAGCAAAAAGAGCGGAAGCGGCGAATGCAGCATAATAAAAGCTCCGAACCCCGTCTTTTGCACAGGTCTCTCTCATTAGCACTCGCTCCCACAGCTCTCGGTCTGTCCTGCTTCATACCACCGTAACAACATTAATACATTCGCTCATTCATGGACTTGATTTCCCCCCAGTCCGTCGGATTCCTTTCCATCGTCTGTGGAGGTGAAGAGTCAAGACTAGATCCCCCATGATTCCACATTCATTCACAGCATCAAGCTACATCTTTGTCATAAATAAGTGACCTCATGGAAGCGAAACTTACATACTGTGCCTTTAAGCTGGGACAGTATTATGAAAGATTTAAAATGATGTTGGTCTTTCTATATAATATCTAAGGTATTCTAAGGCCCCGTCCACACGGAGACGCGTTTAGCTTTATACGTATACATTTTGTACCATATCAGCGTTTCGCCCACACGGATCCGGCGTTTTAGAAGCATGAATCCGATATTTTCTGGAACCGGGTCTCAAAGTGGGTAAATCTGAAAACGATCATCTTCTGTTTTCGTGTGTACAGCGAATCCGTATATTTTCTGAAATTGTGATCTCATCACACTACGTCCAGCACGGTGAAGAGTTAAGGGATACAACTACGGGCACTGGGCATGCGCACATCAATATCGCGTCATTTAATTAACGTATCTGCATTATTGTAAGGGTATGTTTTGGGTTGGGGTAGATGTAGGCATTAATAAAACACATCTGTTAAGTAGCAAATGTATTTATTGTTCTTTTATTGTGAGATTTTGCCTCACCTCCGACCACTGCTATACCCCTGCTAGCCACAACTCTTCTTCTCCGTTTTTAGTGTATTTCTGTGGCAGAATTACAGCGCCACACACTGGCCTGGCATTCAAACTACATCGTTTTTAGTCAGTTTCGGTAATCTCGTGTGGACGCAGATATTTCTTGAAACGAGGGGGAAAAAAAGATCGGATTGGGAAAGCACTGGCTTTGTGTGGACGGGGCCTAAGTAGCTGGTAGACAGTTGTTTGGATGTGTTTAAGGTGGTTGCTCAAGTGTTGCTTATTTGCTAAAATATACTGGCTGGTTGATAAGACAGTGTTGTGATGTCTTGGCTGGTTTATGGTGACCAAAGGTCCTGTTTTCAAGTCCTGTCTGGGCCCTAATATAAAAATATTCTATCCATACAGAAGGGGTATACTTTAAATGTGTTGAAATTAATAAGGAATCTCTGAGTAAACGTCGAGTAGCATTTGAGTATCTCTTTGCGAGGCTGAGTGTCCTGGTTTTTGGTTATCAAAATACGGTCACCCGGTTGCTAGGGTGCTGTTATGTTATAAAGATCTAAGATGATTCTAGGCCGTTGCTAGGTTGTTGTTGGGCACAGTTTGATTACTTAGGATTGGGACTGTCCCTGAAAAAAGAATTTTGTTTTATTCATTTCCTGGTATTTAAGAAATAATGCAGGCCCAAGCTGAATGCAAGACACTAAACCATTCCTCTTTATAGTGCAAGAAAAATGATGGACCATAAATGAACAGCTGAAGAAAGATTCACTCGTAATACATTGCATCACCCTCAGAAGTACTTTTGCAGCTCTCCGAAAATTAAGTCACATCCAGACGGTGAGGAAAACAAAAAGATTGCTGCACAAATATCCAAACCTCCCAATCAGTTACAGACAGACAGACAGACAGACAGACAGACAGACAGACAGACAGACAGACAGACAGACAGACAGACAGACAGAGAGCGATAGATAGATAGATAGATAGATAGATAGATAGATAGATAGATAGATAGATAGATAGATAGATAGATAGATAGATAGATAGATAGATAGATAGATAGATAGATAGATAGATAGATAGATAGATAGATAGATAGATAGATAGATAGATAGATAGATAGATAGATAGATAGATAGAATATTCTATGGAAAATAATGAGCTAAAGTGACCATACTTCTTCGAATCATCTAATTTTAGATCGAGAAGAACACACTGAATCTTTAAAGCGCATTCACTGTCAGTGCCCATTCAAGGACATTGAACTCACTGCATGATTACTAAGTAGTTGACCAGAAAATTGTCATGTTCAAATTGTGTCCAGATGCCCTTGCATTATGGTGAACCAGATGAAATGGCTCTGCTTTGCAAATGTGCTGGGATGTACTTGAGAGAAGAAGAAAAAACGAATAGGGACCGTTTCCTCATGCACTGATACTTTCTCTGCAATATTGAGAATTGAACCTGTCTGTTGAAAGACTGTTTTCACGATCTGTCACAAATGTATCTGACAGTTTGTGTTGACATTTAATATTTCTTCAAATTTGAGGTCCTTCTTGTATATTCAGCAGGGTATGTATAATTGTGCAATACATTGCACAACAATATTGAACAGGCAGTCGATCACACTCATTTCCAGATTCATCTTTCATTCCGGAAATCAACTGGCAATTACATTCAGTTCATTCGGCTCCTTGGACACTCTCCATGTAATGAACCTCTGTGGGGCCATCAGAGCCTCAGATGTGGTTGATAGTGGAAGGACATCTCTTAGTTTGACTAAAATCACAGCTGCACAACGTGGGCCAGGAAATTCACTATTAGCTTTTTAAAGCTTTCTGTGGGCCTGTGGAAAACGTACTATAATCTAATCTGCCCGTGTGGTTTTGTAAATGTAATTAAAGCAGCCGCTGCTTGAGGTCGGCGATCTTGATTCTGGAGGTCCAAAGCTCATCTGCTCAGCTAACCGCAGGTCTAGTTGCTACAGACAGCAAAACAGCAAACAAATGAAGTAGTAATTATGACTGGCATGACCTTTAATTTACAGATTAATGCAAATCTATTAAAAGAGGTATTTTGAAACCAATGTAAAAGCCTCACATAAATATATGGCTGGCAAAAAAATACAAACACACTCTAGCTGCCAGTTTGACAGAAAGGCACCGCTCACAGCCCAGCGCTCAGGCGGTCTTTGCGTCAGGAGCAGAATTAGATATCATTCAGTACACTCTATCAACCCTTTGCAGTAGTTGTGCTGAGCCAAATACTCCTGTGACAGCCAACTCACATGTGTTTTGTGGACAGAGGACAATTGTCCTTTTGTCCTCGTGCATGGCCTGCCTTGTTCTGGCTCTTGTTTTAGAAAGCACTGTTTTGTGCCTTTTTTCTTGTTTAGCCAAGAAACATTCTTCTTTAGAGATATTTGGTGATAAAAATGCAAGTTTGCTTTGTTCTATTGCTGCAGACTTTGATTAGGTGGGACAATTTGGTGTTTGTTTTTCAAATGAAGAGCCCTTCCTACTCACTCCAACTCACTCAACACAGACTGTGATGAAAGGAGAGAATAATCAAAGACTTAGTGCTGGTGGAGGTGGTAAAGATTGACGAGGGGGAGGCGAGTTATTTTTTTTTACCTCTTGCTGATAAAGTTTTCTCCAACTGAGAAGCAATTTTAACCATGCAGGGCACGATCATGCTTATGCGTCGCCTATCAAGGACATACTTTATTTTGTAGAAACCATTGAAACACCAAAGACGCTTTAATATATTATGTGATTCGTTCGGAATTCACAGCCTGTGAAGAAGTTACAAATTGCCGGAGGAATGTTTTGAAAGGAGAATGGGAATATTATATTGACATAAACACAAATTCACGAATCTCAGGTCAAAGAAATGATCTATGGCATTTCATTTGACTGTTTTAACAGCCGGATCCTTTGACACCAATCTGCTGTGCAAGGATTAACATTTTAACAATTGTGTTGGCAATAAACTGGCATTCTATAGTTACAGTATAGGCCATCTAATGCATGAGGCATTGAGCTGCACTGGTTAAAGAGCTGGATTGGTTACCAAGAGTTTGCAGGTTTGAGACTCATAAAGTCAATGAACCTTCACTGAAGTGTAACCCCAGGTTGTTCCAAAGAAATTGTCCCTGTAATAAGTGTACGGTAAGTCATTTCGGATAAACGGATGTCTTCTAAAATGACTACTTATAAGTATACTTGTGTCCAAGGCATTCATTAAAAGGAGGGATGGGAAATCAGACATAACCGTTAGCAGTGTTAACCCACTTTGTGCTTTGGCTACAAAAGAAACATTTAAAACAACCCCCCCCCCCCCCCCCCCATTCTGTTCGGCAGAAGAAAGAAAAGTTTGAAACAACTTGAGGTTGAGTAAATGCATAAGAATTTTCATTGTTGGGTGAACCCTCCCTTTATTTAAATCCAGAGAAATAAGCAATTTTAAAGGAACTGTATGTAAGAAATGTATTTCAATGAATTATAAAATGGCCCTGATACGTCACTAGACATTAAGAAATCATGTTAATTTCAAATACTTATATCACTGACAACAGTCCAGCCAGGATATTGTCATTTAAAAGTTGTTGTTGCAGCCCTCAACTGATGTTGATGTTGACATGTTGTGTTTTGGCCTGAAGCTCCTCCCTCCACCTATCGACCAATCACGGAGTCAGTAGTGTTTTGGCATCCGGGTTGCCAGATCTGCTCTAGTTACCACAGCTGCAACTACAAATGTTCCTGCTGGATCCCGCAGCCTATCTGGCAACCTCGAGTCAGTGGAGAGGGGGAGAGGGGATACACCGCTCTACAGTCATTTGAAAGTGGTTGCAGTACCAGTTTTGGCCACAATCTTACATACACTTCCTTTAACCATGCAGGGCATGAATGACATCATACCCTCAATTTTATTTTGTAGAAACCATTGAAACACCAAAGACACTTTAATATTTTGTTTTAGCAGACAGGTGAGCAACTTGGATACATTAATCGACTGCTCCCGAGGCGTGTAGCAAGCACTCCACCCTGCTTCATACTACAGAAACGTTAATAAATCTTTAATACAGTACAATACATTATTTTCCACCAGCTGTAACAGTGAAGACACCAACTCCCATGATTCTGCGAAATCAGGGAATCATCAAGCTTTGTTTTGAAAGTGATCACTAGCAGCAAAAATCACATATTATGCCTTTAAAAAATAGATTCATTTTGTAGCTAGCATATACTGTGCCATCAATTGATTGGTTGTGGCTTGAGTTGATGCATTCTGACTAATTTGTAATCTAATGTTTTAGTAACTCAAACGTTTCTAATAACTCAGACCTTAGATCCAGAATAAGTTTCTCTTATTTTAACGATTGCATGGGTCATGTCCACTTTACGCGTTGATTCAGTGAGTGCACCTAAAAATATCGTATATCCAGAGAGCCGGCTCAAAGCCGGGGTCAGCTCCTCCGTGAATCCCGCCCTACCGTTTAGCCTAAATAAACCAAAGGAGGAGCTTGTCCGCGACAGAGAAGCGAAGGGTCCCGTGGTGACTGCTGCAGAGCCGTGTAGTGTGTATGTGTGTGTCAGGTTTCATTCCGAGAGAGACTCAAGCGCGCAGCAGTCAGAGAAACCCGTCAAATGGCACAAGCGAAGCACAAGGACTCCCACTAGAGCCGGACCCCACTGAACCAATATCTCCATGCACTTGGATGGGCAGCATGCCTCTGATGAGGTCGTTTTGAAGATTGATATTTTCACGTGAAAAACGTTCACTTGCCTGAGAGGAAAACTTTCATTATTTAGTTTATTTGAACACGACCCTGCTCAACCTGATAAAGTGGTGGATAAACATTTAATTGCCTATAATAAGCTACGTCTCACAGACATGGAGGACATGAAGTTGCGAGTATCACCTCAGTCCAGTCAAGAGAGGACCTGCGTTCAGCATCCCTATCAAAAGCGTATTTTGACGAACTGGAAGGACGTGTGTGCCATCTGTGTGTGTTTGATCTCGTTTGGAGTTTGTGTGTTGCTCTATCTGAGGACGTCGGATCTGCAGTCCAGGGTGCTCAGTTTGGAAAAGGACAGAGATCCCAGTGTCTCCAGTTGGATCTCTCTGGAACAGGTGGAGCCCGTCCTGTGGAGTCGACTGGATCAGATATTAGAGGAGGTGAGCAGTCACTTTTATTCTTTAGAAATTGTTCCACAGTTGTAATAATATCAAAGTCATATTTTATACAAGCTATTTGCATGAGTCATGAGGGATATTCATGAAGAAGATATGTTGTCCCAGTGTTGCATCTAACGAGAGGTAGAAGTGCGTTGCTCAACTTTGAGGTGAGAGACTTTAAGGTTGAAGATGAGGAATTTATTTCTGGAGTTACGTTCAGGTGTGTTAAACTATGAATTTAAAGAAATCGACGAGCTAAGCTCTTAATCTCCTCGCCCCCGTGTTAGTTTGTTTATTGGTCCTCATTTGTTTACGCGCTTTCACTGTTCACATTTGAGCTCTGGAGATTTGAACAAACGCTTGTGCACAAATGGATCAAAATAATGATTTTTCTGTTCCCAGTTTTCTTGTGCCTGTGTTTATTTTGTGTTTATTAATTGTTATTGGATATGATTTAATTCCTGTAGAAATGAATTGTTTATTTTCTGTCTGCTTTTTCTTGATTTATCTCACCTAATCCGTTTTACTTGGTTAAATATAATGGAGATAAAACGATTGAAAATAATAATAAATGATTACTAATTATTGCTGTCTTTTTTAACTCTCCACAGACATTAAAAATAAACAAACTACTAGATAACATTAATTATCTTATTAGTTAACCAACCAATTAATATTCTTCAATGAGTAGGAAATTATTAAATCCTGATTATTAAATTACTTTGTACTGTAGCTTTCCAGATGCCAGATCAGACGTTTTTACATGGCTCAGATTTGTCACATCCTATTTAGCATTCCTCTTGAACAAGTGTCTATAAATATCACTATCATATTGCCAAAATTTCCTTCTGCCATTTTGACACATCCATTAGTGTAGCTGTCATAATAAAAGAACAGATAATTGATGTGATCCGGTAAATGCACCTGTATTATTCACATTTGACCCTCTGAATTTTAAAATACATCTGTTTAATGCAAAGCTGCTACTGTAAGCTATGCCTGTTGCTGTTCAGCAAAACTATTATTTGCAGCATGCAAAACCTGCTGAACACATTGTGTCACCATACGACCACCTGTTTTACATCAACAATCAAGTAGTTTGGTCTCTCACCAGCTTCAGCTCTGGCTGAGCATGTAGTCTGTGTAGAATAGGATTGAGCTAGAAGTGGTGAGGTGGAGGAAAGTGAGATATAGCCTATATTCAGAGCATTGCCTGTGGCCGTGGTCCCTTCACACTGGCCTCTGGTGGATCATACCCTAGCTGCATGTAAAATATTTGCAGTGTTAAAAGAATCTTGGGTAGAATTTTGCTCAGGGAAAGACTACCATTTCACTATCTGCGGTTCATAAAATAATAGAGTCTGCATAGGATGATACAGGTGAATATTTATTGTGTTAACTATAGCAGAGTGGTGTAGAGACAGCCAAGTGTGAGTCAATCTGAGGGCGAGTTTGATTGCATTTGAGTCATTTACAGGTGAATCTTATTAAATCTTTCAGGAACCTTTTGCCACCCCAATTTAATTTGTGCATTGCAAAACACTGATAAAGAATTACAGTATTATTGTAATAAATTATCCTTCAGAATAATTTCAATCACAATAAGTAAAATTCCCAGATGCATTGCAGTAATGAGAGATTTGCTGAAAAAATGTCCTTAATGAACAAAGGCTATAGTAAGTTTCAGTTTTGTGTTCAAGGGTGTTCTTTTGTCAAGGGCAGATGTTTCTCATAGACACATTGACTACTGACATTTCAGCATTACCATAAAATTGCATGTATACATCTCCATTAAAGCTGAGAAACATAACGGGAGAGAGAGAGAGAAATGAAAAGGGAGCCTTTGGGCACTAACTGTGAGGGTTTTAGTAATAATCGGATATTGGAATTGTAAAACGTTTCGTCATCCTTTCAAAATAGATTGTTAAAACCACATCAAATACTGGGCATCATGTTACCATTAAAGCTGGGAGGCAGAGAATGTCTCCTCCCTCCTAACTTATCCCTGCAAGCACTGGGGCATCAGCTGTCTCATGTCACTGCAGCATTACTACATCACGTCATCTTAAAGTCAACAAGAAAAACGTTTTATTACATAAGTGTATGCATTTTCAAGTCAAGTAGTACTACTAAAATGGTTCGTTCACCCAAATAGGAAAATTCTGTCATCATTTACTCGTCATGTCATTCGGAACACAAATGAATGTATTTAATTAATGTAGTAGAAATGTGAAATTATTTTTGAATTTGGTGCTTTCTAGACTGAGAAAAGACAAAATGTATTTTCGTCTCATGGGGATGAAATACAACAACTCCCTTGCTACGCTGCCCCGCTACTGAATCACTGGATCATTTGGCTTCCGTGTTTATTTTCATAAAATCAGTTCAGT
Organism: Pseudorasbora parva; assembly: GCF_024679245.1. Classification (NCBI taxonomy): domain Eukaryota; kingdom Metazoa; phylum Chordata; class Actinopteri; order Cypriniformes; family Gobionidae; genus Pseudorasbora; species Pseudorasbora parva. The sequence goes on along the minus strand of NC_090188.1, from coordinate 9,107,933 downwards.
TAGAGAACAGACACTACAATTAAAAACTCAACGTGTCTGTTCAATATAATGTGAGTGAGCCGATTGAGTGTCACAGCAAGAGTCAGATTACGATCACGAGAGCTGAGGTAAACGTGTCTGCGGCATTCATTCACAGCGTGTGTTTAGTCTGGCGTTTTCAGTACATGCCAGTAAATACATATGAATTCATTTGAAAAGTTGAAATACTCACTTTGCTCCGCTGGCCACTCCTGCCTGAACCGAGTGCTGTGAGTGCGATCCCACCCCCCGTGGACTGGTTGAAAACATGTGGAAATAGCTCCCTCTGCTGGCTGTAGTCTTTAGCCTCTGACCTATACTCAGATGACGCAAAATTACGATATTTGCGTCATCTGAGTATTTTTTCCAGAATTAAAATACATAAATCTCTCATCTCAGGGGGATATGGGAGGAGCACGATCATTCGAATATACTCCCAGGTTTTACTGATACAAAGCCATATGCTAAATCGCTGAAGTAACCCTTTAACAACAATACTTTGTGTGTGCAACCCCCAACCTCTAAATAACAAATTTATTCAACAATTTCTTCTCTTCTGTGTCAGTCTTTGATGCTGTTCACATTGTAAAAACAGTGCAGAGCTTCCAGGTTCTATGTCAGAACGCCAGCTCCCGCGTCACATTAAAAGTCATGTGTCAGAGACTCACATGGAAGAGAAACTGCGGAATAAAGTTGTTTTAGGGTTTATTTGTGCACAAGAACTATTCTTGCCGCTTTATAACATTAAAGTTGAAACACTGTAATCACATGGACTATTTTAACGATATCTTACCTTTCTGGGCCTTGAAAGTGGTAATAACATTGCTGTCTATGGGGGGTCAGAAAGCTCTCGGATTTTATCAAAAATATCTTAATTTGTATTCGGAAGATGAATGAAGGTTTTATGGGCTTGGAATGACATGAGGGTGAGTTAATGACATAAGAAATGTCATAATTAGGTGAACTAACCCTTTAATGAGTAAAAATGTAGGACAGGGCACAATTTTAACAATTGGGAAATGACTGAATTGTGAAAAGTGTTAAAAAACATTATACTATTTGTTGCGTCAAAGTTGTTTTAGAGGTGAGCAAGTACTTTTTGATGAAAGATTACACCCCGACCATGTAAAAAAGCGTATCTTTGGAATAACACGCACAGATGAATCATGTGCACAATAAGTCCAGAGAGATGGGTATTAAGAGAGTAAATGGGGTCATTGTTGATTTCATGTTGACTTAAAGAAACACCTATATTTGAGCTTAAAGGAACACACCCTAGCAGAATTAAAAGCTTCAGTAACTTCATGTGCTTCGAAATGAAAGCTAAATCTTTGTTTCTTTAGATCTTGTTCACTGTGCTTCTTGTCAATGCAACTCTTCATGCATGCTAACTTTTCATCACTGGTTATTGTTTTCTCAATGTCACGCTGCATTGCTGTTTATGAGAGCACTTAGCTCTAAGTGAAACGGTCTTACAAGCTCTTTCCCATGGTTTGATGAAAAAACAGTTTTTAAAAGAAACTTTTTATTTGAACATTACCTGGGAATGCGGCACTGGAAAATCATGAGTTAAAGCTCTGGGAAACTGTTGCGTGTGCACTATCCCGGGACATTGCTCCTGTGGAAAAGCCGTTTACACACAGCGCAGGTTCCTTCCAAATTGTCATGCATTTTCCACAGTTTTTCTGCTTGCAGAACAAACGTCTGTTGGTTAACCCAGCTGTCACATGTACAGTATATTTTCAGCTTAACATTCTTCAGGTTTTTCTTTTCTTCTTAACCTCCATTCGTTTATTTTCTGTTTTACAATACGTGTAGTGCTGCCGAGTTCAGTAGTGTGGAAAAACTGCTACAAAGGCTTGTAGTGTCTGAGAGTGGTCTGAGTAAAGACTTCTCCAGCTGGGAAGAGAGTTTGCCAGTATCAACCAAATAAAGCCCTGGAACGATCAGTGGATAATATAAACTGGGGCAAGAAAAATGTTCAATAGCAGCCCCAGAATTATTTAGCTTGAGTGTTTCAATGTTAGACAGGGAGGGCATGACCTATAGTACCACATTGTAGATGCTTGACAAGCCTTACAATTTGGTCATAAATATAGCCGGTCAGTGATTGTTCTACCAGTGATATGGCATAGCATACAATGGGTATATGTTTATATATTATAGCTGGGGTTTTGTAAGTTTGGGATAAAAATGCAATTATAGCTGTGTTTAATGTCACTCACTGTTCTCTGAATCCTGTTCATCTGTAGTTAATCGCTCCCTTTGATACCTTCACTACAATACCCTGGGATGTCTGTCTAAAATGTATGAATTGTTTGGTTTCAAAGAGTGACCGATGCACACATACATTGTTAATCAAATAGCTAACAACACTGCAGCACCTGCCAATGTGACCCTTCTAATAGAGCCAACGGCTCCATAAGCTATGTAGAGAATATAGACATTGTGCCTCTGATGATTGTTGAAGCGCCAAATGTACCCTAGTGAAAAAACCTATACCAAAATGTATTTAAAATACTTTTATTTCATACAAAGTATACTACAAATCCATTAAAGGGGTGATGAATTGAGAAATCAACTTTCCCTTGAGCTTTTGATATATATAAAAGGTAATGGTAATATAAGATTATCCTGTAAGTTTCCGAGCTGAAAACTTGTTAGTCAAAGAAAAGCTTTTATAGACACCAGGCCCCAAAAACGATCATGTGCTTCAACCTGACGTCATCGTCATCTAGTGGCGAAACACCGCCTCTGCAGAATAATAAGCACGTGTAATTCAGTAGCCCCGCCCACAGACTCATCAGATCACGCTAGCCAGCATCAATAAACACGTCGAGGAAGATAGCAAGATATTTTGGAAGAGCATAGTCACTGGATAAGCTTTGACCTTTGGGTCATTATATTAGGAATGTGTGATACTTCATTTATTTTTAATGAAGTTCCAGCTCACGTGGGGAAGACCGTACGTGTGTTCGGTTCATTTCACTGCGGAATCGTTTGTAAATAAGTCTTAAGTGCAGGATTTGCAGACACAATGTTGTGCCTTCTATATTGGATCCGACAGGAATGGTGCAACGCACTTATGTGAGTAAAACATCTTTTTTATATGTAATAGTAGTCCCGGGGCTATGTGTTTTCCAGATGGGCTATAGTGAAATAATTCTTTCTTGAGCTAGGCATGCGCGAGCATTTGTGTGTGTTCGCACTTATATCCACCAATCGTGTGGGCCATGTAATACAGAAATAATATTCCAATCAATCGCGGGTGGATGAGAAATAAAGACTTTGATAAAGACGTTTACGAGCCCTGTGAGAGAATTTTTCCGTTTGTAACTTTCAAATCAATCCCTCTCTCATGTGAACTGAACTGACAGGGAAGCTAAAGCTCATTAAATATACAATCTTATCCGATCCTAGCCGTGGGCGTTTACTTTCAAGTCTCCAGTGCGGCACACTCATCAAAACCCAGCGTTTAGGAGAGAGCCTCAAAACCAGTGTAGAAAATGGCCTATTACTTATTAGTTATGTTTTTGAATGTAAAAACCACACAAACATCATTAGTTGACCTCAGACAACACAACAGTATACATTTTTTTTAAAGCCAGTTCATGACACCTTTAACACATTTTAATGGGATAATGACATCGCTTGAGACTCACTAATATAAATAGTATAATTAAACTTTGGAGTACACAATTCACATTTCTTAATATTAAGTCTGTGTTTTAATATCAGTATTAGTAAGGATAGTATGATCACTGTATAATTTCAGTCTTTAAATGCAATATATTTAAAGTATACTTGCAATAGTTCCACTTTAACACAATCAAATATACTTAAGTATATCTTTAGTTGGACTTCAGCATTATTTCTGGATATCTAAAGGTTATTAAGTACAAAAATAGTTGTTCCAATTTAGCAGACTTTAAGTATATAAATTTAGTATGCCAAAAGTACAACAACAGGGTATTTATGTTAAGTACGTACATATGTAAATGTATTTGTAGTATACTTAGCATAAAATAAATGTATTTCAAATCCATTTCAATATATTTATTTTTCACTTGGGTATGTTAATCTTTTGAGGTCTATTCAAAAATATATTTTCAGACATCTTTCTTTTGAATTTAAAATTCATTGGCAGTCATTGTTTCAAATGTCGTATATATATATATATATATATATATATATATATATATATATATATATATATATATATATATATATATATATATATATATTTATTTATTTATTTTTTTATTTATTTTTTTTTTCTGACAGCTTTCTTTTCTTATATGAGAAAAGAAAGCTGTCTGAAAAAAATAAAAAAATAAAAAAAAATAAATATATATATATATATATATATATATATATAATTATTTATTTTTATCTTTATTTTTTATTTTTTTTAATATATTTTTAGAAGGACATTTTGGGCCAGATTTACTAAACAGGTAGCCTGGGAAAATCCAGACTACTTCTGGCAAATTTAGATTTGCTCAGTTACTACTGAGAATGCTCTGGTTTTAACCAGGATACTAGGCAGGGCAAATTAGTATGAGTATGAGAGCGCAGTCCCTTAAAATCGTTTATGGGAGTGGAAAGTTCCGCGTGATCTATTGACGACACGCTAATTGAAGAACACTGACACTTTCCATAATGACCAACGTAATCTAAAAAGAGCAACGCAAAATAGCGTTTGGTTTTAAACAGGCTTTTTTTGGTGGTAAATAATGACGCAAATACCAGTTAATTGACAAGCGCAACCCTTAGTGAATCACCTTGCATGAATCAATTAAATAATCTCCTCCCATAAATTTTGCGTCTGAAAGGGAAACTCCTACAAATGGATATGAAATAAGGTCGGCCGCAAAAATAACCCTTTTTACACCTTTTCAGAGCAAATTTTTCACTCCATGTCTTTAATAAATCCAGTAAAATCTGTTTTTTTTTTTTTATGCCAAAAGAGGGTTTGCGCTTTTGTAAATCTGTCCCTTAGTTTATTCAAATATTTAAGCTTACAAAATAATATAAGACAAGTTACACAACTGTTTAAGAGTTTAATGATAGAATTTAATAATTTTATTTAACATGGATATTCAAACTTATCAGATATTACAGTAAGATTCCCTTTCAGTCTGTCACGTTCGACATATGTCGGAACTGACCGACAAATTGGGATCTGATTCCAATTCGACAAGGGAGACAAGCAAACTAACACCAGCTAAACAAACTTTTGAATTATACCTTATGCACAACTGAGTTTAATGTCCTATTTGTTTATTTCCAGAAATTAGCTGCACGTCTACCGAAGATTCGGGCGGCTCGGGATGCACCTCACAGCTGCCTCTGTCCACCAGGTATGCTTTTTAACCTCATTCATCCACAGCCCACCCCTCCTTGATCACAACACACCTGTGCTCCACCTTTTTCTTCTGAGATGCATTTGAATGTATGTTGTGGTTAAGCCTTTTGAGCTTACTTTTGTAAAAAAAAAAGGCTTTTGCCGGCAGGTATGAAGAGATTATATTGTTGCCCTGGCGACAGGATAGAGACATGATCCCTTTGACTAGATCTCATTTCCCACGTAATGTACAGGAGTGAAAAGAGTCTCCTCTCCCCTACCCCTTTGCTGTCCACTTGTGCCCTCGGACTGGCATTGCTATGGTGACAGGTGCAGTCATATTTTCGTGCGCTGTTGGCAGTCATTGGTTTCACTTAGTGTCTGAGTGGTCCGTGATGCAAGCCGAAGTTTTGGGATGGCGCCATGTGAACGTTCCTGAGCGTAGGGAACAGTCAGCAAGGTTCGCAGCGTACGACTTACAAGTCAAATCCGTGTGTTTAACAGGAATAGCTTTTAAGAAAAAAAAATTGTTCAATATTCATAAAATTAGATAAGATATTTCTTTAGGATTCTTCAATGAATAGAATGTTCAAAAGAACAGCATTCATTTACGTTTTGTAACATTATAAATATATTTACTGTCACCTTTGGTCAATTTAATGCATCCTTGCTGAATAAAAGTATAATTATTATTATTATTATGAAAATTTTAATTGACTCATCATGTGACTGAAGACTGGAGTAATGGCTTCTGAAAATTCAGTTTTGCCATCACAGGAATCAATTACTTGTCTGGCTATCACCAGGCCAAGCTCAATCTTTAAGATTGAACATTGGTCTGGGGAGTCTGCTCTGTATTTTCTACTGCACAAGAGGCGTGATCAATGGCGTAATTCAAATGACTTTGTACGCTATAGGATAGCCCTTCAACCAATCAGACCAACAATCCGGGGGACGTACTTTGCAGAGCGGTTGGTAGTAAGGCAAACATCCTTCTTTTGTAGGAATTATTCCAGGACAAGTTTCTGTTTTTTTTTCAAAGAAAACTTGCCTTTGAAATCGTTTAAAACAGCAGTTACAGAGGCAGCAACGGGTTGCTGCGCTTCAGTATCCACCATGTTGAATGTAAACAAAAATCTGCTTGCCATCGCTTCTCTATCGCCATCGTGTTAAACCCGCCAATAGCGCGCCAGGGGAATAAGCCAGTTTGTGATTGGCCCCTGCAGATTTGTAACGGAAGCATGATAGGAAAATATACAGGTTTCCAGCCTGAACTGCAGGGCGAAATCAAATCATTGATTTTATAAATTAAATGATAAATGACATTTTAAATATATTAAAACAGTTTCTGTTACTGTAACAATATTGCTATTTTGGATCAAGTAAAAGCAGTTTTGGTGAGTATAAGAGACTTAAAAACAAACCTTATATTATTCTTTAAAATGTATATGACCTCGAATTAAAATTACCTGCTTTTCCATCATAACACTGTGGCTGCTCTTTTTTTGTACTTGCTTCCCTAACATAACCTCCAGATGTCAGACAACCGTGTGTGTGTGTGTGTGTGTGTGTGTGTGTGTGTGTGTGTGTGCGCGTCTGTGAATTTACACATCTCTGAGAACCAGGCCAGATGGTACAGACATCTCAGTGTTAATGAGGCTAGTCAGTACTAGTCATTGTCGTGTTAACTGAGCAAAAAGTGACTTCAGACAGCGTAGTGAAACCAGTTTAAGATAGACATGTCGTGGATAGGCACTTTTGAGCCAGGTGTGGGGACCGTTTAACAGCAGGCATCCCAGATGATGGTCGTGTTTGTTGTTGTTTGGTCTTTATTGCTGTGCCGTGGGAGAGTGTCTGATCTCGCAATTCAGATTGAGCTTTTACTTCATTTCAACCATTTGATGAAAACCAGGCAACGATCGGTGCAATGTTTTGTTCTTTTTTTTTCAACTGAAAGCCGAAATGAATTTATATAGATGTTTGTATATTGTGCATGTGCTTTTTTTCATAATGCATGTGCATAAATACTATGTGTATGCAAAGAAGTGTTCACATATATGTCGTTCTCCATGTCGCCAGCTGCTGCTTGTCAATCATCCCAGCACGCAGTGTTCAGATGGCTTCCATTCCATTGTTTATTTTGAGTGCTCAGCAGTGCCTGGGCAATAGTCTGTGACTCCTTCATAAAGCGCACAGATTTGTATGTATGCGTATAGCATTGATTTAATGTTTGAGCTATAGAAGAGGCATAATAACTATTGGCAAAGGTGTAATTGATTCAACCCATTAGCAAAATAGTTTTTTATTTGTAATGTTAGCACTTCCTCTTCCAAGTTCATAAAGAATGCTATGTGTTTGTCATGTGCAGTTCAGCCCAAGGACAGTGTATTATTATTCTTGGCTCGGCATGTTTAAGTGAAGATGATGTGTCGTGTGACTGTCTGTATGACTACCTGGTGGTTTTATACATCATTTTAATTCTCTCCTGAACTGTGATTAGTCTGAGCCTGTTCCTCTTGAAGCACTAGTACAATCTCAAAACACCTCACATATGGGCTTGGGGAATGTTTCGACACATCCAAATGAGTTTATTTTTTCTGGTTTTGCAAATCCCATGGGGCTGCAGAGGTTAAATTCACTCAGCTCGTGTTTAAAAACCCATTTGGCCCATTCGCGGTCACTCGGAAATTCTCCAAGATTTGTTTTTATTAACAAAGTCAGAGTCAGTTCATACACACAACTGTTTACCCTCCAGCGCAGCACAGTTCAGCACCGAAGCGTTAACACTGCCCACATTCTTACTGCAAAGAGACGTGTTCACCTTTTCAGAGTCATCTTTACATTGCACGAATGAACTAGCCTGTGTGGATTATAGGGTTGCATAATATGGAAAAAAATTAAAATTGTGATATTGAGTTTTTCTGTGATATAGAAAGTTCTGTCATAAAACCTTAGATGGCACAGAATGAAGCACAGATGGCTTTCAGAAATCCTCCACCTTCCCCAGCTCCACCTGTTTGGATCTGCCAAGGGGAATTCATGTTTGCTCTATTGTACAGCACACACAGCCTGTCTTGCTCACAGCAGCGTGTCGTGTATGTATTGGTAGTAGCAAGTCTCTGTATTTGCTCTGCAACAGCAGCATAGCAGATATATTCTGCCAATTCCAAACATATCAACATTGTCATATCCATTGCCATGCCAACACTTAGAGATTTGTCATTACAGGAATATATTACAATATGAAAAAATACAGGAATTTTCACCAGATGATTTGAATAGCGATATTTGGAAAGATTTAATAAGTCTAGGATGGTTGAAATGATTGTGGAATCGATATGCATGTAAAAAAAAAAAAAAAAAAGAATTTACTAAATACTGAATTGTGTTAAATGTCACAATATTACTGTTGTTTTCGCATGAGAATTCTTTCAAAAACATAAAAAATAGTGATGTCAAATCTTGTGATAATTTAAAATATAGTAGGCCTTTGTAATGGGCCTTTGGCTCTCACTTTATGATGTTGACTAGTCTGACAAGCCAGACCCGGATCAAGATGTTTGGTCTGGAAACTCACCACTGACAGGGCTCAATCCGAGGGGCGGGATAAACGGTTGTCTTTCAAACTCCCTCTGCACGTGATAGGATAGCGCTATGATCAATATCAATAAAATAATTTAAATGAATATTTTGTTTTATGTGATTGAGCAGGCACAATGATTCTCACATCAGTTTGAAGAAAAAACTCTAGACACAACACCCATTAGTCAAAAGTCTTTTGGACACATATCTATTGTGTGGTTTTTTTGGGTTTGAGTGTCTTCAATTTTTTTTCTTTTCTTCAAAAAACACGCCTAAACGTTATTCTCTCAAAAATACAAGCATGTACATGCATGTTGCTCACATATTGTGGTAGCCCAGTTTGTGTTGAATACAATGTAATTATGTTTTTGCCATTAATATGTTTATAAGCAAAAAAAATCACAAATGTCAGAGCATGTCAAAACTTATAGTGCCCCAAATGCAGTTCATTAGGTTTAAAGGGGGGGGTGAAACACTCAATCTTGAGTACCTAGAGTAGTATTGCATCCTTCATATCTCCGAAAAGTCTTTAGTTTTATTATATTTATAAAAGAAATATAGGCTATACCGAGTCTTTCCAGAAAAAAAACCAGCGGCTGGAGGCGTATCGTGTGGGCGGAGCTAAAGAATGACGAGCGCGCACAAAGCGGTGACGTCCTCAAGCGTGGAGAAGAAAACGCTACCCTAAATAAACCATGGCTATCAATCAGATTCAACTAATACAGATATGATCCAGAATCAGATCCGGAGGCTGAAATAAATTGAACAGGAGAAGCAACAACAGCAGGACGTCCGTCTCTGTGGTATGTACTGTATTTAGCCCTGTCAACATTTATGTGTGTTTACTCGCAGTTTATGAGGACATGATTCGGTTTATGGACTATTGTGTGCGACTAAACCTTAGCAGTAGCAAGCAAAACAGTTTAGTGTAACGTTATACATAGAACAGACATCTGAAGCAGTTTTACTCACCAGCTGCTTCCAAAGCAGGACCGTGAACCTTTATCGCTGGGACCGCTCCGTCAAAAACAAACGTCTTTGGTAACTGTTGATTTCGTGAAGTCCTGTGACAGCAGTGACCGTGGAGATCCACTTTTGCGACGCGACTGAAGTGTGATGTTGTGACGCATATACCGTCATTTCTGTGTTCAAATCGGTTCAAATCCAGCGCTGCCTTCCTGGAATGCTATGTGGACGCGTTGAAGTCACTTGACGTCACCCATAGGAATAAAGTGGCGTGACAGAAGTATTGCACGGACGAGTGGATCTGCAGCTGAGCGAGTGTTTATGGGCGTGCATTTGCTCTCTCGCTCTAGTCACGCGCGCGCACCCTGCCGGGAGAAGAGCCCGTACGGCCCATACAAGGACATTCCACTCTGTCGACGTCAAGCGGACCCATACTCGAAAAAAACTCTCAGAAACTTGTGAGAAACCGGAAGGAGTATTTTTGACACAGAAATACTCCATCAAACGTCCAACTTAGTGTTGAAACTTTGTCTATGTTTAGGATGGGAATCCAAGTCTTTAACAGTGTAAAAAGCTCAGTATGCATGAAACAGCATTTGGCAGATTGCGTGACATCCTCATTCTTAAAAACATAAATAAATCCATGCAAGGACAGGTAAAAAAAAAAAAAGTATGATCCGGATAATATTAAATACAGGCTCACTTAAAGTGAGAATAAATGTTATTTGTGCTGACCACAACATGCTTTGTGTGCTAATTTATTAGCTGCCAAGTTCATGAAACCATTAAAAGAGACATTTAGAATCCAAACACTCAAACAAACCATTCAAAATGACCATAATACTTTAATACATATTTAAATACATTTTCCATTTTTGATTTTGTTTACTTTTGTACATTAAACAGTTTGGTTGTTGAGTCACCGCTTTGTAGACCTAGTTAAAAACCACTGGTTTATAATTGTTTTAGGTCACTTTTCAGTGAGCATGTTGCTTAGCTGTGCCCCTTTGAACAGATGTGTATATATAAACATCATTATTAAAAAAATGACATCTGCGGCTTATCATAGATGGCTGGATGTGTGACAGTTATATTAACAGTGACTGATGCATTGTCGCTTTTTAGTCATCGGCGAAAACAAGAACGTAGTATGTATACATATAGACAATGATTTATGGCTCTAAAAATGTTTTTGGAATGGTGTGTTTATCTGCCCTGGTATGGAAGAGTCACAATGACGTAAAAACCAAATGCACGCTGCTCAAGGTGTGAATGAACTGTGTAGACAATTGTGGCATGCTGATGGATATGATGCTCTTTGTTCTCGCAGAGATTTGTAAAAATGATCCCCGAGGCGCTTACTGCCAACAGCTTTGTCAGTGTACAGGAAAACTCCCATGAGAGTTAGATTGAATCCAGGCCCAAGCGCCCAGAACGCTCTGAATCCACACATTGTTTCCTCGAGAAGCTGAATGGCACTTTCTTGGAGGTAGTGGTAGGAAACAGAGAAAAAGAAAGAGATTGCCGCCCTCTTGGCTTCAATGCATCACACACCCACATTGCTCTTATTTCTGAAAAACAAAGACAAAGATTCCCCAAAGGATTTAGTGTCTTTTTGACTGGATTCCGATCCGCAGGCCAGCATTGGTGGCATTAGTTGTGTCACCAGGGGTCGTAAGGGATTGAGTAAGAGGGCTATCTTTAAATGTGTGCATCATGGACACTAGCTTTACTGCTTCTCTGTTAGTCTTCAGTTGGATTGTTGTGGCTGCCATGAAGAGCGGGATGATGGGTTTCATTGGATGCCCATCTGAAGGGATTAATCACGAGTACAACAGGAAGGGTGAGAGGCTTCCAAAGCCCCAAGCTTCAATGCAGGAAGTGACATTTGACAGTTTACCTGGATGCAGTCCGAAGAGAAGCCATATCTAGTGTGTGTAATCGGAGCTTGATTCCGGGAACTTTATGCATGACATATTTGCCATATTTAGCATCCTCATCATCCTTAAAAGTACAACACAGCAACACAGCCAAGAGGAAATGTGTATTGCTCAGAGGTTAATTGAGTTCTCGGTTACACTTCAATTAAGTACCAACTCAAACGTTTTCCCATAGAATATCAATAGAAATAAAAATACATATTTTATTCAAGTGTTGAAAAACAGCAAGCGTAAATGCACATGATTGTGTAGCATAGTTAGGTGAATTCGATGAGAAATATTTGAGACTTTAGATTGCAGACTTTGGTGTCTTGACATATCTAAGCACAGTTTGATACGTTTTCGTGATTTCTTCTGAAATTCTCAAGGAGACACTTGATGATGAGATTACTGGGGTGTTTTCTCATGAGAAACATCTGAGAATGAGACACTTCAGCAAAAGTCTCCATTTGCTCTACATTTAATCTCATCGCTGACCAGGAGAAACAACTGAGATATTAAATATATAATTTGTGGGAGAGACTGTTCACAACTCATTGAGGTTTGTACACACCCAAAAAACAAACCTAAATAGACTGGTTAAATATTGCCATGTTTGCTGTAAGAGCCGTACTGTATTGTCGTGATACCAAAATTTCTGTCAGTAATAATATCAGTAACATTTCATGGTTCTCAATACCATAACACAAACTATTGGAACTATTTTTTTTTTTTTTTTTTAAATGAGTTCAATGTTGATGTTAAAATTAATCTTAGTTAATAATACATTATAACATTGACATAGCATTCACAAGTATATATTGACATCAGAATCTTTTTTTCTTTTTTTGCCTTGTCCATTTTCATTTTGTCACGCATTTCGTAATTTGTAGGACAATAGTACTTTTATTCTTATTTTAAATAGCTCATATACAGATAGCAAGGAAATAGCATTCTCTTTTTTAGTCACTGAAGCTGTAAAATACTTTGTTCAACACAAGCTAACTCTTGCAAAAACTCCCAAAAATTCATTTTGAGCTGCATTGAGTGGATTCTGACTAACTTAAACACCTCAGATTCGTCATTGCATGTGGGTCTCAACAGAATTTTCTGTAATTGGCTTCTGTGACTGTGATTAACAGAGCAAAGTTTTTGAAAGCAGCTTCTCATCTCTGGGTACAGAAGGTCCTCAGTACTACCGGAATTACAGAAAGGCTGGTATCGTCACATTTAAAGAAATTAAGTATCAAATTGGTTCCAGTACTTTTGACAACATTAGCTGTAACTTCTCTACAAAGTTAAGGATAGAATTGTTTTTCTTGGCTAAAACGGAAATGCGCAAAAACACAGACAATCAGAGCATGTTGTCTGTTTATTATACATTTCTGTATAGCAGGATTTTGGACCAGTGAGATTTCTCTGTGGGCTGAGCTACTCAAATAAATAATGGACAACATGTATAATGCAGCTCATTAGTTGTCATGGTACAAAAAACTTTGGGATGACTTAACTTTGTGTCACACTTGTTAGAATGCAGTGTTATGTTCTTCTGTTATGGCTGTTGGAAATGGCACAGATTGCCAGAGATGTCAGAGCGCCTCCAGAGCTCCCACAGGGACAGGGTGCACACAGCACATGGCATTCTGGGCACTCAGAGAACGACCAATGCTTTGCCTGATGACAGACCAGCGCAGACCCCTGGGACTGGATCAAAGAGCACTGCGGTGTGTGCTGGTAAGAGAGAGAGAAATACACAGAAAGATTAGCGGCAACCTTAAAGTAGCTACGTTTTGCGTGCTCAGATTAACCCAGTACATTAAAACCAGTTGATACTATCACTTGAACGGCACAAGAGAAGAAGGAAAGTAAAAACGCTGAAGCAGTTGGAGTTAAAAAAACGCCTTAATACTCTTGTAAACAAGAGGCTTCTTCTGATCCTCACAGCGGGGTCAGGTGAAAGGGTCGTGCTGCTGGTTATTTAAGGAGTTCCAAGTTCACCTTGACATGTCTGCTGACAGGAAGAGGGGCTTTTGGATCTTGTTTCCTCACCCGTGATTACTTTACACTGCAGCTGCCAGAGAGCAGCCTTACTCGGGAGAGGTGTAGCCTGTGAGTCATGACCAACACAGACCAGAGATCGTCAGATGGATAGAGAGAGTGGATGAGACTATGAGAGTTTATTTAAGAATGGGCTTCCTATGAATTCATACATGCGACCCTGAATTGAGTTATTTGATTAAAGGACAACTCTGGTGAGAAATGACCCTAGGGGTAATTAACAGATGGTTACCGAGTAGATTGTTCTCTGGGATGCGTTTTCATGAAAACCGAATGTAAAGAGTTTTATCTCTAAAAACAGATGAGCTTATAACGCTTGTCTATGGGGCAAATGGTAAGGGAAAATTAAATCACTAGTTAATACCACTAACAAGGCTCAGAATAGCCTCACACTAACACGGTAGCATAATGACGGTCACTACATGCAAACCGAAACATTGAGAACTTTGTTAGTGTACAAACAGCTTAAAAAGATGATACTTTATAAACACAGTGCATTACACGTTTACGGCCAGGCACCATCTTGGAAAACAGTCTCAACTAGTCGAGCGACGAACGCTTTGCTAAGTGATAAACTGTGACTTGGAATCTCCTATGGTCCGTTGTTTCCGGAAGAAAGTACTGAACGCAACAGAGAAAATAAATAAATAAATAAAAAATGTCCATGTAATTAGATTTCACAAACTTAATTCCTATTGACCAGCTCACTTAGCACAAGATGCAAGATGGCGCCTGACCGTAACAACCTTTATGAAGTATCTTCTTACTAAACTGTTTGTACACTTACAAAGTTCTCAATGCTTCCGTTTGCATGTAGGGACCCTCATTATGCTACCGTGTTAGTGTGAGGCTATTTTGAGCCTTGTTAGTTGTACTAACTAGCGATTTAATTTCACTACCCATTGCCCCATAGACAAGCATTATAAGCTAATCTGTTTTTAGAGACTCTTTACATTTGATTTGCATGAAAACGCCTCCCAGAGAACGATCTACTCGTTAACCATCCGCTAAAGGGTCACTTCAGCGATTCGCATATGGCTTTGTATTAGTAGAAACCCTGGAGTATATTCAAATGATTGTGCCCCCCCCCCCCCCCCATATCCCCCTGAGACCTGAGACAAGAGATTTATGCATTTTATTTCTGGAAATTGACGATATTTGCATCATAGGAGGAATGTTTGGCCAAAGGCTAAAAACTACAGCCAGCAGAGGGAGCCCTTTCCGCATGTTTTGAACCCATGGGCGATGGGCGATCACACTCAGAGCTCAGCTCACAGCTACAGGCACTCATTTAAACGGAGCTATGGTCTTTTAACTTCTCAAATTAATTTCTATGAAAGTTAAGCTTGCAAAGGCATGAACTGAAACGCGCCAGACTGAACTCGCGTTGTGAGTATAGTCGCGATTACCTCAGCTCTCATCACGAGAGCTTATCAGCTCATTTATCTCACTCCTGCAGTTAGTGCTCAGTGCTGTGATACTCACGCGGTGACTCACTCATTATATTAAACAGACACGTTCAGTTTTTAATTGTAGTGTCTTCTCCAACTCAGTCACAGTTATCATGTTGGTGGCTTTGGGAATGGCCTCATAGGGCAGTAAAGCATTCTGGGAATTGTAGTCTTTCATCCCCATGAGACAAAAATACATTTTCTGTCTTTTCTCAGTCTAGAAATCACCAAATTCAAAAATAATTTCACATTTCTACCACATTGATGACCCAGTTTAAATACAGAGTCATCTTCCTAAATAAGAGTCCTAAATACAAGCAGTGATGCCAGTAACGCGTTACATAGTAACGCGTTACTCTAATCTGACTACTTTTTTCCAGTAACGAGTAATCTAACGCGTTACTATTTCCAAACCAGTAATCAGATTAAAGTTACTTATCCAAGTCACTGTGAGTTACTATTTTAGTCATTTTCCTTTGTAAAAACCGACAGCTTATCAAAGTTCTCAGCCCGAGGGCTGGAGCCGTGTTTTTTATTTATTTATTTTATTTTTTACATTGTTGCAGCCATTAAAATAGTTCAGTTTTGTTTTTAATGTCAAAGTAGTTATTTTTCGTTTCGTTTTTTATTATCCTAATTTTGTTTGTTAAATTAAAGTTTATATAGGCAAGACAATTCAAGAGTTGGTTTGAGAGACTAGGCTATTAAACATGCGGTAAACTCACTGGGTCGTCACATAAAAAAATTAAAACTTTAATTTAACAAACAAAAATTGCTCCAAACATTTTTCTAAATGAACTTAAAAAATAAACGAAACGAAATATAACTACTTTGACATTAAAAACAAAGTAGGCTAGTTATTATACCACCACAAAGGCATTTCTGACGAGCTGAGGCAGCTGATAGATTAGCCTACTGCTCACATGCTCGCAACGGTGCTCAAAAAACCCGAAACGGGCTACACAATCTAAACAAACAAAAAAAAAAAGTACAGGCAGGTTGTCTTATAGCCTACCTTACACTTCAGCAAAATTAATATAAATCCGATCTTCAATTCCCGCGGTATATGCTCATTTAACGGAGTTCACATCAAAGCAAAAGATTCCAGCATTTTATTCAGCAGCTCATTTTAAATTCAATGATCGCAATATGAGAGAGAGCGACCTAAGCACTGGTAAGATCATTAGTCTCATTATTTTATATTGAAGATGATTGTGTTTTGTGTGACTTATATTAAAGTTTCATTTACGGCCATATGCGTTGGCTTGCTTTACTCATTTGCAGCGATGTTGCAGTAGCACCATCATATCTATCTGACTACAACATAACACGCTCTCACACATTTTTTTTTTAATTATTTGCCAGGAGTAAAATTTACACATGTGGTTTAAACAACCAGATATATTTACATTTGTCCGGTTTAGTTTGAAATGCTTTCATGCACCTTCTGAATTGGTTTGTTTGAGTGATCGGAATTAAATACGTCTGGAAAGACTCTCGGAAGGCATTTAGGCCTACTCCTGGTCATTTCGCAATCAGATAGATACCTGGTCAGAGAAAACGAATGAAGGAACCAGTTGTAAAAAGGCCATAACTCTAGCAGCTGCTCTGAAGAAACGGACTCTTTAACCCTGCGCGAGCCAAATCTTGACAGTGGCGCAAGCTATCATGGTCTCATGTGGTTTCCACCAGCACATCTCATTGTTCATTTTAATTATTAAAATAAATATAAAACGAAGGAGAAGCCTAAAAAAGGGGGCGTAAAAAAGTCGGGACCGTCAGTCTCGGGCATAAATACAATAAAGTGTGTTGCCAAAAACGGTTGTCATTTCTATTTTGAGGCGGCAGCGGTGTTGTCGGCAACTGCTGAATGTAACTAATAAAGTAACTTGTAATCTAACTTAGTTACTTTTAAAATCAAGTAATCTGTAAAGTAACTAAGTTACTTTTTAAAGGAGTAATCAGTAATCAGTAATCAGATTACTTTTTCAAAGTAACTGTGGCAACACTGAATACAAGTACCCCTTTAATTACCCCTAGGGTCATTTCTCACTGCAGTTGTCCTTTAAACCCGAAGTCATTTATGAACATCAAAATTTGTATTTGTTAACATGTTAACAAACAACAGTTAATACACTTTGAACTAGCATGAACATGCAACGAACAACTCTATTTTTTATCAACTAACATTAACAAAGATTAATGAATGCTCACTGTTCATGTTAGTTAATGAATTAACTAACCTAATGTTAACAAACAAGACCTCCATGTTAAGTGTTACCATTTTCATTTAATTTGATTTAATTCCATTTTATACTACCTAAACTCAAATTCATTATCAGTTCAATTCTAAATGATTCACAACCGGTGACAAAGAAAGAGAGAGCAAAGCTATCAGTCATGAGAGTGAGTAATGCATCTGTTTTTCACATACCACATCTTGTGCTGGATATTTATTCCTGATGTTCTCACAGAAGACATTCACATTGTATATTTGAATCTAATCAGTTCGAATCTTGGTTGTAGAAATATTTGTGGCGTGTGGAATCTGCACTCGAATACAAAAGAAAATGCATTATGAAAATTCAGTGGTGGTCAAATATCCCAGCAAAAATATTCCATGTTATTCTCGGAATGTTGCTCGAATAAGTAGCTTGAGGAAATGCACGGCTGTTCCACTGTGGTTGGCCAAAAACGAGCACACAGATGCATGATAGTGAATCTGTGTAGGTGAAATTAGGTGGAATAAAACCTCAACTCAATTAGATCCATCATAAAAATACATTTGGAATGTCTGCAATGAAAAAAATGTACATAAAAGCTTGTCTGGACATCTTGGAATATTATTTGAGGTATAACAATGCTATAGTCCTCAATTTAAAATCCAGAGAGGTAAATTGTTTCCTAGAACTGGGTTTACATAAAGGCTAACTAATGATGTGTGAAATTATGCACATAGCTCAATGAGAAAATAAACCAAAAGTGCAACTAACTGCCCAAATTGCCATCATTCACTCTGCTTGTTTATCCTGATACATAAGGAATCCAAAGATAGACGCTTCAAGACAAACAAACAACAACATACAGCGTGATTGTGGTTTACAAACAATTGAGTCAATGTTGGTTTGCTTGAATGAACTTTGAAGTAAGCACAACATGTTGAAATCTTTGCAGACTCCAGTTGCTACAAATAAGTAGGATGAGCTCTCACAAATATTTTGAACAAGACCGAAATTCATGCTTTCCCCCCCCCCCCCCTTTGGACATGAACCAGCAAACACAAACATCTTCCCACGGCGTTTTAAATTCAGATAAATTGAAAGTATTTCTGCAGATGGTGTTAAAAATTAGCAGTACACTTGAGCCGATACAATCTCCCAGCTGAACATAGGAATGATATCGAATGCTGCACGAACTCGTTGTGGTCACTTATACTGCGCTTTTTTTTTTTTAAAGGACTGTTTAGTCACACGCTGGAGGAATAGTTTCATTTTGGAAACCTGAAGCTTCTAAATCTTTCTTCCTCCTAACAGATCATGTGTATTTGTGTCCCCTCTGAATTCCACTCATTGCACACACTGTTCACTCAGCTTTTGGAAGATACACATAACCAAGGAAGTTTACTCTGAAAAAGTATTTTAGTTTTTGGCTTTTTAGCAGTAGCCGGTGGTGAGGCAACATTGGGCCTGTTTAGACGAATGGGCCTGTTTTTAATTAGATAACCAATTGTGAAAAGACCAGGTGTAAATGCCCTCCGAAACACTTTAAAAGATAGATTTAATTCGGATCACTCAAACCACTTCAGGAGGTAGGTCGAGACACATACCAATCTGGACAAGTGTAAATGCATCTGGTTGTTGAAGCCACATATGTAAATGTTATTCCTGACAAATTGTGAGAGTGTGTGTTGAGAAATGTTTATAGGCTATATGACATTTTAGAGCCAGATATGACAGAGCTACTGCAAAACGTATCGCTGCAATGAGTAGCGAAATATCTGCTGCAAATGAAACTTTTACTATAATTAACATTTACAGTATATTTGTGAAATTGCCTCTGAAATTATGAATACATATCTTTATTTGATATATCTGGCACTAAGGGCAGAGTTGTTGGCAAGGTACAGTACAGTTCTTGGAAATGTGGTTACTGCTACAATGTCCCTTACGGTCGATGTTAAATTGAAAATGTATTGAATGGGACTCTTAGCAAAGCCAACACAGCAAAATCAAAACCTAAAGTGTATTTACATTATGTTCCAGATCATTGAAGCACTGGAAAGCAGTACATTTCACTGTAGAAAGACAGTGAGTCCAAGAGTCTGACAGTCTGATATCATAACCCAGTGCGGTCTGCGTGTATGTGTGAGCCATGGTCCTGCTCCCCTGAGGCCGAGTGTGTGCTGGCATCATCAGTCGAGGCCCCCTGCTTGCTGCAGGTTTCCTGTGGGCATCAAGGTGCACACCGCTCACTTCTGCTCAGAGGGAGCTCGCTCACGTCTTATGTTAACAGCTCTGGGCAGACGTCCAAAAACAACAGTTTTTATTGAATTTGAAAGAAGAAAAAAATCCCCTATTGGACTATTTTTGTTCCTCAGGCTATTGCCTTAACGGTAGTTGAAATTGTAGTAGCACATTTCTAAAGGTTGTGTGTCACCTTTTAGGGTCTAAGACTAATTAAGTGCTTGAAAGTCTTAGCAGAAGAGGATATTTCCTCCCGCTCAGAGGCAAATCTCAAATCTTTAACTCCTTCAAAGTTTGTTTTACGTTGCGTTCAGAAAGCATTCTCCCCTCCATACGATATTTCTCACTCGGTCGTGCTCAAATGATAAGTCTCCCATTAATTTGCACAATACAAACCAAAAATGACCGATAATGCTCTCTTGCCAAGTATTGCACTGCCTTTTAAGTACTTTTTCACAGACATATTATCAACTTATGTTCACAAGAGCATAATGCATTTCTTTTTTTCCTCCAGACACAAAAATGTTGACTTTCCACAATGGCAGAATTTGGCATGTGCAAATATATTGTATTATTCATCAGAATAATGTAATCAACGAAAATAAATCATGAATGTTCAGTTACAGTAGAAATTCTGATCCAAAAAAGGTTTGGACATGACCCAGAATATGGTGATGATGCATATGAAATAAAAACACAAATTGCAGTTGATACCAGACTATTCATAGTATATATTCAGAAAATGCATATACACTTTGAATTGTGCTGAGAAATGCTACATTTGAGAAAGTTAATTCATTAATGTGCTCGTAACCCAGAACTGAAATAGAAAAGCGGCCTGCTTTATGTCAACCTTTTATTTTGTACGGACATACAGGCTTAGCTTTTGTGATTTTTGGAGAGACACACAATCTCTCCAGTCAGAAAAAAACTACACAGACTCATAAAACAGGGCTTCTTCAGCTTTGTTAGTAATTATTGTCAGTCATATAAAAATGTGTCTGTCATCTTAGAGGGTGTGTTCACACTTGGCATGTTTGGTTCAATTAAAATGAACCCTGGTGCGATTGCTCTGTTCGGTGTGAATTCTACAACCCGAACCCTGAGCACCAAACAAGCAGACAGAAAATGCTAAAAAGATGGGTCTCAATCAGCTCCTAGACAAACTCGGGTGCAGTCTGAATGAAATATGCACAGACCAACACAGACAAAAGACATGTAAACAAACCAAAAACGGGACATGATGTCACAAGATGTGACCCATCATTTTCAAGCATACCTGGTTTTTCGCGTGACAGTCGCAGTAGTTCAGGACAAGCATCAGAACCGTCTCCTCGCAGCAGATCTTCGTTTGTGTGCGATCCCTGCTGCTGTTTTGACTCATTTACACATTTGATAAGCTCTTCACGAGTTCTCAGCTGGTCAAAATACTATCATCAGTAGGCTACGCACATACAGTGAGCACATTTAGTTCAGGTTTTGTGTTAAATGCCACTGTGAACATAAGCGGACCTAGAATAAACGTTTTTTTCCCCCGTTTTTTTCCGGTCCAGACCAAACAAACCAAACGAACTGAAGTACATAACATGCAAAGTACAGATTTGTTTTCTCCTGCTCTATGGAGAGAATCAGGCAAGTGTTCGGCTAGAACAAGACAGATCCAAATCTGATATCATCAAGCTTCTCGCTAACAGAATTTGATCTTCGGGGACGGAGTGAGTTAGAATCTGTGCACCTTCTAATTTAAAGATTGTTGTTACTAGATGTTAATCTCTGGAATCTGGTCTCTGGATTTTAAACATGCCCTGTGTGGAAAGTTTACAAGAAAAGGTAATTTGTTGTCATAGGAAAGAAGAATCTTCATGCTTAATCCTCCAGTTATTCAAGCATTCATGGTCCAAAATAATGAAGAACTCAGCCCTCTTCTGACTAAACCCTTGGCATCAGTGCTGCTTTTAAGCTAATAAGGACTAAAACAGATGGCTCAGTATGAAAAGACTCGCGTAGATGACTTACCTCTCTCTTTTATGTCCACATCAGGCACTTATTTGGTAAATCGTCCTTGGAGTCATGCTTATGTCATTTCCTCTAAAGTTCTGAATCGCCTTTTCATATGAAACCAGAACTCATTAGATCAGTGACGTGCATATCTGCGTTATTATAGAGAGGCACTAAAAAAGGATTAGGTCGCATGAAGGTAGCAATTTTTAGTTATTAATTTAAGGGCATGTCAGCTTAATATGAGGTTAATTTGACTTTTACAACTAGCAAATGTATTTTACATTATTCTTCAATTTTATTTTACCTACACGTGCAGTTTTTTTGTTAAAAGGACACAATTTCTGACCAGAATAAAATTAAGGTACCATGGAATATTATTTACAGTAACACAATTTACAGGGAACACTATTAAATGCGACTTTTGCTTCAATAAACTCTTAATTTACTGCTTATTAATAGTTAGTAAGGTAGTTTTTGTAGCGTTTAAGTTTAGGTATTAGGTAAGGGATGTAGAATAAAGTCATGCAGAATAAGGCATTAATATGTGCTTTATAAGCACTAAAAAACAATATCATAGTAATATGCATGCTAATTAGCTAATAGAGAGAATTGCGCCATAAAATAAAGTGTTACAAATTCGTTTTGTTGTAATACACTGAATACCAAGGATATGATTAGCTGATGATTAACCAATATAACTATTTTTTTCAACATTTATCAATTCATTATAACATTTTCCATTCTCTCTCAATTCCGACCATGCCAATATGAAACCCCCGCTTTATTTCTTATAGGAGATTTCCATTCCAGAATCATATTGACGAAATTACCGTGAAGTGACAGGTTTAATGTTGCACTGGATTAAGGCTGGATATAACCACAAACGACTGCTGCTAATTTAGTAAAACAATATCTGTTTCAGACTATAGAAACTCCTGGAGGCTCACGCTGACCTCTGACCTCTCATCCCCCTCAGTCAGTGCTGATTACTTATAATCCCTGTGAAATTTTCATTGGCATGGACATTGGACCCTTTTGATTGTCACCAAGACACAAATCCAACATTTCTTTTGTCAAATGCCTGTTTTTGTACTTCTTTTGATGAACTTTATTTGCCCTACTGTGTTGTGTTTCTACATTTACATTTAATCATTTAGCAGACGCTTTTATTCAAAGCGACTTACAAAAAAGGGGAGAGTAATAGAAGCAACGAAACAGACAAGGCCAACAACCTGTAAGAGCTGTAAGGAGTCTCAGTAAATTAAGCACAGTACACAAACTTTTTGTGTGTGTGTGTGTGTGTGTGTGTGTGTGTGTGTGTGTGTGTGTGTGTGTGTGTGTGTGTGTGTGTGTGTGTGTGTGTGTGTGTGTGTGTGTGTGTGTGTGTGTGTGTGTGTGTGGACAGTCGCCTCTGTTTCTGTGTTCACCGTGTCCAGCCCAGATCCAACCCCCCCTCCCTAAACCAAGTAAAGCACTTAGGAACTAATTAGGCCCATTAAACAGATAGGCAGCATTTCCTTTCCTTTGTTTGTCCTGTCAAGTGAAGTGTGAGAGCTTAGTCACCTTCTTTCTTTCTATTGCCTTTTACTGTGTTTACCTAAAGCAGCCATTTTCTCAATCCCTCTCCTCGTCTATGCTTTGCTTTCAGCCCCTCACTACCTTTTTTTCTCCATCTTTTGCAAGCACATGTTGAAGTATATTTTATGTCGAAATGAGGACAGAATCATAAAAGAAACACGTTTGGGTTGAATTCATATGATTTGCTACAGAGCTACGGTTTTCCTGGATGTCTTTGATGTTTTAATTAGCATACCCTCAGGACAATGGCATTTTATAGGTAGCAATAAAATGACTTACATATTTTTTATGTGTAACACAACCAATTAGTCATGACATTTCAGACATTTTTTAATAAAGTTCAAACACATTTATAGACTCTGAAACAAAAGCGAGCACATTAAAAAATATTTGTAATTTTTTTATATATAAAAAATATAAATATTTATTATAAATATAAATAGCATTTTTGTCTTTTAAATATTGTTTTTATCGGACTGTTTTTGGCCATATGGTGCCAATGTTCGGTGACTTAGCCCATTTAAATTAAGTCAAATCCTTCAAATCAATATTATATGTTTTTGTTTTGGTAAATGCATGTCTTACAAGGTAAATACATTTTTCTATAAAGTCTATACAATACGTATTATTTAGATTTTAAGATTTACATGATTTCATTATATTTGTGAAATTGCATGTTGAATTATAAATTAATGTTTTTATTTGGTATATCAGGCACTGAAGTCAGAATTTCACTTTCCCCATTTAAATCAATATGCCAAGACATCAGTTTTAAAACTTTAGGCCGGATATTCTGAGCAAGTACGCAGACACGCTAGCTTGGCCAACACATTCTTGAATTCCGTACCAAACCTCAGCACTCAATGGTGCGATAGAGTTACTTTCACGTCTGTGCCATTAAACCGGATGTGTCATTAACTAACTATAAACATGTTTATGCAATGTTCTCTTGTTGCTTCCCAATGACAGTTATTGACCTTGTGCCCCTTGTGGCAACACTAAGAATGCAACTCACACTTGACTTATAAATTGCTCTGACTCATTTCAGAAGGCTACAATGTGTGAAATCGAGCTGCCACTGCTAGAAATGTGTGTGTTCATATACATTTATCTCTGTTTTCCTGAATATATTGGCTCTAAACAAGCAAACAACATTCTCGGGGTCAATTTTCTTCTTGGAAGATCTGTGTGTTTCTTGAGTTCTAGGTTTCATGGATTACCAAATTCGTTGAATTGTAAAGTAGCAATTCTAATTTAGCCTCGATTGAAGTTATAAGGTTATATGGAACTGCAAGCTTTTTATTTTTAACTCTTTCCCCGCCGTTGACAGAAATGTCTGTCATTTGTGAGACAATGGTTTACCATCATTGACCGAATTGTCCAGCCGAATAGTACAGAATAGTATAAATGGTACAGAATCTCCTGATAAAAACCCAGGTGAAGAAAAAGGAGATAGATAAGCAATAGCATATGTAAGCAGATGCATATGTAAAATAACCTGATCGTCATCAAAATTAAGCATATAAATCAAAACGGCCTAATGTTACTGAATGATTTGTCGACCCAGGACGAGCTGTAGGACTGTGCAAGCTTTGGGGGGGTCGATGGACTCGATCTACTCCATCTGTGTTTTAATCATCTTTCTAAATCCGATCTGAATGTAGTCTTTGACAAAAACGGCAGCTTTTTTAATCAGCTTTTTGGTCGAAACATCCATTTTTTTAACGAAATTTACTCTAATTCAAGTGTTGATTAAAAAAAAGAATGCATTGAGCTAGAATAAACTTTTTTATATTTGGTTTGAAAGCAGAGGGTCTGTTCTTTCTTTTGACTGATTGAATGTTGAGATAATCATACAACAAAATATTCTGGTGGCCATGTACAATTTTTGAAATTGAAAAAAAAAAAATGCTGCTGGTAGCTAGCAAATATTTAAAAAAATGCTGGCGGGGGAAAAGTTATGATTCAAGTATGAATTCAAATACTCCCACAAAGAGTTTTTGTCTTGGAAAGACTTTAGAACATTCCACAGATGAGTATGAAGGACACAAAAAATGAGGTATATGTGTTTAACAGGGAGACTGGACACTGACTTAACTTCCACTCTAACGTCAAAAAGCTCAAGACCTCTGGTTGACTTCCTGGTTAGGGAGATGGGGAAAAGGGCGAAGAAAGCATGAGGGAAAGAAAGTGAGAGAGAGTGAGGGGAAAAAGTTGCCTCAGATATTTTGGGATACAATTACCTTCAATCAAAGCACTGAGAGACCCGAGACTGCCACGTGACGTGGTTTGTCCATCCAACATGGATGCTTGTGAACGTGTGTTTGCTTGAGAATCAACACACCAGAGCTCAATTAACAGTTAAACTGCCAGTGAAGCAAAACAGATGCAAGCTCAGCGGAGGGTCGAAATGCGACCAGAGTGTGATCATTTCACACACCCCTGTTGTTTCTCCATCTCACTGTGCAAATGACTGACACTTATCAATTCCAATGTCCCAGACAGAGACTGAGTTCACAAAGCTGTGGAATCAGACGAGCCTCCTGCGCTGTCAACACGCTTTAGGCTTCCCAGAAATCTGCCCGTTTACTCATTTTATAAGACCCTTGTATCTTGCCAGCCGGCATGAATTTTAAGAGACTCTGTGGGAAATTACGTAAAATACTCAAGAAGGAAAATAAGACAGCGGCCAAATTGTACAGAAGTTTGCTTTGCTGAAATAAGGGAAAATCTATTTGTTAATGCTAAACATTTAGGTATGTAATTTGTCAGAGGGCCTCGTTTACGAAATATTTACTTTAGACAAATGAGCTTTTCAACTTCTTACACAGCCAACAGATGGTTTATCAGTTGCACTGGAACCGAGGACCTTGAAGGTGCTCTAAATTTATGTTGTTTATGTTTCACAGGCTCTTTTCTCAAACAGCTAGTATGATAGTGGTGTTTATACTGCCACCTATTGGCATGGAGGCGGCAGTGCACAAAATCAAAGGTTCTCAGATACAGCTATTATTATTAAACAACCACAGGCACATTTCTCACCCATTATTCATTTATGCTACACCTTCAAATGTTATCTGACCTCAACATGGTGGTCAGACCACCGTTATATGGAAGAAAAAACTGAAGAAGTTTTAGTGCTCCTTGTGCTTGATGTATAAATTGCTTTGACCCATTTCAGAAGGCTACAATGTTTGAAATCGAGCTGGCACTACTCGAAAATTGTGTCCATGTATGTGGAAAAAACGGAAGTAGAGTAAATTAGTTTAAACGTTGAAAAGTATTTTTGATCGCATTTTAGGGTTCATTTCTTACTATTAACTATAACTATGACATTTGCCTCGATAAACTCCTTATTGCTGCTCATTAATAGTTAGTAAGGTAGTTGTCAAGTTTTGGTATGGGGGGGATCAAGCATGTAGAATATGGTCATGCAGAATATGTGCTTTATTGGTCCCTAAACTAAAGTGTTACCGTATTTTTATTACAGTATATAACCTCCAGGTGACACAACCCTGGGGTTTGTCAAAAACAGTTTATAATTGACCTCTCCTTTTTCTTCTGGGCAGTTATTTTGGTGGCTTTGGTATCCTGCTGATTTTTTGTTGTTATGGTAAGGGCCATTTAGACTGAAAAGACTCTGGTTGTGTTTACTGCAGATTTATCTCCAGGTTGATTGCCTTCTGTACCTGAGGTCAAAGGTCAGCTGTAGCTCTTCAACCAGCCGCTGTTGTTAAGGCATATCTGATGTTGCCCTATGGGAATGATTTTCCCAGCTGTGAAACAGGAGTGCGAGTGCCCACTTTGTTTGTGTGTTGGGGGAACCGATAGGAGCGATCAAACATGTAGAGGCCAGAGAAGCGGGGAGGGTTTAATCATCTACAACTCCTTAGCCATCATACCTTCCCCCAAGCAGAGCCCCAGTTGGTTTGCTCATCTTGCTGTGAAGCATCCGTTTGATGTCCTCAAGATAAACAGGGTTATTTACAGTGCCGAAGGCTTGTACTGAGGGGCCCTTTCTGGGTTGTCAAGCAGAGGTGTGTGTGTAAACGTGGGACAGTGTCAGAACCTTGTTCTCAATTGGCATGGTCAGGGTAGACTAGTTACATATACACATGATCCATCAATGCTGACCTCAACTTGCCCTGTTGACCACAAGATGCTTTGTAGACTACATTTCCTTTTCATTTATAGAATAATGAAAGGGCGGTGTAATGACTGGATAGTATTTAGTATGATCTCCCCTTTAATCAGGATGCTCTGCAAATTAGAGCAAACCTCAAATAAGCTCCGTAACACAACCACACACTATGAGCAACCCCTATGACAGTAAAGTGTAGTCTGACTACAGTTATGGTTTTCAGAGAGTATACAAATATTAAAATAAATCATAGACACCTGTGTTGTCTACTTAGTATTTTAAGATTGTTTCGCTTTATGCCTGGTCTTTAACATCCCTTTTTCTCCAGCATGATGCTAGTGATAGAGACGTTTCCACCAAGAGGTTGTCCTGTTCGGGGAAAATAGGTTCTGCAGTCTGCACCTTTTAAAGGGATTCACCTTAAAAGTTTATCTGCTTACAAAAATGGACATCCAAGATGTAGGTGTTTTTTCTTCTTCTTCAGTAGAACACAAATTAAGATTGTTAACTCCAACAATTCTTAATTACAATGAGACCCCATTGACATGCATTATATGAGCAACGGTTGGAGTTAAACATCTTAATTTGTGTTCTACTGAAGAAAAAAACACACCTACATCTTGGATGCCCTGGGGAAATCCAATATTCATTTTTGGGTGAACTATCCCTTTAAAGCAGGTATTAAAAGTGGAACCAGTGATGGCAGAGGCCAGAATTGGGGCCGGATAATGTCCTGACAAATAGAGTTGTCCCGATTCCGATACTATCAAATATTTCACCAATACCACAACAAATTCTGGCATTGTTGTTCTGAGAGTAGATTTAGCTACGCCTCTGTTATAATAATATGACTCTACTACTACTAATAATAATGCCTAGATGGTTGCTTATTTTCAGTTGTTTTGTTGTAAAGTGTTATTTTCTGATTCATTTTTGTTTTATATTCCTAGATTGTTTACAAAGGCTATATATATATATATATATATATATATATATATATATATATATATATATATATATATATATATATATATATATATATATGTAATTTTACTATTATTTGCATTGTAAAACAACAAATCAACAAAGTGATACTAGACAAACAAATATTTTATTTCCCCGTTGTTTAAGATAAAATATACATGAATGATTAAAATCAATTAATTTTATTTGTTTTATATTTGTTTTAATTTCCACCATTACATGAGAGTAAGCCTATCATTTTAGCTGAACTAAATTACTCTGTATTTTAAAATATGTACTTAAACCTAGGAATAAAACCAAGAAGTTAGGTCGATCCGTTATGTCATCATTCGGTTCTCTAGACTAAGTCAGGGGCCTGCCGGCTGAAACTGTGAATGCTTGAAGATAAAATCAAGCATGTTTACAGGCTCCAAACCTATATTTACTGTACCCCTGCCCAACCAATGCCTCAGGGGAAGAGAAGGGGATTTAAGCTTAGTCTTTCACAGTCACCGATGAGCTAGTGTGGGGATTGTGTTATCAACTAACCAAAGTGCACTATAGTAATCCAGGATTAGAGCACAAAGTGACTGTGTGCATGTGTGTTGCGGCTTTCTTTTTATGTGCCAGCCCGCTAGATCCCCATGTTTGCCTTCTATCAGTTACAGCTCATACTGTGGCAGGAACCTGGTAATTGATCTTAATCCAGAACTCAAGGTAAAGATGGAAAATCAGACTCAGAGTTTGCTACACTGTGGACCAGAGCATGTGATTGAAGCTGAGTGTTGTGACGCTCCTCTCAATATTCCTATGGATAACAGTTATGATCTTTGTGGCTTAAGTTTAAAGCAACATATTGTATAAAGTGATATAAATATATGTGTTGGGACCTGACTGGAGTGCTGAATAGCAGAGCTTATACAAATATATCCACATCGCTATGATCAGATGCTTTTTTAACTGCTGTTTTCTCACTGCTGATCGCTGTTATTTTTGTAATGCGTTTATTTTTTCATCGAGAGGAAAGCATGCAGCAAATATTTACAAATTCATCTAAATGTCGAAATTAGCAGTGTTAAAGGTGTGGGATGTTCACTAACAGTTTAATGCTGCAAAGGTATTTTATAGGTATACTAAGCAAAGAATGAAAAATAACTCCAGTGGAAATATTGCCACTCCGCTCCTGCTCACATACTCTGCTTTGGACACAGTTTATGAATTTAGGAAATTTTTTAGTAGCATAGTTTTTACTATAGTAACATTAAAGGTGCCACTTGTGATTTCTGCACTAGTGGCATTAATTGGAAATGGTGGATGATGGCAATTCTTTCCTAATTAATCTTATAGCCCTGGTACAGGATGGATTGATTTTTGTTTTGTCGCTTGCCATATTAAACATGACAAATCATTTATAGGAGTGTTTCATTGCAACGTCTTAATGCTCCATTCTTGGAAGGCAGAGAAGCAACTCAGCACCTTTGTCTTATAGCATCTGATGCCATCATTTTGACAGACTGTTGAAAATGTTTGGCTAGGGTTCATGAGTGTACGTGCCATGGGAACGGAATGGACGCAAGAGACATGATAGATACACAAACACCTGCAGTTTTATTTCCAGCCATACTACACACACACACACACACACACACACACACACACACACACACACACACACACACACACACACACACACACACACATGTTTGTTTTTGTGAATTGTGGGGACATTCCATAGGCGTAATGTGTTTTATACTGTACAAACCGTATTGTCTATCCCCTTACACTGCCCCTACCCCTAAACCTACCCATCACAGGAAACATTCTGCATTTTTACTTTTTCAAAAAAACTCCTCCTGTGTGATTTATAAGCATTTTGAAAAGTGGGGACATGGGGTAATGTCCTGATATGTCACCATTTTCTGTAATACCTGTGTCATACACATGTTATTATACACATTTTTGTCCTGATATGTCACAAAAACAAGCACACACACACACACACACACACACACACACACACACACACACACACACACACACACACACACACACACACACACACACATAAACACTCATACACACTTGCAATGTTTTAATGTCACTCTCAATGTGTTTTTCTTTTCTGATGGACGAAGTGATCTTCATGGACATATAAATAGTTCCCCCCATAATCAGTGTTGATTAATGTTCCAAACTGCTATAATGTTATTTTCTTTGAGCAAAAATAGAATTTTATGAAAGAATCATTATGCTTTTGCCGTCAAGCTTCAGAAATACAAAAACACCCCATAAAAGAATCACAAAAATAGAAGCAGTGTTGATTATTTGGTGTCAATGAAACTGATGAACGATTGAGTGAATAATAAATGTATGCACTTTTGGGGCTTTTTAAAAATAATTTTGTCTTTTTTGGAGTGTAACAATTTCTGGTCACTTTGAACTGTAAAGAAAGAGGCATTATGGTTTTGGAACATTCAAATTTTTGGACATTTTTTTTACTTTTTAAAGCCTGACATGAAATAATAGTCCCAAAATGGTTTCTTTATTTAAATGCATTTTATTGAGCATTCATCTACACACCAAGAGAGGAAAAAAACTAAGTATCAGACTATGGAATATACAGAATATACAGAATATGGTGTTCATACTTAACAAAAGAACTAAACAGAAAACACCTCAGATCTATTTAGAAGCCCGAACTAAGCAAAAATATTCAATTTCTATGTAAAGCGCTTTGAGTGCCTAGAAAAGCGCTATATAAATGTAATGAATTATTATTTATTATTAATTTGGTGCATGCTGCTGATATCTTATGAAAAAAGTAAGATACAATTCTGATTATATTTTTTGTTATACTCACATAAAAAATAAATATATATATATATATTTTTTTATGTGATGTATGGATAATCACATAAACCCAAGTTGCTTAAAGGGATAGTTCACCCAAAAATGAAAAAGTGATGTTCATCTGCTTACCCCCAGGGCATCCAAGATGTAGGTGTGTTTGTTTCTTCAGTAGAACACAAATTAAGATTTTTAAATCCAACTTTTGCTCTATAATGCATGTCAATGGGATTTATTTTCTATAAGAGCCACTATGAGGGTAAAAAACACATACATACAAATCCATATTAAACCCTGTGGCTTGTGATGATACACTGATGTCTTAAAACATGAAAAAACATGCCTCATCTATGATCGCGCCAGATTTTGACCTTCTCCAGCAGAAGTAATGGGGTTGGGAATACTAGATGAGATTCGCTTGCTCTTAGGTAAAACATTTGTTCATGTTTTAAGACATCATCACAAGCCACCGGGTTTAATATGGATTTATATGTATGTGTTTATAGGAAAAAAAAACATTGACATGCATTTTACAGCAACTGTTTTTAAACTTCTTTTTTGTGTTCTACTGAAGAAACAAACACACATCTTGGATGCCCTGGGGAGTAAGCAGATAAACATCTATTTTTTTATTTTTGGGTGAACTATCCCTTTAAGTCCAGTAAGTATTCATCTTCATATATTACAATGTTTACATTATAAAAATCTATACAGCTCAAATCATAGCAAAATATCCCCCCCAAAAACTTATCACAACTTGAAGGTGGACAGTTTTAGAATTATACAAAAAGGCTTGGTAATAAGTCTAAACTATTAATTCGATGACAAAAAGCATGTAGTAGATTCGATTTTTCAGCAAAGTACTGATCATGTAGATAATTTAGAGGTCTTAGAAATTGTGTATCAATTCATACAGTAGGCTTTACTGAGTTAAAAATCAAACCACTCGCATTCAGTCGTTCTGCTAAAATGACAGTGTCAACACACATTTACCTTCTCCGCCAGTCTGCTGTGTTTATAATCAAGTGACTTCCGAGAGTCTGCCCGCTCTCATGAACTCTTATTCCTGAAGACTAAACATTGCTGTCTTTGTTAGAAGTCGGTGAATTTGCAGTCATGGCTGACACCTCCACCTCTCGCTGTCTCTGTGTGATTAGTGGTGTGTGTTAAGAAGGATTTCCCCACGTGGGAGGCCCAGACGATGGATTGGGGAGGACTCCGCTGAGAGCCAGCGGTGGGCCCGTGCGCTTGAGCAGAATATGTTGGCGTCCCATCTAACCTGCTTTGTGAGGTGCTGTAGGTAGAGAGTGCAGAGCAGCCGGTCAGCAGTGGTGGTATTTGGTTCAGAGTTCTGCATGGCTGATCAGAGGGACCGAGAATAAGAATAGGGCACGATGTGAACAGGGGCCCACATTGTTCTGTGCATAACAGGCCAACAGCAGATGGTGGATGAGCCAATATGGCTTACATACACCCACATGTTGACATGAGTGTGCTGGACGTCACATATATTGAATATATTGTCATGCTGCCTGCAGGAATCCAGAACCTGCAACTGAGCAAGACTTGCCGGGAGCCTTTCGCTGTTAGATGTTTTTATTGGATTACGTGTTTCACACTACGCACTTTCAGTGCTTTGAAGTTTGATTTTTCCTGGACTTCATTTACTAGGGCTTAAAATAGAGCCATTCATTCTCAGGATGTTGTATTTGAATAAAATGTCAATTCCCATCTGTTCCTTAGGGATGGATTTAAAGGGATAGTTTACAAAAAAAATTAAAGTCTGTCTGTCTCACGTCCTTCCAAACCTCTAAGAATTGGTTCTGTGAAGCACAGAAAGAACGGTTACACCACTCTATTCCAAACAATGAATGTAATTATGACTTTTGAGCTCCAGAAAAGAACCATGAAAGTAGACAATAACATTTGTACAGTGTCACAAATCTTTCAAAGACCTATAATAGCTTTGTGTATTGATTTAACTTCTCTGAGTCTCTGATGTCTAACCTGGTGTGACATGTCTTGATATGTCATATTTGAATGAATGCAAAGTTTTATGGGCAGCTGTTGAGGTATAGTTATAGTTTTTTTTAGGGATGCACATGATCTATATTTAGATATTGGCTGATAATTTAAAATGTATTGTTATAGTATTATATTAGATATTTAATCGTGCATTATAATTGTTCTGTATTTAAAATGTAGGTATAATTCTAAAAACTCTAAAAGAAATGTATTACATTATCATAATAAATGTAAATTTCTTATTTCCACATTCTTAAAGGGGTCATATGATGTGATTTTTTTGTTTTATTTTCTCTTTAGTGTGTTATACTATAGCTGTTCGTGTGTGTATAATATCTGCAGTTACAAAGCTCTCAAACCTATATATATATATATATATATATATATATATATATATATATATATATATATATATATATATATATATATATATATATATATATATATATGTGAGGCTGAGCCTTATCTTTTACAAATATATTTATTTATATATACACACAAAAAATATTCTTTGTAAAAGTTATGGCTCAGCCTCACCTTCCTAAAACGCTTCGTTCAGACACACCCCTGCACCTCTATGTCAGTATGTGGGGAAAGAGTTTCATAACACCGCCCAAATGTATACACAGCGGGGGAAAAAGCGTAACTTTTATTTTCACTGTAATATTGTAAGGTTATTGCAGGTTCCGGTTCTGACGCAACACCCCAAAAACTCCGGTTTTACTGTCCATACGACACCACTGCAACCAGAGTTTGTAAAAATGTTCACCCTGGCAGGAGTTTTCAAAAAAGTTTGGTTTCAGTGTCCGGACACTGCGTTTACGTGTGGACAGACGGCCAAACCGCATAGAAAAAGATGTGGTTTTAAAAACACCCCTGTTCGCGTGGACATGGCCTAAGAGAACTGTTGTGTTATGTTACGATCTTTCAGTTACGAACTCTGCAGGACAACATCTGTCACTGGATACAGCCAGTGCATATATCACATTCACACATCTCATGGCCAAGAATTCAGGCGCAATTTAGCCATTAGGATGGTGGCGAGGCAGCGGGTTACTTGTTTTCTGTGAAGAGCTTTCTGACTTCCTCTGCTGGTGAAATGCCTGAAGGGCAAACATAAAGTGGGCCCCCTTCGCAAGCTGGCCTATTCCTCTCCACCGAATATGAGAGTCTCCATATGCTTAACTCTGAGGAGCTCTAGACAAACAAGGCCTGTTCCCTGTTTATTTGTGTTGTGTAATGATTTTTTGAGTGTGTGCATACATGTATGTGTATGTAGAAGAGTTCACAGTGCTGGGGTCAAAGCGTTTTTCTCACTGTGATATAGACACCTAAAGCCTCTTAAATGAAAAACTTTGTGTTATAAGGATAGATTAGTCAAGTCTAGAAGGCCTTTATGCTGATAAAAACATAATGTTGTGTGAAGCAGATTTTTGCAAATGGAGGTCTTGGAAGTTTGTTGAGAGAATTTTGATTCATTTAACAATTTAGCTTTTTGTCTGGCTCTATTAATTTGTTCAAACAAATTAAGCTACGATTTTACAATAAAGTCCCATTAATAATGCATAAAATAACATTGACTAACAATCATAATGAAATAATATTAACAGATACAGCTGTTGATTTTAATAGTGTATTAGTAAATGTTGAAATTAACATTAACGAAGATGAATAAATGCTTTAGATGTATTTTTTAGTGTTAGTTCACATTAATGAAATAATACAGTTAACCCTTACGTTGTAGTTTGGTCATTAACCTGGATAGGGCTTTATTTTTCCCTGAAAATGCTAGTTATCAAATTGGACTAAAACGTATTGAATTTCTCACACAGCATATTACAATTCAATCCCCCAATTTCACTCATAAACTGCTGCTGATGAGTTCAGATCAATGAGACCTGCGATCAATCAGTTTCAAAGAGAAATACAAAACCTGTGCTGATTGAAAGAAAACAAGCTGACAAAAAGATTGAATACAATATTTGTTGACAATATAGAATAATGGGAGATATATAAGCAATTTAAAAGTCTGATCGTTTTTGACCCGGAACACCAAATTAGGTAAAGGATTTCAAGACTGTGTACAAATGGAACTTTATCATACAGTGTTACACAATTTAAAATGTGATGTATTCCTATAACCAGAATATGCCTCTTCTGTGATTAGCATGTATTATCCTGAATTACCATAAAGTAAAAAAAAAATAGGGTGATACAAGATTAAAAAGACCCCTGTAGACCCTCATTACTGTGCACCAATTCAGAAAGTCTCTTAAAATCTCAGGCAATTTCATATTTTTGGTTAGTTTAGGTTGTAATGTGGTTCAATTTTTCCCCAAAACTTGAGATTTTTACATGCTATATTTTGAAAATAATTTTAAAAAAAAAAAACGATTTACCAAAGGCGTGAACTGTAACTCGATAAACTTGATTGGCTCTTTTGGAATGTTGAATTTCATTCCATCATCTTTTCACCCACTACACACTGCCTCTGTGTCTGCTGTAGCGTTGGCACTGTTACCAGCACCGGCACCGGCTCCAGGTCTGGTGGACAGAGGACGTCCTGGCCAGTTGTGCAGGCAGGGATGGTTTATGCCTTTGGTGAGACGACGTGTTTGGGTTTCAGGGTCAGGGTGGCACGCGGTGGTGTAGGGTGACTGCTCGGCCAGCTGAGCAGTGAATAGCGTCTGTACTTTGCCGGAGCTTCCAGTGGGTCTGATGAGCAGATGGACAGAAGGTAGTCTAGAAACATCACTGATCCTGGACGAGCAAAAAGAGGAAAATAAGAAAAAAGAAAAAGATGGGGTTCATAGGGTTGAGGTGTGTTTGTGTGTGTTGTTGGAACGCGTTCTGGGAAATAGCAGCGTGCGTGTGTTCTTGCAGCATGTGACAGGAACTGAGCTGAATCAAGCCTCTCCAAAGCACAGTACATCTCAGACTAAGTACTTCCCCTGCTTGAGATCTCCATGGCGATGTTACATATGTAAATCAAATAAACACACATGCATATACACACATACGTTCTTATATCACGCTTGAATACAATACTACATTCATCATTTTAATTGGATTTGATGTTTTTTTCTGCATAAAATCTTAAAGGAATAGTTCAAGCAAAAAAGGTTCCGTCAGTATGACTTTTTCCATGCATAAAAAAGTATATTCACCCAATTTGTTGTAATTGCCTGCAATAATGGCTCTGGACCTTTTGGGCTCAACATTAAAGCACTGTCAAATTATCATAAAAGTATTCCAAAAGTAGCAGTTCACACCAATTTGGGAAACTATAGAGATAACTATAAAGTTGTAATAATCATTATAATTCTGTTAGGGATTCCTCACCAAAATGCCACAGCGATACAGAGGAACGAAGTTTTTCCAGCTGATGAATCATTACACATTGACAGTCAATCAGAATCCCACCCACTTTAAAGACAGCAACATTTACAGTGACAGAAGACTAAAATGCAGAATTCACTTGTAATTAACAGAACATTGTTATCATTGGTCTGTACACTAATGTAGTTACTGTTATAGTTATCTTTAGAGATTTCTTGCTGTGAATGGCCTAAAGAAAAAACGTATTCCAAGTTTGTCTAATACTAGCCTGACAAACCAGACCCACATCAAGATGTTTGGTCTGGAAACTCACCATTGACAGGGCTCAATCCGAGGGGCGGATAAACGGTTGTCTTTCAAACTCCCTCTGCACGCGATAGGATAGCGCTACACCAACCAGAGCAACGAAGGTGAAACAGAGCTTGTTGATAGATTAAACTTTCGCCGTATCTGGTCGGCAAAACTCCGAACACATCTTCTCTTCTTAAGAACGACTTCAGTGCCGTTCGTTGTTCTTTTCTCAGAGAAAAGCTTGCCAGTTTCTGTGTTTACTAGAAGCACGCAAACGCAACTCGGCCGTCGTCATTATGGCTCCACCCACCGACTCTATACACGATGTGATTGGCCCGGCAAGAGTTTGGCGATTACAGCTCAGAAGGGTATTGAGAGTTGCTAGATGACACTCATGGGCAGATTAGATTTGCTGCTGCTAGGGTGCGTCTAGATTTCTAGGCTAGTCTAATACCTTTGTGTGAGAACATTTGTGTTGATATGAACTGAAAATCTTGCCCTACTCATTAAGCCACTGGCATCACTTTCATTCTATTAAAAACAGTATCATACTATATTCAGTATTCACTTTTTAAAAAAAATCAACTTCTTCCATGAAGGAAAAAAGTCACAACATTAGAGTGAGTAAATGATGACCATTTTTCAATAACCAAGAAGGATTTGAAGAGAGGTGCGCCTTTGGAAAATCTAAGTTGCTGCGTTCCCACCTGACTGACGAAATTACTTTACTTTTCTTTTTATAACCTCAAAATGAATTTCCAGCATCCATCACATGCTCTGTAACAGCTTTCTTTAGTATGTCAGTGCTCTGAAATTCACATGTAAGCAACACAGAGCAGCCTTTCCAACGGTTATCCATGCAAATATATCTACCATGGTATAATAGGCGTAGCTAATGTTACAAAAGCTTAAGATCATAAGCACATTTACATTTACATTTACATTTAATCATTTAGCAGACGCTTTTATCCAAAGCGACTTACAAAAAAGGGGAGAGTAATAGAAGCAACGAAACAGACAAGGCCAAAAACCTGTAAGAGCTGTAAGAAATCTCAATTAATTAGCACAATACACAATTTTTTTTTTTTTTTTTTTTTTTTTTTTTATAGACATCTACAACAAAAACTCACGTACGCAAAATGCCGAGCACTCGGAAAAGCA
This sequence comes from Pseudorasbora parva, assembly GCF_024679245.1. NCBI lineage: Eukaryota > Metazoa > Chordata > Actinopteri > Cypriniformes > Gobionidae > Pseudorasbora > Pseudorasbora parva. Next base: position 9,069,783 of record NC_090188.1, on the reverse strand, counting down.
CAAGTTCGTTAATACATTTTGGATTTAAAAAGATATCCCCAAGAAATAGACAAGAATAAATCCTGGTGTCCTTCATGATTCATATTCTTTTCAACAATAAAGCACTTGAACGCGATTCTTCATTTCTCACTATTAAATGAATTCCTAATTACTGCTTGTGATGTTTGTGACACAAAACAGATTGTGACAGTGCAGGACAAAGATTCTGCTTTTGTGCCCCTGAATATTATTTTGAGGCGTACAGTAATAGAGAAGGGTGTTGAAAAGTTCTCTGTGTCCTCGTCAACAGGCCATAACTTTGCCATAAAAAACCGAGCACACCACGGCAACAATTTACAAGCACACTACACAGGCCTCATGTTTGATTATTTGGGTTTTTGCTTCAGTTTAGTCTCATTTCAGTTTGGTTCCCAAATGTAAATCGTAGATAAATGGGATTTACAACACCACACTTACCAGCTTTGGGTTTGGGGAATAGAGGAATGTCGGTATTTCAGTCACTCCTGACTCATTGGATGCTGCTCCGTGTTTGTGGCGGTGCCTGTTTCTCTCATTTGAGTTCGAAACATATTACGGAAACACAATCCTTTGTGATTTCTCCGTTTTATTCCGGTTTATTCTTTGTTCGGACATGTCATCCTTCACCAAGACTAGGTTTATTTTGACATCCTGTTTGGTTTATAGATTTGTACATATTGCTGATTGGGGAGCAAACTTGAGGTTGCTATTAGAAGCCAAGTGGTGTACAGTTGCCCCAAACCTTTTTAGATGTTTTTTTGCATCTGTTTAGTGTTTTATTTTTTGTATCACTTTAAAGTACACATACATTACCAATTTGGAAAGTACTCCACTTCCTTTGTGGCACACATGGAATTCAGATCAGGGGAAAAAACGTAAATCGGGGGAACTACGCTTATCACAAAAATGCATTGTACCATGGAAAGTTACATTAAGTTGATCTTTTTTTACCCCCCAGTTCAGGACCGGAAAGCATTCTTTTATTAATTTAGCAGATATACTGTAATTACCCATTAGATAAGAATTGAGTTTGAACTATCAACAATTTCTAAAAGGTTACATTTACTTTTCTCTCATAAATAATCTCATAAAAAAACACATTCCAATGGTTTTTACTGATTTCCTTTAGCTGCATGCCTATAGAATAATGAAGAGGACATGGAAATGTAACTAGTATTTTAATTACATTTTCCCCCTGTAAATTTCCAGTAATTGTTTTTACCAGTGGGAAACTGGGACTTCTAGATATATCTGAGCTGCCAAATTGGCTGACAGAAGATACCAGTAAACCTCAGTGTATGGTTAGTTATTTCAATTTCAGGGATTTATTTCAAAAATAAAAAGGAAAGCTTATAGTTCTTAGGTCACCCTTTGCATTTTGTGTTAACTAATTATTTGTTTGATACCATTAATAGAAATTAATTGTTTATATAGCTTAGCTACATTTTCAATATACATACTGTATATCCTTAATATAATTATTTTATTTCCCGAGTTCACACAAATAATCCGTTCACACTTAAGTCAGATGGAGTAAAGTATGCGTATTTAATGTGCTGTCCAAGGACAGGGCCCCGAGCTCAGTTTTTTGTCCCAACCCAGAGTACTCCCCACATATATCTGGTTAGGATAGTAACCAGGTGAGTGTGAGGGTCGTGGAGGGATGCTGAAAAACTGTCGAGGAACATTGGTGAGTTGACTGGGTATTTATATAATCCTCCACTTGTGCGGATGGAGTAGACATGTTGATTACTGATTGCTGACAGCTGGTTGGAATGACATGATAATTGGATAGATCATTTGAATGTGTTCCTCCCGAACTTTGTTAATCATATTTTATTGGCATCTATGGTTCCATGAAGAATCTGTAATGTCCATGGACACTTTTTATTGCAGAAAAGCTTGTTTATAATAGAAAAAAGTTTATTAGATCATTCAATTTTTTTTTTTAGAACTGTTATGAACTAGAAGGTTCTTTGCCAAACACAAAATGGTTCACTGTGAAAACCTTCTTTTGGAACCTTTATTTTTAAAAGTGTACTTCCATATTTAAATAGTTTCCAACTTGAATGCATGACAAGTCTGAATAATGACTTGGCAATTCATATGTTTTCCGGGTGCACTTAAAGGCAGCATAATTCCATGTTTTCTTATACCACATTATTGTTGCTCTCATCAACTCAGCATTAAACTTCTCCAAGTCCTCATTACCATCACGTTATTATTATTATTATTAAAATGCCATGATATTTCCATGATTGTAGCCTTATTTCAGGCATGGTAGAAATATATAGGTCTCTACCTGACATTAGCCCTGTTAGCAAAGCCAGTGCATGGGTATTTTAACATGTTTTTAGCTGTGTAATGTTTATTTCAACAGTTCTGCTTTTGTAATCAGCCGACAGGCTGCATTTATTTGATGGCCACTTTTGACACACAAGCCACGATGTGTGTTGAGAGCCGCTGGCCAAACGCCAGCCCTGTAACACATATGGTAAAGACATTGAGCTGCTCCCTGTTTATTTCAGCAATGCCACTGAAATCTCCTTGTCAGGCTTCTGTTTTAATAACTCTTGGCATGGGATGCCTTTTTACCCTCAGTAACCCAATATCGGCGGACGCCGGCTCTCTGAGCTCTCATCGCACTTCATTTTTTCGCTCTTGGCCGCAGCGTGAATGGGAGCGGTAAAACTCTGCGAGGAGGTCCTATGGGAGTTCAGCAGTCTGCAGTTTTTCGCTTAACCAATGTGACAAAGCTCAATAACGAATTTGTCTGCCTCGAGTCTTGTGAGAAAACTGACTCCATGTTGGGGGAAACCTCCCTTATTTAAGTCTGTCTTTAAATGTCTTTTTAAGAATGTGTGGTAAGTAGAAAAGCTATACTGAATGATTGGTATTTATGAAAGGAAATTGTGCTGTCCTTTTGCAATCATGATGTCCACATTAATAGATGTGTTGTTTCTTCATTTTGATGAATAGTGTTCTTTCCCTTTAAAGCAAGTGTACTTTACTGCAAGGTCAGATCTTTTTTCAAAACACACACCAGTCTTGCCCTTTTAACAGCATTTTCATATAGTTGTTGCATTCAAAGCTCCCAAAGGTCAAAGGTGGACTCGCAAGCGTATGCATCGCAATTACAATTGTCAAGGCAAAAGCATAAAACATCCCTTAAGCTTCCTCTAAAGTGTCAGATTTTCTTTTCACCAGGAGTAAAGGTGTTGGTTTAACCCTACCCTGATGGCCATTTGTCTTTCAAAAGTAACATGTTTGTTGCGTTGGAGGATATGGGCAGGGTCGTGCAGAGAGTTCCTCAGAGGCAGGGGGCTCAAATGTAATCATCACTATAGTCATCTTTTACTAGAAGTCCATTTTGTGTCACCATATTGACCAGCCTACATTTCATGTAAAGGTCTATAGATGGCAACTTGATTGAACCAACTCTGATAGTTTCCTCAAACGGTGAATCATATGCAGTACATAAATAAGAGTAAATTGAACACTACTTACCATTATCGTGACTTCTTTTACCGCATGGTTTTGCAGACTGCTTTGTGGTCAGTTCACATTCAATTTTTAAGCAACACAATTCAATTAATTGAAACAAACTCCAGATCCAAACGCAAATTTATGGCTATTCGGACTGTAAGTCTTTTTAACTATTTCATTTTTGTAAAAAAAAAAAACAGACATTGGCTAGTAGTTTTTAAACGACTTATGAATAAGGCCAAGAATATACCTATATAGGAATATACTGCATATATGTTATGCAGATCTCTTTTGCTTTTGTATATGCAGCTACTGACATAAACTCCTAGTCATATTAAATGCATTTTGTTTAATTGACCGTAACATTATTGTTGATAATAATTCAGAGGGCCACTTTTGATTCATTTTGAAAAAGGGCAGGGGATTTATTTATAAGTTATACGTTTGTTTCCCTCTTTTGGAGATATAACCATTTTATTGTATGTGTACAAAATGTAGATGTTTTAAGACCAGTCAAATCCTACACCTACCGTCTGCATCAACAGGGGACGACATGATCACAAAAACAACAGCCAGTTATCCAAATATGGCTGCCACTCTTTATCTGTCTTAAAGAAAATCATGACTTTTGGGTGGATATCATGTCATCTAATTAATATTCATGATCCAAGCTATAGGGTGAGGTAGCGATACCGATTTATATGTTTTATATTGATTAATCCAGATCTTCATTTTAATTCTTAAAATCGCAATATTAATCTTTGATTCTGGGCCAGAGTTGTTTTTTAGTCGTTTGTTAGTCGTTTTGTATTTTGAGTTATTTTTAGTTGTGCTGAATAAACCCAGGCGAGTCTTCCTCCACTGTTACTACCCACACAGCCTGTCTTCCCATACTCTTCCTGCTTATTGGGCAGAGATCCAAATTCACACTGGATATTTTCACACCATAAAAGCTGTTTGATGCTTTCTCACGGTTACAGTAAGCATCTGACTCTCTGCAAACAGCTCTGAGGTTACTGGGTACATTCAGCATTCTCTTGGTAAGTTCACTGTGGGTCAAGATTGAGAATCATTTCAAAGAATTGCTTTGTAAAGTTGCATATGTGAAAGTTTAAAGTGTGAACACCTTTTTTCTTTAGACACATTTATTCACATATTCTCCCAGACTGACTGTAACACACACGTCCACACACCCGCACACGCATTCTTTTCATTTCATAGCACTGTTGCTACTGAAGTATAATGACTTCAGCATCTGCAAAGGCCAGCAGGTGTTAATGCAATTCTCTCTTTATAATCTGCATTTTATTTGTCGTAGATAAGATGACCTCAGGGCCAGTAACAGAGGATTTTTCCAATGGGTGGGGATAAAAAAGTGGAATTCAGTCGCTCTCAATGGCCCTATTGAGATTCCTGAAGCTTCGAATCCGTCCTGTTTCTGCTAATGAAGTCAAATGCTTGTCCTCCTGGCTTAGCCTCGGTGATTCATTGAACAGGGCCCAACAAAGGTTCAGAGCAAATAAAAGCCAACCATATCTGCTGAAGTGAAACGTCAGGGAATCTCAATTCAGACCAGCAAATTGGCCAATTAAAGAGGAAATAAGGCAAACTCTATTTAAACCAAATGCCCCTTGCACTTCCTGACCACACTTTTACTGTACATCATAGCTCAAAGAACGCCCGTCCTTGATGATTCTACACTACTGCTTTGTTTCTTTTAACCTGGTAATTAAATTAACGAGTGTGGTGTTGTAGTATCATTTATATACGTTTACAGTTTAACCAAAATGGAGGACTAAGAGTGTATTCATTTAAAAACAAAACTGTCAATATGTGCATTTCAAATGGACAAAAAAACTGCCTTTTGAGATTGCATTCTAAGGTAGAAAGGCATCAAGGCACATCCGAATACAATGTTAGCTTCACTTCCTGTCCCCTGAGATACCTGCATCTGATGGATTTTTGAAGGCAGCATATATGTATCCTTTGCTGCCTTTGATATCCCACAATCATGTGTTCCATTCTGTGACAGTGTAGAAAAATAATTAAATGAAAGTTGAAGTTGGTGGTCAGTTCGTCTAAATCAAGGGTGCCCAAACTGGTTCCTGGAGATCTTCCTTCCTGCATTGTTTACACACCACTGAACCAACTAATTAAGATCTCCAGGAGCACTTGATAATACAGACAGGTGTGTTGGATTATGGTTGGATCTGAACTCCTCAGGTAGATCTCCAAGAACTGAATTGGGCACCCCTGGTCTAACGGTGCGTTCACACTTGTCATGTTTGGTTCAATTAAAAGAAACCCTGGTGCGATTGCTCTGTATGTGCGGTTCATTGAACATAAGGTGAACGCTGACGTGTGAACTCTGGTGCGCACCACACAAGCGGACCGAGATCGCTAAAAAGATGGGTCTCGGTCCGCTTCCAAACAAACTCTGGTGCGGTTCGATTGATATATGAACGCAACACGGACCAAAGACATGTAAACGAACCAAAAACAGGACGTAATGTCACAAGATGCGACGCTACAAGTCATCTGGGGCCTATTGAACAAAACTAGAATAGGGGATTAACCAGGGATATCTTGGTGATCTTGTCATCTGTATGCAAAATTTAGTACACTGCTGTCATGTAAACGTATCCTGAAGGCACACTCACACCAAGAATGATAACGAAAGATAACTGTATATTAGCGGATAAACTGAGCCAGGATCACCAAGCTATCCGGGCCTTATCCCTTATCCTAGTTTTTTCCAATAGGCCCCCGATTTGACGACACGGAGAGATCGGTGTGTCCAAAATTAGTAACTTTAGAGGGAAAACGTGTAGCAATGAGGAGGTAAAGTCTCATCAATATTTGGTCCGGCGAGCATGTTTTGAAAATGCTAGAAAAAACGCACAAAAAGCACATCTGGTTCTTCTCATCAAATGACCCGTGTTGCCCATTAGTCGGTACAGATGACGGAACTGCCGTCTCTTTTGCAGCAGATCTTCATTTCTGCACACAACGGAGGAAATCCTGGTGCTGTTTTGAATGTTTTGAGCTCTTCGTGAGTTCTCAGCTGGTAAAAATGCCATATACATGCATACAATGATCGCGTTTAATCTAGCACACCGCATTAGAGCCCTGCACGGGCCTCAAATCTAGGCCCTAGCCCGGCCCTGGCCCGAGACGCTGAGGCCCTAGCCCGGCCCGTGTCCGACAGCTTATCAAAATTCTCGGCCCGAGTCCGACTGGAGCCCGTTTTTTTCTTCTTCTTTTTTTCTGTCTTTTTCTTTTTTTCTTTTTCTTTCAGCCATTAAAATAGTTCTGTTTTGTTTTTAATGTCAAAGTAGTTATATTTCGTTTCGTTTCTTTATTGAGTTAATTTAGAAAAATATTTAGAGCATTTTTTTGTTTGTTAAATTATAGTTTTAATTTTTTTTAAGTGACGACCAAGCGACCAGCGGCCGACAGTGAGTTAACCGCATATTAAATCTATTTAGTCTCTCAAATCAACTCTTGACTTGTCTTGCCTATAATAAAATCCATAATATAAAACACTTCAAGCATCACAATGTTAGTTAATTTCGCCAACTATTACCACCAGTAGCCTAAAAGGTATTTTTGACGAGCTGAGGCAGGCTGATTCTGCTCGCGGCTCTCGCAAACGGAGCTAAACAATCTAAAAACAAATAATAAAAAAAAGAACATGCAGGTTGTCTTATAGCCTACCTTACACCTACGCAAAATGAATATAAATCCGATCTTCAATTCCCGTGGTATATGCTCATTTAACGGAGTTTACAGCAACCGAAGCAAAAGATTCAAAATGCATTTTATTCAGCAGCTTATTTCAAATTCAAAGACCACATAAGAAAGCGCGCACTGGTAAGATCATAAGTCTCATTCATTTTTATTGAAGATGATTGTGTTTTTGAGCATCTAAGACTTATTTTAAGTTTCATTTACGGCCATTTGCGTTGGCTTGCAGTAGTCATTTGCGGCGATGCGTGCAGGGCCATCACCATATCTATCTGACTACAACATATAGCCCATAACACGCTCTCACACGTTTATTTTTTTACCGTCTGCCAGGAGTAAAATGTATACATGTGGTTTAAACAACCAGATAGGCTACATTTACATTTGTCCAGTTTCGTCTGAAATGCTTTCATCCTTCTGAATTGGTTTTTTTAGTGATCGGACTACATTGATAGCCCTGTTCATTAATAGCAGCAGACGCCCCGCGGATGACATGCAACAGAAACGCCACGCTCACACCACGCTTGCAGTGTGTCTCCGGCCTTAACTCTAGCAGCTGCGCTAAAGAAACGCGCGCTGCTGCTGCTGGCGCGGACTCTGAACATGCTCTGAACACTGTGCGAGCCATCTTGACAGTCGCGTTAGCTATTATGGTCTCGTGTTCACCAGCGCAGAACATCTCATTGTTCCTTTTAATTAATAAAATAAATATAAAAAGAAGGAGAAGCCTAAAAAAGGCCTGAAGCCCGGCCCGCGTTTTAGGTATGACGTGAAAATTGGCCCGAAGCCCGGCCCGAGGGGCGTAAAAAAGTCGGTTAAGCAAGATCCGTCGCGAAATATACGTCATAAAAGCCGACCAACCAGGCATGCTTATGCCTTTGGTTCGGTAACTTTAGGTTTGCTGTCAAAAATGCCTGCTAAGTGGACTATATGTTTTGTTTTTGTTTTTTGGTCCGGACCAAACAAACCAAACTAACTGAACTACAAGTGTGAACTAAATGTACGTTTTTGACCAATGTTTTCTACTTTTGATGTCAGTTCTATACAAGATTAGTATTGTTGTAATTAAATATTCATAAAGCTCTCTGTTTTTTTGTAGATCAGTGGTTCCCAAACTTGTCCTGGAGGACCCCCAGCACTCATCCCTCATCAGACTCACCCACTTCAGGTCTTGCCATCTCTACTAATGAGATGATGAGTTGAATCAGGTGTGTCTGATGAGGGAAACATGCAAAATGTGCAGTGCTAGGAGTCCTACAGGACAGGTTTGGGAACCACTGTTGTAGAGCAATAAGCTGCTATTCTTTTTTAAACATCTGTCTGAAATCAGTTTCGTGAGGTATCTTCATGTGCGAACACTGTCTGCGAAGTCATTGACTGATAAACAAGCTTTCAGTCAACGCTGACCATCTCAAACCAGCCTTCAAATTCATGCTGATCTACACTGGTCTTTTCAGCAGACTAGCCGATGGTAATGACTTTGTTGGGTGTTTCTCAGATTTCTGATCATGAATGAATTTCTTTGGGGCCAAATTTCAGTTGATGACTATCTAAATCACCCATTTAGATGGAAAAACAGCCAAAGAAAATTCACTGAAAGATTTATGTGGCGCACTCCAATTCTCCACTTCACCACCCGGTACAATTGGAGTAGGAAACCTTTCTTCTACCCAGAACGAAGGAGACGATGTATATTGATGTATATTTTTTCCTCCTGGGAGCAATTTTTGGAGAATAATAGTAAAGTCAGGGTAATGGTGGTTTTTCTGGCATCATCACAAAAGAGTCTTTGTAGTGATCTCCTGTAAGTGGCTCACCATAATTATTTAATCCCGGCCGTAATGGCGCACTTTTTCTGGGGAACAGTTGGGGAAAATATTTCTCCACCTAGCCGCATCTTGGCATGAGAATGAACATGAACTCTGCACCAATTCAGACTTTATGGGAATGCTACAATTGGCAAGAAGTACGATAGAGAGGGTGAGGTGCACATTGACTTGGCTTAGAATTGTGTGCCCTTAAGAAAGCTTGCAAGGTTATTTTCCCAGCCTTTTCCTTTCTTATTTTTATAAGCAAAAATACTATGTTGCTTTTGAGCCTATTGTATGCATGTCAGATGTTTTTTTATAGACCGGTAGGTGCAAGTGTAGTCAAATGTTTGCCAAACTCTTTCAGCAGAGAATTGGCTGATGTGCTTCTGAATCGTGGTATGAGGTTAATACAGCAGGGGCCAAGGGCGAGAATGAAAAACGACTTGTGCTGTGATCCTTCTTCAAACTGTGACTGCAGTTTAACGAGGCAACAAAGCGGCGAGGGATCGTCGTGAATGGGCCAACTGTCATCAGTGGGCAGACGGGAGCAGACACACTGCCGTTCGGCTCCTGTAACCAGGCCTGCGCTCTCTTTGGAGTGGAAGCTGTTCAACGAGACGTCAGTCATCTGGCTTGCACCAGGTTCAGCATGGGTTGGAGTGTGTGATGGACTGTATGCTTCTCTAGGCTTGAAACTTTTGTGGACCTATTGGAACTTGATAGGGCCTTTGTTTAAGGTTTATTGGTTCCCTTAGGATACTGGGGGTGCATAGAGCACCACGTTGCTTTTTCAAAGGAGTCAACTAATCTTCTCGGCCTTCTGGAATTGCCACATAACCGTATTTTTATTTGGAGACCAAGAGAACTTACATTTGACAAGGTTATATATAACAGTTGTGAAAAGTCATGAAATGCGTGCAGTGATTTTTCCAGATTTCAAAAGGTGTGGGGAAGGCTTAGTTCATCTCAGCAGAACAAAAGTACAAGAGTTCATGTCTTTTTCTTTGACCGTCACACAACCAAAGCAGAACTTTATTTTTTGTTGATTTATCGCTGTGGAATTACTGATTCCATGATTAATAAAATAAAATAACAACAAATTTACAGTGCATTTTAAAGGGTTTATGGGTTTTTTAAATGTGTGGAACTACTTTTCATATTTGGGTGGATTACTGTATCCCTCTAAGAACACCATATCACATCACAGAAGCATTGCCATGTTCTTGCACTGAAGTTGTCTCAAAAGCTATCCATACAACATTTGCTATTTTATTCATATCCCTGTTCATATCCCTTTGCTTGGACTTAGCTGTGCTGCGCTTGCAGTTTGGTGGTCTGGAAGCTGAAGCATTCATTCTTGGGCACTATGGCATGTGTATGGGGGCAATCAAAGGACAGAGCATTTGGAGAAATCGGCAGATGATACGGGGAGTGGAGCTGACAGTGGGAGGGGATTTTGGGTTGTATGGTATTCTTGATATTATTCCAGTACTCAGATCATCTTAAGACAGTGGTGTTTTTTTAAATCAGTGTGCCTAAAAATGGTTAAAATATCTTTTAATAGTTACTTAGTCACCAATTGAAAAACAAATCTAGGTCTAATTTTCTAATTCCAATTTTTTTCACCCTTCTCATTTTGGGGTTAAATGTAATCCAGAGATTTTTGAGGCTCAACCATAGTGAATATCTTCCAGTTCCATGCTCTATATAAAAATACCATAATATTACTAATGCTATCAATTAGGGCTTTGCAAATAATCGAAATCATAAAAAAATCGCGATGTCAGCATGTTTGACTTTTAAACCGCAGAAAGCTATTTTTTTCCGCCAGCCCTCTCAGTGTGCATTCTGAATGCAGCTTGCGTAAATGTAGAGCAAGAACAGAACAGAGTGGGTTTACCGATAAGATAAGTACAGAAACAGGGAAGGTGAATTCAGGGCCGGATAAGGACTTGGCAAAAGAAAATCAACATCTGTGGTTTGGGAATACAGAAGAGATGATGTATGTCATAGAGCCAGATAATTTGCATAAACGGTCAAACTATCATTGCAGCAAAGCGTACCACTGGCACAGAACATGTTTTTGCGGTTAAAAACACTATGTGCAGGTCTAGAGACTGTTTAAAGGTTTTACCTTAAACGCCGTGTAGAGCGCTGTCAATGCAGACGCTGTAAAAGATGCGAGCACACTGGTTAAAGACATCAGTCTAGTGTGTGTTTACATAGGAAAACAATGGCACATTCTGAACTAGGAAAACTAAAATACAGGTATTTGCATACTGCACAACATATGAAAAGAGTTCAATAAGGCATAAAGAAATAACCGACACATCACGCATCGTTTATTCAAAGATATGGTGCCCGCAAGTATCTTCAATAAAGCTGATTATATAGACAAAAAAATAACACGTGTGTAAGGAAATATTGTCCATATCGCACAGCCTTACTATTAACACATCCTTTTGCTACCACAGAAACCTTTTGAAAGAGTTTCCAAAGGTTTATCCAGTACCATAGAAGTTTTTTGGGGGAAATGATACCAGTCTATTTGAGTGCTCATAGTTTAATATTCAGGGTTCAGTACTATGAAAAGAGGTGGGGCGGGTGACTCGGGTGCCTGCGTATCAGCATTCAACAGAAGATCTCTATTTCCTATCACTTTCCAGTCCTCTTGCATAAGGACGGTAACAGGTGGTTGTGATATGCGGCTTGATATTAATACTTTAACTGGCATAGCACTGCCGAAACATTTAATGAAAGCATTAAATGTTCCTTGTGTTTATAGTTCAGTGTTGTTTGTTGTGTGTACCACCATACACTCTCTCACACAAACATACTCCCCTAGACACGCATAGTTTTACACCTAGAGTCCTCTAGGCATCATCACATAGGGTATTTTTGCCACCCTGGCTCAGTTCGCCTTTGGATAAAGGTTGTCTGTAGAGCAGGAAATGGACTCAAGTCCAGAATGCGTTAGGAATCAGAACACATGCTTCCACGTGTCTGTGTGCTGGGTTTCAGCTTTCACTTTGGGGCTTTAAGGATCTCCACACCCAGTATACAGTCTACCAAAGTGTCCACTCATCCTACTGCTGGCTGCACAGGCACAGATTTTGACACATTATCTGCTTCTTGCTACTGCCGCTTGGCGTGACTCTGTGGTGATGTATTTTTAGCCTCGTTTTTGCCTTAAATTATTGCAGCCACGGGGAGCATGGTTCAAAGAACTGTGGTGAAATTATTGCTAACCAACATTATATAATGTTGGTTTAAAATGTTATATAATAAAGTATTGGAATACCATTCTTAAATAGCTCTGCTAATGTTTTTTTTTGTGTGTGTGTGTGCAAAAATCTTACCTTTAGGGGTGCAGTAGTTTGTCACTTAGTACCCTTAAAAGGGCAAGTGTGTACCTTATCTACCCCTAAATGTGAATGTATTACTTTGTAATTCTTAGATAATTAATATGTACACTTGGGGTCAGATTTACTAAACAGGGCAAATAAACATGATAATACAATTTTCAAAAAAAGTGTAGACCACAGACGCAGCCGGATCAATTCTATATCGACCAAGAGTAGTGCAGATATGCATGGTTAGGCGATAAAAATTGAACAAGTCAATGAGCGCAAACCTTAGTGAATCACCTTGCATGATTCATTTAAATACTCTCCTCCCATAAATTTTGTGTCTGAAAGGGAAACTCCTACAAATGCCTATGCAATAATGTCAGCCGCAGAAATAACCCTGTCCAGGCCTTTTTAGGGCTAATTTTTTATTCTGCGTCTTTGGTAAATCCTGACAGTAGTTTTTTTAATGCCAAAAGAGGGTTTGGGCTGGTGTAAGCTACTATGAACCATTAAAATACTACTATGAACCTTTTACAGATTTTACAAAGTACAAAGTTGTTCCTCTAAGGGTGCTGCCCCTGTAAAACGCTGTCGTATCCCTAAAGGCAAAATTGTCCGGGAGACTGTAGCAGGGTAAGGCTTTACTGTGGTGCGGCGCTATTGCTTCCGAGATTCTATGCATAACTGTGGGACTAATTGTAGGTTGTTTTTCAATCAGGACTTCCTGGTTTGAGGGGAAAGAAAGGTCGTGATGGGGCTCCAGGTAGGTGTTCAGTACGCATATGCCTGTGCCTGCTACCCCATGGACTGTTGTTGTGAATAAGCTGCTACGAATGTGCTTTTAATAGCAAGAGAAGCATGAAAACAAAGATGCAAGTCTTTAAGAAGAAGTCTTAAAGCATTTAGAGATGCTAGTACTATACAGATATATTTAGGGATTAATTGAGTCCACTGTAAAAAAAAAAAAAAAAAAGGCCCCAATTGAACATTTTCTAGTGACCGATGACCTACATTTTTCAGGTGGCCAAACTGAATTTCTGTTAATTAAATTACATCAATTCACAGAAATTAAATTTGGCCAACTGAAAAATTTGTGATTAATCACTAGAAAATTTTCAATTGTGGCCCGAATATAGTATTAATACAACAGAAATCTTTGGATGCAACATTGGAAGGTGTTGGGGTCACATCCATCAAGCTGGCATGTTTTATTTCACACGATTATACTGTAGGAGTTGATAGACTTTTGACTTGAAACATGAAAACTGTTACGGTTTGCCGCTATTGCTTAACAATCTCATAGCTTTTATTCATTTTATGTAATTTAGGGTTTATCTGAAATAGATTAGTGTGCAAAAAGAAAATTGTTTATTCTTTTATTACTTAAACAGTTAACTTTATCTTAGAGGTACATATTGATACCTTAGAAGTAATATGTACTATTATAAACATATTAATAGTAAATAAGGTACAAAGATTTCTTTTTGAGGTAACTGCCTCAGTGTCTGTTGTACACCTAACTGTAAAAAAAAAAAATTTACCTTTTTTTTTTCTGAAAGACTACTGAAAATACTGTAAAAATAGCATAATAAAATAAAAATTTTCTACACTATTTTTCTTTTTAGTCCAGCAAGTTGCATAAAGCCTGCCAAAGAGATGTAAGCTGGTGATCTGAGCCATTTTTGTGTATCAGATAGTATGTAAATGGGTCAGCAATCTGTAGGTGCTCCATTTGATTCTGCTACTATACAACCTATGGATTCCTCTATATTTTTGGCTTATGAAGTGGTTTCATGTAAAGAGTCATGGGATCACATGGGTAAAATGAGAGTGTTTATGATGACAAAGATTGATCTGGAATGTTCAGAGGGCTATTCTTGCGTGACCACACATATATTGTGTGTGTTGTTCACTTTTTCTTTGACATTATTCTTGCATTTAGGCCTGAAATTGGGCTTGCTGTCTCAGCAGCAGCTTTGATAAATGCAGGTTCTGATTTCTAAGAAAATACAGACTTCTCAAAACAGGAAAGGAAAGAATAATGATGGACCCATAGGAAAGCTTTGTCACCGGTGTGACTGCACCATTACTTAAGGCTGCCATATTTAATCCACCATTCGGACTCATGGTGATCCACAGAGCTCAGTCCAAATGTAGATCTTCTTCTTGTTGAGGAATATAGTAAATGTCTGTTTTAAAGGGGCTTACTGTATTGTTCTCTCTTGCATCCATTATAAAATTGTTTTTTTCCAAGTCTAGGTTCTGACCATGAAACATAATGTTACATTTTTAAACTCATTAGAGGAACAAAAATGTTCTGGGATGAAAGTCCTGGAAAGAACCTGATTCTGGTCAAATAGTTCAGTAGTTCTGGAACAAATTGCTTCAACGGACAGATTCCATTCTTGTAGTTGTCCTGACATAAGTTATAGAAGAGAAGTTCTGGGAGATATTAAGTTACATAAGTGGAAAAGATTTGTCAATAGCAATTTTGAATTTGCTCTTCCTTGATAAAGTTTGAGTGCTTGAAGCTATGATCTAGTTCTGCTTTGAATGAAGTGCCTTGGTTAGCAGATGCAAAAGAGGCTGTAAATCCTACTAATGCATGTGCTCATGTGACCTTTTGCCATATGCTTTAACATGGCTATCTAACTCATTTTGATCAAGCTGCATCATTGTTTATTCAAAGGCAAGATATCCTGCTAAGGCCACATGATAACATTAAAGAGCCAAGGTCTTGAATACAACTAACCTCATGATCAGGTGCATACAGACTCTGCACTCTCTGAACTCCATAGATTTCTATCGGAACGACTTTATTTGCTAAGTTCTACACATCCCGATCACCCTTGTGTGTTTTTTGTGTTAAATATTAAAGCATCTATTATTCTTTCAGCAACCAATAAGAGTACAAATCTTAGCTTCATTTAACACAAAATTTCCCTAAAGTTTTAATCTATCCCGCATTTTTCACCAGAACCACTGTGGAAAACATTTTAACCTTTTTTTGACGAGTGATGTTAATGAAATCGGTTTCCACTGTTTATTACGCTGCAAGCGTATGATTTAGCATTGGTTATAAAGGAGATGGACAGTTTGTGATGTCTGGGTGGGGTTCGCGTGCACAGAACAGCGGTGTGATTTATCTGTGCCGGCAGTCTTCCAGTGATGTAGCTTATTCTCCCACTCAGTTCTCAGTGGTCTGTGGACTGACTGCTCATCCCTGACCCAGAGACAGGCAGCACTTTCCCACAGAGAGCTTTTCAATCTTGTCATCTACTAAATTATAAACATATTTCTTAACACTTTATGTAATTGCTGTGACGCACTTGGTTAAAACTGCCGGCGTGCGAGCTGTAATCTTCCTCAGAGATTGTCTTACGGTAAGAGAAATCAGTTCAGACTGGGCTGGACAGCCAGAACACCCACTTCAGATTTGGGTTGGACTATGGAAATTCAGACTTGGGAAATAAAAATCAATCCGTGTCAAATTTTTGATGTAATGTGCACAAGATGAATTTCTTTCTCTTTTTTTCTTTTTTCAGAATGACTAATCTCTCTTTCTTTCTCTCTGTTTTTATTGCAGGTCCTCCTGTAAGTAGACGTTGTCCCTTTGTTGACTGGATTGTGGTAATGTGACCCGAACTCTGTGGCTTTCTGTGTATTTGTGTGTGTGTTTTGAGAGTGAATTTATCTTTCATGTGTTTCCTTATTGTCATGAGTGCTGATTACACAACTTCATTTACATAATGGAAACTGTTAGTTACGTTTCCTTCCGCCACACATAAAAACACCCACACTTTCATCTGTCAGAGGAAGAGCTTGTGCTTTGTGTTAAAGGTGAAGTGCGCAGAATTTTCTTTTGCAGGGATTTTGTGGCTCTATCAAAACATGGCTTTGATTTTTTTAGGCAGTCTGAGCAGCCCGACATGGCAACACTAATTCAACCAATAATGTGAGTTTGGAGCGGGGTTTGGGCAACCAGTGACATAGATGGGGAGTGTCCAGGAGGCTTGTGTGAAAGCAATCATTATTTTTTCTATTTTGTCAGGTGACGCTAGTGAAATTACACACTTCACCTTTAAATCGCATTGTATTGTCTTGGACCTATCTTTGTTTTCTTCTGCCTCTTGGATGTTGAGAATTTGGCCAGACACTTTAGAAGACGACAGCATTGGTTGACACAGTCTTAATATATCTTTTGAGGGCTAATGTTGCTGAATGAGGTTATAGTGAGAAAGAAGGTCAAGAGAAATATATATAGTAGAGGAGAAAAGAGAGTTGGGCCATGTAAAATTAGGTGCGGTTGGACAGCTGCAGTAAGAGGGAGAAGGTCGAGCTTGAGTGATTAATGAAATAACAGAAGCCACAGGCAAACACTCCTCACTGAAAAGACTAATTACAAATGAGGTCTCTTTAATTGTTTCTGCTAGAATGCAACGAGAGTAAATTAAGAGAAAATGATACTTCTGCTAAACCCATACTGTGAAAAAGACTCCAGTAATCTCACATTTATCCTCTAAAGTTAAAGACATCACTGTCTCAAACTGCTCTCAGATTTGCCAAGATGCTGAAGTCCACAATCATTAGATAAATTATCTGATAGTTCACCCAAATAAAAAACTCTGTCCCCCTTTATATAAAGAGTTTTTTTAAAGGGATACTTCACCGCTTTTTCATATTAAACTGTTATTCCCTTAACTAAAACGAGTTGATATATACCTCTCTCGTCTGAGTGCGTGCACTTAATCTCTCTGAGACATCCTCCCTCACAGGATTTTTCAGCCGGGACTTTTTACTGTGCCGAGTCGAAGTACTCTCAGAAGTGCTAATCCGCCATACATTATAGTTCTCCTTTTTAATCCCCTGAGAAAAGTGCCATTTTATTTTATGTCACCGTACTAGGTCGTTCAACTATTCGTGTAACTGTATTTAAATAGGGAAAACGTGGAGGCGTTTGGTCGCTTCTAACTTGATCTCTGTTTGGTACCATAGTGAATGAACTGGGCTTAGTGGGCTAAGCTAAATGCTATCAGATCGTCACCGCGCGTCAGAGAGATTAATTGCACGCACTGAGACGAGAGGTATCAACTCGTTTTAGTTAAAGGGTTAGTTCACCCAAAAATTAATTAATTCATTAATTACTCACCCTCATGTCGTTGGACACCTGTAACACCTTCGTTCATCTTCAGAACACAAATGAAGATATTTTTGTTGAAAGCTGATGGCTGAGAAAGGCTTCAGAAAGGCCTCCATTGGCATTCAGTACATTTCCACTGACCCACTCACAAGACCCATAAAAGGCACTAAAGACAACATTACAAAGTCCATCTCACCACAGTGGCTGTACAATAATTGTACCAAGCGGCGAGAACAGTTTTTGTGCGCAAAAAAAATCAAAAATAATGACTTTATCTGCCAAGATATTGTCTTCCGTGAAGGTCTCGGACGTGAACTCAGGCGATAGCGGCGCTCCTCCTCTTCCGGGTCATGTATTCGCTATGATTCGAACGGCGGAGCTGCGTCATATTCTCGCGCATGCGTCGAGTTCACGTCAATAATTTTGTGGATTATATCGTTATTTTGATTTTTGTGCACACAATAACTATTTTCGTCGCATTGTAAAATTATTGTACAGCCACTGTAGTGAGATGGACTTTGTAACGAAGTCTTTAGTGCCTTTATGGGTCTTGTGAGTGGGAATGTACTGAATGCCAATGGAGGCCTTTCTGAAGCCTTTCTCAGCCGTCAGCTTTCAACAAAAATATCTTCATTTGTGTTCTGAAGATGAACGAAGGTGTTACAGGTGTCCAACGACATGAGGGTGAGTAATTAATGAAATAATTTTCATTTTTGGGTGAACTAACCCTTTAAGGGAATAACATAGTTTAATATGAAAAAGCGGTGAAGTATCCCTTTAACTACTTTTACATTACAATATTTACATTAACCATTTTATACAATGCCCTTATTGGGCCCTATCGTACACCCGACGCAATGCAAAGTGTTTTTTGCTAGTTTCAGTCTGATGCAGTTATCATTTTCACATTCAGCGCCCATGTTTTTTAAAAACAGCAAATGCACACGCGCCCATCTATTTGTGTTTCCCCATGGCGTGCTGATCTGAAAACTAGGTGTGTTCAGGCGCATTACTGGCGTGTTGCTATTTTGAGGCAACTGAAAATGACTGCGCCATTGACCAACAAAAACCTGTCAAAGTCAATAGTGCACTATTTAGTGTGTTATTTTAAGGGTGCGTTAGTAATATGTGCCTATAGGCGGGTGCACAACATGTGTACACTCTGCTTGTTATACACACACAGGACGCGCAGCAGCACACAAACATGCCAAATATTAAAAATAAGAGGATTCAATGTAAAAGATTATTGTGTACATAAAGATAAAAATGCCTACGTCATGATGGAAAGTCGTTGCTTGTATCAGAATTACATAATTGCAATAATGAAAAAAAAAATTGGCTAATACACACATGACGATACACACTTGTATTTAAACTGACTTGTCAGGTTGAGAGTGTCTATGTTCTGCCATGTAAACAGAGATTCCACCATTGTGCAAGCGCACCTGATTTTAATGAGAATGGGAGATTACTCCCAAAACGGATTAGTTTATTGCATGTTACGCTCAAAAGACACCCATGACTCATTAGGAGTCTAGGTACAACTCTTTTGGACCATGCACTTGGCATGCTGACCGTTTTTATCCATTGTTAATCTAGTAAAAGTGGATTCGTGACCCTGCGACATGCACTTCAGACCATTCGCTTAGATTGTTAAAATAAGGCCCATAGTGTGGATGTTTATAGTGTACATATATATATTTTAAATAATACCTGCATCTATTTACAGCGGTAATTAATTTCTTCATTTACATCTATAATTAAACTGTTGACCACACTTAATTCATCCTTAAACCTACACATACCACCAAACCTGTCCCTAACCTTACCTGCATCCCACCTCAATAGCAGTAAAAGTGGTTTGAAATACAATACGAACACAATAAGTACATACCTAACCTTTTTTTTATATAACATAGTAGTTAAAGATGCCTAATATAAAGTTTGACCAGAAACTCTGTCATCATTTACTCACTGTTGTAACATATTCAATAATCAGTGATGTTCATTATCATTGAACCTCAAATCCGGCATGCCGGCACCATTTTTATGGTGTTTTTATGTGATTTTAGTGTTTGGGGTGAAATGTTCTTTTAAGTCTTCTGAGTTATAAAAAGTGAAACTTATGGGCAATAAAATATCCATCTGGGTGAGCAAGTTCCAGGACCCAAAAAATACACATTAGCATACAAACATGCCAACACCTGCTCGTATAACCCATAAATTGAAGGCAAATTGAGAAGAACTGAAAGGCAGGTGAAAGTACTGTCAAACAATGCGGACAGTATGTTAGCAGACTTAAACATGAAGTTGATATTTCTACTGTTGTGAAGTAAGAATGTTTAGAGATAGTTAGTGAATTCTTTTAGTCAAGTCAGTCTTCTTTAAACAAGTTTGGTGATCTATTGGCAATCAGTGTCAGTATGTCTTTAACTACAGTGTTTGTTTTCAGTAAAGGGAGTTTGGCAAGCCTGGTCCCTGATCAATGGCCCTAGAGGGCCATCCTGTTACACTGACCTATGGAAATTCCTAGAAGAGTGTATACTGTAGATTATCCAACAAGAACACTAAGACAACACTCTTACTGATGTGATGGCAACTGTAAACTTCACCAAATTGGCCTTTTCCTGTGCACTGAAAGTGAATACTAAAAGTTTAAATGCATAATAGTCTGGGGTTCTTCACAGGTCGCCTCACAGGAGCATAGCCCTTTGCCTGCTTTTAAAGGCACGGCTGGCCCAATCCAGCCTTAAACAATTAGTAGTGACATGAAACATTTTACATTGACAGAAAGCACCTTCGTTAGTGTGCTGAAAACTCCTGTGGAACTCTATGCAATGGCCATGTCAAGCACATGCTCAACATTATGGGCGAAACACTTGAAAATAGGGGTTGGAATCAGCAGGGACCTGGTTATACAGTATTATACTTATGTTTAATGTAAATTATGATTTTACAGTCCTTACAGCTTTAGTTCAGACTAAAAAAATTAAAACTCTTGTCATCAATTTCTCAACCTCATGTCCTTCCAAGCCAGTAAGACTTTTGTTCGTCTTTGGAACGCAAATGAAGATATTTTTGAAAAAAATTCTTGAAGAAGCTCAAACGAGCTGCGTAACACGAGAATTAACCTCATTGGTTCTTGAGGAAGCTCAAACGTGCTGCGTAACACGAGAATGAACCTCATTGGTTCTTGAGGAAGCTCAAATGCACTGCGTAACACGAGAATGAACCTCATTGGTTCTTGAGGAAGCTCAAACGTGCTGCGTAACACGAGAAGGAACCTCATTGGTTCTTGAGGAAGCTCAAATGTGCTGCGTAACACGAGAATGAACCTCATTGGTTCTTGAGGAAGCTCAAATGTGCTGCGTAACACAAGAAGGAACCTCATTGGTTCTTGAGGAAGCTCAAATGTGCTGCGTAACACAAGAAGGAACCTCAATGGTTCTTGAGGAAGCTCAAATGTGCTGCGTAACACAAGAAGGAACCTCAATGGTTCTTGAGGAAGCTCAAATGTGCTGTGTAACACAAGAATGAACCTCATTGGCTCTTTAGGAAGCTCAAATGTGCTGCGTAACACAAGAAGGAACCTCAATGGTTCTTGAGGAAGCTCAAATGTGCTGCTTAACACAAGAATGAACCTCATTGGCTCTTTAGGAAGCTCAAATGTGCTGTGTAACACAAGAATGAACCTCATTGGCTCTTTAGGAAGCTCAAATGTGCTGCTTAACACAAGAATGAACCTCATTGGCTCTTTAGGAAGCTCAAATGTGCTGTGTAACACAAGAATGAACCTCATTGGTTCTTGCGGTAGCTCAAATGCGCTGAGTAACACGAGAATGAACCTCATTGGTTCTCACACGTCAAGCGAACTTGAGCTTCCTGGTGAGTTGATGAGATTTGTATTCATATATACAGTAAATATTATTCTCTTCAATCTCTTTATGAACTTAATGAAGCGGTGTCAAAGTACTAGTTGCGTCGCTGTCAATGGAGGGATATAAAGGTCTCTGATTTCATCAAAAAAGATTGTTAATGACAGAATTTAAAATTTTTGGGTGACCTATACCTTTAACACATTTGTTTCTTATTCGCCTGCATTAGACTTCAGCACTTTGTGTGAATATAATTTTACGTGAGTCTGTTTGTGTTTGCTTGAAAGAATCAAGTGTTCATTGACAATAATGTGTCCAAAATCACATACTCTCTGAGTAGATGCTTCTTTTGAAAAAGTAATAACCTTGCAGACATTAAAAAAGTGTGTTAATATTGTAGTATGATTGTAATTCAGACATACTACCACATTCACCGTGTTGACATTGTCACGTGACTTACGGTGTCAATGCGTCGCATCACTGCATTCATAAAACCTCTCCAGGCTTCACAGGATAGTAACGTCCCCATCACATGTGCTCTTATAATTTGGCAGAAGTAGGTCACCTGTGTACTTTTTGCCTACTTATTTTTATGCATACTACTAATTTGGACATTTTTTCATTTAGTTTTGTGCCAACTATATAGTAGGGAAGTAGGCATTCTGAGCTGGGTTAGTAAGTCTCTTCAAATATATCAAAACTAAATAAATAAATTCTTGGCATGATGATATCCAATAAATGATATACAATATCACAATACTTTGTTTTATTTTAAAAGAACACCATAATTAAAATGAGTTTTCCCTGCTGATGTACTTGACGAACTCAATATTTCTCCATACTCGTCAGGGCTTTTGTTCGCCGAATATCTCTGATCCACGGTGGGCTCTTGGGAAGCGGTCGCCCCGTTTTCCTCTGGGGTGCCCCTTCATTTACCCAGCAGCACTGTGGACTAAATGAGAGCCACATGTACCGTGCTACCGTGGATCTCAAATGAAGTGTTCTTCCGGTGGGTGACCTCTGACCTCGCCAGACACTCCTCTGGGCCGGCCTGAGAAGCCACAGTGGCCTGCTCCCACTCACCACCTGGGTCTGCACCTTAGACCTGCTATGCGTACTTCAACACGTTCATTCGTATACACGGCACATGTAAGCCAGCTCGCTCATACACACCATAGCCCACTATATACACTCCTAATGGCGGCTACATCCAGCAGAGATCTGTTCCTTTCTCTACACACCGCCGCATATAAACACCTTCCAGCTGCGTCCAGGTCCCATATACCCTACATGTGTGCAAATGACCTTTGAACCTATAGATCCTATTAGTGGTCTTTCATTGTTTCCCATTCACTTCAGCAGTAATACACATTAGATTTAAAGAGAGCAGGAATTTTGTGATTGGCCAGTTACATAAATACAAAATAATAAACTTTTTGTTTCACTGCTGGCAAAATGGACTTTCAAAAAAACTTGTATGTCCTTTTTTTGCAGTAGAAAGGCACTTTTTTGTTGTAATTGGTGCTACCTGACTACAGAAAACAAAGGTGCTGTTGACTTCTCTTTTTGCCAGATGTTAGGAAAACTCCCATAATGCACTGGGCACCAATCTGCTATGGACAAGCTTACAAGATTCAAATACTTGCTAAGGGCACCAATCTGCTATGGACAAGCTTACAAGATTCAAATACTTGCTTAAGTAGGAAATAGTTCTTATCAATTTAATTTTTTTTGTCATAATGGTATCAGCTGGTTTGGTTCAAAGAGTAAACATTTAGCGGGAGTGAATTTCTTTCGGTATCCACAGCGAAGGATCCTGAACGTCATAGGCAGCAAATAAAGCCAAGAATCGATCATTTGGTGGGAACTCATGGTGGAAAATCTGAAAAAGCAACATTATAGTCAACATTTCAGACTGGATGACCATGAACACAGTGTTTTAGGCCAAACAGAAGGGAAAAACTGAAAAAAAAACGTACTATAAAGGAACAGATTTAGTTCATCCTTGCCGGATAAAATATTATTTTCTTTAAAAAAATGTAATATTTAAAAAATTGTATTCTTACTTTGAATGGCACACACACACACACACTAAAAAAATTCCCCACAAGGACAAAGATTTTTGCATATAGCCATCTTTGCCATTTTATCCCCATAACACAGGGTTTACAAGGACCACACACACACACACACACACGTTGTGTTTTTGTGAATTGTGGGGACTTTCCATAGGCGTAATGGATTTTACACTGTACATTCAATCCACCTACACTGCCCCTGCCCATTACAGGAAACATCCTGCATTTTTACATTTTCAAAAAAAACATAATTTAGTATGTTTATAAATCCATTTACATTGTGGGGACTGCTGGCTGGTCCCCACAATGTAGGTGATCTCAGGTTTATATTACATTGTGGAGACATTTGGTTCCCACAATGTAATATAAACAAGTACACACACACACACATATTTGTGTGTAACAAGTTTAAAAAAAAAAAAAATTATGTGTTTTACACATTTTGTGTGCATACATAAAATAGCACAAGAAAATACATTTTGTTAAATTGTTTCATGGAGTTTGATTTTTTTTTTTTTTCATAAATTTAGTGTATGGTCATATCAAAGCATACAGACAGAAGATAGTGCCACGGATGTTTTTGTCCGTCTGCAATAGTTTCCTCCCCTGGGTTAAGGCTTGATAGATGGCTTCCCTCTCCACACTGCAGTCCAAGAGGAAAGCCAACACACACACACACACACACACACACACACACACACACACACACACACACACACACACACACACACACACACACACACACACACACACACACACACACACACACACACACACACACACACACACACACACACACACACACACACACACACACACACACACACACACACTAGTATACAGTTCCACAGGCTCATGAAATGAACTATAAATGCATCATCAAATAATGAAGAGTGTCACGGTGGTCTTAACAGAAAGGATCTTTCTTTGAATGATCAAACAGGTGTCAGGTTTTTACAAATACACCTCTGCTGTGAAAAAAATTACACCGTTTTTTTTTTTTTTGTTCACAGTAGAATAGCGCACAGTGAAGGAAGTAAGCGTATTTGATTTGATTTAAACCAGAGCGATCTCCTCAATCGACTCTGAAGTCAAGCGTGATATAAAGGTTTCTCAGCCAGCGCCTTCATCTGTATAACTGTTTCATGCATGCTTGGGCCTCTTAATGAACCTCTTTTTTAATCAGACATGTGGTACTATTCATTGTTCATGCTAGCACTAAATGCTTATTAAATACACTGAAACGATCTCACTCAAATATCAATCATGATTAGTGATGACATGAACTGAATTGACTTTCACAAAGAAAATATCTGCATTTGTCTCGTTTTCCAGTACTTATATAAACACCCTTAATAAAGATATTTTACAGGGGAAATTATGTAAGATAATTAGACTTGTTTTCAAAAAATATTACAGATTTTTTTTTATTATACACAATATTATATAGGCTATATATATTTTATCTCACAGCCATATTTTTTATTATTCTTTTAAGCATAAATATTTAATTATTAATGTTTAGTAAATGCCAGTGGTGTCATAAAATTAAACTTAATTAAATATATATTCTCTGAAAAAAAAAAAAAATAATGTTTGTTTCCTCTGGCGTAAATTCTTGTTTTAGGAATGTGTATATTGTATTTTTACTGGATAAATACATGTAAATCAAAATAAAAAGCTTTTTTTTAAAGCCAGCTTTCAACAATTAAAAAGAAACATGTCATTATATTAAAAAAGATTTTCTGGGGTCCAAAGAAAATTCTGTTGTAAAAACATTTGATGGTGTTTGCATTTGTGGAATGCTTCTGTGGAGTGTTTTCCTGCTGTTACCTTTGAGCCTTGCCACAATAAAAATGTAATGTTGCTCAATAAAATAGTTTTCATTATTCAGTATTGAAAACAGCATTATTGTAAAAGCAGACTGAATTTTATTATGGCTTGGCAGGGTGTGGTGTTCTTCTTAATTGGTAATGTTGACTGGTTCTTTCTTTATTCTGTACCCATTTCTCTCACCCCTTTTCAGGGTCCACCTGGACGAGCAGGCTTTCCGGTAACTGTCTCATAACGTGTCCTATTGTCTGTCCATCTTGTTTGGGTGCTTGTACTTTACCTTTCTCTAGTAGTGTCTTATTCTTAAGAAGCTGTATCGAAACAATTGAACCAGAAAACGAAAAATGCAGCATTTCAGCATTTCATATACAGCTTCTTAATTAGGACACACTGAGACAACAATTTAACCAAGGGACTGAGAATATACAACCAATGAGAGTAGATTTAGCTTATTTGTATATACAGTTGAGTACAATAGCCTACAGTATATGTCTAAATTTGGAATTTAGATCATTTATTTATATAATTTGTATAATTTATTTATATAATTTGTAAAGACATTGGAAACATTTGAATATGACTAAATGTATAAATTGTTTCATATGGAAGCTGTTGCCACCACAGAGTAAAACATTTTAATGAGCCATTCTGACTGTTTTTATCTTATTTCACACAATTCTGACGTTATAATTCACAGTTCTGAGTTCTTTCATAATTGTGAGATATAAAGTCCAATTCTGAGGGGAAAAAGACTGACTTTTTCTATCTCACAATTCTGACTTTGCTCACAATTGCATCTTTACGGAATTCTCAAAAAAAAAAAAAAATCAGAACCGTGAGATAAAAAGTCGCAATATACCTTTTTTATTTTTTTTATTCCGTGGCGGAAACAAGCTTCCGTAGTTTGATCCGTCTTCCACTGAACTTCGAGATGTTCTTTAGATCATTCTCTAATCATGCTGGAAAACAAGATCATCCGGTTTTACACAAACTTGTGAACTCCATTGTTATGCTTGTAAAATAATTTGAAATATAGACAAAGCTTAAAGTTAGGAATGTCTCCAAAGTAGTGCACTAGTGGTCTGAACCCACTGAACATTGTCCTAAACCAGATAAGCTAAGCTAGACTTAATGTAATGAGTATCTATTTCCTTCAAGATAGCACATTGTATTTTATACATGATTGTATTCTCTCTGGCCCTTTGTCTGTTTTTTGGATCCAATCTTCTGAATGTAATTCTAATATTACTAACCAAAACTCAAACATCTGTCTTTCATTATGGCATGTTAGAAGTCCATCTTATACAGTATGTGAACTCTAGTCCTACCTGCCAATTATAACCTACAAACCCCTATCACTCATGACAGCTCTTCTTGTGAAACTTTGCCATAAAATCTTTTTTTATGAACATTTTGTTCAAATTGTTGACAGGTCTGGTCAAAGTGTGAATGTGATCCCTTGCCAAAGCTTTTGATTGATTGCATCTTCAGGAAATGAGATGAAATTTTGTATTTTTGTAGGATGGAAGGTAGGGGTTGGAAGGGAAGGGGGTGCGAGGATTTTACACAAAATGTGTCCATTAGATTAGTTCTTCAAAAAAATATTGATATTGGCATTCACGCTCTGTTGAACTATTAAGGGATACTTGTGGTTTGTATATTTAAGCTTTGCTGCACATTCGCGTGTACTGTATGCATTGCTATTTAACACTTCTGATTTGTAGTTAAGTACTTTGGGGCTCATTTGGATAAGTCTGGACTTTGTATTGTACTTTAAGCTACTTCTAATTTATTGCTGTAGATCTATCTATCTACAGCCATTAAATAAGTTATACTTAAATATACTTTATACTTTATATTTATAAATATACTAAGTTATACTAACAGTTCACAGTATTATTAATTAATGCCATAAAGCAGTATTAAGTTCATCTCAAATCAGCACCTTGGACAGAGCCAAGATAATTCAGTCAAGCGACTTTACCCTTGGGACATTGAGCAGCAGCCAGCAAATTAACTCTGAAGGTCAAACTCAATGGACACTTCTGATGTTGGAATCTTTATCTTAACAGCTTTAAAACAACTAGGTACCGGCAAAGCTACAGTCCGTGAGCTCAGTCATTGTTTTAGCAAATGTTTTGTTGACTTAGGTATGGGGTCGTAGCTAACCCACCATCTACCCCCCTCGCCCCCCTTTTCCATTTACGTGTTACTCGAGTGAGTCGTCAGCAAGCTGTCAACGCTCCCAGCCCTTCTAATACACTGACCTGCAACGTTAGGAATGCAAATAAAAGCAGCTGTAGGAATAGACAGCCTTGCATAATAAGTCACTTCAACATCGCAGGAGTTTATGTTACATAGTGTAAAATGTTTGGAAAAGCATTAGTCCAGGACTACAAATGGTGAATCCCTATGACCGTTTATTATATCAGGATCTCGGGTTCCTACATACACATTTGCCATGTGTTCTGGGCACTTTCTCCATAGTTAAAGCCAGGAAGTGGTGTGATGTTTAAGTGCAAATAGCTAATTTTCATAGGATGGATTGTTTTTATAGTTCATAGTTGTTAAATGGATGTTTCACCTAAAAAAATTAAATTCTGTCATCATTTAGGATTAATGTTTTAAACCCGTATGGCTTTCCATGGAGAGGATTCTATTGTTGATTCCATTGATCATTATACCTTTTTGGGGCTTTTGCATACTTTTTAAAAGCTTGAAGGCTTCGTAATTGCATGGAATGAAGCATGGACATCCCAAGTTTTTTTAGTGGAAGAAAGGAAGTCATGCTGGTTTAAAGGGACATACGGGTGAATAAATGATGACAGGATTTTCATTTTTAGGTGAACTTCTCCTTTAAACCCTTCCAACAGGAAACAAACTGTCATGCTCCCACACTTATTCAGTCACTTCATCATCTGTGATATGGCCAGCTTGCAAACATCGTCTAATGCAAGCACTGTGAAATGGCTCTAATACAAATATTTGCTGCATTAACCCCATGCTTTCACTGGGATCATATAATCACTGTTGACGCTTGCCTTCTGACTTCAACACATTCATTTCAAATTCTTAAGTAGTTAACTTTTAGCTTTTGAAGAAAGCTTTGGCATGCCTGCATTATCAGCTATCAATTTACCAGTAGGTGAATGCTTAGTAATTTAGTAGACATTTAGTTGGCATCACACCTGGTCAGCTTTTGGCTGAATGTCATTTAGTCACTAGCAGTAGTGGAAGTAACTGTGGAGATTGTATAGATTTAGCCTGTCAGATTTATTGTTCCTGATTTTCCTTTGCATTGACCACTAGGGAGACAAAGGATCAATGGGCATTCCTGGAAGAATGGTGAGTGATTTGATAATATGCACTTAGCCCAACAAGATAGTTTGTTTTATATCAGTATAGTCTTGAATAATTGGTCATCAGTGCTCAGTGGCATGCCATCATTTGTAGTTAACTGTACAACACCTTTGTTTTTTTTACTCCATGTCATTTATGCCATACTCATCCTGTCAGGTCAGATTGGACAAGATTAATGTTTGCTTTATTTGCTAAAGTATGTTATACAACATCCGGTACCATTGGTTATCGCCTGTTTTAGCTTGCACTCTGAATGTAAGCATTCACAAGCTTTCACATTCATTTCTTCCGAATGTTTAATGTAGCATTTCAGCTTTTCAGTGCAACTATATGATATAAACCAAGAACTATATTTTATTTATTCAGCCAGAAAATGGTTTCCACTTCATCGCCAACATTGATGTTTAAGGAAATGTCTGACTGAGAAGTGAAATATTTCCCTGTCACATTTGAACAAGGGCTGAAGAACAGAGTTCTTTCTGGCTGCTTTTGATGAGAAATTCTCTCTCTTTATTACTCAGTTTGTCTTGGCTGCTCAGTCATGTAAAAATGATTTACTTGTTGAACTTTAAATAGAAAATAGACTTTAAAAAAAGCTATTTTTCTTATCAGTTACATACTACATGCTGAGAGGGTAAAATTCACAGCCAAACCTAGAGGATATCTTGGAAGAAAAGTTTCGGATATATATCCACAGAGAGACAATATGTATATATATTCAAGACGAGAAAAACAGATCTGAAAACCACAGACAGTTGTGAGCTCTATTTTACCTCCTTATTCATAAGATTTGTGCATTTGGAATTGGCCATTTTTCAGTTTAGCGCAATGCATGATGTGTCACAATAGAAATCAGGGTCATCCAAAATCCACATAGTCATATAGTAGATGTCCCCCTAGAGCGTAGCAGCTACTCTTCCTTAAACATTTTCACTAAGAGACCGATAAAACGGCATTGTCCTCAAAGGAGACATTCCAGAATCTTGACCCTTGTATGGTTGCATACTCTAAGCTCACCCTAATGCTTTCTCTTGAAAAACAATCCCTACCTAAAAGCAGTCAGCAGTGTTCAGCTCAAACTGTGAGCCCCAAGCCGAGTTTTCCATATTTCACCCAGTGTAAAGCTACATTGTGCTCCTTTAGATTCTCACAGGAAGCGTTTTTTTTTTTCACTCTTCATGGCTTATCCTTCCCCCCCTCCAACCTCCTCCACTGACCAGTCTGTCTGTGAGAAAAGTTAGCAGCCCCCTCATCTACTATCCATTACTCCCCACGGGCCAGCAGTGTAACACTCCAGTGCTTCCGTTCCCCTGTAGCCTCCACCCCTCAACAACCAAAAATGCCCCAGTACGTCAGTGTGTCCCATTCCCCAACCTGCAAACGCTCCGTCTCAGGCTGCTGCATGCCTGTGTCCTCTCAGAACCTTGCTAACCCTGGTTCCTCTCTCTGTCTCTCTCCTTCTCACTGTGCATGTGACTGTGTCTGCTGTGACTGACCAGGGCTTAAAGGGAAACCTGGGGGAGAAGGTAAGTGCAGGACGTCGGCCTGCATGTGCAAAATTGAGACTCTCTCACTGTGGGTGGCTGTGTTGATGCGGGGGGGGGGGGGGGGGTCGACCTGAATCCATTGCACAAAGTGCACAGGTATCGTGATTTATATCAGGAAGGCTTCGGGCTTTATTTTGAAGGGCCTTGGGGGTCACATTCGGAAGACGTTTCCCACAATGCTTGGATTACCTGTGTTTATTCTTGGAGCACTCTGAAGTTTTAAGACTCCCCACTCTAGACAAAGAGATGTTTGGAATGGAGCAGCTTACGAAATCCTACCACTTCGGGACAGAGCTATCCAAATGTTGTGTAGTCAATAGAAGTGTCTCTTTGATTCTGTATTTGGTATGACTGAGTACTCTAAACTGAATTTAGTACATTGAGCTTCAGTTCCTGTTGTGGCAAATGTGGTTTGAGCCGTTCTTAAACCAGTCCCATTTGGCAACTCTCCTCAGTGTTTTTACAAGCCAGCAGTTCTGCGGCCTTCCTTCATCAAGCTGGAGTGATATGTAATGTCTGAGGCTGAACAAGCAATGTGAGGAGAAACATATTCTTCATCCTTCACCATCACAGAAAAGTAGTGAAACTTCTGGATGGTTACCCTTGCTTGCCAGCAAAACTGTGGTTCTACAGAACTTGGAAGGGAAATAAATAGTGATGTGACCACCAGGCCGACAAGTAGAGAAGCAGACAATATACGACCTTGGAAAGACCCACCAGATTCTCATCCAGAATAATCAGTGGGCTTCCCTTGTTGTTTCAGGGGTTTGCTTTTTATCCCCTCTTTTAAAGTGTGGTCATGTTTTACCTTGTAGCAGGGTTAAGTCTTGACCCAACAAATGTTGGGTGAAGAACTTCACTTCATTAGATATCAAAACAAAAACCCCTAGAGATAAATGGGCATGCTAGACCTGAAGCTGGCAGCCTTAGCGCTTCAGAACTCATGCAAATAAATTCAGTTGAATCATAAGTAGTTGTGTTGGAAAGCTCAAGCCGGAACGAAAATCAGGCAAATCGGTGATTGATTGGTTGAACTTTGCAGGAACTGCAGAACTACAGATAATGTATTCTGTAGACAGAAAGGATTACTTGTTGAACGAAATGAAATCTGTGAAGATCGTATCATTCATTAGTAAGACCAATTCTTAAATATCAGCAGAATTTGCTCCTGCTTTGGCTGATTATATTTGGACTCTTTGTCCAGCACCCATTCCTAGCTGCCAAATCCTTGTAATGTAAGCCTGTTCAAAGGGATATCTCTAGATCTTCAGTTGTCCTTTTGCACAGATCTCTGCAGGATTCTGTGGGTAACTATAAACCTTGGGGGCAAAGCTTAGGAGTACTTTCCTTTTCCATAACCTGAAAATCAGTCTTGTACATCACCCCTTTCACTCTCTAGTAACCATTATAGGTGACTCAAAAAAGTGCTAAAACAAATACTCCTTCATCCCCTGATAAAGTGGGCATTGAACCAGAAACATTAAAAATTGCCCACAATTTGATGGATGGCTGAGTCATCAAAGGTGTCTTCCTGATAGAGTTTCACATGAGAGAGCTAATTAGGGAAAGTGCTGGAAACCCGAGAGCTTTCCTGTCTGACCACAGAGCGTTGCGGGATTGCACTTGGATGTTTGGTGCAGTGCTGCGGACAGGCCGACACAGTGCAAATCACCTAGTTTACACCAGATAACCAGCCCGCCGGGCCGTTTGCTGTTTGCTCAGCAGTGCTCCCTGACCCTCTCAATTCGCTGTCAAGATGTAAACTACGACTCTGAAATGAGAACCAGGGTCTGCTTAAATTGAACTTACAGACCAAAATACAGTGTTCACCTCTGAGCCACATGCAAGCGCTCTCCGTGAGGCGGCTTAGCGAAAGAGTTATGTTAAACAGATGTTATAGGGTGTTTCAGAAAGAGTTGTTCTATTCTGCAGATACAATATATTCACTGATACATCTGGCTGTGCGTACTAGGTGTAGTTTAGTGAATATCATTCTTTCTCTTTTCTGTCACTTCCTCTCCTCACTGTCTTTCTACCTCTCTTATCTGTCCGTAGGGAGCGCCAGGAGAGCCAGGTCTGTCTATCATTGGCCCACGAGGACCTCCTGTAAGTGTTTGCTCTGCCACTGCTTAAACTCTTCATCATCTTCCTCTAATATCAGATCTTCAGAGTAGATGCAGGTTAGAGGTACAGATTTGAGCCACTTTTGGCCTCAATCCTATGATTCCAAGGGTTCTTGGCAAGGGGCTGTTCTATTGTTTTTCTTCCTGCACTTGACTTACAGACCACCCCAAAGTGAGCTCGAAAAATATATGGTGTAGGGTAGATAAGCAGGGTCAGCGTCATCCAGCACACTACAGCATGTGGAGCAAATCCAATGAATCTCGTCTAATCAAGACCTGATTTCTAATGTGCACGAACAGGACAGGAATCCCACAGCAGCTTGTATGGAAGCACTTACACTTCATCAGTGTATTTTGGGGCTGTGACTCTCACGTAATGACGCCCATTTGGAATCTCATCTTCATTAGCAAGAAGGAATGAAAACATCCCAGCCCTTGCCATTATAATCCAGGCATTATACGTACAGATTGTGCTTTATCTGTTAATGAGTGGTCAGTCATCAAGCGAAATGGGGCTTGTCCCCAACCTGGCACTCTTTTCCTTTCTTTGCATTCCACTCAGTAAGACAAACTCGTAATGTTATGCCGTCAAAAGCGCAATTTCCTTGTTGATTATGCCGTGCAGAACTTTGTCCTGTGCTGTGGTTTCCCCATTCATCCCAATACATTCTTATGGCAGGGCCATCAGACTGTTCAGACATCTGTTTTTCTGCTTGCTGATTATACACTGCTCTATACCTCTGACCCATCACCTGTAATAAGGCGTCAGAAGTGGACATCAGGCATAGAGAACCGGTGACAGGTGAAGTTTCATTGCAGGGCTGCCTCAAAGGGAATGTCTTCAGCAGTTGAGCTGAAAGCATAGGGTTTGTCCTCACCTCCAAAAGGGTCACAGAGGTTGATTTGAGGCAGAAGTGTGGAGAGGCCAGCGGAAATGACTGCTTTAGCCAGGCAGGTAGACCTGATAGGTTGGTAACAGTTTCTTTCTCACGCAAGTAAGGCAGTTCGGGAATAAACAGAGTGATCGTAATGTGTTGACTTGTCATTAGAGTTACAGTGATTGTC
Organism: Pseudorasbora parva; assembly: GCF_024679245.1. Lineage (NCBI taxonomy): Eukaryota > Metazoa > Chordata > Actinopteri > Cypriniformes > Gobionidae > Pseudorasbora > Pseudorasbora parva. The sequence continues at coordinate 9,036,350 of NC_090188.1, read as the reverse complement.
CTTGCTGATCAGGTCAGGGCCAAAGTTTTTGAAAGTTATAAAGATGCAACATAAATCCAAGCTATTCTATAATATGCACATGGAAAGAAAAAATGGACCCAACCCACAAAACTATACACTGATTTTATTATTTCTGTCTTTAGAAATTCATATAAAGGTAACATTGTAACAGCAAAGGTAACAATGTAATAAAATTTAAGGAACAATTTGTGGGACTAGATTTCTTAGTCCCACTGGGCCCCAGTTTGTCTTAGGTGTCTGTGTTTTGTTCAAGTTACACTTTGAAAAATTGTGTCTATCCTGAAAACGACATTTAATCTGGGTTTAATTTCCAAGATCCGATTGCAGTCAGAAAATTGATGTTGTATCACTTCTGAAGAATGTTATGGATTGCGCCCATAGTGGATTTTTGGTTTAGAGGAATTTTCTTTCACTGGACTTGGATGTTGTATTCAATTGTTTTCTGTTACTTTTTGTTACATTTTCATGCCAACAAAATTAACGTTGTCAGTCCTATTTTGTGTGATTCTGAGGGGGCACATGCTGCTACATCCATTATTCCAGACCTTTAGGTTCCCAAGGCTGAGAAAATAAGCCATGTTCCAATAACTACCTGAGACCCAGACACACAATCCCCTTCATTAGCTCCGTTCACCTCTTCCTTGTAATTTTCTCTCAGGTTGCTCCAACGCAGTCTTTTTTTTTGCCAGGCATATTGAATGACTTCCTCTTTTCCCAAGGGCTGCAAAAGTTTATTCAGGAAAGCAAACTTACTATTGTTCACAGGAGAAAGTAGCACTAATGATTACTGACATTTACTAATTCAGTATGTGAGACCCAATGAGACGAGGCTAACAAATTAAATAAGGACAACTCTAATGTCTTTCGGTTAGTTCTTTCCAGCGTTGAATTTCAGTCAGTGTCCCACAGTTTTTAGAGCTTTATTTGTCTTTGTCTCCTCATCCCACACAAAGTGCTTCCTACAGAGCAGGAAGGCTCCTGTCCTTCAAACTCAATTACGACACAAGTTTGGAGGAACAATACTCCGTCTTTCAACACAGACCTCCTTTCATCGAGTTCACATAATCCTCATGTTTTTCGTATAGAAAATAACTGCTTATCTTTTTTCTTTCTGTCTCCCCTCAGGGACAGCCCGGTACTAGAGGATTTCCAGGCTTTCCGGTAAGTGACTTTTGTCTGAAGCCAACTGGACAAACTTTCAGTTTATTTGTGAGTTTATAAAAGCCAGCAATTAACTACCTGGCCCTTATTTAATTGATGCACTTGGAAATTACTCAAGGAAGTGAGACTAAATGTACAGTAGACTTGTGCAGCTGTCATATAAGCACTGTACGGTATATACATGTCCTAGAACCCTTTCTATAGGCTGTCTACCTTCTCTGGATATTAAAGGCCCTTTTCAGGTGTTTATTACCCTGTATGATCACTGTTCAGCAGGACACTGAGTTAAAATACATTACCCTCAGTGCGTCTAGTGAGTGTTTAACTTAGCCTGATCCTTAAGGAAATACCTTTTTTCATAAACGTTGTAACATTAGCATTAGCTAGAGAATTTGAGCCATTTTGTGCCTTCACAATATCGCCAATCTGCTGTTCTCCCACTTTTTTCTAGGGCCCCATCGGCTTGGACGGGAAAACCGTGAGTTTCGCTTCATTCCTTACAAATGTTTGAGTAATTGACACTCGTGCAGGTTTGGAACCTCCGAACCCTTGTACCAAATTATTTGGCAGTAATTGATAATTGACGGTCATTTCGGCAATGAAGAGGATAATTATGGTAATAATAATTATGCCAATTATCATAATAAATTCACTATTGTAGCCATCATGACAGAACATTGAATCAATTACGATATGTGTACAAAGACTGAAGTTATTTGTGCTACCTAAAAAGACTTTTGCCTGTTTTTCCCCCAACCTTACAGGGACAGAATGGTCCAAAAGGTGATTTGGTAAGTATTTTTTGTGACCATTTTAACTTACCATTCCTAACTGGCTTGAGAGATGCAGTGCAAAAACAATTTCCTATAAATGTGATCCTAAGAAAACACACCTTGGCTGGAATTAATTGAAGTGTTAAAATACAAATCTAAATACTTTCAGTTTAAAAGGACACACATAAGGAGATCTGTCATGCTCACTTTACTAATGAAATACCGTTGGAATGAAAACCATTCATCATAAAGAGAAATATGTAAAAGAAGTGAAACATGTCATAAAGAAAAATTTGTCAGTGTCCATAAAACTCACCAGTAGAGCCATTTGTTTTCAAGATGGCTTGTTACAGTGATGTTTATCTAGGCTGTAAGCATGGCCATATAAATTCACAAGAACAACACTCTTGTAGTTTGATTTATGGGAAGTGTGTGTGCGTGTTTGCGCGTGTGTGTTTGAGAGAGAGAGAGAGAGAGAGAGAGAGAGAGAGAGAGAGAGAGAGAGAGAGAGAGAGAGAGAGAGAGAGAGAGAGAGAGAGAGAGAGAGAGAGAGAGAGAGAGACCGCGTTTTATTCAGTGGGGTTTGTCAAAAGTAACTTAAAGCGAATATCTGACTTTAGCCTGTGTTATTAAAACAAGGACATTGGGTTGGCTCTGTCTTCTTAAACTGACTTGAAAAATGTAGTCAAGAATTTTCTTTTACGTGATGAAAGACAATGGGCAGATAGATTTGGCTCCCAGGCTGTGCGTTTTAAACCATTCCTTATGAAACCGAGTACAACCTCTATGTTCTTTCTTTTATAGCATCGTGAGAAACGGCAAGCTTAGAAACTATAAAAGAGAAGCACTTTTCTGAAATGACACCTTTATAAGACAGAATCAGAGCTGAACGGCCCCTGCTGATCATTTGAACATGCCTCGCTGAGCTTTTAAAGTAATACAAAGCTTACACAAATATACCCAACATTATTATTGATAAGTTTCTTCTTAGATTCTTCATGCTCCACATTTGCTTTTACCCTTATATTGAAGTATTACAGAAATTGGTTTGTTGCTATTTCTGAAAGAATATTATGACTTGGAATCATTCTGACTTTTCTAAGGCTGTGGGTTTCATGTTTTTCAGAGGGCATGATGCATTGTGGTAGCCTCGAAATCTAGACGCACCCTAGCGGCAGCAAATCTAATCTGCCGCGAGTGTCGTCTAGCAACTAGAAATACTAGAAATGCTCTCTATACAAGCACACATTGATACTTTAGCCTAGCAAAATAGTAGCTTTGTTTTTAGCAATTAGCCTTTTTTTGTAACTGATTGGTGCGATTGTGCTTGTTATGACTGAGAGGTTTGGCATTGTTGGTTGTAAACAGGAAAAGATAATCACGGACAATCCAATAACACCGCCATATTGCAATTGTGATTATTTTCCCAGGGTCCTCGTGGTCCTAAAGGAGTACCAGTAAGTATTTGCTTAAATATATATTAATATATTATTCCACAGTTTTTTTTTTTTTTGTTTTTTTTTTTGCGTGGCAATGGAACGTTATGCATGAATTATATTTTGGATGGATTTTAAGTGTTTTGTTCAAATCTTATTTTTCAGGGTGAACCTGGTCCAAAAGGAGAGAAGGTAGAATCATGCATTAAAATAGCAGCTAATTTTCTAAGATTTCTGAAATGGCCTTCGAGGACAACACATGAATCTTTTCTTTCTTTTTCTTTTTTATTCTAGGGTGTATGTGGTGACTACACTCACAGGGTGAGTGAATGGTTTCACTATGCTTCAAATATGCTTCAAAGCTTGTCTGGTGTTGAATGCTGACTGAAAAATCTCAAGCATATGTTTTCATTCCAGTTTTACGTGATATTCTTCTGTTTGTCAAAGTGATTGTCTTGTTTACACTTAAAAAGACATGTACAACATGTTTTGCGGTTCATTTAGAGACATTAACAGAGGAAAAAAGGGAAGGAATAATGGATTGGCAGCTTGGATAGTCTCGGATAGGTAGCACATGAGTACATGCCAAGGCAGGGCCTCAAATTTGATCAGCCCCCCCCAACCTCTCTCTCTCTCTCTCTCTCTCTCTCTCTCTCTCTCTCTCTCTCTCTCTCTCTCTCTCTCTCTCTCTCTCTCTCTCTCTCTCTCTCTCTCTCTCTCTCTTTCTCTCTCTCTCTCTCTCTCTCTCTCTCTCTCTCTCTCTCTCTCTCTCTCTCTCTCTCTCTCTCTCTCTCTCTCTCTCTCTCTCTCTCTCTCTCTCTCTCTCAAATCACAGTTTCATGTAAACACGGCAATTTAACCAACAGCATGCTGAATTGAATTTGATTTGATAAGACTCTCTGTTAAAAGTGGTTTTGGTAACAGCCCTAGCCTATTTAAAAGTAATTTTGGCCTTTTGAAGCTATTTTATCAATTATGTAATCTCAAAAACAACACAGGATAAAAGCAGAAAAATAGTTTTGGCAGAGCAGATGTTACTGTGTTTTGCTTGAAAAAGAAAGTACAGAAACAGCAGCAGGACACATGCAGTTGAAAATTTTGTTTTTTTAACTATTTAATCACTGTTTTTTCATTATGTACACTATAAGTAAGTTTAGTCAGCATATCAAACAACTATATCACATCAAAACAGATTTGTTCTTCATGCGTGTCAGCCAGGCCACGTGGGAGGCAGTTGACTATTTAGAAAGCTGCAAATAAGGGTGGTCTTTTTGGGTGGTTGTCGTACTGTAGGTTATTTGCAGTTAGGGTTAAACCCAGAGGTCACTGCGCTAGACTGAAAGGATACACCCTGCAGCTATGGAACAAAAATGGGTATTATCACAATATGTGTGTGTGTTTATGTATCCATATCCATGTCCGTGTATTTGTATGTTGGGCCATTCTAAGCAGGGGCTCCCAATGAAAACGCTGGCAGCTTTGCGCTCCAGTCAGGCTCTGATGTTAAAGGTTTGTGGGCTGTCCGCTGTCCCTCATCCCTAATTCCGTGATATGTGTGTTACAGTCCTGCTGCAAAGAGAGACATAGCTGAAAACTGTGCTCTAGTTTATCCACATGCACTGTTGGAGGTGCAGAGAGGTGCCTTCTATTATAACTGATTGAAAACACTATAGGAATTTATAATGACACATCTTAACACACAGCTGTTTTCCTGCTTTTCTTTGGCCTTCTGAGGGAACTTTTATGGTTGTGGTATATCACTTTAAGGTACACTATGCAGCTGTAACTTTATATGACAAAGAAAATGCATCCAAATGTTTTTTTGGATATGTTAAATGCATAAATACCATGTCTCTTTTATATTTGTATTGGCCTCCTTATGCATAGAGTACCTTAACACAATGTAACATTGTGGTTAAATTGGTGAAAAAACTTCTGCAGGGAGATAAGGACACTTGAAAACACTTACCTTCCTTATTTGTATGTATTTTCCTCTTTCTCTGAAATTCAGTGAGACAATCTGTGCATTTTTGTATATATGATATGATTGTGCATATTGCTTTTTAAATATAAAAACATATATTTATATCCATATACTATGTTTATATTCTAGAATATATTGGAATATGTACACCACATTCAGAAGTTTGTGGTCAGTATGATTTTTTTTACATGGATGAATTGATCAAAATTGACATAAGACAAAAGATGAATGCTGTTCTTTTGAACTTTCAATTCATAAAAGAATGCGAAGAAATGTACCACTGTTTTCACTTTTTTTAAGCAGCTATTTTCAATATAACATCATAAGAAATGTCTATTGAGCAGCAAATCAGCATATTAGGATGATTTCTCAAAATCATGTGACACTGAAGACGGGTATGAATAATAATGATCACATGAATAAATTACATTTATTACAAATGACAAAATATAGTAAAAATAGAAAATAGTTATTTTAAATTGTGTTATTTAATTTTTGATCAAATAAAAATATGCTTGGTGAGCATAAGAGACTTACATTTTTTAAAGTCTTACAGACCTGAAACTATTGAACAGTAGTGTACATTCCATGCATAGTAAGGTCCAAAAGTCTAAGACCTCATTGAACATTTTTAAAATTAGAAATAGAATGCAAAATTGAATCATTCTCTGTAGTCTTTAGTTCTTTTGGAATCATTGTGCACTCTAAATATTCTCAGTTGTTTCAACCCATGTTTGAGTCAAATATAAACAAACCCTACCATGGGTTAAAAAACGAAACAAAGAAACTGCAGGTGGGTTTGTCGCTATTTCACCCAAACAACCTGAAACAACCTGGCATTTTATCGAGTGTAGATGCAGAATTTTATGTGTAATTCACTTTGCAAAGCAATGAAAAACAGGCAACTCACATGAAGGGGAGTTATATTTAGGGTGATATCAACTATTAGTATGGGTCAATAACTCTTCAATCTGTGCTTTGCAATGATGCTGACTTCAACAGAAACGCCGTATTGTCAACGTCTGTGCTGGAGGACAGGCCACAGTAAGTCTGTTGCGAAACTCTCTTTGTGGCAAGACTGAATCCAGCCTGATCTACACATTCTGCATTGCTGCAGAGTTACAGGTGCCGTCACAGTGGAGGTAGACATAGAAACATTATCATTGAAAATGTTTGATATGTGAATTAATAGGGATGTCAGTCAACTACAAATGATCGAAATTGAATCAAAGGCATAGTTTGAATTCTTTTATCTACATAAACATAAACCTTTTATTGATCTAGTCATTTGATAATAGTATTACATTTTTACATTTATAAAAAACAAACCTCCAGTAACTCCACTCTGATGGACCCGTGACTCTCTTCAGTGATGCGGAATCCTTTCGGCTCCGTCTCTCTGTCCCCTTGCCTGGTTTTTTCTTACTGCTCACTCTCTTTTTCATTTGTTTTTCTGTTTTTTCCCCTTCCCCTGCTCTTCTATCTCTGGCCCATTTCCTTCCTTTGGCCTCCTGGTGAACATGTTGGCCTGGTGGTTTTGTGCACCGTGGCCCACCTGTGCTTTGTGACCTCAGCAGATGTTACCCATCACCGTTCGCAACATGCCCTCAATAAGCCCTCTAATCCTAAAGCGCCTCAAGGTACATCTCTCTCTGCCACCCTCGCACCCCGTCCTTACGGATGCCAACCTCCATCCACCTGCCAGCCAGGCCTCTTAGTGCCCCTACTTGACAGCTCTGTGTTGGAAATTTGAGTTTATTAACAATTACTAAGCTCTAGACAAACAGCCAGAGTTGAATTATCAAAGCCAATAGTATTATTCTCTTGATATGACATAGTCCACTTGACATACACTACTTTCCTAAAATAATGTCCAAATTCACAACATTTATAGGCGTATAAACTCTACCCCACAGCAAGAACTTCTGTCTTTTCAGACATTGTCCATCTGTTTTAACTGGACATTATCTCAATAAAACTCTCTGATACATAATGGATTGTCCTTATATGTCTAGTCATGTGATAATGTAAGGATTGTTCAGGTATTTTAGAGCTGACAAGAAGTCTCAAATATTTTTTTAGATTTGTGACTATTTTGGAAATAAAAGAGTAATAGAACTAGTTGAATATTTTGGATGTGATAAATATTTTAAAGACCCAATGAAATCAAAATGGGAATTTTTTTTAGTCCAGGTCTATAAAATAAATGAACCAGTAACATTAGTTCACTTTGTTAACATTAATGCATCGGGTATAATGAACAATAAACTATTTTTGGTTGCACTTTATTTTACAGTAAGTGTACTTACAGTATACTTCATTGTTCATTTATATTTGTTCATAATATATTAATGGCCACATTTTATTTTAATGTGTGCTGGTTATGGTGTAATTACGCAAATTATTACTGACTAATATTAATTGACATGTACTTACTGTAGGTTCAGGTTTAGTGCTTGGTTTAGTGTTAGTTTCTTGTAATTATGCATAATTTACTGTTAGTGCAAACACATTTAACATGTAACAAGTACACATTAAAATAAATTGTTCCCATATTAACTAATGTTATACAAATTGTTATGTATTGGTATAAGTAGAAATGAACTAAGATTTAATACATACTGTAAGTATTTTTCTTTATTTCATTTAGATGTTGCATTAACTAATGTTGACATATTATCATAGAGTGTTATCAACTGACTTTCAGCGCATAAGCATTTAAACTGAACAGTCTTTCTTATTAAAACAGACCAAAGATCGTATGGCATAATCTTGCACTCAATGCCGTGTCCAATTTGTTTGTCCAATTATATTTTCTCAAAAGAATTGAACAACCACTCGTTAGGCCATTTCATGGAGTATTTTAAACTTTAAAATGTATATATTTTGTAATTCAGTCTACAATGACTCATCAGATCCTTTAGGAAAAGTAAACAGGGCTTCAGCCAATGTAAAAAAGCAAACAGAAGTTTAAAAGAAACAATGACACAAAAATGAGACTGCTTATTTAGCAATAAAGTCTCTCTGCCTCTCTGCCCACTCCAGGAAGTGGCCCAGGCACAGGTTGATCACGGTTGGCACCCGTCCTCAATCTTACTTCTACAGGTGTGCTGTCTGTGCACACCAATTTCGAGTACCATGTTGGGAGACAATGTTACAGACTGTGGAAGACCAAAAGTGTTAGGGAAAGAACTTTGCAGCTGATTGGCTGGGTCTCCAAGTTGGGTCGGGTCTGTGCATTGGATGGAGATCATGGAATGTCTCCATTTAATGGATCTACATCTGGCCTCATAAATCAAATCTTGACAAGTCCTGTCAAGGAATAAATGGATAAAATATGGATCTGAAACTGGTGGATGTGTTCCGGACTTTCTTTGAGCTTCAGACTTTGCTACTGAACAGAGACGGTGTTAAAGAAAGGAAATTTTTCTTTGTCACGGTATCTGCTCTATTTGTGGTTAATCAGAGTTGTATGCGGTTGCCAGCATGTAGGAGGTCTTAATTTTCTGTCTATAGTAGCAGACTTGGAAATAAATGCTGTTAATGGAAGGAAAATTATTCTGACTTCTTACACCAAATGTTCAGTTTGCAGCCTAAGCCTCTTTAATGTTGAAAACAGACAGTTTAAATATTAATTACACAGCAGAAATCATAAATAATCAGTTTTCCTCATGGTCTCTTCTCAGGAAGAGTAGGATATTGTTTAGTCGAGTCTTATTTCCTATTTTCACATCCCTCTCGCTGTGTAAATACTGGACACTTTCCTGTAGATGATTTTGTTTAGTCTCTTTCTGTGCTGAAGGTCTCTTCTTGCTCATAACTGAGAAGAACCCGAGATGGTTTTAAAACAGCCATGAGTGGATTGTGTGTAGAGCAGTGGTTTTCAACTGGTCGGTCTGTAGGATTGCGGACACCAGGGAAAAGCTAAGCTAAATGCAAATGGTAAAATAAATAGGCTTTACCTTCCAAAAAATATTCTCATAAATTTTATTGTTTACGTCAAAGGCTGTGCATCCAATCAAACTCACCGGTGAAAAAACATGACCTGGACTACATAGAACTTGAGACTCACTAGCAAAACTGTAAGGTTTGTTAAGTTGAAGGCATTGGTTAATTGCTAGTAGGCCACTGAAGAAAGTACACACTATTTTCCAAACATGGTACTCTTTAAACTAGAATAACATCAATCATCTCATCCTGACACTTCACTTTCAACTCAACCTTCAAGTATGGGTTCCTCTCAGCTTCAAATCCATTGATTGGTCAGTGAATTATTATAAATATTTTAAATATTTCTCCAAATCACATTTTGCAAAGGATTTTGAGTGGATATTCCATTAACAAATTAGCTCATTCTTTAATTGTATATCTCATTAGTGTGAATTACTGGATTTGAATCTGAGTGGATCCTGCCACTGATGTTACGAATTGTACCTTAAGTCCAATGGCTTCTTTATCGCAGATGCTAACTTCCTGTCTCTCAGCAGGGCGAGCCTGGAGCACAAGGACCACCGGGACCTCCTGGCCCCCCAGGGCCTCCGGGGACTGCTGGTCTAACTGGTGCTAGTGGGCCCCCGGTAAGTCTCACTCAAATAAAAAATAAAAAAGTATTTATTTATTGATTGATTTATAAGCTGGATAATGTGCAGTCAGCATTTTTCATGTCATGTGTGATAATTGCTGTATATTATTCCTGTTTTTGCACATTTGTAGTTTAGGCACTTTAGTAACTGCATTTGTTGGGTGTGTGCGTGCGTGCATGCGTGTATGCGTGTGTGTGTGTGTGTGTGTGTGTGTGTGTGTGTGTGTGTGTGTGTGTGTGTGTGTGTGTGTGTGTGTGTGTGTGTGTGTGTGTGTGTGTGTGTGTGTGTGTGTGTGTGTGTGTGTGTGTGTGTGTGTGTGTGTGTGTGTGTGTGTGCGTGCATGTGTGTACATGTTTTTCTATCCCAGTGGGGACTTCAACCTGAATGCACACTGACTCATGGGGCCTTGTGTCACTGTGGGCACCTAAATTAAGATCCACATAAGGAACAATGCTTATAAATCTTTAAATCGTATAAAATTAAATATTCTGAAAATGTAAAAATGCTGAAAGTTTTGTGTGATGGGTAGGATTAGTGTGAGGGGTTAGAATATACAGTTTGTACAGTATAAAAACCATTACGTCTATGGAGAGTCCTCACAAAGTAGCAAACCAGACGTGTGTGTGTATGTTTGAACTATCTACCTATTCATTTTTGGCATAGGGTAAACCTGGTGAACCTGGAAAACCTGGAAAAGACCCAAGGGTGAGCATTTGAAAACATTTCATCCTTACCTTGCTAACATGGACACTCGACATTACTTGAAAGGAAATCGGAAATCTATAATGCTTCAAACTGAAAGCATATTTCCTTTTCTTTCATTGTAGATGCTACCGGGACTGAAGGTAAGTTTGAAAACCACACAGCTGTCCATCTGCATTGCAATGATAGTATTTTCCACAGGCGAGTCATAAACAGGCTCACATGAAGTTCACACACAGTTCAGCAGCCTACAGGGTGGGTCCGCTCTGTCTTTGCCAGTACAGAAGGGGTGGATACGCCATAATTGATTAACCGTGTTGCAGTTTAATAAGTATGTATTTCCCCTGATGTGTTAGTTGCCACTGAGTTTATTCTGGGGAATTTTAATTGTACTCTGTTTAGAAGCACAAGCCCCTTATAAGAGCACACTTCAGCTCTCTATAAAGATTGTCTGGCGGTATATATAAGAGCTGTAACTAGAGGCGTACTCCTTCGGACATGAAGTTCCCAATAAATGAAACCACTCTGCTTATTGTCCGTTTTAAACATATAAAGGCTTCTCGATAAAAGCCACAGAGCAAAAAGGTCTTGGATGGATATTTGATTTAGATTTATGTTTTTATAGGGTGAACCCGGTGTACCTGGACAAAAGGTGAGTGTGTTCATTAAGGTTCATGAGCAGACTAAACATTTATTGTATGTTTTATCTGAAAAGACATTTTTAAATCCTACATTTTAGAACTAGAAATTTGGCAATGCTGCTGATTGCTTAAACAAAACAGCTAGAAACGGATGCTCCTTCTCAGAGGAACCTTCAGGAATTAAGCAGAATGACGTATCAATGAATCATTCAGCAGAGTGATTGAAAACCTCTAAGCTACAGGGCAGAGCCCTGAATGTGAGGCTCATTAATCGCTATGCTAGATGAAACGTTCGAAACTGGAGAAAGAAGTTTGGCACGCCACTTTAAAGTCATGCTAGGCCACAGATAAAATATTAGTGGATTAGAAAGAGCACAATTCATCTGGTCAAACTCTACCATTTGCTTCCTGCATGGCTTTCTTAATCCAAATGATTCTTTCCTTATCTCTCAGGGTGATCATGGTGAAGCAGGTCCAAGTGGACCTGAAGGCCCCAAGGTAAGAATCCTTTGTAACCTCTGACTGACTAAGCAGCTTAAATCATTAACCTGCTCCACATCACTTCTGGGTCAACCCATTACATAATCCAATTCATCAGATTGACAGCCCCCTTTGAATCTGGCTCAAAGATTACTAGCTTTCTCCTGTTATTTTGTCAGTCAGTGTTGAAGTTTGGGTGCAGAAACAGGAATTAAAATTCAAACATACTTTCTTTAATCAGGCCTCTAACCGAAGAGAGTGGGATTTCTTCTAAAAGCATCTGCAGGTGTGACATCAGGGACCCAAATCATATAGTTTGGATTAAGCCAGTGGGATGGCACTATTATTGTTTGAGTTACCAGTTTAAATGTGCCTGGAGAGGATTTAGACAAGGCATCGGGCTGATAACAGCATCTGTTTGGGTTTTACTGTCTTCCCCTTCAGCAGTGTGCTTAACTCTAAAGTCATTGAGTGCATTATCCCCGAGGTAATGAAAGATTGAATTAAGATAGTTGATGGGGCTTAGTGTAATGCTATGAAAAGCACAAAACACACTGCACTCAAAAATATAGTAAAAAGAGTAATAGTGTGAAATATTTTTACAATTTACAATAACTGTTTTCTATTCATTTATTCCTGTGATGGCAAAATTTAATTTTCAACTGCCTTCAGTCTTCACTGAAGGGTCACATCCTTCTTATTATCAGCAATATTACAAAGTTTTATTAAGTGCTTCTTAATATTTTAGTTGAATCCATGATTTAAAAAAAAGGATTCCTAGATACAAATTTATTTAAAAGAAGTATTTCGTAACATTACAAATGCTCTTACTGTCCTTTTTGATTCATTTAATGTGCACTTTAATGTGCAAAAAATACCCCAAGCTTTTGGACTGAATGGAAGAGTATGTAACAATATATTATAGAGAAAATAACCTTTTTTTCTTGCACACAATCAATCTTTCCACCTCAGAATAGCACAGAACCGTGGGTCAAACAGCTTAGCCTATGTGAAGTTACAAGTGCGCTGATTGACACTTTGTGAGGGATACATGTTGGCACAAAAACCACATATAATTTTTTCCATGTGAAATTGCATTTGCTTTGCTTTGAAACAACTTATATAGTTTGCAATCTTGGATTTGTGTTACACTTTTACTTGTGTGAACTCTGGAACAACCTGCATATCGATTCCCATCCAATCTACCTTAGGGAACTTGAGCTTTCTTCCATCAGCCACGTAGTTCATGTCCAACACACGCACCCAGTCAATATCGAAAGCTAGATTGATAGTAAGCATGTCACTCAGTGAGCTTATGGAAAATTCTTCTATACTGGACTGAAGTAGCTTTGTGTTTGTTAGGTTTATGTTCAATTTCATCTTAGCTCAGGTGAAATGTTTCTTGCTACAGCAGAGACACAGTTATTTTGCAAGACTGCACCACCTTCTGGAGACTTGCAAGTGTTGCGCTCATAAAAACACACAAGATTTATGAAAGCGGGATAAAATGCATTCTCCCCCGTGTGCTGAGGTTGTCTGGCCTCTCATTTTTTTACTCAGAAAAGAGACGTCTTTACCGTGCATTCATCTGGGAGAGAGGCAAAGTGCCAAGTCAATGGCTTTACAATTAAAAGCTTCAAATCAGAGGAGACATGTTATTCGGCACATTACCAACGCAATTAATCAACAGCTGACTTTGTCTTTCTACCACAAGACTTTAGTTCTGAAAAATGACTGTCTGTCGCCTTCATGCTTGTTTGGCTATTTACTCAGCGCAGCCAAACCATACAGCATTGAATAGCACAGAAAATAAATGCTGGTTCAAATAATTCCTCCACTAAACAGGAGACTGAACTTGTTTAGATAAATGATGTCATAAACTGAAAATCTGCTGACTTTAATGCTGCCCTGTTGCTGTCATAGAACATTAGTTGCTAATTTGTTGTTTTGGGCTGAGGAGAAGCAGGTCCACATGACTTGACTTAAGTTGATTTTGCATTTTATAGCATATTGATCATTTTATTTGCTTTGTTTCTCTTTAGGGAATTAAAGGAGATGAAGGAGTGAAGGTAAGGAATGCATTTGGTTCTGAATGCTATTTTAAAAATGGCGTTTTTTTATAATGCTTGCGATTTTAAAAGTGATATAATTTTGGTGTTAAAATAATTTCAACTGTAAGTAACCTATTCGTAGGTTGATCACACCCATACAGTGCAAGCAGGGTGTCTTTATAGTGCTATCAAAACATTGGTCTCAACCAGCCCAACATGGCAACATTGCCTGAACCAATACCAATAAATGAATAGGGTTTGGGGGATTGGCTGTTCCTTTAACCAATGGCAGACCAACTTGCAATTGCGTGTACTGACACATAATTTGCACACTTCACCTTTACATTTTTTTTGTTTTGTTCCGTGAATGCAAATCTTAGATGTTGCCTTCAGTTTTGTGGTTGCTGTTTAATAATTATTTGAAATGTAGCAAACTGTCAGCTCCAGTAGTAAGATTTTACAATCAATTAAAAGGCATTTATACTTTTGACCAGCATTTTAGAAAATGGATGGATGATTCAGCTGCGGGCACCATCTTCTGCAGAGACTTTGAAGCAACCCTCACAGTGCATTATGGGTGTTCTCTGGCCGTTAAGCATTCATCGGTTGTAAGCTCATTATTGATGTGCATTGGGCGATTGAATGAGTGCATTCCATAATGTTCACTATGGTTTCTTACACCACTAAAAATGGCTGTCCCCTCAAAAAGCCCTATTTAAGGGTATAAGGGTCGGACACAGCCATGTAGTTTTCAAAAAAGCTTGAAGGACTTAATTAGCTGGATCAGGTTGACGACCCTGGCTAAATTATATTAAAGGAGCAGTATTCTATAGAGAGTAAATCTAAACATCAAAAGATGTATATTTGTATGATCTAAGGCATTGCTTCTACTGAAGATGTGCATCTGCTGGAGTGATTGCACTGTTTCTCACTGGGGAGGTTTTGGCCTGTAAACAGGAGTGGAGCTCACGTAAACTTTACACCTGCTGATGCACAAATAGTCCCTATAGGATACAGCTATTTAGACTGTCTAGCTGCTGATTACTGAATGTTGTCCTATGAAGCCAGCAGTGACAGACAGCCTTACTGAACTCATCTGCGTGAGATGGGCACAAATACATGAGAACGTATTTAAAATAAAAATATTAAATCTGTTTAAATGAATCAAAATAAAATCCAATATGCAGTGTGAAAATCTTTTATAGGTTTGCTAAAGCCTACCTATTTTTTTTATAATATATGTTTCACCCACACTTCCGTTTTCCTTTAGAAAGTAGAATAAAGGAAAGAAAAGACTATTTCAGATGAGCATGTGCCATGGGCCAGACATCCTCTGTCCCACCAAACTCCTTTACTATCATGATGGAATTTTCATTTCCTCTGCACATCCTCGTCTGTCTCAGGACCACCCTAGAGCCCCATAGTCAAATGTCCTGATGCTCACAGGATCAAAGGCTTACTTTAGAGCATCATCCTTTCTGGCTTCTTTATTTGGATTGTGCCAGAAGAAAACACTTTCTCATCTCATTGCTTTGTTTGGGATTACACAATCCCATGTCTGCATTTGTTCTCCCGTTGGCTTTCGGCAGTTTGTGTGTATTTGTGGTGTACAGTATGTGTTGATCTGCTGAAGAGGTTCCCATCTGTGCATTTGTGCAGGGCAAACAAGGGATGGATGGGCAAACAGGAGAAAAGGGGGAGAAGGTACCCTGAGCCTGAGAAATGTAGTTTGCAGTGCATTTACCATTTGGTGTTTTGTTTGTGTGTATGAAGCAAAAATCTAACTATCGGGATATTTGCATGACATTGCATGATCAGCAGTGTTCTGAAACTTCTTGGATATAAACTGCACCATGGTATAAAAGACTTGAGAATGAGAATGTAAAGGAATAGTTCATCCAAAAATGAAAATTAGCACATGATTTCCTCACCCTCAAGTCATCGTAGCTGTATATGACATTCTTGTTTCAGACAAATACAAAAAAATGTCATGGCTAATTCAAGCTTTATAATGGCAGTGAATGGCAGCCCAAAAAAGTGCATCCATCCATTATAAAGGTAATCCACACAGCTCTGGGGCTTAATCAATGGGGTTTTGTAAGAAAAAGATCCAAATTTAAAGCATTATAGTTATAAAGTAAAATATCTAGCTTCCGGCGGGCCGCCTTCCTTATTCAACTTACAGAAAAAGTGTTACTGGTACAACAATGATGTTGGACGTAGCGCAAGTGTTTGAACACTTTCTTCATAAGTAGAATACGGAAGGCAGTCTGGGGGAAGCTTTACTTTATAAAGTTTTATATATGGATATTTCTCTTTTTTTCTAATAAATATAAGTTTTATATATGGACACAAACGCATTGCTTCACTTCAGAAGGCCTTTATTAACCTCCCGGAGCCGTGTGGATTACTTTTATAATGGATAGATGCGCTTTTTCGGGCTTCAAATTTTGACCAGCCATTCATTGCCATTATATATGCTTAGATTAGCCAGGGCATTTTTTTATATAACTCTGATTATTTTTGTCTGACAGAAGAATGTCATATACACATAGGATGGCTTGAGGGTGAGTAAATTAAGGGATAATTTACATTTTTAGGTGAACTATTCCTTTAAGTAGACAGGAAGTTTTAAGTGAATAATGTCTTAAACTCTTGTCTGTTCATTCGTTCTTTTTCGAGCCTTTCTTAAATGTACATTCTTATAACTCATCCACCTTCATTGACTTGTGCACCACTAGTAGACACCAGCTTATATTACAAAAGTGAGGACTGAGGGCAGGACATATGCTTTGCAACTGAAACCAGGATGTGCACAAAGACATATGACTCAGTACCGGAGTCATGCTGGGAGACCAGAGGGATTGCACGCTAAGAGAAAAACAGGCCGCTAGCACAAGACATTCCCTCCTTCCTTCATCTGAGCACCTGTGCATCTGATTTACAGGCCTCTAACCCTGCTGTTTGTGGAGAGTCCCCTGTTACATACAGCTTGATGGACTTAGCACACTTATTTTTGCTACCTGCCTTGGTCCCTGCCAAACACATGCTGCCATACTCTTCGATTGTTTGGTCTGTTGTCATGACAGAGCTTTGTGTTTCTGTATATCAATGTTTTCATCATCAGACTCAGCAGACGTGCCAGCTGGGGAACTGACAGATGAATAAGCACATCTGCCGTAGTGCTATATTTAGTATTTTTTTATACATTTATATATATACAACTTGAACACCACCTCTAATTGAATGCAGACTTCTTTGGGGTTGAAGGACGGTATGTTTGGGGTTTCAGGCTTTGGACTGGGCTATTGCTTGTTTATCATTGAGGGATTTACATTTAGTTGTTATGACTGTCCATTGACACTGTGGCCTTTAACACAACACTGTGTTGCAAATTAAGGCAGAATCAAAAACGTACCAGAAATTGCCATGTTTTGTTGGACATAGCAGTTCTAATATTTCCATGATATTCTTTGAAATACCTTGAAGTAAATAACATGATACACTATCATCCAAAAGTTTGAGCTTTAATAAGATTTATGGTTTTCAAAGAAGCATTTATTTGATCACAATTAGTACAAAAACAGTAACATTGTGAAATATGACTACAATTTAAAATAAATAAAAAACTGAACATATTTTAAAATAACATTTTAAAATTGTATTGAATTATGCGATGGTTGTGATTTCAGCATCATTACTCCAGTTTCTTCTTTTCATCTCTTCAGTTTCAATTTCTTCTTATTAGCATATCTTTCTTGAAATCGTGACTTTTTTTCAAGATTCTTTAATGAAGAAAATTAGACATAACTATATTTAGTGTGCATAAATGTAGTATATGGTAATAGTCAAAGTTTTGGAAAACCCTATGCACTTTTATTATTAGTATCATTTTATACTTTTTAGACTAAAATAAAGTCTATAAAACTATTAAATAGTGGAAAATACTGTATATACTAGTGACCGAAATGTCAAATAAAACTCATGTAATATTGTCTAGATCACAGCTTTACTCACATTCTCACAGCTGACTTTATGAGGTGCATCCTGGGATACTTTGCAAACTGTATCAAAGTAGTTCACATATAATATGATGCACACTTGACCAATTTGGTCTAATTTATGCATTAAAAAGGACTTTGTTTTAGAAATGTATGTTGGCAGAACTGATGTTTGCCTAGAGGACTCATTTCAAGCATTTTAGCCTAATCATTTAAGTTTGTAAGATCATGAGATACAGACTGAGTCCAGTTGTTCAAACTTTTAAAGGAAAAAAGTTGAGAACTGTGACTCAACTTTTGCATTATAATCTCATATTGTCCGTTGTTTCCGGAAGAAAGCACTGAACGCAACAGAGAAAGTAAATAAATAAAAATAAAAATGTATTGTATGCCCATGTATTTAGATTTCACAAACTTAATTCATATCGACCAGCTCACGTAGCACAGCGTTCGTGGCTCGACTCGTCGAGACGTTTTTCCAAGATGGCTGCTGTCTCTATATGCTGGCTTTATGAAGTATCTTCTTATTAAACTGTTTGTACACTTCCAAAGTTCTCAATGCTTCGGTTTGCATGTATTGACCCTCATTATGCTACCGTGTTAGTGTGAGGCTATTTTGAGCCTTGTTAGTGGTATTAACTAGCGTTTTAATTTGCCTTAATCTGTGCCCCATATGCAAGCGTTATAGGCGAATCTGTCTTCAGAGATAAAACTTTTTACATTCAAGTTTCAAGAAAATACATCCCAGAGAACGATCCACTCGGCATGTGAAAATTACCCCTAGGATCTTTTTTCACCGGAGTTGTCCTTTAAGTGGTATTATAGAAACAATGTATACCATCACTTTCCTATGGTACTGCCACAGCACCGTTTTGTTGGGGAAACTACTGTCTTCCATCAAAAACATCTGTCTTTCTCATGAATAGTCAGTACAAGGTTTGTGTTGTGAAAGTCAGTGAAAATTTATGAGATAAAAAGGAGATAAGCAAACGCTAAATTTACTCCTTTTACTCCTGCAGCCAACAGTGGGTGAGCCTCATCTGTATTAAGTGAGGCTGCTAAAGACTGTCTGCATTTCTCTCCAACTGGAAAAAATATATAACACACATTTACAGAAACAATCAAACGTGCACACACACAGAGTAAAAGACAGACATACACCCATGTAACACATGCTGTCCCTCTGCCGTTAGACTCTTGTGTCATGTAGGAATGAGAAATGATGGCATGGATTGAATTCAAAGAACAGGTGAAGTACACCTCCAAGATCAAATGAAAGCTGCTTTGTCTCTTTCTTTTTGACATTGGCTCTCAAAACTTCTCAGTTACACAGTCCCTTCCAGATCGGGATTATTTAAATAAAGAGCCCATGGGCTATTAAAGCAATAAGTCAGCAGAAGCCATGCATTACAGTGTTTGTACAGGGTTTTAGGCACCACATAAAGCAGCAGCAACAGAATTGTTTCTTTACATCCTAAAAATATATGAATTGAAGTTATACTTCTTTATTGCTTTAAGCATAAATCCAGCATAAAACAGCATAAAGTAATTAAAGAGCATTTAATAATAATAATAATAATAATAATAATAATAATAATAATGTAAGCACCAAAAATAATTGTTCTGCAAAACAGGCAGTCCTGTCCGAAACGCAAGCCATTGGCTGGAGTGTAAGTCTTGCCACACCCAATCAGAATGTAATTACGCTTGGTGCATGCCTCAAAAATGACACACTGTGTCTTTAAGAATTAGAACTGAACTTTTAATAGATGTTTTTCTCTTCATACAAGGATCCTTTGTGTCTCAAAGAACTTGAGCAGTATGATGCATGTCGATATATAAATGGAAATTATTACGTTGATTTTGGTAATTCCTTTCACCCGTTTTCCCTTTATACCTCGGGCCAAGCACGGATACCCTGCTCTCGTATTTCATAGGAGCCAAAGCAAGTCATTACTTATTATGAACCGTCCTGAAGGAATCAGATTTGTCAGCACAGAACGCAGCCACTTCTTCTCAGCGCTGATGACTGTTCTCTTCACCTTCCTAGAGTTCCCCTTAACTCCAAAGGCTCCGTCCTCATCATTTTTAGCCTGAAGATTAGCGCTCCCATAAATCACTTGGAGTCTGTGTCAGTCCACACACTAGCCTCTGCCCCACCAAGTGCTCTTCACTCTAAAATAGAAGCAGACAGGGTGGAAGGAGACATGATGATGGGCTGAAGGCCTAATGGAATGGTGTGAGTTAATTGGAAATGAAGAAGATCAAAGAGACTTCCTGTTGTCAGCATGGGTCCAAAAAGTTTCTCATTCATGATTAAAGTGATCAACCATCATCGCATCGTTCCATTCCCTTAACGGGACGGGTGCATTCAGTCGGATCTTTCATCTACTAGGAACACGCTTAAACTCCCATACGACTCTCTGCCTGTTCCAAACCCAAGCGCCCTTTCTGGTCCCTGATTGGACGGTGTTTATGAAAGCAGCTGAGTATGACAAGCAGTCTTGTCTCAGGCCCAAAAGCACACCAGAGTGCCTTGGCTCATTAATACCCTCTCAAACCGCACACATATGGCGTCTGTCTCTCTTGTTAACCTGCAGCCGTCTCCAAGGTCTGACCACTGCACCTGTCAAAGCGGGTTATGCCAAGCTAGGCTCTGCCATCTGCCCTCTGCTCAGACTCACTGGAAACTTCGTGCCATCTTTGACCTCTGCCCTCGGCTGCCTGTTGTCTGGCCGCCAGTCTTCGAATGTCATGCATTGTTTTCTGTAGAGGCTTTCTGGACATGTTGTAAAAATGCTTCTCTTGTGCCACTTCCATGTAATGTAATGATTGCCTATTGACTAATCAACCTGTTTGTTTGTGTGTACTAAACCTATACTGAAGAATCCAGATTAGTTTTCATACTGGTTAAAGGCGGTTTATGAAGGTTTATGCTGATTTAATGTGCTTGGTCTCACTGGTGAACCAGCAACTACACTCTAGGAAAAAAAAGGTACCGTATAGTACTAAAAGTGGTTCTTTGGCTTGTAAACATAGGGGAACCATTTTAAGTGCTGTAAAGGACCAAATCTTGTTAATTCAGTGGTTCTTCAGCGGTTCTTCACCAGTTCTTTGGGATGACTGAGGTGCTATATAGCACCGTTACCATATTCAGAACCTGTTAAGCCCCTGTTTGGTTCCTCAGCGTTTTTTTCAGCGGTTCATTAGGGTGGTAAAGGTGCTACTGCCATACAAAGAACCTTTCAAGCCCTTTTAAAGGTTCTTAACATGCCAAAGAACTACTGTTGGTTCCTCAACCATTATTGAGGAAGAAATCAAATGCTATATGGCACCTCCTATGGGTTCTACATAGCATCATTTGACAAAGGTTCTGTAGAGCACATTTAAAGATATGGTGCTATTTGGCGCCAAAAGTGGTTCCCCTATGATTACAAGCCAAGAACCACTTTTAGTGCCAAATAGCATAGAGTGTAGTGTGATCTTCTAGTTAAGCTGGTTAACCAATGAAGTATTGCTGGTTAACTGTGTTTGGAAAACACAGCAACAGAACAACATAATGGGAAAGCAACAAAATGTGTTACTTCAGTTTCACTGTAACAGCATTTTGAGAACATAAATCTCAGGTATTTGGTGTAAATGTAACAATTTACACATTTACTCATGTTCACTTGTAGAGTCATTCCAATCGACTTGAAATCCTGATGCCAGGATTTGGCATCAGGTTGAATTTGGTCGCACAAATTGGCCGCGTTGACCAACAGAAAGCTGCTTGGCTTAAAAATGACTTCTGTTTGAGCTGTGCTTCATGCATCGATTCGCTACACTGTTGACAATGGACCAAAACATTACTTAAATTAATGTGTCTATTTGACACGCTACAAGTCCCAACACTGCCAGTGCACAGAGCACAACTTACAATTTGGCGGTGAGCAGATGTGCTGGGCAATTCTCGTTTGTCATCATGTCTAACAATCTGCTGAAGCAAAAGTCTTTCAGTGGTGTTTTGCTTGTGCTATGAGTGCAGTGTGGTTTTGGCTTGTGAATGTTGACTGCTTACTTATTTAAATGATGAGCAATTGATGATGATTTTGCAGGGTGAGCTAGGGATGCCTGGAATGCCTGGGAAACAAGGAGTGAAGGTAGTTCACTTCTACTGCAGCCTATATCTATCCCCATACACTTTTACCCATGATCCTTTTATAAAGTACTATCCTTTTTTCCCAGAACCTGCATGCTCTCAGAAGCATTCCATTGCTAAAATGCTCCTTTGAGAGCTCGATCTTATGTTATGATTTTATGCAGAACAGCTTTCACACCAGAAGGCGATTAATAGCTCATTATACAGGCACGTCGCACAAAGCGCCTCACCTTCTGACACTGTAAAGTGGCGTCTGAGACTTGAGGAATGAGATGGCAGGAGAAAGACTAATGGTGCCACAAGCAGTCAGAGCCCCCGGTCACCCTCGACCCCGATGGGTTGAGTGTCCTCATGCAACCACAGCTGTGTCTGTAAATCACGGCCTTCATGTCTGCTCATTAGTCTGAGATAACAGACGTGAATTAAATAACTGTCATATGCTTTTTACTATTAATAACAAACCAATTGTGGGGGGCGGCTCATTGCGGCACTGCTAGTGATCAGCTATCTGCGTGCCTGGAGAGCACAAGCTTCGACATACCAATCTAAATATTGATACCAGCACGTGCTGTCTAATTGCTTCAATAGAAATTATGACATCTGATAGAGATAGACCCTTGGGGGTTTACGATAGATGTAAACAGTGTTTGGCTAAATAATTAGAGAAAATAATCTTCAGTTGAAATTGAGAATGACTTTTTCAGGCAAAATATGTGCTGTTGATTCCTTTGTTGATTTTCAAAGGTCAGCATTTGAGGATGTGTTTAGGTCTTTTCTCACTGTTTTCCTTTTCTCTCTTTCTCTGTTTTTCTAATGTTGACATCTTGCACCCTTCAGGGAGAGTCTGGTTTCCCAGGCGTCCCTGGACGAAAGGTAAAGGCCTGGTTTGGTGTGGTTGTGCCTTTAACACATTTGCTGATCATATGAAATTCTTAAAGACATTTTTCTGTCAATGTGAAGGGTCAGGCAGGTGTTTCTGGTATCCCTGGAAAACGGGGCTACAAGGTACTCCTGAATGTGCATTGTGGCTTTGTCTTGCATTAGTGCTTGTTCTTGACACCCTCAAGCTAAGCAGTGTTTTAGATATGATGTTGAATATTGAAGGTGACTCACCCTCTTTTGCAGTTTCAAACCTGAGTGACTTTATTTTTTTTCCATGGAACACAATTATCATTTTAATTTTTGGGCCGTTCCTTAATGTAATGATATTGTCAAGCTTCAAAATGGCTAAATTAAGCATCATAAAAGTTACCATACAACTCATGTACCTGTTATTTTAATATTTATTTACGGTTATTATATTTAATATTTTGGGGGAAAAAAGTTTTGGGTTTTATTTGAATTTTGGATTTTGTCATTGTCATCATACTGTATATTTCTATTTAGTGTTAAGTTAATTTTAGGTTATTTAGGTTATTTTATCTCAGCTTTATTTCAAATACCAAATTTAATCCTGAGGTGAGGCCTCTATATTTCTTATATTTCTTTAAAAAAATCACCTTGTTCCACAGAAAAAAACTAAGATGTGGATTTGGAATAAAAAGAGTCTGAATAGAAATAGCAGCATTTTCTTTTTTGGTGTGAATTACATTGCATACCATTTTAATAGTATATATTATATCATCTTTACTGAAGCTTAACAATATTTCATACTTATGTAATGGACATAGGCCAGTAAGCTGTGCATGTAAACCTCACTCCCCTGGCCTCAAGAGACGCGTTATTGACTGATGCCAGCGGTTGTGTTCTTTAGCGCCCATGTTAGCAAGCTCACTTTCCACGCTGGAGACCCCGGTTCCAATCCCACTTGGAGTGGGTCGAGTAGGATCGTTTTCATTTGGTGCCGTGACCCGGATGGGAATGAGGTTTGGGGGGTGAGTGTAACGGACGTAAGCCAGTAAAAGCTGAGCATGTAAACCTCACTCCCCTGGCCTCGAGAGATGTACTAATGACTGATGCTAGCTAGGCTGTGGTTTTTAGCAGCCTTGTTAGCATGCCTGCGTCCCTCACCGCAGTAACCCTGTTCAAATCCCGCCCGGAGCAGGTCATGTAGGACCGGTTACATTTGGTCTCATGACCCGGATGGGAGTGAGGTTTAGGGGGGTGACTGTAACAAATCAAATAGGCAGATTATATTTGGTGCCTTGACACGGATGGGAGTGAGGTTTAGGGTGGTGAGTGTAATGGACGTAGGTCAGTAAGAGCTCTACGTCTAAACCAGTTGTGGCCTTTAGCATCCTTGTTTTGGCTTTTAGTCCCCCTTTTTTTTATGCAAATGCAAACAAACATTATGTATGCATGGTTTACAGTGTTGCAGGAAATGGAATGTTTAACCATTTAAAAAAAGTTATGATTAAATTAGGATTTTTGAAAAACAGAAGCCCTAGAAGCTGGCCTCATATCCTGTGGCCCATATTTGTTGTGGTCTCCATATTTAATAAATCATTTTATCTAAAGTGACCACACCTTTATGCTTGCTCCCTGTGTTTAAGTACCACAGCTGTCATGAATTAAAGACGCTTACTCTAATGCTTCAAAAGGAAATGGGAACAAGATGCTCACACTAGAATTTTGATGTGCCTTCATTATATAGAGCTGCATCTTGAATCTTTGAATCAGTCAAGTCATGGTTAACTCCTGCATTTTTATTTATTGCAAGGGAGAAAAGGGAGATTCTACTGCTGCAGGAACTGGCATTAAAGGAGAACCAGGTACCCCAGGACAAGCTGGACCCAAGGTAGATGCCCGCATTCTCCACCAACTAAGTAGCCTTATATTTGCTGTTAAATTGCTTTCTTTGTGTGTCATAACATGTACAGACTACCAAAATCTGCTTAAGCTTTAGTAAAAAGTTAATTTCATGTCTTTTCATAGGGGGATAAAGGTGATCAAGGCATTAAGGTGAGCAATATAGATGACCTTGTATGAATGTTATATTGTGAATACGTCTTTGGAGTACAATAGCACAAATTAATGTTTTTTGCCTTGTAGGGTGAAGCTGGCCAGGAAGGTCCATCTGGACCAAGGGTGAGTATATGCCATGTGTACAGTGCAAGGTTTGTCACTTACAGAGAAAATGTTATATCTGATATCTGATATCTGATATTGATTGGTTGTTCCCCCATCACTCAACAGGGACCACCAGGTCCCACCGGGGAGCCAGGAAAAACTTTAATCAACAACAATGAAAATGTATGTCTTTTTTTTGTATACAAATGTTACTTTATTTATAATGTGGTTATTTTCCATATTCCCTTCTCTCCCTTGTTGTAAAATTTTCAGTGGATTCATTTGTATTGTGTGAAGGCACTAATTTTGTTTTGTTTTTCAGGATATTCGCAATATTCATTCAGTGGTAAGCATCACTCCAAATGCCTTTTCTATATGTGAAAAGGCCTTTCTATATTGTTGTGTTGTGTAGGAAGCTGGATAACATTTTGAGTATTTGGACATACACACTGCCCTGCCAAAACAAATCAGTTAAAACTCATAGACTATTAAGCATTTGCTTATTTCAATTCAAAGAGCAACTTTTTTTGTGGCCGGGCAGTGACAGATAAACCAAGAACAACTTTCAGTGTTGATATAAGCATCTATTTTTGTGATTTTTAGGGTGCTCCTGGTCTACCTGGACCTCCAGGGCTTCCTGGGACCCCCGGTTTGAAGGTAGCTCATAAACTTCTTTCATTCTTAAGTCTTTTATCCTTGATGTCTAACATTGAGAGAATTTCATACTAAATTCATACTAAATTCTGGTTAGATTTGAGGAAGTATTTTAAGAAGCAACATCACTGTAAACCACCCTGTTCTTTTGCATTAAACATCAATTTGTTTCCCTCAGGGTGATGTTGGACTTCCAGGTCCCCCTGGTCTTGATGGGGAAAAGGTGGATAATAATTAATATTTACTATAAATTAAACCTATTTTAGCCACTAATCTGCTAGTAGTCCATTAATGGATGTGTTTACTTTCAACTTTTGATCCTTTCTAATGCTGAGTGCACCTGTTTACTTCTTAGGGTCCAAGAGGAAAGCCAGGAGAACTCGGACCCATCGGCCCTCCTGGACCAGAGGGACCACGGGGAGAAGGAGGTGTCATGGGCTTCCCTGGCCCAAAAGGAGACAAGGGAGACATGGGCCCCTCAGGATCACCTGTGAGTGACTGCACCAGCTTTCCCATCACAAATAGTTCTTCTGAGTGCATCTGAGATGATAAATAATCGCAAGGGTCTTGTGTACTTTAAACTTTAACCCCTGCATGAAAGAATATATTGATATTAAGCAAAATATCATACTATTCAAATGATGTAAACATCATGTAAACTTTCTAACCAGATTGCCATTCAACCAAAATAAGCCAATATTTGTTTTTTTCTGGAAATGTTAATAAATTAAACAAGGCACATACCTTGTCAGCAGGTTTGGATTCATTTATTCAGAATATTCACTGTAACTAAATAAAAAGTTAGCAACTTCTGTATTCCTAAAAAAGTATTTGTATTTGTTTATTTGGAATATTCTGATTACAAGAACATTGTAATATTCCAGTAATTGTAGAGCATGTACATTTTTCAAATTAAAGGCTTAACCAGAATATAGACCTTAATAAGAAAATGATTTGCATGTAAATTTGGTTTTGGTTATTTGAGTAAGTGGGATCATCCTGAGTGTTTTTGAATTTTGAAAGAGTTTGTGATGAGTGGGCAGCATTGCATTCTGAAAAGCCTACAATTTACTAATCATTTGTCCTATATGTTGGATGCTATGAGTTCACAGGTCTCTTGGTTGTGGACTTTGCTTTTAGTGATGTCCCCCCAAATTGACTTTATTGCTAATATGTATTACTATTTCACATTCTTCCCTCATTCTGTAGGGTTTAGATGGCCCTACTGGAGAAAAGGGGGTTTCAGGGCCCCCTGGCCATATTGGATTGCCAGGCCCAATGGTATGCAATGGTGCCCCTTCAAGCAAATGTCATTGTTGAAAAGACATTACATGACTTTGGGCTGCAGTGTATTTCATCATGTCAGTTTTAATTCTGTTGAGTGAATGGTAGTTGAGTATTCCTTCTCCTTTTGCTTTTTCATAATGTCTTCAGGGCAAGTAAGAGAGTAAATGATCACTGAATGTTCATTTTTGGGTTCATTTTTTCACTATCCCTTTAACTTATTATGCTAAAAAAGACATTACATTTCATATGTTTTTTTCTGGGTCAGGGAGAACCAGGAATAGGCTTGAGAGGAGAGAAGGGATCACCTGGACAGAAAGGAGACAAAGGAGACAGGGGCCATCTTGGACTCCCTGTAAGTACATTTCTGATTCTTTTAATCTAGTGTATAATGCTTGATAAACATGCATTGCAATTATAGTCAGAACAATGTAAGGTAAAATATCTGTCCAATTCATCAAATCAGTCCTAATGATGAATGATGTGTACTTCATAGTCATACCAGTGATACCAGTGAGTAATTCATTTGATAATATTCATACAATCTTGTAAGCTGAGCCAAGATATTTGTGTCTGTCTTGAGTGCAGCGTTAATGGAAAAGCATGTTTTGTGTAAGGCTTGTGCTTTAGCTGCCTTAATGCAAATATCATTGTGCTGCTATTTTGCGTGTTTTTTTTAACTAGACGTCACAGTGCATGAATCAGTGGATGTTCACATTTGGCAATCATATATAGAAGTGCCATCATGTAATCATATTGTCACATAGTTTTATACACATTTTGATAGATTACCAACAAGTTCTTTAAAGTTTCATATTACTGTAACTGACTGACGTCCATGTTATTATTTCAAAATACTGTATGTGGTTGTTTATAAAATGTTTCCTCTATGTTCTGTTAAATAGCATGCTATAGGTTTTGTTACTGTAAATTTCAGGGGTCTTTTCCTGACTTCTGGTGTATATCTATGGTGTCGAA
Source organism: Pseudorasbora parva (assembly GCF_024679245.1). Classification (NCBI taxonomy): domain Eukaryota; kingdom Metazoa; phylum Chordata; class Actinopteri; order Cypriniformes; family Gobionidae; genus Pseudorasbora; species Pseudorasbora parva. The sequence goes on along the minus strand of NC_090188.1, from coordinate 9,008,451 downwards.
GTCATTGATAAACTTGTTCTAGTCACATCATCAATGGCACAGTAACTCCTTTTAAGAAATAAATATTAAAATATAACCAAGAAATCCTTTAGAATGCCCTACAAAAATGCACTGCAATTGGTTTTAATATGAAAAAGAAATTACAATTGGAGCATTATTCAAATAAATTTTTAGTCATATATATATAAAAAATTTATTATATATATATATATATATATGTAGCGCCCCCTCCCCTCTTAGGATGTCACCACTCCTAAGTTCTATTAGGGGGGAGCAGCGGGTTCAGAAAATATGTCTCTCGACAAGTTATTATTACTTATTTCCTACCTCTGGTATTAAATTAGTTATAAACTGATCCTTAACTTTTTTGTTGTAATGAGATGTGTGGTAAAAACGTTAAAAGACGTCACAATACAGGTAAGTATAGTTAAATATCACACTACAAGGTTTTATTATCACAGAGCGTAGATATAAAATACTTAAAAATAGGAATAAATAGATAAATATGTCAATAAATAAACCAATACAATAAATAGTAATAGAACAATTAATATACGCACCCCAAATAAAGGGACTGTAAACTTTAAATTCTCTACTGAGTAGATTATGTCAACAGCAACCCTATATTCTCATAAAGGCAGGGAAAATAGACCCTCAGTCTATGTAATGTTAAGGTTTGTTGTAACCATAACGAAACAATAACAACAGTAAACATATAGACATCAAACTTAAATAAATGTGGGCCCACACACACACACGCGCGCGCGCGCACACAAACACACATTCACCAACCCCACCGCTGCAGGCCTGAGTCGTTGCTAGGGTGCGTTGTGGCCCGTAAAACACAAATGGCCTCTTCACTCCAATGAGCAATAGAAACAATGGACAGTACCTCGATCCGTTAAATCAAACACGTAGGTCCAACGGCCCGCTCCGGTTCTCAATTGCTCCTATGCCGGCTGGAAACTTCAGCAACGCAGTGTGACGTTACTGTCCAGCGGTGCCAGGGGAACTCCGAATCACGCGTTGACTCACGAGCGCTATCTGGGGTGGTCCTTCGGTGATAAACAACGCGATCCGATCAGCGACCGCGTCTGTCCTCCAACGGTGTCCTTCTCGAATTAACGTTACTCCCAGTCTCTCGATGATTCATCAACTGTCACTAGAAATAACGGTCTCTGTCCAAACGTAAACAGTGCTGCTTACGTGATACTTAGTCCATAAAACTCATATATAATACTCCAAGGAGACCGCAAATGATATCTAGACTCTTTAAAACAATGACAGAGTGAATTCGTTGTGAAAACACCCCTTTACACTTCAAATAATCACTTTTTTCAAACTCTGCGCCTACCGGAGAAAAAAACTTGCGTCACCTCACTCTCTCCCTCTCTCTCTCGTTCTCTCCCAGCGTCAGTCGTAACCCACCAATAAGAATACACCTGCCGCCAAAGGAGGTGGGACCATTACTTTATAAGCCAATCAGGGAGAATGACTCTGCTAAACCATATTTGCATACCGAGGTTATAAATACAGGTTAACATTTTTTCTAAACATAAACATTAACAAATTAACCTTGAATAGGAACAATTAAAATGTTCCTGTACCATTGTCAATTGTTGATTGTTATCGTCGCTACTATTTGTATTAGCATTTTCTCTCTCACTTGTAACTTTTCGTAGGGACCGTACCAGCTTCTGAATAACTTGAGTAGAGTTCTCGGGAGCTTGACACCTTGTGGCGATATGTCCATCTTCTCCACAGCGGTAGCAAAAGTAATTATCTTTGTTCTTGCTAGGTCTTCTTGTATTAGAAAAAGTAGACTTGGGTTGGGGCTGAACATATCGACTTGGCTGACTCTGGCTTACACTCATGACAGCTAACTGCTGCTGTAACTCTATCACTTGGTTCTGGAGCATGTGTACTTCTGACTGATGATGTGGCTCGACACTTCTCTTATCAATTTTTGTCTTTAGATCAGAATTCACTGAAGAAACAGACACAGAAGCTTGACCTTCATTTAGACGCACACGCAGTTCTTGGATGTCAGCTTTCAACTCTTTAACAATAGATAACGTGAGTTTTTCATCCTCTTGCAAATGTACAGTCTTTACAGTGGTGTTAATTCTATGTCTGGCAGCTTCATTCTCTTCAGCTTCACGTATTTCATTCAAAAGGGTTAGGAAGGTGGGTGGTTGCTCTTTCTTCTCCCTCAACCTCAGCTGCAGAAGTAACATATCTGACTCGACAGCACCTCGTATCAGCTGTTCTACTCTGGCTCGGTCCATCGCCCCCGGAGAGAGTCCACCTCTCTGCACTATTTTTGTGAGGGACTTCTCTAGTCTGCGCAGGAATTCTGACAGGGTTTCACCCTGATTTTGACGAAGGAGTCGAAAAGCAAAGTACAAATCTTCTCCAGACTCTGAAGTTCCAAAGGTACTTTCCAAAGCTTCAATGTACTGAAGAGCACTGGCATCGGGACTGGAAAATCGAACTGCTTTTACTATTTCTAAAGCAGGACCCTTTAAACTTTCCACAATTCTCCTCCTCTTTTCTTTGTCGGAACAGTCACATTCTGAAATCATAAGGCGGGCTTGTTCAATCCAGTTTTCCATGGGTTCTTCCCCAGGTGGAGTGGGAACAGTGGCTGAAAACATGCGCAATCTTCTGTAAGCAGTGCTTTCACTGTGCGACATTTTACCTAAAAGTTCACCAACTGCACGGATAATGGATTCAGGGGTGCTGGCACTTGAACCGACAGGAGAGAACAACTCTTTAACATCTTCAATAGTTTTTTCCTCTCTAATCAGGAAGCTTGAAAACTTCTCAGCAAAGCCCCTGCGGCCATCTTCACACTTCTTAGAAAGAACAATTTTCCATGTTTCTTCTCCACCAGCAACTGGCAGCTCCATAGGTATGCGAATGGGGTCAATTACTTCTCTACACTCACATAAGACTATGAGACTGGTGGGGCTTGGGCCTACCTTTGTGTCCCTGACACGCACGCGTCCAAGGGCTTTAACTGTCTGTACAGTTTCCTCAATATGTGACACTTCTGTTTTTGCAGGTATACCCAGCAGTAGTAAAGCATGCCTCTCGTCGACAACAGCCTCTTCGCACCAGTGAGAGAGTTCTTCTTGGATGAATGGGTTACTGTGAAAAGCCATGTTCAGATACAATACCCTGGAGGTTAAAATGACAGAAAATGGTTATTCTGCTTGACTCTAAAACAATACCAGAGGGATCCCGGACGAGCCCCCAAAATGTGTAGCGCCCCCTCCCCTCTTAGGATGTCACCACTCCTAAGTTCTATTAGGGGGGAGCAGCGGGTTCAGAAAATATGTCTCTCGACAAGTTATTATTACTTATTTCCTACCTCTGGTATTAAATTAGTTATAAACTGATCCTTAACTTTTTTGTTGTAATGAGATGTGTGGTAAAAACGTTAAAAGACGTCACAATACAGGTAAGTATAGTTAAATATCACACTACAAGGTTTTATTATCACAGAGCGTAGATATAAAATAATTAAAAATAGGAATAAATAGATAAATATGTCAATAAATAAACCAATACAATAAATAGTAATAGAACAATTAATATACGCACCCCAAATAAAGGGACTGTAAACTTTAAATTCTCTACTGAGTAGATTATGTCAACAGCAACCCTATATTCTCATAAAGGCAGGGAAAATAGACCCTCAGTCTATGTAATGTTAAGGTTTGTTGTAACCATAACGAAACAATAACAACAGTAAACATATAGACATCAAACTTAAATAAATGTGGGCCCACACACACACACGCGCGCGCGCGCACACAAACACACATTCACCAACCCCACCGCTGCAGGCCTGAGTCGTTGCTAGGGTGCGTTGTGGCCCGTAAAACACAAATGGCCTCTTCACTCCAATGAGCAATAGAAACAATGGACAGTACCTCGATCCGTTAAATCAAACACGTAGGTCCAACGGCCCGCTCCGGTTCTCAATTGCTCCTATGCCGGCTGGAAACTTCAGCAACGCAGTGTGACGTTACTGTCCAGCGGTGCCAGGGGAACTCCGAATCACGCGTTGACTCACGAGCGCTATCTGGGGTGGTCCTTCGGTGATAAACAACGCGATCCGATCAGCGACCGCGTCTGTCCTCCAACGGTGTCCTTCTCGAATTAACGTTACTCCCAGTCTCTCGATGATTCATCAACTGTCACTAGAAATAACGGTCTCTGTCCAAACGTAAACAGTGCTGCTTACGTGATACTTAGTCCATAAAACTCATATATAATACTCCAAGGAGACCGCAAATGATATCTAGACTCTTTAAAACAATGACAGAGTGAATTCGTTGTGAAAACACCCCTTTACACTTCAAATAATCACTTTTTTCAAACTCTGCGCCTACCGGAGAAAAAAACTTGCGTCACCTCACTCTCTCCCTCTCTCTCTCGTTCTCTCCCAGCGTCAGTCGTAACCCACCAATAAGAATACACCTGCCGCCAAAGGAGGTGGGACCATTACTTTATAAGCCAATCAGGGAGAATGACTCTGCTAAACCATATTTGCATACCGAGGTTATAAATACAGGTTAACATTTTTTCTAAACATAAACATTAACAAATTAACCTTGAATAGGAACAATTAAAATGTTCCTGTACCATTGTCAATAATCAACAGGTATTATTAACCCAAATTTGCCCAGGGTTACACTATATATATATATATATATATATATATATATATATATATATATATATATATATACTTTTACTTGAAAATGAGATAAGATGCTGCTTAAGAATTTTTTTTTTTTTTTACATTGTGGTCCTCTGTTCCATAACCTAGTGAGCTGCCTACATCATTTTAGACATCGTTTTAAAGGAACACGCCAACTTTTTGGGACTTGGGAGCTAATTCCGTATCCCCCAGAGTTAGATAAGTCCATACATACAATTTGTATCTCTGTGTGTGCCATAACACATCTGTCTGACACACCCACTGCTAGCCTAGCTTAGCACAAAGACTGGAGGTAAATGGCTCCATCTAATCTACTGCTTAATATGTGACAAAATAATGGCAACATTTTCCTATTTACATGTGGTGATGTGTATAGTTACATTGTGTACTAAGACTGAAGGAAAATGAAAAATTGCAATATATTCATTCCTGCGTAATAATCCAGGAACTTTTCCGCTGTACCATGAATGCATGGCGCAATGATATTACGTCGGATCGTGCTGGGGAAAATTCTCAGGCACTGCGTAATATCTTTGCATCGCTGCTTCACCTATGGTATGGCAGCAAAGTTCCTGGATAATTATGCAGGAATGAGAGTCGTGTTAGATTGTTTTGTTAGCTTAGCAACATGCTATCATCAAACTTAAATGATAAAGACGCAGTTTTAAAATCATTCTAAATATAAAAGAATAGCAGAGTCCATACCACAATTTTAACTGTAACAGTACTGAGAAAAGATATTATATTATTGTGGATCTATTTCAGAACAATGGTGTACATTGACAGCTAATCAGAATCCACCCTGCTTTAAAGAGCTATTATTTAAAGTGGCAGATGACAAATCTACTGTGCTTCGCTTAGAATAAGCATAAATATCGTCTGCTATCGCTATAGATATCTTTATGGTTATCTTTCTTTGTCTGAACAAGCCTTTAGAATCAAGTCAACTCTCCTAGGCATTTCTCGTCTGGAGCGCTCTTTGTGTGCCGCCTATGTATAGTATTCCAGTTCAGTCACTTATGAGGTTGCGTTTCAGTTCGCATATCACCTTAGAAGGCAGCAGACGGCGGTGCAGCTTACTAGGTTTTGGAATCAAACAACTATTTACAAGTGTTATTTTTAGTTTTTGCATCTCTTCTGGAATTTAAAACCCACATGTTGTCATTTTATCACCATCCATAGAGCTAAAATGAATTATTGAAGCAGTGTGCTGTATTAAGGACCCATTTAAGTTTTGTTCATCAGCAGTCACACTGTAAGAAACTAAAGTTAAAAGGAGTTACTGCCCGTCTCTCACATGTCATCTTCAACACGTCACCCCTCCATCAAAACTAGTGTTGTTTTTATGTGGCACACAAGTCACTGCTTCACTCACCCACCCTCTCCTCCCCCCACACCTCTCCCCTCCCTCTCCACCACCTCCATCTCTCCTCTCGCTCTGTAACTCTTTACACACTGTCCAGGGGGCTCATGGTTTAGACGGCAGGCCTGGTCCAGTGGTGAGTGGCGCAAAACCCGTTCCCATCATCCACCCCTCTATTTCCATCCATCCCTCTCTCTTTTCCCCCTCCGCAGTCTGCCTGCTTCTCTCTCTCTCTCTGCCTCTGCTTGTGCGTTGCTTGCTTGTCTTCGGTGTCTTTTCTGTGTTGTCAAGGCCTTGTTTAGATCTCTATTAAGGTTGCATCGGCATGAGTATGACTTTGATTTGACTTTGTCCCTAAGCCTGTTTGGCTGTTGCCTCTTGCTGTTTCCAGAGGTACCGCGCTCGGTTTATTTCTCAACCTGTCAACATGCGAGTGAGTGAAAGGGGAGCATGGCCAAACACTTATAAACATTTTGCTCGCTCGCTGTCTCTCTGAAACACACTTTCTGTTTCTTTGAAAAGTACATACTTAGTGCTCTGCCAGTGAATAATCCCTTTGTATTTCATGCCGTCGCAGCCCTCTTTATCATAATATATATATATATATATATATATATATATATATATATTTAATATAATATATATATTAATATATATATATATATTTATATTTGAACGTGGCTGACCTCTGTTGACCTTTCGAAGGCTTAATTCTCTCAAGCTTCAGAGCTTTATTTCATTCCAAGACAAGCTTTGACCTTGTACTGTCATATCAGGAAAGAGCATGATGGGATGCGGCTGCATGAACAATTATTACAGTATGGCATACAACTGTACAAATGGCTGAGAAGCAAGACTCCCGAAAAAGCAAGATGTCTAACAGCCCTTTCTTGAATCCTCTCCAAGTCATGAGAGGAAAATGGAAGATGGATTCGCTGTTATATTTACATGTGTGTCTGTTTATTTCCCCTTAGATCAACAAACTTTGGAGTTTTTTTGAGTCCCTAAGCAGATTGTACCTCAGATGGCTGTTTTCAAACATACATATTTTTATTCAACTCTGAAAAGTTTGTTGATCTATTGGCGCTCGACACTGACTAGTTTCTCTCCCTTTCTGACCTCGTCATCCCCGACTGTCGCCTCTGTTGAAACTCACGCGTGTCACTTTATTTGTTCAAAGGGTCTGATAGGACCAGCAGGAGTGCCTGGGCCTGCAGGACCAAAAGGAGAAATGGTTAGTGCTGTTTTTGTTTTTTATCAAATGAGTAAGACTTTCTGAAATTGGTGTTCCTACACTGTAAAAAAAAATGGACTTAAAAAAATAAGTTACATGGTTATCTTAACATTTTGAGTTTGTTGAAATAATAGTTAATACATGAATGAGTTGAATACAATAAAGGAGATAAGTTGATCAAATCACGAAAATCATTTTTACAGTGTAGTAATAGTTTATATTATGCAAAATTATACAAAACTGTGATGATATAATGGATGTGAAAGCGCATGTCAATAAATTGACCAAACAAAGTATTTTTAAAAAGTACATCACAATTAATTCCATTATGACTTGGGTGATAAATAACTCATGATGAGTTGTTTAATTATTAAAATGCTTAAAGGGATAGTTCACCCAAAAAAATGTATGACCCCATGATTTACTCTTAAGCTACCCTAGGTGTATATGACGTTCTTCTTTCAGGAAAATACAATCAGATTTATATTATGTTATACAACGTCCTGGCTCTTTCAAGCTTTATAATGGCAGCCCAAAATTTTACGCCCAAAAAAGTGCATCAAACCATTATAAAAATACTTTTAAAATGGATGGATGCACTTTTTGGGCTTTACATTTTGGGTTGCCGTGATATTGCTTTGCCTCGAAGAAGAATGTCATATAGGATGGCTTGAGGTTGAGTAAATCATGGGGTAATTAAAATGTTGGGTGAACTATCCCTTTAATGCAATGACGAGATGGTAATGCAAGAGTTTGCTCTGATAGTGTTTTCAACCACTTTTCAACCATCAAAAACATTCACTGATTGTATGCAAGGTATAAAGTCCATGTAATACAGTTCAAAATAACATCTGTGTAATTTTTACTGTACAGGGGGAAAAGGGTGATATGGGAGTAGCAGGACCAATTGGGCCTCAAGGCATCCCAGTAAGTGCTGTACCAGAGCACAATTTAACATTTCAAATACTGTAATGTTTCCAAACCATGTATAGCCTAGGTGCATTCAAATGAAAAATAGACCATAATTAATGTCTCTCCCCCAATTCATTCAGGGTTTAGTAGGACCATCGGGATTAAAAGGAAACCGGGTAAGATTATAAATGCGTTCTTGATTGTCGTTTGTTTGCAGAATGTTATTGTGACTTCAAAGGAGTCCACTTTCTTAAAATAAAAGGGATGGATGATATTTCTACACCAGCATGAATCTGCCAAGCCTTTAAGTATTAGCTACTGTTCATTATTAAATAACGGTGATTATTTAATTTGTCATCATCAATTATTATGCGTATTTAGTCGGGCTCAGACTGCTGGAATTTTAAGCAGATTTCCCCCTCCCGACAATCAGGACATCAGGACCATCCTGATAATATCCAACATAGGACATTTAAATCTGACAGTATGCCAGTACTTTTACAATAGCCAATGAGAAACCAGTTTACAAGGAGACAGAGTGGAATGAGAGAAGTTTTGAAATGGTGACCGTGAAACTGTTGCTGTAGGCTCTCTTGTGGAAGTGTGGTAACAACACGGCTGACTGTATAATGTCTTTGAAAATGTACTACAACTGTACAGACAAAGGGAAGAGCTCTTTTTTGAACGTACCGGGCGAGTGTAGAAAGCTGCTAGCTGCTGACATTGTTGCCAAGCAATGCTAAGCCTTTGAGCTCTTGAGATTAATGTTAGCTAGCATACTACTGCCAACAATATTAAAACTGGCAGTTTAACCTTTAGTTCCCTTTCAGTCGATCAGGTTCGACATACGTCTCCGTTCCCTCCTTCAGGGAACGAGGGTTACCATATGTAACCGAGACGTTCTCACTGAAGAACAGTCAATATCCATTTAGTTCATATCTGTTTCCATCACTCTGGCATGATAATCATTCCTTGTAATGTGTGCATGTTTGAGAGAGAAGACATCTGTAAAGATTATTCTTATGTGCGAGATGCAATAAGATTTTAGAATCGGTTAGGATTTAAAAACTCTTGTAATCTGAGCCCGGCTTGATTGTTAATTGTGTTTTTTGTTGTTGATTTTTTAAAGACACAAGCAGAAGCATGCTGGGTGTAAGAAATTAGAATGGCTACTGCTCACTGCTAGAAAATATGTGAATATAATGTATACAGTGGGGTCTAAAAGTCTGTGAAAATAAGACATTGAAAATCTAAAATGAATAAACCTGGAAATAAAAGTTTTAGGATTTTGACAAATTTAAAATTGAAATATTGTCATAATGAGGAAAATTTTAAGTTTCTGCACTATATTTCAGTCATTTTCGATCAGATGTTCTTGCTTTTTGTATCACAAGATGCTCTGTGGATCATTATCAAATCGTGTTTAATGGAGCAGCAGATTAATTGGATTATATAAAATGTATCAATTGTAAGTCAAAATTGAATACAATTTTTTTTTTTTAATTATTACATTTACAAAAATGCTAAATATAGTCTTTTGGATGCCGCTGTATATGTTCATTGATCATGATAAAATTGTTTAAACATATATTCTTATTCCAGAACAGTATATTTGTAAGTCCTTTATATAAATATATTTGCAATTATTTTTATTTATTTGGATAATTTATTTGCAGTTCTTGTTTCTTGAGTCTATAAAACATTTTTTTTTGCATGATTAACGCAGAAACTGACCTATAAAATGAACTGCTAAATGTTAAATGTTCTGAGTTATTATTATAAAAAGAAGTACATGTGAATTGACCATTGCTTTTCTGTGCTTTTCCAATGCTTTCATCCTCCTAGACGGTATGCCTGTCTCCTATTAACACTAATTTCCTCAGTTAATGACTCAATGTCTCCCACCTTGAAAGTCAGGACATGTCACTGCTCCTCCCAACATCCTCCACTGGTGAATTTAACTTTTGTGTGGATAAATCTGTCACTATGCTGATGCTCAGCTCAGTGGAAGGTGCTGTGGAGGACCCTTGGACACGGTGCTGTTTTTACTCTTGTCCTTTCCTTGTCTTTTTTCCACAGGTCTTCCTATCCCCTTTTCCTCCCCCTGCATCCTTGCCTGTGTCCGTGGCTCTTTTTGCCGAGTCGGGCCGGGTCGTCCTCTCTGTCCCCCTCTCACTCCCTGGCCTCCTCCTGCTCCTCCTGCATCCTAATGTTGTAGCCTGGGTTAATACTCCTCCTCTTCCTCACCTCCTACTTTTGTTCATATCCTTGACTTACCTTCCTACCAACCTGCATTCATTATCTCCCAATTATGCTAATGTACAGAGCTCTTATTGTTCCACGAAAGCCACATCTGGATCTATTTTTGAAAAGGCACATAACCAAGAAATATGGGAAATGGCATTATGTCAGTGTAGAGCTCATTCTGACATCCGGATGAGAGTATTTAGGACTCCTGATGTGAGCCAAAAGTTCAGAAACCGTCTTAAGGAATCAGTATTCGTCAAACAGGATTAGAAAATGAGCTCCATTCATAATGTAATTCCACTTATATTTTTTTCCCTTCCTCCATTAAGTGTTAGAATAATAGTCATGATGAGGGCTATTCTGAATGTTAGAACTCTGTATTAGAGACATTTATATAGCTTAAATGGGATAGTTTCCTTTAAAGAACACTTCAACATTGCGTGCATACTTGAAGATAAATCATGAAACACTAAAAAGCAAAGCTGGTCTTGATTAGTTGTATAGAATAGAGATGTTGATTAAATAGTTTTAGTGCCTCAACAGCTTTGTAATTTCATTTTATTGTTCTAGTATAGAATCAATAACAGATTGTCTACTTATTACAGCCAGAATTTGCTGCCAAGATCAGGGAATAAAAATATATTCCCTTCAAAGGTTTAGCTGTAGGGATCAAAAATAACACATTCAGTCATAATCATAACCCTTTACCTTTATTCAGCAAGGACACATTACATTTATCAAAAGTACCAGTAAAGAAAGTTACAAAAGATTTCATTTTATATCATTTATAAATGCTGTTCACGATTTCCACAAAAATATAAATACAAAAACTGCTTTCAACATTGATAAAAATACGAAATGTTTCTTGTGTGAAGAAGGATTTCTGAAGGATCATGTGACACTGAAGACAGGAGTCATCTTCACAGGATTGAATTACATTTCAAAATATAGTATATTCATGAAATAGAAAAATTATTTTAAAATCTAATAAGATTTCACTTTCATGTATTTTTGGTCAAATTAATGCACCTTGGTGAGCATAAGAGACTTCTTTTTAAAACATTAAAACATCTTACTTACCCCAAACTGTTGTTAAAAAAAAATTGTCCCCAAAGAGCAGAGCCGGACAGTAGTAAAGTATTTTACTCTGCTTTACTCTGTGTTTTTCTTTGGAAATATTTGGAAACATACAATATTTTACTTTTTACCGCACTACATTTCATATTAAATATAATTTAATACTTAGTTACATTAAAAATGTAATACTTTCTTCATTTTACTAAGTAAAGGTAATTCAAAGTTTTACTTGAGTAAGAAAATACTAAATGTTTAATGCAATTAAGTATTAAAGGTTAAAAAACAACTTTATGAAATGTAGTGCAGTAAGAAGCATGACATTATGCTTTGGAATGTAGTGAAGTACACGTTTTACAAAGAAAAACAGTGGGACAGTACATACTTGAAAAATACTTGAGTAGAAAGTAAAAATACTTAAATATACTGTCCGCCTCTGCCCAGGGGCATGACCTTTTCATAAGTCAGAAAACTGAAAACAAATAAAATAATTTTTTACACAAAGTTAGACATAATTTTTACAAATATTTTGAAATCTCACACTAACCACACTGGCTGACCTCCTTTCTCCTTAACCCTTCCACTTACCCTCCTTAAATTATCCCAAAACTCATTGTAGCTCAGTTCAAAAGCACAAAAGTTTTCTTATCTTGGTGATGGTGCTTTTCTTACAAGTACTGCTAGTAGACTAGGAGGACTAAATTCTGACTTTCTTCGAATGCACTGTTGTTTGCAGGGGGAGAGGGGCAAGAAAGGCAACAGGGGGGCCAAAGGGGATAAGGGAGACCAAGGAGCCCCGGGATTAGATGCCCCGTGTCCGTTGGTATGTCTTCCGTTCAACGTGCAACACTAAGGCAAAAGGAGACTTCCCGAAAACCACATCTCCTTATGTCTTTTTGTAATAAACACTAACAAATGCCCAGAGGAGTTCTGGTCTAAGTCTGCAAATTACAATGTATAGAGACGTTGTGCTCCTTACTCAAACATTACATTAGAACTATTGTAGGTGTGGATTTGAATTAAAAAGGACTAGGCACCAGAACTCTCAATGGGATTTTTGCTTTTCAGGATTCAGACTGACAGGAATTTGGTTCTGCTTAACACAGTAGGTTAATACATTAGTTTAATGAATGTGGAGTTTGCATCCCTGTGGATGCAGTGAACATATTCCTGTCAGTCTCAGGTCCAGTGTGCTCTGGACCAATCAGACGCTGGAACTGAGCGGCCATTGTGGGGGTGTGGCTGAACGACAGGATGTTTATATGATTGATTTCATGAACAGGGTTTCCGAGGCTTTAAAGGGGAGAAAGGTGAACCGGGGCTGCCAGGCCTGGATGGGCTAGATGCCCCGTGCGCTGTGGTATGCTGCTGTCTATCCCTTTCCTTATCCTGCATGTTCCCTGGCTTCCTGACGCTAATCCTTCAGCATAGCCCATTCAGAGTGGAGAACAAATAGACAATAGAACAGAAAAAGCTTGCATGGTATCATTAATATCTTTAACTCAGTTAAATCTATACACTTTAAAGTGGTCATGAATTGAGAAATCTAATTTTCCGTGATCTTTTGACATATAAGAGGTCATTTTACTATCAAAAAATATCCTGTAGGTTTCAGAACTCAAAATTGTCCCAGCCTCTGAGGATTACAAGATGTTTTGCAGTGCCAATATGTGGAAAAACAATGTCTTCTATCATTAAAGGGTTAGTTCACCCAAAAATAAAAATTCTCACCCTCAAATAACTACCCATAAGACTTTTTCATTTCGGGACACAAATTAAGATTTGACAGGTACGCAGGTACGCAACTACCACATTGACATTTCAAAAAGTTAAAAAAGATCTTAAAACAAATTCATATGATTTGAGCAGTTTTGTCCAAACTTTCTAAAGAGACTATGATGAACAGATGAATTTAGGCTCAACATTGATCAGTGAACAAACAGTAAACTGAAGATCAACAGAACCTGCTTGATGCTGAAGAACAAACCTCATTGGTTTGTGATGAAGCTCAAATGTACTGTAAAACATGAGAATGAATCTCATTGGTTCTTTCGGAAGCTTAAACGTGCTGTGTAACACGAGAAGGAACCTCATTGGTTCTTGAGGAAGCTTAAACGTGCTGTGTAACACGAGAATGAACCTCATTGGTTCTTCAGGAAGCTTAAACGTGCTGTGTAACACGAGAAGGAAACTCATTGGTTCTTGAGGAAGCTCAAACGTCCTGCGTTACACGAGAATGAACCTCATTGGTTCTTGAGGAAGCTAAAGTGCTCTGTATAACACAAGAATCAACCTCATTGGTTCACATTAAAACATCTTACATTGAACATTATTTTAATGAAACATTGAAAATTATTTTAATGTGCAATACTGTTTTTGTTAATCATAGCAGTGTGCATCTACTTCAAAGTCCTGAATGGAGGGAGGGAGGGAGGGAGGAGAGAGAGAGAGAGAGAGAGAGAGAGAGAGAGAGAGAGAGAGAGAGAGAGAGAGAGAGAGAGCTAAAACATGATGGAAAATAGCTTATTACTTCTAAACTAGGATGTTTTTTGGATGTAAAAATCTTGCTAACATTATAAGTGAACCTCATGCAGTTCATGACCCCTTTAATTGATAACCATGTTTTATTGTGATTTCTGTAAAATATGTATAAAATATTAGAGACTACTTGTAAAATAGGATGGTTGCAATTTAACTCGTTATACTATTTTTTTTTATGTTTAACGATTGCATGCATTAAAAAAAATGTTTACTTCTCTGTGTATCCAATATTCTTACACTAACCTGCACATTGACTGAATAATCCTTCATCACGTCTATTTTCATCCAGTGAAATGGAGCACCCTGGATCATCACAAATATCTGCATGAAATAAAGTGTTCAGTAGAAATGCATTGTTTCAAAAAGCAGGCATCTTGACTGGTCATTATTTTCTTAGATACTAATTTACCTGATCGAATCATAAAGAATGTAAAGACTTTGGTTTGAAACATCCAGGTATCCTATGCATGTATAGACACACTATATTGCTTATATATATATATACATCCCTTTCTAAATCTGTAAGGTTTAAAATATGGAATTGGCCCACCCTTTGCAGCTATAACAGCTTCAACTCTTCTAGAAAGGCTTTCTACAAGTTTTAGGAGTGTTTATGGGAATTTTTGACCATTCTTCTAGAAGCGCATTTGTGAGGTCAGGCACTGATGTTGGATGAGAAGGCCTGGCTCACAGTCTCTGCTCTAATTCAGCTTAAAGGTGTTCTAGCAGATTGAGGTCAGGACTGCAGGCCAGTCAAGTTCCTCCACATCAAACTTGCTCATCCATGTCTTTATGGACCTTGCTTAGTGCACTGGTGCTCAGTCATGTTGGAACAGGAAGGGGCAATCCCCAAACTGTTCCCACAAAGTTGGGAGCATGAAATTGTCCAAAATGTCTTGGTATGCTGAAGCATTAAGAGTTCCTTTCACTGGAACCAATGGGCCAAGCCTAACCCCAGAAAAAACCCACACCATAATCTCCCCAAACTTTACACTTGGCACAATGCAGTCAGACAAGTACCGTTCTCCTGGCAACCGCCAAACCCAGACTCGTCCATCATATCGCCAGACAGAGAAGCATGATTCGTCACTCCAAAGAAGGCGTCTCCTCTGCTCGTCTAGAGTCCAGTGGCGGCATATTTTACACCACTGCATCTGATGCTTTGCATTGCACTTGGTGATGAAAGGCTTGAATGTAGCTGCTCGGAAATGGAAACCCATTTCATGAAGCTCTCTACGTCCTGTTCTTGAGCTAATCTGAAGGCCACACAAAGTTTGGAGGTCTGTGACTCTGCAGAAGGTTGGCGATTTTTGCGTTCTGTACGCCTCAGCATGCGCTGACTGAGTTGCTGTTGTTCCAAATTGCTTCCACTTTGTTATAATACCACTAACAGTTGACCGTAGAATATTTATTAGTGAGGACATTTATGAATGGACTTACGGCACAGGTGGAACCTATCACGGTGCCACACTTGAATTCACTGAGTTCCTGAGAGCGACCCATTCTTTCACAAATGTTTGTAGAAGGGAGCTTGATTTTATTCACATTTGCATGTGGAGGTGATTGGAACACCTGAATTCGATGATTTGAATGGTTGTCCCAATACTTTTGGCAATATAGGACAGCTATATTATTATTATTATTATTATTATTATTATTATACATTTATTCTTTTGTTATTGTTTTGAGCGTCACTTTCTAAGTCTTTATGTTTGTGTGAATGGATACAATCATGACTGATTGATTGCAGAGGGGAAATGTATGTTTCAAAATTGCCTAGTGAAATGGTTATGAATTTTGAATGTGCACCGACAATGTTATGTTTCTTTTCTCAAGAAAATGAAATCATTTTAATGTGCTTCACTCTTCTTCTTTGTTTTAGGGCGATGATGGTCTGCCAGTACCAGGGTGTTGGAATAAAGTGAGTTCTCTTGACTGATCATATTAACATTTTGCATTTGAAATAATTGCATCCATACCATCCTTAATATGATGTAACTCATGAATTCATGATATGGAGGTATAGATTTAAAGTTACTTAACAGTTTTTTATATATCATAATTTAATACAAACTGGTTTAGCATTTTGATCTGCTACAATGTAATACTTTATGACCAGATTTGAAATGTATTAGTGATTTAAACATCTGATAGGAAACGCTCTATACCTCCATTTGCAAGATGTGTGCTTTGAAAATAACATGTGGTCTTTTGCCTCTTGTCTTGCAGTGACGTTAATTCCTGAATGCCATGTGTGATTGTAAATAGAATATTTATTTTTGTACTTTGTTTGCCCTTGATATGGATGGAAATAACAGCAAACCATAAAAATACTGGCAGGACTTTTGTACAGATGTTTATTTTTATTACCGGTAATGTTTTTTTATGTAATGGACTTTATACTGTACCTATGCATTATGTCGAAAATGTTTTGATCGAGGAAGAAATATACTGTGGCAGCATATGCATGATATTTGTGCATTATGTTAACTGATACGTGCCTATTAACTTATTGTATCATGGTGTTTTAATGTGTTGTGTCAGACCACGCTGCACTGATTAGTGGGGCTGGAGTTACAAATTGGCCTTGTGTGTGTAAGAGGAAACCCTTTGCTCTGAGAATGGACATGTTCACACCACACCTAATGATCTTACACTGTAACTGCATATGTTTACTGAAAATTAAAATGACTTATTTCAAAGTCCATTCTACATGCAGTATAATTATCAAGCCAGTTGTTTCATATAAGTTTCAGTGCATAAATTATAAACATTTGCACTGCATGATTTATTTAGCGAGCATTTCAAACTGTTCTCTTCTCCATATTCCCCTGCTATTTGCCAAATATATTATTGCAAAAACTGAATTAGTCAACTGCTTTATGCAAGAAAAACAATGAAATCTTCATGCAGTGCTTTGCCTTCATGGGCTTTATGTAAATATGGCAAAATCTTGCCCTTTCGGCAGATATTTTCTATTATACTATTTCTATTCTTATCTCTGACAATTTAATAATAGAGAGAAATTCAATTTACATACAATTTAGTGCTTTTTATTGATCTCGTATATTGCTGCTCAATGTCAAGCACATATTTGTGTTTGCTAATAAGCATCTACACTACTGTTCAAAAGCTTGGGGTCAGTAAGATATATATAAATATGTATATATTTAAAAAGATACTTAAGTTGAGTAAATGTGACACTAAATACAAAGACAATATATTTCAAAAATTATAGGAAAAGATGGGATATAATTATCAAAGGATTCTGAAATATATATATATATATATATATATATATATATATATATATACTATTATATACTATTATATACTATTTTATATAACTATTTACTGTTTTCAATACTGATAATATTAAAATATATAAGAAATGTTTCTTAAGCAGTAAATCATCATATTTGAATGATTTCTGAAGGATCATGTGACACTGAAGACTTTAATTTTAAGAATTGAATTGAAAATTTAGCTTTGCGTCACAGAAATAAATTACATTTTAAAATATATGACAACAGAAAACAGATCTTTTAAATTGTAAATATATGTCACAATATTGCTATTTTAACTGCATTTTATATTTAAAAATTCAGCCACTGTAAGCATAAAAGAAAAAAAAATCTTACTAACCTTAAACTTTAAAACAGTAGTGTATGTCCCGTTTTACCTCAACTATCAAGTACAAATGAAGAATAAAAGTTTGTATTATAAACTTGCAATTTGCATTATATTATGTTTATTCCCAAGAAATACCAGGGTCATAGAGAAAGGCCCTTAGCTAATGGTTTTGTTTTGTGTACATTCAGTGTTGAAGTCATTGAATTGTGTAAGGACTGCTGCTTACATTGACAAGCTATTCGGATTCCATTGTTCCTGTTAATATCGACTTAAGCATGGTTTGTAATCATCAGTGTCTATAAACTCTTTATCCGTCTGTAATACCTCATACTAACATGTGCCTTAATGCTTTTACTCTGCCAAAGTAGTTTTGAGACATATCAACAATAATGTCAAAGAAGCTATGCTGTCAACATGAGGACTATAAGAAAATAAATGGCTGTAAAAAAAAAAAAAAGTTCAGCCAAAACGTTTCCTAACACGTCTTATTTATTCATGTTGTCTTAGGTTTGATATACTAAGATTTACACTTTTTTTATGGTTTGTTTGCATAGTGATGACATGTTGAAAATTAACACCCTCTGGATTTTCACATGCTTGTTGCCCTGATTTGCATCTTGACGAAAAGTATGAAAACTGCCATCAGTAGGTTTCAGAATTCAGTTATTCTGTGTTGGGGAAAGTTACTTCAAAAGTAATGCATTACTAGACTGGATAAACCCACCTCTGTTACAAATCTGCGGGGACCAATCACAAATCGGCTTATACACCTGGCGCGGTATTGGCGGGTTTAACACAATGACGGATAGAGAAGTGATGGATCATTGTTCTGATTGGTTGAAGGAATATCCAATTGCGTACAGAGTCATTTGAACTATGCCCATTGATCACGCCTCTTGTGCAGTAGTAAATACAGAGCAGACTCCCCAGACCAATGTTCAATCTTAAAGATTAGGTGATAGCCAGACAAATGCATTACAATATTGCACTACTACCAAAAAAAGTAATTAATTGTGTTGTTTATAGTTACTTTTATGGAAAGTATGTTACTTTTGCAGAACTTTTTATCTTCTGAGATGAGCTTTCTTTGTTTTTTAGTAATAAAAAAGTTCATAAGATTGCATCTTTAAAGATACACTCCACTTTAATTTTCCAATTTCCATTTTCCAACTCCCCTAGAGTTCGAATCCATTCAGCCGATATCCGGGTCTGGCGTTAGCACTTTTAGCATAGCTTAGCATAGATCATTGAATCTGATTAGACCATTAGCATCTCGCTCAAAAATGACCAGAGACTTTCGATATGTTTCCTATTTAAAACTTGACTCTTCTGTAGTTACATCGTGTACTAAGACCGACGGAAAATGAAAAGTTGCGATTTTCTAGACCGATATGGCTAGGAACTATGGGTGTCCCGAGATAAAACAGAACAAGAAAACTTGCTGCTGTTCAAAACATTAAGCAAGGACAATCATGTGTGCTGATATAACTGGAGTACAAGGTCATGAGAGGCATTATGTGAATGCTTGGATAAAGAAATGCATCTTTAGCCTAGTTTAGACAATATTATATTGTTATGTGCATGTTGTCTGAGGGTTTCCCCATCTGCATGTCACTTTTGCAGGAGTAAAGTGTGTCGGCCCATGACAAATGTGTATGTTTCTTTTATTGAAAGGGTCAGAATCCGTTCCAGCTAGCCAAGAAGTAATCCAGCGGTGAGATACACGTGGTTCTGGTTTGATTTCCTTCCTAAGCAACACAAAAACTTGAAGAGGTTTGGGGAGATCTTTGAGTTTGGGGTGCTCTTTGGTGGCTGTTTGAAGGATTTTGTTTCCTGTATACCCGTCCTGTAGTTCATGAAGGCCCCAGAGGGCGGCTGATATGAACTGACTGAACTACAGAGAAGACGATCATTCAGAAGTAGCCTGTCGTTTCTCCAAGTTTTACACTTTTCTTTCTCTTTTATATTATTCACTATGTGAAAGAAACATTTTAGCACATTTTGTTCCTTGTTAATGACGATGTTTAATACAAGTATTAACGTTTGTGAGCAGAGGATTCAGCGCAGCTCATTGAACATGTAGATGTGGTGTTCTTGTCTTTTCATACAAACCAAAGAAAGAAAAATCTTTGATGATTCCTTATTCAAACTATCACTGCCTTCTGTTAAGAGTGTTTGGTAGAATGTAACCTCACACTTCACTCATAGTACACATTTACACTCTTTGCGTTTTATTTAACATCTATGTAGGCTACATAACGGTTGTGTTCGTACATAGTGATCAGCCTTAAATATGAGGATAAAATCACTTATACAGCTAAAAACAAAGTGAACATGAAGGACTGTAATTACTTTGTGTACCAACTTTCACCATAAACCTCCAAAAAGTTACTTTGCAAAACCGTTGTAAATGTAATAGTTGCAACAAGGGCATTTGATGGTGTTGCAACATGCATGTACGTTTCACTGCTGTAAACATTAATGTCATGCTGACTTGATCTGTATATTTTGCAAACTCTTTGAAATGAAAATAATTGAGTGCAGTTTGTTTGGGTCCTTGTACAGAACGGCTGTAATTTTAAGAATGTATGAGGCAGCTAAAGCAACATTTTAACCAGCAGTGACACATTGGCCATCTAATTTATTGTTGGTTCGCAACATGTTTGACCTACAGATACGTTTTTATAGCTGCGACTATTTAGAGTAAACTTTTTTTTTTTTTTTTCGCTGTCCCATATGCAAGTTATTATTATCAGTATAGAGTACAGTTACGGATAACAATATCACAGCAACCATAATGGGGTTTGTGAGGAAAAATATTCTGATGTCCTTACAACAATAATGACCTAGATATAAAAAAGAAAATAAAAATTGCATATGTACCAGCAGCTGTTTTTTTAACCTAATGCAAGCATTCCTAATGTTGTATTTTGACACCTGTTTCAGACAAAGATTGGTTGTATATAAACCCACTGTATAGTTTCATTAAATCTTCTATTCTGTCGAGTTTTAAGGTGTTATACAGATAACAATATAATTCTTTCATCTCATTCAAGCCTAAAAAACACTTATTTTCTTATCAGTATGCAGTAGGCCGTTGTTTTCATGGTCACTGATAAGTCAATTTGGCCTAAGTGAGAAATGAAAATTTATGTTAAAATATGTTTATTTGTAATAATGGTTATTGGATTATAAATTGCAGAGAATCTGTATTTGTTTTTGAAGACATTGTGTGATATATATGTGTAAAAATTAGCATTTCATAATGAAACACTCAAAAATAAAGGTTCTTCGATGGGATTATTGGAGCACAATTTCACCGTAAGGTTATTGAGTAATGGGTTATTGTGTCTCAATGGGGGGGGGGGGGGGGGGGTCGCGTTTTGAGTGGATCTCGAAAGTGTGTAATCAAAATAACAATGGCTGTGTCTGAAATCGCCCCCTATACCCTTAAACAGGGCACTATTTGAGGGGACAGACATTTGTAGTGGTGTCCGAAACCATAGTGGACATTATTGAGTGCACCCGTTCAATCCCAAAATGCACCACAATAACAAGTGCACAACTGATGTATGCTCAACAGCTAGAAAGTACCCATAATGCACTGTGAGAGTCCAACACTGAATGAATTTGCACATCTCGCCAGGAGATGGCTGAATCAATCATCCTTTCATTTTCCAAACCGCGCTGGTCCAGTGGAATATCATAGGTGTAAATACCTTTTTAACTGATTATTAAATTGTTTAATTTAACTATAATTAATTATGGTTTATACATGCTAGTTTCCATGGTGGAATTCAAGATAAATCTTTTCATTACTACTTAAGCTGCCAGTTTGCTATACGTTTCAAATGATTATTAAACAGTGGGCAGAAACTATGTAAAAGGAGCGGCCCTTCAGGAGCACTCAATGTCCGTATTCATGTCTCGTTTTCATTCACTCCCTCAAGCAGAGGTGGACATAGTACACAACTTCATTATTTGAATAAAGTAAAAGTACTACTGGTCAAATATTACTCTGTTACAAGTGAAAGGGGTTTAGAACACAGTAAACAACAACCAAAAACATTAAAAAAAAAATTGTGAAGCAAGACTTTTATTTTGAAAGACGCTGTTGACTCTTCTGTCAGACTCAGTTTAAAGGTGCTGTATGTCATATTTTTTTGATTGTACTAAAGCAAAAATATAAAAATATGTTCGCAGATATTTAGGAACCGTGTTACATTTACATAGGCCTACGCTTGTTTTTTCGAAAAACAATGCTACAGCCAGTTATCTTTGAAATGCACTATTTTTGATTCTGCCAACTGCCAATTTACCCAGTAGTATTTTTACACACCGGTTGCCATTTGTTGGAAAACAGCGTATTGTAGAAAGCCAGCAAACAAACTAAGTCAAAGATAACAGATTATACCTGACCTAAAATCCTCAGCATCCATATATAAAGGCTCTATGTCTAAAGAGGAGGAGGCAAGGGGAAATAACTCTCTCCAGTATCGAATTCGGACTGCAGTAACCTAGGCCAACCCTCTTCAACCACCAGCTGTCAATGTTACACACGGCACCTTTAACGCTGCCTTTACATGCAATATGATTTATCATATAGGTAAATAATAGTTCTTAGTTAATACATTGGATGTGAACGCCTCTCAAGTCAAAATGTGAATGCGATAAGCTCGTAATGACTTCAGAAGTAGGCATAAGTAACATGACGTAGGCCTACCTGAGAAAGACGCGTTGATTAGTATCTCTAAAGAGATGTTGTTGTCAGGCTAAACGTCAGTGTAATTATTCTAACATTTAGTTTCATAACTTGTTACGAAATAAGAAGGCTTTCACTTCAGAAAAACTATCTTTCCTGTTTTGTCAGACACTACTGTGGTAGGCTACTCGATACGCAGTGATCCGAGATGAGTTTGAAATTTTCGCTCGTTAAAAAAATAAATACGACCTCACGTTGTGCCAATCGCGTTTACACTCTGCCTCCGTTTTTCGCATCCGTAGCAAGCATTTTGAAAGGTGTTTTGACGATTAAATTTTCAGGATGACGAATACGAAAAAACGCATAGCTACGCGAATATCGGATTCATTGTGTTCAGGCTGTAAATCATTCAGAAAAGCCCAATTTTAACCTTTATTTTTAAGTGTCCACAGCTGTACAGTATGTTTAAACATGTAGCCTATTTCTAAATGTTGTTTCCCTCAGTTATAATATGATATTTTTTGCAAATACTAATCATTCTGTAGGCTACTGACATAAGATAATGCTCAATCTACAAAGCTCAAAAGAAAAATGCATCGGATTTTATGCTCTCTGTATTAAATTAGCATTAGTGCTTTTTAAACTTCGGGGCATGCCATGTTATGAAGTGGTTTTCATTTTATTGTGCACAAGGCATCATTTCTTTTTCTCGTTATAATTTTGCACATTGAAGTGTGTGTGTGACTTTTTTTTCCCCATGTCTTGAACAAGAATATAATGTTACTGTAAATCATGTATTTTCTACACATTTCCCTGTTGACAAATGTTTTGGTCTTGTCTTGTATTGTCCTACTTTGTACAGTGTACTCTTCAAATAATGTGTCACTCCAATATCTTGACTAAATAGACATTTCTGGAACAGCATTTTTAAAATGAGCACATGTCCAGATTAACCCTTGATCCTGGAATTTTTAATTTAATTTTATTATTAATTTAATGTAAAATAGGATTTTTATTATTTCTTTATATTCAATTTGCCATATTATAGGCTTAAACTGACCTTCATTGAGGAGTACACTTTCAAAACAGCTGTCAAGTCCAGCTAGGATCATTAACCAAACTTGCCAGTTGTAGTTTTTGATGCCAGTTGAGCTGCCTGTGTGAGCACCGTCTTTGTTCACCTGCTGCTCACAGATTTCTTTCTTTAGAACATTTACAAGTGTGTTTCATACCGAGAACAAATTATAAGACAGTTTTGTGTGATATCTTTGATACTGTTGTTGTAGTACGTAATTAAACATGGATAAGAGGGCATTTATTTCAGTGCTTTTACAGGAAGTGCAAATGCAATATTAATTGCAACCACTTGCATGGTTATTATGCATATACCTGTATACATTTACATTTAAAGTGTCAGTCTGACTAACATGTGACAGTCTGTTTGACTAAAGGTTGATTATAGGGATATGTTTATCTTTTCCTTCCATTTCCCTTCTTTAAATTGTTTAAAATCAAACATTGAATGAATATTTAAAATGCATTATATTATTTAAAGTTTTTGTTAAGGTCTTTTTTTCCCATTATGACAGTCTTTTATTTATTTCTGCTTCTTTTTTAATGATAGGCTATCTAGCTTTTTGTTTATTTTCAAAAATCACATCAGAACTGTATTATCCATGCAGTGAAATAAAGGAAATGGAATAATACAAATGCTCCGACTGAACTGTTCTGTTTGGCAAACAAAAGATGGTTTCAAAGAAATCACTTACTCACCTCCAAGTTGTTACAAACGTGAATATATTTATTTCTTCTGCTGAACACAAAAGAAGATATTTTTAAGAATGTCGGTGACCAAATTGATTGTCCCCATTGACTTCCATTGTATTTTTCAATGGAAGTCAATGGGGCCCAACAACTGCTTGGTAACATTCTTCAAAGTATTTTCTTTTCTGTTTAGCAGAAGAAAGAAATCCATACACTGTAAACCAAAATGTAGGTCTCCAATTGAAAATCTTCTAGTGACCGATCACATCTACATTTTTCAGTTGGCCAAATTTAATTCACAGAAATTCAGTTTGGCCAACTGAAAAATGTAGATGTGATCAGTCACTAGAAAATTTTCAATTGGAGACTCATTTTTTTTTTTTTTATAACTGTACATGTTTGGAACAACTTGAGGGTGAGTAAATTATAACAGAATTTAGATGTGTGTTTGAACTATCCCTTAAAGGCAGATAAAGGCTTAATTTTGTAAAAAAAAAAAAAAAAAAAAAAAAAAAAAAAAAATTTAAAAAGCAATACAAAAAAAGGTAAATCTAGCGACCAAATTTGAGAGTTTTTTTATTTTATTTTTATGTATTCATGAAACTAAAATTGCTTGAGAACATTAGGGATGGTTCACCCAAAAATTAAAATTACCTCATGATTTACTCACAAGCCGGTCAATATGACAAATATACGGAGTTAGCCTAAATTAAAAAATGTTCTGGCTAATCCAAGCATTATAACGGCAGTTGGCTGCCCAAAAATTGAAGCTCAAAAAAGTGCATCCATCGAGTAGCTAAACTACACGCATAGACAGTAAAAGAGACTACACGGCTCCAGTGGGGGTCCTTCGGAAGCGAATCGATGAGTTTGTGTAAGAAAAATATTAATTTTTATAAAGTAAAATAAATAGTTTCTGGCGGACCTCCTTCCGTATTCAGAATTCTAAACAGTCTTTGTCACGCCATACGCTTTTTCGTAAGATAAATAGAAGGCGGTCAAATATGGATGTTTCTCATATTGTTTTTATTCATATACAATATTTTTTTGTTATGTACGCCTAGGACGGCTTGAGCGTGAGTAAATCATTGGGTATTTTTCATTTAATTTTAGAGTGAACAATCCCTTTAATCTCTTTGACTGAAAGTTAAACGTACCCCGTATCCTGTGTAATGCTACACTGCCACCGCTAGATGTCAGTAGAATTGACTGTTCTGTATCAGCGCTCAGTCTCGTGAAGACTATGGTGAAGACAGTCCAGCTGCTGCTGCATCCTGACCCTGCGCGCGGCTCAGACCGATCGCTCTTATGTGGAGAAGCCGCGTTTGTGAATTATCCACAAATAAACAGCAGTGGAAACTATATAACACCCTGACAGGTGGTAAGTAAACCGCAATTTAACATTTCCCTCTCCGCCGGTTTAACTGTGTTTAATATCAAATTTGAAGAGAATTGATGCCATATATTATTCAATTGCTCGTTAAAGGGCTTACAAGTTCATAATCTTAAACGACAGTCTATTATTATTCCGTCATCTTAAATTAAATGTTAATATGCCAGGTGAAGTTTTGATGAATTACATTTTAAAGAGCACATTCAGCTCTTCATTCAGGTCAATCAGTAGCCTAATGTTGTTGATGGTCTTTTTTAATAAATGTCACATTATCGTCACATGTGTTTAAAATGTTATATTTATAGTTTATTATTTACAATTTTAATAACTGTATATTTTCCCTGGGCAATAACTGTAAAATTGCAGTGTAAATTGTTTTCCTTTTCATATTATTTATACAAAATTCAGCATAAAAAATGTATGTATATATATATACATATATATATTTAAATAACTTCTAAATCATTTTAATAAAATATTTTTTAAAGGAACTAATATGTTTATATTTATGTTTATTTAAAAAAAAAATTATTAAAGGGTTAGTTCACCCAGAAATGAAAATTGGAGTTATATTAAAATAGCCTGGCTCTTCCAAGCTTTATAATGGGAATGAATGTTACCTAAAAATGCCAAAAAGCACATCCGTCAATATAAAAGTAGTTTTTGTATGAATTGTTTTTGGCTTCAACTAGGGTATATCATTCACTCCTGTTCTAAAACTAAGGTGAATAAATCATGGGATACATTTCATTTTTTGGTAAACTAACCCTTCAAGTATTATTTATATGAGACTTAAGTACCGTACTGTGTATTGAATGGACACTTTCTTTGAAGATAATCATAAAATCTGTATTTTGTCTTCTGATTGCAGTAGCCAACCAGTACACAAATTTAAAAGCCCAAAGGCCTCTCTATGGTTCCTAGTCACTCTCTGATCATGGGGAACGGTTCGATCAAAGCTCCTCGACTAGAGGAGACCTGCCTGACCTCCAGTATAAAAGAGGCTTCTGTTTGGGAATCTGTGGAGCCCCTGAAGATGAGGATCGCCCATCTAGAGGAAGAGTTGGCACGGAGGGACCAGGAGTTCCGTGCACAGGAGAAGCGGTTACAGAGCCTTCAAAGGGAACTGGAGGCAAAAGTGTCCCAGATCGATAAGCTCCAGGATGCCATCGGGTATAACAGCCTTGGGCGCTCACCACCGGCACCACTGAGGCACAGCCGCAGACTTCTGAGCGTGATCAACCAGGGCTCCACGCGCTTCCACAGAGTGGCTGTGGAGGTGCATCGACGCCTTAAAGCAAAGGAGGGCGTTTCAGCCGAGCCTACATCGAGACACTTCTGCCATGAACACAGGGTCCATCACATCTCCACGGAGAGACCTCGCATCCACAAAGACTCCAGGTGAGTGAGCGCACTACTGGATTGTTTGTTTCATTATGGAGTCACTGGAATACTGACTCCCCTGGAAGGTGGAGACAAGAGTAAGGTTTAGCCAAGCCTTTGTAGTGTCTCCAACCCCAGAGCGGGCTTGAAAGCTTTGATTACCATAACACACTCCGAAGGGGATGGAGTGGCTAAAGAGAACACAAAGCGTGGGCCATTTGTATGCATGGACAGGAATCATTACTGTTTTAATTAAACACGCTCTTGATGGCAGTCTACAAATCTCCAGCACTAATTCATTCATAAGATCCTTTTTAGGTCATTCGAGAGACCTTCCTGTTTCAGATCTGATAATGAGAATGAGCCATGGTATAGTACTGTAGACCAAAAAGAGTCACAAACTGACATGTAAAATGTAGATTTGTCCCACAGTGAAGATTTTTCAATCCTCCAAAAGAAGCTTTGTTATGCTAATATAAGTAAGTTTAGCCAAGAATTAAACTTCCCAAAATTAAGTTTATTTACATATTTATACATTATACATATAATTACAAACTTGTATACTGTGTTTTTTTTCTGTTAAAAAAAAACACCATTAGGTATAATAATTGCCCAAATAAATCATGTGCTGCATTTCAAGTCATGTAATAGCTTTGTGTGAGGAACAGACCAAAACTGAATAAGAATGAATACAAATAGGAATGTTTCTTAATATTTAATAACTCATCATCTTCCCCTCCTCTGCCTCATCTCAAAAAAATTTCGAAATTTTGAAGTTTCAAAATTAAACATACGCTGCCATATAATATTTACACATTCTTGCACCAGATTTTTTTTATTTATTATTGATTTCAGTCTGTTCCTCACACAAAGTTTCAGAACACTTGAAATGTAAAGCAATTATTGTGTCGTTTTATACAATACAGATTCCAAAATGTTCAAAGTAGCTTCGCTGTGATAAACAGGAAAATAACAATCAATGATGCAAACGTAAATTATGAGACAAATCTAATTCTGCTTTAACGCAGCTCTAACAATACAATAGTGTCATTATTGATCTCAATTCAGTGTAACTCTTTAAAGTTCATCAGTTATGAAATGACTTCAATGCAGCTATAAGCAGCTCTACAGAAGACAAAAGTGTCTTTATTCAAAGTTGATTCAATTCAGTTAAGTAACAGTGTTGATGTTGCAATTTTGTAAATTATAATTTGAATTTTGTGTTGATTTTTTTGTTTTTGTTTTTTACTTTTTAGAGCTTGACAGCTGTGTTTACCCTAAACTTTAAATATTTGGAAAAGAGGAATGTGTATATTCATAATTTCTCCTTTTGTGTTACAGAGGGAAAAATAACTTGAGGAAAACAATGACACTAATGACACAGACATTTTACATTTTTGAGAGAACCATTTATTAAAGGGGTACTTCAGTGCTGGGAAGCTGAATCTGTATTTAAACTGGGTCATTAAAGTAGTAGACAGAGTAGAAGAGTAGTAGTAGCCACTCCCAAAGCCACCACTATTGAATCACTTTTACTTTCCCAGCACCGCATTCATCTTCATAAAATCAGTTCAGTTAGAGAACAGACACTACAATTAAAAACTGAACGTGTCTGTTCAATATAATATGATTTAGCCGCTGAGAAAATGTCACAGCACAAACGCAGCAAGAGTCAGATAGATTACACGCATCGTGATGAGTTGAGAGGTAAACGAGTCCACGCTCGCGGCAGTAGTTCTCAGCGCATGTTCAGTCTGGCACGTTTTCAGTTCATGCCTTTGGAAGATTAACTTTCATAGGAATTAACTTGAGAAGATAAAATACTCACTTTGCTCCGCCGGCCGCACCATTTCCATGAATGCCTGAGCCGAGCTGAGCTGTGAGTGCGACCCCATCCCCCATGTGCGAGTTGAAAACATGAGGAAATAGCTCCCACTGCTGGCTGTAGTCTTTAGCGTCTGGCCAAACATTTTACCGATGACGCAATTTCTTGCGACGATATTTGCGTCACCGGTGTAATTTTTCCAGAAATGAAATGCATAAATCTCTCGGGGGATATGAGAGGGGGGAGCACGATCATTCGAATATACTCCAAGGTTTCTACTGATAGAAAATCGATAGAAACCCTTTAAAAGATAGATGGATGGATGGATGGATGGATGGATGGATGGATGGATGGATGGATGGATGGATGGATGGATGGATGGATGGATGGATGGACGGACGGACGGACAGACAGTTTGGGGTTTTGCATTCTCCTTTTTGCTTCTTTTCCTGTAGCACTAAGAAACTGATCAATGAAGCCATCATGAACAACGACTTTCTGAAGAAGCTGGAGCCACAGCACACTCGAGAGCTGGTGGACTGCATGTACGAGAAAATCTACGCTACTGATCAGCTGGTTATTCAAGAAGGAGAGCCAGGGAACTACCTATATGTGCTTGCTGGTAATCTCCAGATGTTTTTGATAAGTGCTTTTCATACTTTATCTTTTTTAAATCAAAATATTTCACTTTTAACATTTTTCTTTTGTCTGATTTTATTCTCTTGTGTATAGAGGGTTTATTAGAGGTTATTCAAAATGGAAAGCTCCTGGGTCAGATGCGTCCTGGGACTGCCTTCGGAGAGTTGGCCATTCTCTATAACTGTAAAAGAACAGCTACGGTCAAAGGTGCGTGTGTGTTTGTGGTCCTGGTAAAATGTCCCCACTATGCTGGCAATGTCTGAAATCCTTGTCCTCATGGGGACAATTTTTGGTGCCCATGAGGAAAACATCTTATAATTCATACCAAGAGATGTAAAAATGCAGAATGTTTTCTTTGATATGTAGGTTTAGGCATATGGTTAGTGTAAGGAAATAGAATATAGTCTGTACAATATAAACATCTTGAATTGTGTCTATGGAAAGTCCCCATAAAACATGAAAACACAACAAACTTTTCCTTTTTACATAAAACAAGTTCGAATCATTACATTTGGAGGCAGTCTGCAGAAAAATTGGGTTATATCAAACATGACCTTTTTTCTATTATTGTTGAGCCAGTTTTATTGTAAACATTGGATTTGTGTCATAGTTATAGATTTGTGAAGTGGAACTGATAGTGATTGCATTTCAATAGCTGTGACTCAGTCCTATATCTGGGCTCTGGACCGGCAAACGTTCCAGACTATCATGATGAGATCCACTCAAGCCAGACATGAGGAATACTTCAGCTTCCTGCGCAGGTACATTCATGCCACCAACATCTGTGCATATTTATCAGTTGTCAACTTCGCACACACACTAACAAACACACACCTCTCTGCTTGGCTGCTTCAACACACATTCAGCGCTGTAGACCTAGTCACTAATGTGTATCAGTGCAACATAAGTTGATGTTGTAATGTAACTGTTTAAATAATGTTGGTTTCAAGAGTTGAATGTGTTAATGAGCAATTTCTGCAATTTCTTTGTACATCATTTGACAAATTTGATACATTCGATTACATGTTGTTTAAACTTATTGTTAATTTTTCTTCAGTGTGTCCTTGTTGAAAGATCTGCCAGAGGAGAAACTTGCCAAAATAATTGACTGTCTTGAAGTTGTAAGTTTACAGCATTCTATTGTGTCTATAGCATTGTCATTTGTTGGTAATGTATATTTATTTCTGAAATGAAATTTAACCAGATAATGTTCATGTTTCAATCTTTTTTAGGATTATTTTGACAAAGGAGAGTACATTATTCGTGAGGGCGAGGAAGGAAACACTTTCTTCATCATTGCTAAAGGAGAGGTATGCATTATTGCATTAAGTTTTAATTTACATTTTAATTGAATTCCTTAAATATTACAATCTTTGCAATCTGTCTGCTTTGCTAACATGAATATGCCTCTAAGAGTCAGCAGACACACAGCCCATAGAAGTCCCATTGAAGTAGTGCTTAAATGGAAGTTTATGGCAGATACCTGTGCCATTGATTGTGATGGAGCAAAGATAAATGTTAATTGGATAAGAGACTAGACTAGAGAACAGTATTGTGAGTCCCACCCAGACACCATGCTTCACTAGTAACCTGTATGAGTAGGTCTGCATGGGATAAAATGTTTTTTTATTGGACATGCTGTCGATCCATATATTTTAGAGAAGACTGGTTTCTCTAAAGGATCATAGGTGTCAGGTTTCTGTGTTGTTTCATTGTGTTCATGTGTCTTAGTTTCTTGTATTTCCTTTTATTTTAGCATTCTTTGTGACCTCCGTAGTTACTGATGATTGTCACCTGTGTCTTGTTTTAGTTTCTTTGTTTGTTCTTGTATATTTATAACCCTGGTTCTGTCTTTGTCAGTTCACTTCTAATGTTAAGTTTGGTTAGTTCTCTGTGTATTTGCCTTTGGATAATCTTTGTGTTTATTAAAGGTTTCTGTGATCAATAATCTGTGTCATGAATCTCCTGAATAGCACTGTGTATGCAACGAATGAACCGACTGAAAGCATTATAGAGAAGGACTGTTATCTACAGAATGGCTAGATGATGGAGGATTATATGGAGGGCTTCCTGGATCTATACAATGAGGGACGCTGGGACGATGAAACACTTAAACATCTCTTCTGGATGGGGATGGATGACATCCTTGGTCAGATGCTGCTGTTAGGGGAGGATCGTCAACGTCCCTTTGCTGAGCTCAGACCTTGTGACTGTGCAGATCCTCCCTCACTGTAGGAGTCATCACAGGACAACTGTAGCATCTACGACTCCACGGCACATGTTCCATCGATAGCAGCAATCTTACTGCCCGATACAGACAGGACTAGTCATCCCAGCCCGAAGTGTCCCAGATGCAAGAGACATCTTTCGCCACAGAACTGAGTTTGACGCCTGAGCCGACCACGTAGATATAGCCAGAGCCAACACACGCCACTGACCATGTGCGAGACCCGCTTCCCACTACAGAGCCAAAGCCAGCCAACGGGTCCATCCTGGAGCTAAAGCCAGAAGCCTCCTCTGTTCTGAGGCTGGAGCCCAACACCAAGTCCCTAGTGGGGTCAGCACTGTGGTGGCAGTTCTTTCCTGAGCCAGTAGTAGTGT
This sequence comes from Pseudorasbora parva, assembly GCF_024679245.1. Lineage (NCBI taxonomy): Eukaryota > Metazoa > Chordata > Actinopteri > Cypriniformes > Gobionidae > Pseudorasbora > Pseudorasbora parva. The sequence goes on along the minus strand of NC_090188.1, from coordinate 8,976,405 downwards.
GCGAGCTAATCCACCTTATCACGGAGCCATCTTCCACCCTTGTTCCCACTCCTTCTCTAATGCTGTTCTTTCTGGTCACCTGCCCACTCTGTTGTCCCCATCACCATTGCTGGCTCCGTTCAGTGCCCAGAACTCATCTGCTCCACTTGTTTTACGCAGCTACTCAGCTCCACCAACTCTCCGGCTCTGCCTCAGGTCTCCTCTACACCAGCCAAGCTCTACAAGACCGATCCCCTGGCTTCCCCTCAGGCCTACAGGCCCATGACTCCATTCTCGGCCTGTTAGCCCATCATCTCCACCGGGTTCCTCCTTCACTGTTGCCTCTGTCCCTTAAGCCAGCGTCCAGGTCTGCAAACAGGTCCGTCGACCCTTCGATTATGCTGGGGTCTCCATCTTACCAAGCTCCTCCTCTGTCAGTCGGCCCCCAGGCTCTGTCCATCAAACCCAGCACAGCTCTGCCTTGACTCCTCCCTCTATCAACTCCGCCATGGTGTTTCTCTCGACCGGCTCCTCCTGTTTCCCGTCCTTCGCCTGCACCTCGTCCTCCACCTATACCCTCTCCCTCCCTCCACCGTTGGACTAATATGAACAGCGGGAGAACACGTAGGAGGAGAGAGTTTTGTCAGGTTTCTGTGTAGTATCATTGGGTGCGTTTACATGCACGTTCTTAAGCCGATTATGCTTAATAAGCCAACAACGAACATGGTCATGTAAATGCGGTAACCCGTTTTCATTTATCGGAGTACGGTCATAAATGGCGTAAGCATTAACCGGTCGACACAAGTAGTTTTTTGCCTCTTACCGCGATTTCGCGCTGCATGTAAACGCATTAACCTGCTTTCTGTCGGCTTATTGAAGTGCGCATGTGTGATAGGTGACAAAAACGCAAACTTAGAGCAGATTTAAATACAACCAGACAGAGCGAGCGAGCGTTTTGCATGAAATAAAGACATATATCACAAACGCAGACTATTTTATGACCCAGAAAATTGTAAAGATGTGTTCTCATCTCATGCAGCAGAAGTAGAAGAGGTTCAGTCAAAACACTGCATCTGTAACTGCAAGAGGGATAATATGAGCCGTAAATCTCCCGCTGACACAGTGCACGCTTTATTTAACATCACAACTGACGTGACATTTGAAAATCTCAGAGTCATGACATTATTATTTTTGACATTACTATAAGGAATTAATCCAGTTTATTAATAAAGTCATATAAACGCGGTTTACTTGCATTGTCAGTTTACTAGTTTGTATGTATACGGGGAAAACTGATTATTTCAATAAGCTGATATTTGTTTATCGTGATATTTGTTTATTGAGTGATCAGCTTACTGGTGTGCATGTAAACAAATGCAATGTTTCTTTTCATGTGTCTTGGTTTCTTCTATATCCTTTTAGCATTCTTTATGACCTCATTTACTTCCTGTTTGTTCCTTTGGTTACTTATTATTGTCACCTGCTGTTATTGCTGCTTACTTGTGTATTTTTTCCGCAGGTTCTGTTCAATTCTTATGTTCTTAATCTAATGTTAAGGTTGGGGTTAGGGTATTTTCTTTGTGTATTCACCAGTGGATAATCTACATTTACTTTTTTTGTACATTTACTACATTTATTACAAGTATCGTTAATCTATAGTCTGCATCACATATCTCCTAAATATCATTGTGTATGTGACAGTAAGGAACCTTCAGATGCAGGACGATGAATTTTGTCAGTCAAACCAACAAGATGTACATTAGGTTTTTGTGTTCTTTTCCAGGTGTCTGTAACACAGACTACAGAGGGCTTTTCTGAACCACAGGAGATTAAGACTCTTGGAGTGGGTGATTACTTTGGGGAAAAGGCTCTCATAAGGTTTGGAGATGGTAGAATTTTGAAGTGTTTTTAACAATATTGAACACAATCAACAATGACCCCTTTGGGATTGTTTGTGGGTTTCCTGTAGGCCAGTAAAAAGATGAATTAGATATCGTTACAATGTCCACTCATTGTCCCGTAGAGCTGTTAGAAAGAGAGTTTCTGAAAGAGTGGATGTGGGAGGAGGAATGTCAGTCATCTGAAAAGATCTTTTTTCAATGTACCATTGTTTAACAGCATGTTTAGTTCTGAAAAATCCACAGAGAAACACACTTAGATACAGAAGAGCCAAAATTCAAAGTCAAACTCACTAATTGGCCATAATAATTTAGATTTGTTTAAAGGTGTCATGAACTGGCTTTTTAAAATATGTTATACTGCAAAAAAAAAACGTTGTAAAACGTATTTATCAAACAAACAATGATTTATCTCTTTATCCACCCGTGATTTTTTTTTTTTTTTACTACTTTGCCCACCTGATCGGTGGATATAAGCGTGAACCACACGTGCGCGCTTTTCAAACACCGGCCTGCCGACATGCTTTTTTTTTGGTAGCCTGTATGGAAAACATAGCCCTGGGAGGTTGGGCTTTGCGAGCCTGGGAGTCTGATCTCGAATTGCAATGAACCAACAAATAAGGGATTCTCCAGCCTGTGACAGCATGCTGGTATGCTCTGTTAGACATGTAACATACACATAATCAATACAATCTGTAACAACGCAATACTATCGCATATAAAAAACATGTTTTACTCACTAAAGTGTGTTGCACCATTCCTGTCGGATCCAATATATAAGGCACAGCATTGTTTTTTAATCTCAATATGTCTGCAAATCCAGTGTCGACCTGTGTCTTGTTTACAAAGGATTTTCTTGCTATGTTCGGCGTGTTTATTGCTAGATAACGCGATCAGTTTAACTCCATGAGTCGGTGGGCGGGGCTACAGAAGCCCTTCTAATACGTCATTGATTTGAGAGCCTCGTGTTCTGGGCCTGGTGTCTATAAAAGATTTTTTTTTTTACAAACAAAGAAGTTTTCAACTCTGAAACTTACAGGATATTCTTATATTACCATGACCTTTTTATATATTAAAGGCTCAAGGGTTAGGTGATTTATCAATTCATCACCCCTTTAAAGTTCAGATGAAGGGCTTTAAGTAGGGAGCAGGCAAATGAGGATGTTTTCATAATGTGCTCAGTCACTCTTTAATATATCTCCAAAGTGGCACAGCATCATTACATACTTCTTATCATTCCATTTCAGTGAGGACGTGCGCTCGGCTAATATCATTGCAAAGGAAAATGGCACACAGTGTTTGGTGGTGGATCGAGAGTAAGTGATGTTTCTTTCACACTGACAAGATGGGTTGTCACCATATTATAATTTGATTATCACACATATCATAAGTGGTAAATACCAATTTTAGATGCTGTGTTATTTAAACATTTTATATTAATATAATTACAGTGTCATTTAACTTTCACACACGTTTTAATTAGGCAGGCTATATCTTGTTTTTGTAAAAACAACAACAAAAAAGAGCAGCATAGCACAATAAAACAATAGAAGAGAGATACAAATTAAGTGAAGAATGCAAATAAAATGTAAACAAAAAAAGATTTGTCATTGTTTTAACTCTTTTGGATACATGCCACTAATAAATGGTTTGTGTGGTAAAGGTAGAAACACTCACCTAAAGGATTATTAGGAACACTACACTATATTGTGTTTTGACCCCCTTTTGCCTTCAGAACTGCCTTAATTCTACGTGGCATTGATTCAACAAGGTGCTGAAAGCATTCTTTAGACATGTTGGTCCATATTGATAGGATAGCATCTTGCAGTTGATGGAGATTTTTTGGATGCACATCCAGGGCATGAAGCTCCTGTTCCACCACATCCCACAGATGCTCTACTGGGTTTCGCTCTGATGACTGTGGGGGCCATTTTAGTACAGTGAACTCATTGTCATGTTCAAGAAACCAATTTGAAATGAATCGAGCTTTGTGACATGGTGCATTATCCTACCGGAAGTAGCCATCATAGGATGAGTACATGGCAGTCATAAAGGGATGGACATGGTCAGAAACAATGCTAAGGTAGGCCGTGGCATTTAAACGATGGCCAATTGGCACTAAGGGGCCTAAAGGTGGGCTCTTCTGCTGTTGTAGCCCATCTGCCTCAAGGTTGTGCGTGTTGTGGCTTCACAAATGCTTTGCTGCATACCTCAGTTGTAACGAGTGGTTATTTCAGTCAAAGTTGCTCTATCAGCTTAAATCAGTCGGCCCATTCTCCTCTGACCTCTAGCATCAACAAGGCATTTTCACCCACAGGACTGCTGCATACTGGATGTTTTTCACTTTTCACACCATTCTTTGTAAACCCTAGAAATGGTTGTGTGTGAAAATCCAAAGACCAGCCCGTCTGGCACCAACAACCATGCCACGCTCAAATTGCTTAAATCACCTTTCTTTCCCATTCTAACATTCAGTTTAGAGTTCAGGAGATAGTCTTGACCAGGACCACACCTCTAAATGCATTGAAGCAACTGCCATGTGATTGGTTGATTGGATAATTGCATTAATGAGAAATTGAACAGGTGTTCCTAATAATCTTTTAGGTGAGTGTATATCTTTAAAATTAAAACTATATCTTTTTTTTTTACATTGTATAGCTGTTTACAGCTTTTAAATTAGTATTAATTATTAAGAATCACTGGCAAACATTTTTATTTTAATATAGACTACTGCTACATCCCGACATAAAATACATTTGTGTGGGATTAACTTTGAATCAATTTATCTCAATTCCTAATGTATTTTACAAATAATTACAAAGAAATGGCAAGTAACACATTGAACTTAATTGTAATCTTTATTTTATTTACAACTTTTTTTTTATATACCTATGACTTTAACTTACTTATTATCACTGTCTCCTGGTTTTTATTAGTAACTTCAATCAAATGGTGGGAACCTACGAGGAGCTGCAAGCTTATCTGAGGGAGTATGTGGAGCAGCTTTCTCTGAGCGATGAGAGGAGGAATGCCATGTAAGAACACACCTAATGGAAACTGACACAGCTAAGCCAACACAAAACTACTCCATTCCTGTATGTGACCGTCACAATCATTTTTCCCACAGGCCTCAGTCGCCTCTGTATGAACGCTTTCCTGAGGCAGCAGAGCTCAGGAGGCTGAAGGAGAAGGCAGCTGGTTTGTCCAGTAACTCGTTCATGAAAGAACTTCAAGTAGTGGCCACACTAGGGATGGGAGGCTTTGGACGAGTGGAGCTGGTTAGATTTAATTTATAAACCACTCTGATGCATGAATATATCTAGTAAAAAGTTTTGCACCAATGGCATGTGAAAAATAAGTGTTTTTTATTTTGTTTATTGCATGCATTTTTTGTCTTAGGTCAAGCTTAAAGATTCAGAAGATACTGCGTTTGCTTTAAAGTGTATTAAGAAAAAGCACATTGTGGACACCAGGCAGCAGGAGCACATCTATTCAGAAAAGCACATCCTCCAACAGACCCGTTCTAACTTTATTGTCAGGTCAGTCTGAGCATATATTTCCTGCCACATATTGACATATTTTAATTGGAGAAGTGTAAAGACAGGAATAATAGTACAATTTAGATTCATTTAATATTATCCTCAAAAGTGATGAAGGTTTTTACTGTACACAGATTGGGCTCAAGAACAAGACAAAAGTTCCCCCTGAAGGCCACTAAATTAATTAAAGTTAATCAATATAACGGATTAAATGAATGGCTTGCTGCTAGACTGCAAGACCGGTGGAAGAAACGTAGGTAAACAGATTGTTGTTTGCTGTTTGTTAATTAAGGTCTGACGGATGAACTTCCACTTCCATTAGACTTGTTTATTGGATAATATTGTGTCAATTATGATAAGATTTTCCGGTGTTTTGGAAGCTGGCAACTTAGATATTTACCTCAGTCACTGTCACTATGGCTACATACACTATTTATGGCTGCCCATTGAAAATGGGCTTGACTTTGATTATCTGTTCATGCAGGGGGCAATGACAAGGTTCATTTTTTTTGTCTGGATTTATTAATGTACCCAAAAATACACAAGACTGTTCACACATAAAATTTCATAAATACACTATAAAAATCATAATTAGAATTTCTTTATTAAAATGTATTTTGATATATAAATTCTAAAATGTCTAAGAAAGAAATGTACAAGAAAAACTTTAGTTTGACATTATATTTAATTATTATTTCTAAAAGCAATAAAGCAGCATTGTTCAAATTGTATAAATATTTGAAAAGAAATAAATATTTTTCTTTAAAAATATTTATTTAAAAAAACATAATATTATTAATTTATTAAAGTTGCATGCTAGAGGTCGCCAATTCAAAACAAAGGCATAGTTAGATGATGCCAAGTTTCAGCGTAGAATTTTGGGAAACGTGGTCTTCACCTCACAGCCGGTGGAAAAGAATCGGGATAGGACTCAGGCAGAAATCATGTTTATGGATGGTATTATTAACATTACTGCAGTATGAAGCAGAGCAGGACCAAGTGTTGTGGAGCTGAGCAAGGCCGCTGCAGCGATTGTTGAGCAACACACGACTCGCGAGCAACGGGACTTTTATTATGACATAGTGGATGGGACATAGTCATAGGCGCCATTTCCGCTTTTCCGGTCATGAGAATGAGGTAACACAGCTCTTTTTATCATATTAGATACATTTAAGTGTGTTAAAAAATTATGTTATGACGTTACTCTGTGCGTTCGCTCTGCGAGGGTAACGCAGATATAACGCAATTGACAGGCGACTCCCTCAGATGCTATTCTCAGACGTCCCGGCAATTTTCTCACAATTTACAAATAGTTGGAAACATTTCGGATATTGTGAGAACTTAACTGAACAAAAACCTCCCCCAGTTTTTCTTGAAGCCAACACAAAAGTGACTAAAACTGTAATTCATCGACTGGCCACTAGGGCTCCAAGGGAGCAGAATCTTATTGAGCCCCATGTTAAAATGCCCAACTTAACAGCAGAAAAAAAAAACATGTTTACAGCCTGGAACAAATTGTGGTTTTGCTATATACGCCTAATCTTGCCCTTCATGACAACTGTGAGGGGGGTGAATAAAAAAATAAAAACTCATTCGTTTACATTATATAAAGCCTTAAAGTTCTGCATTATTAAGGGGGCGTCACCTCAGCTCCATCTATGTCCCGCCTCTTTCCCCATTGTCAGTTATCCAGGAGTGACGCACAATGACGTCCTGCCAAGATAGCAACGGTCAGCTCGTCTCTACTTTACGCTTCAAAACTGCTCTTCAAAATCCTATGGGTGACATCACGGACACTACGTCCATATTTTTTTTACAGTCTATGCCTATGGCAGGGGTGGCGAACTCCGGTCCTGGACCGCCTCAGTCCTGCAGAGTTTTGCTTCAACCCTAATCAAACACACCTGAAAAAGTTAATCAAGCTAATCCAGTGAAGGGTTACCAGGAAGCTACAGGCAGGTAAGTTTTATCAGGGCTGGAGCTGAACTCTGCAGGACTAAGGATTTCAGGACCGGAGTTCTATGGTTTAAAAGCATATTTTACAAATATTTTAAAAGAATTGTCATTTATGTTATTCACTTTTTTCACAATATTGGAACTGCTGTGTGTATGCTTAATGCATTAAATCTGCATTTAATTGAAGTATTTAAAGGTGCACATTGAGATTTTTTCTTTCGTTTGGCCCTGTTTTAACCTGGTGTAATTACTGTTTTTTGTCGATCAAATCACAAGTGGACGATGTTAAAATACAGGTGTAAAATACAGGTGTAAATGGGGTCTAAAACGTTTTGAGCTCTTCCACTTTCAACCTCTTCCGGAGGTAGTCGAAAAAGCATATTTGAACAGTCACAAAAAATGTCTACTCTCCACCTACTGACCTAATGTGTAAACATTATGGGAAGCTTGCTAGCCAGATGGGATTCAACTTTCTCGAATGAAAACCCAACTTTGATTTGAAGATGAAAGATGTTCTCTCACCATTCCTGATTTCGAACACACACTCACAGCATTCGGCGTGGTCTTGCAGCTGTCAGAGCAGAAACAAAAGCTGCTGATCTCTGTATGTTTATTTCATCCACAACATCTGAAATAAAATAAAAAATAAATTTACCGATCCATACACCATCCATAGACCCTCCCCTCAAAGAAATCAGGACAGAAGTGGTTGAAAATAGACAGAAGAGACAGATTAAAACACCTGGTGTAAACGTCTATGTGTCTCCCTCGTCTACTTGTTAACCGATTGACCAAACACATTTTAATACCAGGTGTAAACAGGGCTTTTTATTTTTTTGTGGTTTTAGAGCTCAATAACCTTATACTGTAATTGTTCCATTCCTTAAAACAATGTGGCGGAGCAGACAGTCCTACAAGAAAACCACAAAGGACTGATTTTTCAGATCCTGACACGCTAGACGTTTGTCTTATATGTATCACCGTGGTCTCAGTGCCATTGTGCTTTTCATCCGTATCAGAAAAGGGGCTTCTACTTTGCATGTTTCTAGGAAACTCCCCTGGGAATTTCAAACCATGCTTATATTCCTGTCAGAGTGTGTGCTCTTGCTCATTTTATTGCCTCTCTGGCATTTGTAGACGAAAAGCTAGCACAGCTTTACATGCAAGTCTAGTTCGCTATGAAAGCTAGCAGTGAGAAATGCTAAAGAGACACTCTGTTTCACAGAATGCAAATAATCAAGTCAAGTGTGTCAGGCTGGGTTTTTTTGTGTTTTTTGGTTCCAGGATGTTCCGGACATTCCGGGATGATAAGTACGTTTACATGCTGCTTGAAGCTTGCTTGGGAGGAGAGCTGTGGAGCGTGCTGAGGGACATGTGAGTGTAGGTTGTTTTGACACTGTGCATATTGCATATCACAGCCCACTGTCTTTGATAAACATTTATTCTAATCACTTGCATGGTTATTACTAACTATTGCTGATTGATTCATAGTTGAGCTCTTAATTTAGGATGATGTTTTGATTACATTCAGGAGTAGCTTCGACGAGCACACTGCCCGTTTCTGTACTGGATGTGTGCTGGAAGCTTTTGATTACCTGCACGGCAGAGGCATCGTGTACCGAGACCTGAAGCCAGAGAATCTTCTTCTGGATGGGGAAGGATATGTCAAAATGGTCATTTTACATACAGTACACCACTAAATAGTATGGTGAAAGGTCCAAAAGTTTGAGACTTAAAAATAAATTATGATGAACATGAATAAGAATTATTTCATATTTTTCATGGCCTCTAAGCCAGTGTTTCTCAACCTTTTTGACAATATTCAAACTCCCTCCATTCTAAGCTGATATTTACACAAAAATATAATAGTTTAATTGTTGTACATCTATATTTTTAGTGTTTTTTCAGCATTTTAATTACAATGTGTTATTATAACTAAATGTATCTTCCCCTGGAAGTTTGCTGAGGTCTCCTGATGTGCTGCGTCCCAATTCATAATTATGCTATGCCCTAAAAGTATGTACTCTCTTGAGTGTGAAAAAGTACATACTTTTGAGTTTGTAGCAAAAGATTCAACAAGCTTTAGGATGTAGGCTACTATCACATCATACAAAAACAGTTACATTAATGGTAACATACATTAACGGTTGCTCTCTGTCGCTTAGTTACACACATCCTGTCACTGTAAACTGACATGTCAATCATCTTGTCAGTTCATTCATCCTATCGTAGAGAAATGCAGTAGCGCGTTGATTTTGCGGGTCTTTCAGACTCTCCTCATATGAATGCATAGCAATGCATTTAAAAGTTAATGGCCAAATAGATCCTTATAAATGTTTGTGTTGTTGCAGATGAAATATAACATTATTACATTTCATTAAAATTAGCATTAAATAAATATTTTTTATCAACTTAAAAGTTAATTATTAGTCACTCAAACTTAACCATCAGTCACGTGAGTTTGAAAATGGTCACGTGACCGAAGTTTCCCTTTTTTTAAAAAATTTTTATAAAGCATTTATTTTATCTCGAATCCAATTTTTTTTTTTTTTTTGATAGAGTGTGCAGACTCTTTTGAAGTGTTTTCTAAATTAAAAAAATTCAATTAAACCTTTCATGCAAATATTATAATATAAAAGTTGTGATTATTTGTAATACAAAATACAATAATTTTTTAGAGCAAATCTTTGGTACTCACTGTATGTAAACTATGCATAGATTTTGGAATATGTAGCCATGTATTAGTCTTACACCTAGCATCCTTATTATCTACTGTTTTTTTATTTTTCAGACTGACTTTGGCTTTGCCAAAAAGATTGGTCTAGGTAAGAAGACTTGGACGTTCTGTGGCACTCCTGAGTATGTGGCTCCTGAGGTCATCATGAATAAGGGTCATGACTTCGGAGCTGACTGCTGGTCCATGGGCATCCTCATCTTTGAGCTCCTAATTGGCAGGTAATCGTGTGTTTCATCCACCAAATGCTTCCACAGGACTGAATTTGTTGGCTGAAGGAATATTCAACCAATGCTTTTGAGTGTGGGACAGACTTACCATTTTCACAAGCAACCAGTAATAATTTGGAACCAGTAATCTGTTTTGTAATTCCGTTTGATGCCACTAGTGATGCAGAAAATAGCACATTTCATATTTCCCAGACCTTTAGAGAAGCAGTTCTGTTGCTGAATTGGCATGGCCTTCCCTGTGCCTTTGCCAAAACACTCTGGATCATGTTCAACATCCGTTTTGTAAAGGACGGAGCTCTCTTGACCAGAGCAAATGGTCCTCCAGTGTGAGATTAGCCTTCGTGGCTTTCATAGTGTACTCCATAGCCTCAAGCTTCAGTCAGCATCACCATGGCAACAGGGTATCAGAGAAGGGGCTGTATGCAGTTGCAGTGTGATTAACCAACTGGTCAAAATATTTATGATTTACTGCTATTTAATCTTTAATCTGCATTTTTGTGACATTAATCATGTATGCTCAATTTAAAATCACAAAGTGAAATACATTTTAGGTATTGTCTGACTTGACTGTAGCAGTTTTAGTGGCTTAAATGATGTTAAATTACTTTTGATAGTGTGTTGAGATATAACATCTCCCACACGACTGTCAGCCCTCCATTCACAGGCTCGGATCCGATCAGGATCTACACTATGGTTCTTCATGGGATAGAGAAGGTGGATGTACCCAAGAGGATCAGCAAGCGTCCAGAGGATCTCATACGGAGACTTTGCAAGTATGTTTCTTTCATTCTGAGACATATTTTTTCAAACCCATCTCAAAAACACAGCAGTTCACTGACCAGAGGTTTTGTAAACACATAGGGCCCTATCATAAACCTGGGGTAATATGAGGCCATGTGTGATGGAGGGTTTTTTTTACTAGTTTCAGCCCGACACAGTTTTCACGTGATTTCTCTGGATTTTGGAAAAATGATTGGAAACGTTTGGAATAAATTACACTGGTCAAAAAATATATGGTTCTAGTGTTTTTTTATTATTATTTTATATTATAATCTAAAAAATCTTACATATTGTGCCTTTAATATCCTGCCAATGTAGGTAGCTCAGTATTTTTTGGAACAGAGCCTCTGTCATCCTATGCTCCTGATATTTCAGTTCTGATTTGATGATGAGCTTGTAATAAAGAATAAAGTAGGATTTTATGTTCTCTGTGCTTGCATCATCATCATGTATCAGTATACATGTGTCCCTGTCGATGTATGTTTATGTATTTATTGCTGTCTTTTTCTCTTGCTCGGCCTGTATGAGAACAGTCAGAAACTCACTCATCTTCCTCATTGTCCCCAGACTGAATCCAGCAGAACGGCTTGGAAATAAAAAGAATGGCATCATTGACATCAAGAAACACAAGTAGGTCAATTCACAAGTTCATAATCCTGTGGCAAAATATAGGTAAACTGGTTTGGCATGCTGTCCATGGCTAAAAGGCTGCTCTTAAAAAATAGATTGAGCTTTAAGATTCTCTCCTCCCCCTCCAGTCCTCCTTTAGGAATAAATAGAAAAATGATTGAAGTTGTCAGAAGATAGTGAGCTACGATGCTGTTTACAACAACAAGCTCCTCTCGTACTTACGCCATAAACTAAAACGATTGACAATTAAATAAAAATGCTGCATTATAGTTTAAAATTATATAAATGCAATTGATTGAACTTTAGTGCCTTTTAAAACTTAAAGCAAGTTATCTTTAAGTAAACTTAAAGGCCCACTGAAGTGCTTTGGAACGCGCCGCATTATTCAATGTGTTGACGTAATTTCCCCTGAAACGGCTCCAGCTGTTAGCAGCTCCTCCCCTTTTTTGAAACAGCCAATAGCGTTTCGTTAATATACAGTTTGACTAGAGCGCAAGAGCGGACCTTCTCTGTTTGGTAAAGCCAGCAGTTTCCTCTAACTGTTTGCCATCATAATCTCCTCCATATCGCTTTTGAAATGCAGCATTCTGTGCAGAATTCAAATGGATCCGATAGGTTTGTTGTCTGCGCCGACTCGCGCATATGATCCGCGCTGCGCTCTCGTGTCTGTAGTCTAAATTTAGACCAGAGCCTGTGCGCTGCTGCGGTGCGTGAAACTAACGTGAAAACAGACTTTATTCGCCTCAAATGAAAGCATATTTACACTGAATCATTTCCTATCACATATAAAGTATGCTATGTGCCTTTCGCCATGTAGAAATTAGTAAATGTGTGTTAACAACTGACCGATTTCAGCCGCAGCTTCAGCAGTGTAGGGGGCGGGCTTTTAGATTCTAGAGAGCATTTTGATTGGACAGAAGATTTGACGAGAAAGTGAAGTCTGCGATGATGTACCAAAATCTGAGATTCGTTTTAAAGGAAGTGGGAGACTGTAAATTTTGAATGCTTATATCTCCTAAATGCAAATTTTGTCATAGTTTTGGAACATACCAGCTTATTCATAACTTTAAGGCTAACACAGTCATACTAAAAGCTGAAAAACTTACATTTTGATTTCAGTGGACCTTTAAGGATTTTTTTATTTTACCCTTTACACACAGGGTCTTTGGGGTAACACAGTTACAGAGTAATTGTATAAAAACTTTTTTTTTTACATACCTTCAGAACATCGATTCAAACCCGGTGTTGGTGTGTGTTTAGACAGATGTTACGAAATTCACAAACACTCATGCCACTAAGATGAAATTAACAATGTTTTTTTGTTTGTTTGTTTTTTATGAGGGAAACATCAAATCCGAATTTAAATTAATTGCCAACTTTACAGCAGAAAAAAACATGTTTACAGCCTGGAACAAATTGTGGTTTTGGGCCAATACGGCTAATACCTTCATGACAACTGTGAGGGGGGTGAATTTTTTTAACTCATTCGTTTACATATATAAAGCCTTAAAGTTCTGCATAATTAAGGGCGTGGTTACTTTGAGTTACAGGTGGATAGCCATTAATCCGCCGTCTATAGTCATTGCGTCACCTAAGCTCCACCCACATCCCGCCTTTTTGCCCATTTTCTGTAATCTGGGAGTGACACGCGATGACTTGTTCGCAAGATGGCAACGCCCAGCTCGTCTCTACTTTAAGCTTCAGAACGGCTTATCGGAATCCTATGGGTGACGTCACGGACACTACGTCCATATTTTTTTACAGTCTATGGGGAGACACCGCTCTACAGTCATTTGAAAGTGATTGCAGTACCAGTTTTGGCCACAATCTTACATGGCAAGGCAAGGCAAGGCAAGTTTATTTATATAGCACATTTCATACACAATGGCAATTCAAAGTGCTTTACATAGAAATGAATTAAAATAGGGATAACAAATGCATAAGAAAAAGAATACAATGTGTAAAAATAAAAATATAAACAGTTGTAAAGAGAAGAAAAAAATTTTTATTCCAGATTCCTATCTGCCTGATTCTAAATTCGGGTACTCCTATCTGAGATGGAAAAGATGGAGCAGGTTCGCAATGTCTCCTAGACCTTACAAGTCGGTCCAAGACGGGCTCCTGTAGGGGACGTTAACTTTGCCCCGCAGGGCCTCCCCTTTCTTGAGTGAATATTAACTTTATTTGTCTCACTGTAAACTTGAGGCCTTACACTCTCATATTCTCATGTAAGTGTTTCATTTTTCAGCATTAACGCACATTAGACCCACCCGGGAGTGCACTGAACCACTGATCCATGTGTCTGATCACGGGTAGTGTATTGTTGAGTCTGTTTTGCTGCTGGTCTGTTCGCTCCTTTGTATGTTACAGCACAATGGGTAGCTGAGCCAGCCTGCCAAATTGGCCTCAATGCATTCACAGGGGGAGCAATTAGTGACCAAAATGAGAGGCACAGCTGCTGCCATCTTCCACAGAGCAGTGAAGCCGCAGACAGCAAGGTGAAGCACTGGGCCCATCCTTTAACAGTCACACGAGTGATGGCGCCTAAAATGCATGTGCACTGATGATGCTCACTGGACCAATCACAATCGACTGGGACTTACCACACTTATTATGTTACTACCTCTGTGTGTTTGAACTGAGAAGCTGTTGTTTTTATATTCATTATGCTTGAATATTCTTATCACACAGGGGTGATTCAGGTAACGTAGACACAAAGCACACAAGTGCTCAACATTATTATGTCACTAAATTATGTTCAGAGCATTATGTAAATGAAAGCGCATGCTCTTGATACAGGCATGCATATGCATGTGTGTCGTCAGACGAGTGAGATCTGAGATGTACACTACCATTCAAAAGTCGGTAAGACGTGTTGAATTGGTCAAAAGTGAAGACATTTATAATGTAGCAAAAGATTTATATTTCAAGTAAAGGGAATACTGAAATAAAAGCATGACAATTTCCTCAAAAATGCTAAACAGCACAACTGTTTTCAAGTGATAATAATAAGAAATGTTTGTTGAGCAGCACATGAGCATATTAGAATGATTTCTAAAGGATCATGTGACACTGAAAAGTGTCAGCTTTGCATGAATTGCAGCTTTGTGATGATCACATTTTAAAATATAGTAAAATAGTGATGTAACTAACTAGTGTAACCTTATGTGATGTATACCTAAACTTTTGAACAGTAGTGTATATTCAGAATTTGATGGTCATATTATGAATCCAAATAGTTGTCTATGAAAATTAACAGTAACTTGCTGTAAATCAAAACATCCAAGTCCAAAAAGGCCATTAAACTGCAAAGTCTCATTTTGTACTTCTGCAAAGAGGCTGTTATGGAGCAGTTAAAAACTATTGAGAAAATACTGCAAACTTTCAGCTTGTGAACAAGTGCTCATCTCATTTCACGTGTGAAGAGTGTGCTTGCATATGCAGAAAAACATAGCAAAAAGGGGGCCAGTTAAAGGGTTAGTTCACCCAAAAATGACCATTATTTCTTTAATTACTCACCCTCATGTCATTGGACACCTGTAAGACCTTTGTTCATCTTCGGAACACAAATGAAGATATTTTTGTTGAAAGCTGATGGCTGAGAAAGGCTTCAGATAGGCCTCCATTGGCATTCAGTACATTTCTACTGACTCACTCACAAGACCCATAAAAGGCACTAAAGACATCTTTAATAAAGTCTATCTCACTACAGTGGCTGTACAATATTTTTACAATGCGACGAAAATAGTTATTATGCGCACAAAAATCAAAATAACGACTTTATCCACCAAATTATTGATGTGAACTCGACGCATGCGCGAGAATATGACGCAGCTCTGCCGTTCGAATCATAGCGAATACATGACCCGGAAGAGGAGGAGCGCCGCTATCGCCTGAGTTCCAGGTGAGTTTACATCAGAGACCTTCACGGAAGACAATAACTTGGCGGATAAAGTCATTATTTTGTTTTGTTTTTTGCGCACAAAAACTATTTTCGTCGCATTGTAAAATGATTGTACTGCCACTGTAGTGAGATGGACTTTGTTAAAGATGTCTTTAGTGCCTTTTATGGGTCTTGTGAGTGGGAATGTACTGAATGCTAACGGAGGCCTTTCTGAAGCCTTTCTCAGCCATCAGCTTTGAACAAAAATATCTTCATTTGTGTTCCGAAGATGAACGAAGGTCTTACGGATGTCCAACGACATGAGGGTGAGTAATTAATGAAATAATTTTAATTTTTGGGTGAACTATCCTTTTAATTTCTAAAGGTCAGTGAGAGTGTGGAAATGGGCATAAATTAAAATTAATTAATTTGTGAAGCAATAAAATATTTTCTAACAATAATGGTGGACCACAGGGGAAAAAATGTTATTGTGCATTATGTTTCCTTGAAACTTTTTCTCACTTCAAGGAAAGGGACAGATGAGGCTGAAGATGTGAGCAGATGCTGTTACTGTGCTGTGGAGGTTTAGTTTGTTCCATTGTTTTCTCACAGGTGGTTTCAAGGCTTTAACTGGGAAGGACTCAGACGGCGGAAACTGGCTTCTCCTCTGAAGAGAGAGGTGAGGCATAGCTCAACACATTTTGCAATGGCTGTATCCCAAATGACATACTCTCTTGAGTAGGTACTTATTTTGAATAAGTAACTACTTTACATACTACAACGATCAAGCATAACATTTACATTTATGCATTTGGCAGACGCTTTTATCCACAGTGATTTACATTGCATTCAAGGTACACATTTTTACATTATTGTCAATTCTTGCTTTCCCTGGGAATCGAACCCATGACCTAGGCGTTGCTAGCGCCACACTCTACTGGTTGAGCTACAGGAAAGTAACATTATGACCACCTTCCTAATGTTGTGTTGGTCCCCCTTTTGCTACCAAAACAGCCCTGACCTGTCAAGGCATGGACTCCCCTAGACCCCTGAAGGTCTGCTGTGGTATCTGGCACCAAGATGTTAGCAGTAGATCCTTTAAGTCCTGCAAGTTGTGACCTCCATGGATCGGACTTGTTTGTTCAGCACATTCCACAGATGCCCACAATTTTGGTCAACACCTCAAACTCCTTGTTGTGCTCCTTAAACCATTACTGAACCATTTTTGCTTTGCAGCAGGGCACATTATCCTGCTGAAAGAGGCCACAGCCGCCAGGGAATACCATTTCCATAAAAGGATGTACATGGTCTGCAACAATGCTTAGGAAGGTGGTACGTGTTAAAGTAACATCCACATGGATGGCAGGACCCAAGGTTTCCCAGCAGAACATTGCCCAAAGCATCACACTGCCTTCGCCAGCTTGCCTTCTTCTCATAGTGCATTCTGGTGCCATGTGTTCCCCAAGTAAGCGATGTACCCAGTGATCCACGTAATGTAAAAGAAAATGTGATTCATCAGACCAGGCCACCTTCTTCCATTGCTCTGTGGTCCAGTTCTGATGCTCCAGTTGGTGCTTTCGGCGGTGGACGGGGCTCAGCGTGGGTACCCTGACTGGTCTGTGGCTATGCAGCTCCATATGCAACAAACTGCGATGCACTGTGTATTCTGACACCTTTCTATCAGAACAAGCTTAACTTCTTGAGCAATTTGAGCTAGCTTGTCTGTTTGATCGGACCACAAGAGCCAGACTTCGCTCCCCACGTGCAACAATGAGCTTTGGCCACCCATGACCCTGTCGCCGGTTCATCACTGTTCCTTCCTTGGACCACTTTTGATAGAGACTGACCACTGCAGACCGGGAACACCCCACAAGAGCTGCAGTTTTGGAGATGCTCTGACCCAGTCATCTAGCCATCACAATTGGGCCCTTGTCAAACTCTCTCAAATCCTTACACTTGCCCATTTCTTCTGCTTTTAACACATTAACTCTAAGGACAAAATGTTCACTTGCTGCCTAATATATCCCATCCACTAACATGTGCTGTGATAAAGAGATAATCAGTGTTATTCACGCCATCTTCACCAGTCATAAAGTTATGCCTGATTGGTGTATATCTGCCATGTTGTAATTATCATGTCAGTTGTGTCGCTTCACTGACATTCACAAATCCTCTCCTGTGGGCTCATGGGATAATAAAGTGTCCATCGAAATAGTAGATTATCTGGGCACTTTTGCCTCTTTTATAAGAATTTGGACACACACTTGGATTTCACATACTTTTTTCGCCTAGTATATATAGGGTAGTATATCGCCTAGTATTATGATTTCGGATGTAGGCTGTAGCCAATATAACATGTCTTCAGAAATTGAAAGCCTGTTATCCTACACTGGTGGTATTTTCTTCTGTTCTGATTTTGATTTTCCCAGCTGAAAGGGCCTCTGGATCACAGCCATTTCGACATGTTTCCCCCTGAGCTTGAAGAGCCTCCAGATGAATTCTCTGGGTGGGATAAAGACTTCTGAAAACAAGCTGTTTCTATGAGCATGTTTTGCAGAGCATCACTGTGCTCTAAACTAACTATTTTCAGACCGCTACACTGACCAGTTTGCCTTTATAAGTGAGCAAAGGCTCAAAGACGATCTAATGTAAAGTGAGGATGGACAGTGCCTGCATGGAGAAGTCTCAGTATTACCTCGATGTGCTTTCTGGAGCATTGTGCAACCTACTGACTTGTTCAGATGGACAGAAATCCTGTTAAATATCACTGTACAAAGTAAAAGGTTATTGCAGTGATTTCTAATTATACAGATAAATCACTGCCTATTTGTGACGCTCTTTTTTTTTTTTTTTTTAAGAACTAATATATATTTAAATCCCTGACAGATCAGTCAGATGTGTTTGAAATGTATGTTCTTAATCTGTTTTCGCTGGAGTAAAGCACAACATGACAACATGAAAAAATGTTCAAACAATAAAACAAGTGGTGCCTTATTAATTTAGCTATAATATAGTTACTTTATACGTTTTGATGGAAATGTTGTTTCTTTAAATGCTAACTTTATACTACTAATACGTAATGTACAGATATGTAAATCATTTATTTTCTGTTGTACTTACTGTGGTGTATCTAAATGGGTGTATTTATTTCCGAGTTTTGTATCAGAGGCGATATTTTACAAATGAGAAAAACAACAGTGTCATCTACTGGTAAAAATCTGCGAGCACATGCAAGAGAGACTAAACCAATGCGTTTCGAAGAAGCACTCAAAAGTAATTAGTGTTCATAAAGGTTGTGATTTATGATTTACAACCTTTAGATTGATGATTTAAGTTTTTGTACACACATGGTTTTGTCTAAAGAGCATTTTATTCTTCCACATAGAGGTGCTCAAACTTGCTCAAATTCTATGCTTTTATAAGAGGAGCTTCATCATTTTTTTTTTTTTTTTTTTTTTTTTTTTTTGTGTGTGTGGTTATCTCGTTCTTTTCCACAACGTAAGAGAGACCGAGGATAACACCGTAGTTGTCTTACCTTAAAATATTTCTTAATTCAGTAAATCACAAAAAATAAAAATAAAATAAAAAATGTGGTCAAGTCAAATATTGGGAGAAACAAAATAAATTAATAAAATAACTTTACTAATTCTTAAAAGCAAGGGAAGTTCCTAGACTTAAAAGTAATGCAGATCCCGTGGTGAAACTTTTGATCAAATGTGATGGTGTTTACTTATATTATTACATGGTCTGTCATTTAATATTTGTGTGGAGTGTAAGGTCAAGGAGTTTAAACTCAAACTTCATAAACCCACGTGACACGTGTCTAATTTAAATATCCTCTCAGAGCACCGGAGACTATTAAGTCCGCCACAGGAGGGAGACACACACAGAGGTAAGATGACATATTCACTACAGTAGAGTACGCACAACTGGAGACTAATGGGACTAATAAACTTATACACTCATCGACCACTTTCTTAGGGATGTTTTGCTGGAACCGGTTTGGACCCCCTTTTCCCTCTAGAACTGCATTCATTCTTCATGGCATAAATTCAACAAGGGGCTGAAAGTATTCCTCCGAGATAGCATTTCACATTTGCTACAAATTTGTAGGCTGTACAACCATAAATCAAGTATCCAGTTCCAGAACATCCCAAATGTGCTCTATTGTATTTAAATCTGGTGACTGGAAACTATAATTTGATTATAGTGCACTCACTGTCATATTAAAGAAACCAGCTTTAGATGATCTGAGCTTTTGTGAAATGATGTGTTATCCTGCTGGAAGTAGCCATCAGAAGATGTGTATACTGTGCTCATAAGGACATGGTCAGCAATAATAGGCTTTGGTATTTATGATGCTCGGTTGGTAATAAGGAGCCCAAAGTGTGACAAGAAAAATACCCCACTGTCCCCACACCATTACACTACCAGCAGCCTGAACCATTGATACTAGGCAGGATGGGTTCATGCTTTGATGTTGTTGACCAAATTCTGACCATATGAATGTCGCAGCAGAAATCAAGACTCATCAGCAACATCTTTACAATCTTTTATAGTCCAATTTTGGTGAGCCTGTGTGAATTGTAGCCTCAGTTTCCGGTTCTTAGCTGACAGGAGCACCGGTGTGTCTTCTACTGCTGTAACTCTCTGCTTCAAGGTTGGACGTGTTGTGCATTCAGAGTTGCTCTTCTACAGACCTTGTTTGTAACAAGTGCTTATTTGAGTTACTGTTGCCTTTCTATCCGTTCTAATCTGGTCATTCTCTGATATATGGCATCATCAAGGCATTTTTGCCCACAGAACTGCCACTCATTGGATATTTTCTTTTTTTGGACCATTCTTTGTAAACGATTTCTGCATTAAAATCCCAGCAGATCAGCAGTTTCTGAAATACTGAGACCCGACTGTCTGACGCCAACAACCATGCCACGTTCAAAGTCACTTAAATCACTTTTCTTCTCTCTTATACTCAGTTTGAACTTCAGCAGTTCGTCTTGACCATGGCTGCATCCAAAAACTCAGGCAGCTGACTGATTGCCTCGCTCGATGCCTTATCATGCAATGACTTTAGGTAGCGTTTGCGAACAAAGGTACCTCACGAAACTGACTTCAGATAGACTTCTCAGGCAGCGTTATGGTCTATGGTCTAATGATCTACACTACAGCAAAATAGAATGAGCTCTGGTAATAACCAATCAAATATTTAATTATTACAATAGTAATTTCACACTAAAAGACATTCAAAGTGGAAAACATTTGTCAAAAATATACACAAACCACCAAACATGACTTTCAGATACCTTTATTTTTTTAGCTTTACTAATGGAATATAACGCAAAGGGTGGTGGAATATCAAAAGCAGCAAATGACACATATGCCTTTAAAAATTGATCAGATGAAAGTCTCAGCCAAGAGACAGGTATTAGATTCGAATTTGCCTTTATGCCTTCATACTTTGCAATATATCCTCTAAAGGCAGCATTTTAAAGCCCATATCTACATGCTGATTAGATAACTTGCATTATCAAGCAGTTGAACAGGTATTTTACTAATCAAGTGGCCGGTGAGTGTATTACTTATTCTCTCATCATATCACCCTGTAGCGCAAAACTGGTTTCCCGTTAACCAGGGCTGAGTCTGGTCAGTACCTGGATGGGAGACCAACTGGCGAAGGTTGCTGCTGGAAGAGGTGTTAGTGAGGCCAACAGGGGGCGCTAACCCTGTGGTCTGTGTGGGTCCTAACCAAGGGGGTAATCTAGCACTCGGAAAGCGTTCCACCCATAGGGGCGGCCATTGCTAACCAAGCCATCACCTGCTGTTAGCATCCCATTGACTCCCATTCATTTTGGAGTCACTTTGACAGTGAATAACTTTACATCTGAGGCGTTTAAAGACTCCATTTGTCCATTGTTTATTTATAAAGAAATACGACAATGCATAAAAGGCTCCATTACCTTGTATCTTACACTATTGCCCCGTAGAAGCTGTTTTTGTAAAAATAGGCTAACGATTGCGTCAAATCCGACACGACTCTGTCGCATTACCGTATAGACAGGAGGAGACGCTCAGAAGCAATCTTTTTCTGTCTATGAGGCAGTCGGGGGGATGTGGAAACATAAAGTCCGATCAAGTCAAGGGGGAAGAATGGGGAGAAGCGAGCCAAAAGCAACGGGACAAAACATTTAAACAACGTGATTCCGATTAAACTTCCCACAACTACTAAAAGACCTACAGCTCTCAGACAGGTTACTTACGTCACATCTACGTGGTCAAGCTCAGTCTGAGCCTAAGCAGTTCGCTCAGCCATCAGGAAGTGAGTGCTTGTAATTGACCTCATTTTCCACCGTTGAAGCCTATGGGATAGCTCTGTCCATTTCTTTTACTGTCTATGGTCCTAACACCCCAGTAAAGTGATGGGGACACTATACTGTCAAAGAGTACCGAGGTCCTGACTCTCTGTGGTCATTAAAAATCCCATGATGTCCTTTGGAAAAAGAGTAGTGGTGTAACCCCAGCATTCGGGCCAAATTTGCCCATTGGCCTCTGTCCATCATGGCCTCTTAATCATCCCCATATACTGATTGACTTCATCAATCTGTCTCCTCTCCGCCAATCAGCTGGTGTGTGGTGGGCGTTCTGTCGCAATATGGCTGCCGTCGCATCATCCAGGTAGATGCTGTGCATTGGTAGTGGTTGAGGAGATTCTGTGTAAAGCGCTTTGAGTGCCTTGAAAAGCCCTATATAAATGTAACATATTATTAGTATTATTATTATTATTATTATTATTATTATTATTATTATTATTCTGCTGAGCAACACTTATTCTGACTGACTCATAGTAGGCCTAGGGTGAGCGGGGCAAAACCTAATGCTGGGTTAGTTTAAACAAAAACGTTTAAAACTTTCCACACATGCCAGCATGATGAAACTTAGTGTATTTACTAGTTGCCATATCAACACTACCGAAACAAATGTGCAAATATTAAAATATTTGGAATATATCACTAAACATTTATTTAACCATAGCAAAAGTAAAAAAAAAAAAATTTTTTCTTTAATAGTTTTTTTGTTGTGTTTATTTAAAATCTGACATTATTTTAATCTTATATTTGTTGAGATAGTTGTAATATGTATGATATTATCACTGTACAGATATCATGTATGCTATCTCTGAATTCATTTCTTTATAAACTGGAGCACAAAAGAAAAAACGAGAAGAGTGTGCTGTTCGCTTTTTCGCATTATAGGGGGATTTGGCATTTGACAAACCAAGCTATCAACATTTGCCAGACATATTTGAGTCTATGCATGAGGGCCTGCAGGGTGATTTGAGTAATATTTTAAAACAAATCAAGGGTTAAATTAGGTTTTCATAATATTGTACAGCCATTTAATTACACTTCATGTAGTAGAATCTATTTTTTACGGTCAATGAGTAGAATTCAGAAGCCCTTGTTATTAGCGACATCGGTGGCTGTTAAGTGAACTGCAGCCAGCAACGAGCACTCGTGCACGTGACATACAAGTGACTGAACGTGATTCCAGGCGATGAAGTATTTTATTTAAAAATTTTGTTATTTGGATAAAAAGAAGCAGCAACGCTTAGTTTAATATGTAACTGTTAATTGTTTCCTCTCAATAACCAAATAAACACAACAAAAAAGCAGCGGTAAAATTACCATTTAAGAAAGCATCTGATCATAAAGACGTGGATATGTTTGCACCAGCTCTGGCATCATGTCGACAGATGAGGTAATTAAAATGACACTAATTTTAGTTGTAGGCCTACCATATGTGACTATAGACTATATATATCTGGCTGTGTATTTGAGAGAGATTTGTTTGAATGAAGCACACTTTTCTTGAAACTTTGACACTACGGACAGTTCATTGACTGGGATAAATAACGCGAATACAGTCGTTTTTTCTCTAGTGATTCGTATTTGTTATCATTGTACGCTCATGAGCGTGACCTAAAACATGGCGGCGACTGCCCAGAATGCAACTCGCAGTGACGTTGATTCCCAGACTCTATAAGCAATAATTTAATAACTTCTGCACATTGACAATAAAAAAGCGATGAATATATAAATAGTCTTACATGCATACCCTTTAATTATAATCACCACCAGACAGGTGGTGTCACTTAGTAAATAAATTTGGCATGTTATACAAAAAAAAATGGAAAAAATAACTTAAGAAATTGAACACATGCTCATCATATAAAAGGAGAGGTATATTCGTGTCACTTTTTTAAAATAAGTAAAGAAATAAATATAAATCCAAACAAATAAATGTCACATAATATTTTACCCATTACATAATGAGGATTTCACTCAAGTTCAACACATTCTCTGTGGATATGTCTGGAAATGGTTGCTACAGGGAAAAACCTTATTTGCCCCCTCAATGAAATGCCAAAACTGTGTGTGTGTGTGTGTGTGTGTGTGTGTGTGTGTGTGTGTGTGTGTGTGTGTGTGTGTGTGTGTGTGTGTGTGTGTGTGTGTGTGTGTGTGTGTGTTTCAGGACAGTGATGGCCTGGAGTGGGAGATGCTTTTGACATTTGTGGAGAACTCATCCAACTGGCCAGCCATCCTTGAGGAAATGCCAAGAGGCAGGGGTGAGCTGTTGTCAAAGCGATACATCAAGTATGTCCTCTTTCTACTATTCTGCCAATCAGTAGTGTATTAATCACAGTATGACTCAGTTCTGCTCAATGGGCGAATCACAATCTCCTGCACAGGAGGAAATGATTCTCCAGACAGATATAAAAAATAAGCCTGCTGAACTGTGCTGTGTGCCCATCCACCTCCTTTGACATTGTAGATCTCACCGCAGTATTCTTATTAGGTTAATTTCATAAATTGAACTTTCGTTTTTTCTATATCTGAATCTGAATCTATTTTATTTCAAATTACACAACATAAGGGCATTTAGTAAAGCGCCATGATTATGTTAACTGCATAGTGCGCTTTGCAGTTGCAATTGTTATATAGCAAGACTTTATCATTTATTGCATTTTGACTCCTTTTTGAACACCAATCAGTCGTTTCCCGTTTTGATATTACCCCTCCACTGACCTACTTTTGCATGTTCTCTGTAAATAGAAAAAAAGACAAAATAATAATACTACCCTGGTGTTGCCTCACTGGAGAACAAGAATGCATTTCTATAAATCATCAACCACTGGCAAACATCCCACTATATATTTCACAGAGTCGTTCGTCTGTTCCTGTGGTATCTGTAGATGCAGAGGGTGGGCCTGTATGACATATTTTATGACTCCATTGTGTTTGAGTTGCTGGAATGTGTGTATCTACACTGGCCCTCCTGAAAGGGTACAAAAAGAGTTCATATTTCTCTTATGCTCTTATGTTCAACAAACCTCTCAGTACTCATAAAATGTTCTATAGATTGACCTAAATACTAGGGCCAGGACTCGATAAAAAAAAATTAATCTAATTAATTAGAGGCTTTGTAATTAATTATTCGAAATTAATCGCATTTTAATTGCATATAAATATTTGACCTGAGAACAATGAGAAGTAATTTTTCACATGGATTATTAGGATACCATTGAATAATGAATGAATACATAAGCTTAACAACAAAATATTGTTTATTTATTTCAGTCCAGCAGACCAGTGACATGTTTGCCATTAAGTGTAGCAAAAGCATATTTGTGATATTTGAGGCTCGATGTGTTTTGATACGCAAATTCCTTGTTGTATAGCTTGCACACAACCATGCTCCTGTCGACGCTTCCATCCTTTCGTTTTTTAAAGGTCCCGTTCTTCGCGATTCCATCTTTCAAACTTTAGTTAGTGTGTAATGTTGCTGTTAGAGCATAAATAATACCTGTAAAATTATAAAGCTCAAAGTTCAATGCCAAGCAAGATATTTTATTTAACAGAAGTTCCCTTTCAAAGCCTACAGCGAGCGGCCGCTTTGAACTACATCTCTGCACTTTCTGCAGAAATTACGTCACTAGAACCGTTTGTTGCCTGACCCTCCGCCCACAAGAACACGCAAAATAGGGGGCGTGGTCTTGTTGCTCTCTCACGTGGAGAAGAGTGCGCATTCAGTGCTTGCATCTCCCCGTTATGCTAAGAGGCGGGACCTTTCAGGGCAAAGTGCGCTAAGCTGCTGTCCAATCACAACACGGGAAGTGCCGGCCCAATCAGAACTCGTTATGTGTTTCTGAAGGAGGGACATCATAGAACAAGGAAATCATCAGGCCGTTTTTAGGACAGAGGAAACAGCACTGTACAGATAAGTAAATTGCGTGAAAAATACTGTGTTTTTTTACACGCGAAACATGAACTCATGTTATATTGCACACTGTAAACATAATCAAATCTTCGAAAACACGCGAAGAACGGGACCTTTAAAACAAAATTTCCCATCCACGGGGCCAAGCAAAGCGGTCTCATCAGCTTCTTCGTTCATGTTCACTATGGTTTGTTGTCGTGACTCGTGATGTGAGCACTAGTTGGTGTTTCAGTATAATCAGTCCGTCGAAACTCATTCATTGAAAAACGTTCCGCGGTGCAAAAATAAGTGTGGTTAAAATTGTTATTTATTTTTTTGCGTAATTAATTAACGCGTTAAAGTCCCTTAATTAATTAATCTTAATTAACGTGTCAAAGTCCCGGCCCTACTAAATACATCAATTTACTGATTCTGTTATATTTCTGTAGAGAAACCAATCAATGAAATGTATCATAATGTTGTTACTGCAATTTGTTGGTTCTATTCCTGGTTTTTCCTGGTGGAAAGGAAGAACTTTGGTTTAGAAAATGTGGCGTAAGTAATATGGCCTAATTCATAAAATGTTCTATAGACTGTTAATATTATTACTTACTTTATACACTGATCAGGCATAACAATATTCTTAATAGCATTCCTTTTGCTGCCAAAAAGCCCTGACACGTTGAGACGTGGACTCCAATAGAAGGTGTGCTGTGGTATCTGGCACCAAGATGTTAGCAGCAGATCCTTTAAGTCCTGTAAGTTGCGTGGTGGTGGCTCCATGGATCGGACTTGTTTGTTCAGCACATCCCACAGATGCTCGATTGGATTGAGATCTGGGAAATTTGGAGGCCAAGTCAACATCTTAAACTCATTGTTGTGCTCCTCAAACCATTCCTGAACATTTTTTGCCCTGCCTTTGTGGCAAACGCACCTAGCCATCCACGTGGTGTAAAAGAAAAACAGGATTCATCAGACCAGGCCACCTGCTTCCATTGTGGTCCAGTTCTGATGTTCACGTGCCCACTGTTGGTGCTCTCGGCGGTGGACATGGGTCAGCATGGGCACCCTGACTGGTCTGCGGCTATGCAGCCCTATAAGTAACAAACTAATATGTACTTTGTATTTTGTCACCTTTCTATCAGAACCAGCATTAACTTGAGCAATTTGAGCTGCAGTAGCTCATCTGTTTGATCAAACCACACGGGCCAGCCTTCGCTCCCAACGTGCATCACTGAGCCTTTGCTGCCCATGCCCCTGTCACCGGTTCACCACTGTTCCTTCCTGGAACCACTTTTGATAGATACTGACCACTGCAGACCGGGAACACCCCACAAGAGCTGCGGTTTTGGAGATTCTTTGACCCAGTCGTCTAGCCATCATATAAAGTTGACTGACTTTGACTTGGCATTACCGCTGTCTACCAGAGGGAGGCGCTAATATTAAGTGTGCTCAACTTTGCCATGCTGATGAACAGCTTCACTCTCAAGTGTTGAGAGATTTTATACTACATTTTACGAGTGTGTTGCACACTTATAGTCTATGACTTCATAAGCCCCACATGTGCTACACATTTACATTCATTGTTTATGTACAGACATGTGTGGTGGGGAAAATCACAGTAAACCATTTATTTAAAGCTGTTCTGTTTGTGCGGCAATTGCTTGAACTCTGCCATCATCTGTATTAAGTGAGTGAAATCTGAGATACTTCATACTGCGAGCAATGCTTATATTTGCTGTCATTCTGTCAACTCCCAGTGACCTCATGACCTGGATTCTGATGTTTTCTTACCTGATCGTTTAGTCCCTGCATATCCAATAGACTAAATATTAACACTGAAAGGTGTGCCTCCCAACATTATGAAGTCATTAACAATATCATTTTTATATTTGACAAAATATTTACATTTTAGTTTAGAATGTCCACCCTAGGGGGAGGGTATAAGATGGGTGGAAAATTATATTTCAGTGTGTTTGGGTTCGCTCAAAACAACTTTTACGTTTCACTGCAGGAAATTTTGAGTTTTCCCTTCAATCTCTATTTCTTACATCATCATCATCATTTCTCTTTAGGGGCTTTGTAAGAATAGTATATGACTGTAAGGTTTATTTTTAAGAACCATTCATATAATGAAAAACTTATAAACCAACTGATGTTATTTAGAAACATCTTATTTATTAAAAATACATTTGAATAACAATGCAATATGCATAATGAATTATTCTGTCCATTTGGTACACTACAATACACAAGATAATTACAAATCTCGTCATGTCCTTTTCCCTAACAGACAATAAATTCTGCCATACATCAGCTCTCATTCATTTTCACACATAGATTAACACCATTACTCAGTGACTATGAAACGATAGGTCAAGTGTACATCAAAAGACAGTACTACATGCTGGAAACCACTGACCTGGCCAGAACAATATCATGTTACAGAAGTTTGATTAGAAAATGTCATCTTTCACACGGAAGGCTGCAAGTGGTCTGCAAAACAGACCTTATCTAGACATCAGCATTTTAGTACCTCATTCACTCAGCTGTCAACAAAGACAGTTAAACTCTTAGTGCTCACTTTCTAAGCTTTACCTAATGTTGTCCAGTATACCTGACTGTTTTCACTGTGGATTAACTGTAGAGTGCAAGTTGGGTTCCAGAAGTACAAACTCCACTCATATCTTTCCCTAAGTTTTGAAGGATAAGTTATTAGCCTTTAAAGCAACGAGGGTGTTAATCCATTGCTTCTACCGAAGCCGTCAGCCGGCATTATTTCAGCTTATTCTGAAAATTATTGTTTAACAACAGCATTTCTGGTGAAAAACTACATTACCCACGATGCTACACATGAAATTACACCAATCAAATATTCAGGGGAAAAAACAATCCTTGCCTAAATAGCCCCACCCACTCCCATGAAGCACTGCGAATGACATAATTGAGTCAATTTGGACGTACTGCATCCGCCATGTTGTTACTGTCACACCAGTGTGAGTTGCGCTGCTTTACTTCCATTCATAAATCCCCTCCCGTGGCCTCATGGGATAGTAGAGTGCTCATCGAATACATACTTCAGAATCTTGTTGGAAGTAGTAGGTCATCAGTGGACATTTCACCCACTGTTTTTCAAATAGTCTATATTAGGGGACACTACTCTTTTCTCGTACAGTTTTTCGTGTACTGTATTGTAAAGTATTCGATTTCAGATGCAGCCAATCTCGCTACACGCTCAAAATACATAAATGTTTGTATATATATATATATATATTAAGCAATAAACTTGAAAAAAATTAAAATATTTTATATATATATATATATATATATATATATATACAAAATCAACATTTGTAAATAGTAGTAAGTAGTTGTAAGAAGTTTTGTTTCTAATTAGTAGTAATGTTTAAAAGGTTTTTAACTTGATAATGCTGTTCACAATGCTTCATGGGATTGAAGTTCTTTAACTCACTAAAGTCTTGTACCTTTTTGTATTTTTGTCCGATTTTCAAAAAGGCTTTCGCTTTAAAGCAAAGTTTGTTGTGAATCACCTCGTAGCTGATTATCTTTAATCATTGCTTATAACTCTTTAACAACGACATATTTAAAAAATCCCTATAGGGAAAAATGAATGGAAAATATATTTCCGCAACCAGCGCAGCTGAAAAAGGCGACGGGCTCTGTTGCTCTATATCACCCTGTATTGTTTGATTAGTAAAAGCTTGCAATAAACACCCTCCTAATTTAAAATAGTAATTGTATACATTTTTTTATTTCATTATTGTCCCTGAGGTCCACTAATAACTTTTGTGAAGTTTTATGAACACTGAACCTTTCAAAAAAAAAATTGTATTTTAATTATTTATTTATTTTAACCATTTTTTCAAACTTTCATACATTTTTACCGCATTAGTTCTTCTGGTGTGTAGGATTAGCAGCACTTATCTAACTTGCATTAACTCAATGTGACTGGGCATAACGTTCATAAGGAATTCGGAGCAAACCATTTGTTCTGCTTGGTTTTCATTGTTTTTAATGAGTTCTTGAAGTGGCAGTATGATTTACAGCATGTAATGCTGCTTTAATCCAGCTCAATTTGGTTTATTCGGTTTAATTAAGAATTTACTGTATGTCTTTGGACTGAAATTTGGCAGGTACATAGGGAGCACTTGTTAACTCATAGTTTAGGATGATATTTCAGGTTCATACTCTGGCCATTGCTTCATTTTTAGGGAGGCAAAAGGCCGCACACATTATATAACATTGGACAGGCGAGCAGCGTACTGAACTGCCATAAGTCATTTACATGTTATCATAAGCCCCGTCTTCACAGCGATATATCTGTAGATGGAGGAATTCACTTGTGGGAGCGCCCCTCTTCCACTCTCATCCACACACACTGTATGATCCATGCATTATGGATACATACATTCATATTAGTTATGTCTGTATATACACACTTACACATGGAAATTCTTATAATTGTGGTACAAAATTTTGTATATAAATTTATAGCATGCATGTTCAACATTTGTTATAATTTGGGTGTATTTCAAGTATTTTACAATTAGGACTGTGTCTGGGAAATTGGCCCCGACTGAAATGTACATTAGACTATACATAGGAATTTACTGTAATTCCTTTTTTTTCTCGGAAATCACTTTCTGCAAAGCATCTTTCCACATATTTATATAGTCTTTAATAGTACCTCATTAGCTGACAAATCTAATGAGTGCTTATTAGAAATGTCATGTCACTCAAACAAGCTCCATCAACAACTTTACACTTGCATTAATATATAAACTTCTCTCCTAGTATTATATACAGTAATACCAGCATTCTTCTCTCTTTACTCCAATTCTGTTCGTCTTCTCTTGTGCATTTCTCTCCCATTTTGTTCCTCGATATGGAAAAACCATCTGCAAACTGCAAAAACCATCACGTTGTCCTTTAGCTTTTTGGAAAAGCTGCCCCATCGCAGGCCATCTGTTCAATGTCTGATGAGAAAACAAAAGCTGAGAGTTAACATGCTGCTCATTCAGTGTGTGCGTGATATCAGTTTTACTGAAACAACACTGCTGAGAGATAGAGCCTTACTGTCCAAACAGTGCTAAAACAACAACTGACCTGGAACACAAACCCTCCACTGGGGACAAAGCACTGAATGCTTTGTTGTTTCTGTTTTATATTGTTTTTGTTCTGACCTCTATTTTTTCTTCCTCTGCCATAGGAGTCCGTGACAGCCCATATATAACTTTATGGTAAACAATTTGGCTATCCGATTAAAGGGTTAGTTCCCCAAAAAATGCAAATTCTTTCAATAATTACCAACCCTAATATCATTCGACACCTGTAAGACCTCCGTTCATCTTTGGAACACAGTTTAAGATATTTTATTATTAGACAGAGAGTTTTCTGTTCCTCCTCCGGTATACTGTCCCTTTCCAGAAATGGAATAAAAACATCATCAAAGTAGTCCATGTGTGACATCAGTTGGTTAATTAGAATCTCTTGAAGCATCAAAAATACAATTTGGTCCAAAAATAACAAAAACTGCAACTTTGTTCAGCATTGTCTTCTCTTCTGTGTTTGTTTTCAATTCGCGAACAAAGATTAGAATGGTTATGAATCAGCGTATTGATTCGGATCGCGTGTCAAACAGCCAAACTGCTGAAATCACGTGACAATGGCGATCCGAATTCTGAATCTGGAAAGGGACAGTATACCGTACATATATTCAATGGAGGAACAGAAAACTCTCGGTCTAAATATAAAATATCTTAAACTGTGTTCTGAAGATGAACGGAGGTCCTACGGGTGTGGAACGACATTAGGGTCATAGGGTTAGGAGTCATTAATGACATTAAATTTTTGGGTGAACTAACCCTTTAAAGCTACACTGTGTGATATTTTCCCCCATCTAGCGGTGTAAAGGTATATGACAATCCAGTGAATATTAGTTTCTGTTCCTCTCAATTCCGATTTCGTTTTAACTCCTACGGTGGCCGATTTAGTCCAAGATTAACATGGCTTCCAGTTCGACCTCGTTCATGACTGCCATCAAGTGTTAAAACGCAAAAAGCGAAGCTTGAATTTACGGGTATGTCCCTCTTTGGCTAATTTGCTTTCAAGATGGAGGGGCATCATGGCGACCGGCATTCGAACCCTCACTCATATGTATTTTCAATGGCATATTATAAACTTTGAGAATACTTTATTACTTGAAAGAAGTAAATATGCATTAATGAGCACATCTATTTTTGAAAGAACTAAGTGATTTTAGCTAAGAATAAACTAAAAAGGTTACACAGTGTAGCTTTAAGGTTTCTGAATAGTACTATGAGCAACTTAAGCTGATGATACACAGGGCAACTTTTTGAGCAGTGTTGCTTGGAAATGTTGCCATCATCGGGCAACCAGGTGAGACACAGAGAGCAATCTACAAGATAGAAATTTGTTGCCCTGTCTAGTCTAGACAGTGCTTGGGCCTGTTGACAGAAAACTGCCTGTAATTTAAAGGGATAGTTCATCCAAAAATAAAAATTCTGCTATCATATCAGATTCCAAAACCCATAAGACACTTTGTCTTTAAAAACACAAATTAAGATATTTTTAATATTATTTTATTAAACTAGTGAGATTTGTTCAAATGCCATTGACCATACTTGATGTGCTTTATGTATGTGTGCTGAATGATATATTTGTATTAGGGCTGTCATATAAACAGATATGTAACG
This sequence comes from Pseudorasbora parva, assembly GCF_024679245.1. Taxonomy (NCBI): domain Eukaryota; kingdom Metazoa; phylum Chordata; class Actinopteri; order Cypriniformes; family Gobionidae; genus Pseudorasbora; species Pseudorasbora parva. The sequence continues at coordinate 8,943,785 of NC_090188.1, read as the reverse complement.
AGCTATATATAACAGATTTTTCTCAAATATATACATATGTATTTAAATAATTATACAGTACACACACACACATATATGTAAAAACAAACTTTTATTTTGTATACAATTAATCGTTTGACAGCATTAATGTTTATATGAAATTAAATCTGTCCATCATATAAATGTTTTCAAGAAGACTATTAAGATAAAATATAAAATATATTCATTTCTGTTCTGAAGATGTTAGTATTTTGGGTTTTGATTGACATGAGGGTGAGTAAATAATGACAATTTGTTTGGTCAAGGTTAAATTATAACATTCGCAATAATTGGCACTACATTTGTACTCAAGCTGTCTTTCTAATGCAGTGTACACTATGTCATTGCTGTGCTTGGCCACACATTTGCTGCTGTCAGCTGTATTTTACATTTATGCATTTTGCAGACATTTTTATCCAAAGCAACTTGCAGTGCATTCAAGATATATTTACTTTACGTGTCAGAGATGTAATTATTAAATTATCAGGTTTTGCCAATTCCTTCATATTCATAGGAATTGGCAGGAGATGTATTTTTTGGCCTACCTGATCAATACTACTGTGTCCACAGATAGTCCAGTTTCTGATGGCCCAAAGCAATCATGGAGTTTCTGTTTGTCCTGGGGCGCTCTGCTGACATCAAATCTGGGCTGTGTGGAAAAAATTGAAACCATTTTAGCAATTTTAAAGCATATCAATTTCTGACACATTTGTAGTATCATTTGGGATTTCAAGCATGCTTTCCTTATCATGCTAAATATTGAGACACTATTCCAAATATTTGAAGTATGTTTTGAATAACATTTTCCATATAGCACCAAAGAGATCCCTTATTAAGTTGGTCTGAAGCTCTGAACTAATGGAAGACAGTCTGGCCTAAAAAAAAATCAAATGGCATTGCACTTAAGCAAATTGCTGAATATTACGATATGAGAGAACACAAACACAGAGCAAATACTGTCAAAAATTCAGTCGGCGTGTTGTATGAATCACCGGTCCATATGGATATTCCTCAAAAAAGATCTGCTCTCGGGAGGAAAGTGCATTTAGCATAGTTCCCATATCTCATCTAATGAGTGAAATACATGGGGAATTCGCCTACTCCCACCAGCATACCTCCGACCTGACACTGCATCCCTGGAACTATTCATCTGAGTCTGTGCCAACCTGTGTGTGGGATCACAGCTAACTTGTGGAATAGGTTGAGATTCAAGTTGTTTTTATAGAGGAGAAGGACATTTTTAAGGTGTGCGTCCCTAAATCGCTCTTCCTTATGTCACTGATAAAGTATCTGGTATTAGTTCAGAAAGTGATGTAGAGCTGCAATTTGGTCAGCAAACCTGGAACTAGTTTCTATAGCCTCTCTAGTTCAGAGAAATATCACTGGAAAAAGAAGGGTTTTGATCAGGAAAGAGCTTTAGGAATCATGTTAATATTAGAGACATTTTCTAGCGCTGAAGAGACCTCAGTGGGAAGGCTGAGGTTGCATTGTTTCTGCATTTGTTCTTCCTTGTTGTTTGTCATCTTCACTTTATTTTTCACAAAGCGTTATTTTGCTTCGCTTCAGCTATGATAACGAGACTTTTGCATTGTGTGCTTGTGCATTTTGGGGGTTGGAGCAGAGAAGGGGCAGGGGTGTTTGTTAAGGGTTGATTACAAACAAGTGTTTCTCAGAAATTGCTTACTGCACCTTTAAAGCATGTTAGTGCATCAACATTTTATATAGCCTAGAAATCTAGACGCACCCTAGCAGCAGCAAATCTAATCTGCCGCGAGTGTCGTCTAGCAACTCTCAATACACTTCTGAGCTGTTAAAACCAAACTCTGGTTAGGCCAATCACATCGTGTATAGAGTCGGTGGGCGGGGCTTAACATAATGATGGCAGAGTTGCGCTTGCGTGCTACTAGTAAACAGAAGCTGGCGAACGGCGGCCTTTCGAATCAGCTTTGACCGCGACTCTGGAAGACTTGGAGTTAAGCTTTTCTCTGAGAAAAGAACAAAGAATGGCACTGAAGTCATTCTTAAAAAGGGAAGATGTGATCGGAGTTTTGCCGACTGGATACAGCGAATGTTTAAACTATCAACAAGCTCCCCTTCATGTTGTTCTGGTTGTTTGTAGCGCTATCCTATCGCGTGCAGAGGGAGTTTGAAAGACAACCGTTTATCCCGCCCCTCGGATTGAGCCCTGTCTATGGTGAGTTTCCAGACCAAACATCTTGATGTGGGTCTGGCTTGTCAGGCTACATTTTATAGTCTTAACAAACCTAAAAAAAGTTACAAAAGCAAGTTTAACTTTAAATGAAAACATAAAATGTACAAAATAAAAGATAATTCAAAATACGAGAACAGTATAATAAACGATCAAATAATACTGGACCGAGATCCAATACCTAAGCAGTGTTCTGCTTTCTGCTCATTCATATAATGTGGTGCAAGTCACTGACTACCACATGAGCCCTGAGGTATTTAAGAGGAGGCAGCATTCAGACGAGATTAGGACGCCCAGCAGTTTACCAGCGTTCGGTTGTGATGAGAGTTTTATCTTGCATCACATGGACACATAGTGAGTCATCTCATCAAAAGAACGGAGCCATTAGTACTACTTGTGTTTGTGATACGCTTTCCTAGACGTTACTGTAGTGCATATGGGAACAACACAACTAGGACAGTGTGCTAAAGCTTCGATTCGTTTACATTTGGATTCATTTTTTATATCAAATGCAATCATCTGTGAAATTATGTTGATCAGGCTTTTAGAAATAAATAAATATACACTTTAATTATAACATAACATGAGCTTTCAGAGGGAGATCAAATGTGACCATTGTTTTGAGTGGTAATGATCCGAAACTCCTGAATTAATTATGAAAACATGGATGGAGTACCGGTAAAGCTGTGGACACGACCTCTTCAAGGAGCCTGAAGACAGTCCCAGCCTGCTCTGGTTCCTCAGTTTGGTCTTCTTCACCAGTTCCTTCACTCTTCCCCAAGTATAGTTCTCACTCAACTACAGACACACAAAGGTACAAAATCATTTTAAACAAAATGTTCTATGGTTAAAGGGATAGTTCACCCAAAAAGGAAACTGTGATGTTTATCTGCTTACCCCCAGTGCATCCAACATGTAAGTGTCTATGTTTCTTCAGGAGAACACAAATGAAGATTTTTAACTCCAACCGTTGCAGTCTGACAGTCATAATGCATCACAACTCTATGAGAGTAAGATCGCACCGGTTTTGACCTTACCAGGCAGAAGCAATAGCAGATGGGAACACCCGTGTTATTGGTTAAAAAAAAAAAACATAAATACTGTTCTGTTCATGTCTTAAGACATCAATGTGTCGTCACGAGCAGCAGGGTTTTTGTGCATGTTTTCTTAGCATGTTTTTTTTTTACTCTCATAGAGTTGTTACCCATTCACATGCATTATGACTGGCAGACTGAAACAGTTGAAGTTGAAAATCTTCATTTGTGTTCTACTGAAGAAACAAACACACCTGTATCTTGGATGCACTAAGCAGATAAACATCACATTTTCATTTTAGGGTGAACTATACCTTTAATACCTAATCAGTGTTGGGGAGTTACTAGTTACATGTAAACACTGTATACGTCATTTAATAACAAAATCAGTGTAACTGTAATCAGTCACTAATGTGACTAACAGTTTCATCTGGCTTTACTTTCGTTCCTGACATTTTCATTTTCTGTTGACTCAATTACCACAATCTAGAATAATTTAATGAGTAAACCAAACATTGACTACAATCCACTTCCCCTGAGTGTTGAAAGATGTGTGTTTGTCAAAGTGAGTCAGTGTGTTCAAATTCAACTGACTCACCCTTCTGTGAGGATAGGAGAGGACCTCAGCGCTGTCACTGAGGTACTTGGCCTCTCCCTCTGTGTAGCTTCTTCGATTCAAGCCCCTCTTCCAAATGGGAAGAGCAGGTTGGCAGCCCATCTCACCGCCTGTACAGGAGAAATGATGGACATATAGATCTCTCTATGAGAGGAAATGACTATTATGAATTTGTGATCTATGACTAAACTCTCTATTCTCTGAAGGGTGTGGTGGATATAGCACACTGAAGCATACATTATCACCAAAAGTCCCAGAATCCCTGAGATATGTTTCTTCTCTCTAGATGGAATTCCAGGAATTCCACCTATCGCTAAAGTATTCATTTCCCATTTCTCCAGTGACTAATGTTTGGTTACCCACCCACCTGATGGAACATGAGATGGAAGGAAAGCAACCAGGGAAAACTTGACTTTAGCGCTATGTGGACATTTTTTACACAACTGTTTTCAGCATTGATAATAATCATAAATGTTTCAGATGTAGCAAATCATATTACAATGATTTCTGAAGGATTTGTGATGTGACACTGTAATGCGTCAATAAATTACATTTTAAAATATATTCTAAAACAGTTATTTTGAACCTTCAGCCATGGCTTTTTCAAACCAACCTTCAGCATTTGTCAGTGTAAACACAGATTAGTTTTAGCCCTGTATGTTTGACTCCAGGTGTGTTTACACACTGACCTCTCATGGCCGCCCTGAGGGGGATGCGCGTGACCTCTGGGATTGTGGTCAGGTCGGACAGCGTGCTGCTTGATGCTGTTAGGCTGTAGTGATCACTGCGAAAGTTTCTCTTCAGCTCTTGGAAGGCCAAGCTGGCAGCACCACAGCTGCAGTGCTGTGTGAAAAAGTCCTGAAAAAGATTTGAGAATTTGTCTCGTGCATAATATTGTGGCAATTTTATTTATTCACTTTCTTAGTCATCTATTTTATGAATGCGCATACATTGCAAATGTACAGAATAGATTTGTAAAGCTTATGTATTGATGAAATCTCCAAAACAAAATGTGGCCATTTGGGATAGAAGAGCACTTAAAATAGTTCCCTTTATGAAATCTAAATTCAATTTGTTGATGTTCACGCCCATGGGTCAAGGATGATAGCACATACTTGGCCCGTAGATTAGACATCTGGTTCAGATTTATACAAGTGTAAAATTACTGAAGCCCTCAAACACATCCATTCACTGACAACATCTATTTGAATAGATTTTTATTTCAGTATATTTTGTGTGGCCTTGCTACTACATAAATGTTGCATAAAAAATTGGGTTAATTTCTAATTATATGATGGTATCTTTATCTCACATGACTTATCTAACTGTGGTATAGACCCAGTGTAAAACTTCTATAGAGGATTCTCTTTTCATGGAGATATCAGCCATTTTTCGTTTAAATATCAAGTTTTACTTCTAAAATATCTTATGAGAAAGAAAAAAGGGACAAGTCAAGATGAGTTATCACATTCTGTATACAGAGCTATACAATGAGTGTAGAGAAGAGCTCAGAATGGTCTTGAAAGATTGTGATGAGAAAGGTTAAGTTCTGCTCTCTATTTAATTCCATTGTTATTTAGGTGAAACGATTAAAATATATATGTGATTTCGCATTCCCATGGGGAACATTTAACTCTTCACAAATAAATCATGAGACAAAATCATAATGACCCTGAATTGCTTTTCCTTTGGGAAATGTCTTTATCTGGGTCAGTATTTTAAGCATTTTCCTCATGTATCCCACACCATCACTTTGACCACCTTAACAGCAGAAATCTGCTTGTGTCATTTCCACCAATTATTCTTATTGTTACACATTTGTTTGCAAACCAGATGAGCAGTGTAGTAGGTATGACTTGTATTTTGAGTTTTATTGTGTATTATGCATAATAACCTATGTTTTTTATAAAAAAGCACAAGATTGTTTTCCAAGAGTTATAAGTCACTGAAATTCACATGACATTATTTTGTGTCAGTGATAAGATGCCTCCCAACACTCTGTTTATCCAAGATTATCCTATTGTTTCCATTACATCTGTATTTGAATGGTAAACTCTTTCTGATTGATGAGGTGATAATGCCAGGGTGGGTCCGTTTGCTGAGGATTTTATGTTGTTGCCGCCACTGAGAGTAAAGCCATAGAGCTTTGCTGCTTTTGACCTGAACACTGATTTCTCGGAATGTATCAATGCATCATAAAGATTTTGATGTATTTGAGAAGATAGAAGCATGAGCATTAAACGTGGACTGAAGATGAAAGAATTCACCTTAAATGTCCCATAAACCAAAACACCAGCTGCATCCCCCTTTTGTATTGTGGTGGAGCATATCTGTTCATCGGCTTGGTCACGGCATATAACTGAAGAGATCAACATGTAGGACTAACAAGAGAGTAAGAGGATACTATGATGGTTACTGCATATTCTTTGTACCTTGAATACATTTTATGAGTACAGATGAAAGCATGCTGTGAGGGTTCAGGGGTAGGTGGGTAAAACAGACTGGCGAGACAACATGGTCCATTATAGTGGAGACTGCGGCACGTTTCGGGAGTTCCCCTGCCTTTTGATGTGTGTAACAGCATGTTACTGCCTGTTGCTTGTTCTCCAAAGACACAAACAGTCCAGGGAATAAGACCCAGGGACATCGAGCAGTGTGGTCCATAGACTATTCCTGTCATAGTTTTTCTTCTTACAATTTTAAGGAATAAAGAAATCAACAATTCTGATTCAACTGAATGTTTTTTTCTTTTTTTTCCTAGCATTTCCATTACTTTTGCTCTGAGTATTTCGCTAAGGCCTTGTTTACGCCTGGTATTAAGAAGCATTTTGGCTGATCGGATCACAAGTGGACTATGTTAAATGCCGGTGTAAATGGGTTTTTGAGAAAAATGTAAAAAAATTAAATAAAAATTTTTTTTTGAGCTTATCCACTTTCATCCACTTCCAGGGTTGAAAAAACTTATTCAGAGAACGCGCTTACGCCTCTCTTCCAGAAGTGAAATTTATAAATCGCAAATTATCGCAGCTAAATGGTTTCATATCTTCGCTTTGTAAATGCCACCTAATTAATGTCATTAATATTAAAAATAGCACCAGTCAACATCCAAATCCTTTACTTGAGAATAGCGAGCAGTAACGATTGCTTAGGTTTTCAAATCCCTGCAGTACTCCGACTCTCTGCCGCAAGGAAACATCTGTTTAAACCCTGATGAAACCATTTTTATGAACACCAATATGAATAGAGTTTAGCATACTTAAATCTTCTGCAGTCTTATGGGAAAAAAAATATGTGTATGGATTTGTATGAAAATGTATGATTTGAATGAAAAAGGAAGTGCTCCATTCCTAAACCAACCCCTCAGTGAGATAAGAGCATATCATACGAAAACATACACATGAGGTTGTACAGTCCCTGACAAAAGTCTTGTCGCTTGTGTACAAATTGACCTAAAGTGCCACTGAAATATATTTCTAATCAAGATTTCTTTACAAGAAATGGCTCATTTTAATCCCACCAGCTTTTGTGATAATGTTTCAGTGAAAAACTAAACTTTCAAAAAGTATTCTAATATTCACAGCTTGGTAAAGCCCATTGAGTCAATTTTTGCAAAGACAGAAGTGTTGTCACCTTGTCATATGAGCTTCACCTGTGACTAATAATGGATCAATTAGGTCTCAAGTGTGTATAAAAAGAACCCCAGTACGCTAGACCTTCACATCAACTGCAACTAGACCTCTGCAAACATGCCTAAGATTCACCCTGAGACTAACGTTTTGATTATCAAGAGGCTGAAGACCAGATCCACTGCTGATGTGGCAGACACCTTCAATGTGTCTCAGCGTCAAGTACGGAGGATAAAAAAAAGATTTGAAGAGACTGGAGACGTTTTTGACAAGCCCAGGTCAGGCAGACCCCGCAAGACAACTGCTCGAGAGGACCGTTTGTTGGCTCGAAAATCCAAGGCCAGCCCATTTTCAACTGCAGCAGAGCTCCACGAGACCTGGTCACCTGAAGTCCCTGTGTCAACCAGAACAGTTTGTCGGATTCTGTCTCGAAATGGCCTCCATGGTCGAATCAGTGCCCAGAAGCCAGCACTAAACAAAAGACAATTGAAAAACCGTGTGGCATTTGCCAAGGCCCGCAGCCTGCTAAAAGGATGGACGCTGGAAAAGTGGCAGAAGGTGGATTTTTCAGATGATTCTTCTGTTGAATTACACCAGAGTCGCCGCAAATATTGCAGGAGACCTACTGGTGCCCGAATGGATCCGAGATTCACCCAGAAAACAGTGAAGTTTGGTGGCGGAAAAATCATGGTCTGGGATTACATCCAGTATGGGGGTGTGCGAGAGATCTGCAGGGTGGAACACAACATCAATAGTCTAAAATACCAAGAAATATTAGCTACCTCTTATATTCCCAACCATAAAAGAGGCCAAATTCTGCAGCAGGACTGTGCTCCATCGCATACTTCCATCTCCACATCAAAGTTCCTCAAGGCGAAGAAGATCAAGATGCTCCAGGATTGGCCAGCCCAGTCACCAGACATGAACATCATTGAGCATATGTGGGGTAGGATGAAAGAGGACGCATGGAAGGCGAAACCAAAGAATATTGATGAACTCTGGGAGGCATGCAAGACTGCTTTCTTAGCTATTCCTGATGACTTCATCAATAAATTGTATGAATCCTTGCCAAACCGCATGGATGCAGTCCTTCAAGCTCATGGAGGTCATACAAGATATTAAATTTGGATCTCACAGCACCACAACTTAATTTGCTGACATATTTTTGTATTTGCAGTAAATTTGTTCAATTTCTGTATAGGCGACAAAACTTTTGTCTTGCCAAAATTTGACCTTTCTGTCTTGATTAAATTATAAATATTTTTTCTGTGAAAATTATTTATTTTAGTGCATTAAACATCATTTGGGAGGGTTTTAGCTTTTCATATGGGCTATTTCTAACACCAATGAATTAATTAAAAGTCAGGTTAATATCAGGTATTTCTAGAAAATAGATAAGCGACAAGACTTTTGTCAGGGACTGTACAGATTCATACGAAGTTGCAGCAACTCAAAATAGTTATGCATTGTTGTCGTGAGACTGTGTTGGATCCTTTAATGGATCCAGTTCTGCAAAAATAGTGATTCCCAAACCTAAAACTAAGGCAAAAATAGCTTAGCATGCATACGTTTTCTGTAAAAAATAAAATTAAAAAAAATTAATGTCCTTTTTTTTTGCTTCTCTTTCTCTCGTGTTTTCTTTGATGGCTTTGAACTGCAGGCCCCCACTGTGCTCACTTACTGTGACCATGCAAAGTCTTTTTTGTCCACTGGGCCTGACCTGACAGAGCCAGTTTAGAGTTGACTCTCTGAAAAACCATGAACTAAACTGTTTTCATTCAACAGCACAGCATCCAGAGGTCAGGGAGACATCTACACAATATACTGTCACAGCCTTTAAGGACTAGAGAAGATAGGAGACTGGGGCGAAGGACTGGCAAAGGGGAAGGTACATTAAATACGTTAGCAAGTGTCACACTTATATGTTTATATAAACATATAAACATAATTCATTTAGCTAAATAAATTAATGTCATGAGTAAATTTGGGACATTTTCAATTAATTTCCTTTTTAAATCTTTTCCCACCATTAACAATCCATGTTTTTACTGTTATACAGTAGGAGGCGCTCTTATAAATCTTCTGAAAGAATAAAGAATCAAAACACTGGCGCAAAAAAGAATCACTAGAAGCATTGCATATCAGTGGTGGCGTTTTGGGCGGGGCTTGCTGAGGCAAACCAATATAAGCTGGCAAACCTTTAAAAAAAATGGGTATTCAGTTACACAAAAATTTTAAGTTTAAGAAATGTAATTGCTCTTAACTTGGACTATTTGAGTAAGCGATACATTACATACATTGAACTTAAACTATTTAACATAAAATATCGCAATTTAAATGTCATGATTCAAATAATCTCAATTTAAATAATATTTTAGTAATGGAAACTAGGCTAGCTTTAACTAGCTAATTCAGTAAATGCTAACGGTAATTGATAACACGGTGCTTTGATAGTATAAGCAGAGCATAGCAATTGCCCAGCTCGTTTCTTTTAATTTAGACAAACTTAAATTTAACTGAACTAAGTTCATAAAACTCAAAACAGTTCAACTATTCAGATTAGTTAAAATGTGTCCGTTATGTGAACTCAAAAGTAAACCATTTTAAATACTTGAAATACCAATTCATTATTTTAATCATTAATGTGTCTACACCGGACACGAGTGGTGCGACAAAAGATAATATAGCACAATATGATCAGTGATGTTGTCTAAACTGGATATGGCGGTCATATCCCCAGCAGTAAACTGATGCCTCGTTCGATTTATGACGTATGACATGAAGGACAAATTATTTGCAATGGGTGCTTTGTTTCGTCCCATGTAGAAAGCTTCTGACTGTTGTGGCACGTATCCACTGAAGACACGGTGTAGCAGCTTGATCATCATTCTGAATCCGAACTGGACTACTTTTTCTTCAAAATGTATTTGTTTTTCGTTTTTTTATGAAACTTACCCAAATTTAAGTGTTAATATAATATAATGCATGAAAATTGTGGGGGTTTTTGTATGTTTTCTTCAGAGACTTTCTTCTTCTTTATTTTGATATATTGCATGTTGAGAAATTCATAAAACAAAATATTCTTGGGATCATGTAAAAGTTTTTTTTTTTTTAATACTGAAAAGAGGGGGAAAGAGTTAATATAGGCTTTATCCCATTTCTAGGGGGTTGTGCCCAGATTTCCGACTTGTATCCGCATTCAACAAAGACAGACTCCCTTCCTGGTCTCAATATTTTGGAGTTGTGTTACTAATTCAGGAGAGGTACAAATCCAAAGGGAAAAACAAAGGCTGGCATGTTGGAAAAACATCCATAACTTTATACAAAACGTTGTAAAACGTGTTGATATTTTTCCTGTGGCTTTGGGCTAATAAAATTCAAGCCAGATGCACTCTTGTTCTTCTTGTTCTGATTTGTATGGGTTCCACATTGTTAACTTAATTGAAACTGAACAGCTTTATGATTTACCAGAATCCTTTCACATTTTGGCATTCTGTAGTAAATAACTGCTAAATGACATAAGGTAAAACTTTAGTGTAGGGTTCAATTCTCACTATTAAAGGGATAGTTCACCCAAAAATTAAAATGTTGTCATCATTTACTCACCCTCAAGTTGTTCCAAACCTGTATGAGTTTCTTTGTTCTGCTGAACACAAAAAATATATATTTGGAAGAATGTTTGTTATAACAAAGCAGAACGAGCACTACCATAGTGGGGGGGGGGGGGGGGGGTACAATGGTTGTTCTCTCTTCTTTGTTACAAACATTCTTCCAAATATCTTTTTTTTTTGTGTTCAGCAGAATAAAGAAACTCATACTAACTAACTATTAGTCGGTAATTCAGAGTTTAAGGAAGTAAAAGTCATAGATAAGAGTGAGTTAATAGTGAGAATTGGACCATAATCTTAAGCATGATCTGACCTTTATGTGTACCATTTTTGAAGCGTATTTGGTTTAGCAAATTTATTTTTGTTTGGCATATGATGTTCATCTGATTTTCAATCGCGTCTTTTATAAAACAAAACACATTTTATTACAGAGAGAGAGCTTCTCTCATTGACCCAACAAACTAAGACACCGGAAAAGACTTTCGTCCTGAATAATGTCAACATGGGACACGTAAAAACAAATTAAATCCACGTGAGGGGACATCAGCTCCTTTGAAACAAATACCCCATCTGTGTACAGGTCAAAAAGGGCTGAACCCAGCAGCTCTGTTTATTAAATACACTTTTATCCGTCAGGACTGAAAACCCGTAAACCCCACTCAAAACAGCTGGATTTACATTGACGCAGTATAAATCAATAATCCTTTGCCCCAGGCATCAATATGGGGCTTTGACCCACAACAAATCTTAATTCCAAGGCGTCATCTTTCGGACCTAGACCTACAGCAATGTAGGTACACATTTTTGTTTATCAGGGCAAAGCTAATAGAGATGAATGCTGGTAGGCGATTGATACCTCTTTAGTCTTGATCACACGGCTATCCTTCTGCAGGCCACAGATCTGTTTCTGTAGTCGGAGGTTGTGTTCCTGTAGCTGTCCGATCTTCTCTATGAGTTGGCAGATGTGCTCTAGGTATCCCAGTCCAGATCCCAGTGGGTTGGACTGATTTGCCTGGTTTACCTGTTTATCAAAAGAGAACTCATTATGGTTAACTACTAATTTTATTTCAATTTCCATAAAACAATGTAAAAAATAGGGGCAGTAAACAATAGGACTGTCCCCTTAGCTAAGGACCCCCACCCCTCTCTGGACAATAGGTAGGCTCTAAATAAGGGGATTACCGGAGGTGTTTATGTACACAACAGGGGGTTGAGCAACTTTTGTTGAACAAGTCTACAAGAACAGTGTGAACTGCATCCTATTGTTTGAAAGCCAATGGCTCATTTGACGGGCTAATGAGCATGGAACAAAGCAAAGGTTCCCACATTGACTGATAAAGATCATTCCAGGGGCATGACTGCATGTGTTCAGGTGGACCAGAGGTAACCAAGCTAATGACGTAACCATGATCTCCACCCATTATTTAACACTAAAGGTATTTTTACTATCTCATTGGAATTGTTAATAGGATTTATTACAGCTCTGGAGAAACATTTAGGCAAACAAGATGGCCTAACTACTAGTCTGCTGCATTTCATTAAACAATTTGACAAATTCCTGGAGACTAGCTATCATCAGACAACTGAACATCATTCTTTTTTTTTTCAGTACTAAATTAACACTAGCTGTTTCCATCCACCTTTTTATGCACAGTTTGGGACATTGCATGAAAAACTGCTGGATGGAAACACCAAGATTCACATAGTTTGATAAAAACAAATTATCTGATAAGAAAAAATTTGTATAAAATGGAAACAGATTTACCAAATAAATTCCTTGATCAAAAAAATCATGTGACTTTGCCTGATGAGACACAACTGGACTAACCAGCAGACCGATCCTTTTTCACAGGATCTGAAATGCTTTAGTTGTTCTGAAATGGCCCAGCAAAGTCTTTCGTCAAAAGTGGTTCTGTTTAATTTCCTCTCAGAATTGTCTTACATGACTGTGTTTCCAAACATCAGGCATCTGCCACCAAAAAGCACGATAACATTTTCATTTCACACTCTGAGATGCAAGAAATGTATTATATAAGGAAATTATTCTTCTCCTGCTTTTCCAGTTTATCAGAAAGTGACTATTTTGTTCTCTTCAACTCACTGGATGTAAACAGTGCTTCATTCGCAAATGTTTTATGTGATATTCCAATTGTGTGCATAAGTTAAATTCACAGCTTTGGATGGAAGCATACACTATTTTGCCAAAAGTATTGGGACACTCCTTCAAATCATTGAATTCTGGTGTTCAAATCACTTCCATGCACAGGTGTATAAAATCAAGCACTAGGCATGCAGACGCTTCTACAAACATTTGTGAACGAACGAGTCGCTCTCAGGAGCTCAGATAATTCAAGCATGATACTGTGATAGGCTGCCCCCTGTGCATCCATTCGTGAAATTTCCTCACTACTAAATATTCTACGGTCAACTGTTAGTGGTATTATAACAAAGTGGTAGCAATTGGGAACAACAGCAGCTCGCTACGAAGTGGTAGGCCACATAAAATCACAGAGTGGGGTCAGCACATGATGAGGTGCACAGTGTGCAGAAGTCGCCAACTTTCTGCATAGTCAATAGCTACAGACCTCCAAGCTTTGTGTGGCCGTCAGATTAGTTCAAGAACAGTGTGTCGAGAGAATGGAATGGGTTTCCATGGCCGAGCAGCTGCATCCAAGCCATACATCACTAAGTGCAGTGGAAAGCGTCGGATGCAGTGGTGTAAAGTACGCCGCCACTGGACTCTAGAGCACTGGAGACGCGTTCTTTAGAGTGATGCTTCTCTTTCTGGCAATCCGATGGACGAGTTTGGGTTTGGCAGTTGCCAGGAGAACGGTACTTGTCTGACTGAATTGTGCCAAGTATAAAGTTTGGTGAAGGGGGATTATGGTGTGGGGTTGTTTGTTAGGGGTTAGGCTTGGCCCCAGTGAAAGGAGCTCTTAATGCTTCAGCATACAAAGACATTTTGAACAATGTCATGCTCCCAATGGCCCCTTTCTGTTCCAACATGACTGCGCATCAGTGCACAAAGCAAGATCTATTAAGACATGGATGAGCAAATTAGGTGTGGAAGAACTTGACTGGTCTGCATAGATTTCTGACTTCAATCTGCTAGAACGCCTTTGGGCTGAATTAGAGCAGAGACTGTGAGCCAGGCCTTCTTGTCCAACATCAGTGCCTGACCTCACAAATGCACTTCTAGAAGAATGGTCAAAAATTCCCATAAACACACTCCTGAACCTTGTGGAAAGCCTTCCACGAAGAGTTAAAGCTGTTATAGCTGCATAGGGTGAGCTAACTCCATATTAAACCCTAAAGTTCTTTTGCATGTAAAGGCAGATGTCCCAAAACCTTTGGCAATATAGTGTCTCTACTATTACATAATGAAACGGGTTTAGAAAAAATCCAAGTCTCAAGTGTTTCGACCACACACACAACTGAAAGCTTGAATTTTCGTTTGCCTTTGAAACCAAAATTAACTAGTTTAAATGTGTGAATTTTCTGTAGGAAACGTATTATATCCAGTTCCTATTGTTAATTTGTTGACTCATCCTTCCAGCTTTGGTTTGTAGCTGCAGATACTCACGTTTTTCAAAAAAATTCAAAGGAAATTTTGAACAAATATTTATACAATCATCAACATTCCAAAAAGTGTCCCAACAAAAGCAGGATGTGAGTTCAGGTCCCGGGCTTTTCCACCCCGAAAGGTTTTCCGTGCCACTTATGTCCAGTCCAGTCCCATAGCCCAGCATTAATGGAAACACAGGGGCTAAACAATAGAGGACATGACGGAGATATGAAATACTAGGAGCTGACATCACTCGTTTCCTCAGAGTGTGAGATCCTCGGTAGGTCACGCTTCTGCTCCCTTGACCATGAACTTTTCTCATGCTTCTCTAGTAACACTGCACTATCAAACTTCCATCTTTGCTTTAAATGGGTCATATAAGAAATTTGTTTTTCCCAGACGTCCACTTTTACTGTTTTACACCAAAAAACTAGCCACTAGTGTAGTTATTGAGATTGTTCATGTGTTGAGGGCATTTATATTAGGCCGTTTTTACACGTCAGATTGCTTTCACACCTCAAGCGAACCGTCCCAGAGTTTGTTTGCATTTGGGCCAGGACCACCTCATTCAGGCAGTCTCGACGCGATTGTTTTGGTGCAGAGCGTGATTGCCACAGGGAGAAAACTCACCATGTTCCCGAAACAAATGCTCAGGTGTGAAAGCACCCTTAAACTACAAGACAAAAGATCCCTGTGGCAAGAAGACTCTTTGAGGCTTGGACTTACTTAGATGTGAATTAACTCCAGTCTTTCGCCAAATGTTTGTAGTATTGGTAGCCAGACAGGTGGCTCACAACCAGGTGCTCTCTCATAAAGCAGCAACTAATGCTTGAGGTAGGGTAGCCAAAGGAAAGTAATTGTCCCAGGCCTTTATGACTACAGAAACATGGCAGATCTTATCTGTTTCCCTCGCCCAGGATCCCCATGTGACCCGAGAGAAGGGAAGACACAAAGGTTTGGGAAAGCACCACTCCCTTTCACCCCCTGCTTCTCTTCTCAATGTGAAGGATCTAACGTGCGTTTCTGCACAGACCCTGAAACAAAGCGGGGAATGTTTTCCTTTACAAAAAACAAAACATGGAGATGATTTTCTATGAAGCTGTTAACACTTAAGCGTTAAGCGTGACATTTTGGTTATTGATGGTGTATGCTGTATCTCTCTCTGCTGTGAGGATGTGGTTTTTAAACCATGCACTGAAGATCAAAACAAACTGGGGAAAACAATTGTGCATATGCCTCTGGGTTGGATTGCAGAAACAATATTTTTCTAATTACGTAAGCTCTGTTTATGAGGGAAGATATTATAAACCCATTCAGGCGTGTCTGAGAAAATAATCCTTTATTATTTGAAATATTTCACTGGGTCTGTTTTAAAGCAATACTAAATGTGACACCACTGCAGAGGAATGAGGAACCAGATGTGGGGTGTATTCAGAGATATAGGAAAAGGTATGGTTTAATGGTCCTAACCAAGAACATTGAAAGCAATGGTGAGTTCAACATAAAGATATAGAAGCTGATTCGATGCTATTTTAATTTTTAAAAGATGCGATGAAACAACATGCATTTAGAAAATGGATAGGGTGAATATCCATAAAAATAGGGCACAACTTTTCATATTAATTCCGACAGGTTATTTACCCATATTGAATTATGCATTACATTATGCTGTGTTAGGTTTAAAGAAAATGTCAATAAACTTAATGGATTATGTCCCAGTGAACAATACATTTTTTCTTATAGTGTATTTTATGCTGAATTTAATACATTTATAGATATTTTTAAACATTTGACAAAATGTGCAGTCGATGATAATTTAACCAGTGAATTAAACATTTTAAATAATTGCTTGGAGATCTTGGAGATAAACAATACGATTTGTCTTAATTCTCATAAGGAAGTATCATGAAGGACTTAAAGAAACTTAACAGCTCTACATGCCATCAATAGCTCTGTTTCCATCCAAACGTTGTGAATTTAACTTGTGCGCAAAATTGGCATATAACATCTGTGAATAAAGCATCGCAGCGGAAAAAAACCTGTATTTTTATCTTGCGTTCCTGGGAATATGATCGTGTTAGATATTTCTGGGAGGTCATTATACGAAATCATTTTGGTGGCAGACTTTGACTCAGGCACTTTAGAACCACCAAACCAACATTTAATTTGCTGTGCGATGCGATGTTATCCAATCACACTGTTTGGGCAAAATCACAAGCTTTTTTGTTGTGCACTGAGGGATTTATTTGGTAAATGTGTTTTTCATCGTAGTTATGTGTGTCTTCTAATCGGATAAAAATGTATCTGTCTCAGTTGAGCATGCAAGTTTTTTAGATTTTATGCGCATCTTGGAATTTATGCGCATCTTTTCCATCCAGTGTTTTTTATGCAACATCCCAAAATGTGCATAAAAATAGGTGGATGGAAACATAGCTGTTGTAAAACTGCAGAACGCATACAGTAATTCCTCTAGAGTCTAGTCCAGGTTCACTTGGTTCCTTCTAAAGATTAATTTACGGCCCATTACAACCCAATACAGTGACCTCAGGTGACACTGTTAAATCCTGGGGGAGAATCATGGAGCTTGTGTTCTTCTTGAAGTTAGGACTATATTTTCATTTATTGAACTTGCGTTTATGAGCCTTAAACAAAGCTGAGAACTAATATTGTTGGCTGATATGATGTCTCACAAAACAAGCTTTGTGTATTTATCCAAAGACGTCCTGCTAGATGTGTTGATATATCCTGTGTTTTTTTGTGTATCTGAAAACTATTGAAAACCCTTGAAGTGTCACGACCTGTTACGTCACATTCCGGAGTGTCAGCCAAAAGTTTGAGGCTGGATGTGGCGCTCACAGCACCGGTCTCCACGCCTCATCTATCATTCGATTAAAGCCTCACACTTGCATTATGGAAATGTTCGCGTTGTGAGTGTGTTTATATGCTACAGCTGAGGAATTCAGCTGTAGCTGTCCTGGAGGTGGCTGAGGAGCTCAATAAGGGCAACAGCAATTATGCTGTCTTCATTCCTCCCTGATACCATATTTCGCTCTGCTCCACACATCCGTCAACTGGGACTCAAAAATGCTTTTAATGTCCCATAATACCATGTACAGAGAGACCACGTACAGAGATGCTAACTTATTTAAGCTTGCTGGCAACCAGTCGAACACATGAATCTGATTAACATTTAAGAGTCTAAATCTTTTTTATTTGTTTTATAATTCCCAGTGCCATCTTTAAATGTTGCGAATGAGCCTTTCTACAAGCTGTCCCTTCACTGGTCCATATCTGATTGCTCAGGGCCACACATATTTTGAGCTCATAAGACTTAACAAAACTGGAAATTGTACATCATCTGCTCCTCATGAATTATTTTCTGAAATATTTTGGCTAATTTGATTATGCTTTCATCTATAAATAACAAATTATAAGGGTCCTACAGCGTTATGGCTGTAGGCTTCATTAAAGGCATAGTTCACCTAAAAAAAAAAATTCTGTCATAATTTACTGACCCTTATGTTGTTCAAAACCTGTATGAGTTGCTTTCTTCTGTTGAATATACTATAATAAGATATTTTGAAGAAATATCCATTGATTTCCACAGTAGGAGAAAAAAATACTATGGAGGTCAATAGTTACCGTCAATTGTCTAAATACCCACATTTTCACTCTTTATTCTTTTGTGTTCAGAAAGAGACTCTGAGACATTTTTCAAAACACTTGTTTCTCAGAAGACACATTCATAAAGGTTTGGAATTGCGACACGAGGATCTACTATGAGGTGAAAATACCCCATGATTTATGCTGCCTTCACGTGCTCTCGGAATTATCATATTTACAAGTTTCCTAGGTAAAAATTGCACATGAACGCCCTTTCATTTCAAAATTTGAATGCGATGATGAGCTCGTAATCACGACTTCAGAAGTGGGAATTATCAAATTTCCGATAGCATGTGAATGCGGCATTACTCACCCTCCATACGCCATCCTAGGTGTATATGCCTTTCTTCTTTCAGGTGAATACAATTGGAGTTATATTAAATAATGCCCTGGCTCTTCCAAGCTGTATAATAGCAGGGAATAGAGGATAATATTTTGAGGCCCAAAAAATTGCATCTATCCATCATAAAATGTTCAACACAGCTCCAGGTGGTTATAAATAACTAACTAGCTTCTGACATGCGGCCTTACACATCAATTTACAGCGAAAGAGTAACCCCTGACCTAACGCATGGTGTATTGTGGTGCGCAGTATAGCACAAAGGAGGCATCAATGCTTATGCTACTACATTGTGTCAGGGGTTACTCTTTTTGCGTTAGACATCTTGCGTCTGCCGGAAACTAGTAATTTTATTTTTAAGATATGTATATTTTTTCTTATACTAATGCATGGCATTGCTTCAGAAGGCCTTTATTAACCCCCCTGAGCCGTGTGGATATCTTTTATGATGGATGGATGTACTTTTTTGATTGTAAATCATGCACTCTAAAAAATGCTGGGTTGTTTTAACCCAATGTTGGGTCAAATATGGACTAACCCAGCAATTGGGTTGTTTTAACCCAGCGGTTGGGTTAAATATTTGCTTTAGACAGCACAATCACTGGGGTAAAACCACCAATTGCTGGGTTAGTCCATATTTGACCCAACATTGGGTTGTTTTTTACCCAGAATTTTTTAGAGTGTGGGATAATTTTCTTTTTTGGGTAAACTATCCCTTTAAATGATGACAGGATTTTTGTAGTAAATAAGTAAAATATCCCTTTAAAAGTATACTGTTTGCTCTATTCAACACATTTTGCCATGTTTGAATCCACTTTACTGAATTCTGTAAAATTTCCCTCTGAATAAGTGCAGAAAATATGAAAAAGTCAACAGTCAGTCTATTGTGATTGGCACACACCTGCTGTACATTTAAATCTTCACTGTAGCTCTGTGTCCTTCCTAGCCTCATAAGTTGGGAACAAATCAGATTAGAAATGAAGGGGAGGGAGGCCCTTTGAAGTCACCATGTTTGAAGCGGATGGGAAAAAAGCTCATAGTCCCTTTTCAATATCCTCTTCCTCAGGCCACAGAGCTCCATTTAACAGGCAAGAGAATTAGCTTATTAGCTGTGGTGACAGGTGATGATGAGGGCCAAGTTTACCGCCCTGGCTACCTGTCATCGCAGCTCCCATAAAGTCGACTATTCGTCAAGAAAAAAAGTCCAGTCACTGGCCACCAAAAGACCTAGCAGCTATCAAAGAGGCATTATTTGGATAAATATGTGAGTAATTTGAGCTATTTGACACCTGTTTGATGCATCCAGGGAGGCTTGGACGAGCATGGTGGACTGAGGGAAACAGTCCAGATGAGAGCATTGGCTGTTGCAGCTGTAATCGCCGCAGCCATCTGCATGCTCTCTCAACACAGATGAACAGGTGCTGTGTGATGTGGCGGCCACGTTAAAGGGGAGAGATCTGTAGCACACCCCGCAGTACATCCTCTCAGCTCTCAATACTGTACTCCAACACACATCTCACTGAATGTCCTTTTGTGGCTGCTATAGTGGTAATCAGCAATTACGTCATTAGACACGCCACATGGTCGCAGCAGGATAAGACTGACCTTCAAAGCATGAACTGCAGTTGTTAAGCAACCAATTTTAACAACCAAACTAACAAATAAAAAATATGTGAGTTTCGACCCAAAAATCTCATATCGGTTCTTAAAGAGTTACGGACAGATAGTCTGACAAGCCAGACCCACATCAAGATGTTGGGTCTGGGAACACACCGTTGGCAGGGCTCAAATTGAGGGGGCAAGATAAACGGTTGTCTTTCAAACTCCCTTTGCACGCAATTGGATAGCGCTACAACCAACCAGAGCAACGAAGGTGAAGCGGAGCTAGTTGATAGATTAAACTTTTGCCGTATCCGGTCGGCAAAACTCCGAACACATTCCTTCCTTCCTTTTTTAAAAATGAGTGCCGTTCTTTGTTCTTATCTCAAAGAAAAGCTTAACTCCAAGTCTTCCAGAGTTGCGGCCAAATCTGATTCGAAATACCTCTGTTTGTCAGCTTCTTTGTTTTCAAGTAGCACGCGGAACCGCCACAACTCTGCCATCATTATCTTAAAGGGTTAGTTCACCCAAAAATGTAATTTATATCATTAATGACTCACCCTAATGTCGTTCCTCACCCGTAAGACCTCCGTTCATCTTCAGAACACAGTTTAAGATATTTTATATCTTAGTCCCAGGGCATATGCAGTCTATGCACACTTTACTGTCCATGTCCAGAAAGGGAATAAAAACATCATCAAAGTAGTCCATATGTGACATCAGTGGGTTAATTAGAATCTCTTGAAGCATCGAAAATAAATTTTTGTCCAAAAATAACAAAAACTACGACTTTATTCAGCATCAGTTTTCTGTGTTCCTCGCATAAAGATTCAAAGCGGTCATGAATCAGATCGCCAATGTCACGTGATTTCAGCAGTTTGACATGCGATCCAAACTGCTGAAATCACGTGACATTGGTGATCCGAATCATTGATCGATTCATTTTAGGATTGAAAACAAATGCGGAAGAGAAGACAATGCTGCATAAAGTTGTAGTTTTTGTTATTTTTAGACCAAAATGTATTTTTCATGCTTCAAGAGATTCTAATTAACCAACTGATGTCACATATGGACTACTTTGATGATGTTTTTATTACCTTTCTGGACATGGGTGAGTCATTAATGACATCAATTTCATTTTTGGGTGAACTAGCCCTTTAAGCCTGCCCACCGACTCTATACACGATGTAATTGGCCTGACCAGAGTTTGGTTTTTCCAGCTCGCAAGCCAACAAAAAATTGCTAGATGTCTTGGCTGCAAATTACATTTGCTGCCGCTAGGGTGCGGCTGGATTTCTAGGCTAGACATGTGACCCATGAGAGAGAAAAAAACCTGTTATTGTTATTGTAACATCAAAGTTATTGATGTTAAATTATTTCACTGCCACCACAGACTTGTTGCGTGACAAGACCTCATCATTGGGGGGGGAAAAACAACTAAAGTAAACAGACTACATTAAATACTTGATCCCAAGTAACAAGGATAAACATGGTTTGTGCCAACCATAATATGTTTTGTGTGGTGAACTGCTGGCTGCTGAGAGTTTAACAATACTTTAACATTTAGCTTTGACAAGCTTTTGCTTTGAGTGTCTCCAAAATAAAGCAGCATGTTCTGAACAAATTTCAATATATTTTAAAAAGTATTTCACGTTTTGTTTACATTTTTCCATCTTTTTGTAACACCAATGTAAAATTTGGGCCCTGGAGAAAAAAACTGTTGAGAATCACTTCTAACCTAATATATGAATATATTAATTAATATGAATATTAAGGACTGAGATGTGCTAATTGTGTGCTATATTTTTATTTCATGGGTGAAAAATCTTAAAAAAATAAAATAAAATAAAAAGCAGAACTGCTGAAAGATGCTGTTTCTTTAGGGGGGAAACGGTTTTCTACGGATATTGCTGACAGGAAGGCTTTTATCCTGTTTTTCTTTTTAGTCATAGTATACATGCTCAGTGATGAGCTGATGACGTCAAAGTTTCGGAAAGACCATCATTATGGCTAATGAGAGGATGTGTGTGTGCTTTTAAACTGTAAACAGAAGCTATTCGATTTACTGACACTCTTCATTGAAGAAACAACTTAATTTCACATTCTGCCCAAGAGCCCAGGACTGTTTTAAGTTCACATAATATCAGTGAAGGGCTTAAAATGTCTGGGTGCAATTAGCATGTTTTGTTTATGTTGTGTTTAGCAGTGGTAAACGATCATTGTGAACATGGTTGACAGGAAGAGCATTTCACTCTGATCTTCACTGGGGTATCTGAAACAACTGAAGAAATTATTTAGACTACTGATCTATAATCACTGCAAAAAAATGTCTATCTATCTATCTATCTATCTATCTATCTATCTATCTATCTATCCATCTATCCATCTATCTATCTATCTATCTATCTATCTATCTATCTATCTATCTATCTATCTATCTATCTATCTATCTATCTATCTATCTATCTATCTATCTATCTATCTATCTATCTCCCCCCTCTCTCTCTCTCTCTCTCTCTCTCTCTCTCTCTCTCTCTCTCTCTCTCTCTCTCTCTCTCTCTATATATATATATATATATATATATATATATATATATATATATATATATATATATATATATATATATATACTCACCTAAAGGATTATTAGGAACACCATACTAATACTGTGGTTGACCCCCTTTTGCCTTCAGAACTGCCTTAATTCTACGTGGCATTGATTCAACAAGGTGCTGAAAGCATTCTTTAGACATGTTGGCCTATATTGATAGGATAGCATCTTGCAGTTGATGGAGATGTGTGGGATGCACATCCAGGGCATGAAACTCCTGTTCCACCACATCCCAAAGATGCTCAATTGGGTTGAGCTCTGGTGACTGTGGGGGTAATTTTAGTACAGTGAACTCATTGTCATGTTCAAGCCAGTTTGAAATGATTCGAGCTTTGTGACATGGTGCATTATCCTGCTGGAAATAGCCATCGGAGGATGGGTACATAAAGGGTCATAAAGGGATAGACATGGTCAGAAACAATGTTCAGGTAGGCAGTGGCATTTAAACGATGCCCAATTGGCACTAAGGGCCCTAAAGTGTGCCAAGAAAACATCCCCCACACCATTACACCACCACCACCAGCTTGCACAATGGTAACAAGGCATGATGGATCCATCCTCTCATTCTGTTTGCGCCAAATTCTGACTCTACCATCTGAATGTCTCAACAGAAATCGAGACTCATCAGACCAGGCAACATTTTTCCAATTTTCTTCAACTGTCCAATTTTGGTGAGCTTGTGCACATTGTAGCTTCTTTTTCCTATTTGTAGTGGAGATGAGTGGTACCCGGTGGGGTCTTCTGCTGTTGTACCCCTCAAGGTTGTGTGTGTTGTGGCTTCACAAATGCTTTGCTGCATACCTCAGTTGTAACGAGTAGTTATTTCAGTCAAAGTTGCTCTTCTATCAGCTTTAATCAGTCGGCCCATTCTCCTCTGACCTCTAGCATCAACAAGGCATTTTCACCCACAGGACTGCCACATACTGGATGTTTTTCCATTTTCACACCATTCTTTGTAAATCCTAGAAATGGTTGTGCGTGAAAATCTCAGTAACTGAGCAGATTGTGAAATACCGGCCCAATGGTGCACCAACAACCATGCCACGCTCAAAATTGCTTAAATCACCTTTCTTTCCCATTCTGACATTCAGTTTAGAGTTCAGGAGATTGTCTTGACCAGGACCACACCCCTAAATGCATTGAAGCAACTGCCATGTGATTGGTTGATTAGATAATTGCATTAATGAGAAATTGAACAGGTGTTCCTAATAATCTTTTAGGTGAGTGTATATATACATCATTCATTTTTCATTGTTTTAGCCTTGTTTTCCAGTAAAATAGGTAAACACCATTTCAGATGTTTACTTCTATTTAATGATATACATTTCTACATATCTATAATTGTTTTACAGTACACACCATGTTTTGTATTTAAAAAATTGTATTTAAAATTGTCACTAAAAATGCCTTATCCTTAGAAAAAACATTATTTAGACCCACTTTATATTAGGTGGCCTTAACGACTATGTACTACGTTTTACGTTGTACTTACATTTAAAAAAAAAAAAAAAACCTGCATGTAATTACATCTGTAATTAATTAATTTCTGTAATTACATTTATAATTACACTGTTGACACTTCCCTTACACCTAACCCTACCCTTAAACTTACCCATCCCACCACACCTGTCCCTAAATTTACCCGTATCCTACCTCAATATCAGCAAAAGTGCTTGCAATACAATATGAACACAATAACAATAAATAATACACAATAAATAAACAATAAATTATTTTTGATGTAAGTACATAGTTAAGACCACCTTAATATAAAGTGGGACCTATAATTATCCCAATAAATGTGTGTAATGTATAGCATTAAGAAAAAACAACATAATGTTCTTGTTTATATCACATTTAAATTGCTATGTTTACCATTATTCCCTATATAAAAGCAGATATAACTCCATGATGTCAAGTAAATAACAATAAAAGACATGTAAACTGTTATGACTACCTCACTTAGCCTGCAGCACTCTTCCATGTACTCATCCAAGCTGTCGCTGGTTGTGCTTTTCCTCAAAGGTCGTTGCTGAAATTCAGGTCCTTTTTTGCCATCGTAAGCTTCGATAGAACTCTGTTTCCTTGACATCGTGTCCTCATCCACTGCAGTGTCTGTTATTTCCACCTGTGCTGCTATGATTTCAATTTCATCTTCACAATTCTCCATGGTATTCCTCAGGGTTCTGTCCTCTGACCTCTCTGAATCTGCTATGAGGTCCATTAAATCGTCAGCTGCATTCTCATCCTCTCTTCTGTCTCCCAGAATGGTAAGAGTGTCTTGTTTAGCACATTTACAAGACATTTGTTCAGTTTCCAAAAAGACTGAACTGTCTTCAAGTGGATTGTCAGCAGGTACAGGAGAGTTCAGGTTGCTAGAGTCACATGAAGACTCTCTACTGTGGACCACAAAGCTTTGCTCTGAACCGGTTGGGGTGGATGGGGAAGTTGCACCACTAGTCATCTCTACCCCAGAGTCCTCAGATTCAAATTTATACAGTCTTGGAAGCTCAGAATCAGCAAAAATTGAAGATAGATAGTCTGTTTTTGATTCAGTCACAGTTGTATCAGGAGCAGCACTGTGGATGGAGATCGCCTCTTCAGCCTGGAGAGACTCTCTGTTATCCTGCTCAGACATTGAAATGGAGTTGGTTGAAATTGAGTCCTCAACATTTAGTAGTTTCTCAGGGAAGTTGTCGAGGAGCTTCATTTTTGTTAGTACAACTTCATTCTCTAAAACAATGTCCCCTTTACCTGCAAAACAAATAAACATTTTTTAATATTAAAAAATGTCACAATATTAAAACCATAAAATTCCATTCATTCATAAAATCCCATAATTATCATTCCTATTAAAGCTGCAGTCCGTACCTTGTTTTGTTTAAAAATGATCCCAAATCAATTAGTGCGCAAGTACATAACCAGCCACACTGTAAAAAAATGTTGGTTGGTTTTTGTTGGTTTAACTTAAAAAAGTAAGTAACCTGGTTGCCTTAAAATTGTGAGTTTATTGAAATTAAAACTTTGAGTTGATACAATGAAGGAAATTAGTTTAATAAATAGAAACTCAAAATATTATTGTATCTGAACCACATAAAAAAAATGATAAATCATGAAAATAGCACTATTTGGCATGTTTCACTGCATCATCAGAAATAACACACACACAATTACCCAATATGCGTACAAAATCTTTTAATAATATTTTAATAAAGGTTGTCGAATCTCAAAAAAATTTAATTGTATTTACTCTAAATTTTAATTTCAATGAACTCAAAATTTTAAGGCAACCAGGTAACTTTTTTTATAAATAAATTTTTATAGTGCATTGTTCAAAACTCTTACCTTACCTGATTTACAATGGTAAGCAGTGGCGTAGCACCAAATTTTGGGCCCTGGGTACAAACCATCTTGCTGGGCCCCCGTACCATGTATGTGTATGTATAGAAAACGGACTTCCCTGCCTCGGGCCCTGGTTACTCAGTACCCTTTATCCCCCCAGTCCCACGCCCCTGATGGTAAGCTTGTAATAATGTGTCATAATTTGCATTATTTCGTGACGTCTGTAAACATAAAGGAGTCCGGGCTAGTAGGATATATTGCAGCTAGAATTAAACTTGTCATTTTGATGGCGGCCTGTAATCCAAAAACTTCAAAACGACAATCATTGTTGGCAACTGGTGTGCTTCCCACTGTCTACCATTGGTGGGCCAAACAAATAGCCCCACCAAAACTCACTCTATTGGTTGGACAGGATGCTCAAACAAACAGTAATATTTAAATATCACCACAGAGCCACATTGTTTACACTTCGCATGAAAACCAACCAGCTTATGTACTTATATTTGTCTCTAAATATTAAACTAGGATAGGGGAAAATATTTTACAATTGCAAAAAAATCGCACACTGTAGCATCTTTAAAGCATTGATATTAAAAAAATGCTCATTTGTGTAAAGTGCATACTTCAGCTCCCATTATTCAAATAATTTAAAAGCATTTGTATGCAGACGTGCTTCCCTGCGCTGATAAAAGAGAGAGCTTATCCCACTATAAACCATTCTTTAGCGTCAGTGTTCTACAAAGAGTTAAGTAGTTCTGTCCTGCTCTGAACTTTGGTCTGTGCATTAGCTTCGTTATATTATGAGGCTCAGCTCTTTCATAGTATTGGAAATCTGATACATTTATATATCTGATACGTTTCCATAAAATTCTATGCTTGCATCTTAAACTGAAAAAGTGGAGGACTTTTAGGAGGACTAAATGCACATGACATTATCTTGTCAGGAAGAGGTGTGACGAGAAGCTCTCAGTGGAGTGTAAATAGATGGTTAATTAGATGATTCACAGGATAGTCATTCTGGTTTAGAGAGAAATGATTCGATAATTTACATACTGTAAGGAAATTGAGACATGAGGAGATTTTTAGCACACTTTTAGCCTTGACCACAAACCTTGACAGACTGATGCAATTTGAGGTTAGAAATCATACAGTAAGTTATTTCATGAGGCCTTGAAAAAGATAACAATAATATCCATTCCCAGCCCTCTCTTTTTTCAGATTGGATTGTGACTGTAAAAACACTGATAGCGTTTTATTTTTTTAAGGTCATACCACCTTTGCTTCTGCTCCAGGTTTTTTCCTATTCAAAACAGTGCCTGTGTTTTTGTTTCAGTTTTCTTTCTCATAAACCCGTGTGTGTACACAACACCTGGACTCCAGTGTGAAATCAAACACACTTCATTGTTCAATTTTATCGAGTCTAAATGAAAAAAAATCTAACCGTTTAAAGCAACAAACAATATACAGGACCCGTTCCACTCTAATCTTTTTGTGTTAACTCGGTGCGATTCAATTTTCCAGAAACGGAATGTGTCTGTCCATGATGAGCACAAGAATACACAATAAACATATCAGAAGAAACATCCATAAGATATAGTTTACTGTAGTGGGTTACTCTGCACCTCTCATGGCATACAAATATAAAACATAAGAGACTGAAAAAACAGTATTGTCCGATAATTATCTACAAGCAGTCCCAACATGAGACCCAAGCATACAGTAATTGGAGTGCTCAATGTGAGGCCCTGAATAAAAATTTAGCTAATTTACTTCTACAGGTCAATTAGAACGACCCATTGGGTAAGTCTTTCATATACCCGTGCTCTCCAGCTGAGACTACAGAACTGCTGATGGTGAGGCATTTTTGATGCCACTCAGTAGGGGCAAGTAGTCAGCATCTAAATCCCCCTCGGTTTTCAATTAACACCGCTCAGACGTGGCCGCTTGTAAAGAGAGATCAAAAAGCCCTTGCTAGCCCCTGGCAGCCTGGAATGTAAGTAATGCTAAGGTCCTTCATTCTGCAGAGTTTAATGCATTCAAAATAAAAAACAGGTCAATGATAGTGTTGGCGGGAATCAAACCCCACATATTTCTGGTCCTTATCACTCGGGAGGCTTCAAATGTCTGATGGGGGGTTATGTCAGGAGTAAAAGGCTGGTACATCCCTATAGGAATATCGACATCATTTTGCAGACAGTGTTTTTCAGTCTATGGAAGCCTCATAAAAACAATTATGCTTTAGTCAATCATGATACGTTGTCATAATTTTTAGCTTAAAAAATGTAATATGGCATAAAATGTCTAAACTATGAGATACTCATTATTATGAGATAAAAAAGTCAAAATTACAACATACCGGCATATTTGTGAGATAAAAAGTCAAAATTATGAAATACTAAGTGGAGTTTGAGATAAAAAAGTAAACATGAGCAGCTGATTTTTTATTTATGCAGTGTTTTATCTCGTAACTTTTTATATTATCATTTTAACTCATAATTATAAGTTAGTGTCTCCTCATTTATAATTTTGCCTTTTATGTCATATTTTAGACTTTTATTTTTACTTAGTATGTGATAACTGAATGTGTATGTCATTAATGTGCTATCTTACAAATATGATGTAATTTTGGCTTAGTATCTCATAGTTTAGACTTTTCATGCCGTAGTTTCGTCAAATTAGTATGTAATAAATGTGACTTTTATATCATAATTTTGTCTTTTATTTCACAAATATGACAGTATGTCGTATTTTCAACTTTATAATTTGTGTCATAATGACATTTTCATAATGTAATTCATAATTTTGTCTTTTTATGTGAATTATTATTTACCAAAGCTTGATTTCTTTTTTTGTTATGTGGCTGAAGTGGACCTCTTCAGAGGTTGCTTTGTGCATATTTTCTTATTCACTGAATTCTTTCTTTTCTCTTTTAAAGCTGCACTGCTAGTCACATGCCACCTGCAGTAGTGTTTTTCTTCTAGGCCAGCAGAGAATGTTTTTCACTGTGTACAACTCTGGCAAGTGCCTCACATTTTTGAGTCGATAAAATACTCCGTTCACATTCAAGATTCCTGAAAATCATGTGCTCCATTGTATTTTACAGCTGTATGTAGATTTGGTAGGTAAAAAAATCTGATATGTCCCAGATGGATATGATAGGGCAGTAAGGTTTTTACCAAAAGTGCCAAATCTAATAAATATTTAATTTGAAGAATTTCTGCAAAACATACTCACAACATATTTTGTCAATTATCTGTCCTGAGAGCGAGAGGAAAAGTCTGCTTCTATAACCAAATGTTGCTGTTATTCATTTGAGATGAAGAATGTGAGAATCATTAAAGGCCCTCGAAAGAAACATTCACAGGGATGAAATGTGAAGTATTCACAAGCTTCGACAAGAACATGTTTACTCCATCTGGCCTCACCCACTCGTGTTTACCACATTTCAACCCTGCTATGTTTGTGAGATCTGCTTTACTAACACAGAGCCATTTGAGCGTACTCTCAGTTTAAGTCAGTCTCATCCGTCAGTATGATGATATACAGCTTTACTGCACTCAGTGATGGGAAGTCTGATTCATTTCTGTGAACCGGTTCAGGCTTTTTTACGTGATCAGGTCTGACATCCCAGCCTCGTGTGTATACTAAATCCCATTAAAGCTAGAACCATGATAAAACAGCCACCTTATTCTATCATAATCATAAGGGTGTTCATTGCATAAATATTGTGTTTCTGTCACATGCCTGTCCTGTCTTGTGTGCACTTGTGGGTTTTGTTATGTTGAGCATGTGCTCGTGTCCCTGTCAGTTCCCTCCCCCTTGTTATCTGATTATTGGTTAATTTGCCCCACCTGTTCTCCCTCATTATCTGCCTTGTTTGTTCCCTTTATAATCTCCTTGTGTTTGTCAGTCTGTGTTGGATCCTTGTGTAATGTCTGCGTCTTCCGTCCTCCCCGTGATTCTGTTGGTTTGTTTAAGTTTGTATTTATATTATTCTATTATGTGTTTTTCCCCCTCGTGGGTTGTTGTTTTGAGTTTATGTTTTATTTTATAATAAATGATCATTTTCTGCACTTGAGTCCTCGCACCCTTTTCCCTTGTTTGTGACGTGACAGAAGGATCCAACCATCTGAGGACTCAGCAGGACTTGTTTTTTTGTTGTTTGTTTTTCCCTTTTTTTTTCTCCCTCATGGAGTTTGGGAAGAGACTACGAGTGATGCGACACCTAAACTCGAAGTACATCCGGCAACAGGGGTCGGATGTACAAGAGTTTGCAGGACTGTTCCTCAAGGAGGTCGAACATTTTGGGCTCAACGAGGCAGAGTGGAAGGAGACTTTTAACCTCTGCCTCGACATGCCCCTCTCTCCAGGGGTGATGGACAGGATGGGGAGTCTGGGGTTCTGGGAATTTGTCTACTGCCTGGGCCCCAGTCCTTCCATGGTGCGTGTTCCGGCGGATCGTGCTCCGGTGGTCCCTGTGCCGGTGGATCGTGTTCCGGTGGTCCCTGCTCCGGTGGTCCCGAAACGGAGGAGGAGGAGAAAGGCTCCCTCCGTACCTGCTCCGGTGGTCCCGATTCCAGGGGTCCCAGTACCGGTGGATCGGATTCCGGTGGTCTCTTTGCCGGCGGATCGTATTCCGGTGGTCCCTATGCTGGCGGATCGTATTCCGGTGGTTCCAGTACCGGCGGATCGTGCGCCGGTGGTCCCTGTGCCGGTGGATCATGTTCCGGTGGTCCCTGTGCCGGTGGATCGTGCTCCGGTGGTCCCTGTGCCGGTGGATCGTGCTCCGGTGGTCCCTGTGCCGGTGGATCGTGCTCCGGTGGTCCCTGTGCCGGTGGATCGTGTTCCGGTGGTCCCTGTGCCGGTGGATCGTGTTCCGGTGGTCCCTGTGCCGGTGGATCGTGTTCCGGTGGTCCCTGTGCCGGTGGATCGTGTTCCGGTGGTCCCTGTGCCGGTGAATCGTGTTCCGGTGGTCCCTGTGCCGGTGGATCGTGTTCCGGTGGTCCCGAGTCCGGAAACGGCCTGGAGGGCTGTGATGGGATGCTTTGTGGTGGCAGTCCTGCATGCGTGGAAGGAGCACAGGGCTTTATCCGAAGCCCCGGAGGCAGTTCCGGTGGTCCCAGTTCCGGTGGATCGTGTGCCGGTGGTCTCAGTTCCGGTGGATCGTGTTCCGGTGGTCCCTGTGCCGGTGGATCGTGTTCCGGTGGTCCCAGTTCCGGCAGATCATGTTCCGGTGGTCCCAATGCCAGCAGATCGTATTCCGGTGGTCCCAGTGCCGGTGGATACTGCTGGACTGGAGAAGTTTCCCCAACGCCCTGCCTGCGCCGCTGAGGCGCCCTGCTCTCCCTGCGCCGCTGAGGCGCCCTGCTCTCCCTGCGCCCCTGAGGCGCCCAGCTCTCCCTGCGCCCCTGAGCAGTCCTGCTCTCCCTGCGCCGCTGAGGCGTCCTGCTCTCCGTGCGCCGCTGAGGCGTCCTGCTCTCCGTGCGCCGCTGAGGCGTCCTGCTCTCCGTGCGCCGCTGAGGCGTCCTGCTCTCCGTGCGCCGCTGAGGCGTCCTGCTCTCCGTGCGCCGCTGAGGCGTCCTGCTCTCCGTGCGCCGCTGAGGCGTCCTGCTCTCCGTGCGCCGCTGAGGCGTCCTGCTCTCCGTGCGCCGCTGAGGCGTCCTGCTCTCCGTGCGCCGCTGAGGCGTCCTGCTCTCACCGCGCCGCTGAGGCGTCCTGCTCTCACCGCGCCGCTGAGGCGTCCTGCTCTCACCGCGCCGCTGAGGCGTCCTGCTCTCACCGCGCCGCTGAGGCGTCCTGCTCTCACCGCGCCGCTGAGGCGTCCTGCTCTCACCGCGCCGCTGAGGCGTCCTGCTCTCACCGCGCCGCTGAGGCGTCCTGCTCTCACCGCGCCGCTGAGGCGTCCTGCTCTCACCGCGCCGCTGAGGCGTCCTGCTCTCACCGCGCCGCTGAGGCGTCCTGCTCTCACCGCGCCGCTGAGGCGTCCTGCTCTCACCGCGCCGCTGAGGCGTCCTGCTCTCACCGCGCCGCTAAAGCGTGCTGCTCTCACCGCGCCTCCCTGGCGCCCCCTGCACTCACCGCGCCTCCCTGGCGCCCTGCTCTCACCGCGCCTCCCTGGCGCCCTGCTCTACCCGCACTGCCCTGGCTGCCTGAACTCTATGGGCCGCCCCGGCCGCTTGAACTTGGTGGGCCTCCCTGGCCATTCGAACTTTGTGGGCCACCATGGCCTCCTGAACTTTTTGTTTTCCTCGTTCCTCCCTTGTTTACCCCTCCCTTGTCTGTACCTTCTTTGTCTGTCCCTCCCGTGCCCCCCTGGTCTGTCCCTCCCGTGCCCCCCTGGTCTGTCCCTCCCGTGCCCCCCTGGTCTGTCCCTCCCGTCCCTCCCTGGTCTGTCCCTCCCGTCCCGCCCGGGTCTGTCCCTCCCGTCCCTAGTGGAGCGTCTGGTAGCCGCTCCTTAAGGAGGGGGTAATGTCACATGCCTGTCCTGTCTTGTGTGCACTTGTGGGTTTTGTTATGTTGAGCATGTGCTCGTGTCCCTGTCAGTTCCCTCCCCCTTGTTATCTGATTATTGGTTAATTTGCCCCACCTGTTCTCCCTCATTATCTGCCTTGTTTGTTCCCTTTATAATCTCCTTGTGTTTGTCAGTCTGTGTTGGATCCTTGTGTAATGTCTGCGTCTTCCGTCCTCCCCGTGATTCTGTTGGTTTGTTTAAGTTTGTATTTATATTATTCTATTATGTGTTTTTTCCCCCTCGTGGGTTGTTGTTTTGAGTTTATGTTTTATTTTCTAATAAATGATCATTTTCTGCACTTGAGTCCTCGCACCCTTTTCCCTTGTTTGTGACGTGACAGTTTCCTGCTCAAGATTGAGGAATGGTCTTGGATACATTCATTTTGTCTACTTTCATGAGTAAATCCTTAAAACCTTGCATACCGAATGTGCTATGAAGCCGTCCATTTGTAAATAGTTTTTCTTAGCAAATAAAAATTGCTTTTTGCTGAATGGAAGTGCAGAGGTTTTTCAAATGAATTTAAGCTATACTTTGCACTATTGTTTGGGGATGCAGTGGGATAAGTATAGGTGCTCGGGGACGGTCTTGTCTGCAGACACGTCCCATTGTGATTCTGGGTGGAGAGGTCAGAGGCAGGCCAGGGCAGGTCTTCTATTTTTACAGCCAGGAGAATGTCAGAACCCTGTTAGCACTTGGGTGGCCAGACTGAATAACCACGAGAGCACATGAACTAATAATCTGTTTGCTAGAATCCAAATATGGACTGTTTATTGAAGTCATATATGAATAAAAGGCTAAAGTCAACCTGTTCACCATATAAAGCAATCATGTCTCTTCAGCAAAACTTGGACTAAACCGCTTGATTCACAAGGATTCGTTTTACGATCACTTTCTGAAGTTTTTGAAGCGTCAAAGTGGTAGTTGCGTAGCTGTCAATGGAGGGACAGAAAGCTGTTACATTTCATTAAAAATATCTTCATTTGTGTTCTGAAGATGAAAATGGGTTATGGTGTAATTGAGTAAATAATGACAGAATTTTCACTTTAGGGTTCATTTTATATGTAATTTAAGAATAACTTATATTGTGTTTGAAATTTGGTAATACTCCTAAATGTACTGACAAGGATTTATGATTTTAAAAAAGACTTTAATATAATTTCTATTGAAACTTGAATGTCATAGATTTAAATATATTTGTAATGATGAACATTTGTAATAATGAAATTGCAATTTAGTTTAAATGTAACAAAATTATAATCGAGTACTCTACATGTGCTTTAGTGTAAAATATTAAAGTGTAGTTTAAAACTTGACAAAATATTTTTAAAACAATTACTTAATATGTACTAAACATTGAAAAGGGTGCATTTTTTAAAAGTGTACTTAAGTGTTTTAAGAATTAAATTTTAAGTGGCCTTTTATTTCATCAATATTATATTATCTGCAAATATAGCTTTTTAAAATATACTTTTAAGATTTGAAGTACAATTAAGTGCACTTCTTTTTCACAAGGGACAACACTTTATAAAGCTTAGCGACACTCTGCAACCCCCCAAAAACTCCTAGAGTCATTGAGGCAAATTCGCGATTAAGAAAGGTTTAATCCGTTGATCTTCTTTTTTTCTGCTGGAATTGCTCCTTGCTGAAGGAGGTGAAAGAGGGCAAATGTCAGGTTTGATGAGGTGTGAAATACAGCCCTACACCTTTTCTCCCTTCTTCCTAATCTAAAGCCAGCAGACCTTTAGTGCCTCGCACCTCTCTGTCTCTCTCATCACAATGCCAGAACATTTTCCCTGTGCTCCACCAAGGCAATGATTTTGACCCTAAGGAGTCGTTCCAGAAGCACATTATCAGTGTGAACTGAAAGGGCCAGTCTCTCATTATCTAACAGCATTAGGATAAGGGAAGAATGTGCGGGAGCAGTAACATCAGTCAAGCCTTCAGGCAAACTCACCCCACTCTTCTCCCCCTCTTTTTTTGAGAGTAAGATTTGTTTTTCTACTTTCTACAGTTTTCCACTTATGAAAACAATCAAGGCATAATTTAAGAGTCTGAATGCCAATACAAAATGGTGCCATCTCTCGTCTTGCCCATTCAGGACAGCTTCATATCCGTATTACCTGACAGTCATGTGTGTCTGTGATTTCACACACTGGCTGATCCTACGCACAAAGAATTTGACTCTGCAGCTGTGCCTGTTTGCAGTTATGAGTCATGTATAATATAACTCAAGTAGAGCAGAAGAGCCCCTCTCAAGAATCTGTCACCACTAAAGCATTCACATCTGATATCACTCTGTTTCTTATGTTGGTCTTGGTAGAGATTGAAACACCTGTGTGACACTCTCCTCCCATTAACTTCCTTCATGGTAACATACACACTGATCATCTAAACGGCTTATTGAACTAATTTAGTCTGTATGAGTGACAATCACATTGACATCTGCTTTACAGGGTTCCACTTCCAATCAAAAAGGTCTATAGACACTTTTTTATTATTACTTTTTTAAGTTCCACAAAACTCTTTGTACTGATGCTTTATGGATCCAGTAACCAATATACAAATTAAGTGTCTATAATATAAGATAGATAGATAGATAGATAGATAGATAGATAGATAGATAGATAGATAGATAGATAGATAGATAGATAGATAGATAGATAGATAGATAGATAGATAGATAGATAGATAGATAGATAGATAGATAGATAAAGCAGTTGAGTTAAAGCTATATAAAAACATATGTTGTCATAAATTATTGATCATATATTTTTATAGTGTAGATAGAAACAGTCAAGTTATTTAATTTCTGTGCTAAAAAGTTCATATTTAAATTTTTATATAACTGATATTTTAAGTTTTGCCATATGTTCATAAACTGTTTTAACACTCTATGATGAGTAGAAAGGCATCTGAAATAAGAACCCTAGATTGAACAATCACAGTCGCATAAGGTAAAGTCTAGACAAAATGCTTCTGTGGTTTACACTCAAACTAAACAAATGGCTTGTAAGTTGTTTCTCATTAAACTGATGCTTGATTTGAATTTCTTACTAATTAAACACAACTCTGCCCTTCTGCCTCATGTTTTTCTTGTTAACACCAAAGCAACACTTACAACTGTAGTTAAAAACAACGTTGTATATGTAATAAAGTTTGTGGCTAAAGCTTGTGGGTTTTCTATGAGCTCAGCTTTCAGAGCTAACTTTATTGAAATGACATCAGCCCAAGAACTCATCTGATGATAGTTCAATGAATGTTTTTTTTTTAAATCATAACCCTAACCATGTTCAACCAAGCAGATAACGCCTAAGAGTTCAAATTACAGGTTTCTAAATATCCTCCAACACCTCAGCCAGACAAATTACTACCTGTGCTACAAATCCAGGTGTTGCATGGAGCCGACTAGATGAAGCAATGACTTCATGTTCAAAGGTCGCGTATTGAGTCAAACAACTTACCTTTTCTCCAAGGGGCAAGGATGGCAAACGACTTCTGCCAGCTGAACACCATGCTTGGTTTCCTTTTCTTAAGACTCATTGTTGATGTGCAAAACTTCAGTATAGCCTCCTTCTTCAAACTTCTTCAAGCACACCTCATACCTCAATGCTGATGGATCTTCCTTCTCCTTAACTGAGTGCTCAGATTCTTCAAATGTTCCGGAAATCTGTGCTGATTGGGTTATATCCAGTTTTGAGCATACTGCCGGAGTAGTTTCATACACAAGTGTATGTGAGAGAAGTAGGCTGGTTGTGAAGGAGTGTGTGTGTTGTCCTCTCACTGAGGAGAATGAGCAGACTGCCTACAGCAGGACCATCAGCAGCTGGAGGAGGGGGGACGGACTGCCAGATGGAGGGAGGGGAACAACTCTGGAGAAACCTTTGTGTGTGTGAGAGAGAGAGGGGAGAGATAGTGGGAGAAGTTGGAAAATGTACAATCATATACCAATGAATACGAATTCTTAGAAGACATTACTTGAGGAATCCACCTCATTAAAGCTAGCTGTTATTGTACAAACTTGAGGTTGAGGTCACTCTAGATCCACTAAACTCAGCCCAATCCTTCAGCCTTTTCTGTCTTATGTCTTTGTAATTATTGGACATAATCTAAAAGCTCCTGACTCTTACTACAGCTTTACATCCACAAAGCTTTGCACAGAATTTCAGACTAACTTTTTTCTACATTTATTTTGCCTTATTTTCTTGTGTTTTTTCAGGTCACATAGGACCCAAAAAAGACGTGTTAAATTGTATTTGCATTTGTGGTGTACTTTAAATCCTATCGGTTTTAAATTTCCTCAGCGTTGCAGATAATATAATATTAATGTGTATAACTCATTAATAACAGTTAAAGCTGCAGTGCGTAACTTTTTGCTAATAAACAGAACTGCATGCGTCCTGCGGAAGAACATTGTAGCCGGAGCTACTTCTCTCTGTTTATGTCTATGGTGAGTCACACAAAGACTGTGCTCCTCCACAGCGGTTCCGACCAGTCTATCAAAATTTACCTTTGATCACCAAAATTACATATTTAAAAAAATGTCCTCTGAAAAAAATAGCTTGAATCAAACTCTACACCCTTGCTTCATTTAGTATACGTGGATCTATGAATATGCAAATTAGCCCCACCTCACATGAGCTCAGAGCCCCACTCGCTCAACTTTTACTCACTGTAGTAAACGCTTCACAAAAGTAACGCTCTTTACAACATCAGACACATAACGTTAATTAATATGATTAGCCTTTTGCTAGACTACATTATCAAACATCTCAGTCTTCTCAAAATCAGTATCCTTAAATGCTTTGAACATCATAGAACGTCAGTGGAGAAAGGCATATAGTTCATCATAACATCATAATGTACATCAAATACATAATTCACCAGCTATAATGTTAAATGTACCTGATTTTTTTATATGAACACAAAAATATACCATATTAACATAGCTTCTTTTGAGACTCCCCTGCTTCAGAGCAGTAATTGTTAGTGATATGCTAAAGCCCTCCCACACGTTGACATGATTGGATCCATGGTAGTTTGTGGCGTAAGAAACACCAGCGATTTCAAATGGTGTTTTTGAGACCAAAAATTGTGTTTTTGGTTCACTGTTTTTAGGAGAAAATACTCAGCAATGGTGTTGACTTGTCTGAAAGCATACTTAAAACACCAGCTATACATACAAACAACATCAACTTAATTTTCACCTCAGCAGGTCTTTAAAGTATATAAGTACCTTTTTTCAAAGTATGCTTAATTTAAAGGGTTACTTTAAAACTTCAGGGCTTTTTAAACCTATTTAAACTTTTAGAAAAGATTGTGTCAAGCCAACATTTTACCAAAAGAAAAGAAACATGAAACAAATGTCTTCTCACTAATATACAAACACATTCAGGCACATTAAAGTAGCTGAGATATGACTTTAATAATAATAATTAAAATGCTCATATTTCATTAATCAAAACTGAATTGTACAAATATGGCCATTTTTGGAATATGGAATTATGGAATTCAGATGCACCCACACACGACAATTTTCAGTCACAATGAAAGGCTTTCTCAGACGCTCCCTAGTTCAGACGTGGGAGGGCAAGTTAGAAAAGTAATGCAGCATTAAATGAAGCGGTCCATTGTTCTGTGAAAATAAACAAGACAGTATTTTGTCAGGGGTTTTTTTTGTAATGTTTATTACATCCTAATTATATCTTTAATGGCGGATAAGGTTTGTTTTTTGACACTGCTGCTGACATCCGAAGCCATTCTTGTTCTCAGTTGTTTTGGTAAGGCACAGGTGAGGACATTCGTTGGGTGACAGACACAGTCGAGTGGTTAGAGATCACCCTGGGCTAGAAGATGAAGCTAAGAATGGGTAATTACCTCAGACAGGCCTGGACAATGCTAAGGTCTCCAAAGGCAGTCTCATTGTAAAACCAAATGGAGAGCATGAAAGCTTCAGGTTCCCTGGATTTGTAATGCCTGTTGAATATGATTATATACTTGCCACTATTGCTTACATTAAACCTTTGTTTTGCAGTCAGAAAAAAATTTGTTTTTTACTGTAAAGATGTTTTTGTTCCCGACCCCACGCAAAGTTTCCAAAACAACTGTTACAACAAACCATAACTCTGAAAATGACTACAACTGTGAAGAGACTTTTATTATTTGAATGTTTAAGTACAAATACTCAGTTTCTGAATTGATATGAGGCCTAAAGTAACTTTTATAATAAGTAGACAAAAATGACTTGTATACAAGAACTACTTTTTACAGGATTTTCTCAAATACTACTACATTGTTTGGTATTATATTTTCATTAAAGGGGTCTTAAAATGCCCCTTTTTACAAGATGTTAAACAAGTATCTGGTGTCTTCGGAGTGTGCAAATTAAGTTTTATCTCAAAATACCCCACAGATTATTTTTTATAGCATGTTAAAATTGTCACTTTTTTATGGTGAGCAAAAATGTTTGTGTCCCGAATTTTTGTGTCACTTTAAATGCAAATGAGCTGCTGCTGTGACCCAAGGGGGTAATCTAGCACTTGGAAAGCGTTCCACCCATAGGGGCGGCCATTGCTAACCAAGCCATCACCTGCTGTTAGCATCCCATTGACTCCCATTCATTTTTGAGTCACTTTGACAGTGAATAACTTTACATCTGAGGCGTTTAAAGACTCCATTTGTCCATTGTTTATTTATAAAGAAACACGACAATGCATAAAAGGCTCCATTACCTTGTATCTTACACTATCGCCCTGTAGAAGCTGTTTTTGTAAAAAATAGGCTAACGATTGCGTCATTTATCGCACAGTTGAGAAATTACCGTATAGACAGGAGGAGACGCTCAGAAGCAATCTTTTACTGTCTATGAGGCAGTCGGGGGGACGTGGAGACATAAAGTCTGATAAAGTCAAGGGAGAAGAATGGGGAGAAGCCCATAGTGAGCCAAAAGCAACGGGAGAAAATATTTAATCAATGTGATTCAGATTTCACTTTCCACAACTACTAGAAGACCTACAACTGTCAGACAGGTTGGTTACGTCACATCTACGTCGTCCAGCTCAGTCTGAGCCTGCGCAGTACACTCAGCCATCAGGAAGTGAGCGCCCTCTAATTGACCTCATTTTCGGCTGTTGAAGTCTATGGGAACGCTCTGTCCATTTCTTTTACTATCTTTGCTCTGACCCCATTTCAAGAAGAGGGAGGAGCTTCAAGGGCTCATGTTAGCAGCTCCGATTACCTCATGCAGATACACAGTGAAAATGTCAGAAACTGTTCAGCCGTTTATGTTCAAACTGGAGTCTTGACAATGATGGAGAGCCTCAAGGAGAAGTGACAACATGTGGAATGCCACGCGGGGTTTCTGAATGGTTAGTTGATGAATCTATGTAGCTGATGTGGAGTTAATTATCTTCAAGTCATTGAGTAGCATATTCTGTCATGATAATCTATAAATCGCTCATGTGGGACCTGTTGTAAGATGCCCAGAGCCAGAGAATATCTGTTGCATGAAGATGAACATGAATAGTTTTGTTTATTTTCGGTTATAACTTATGTTGTCCTCTTGCTTCGTACTGTCCTGCAATAAATGTGAAAAGTCGGATGTGACAGCTTGAGCAGACTCCTAAATGTGCTCTACTACAACAACTTTTCCTCTTTTCAACATGGCCTTTGTTGCGTGTTCCCTGGGCAGGGTTTATGTAAATGTTACGTTTAGTGATGTCACTAACCCACAAATAAGCTCGCTGTAGTGCCTACCAGCCATTTGTTGTAGTCCTTAAAAAGAGATTTCTGTACTCCCTTTGCTTTGAACTTTGAGCATCGTAACTTTGCAGATGTTGTTCATGCTCAAACAGCAACATTACACACTAACTAAAGTTTAAAATGTCAAATCATAATCACCCACCCCTATAAAATTATTGTAATTTTACATGTCAAAATGTTAAAATAAATATATTCAATATATTACAAATAACGTAATACCATACACTTCGTCCTGGGTAGATTATAGTCCTGACTCCAAATTACATTAAAAAAAATTGTAGTTACATTACACATTTTAGGTAATATAATCTGACTACTTTTTGATTACTTTTAGATTACTTTTTGACCTTACTCATTTCTCACATTGAATTGAATAGGATAATATTGTACCATATTGACATAAAAATGCAAAGAAAGAAAAAAATATTTCCATTCTTTGCTATCAACAATTGCATTATGTCAGGGGTTTCCGAATGTATATAAGCAATATGTTTATATATATATATATAAATCTTAAACATGAAAAAGGAAGAGTTATGGATAACCAATAAATTAAGAATGATTTACTGCCATTGTGTGAATAATATGTAACCATGTAATCGATGAAAAAAATATCTGATGATTGTAAGTATTTTAAAACGTATTGTAATCTAACTACAAGTACTTCATTTTTGGAATCTGATTACGTAATCCAGATGTAATCACTACTTCCCAGCACTGCATACAATTCTACACACAGTTGCATGATGGGAACACATCTCTGAAAAATCTCATGTGAGATGCTCCCTGTTGACTGAGCACAAATACATCTGGTTGAGCCACACAAAGATAGGATGTATAATAATAAGGAAAAGACTGCCAAATGTCTGTTTACTTGGGAACCTACTATGGGATTTTTACAATGTCTTGTTGGTCTTGGATTCTGCAGAGATCTATCTCTCCAGATTTGAAGCTCTGTATTTCGTATTGTTATATAAGTCTGACTTTGAAAATCATTGTAGTGGAACATTTCATGCTGCTTTGGAGCTTCACGGGTGTGTGGCATAGCTTTGCCAAAGACTCACAAGGGGGTACAGAAGCACTCCTGTCATGAGAAACGACTCTGAGAGAGTGAAAATGAGAACTGGGGAAGAAAAAAAAGAGTGGAATGTTTTAACAGCTATCTTATATTACATCATCTATTTGAAGATTAAATATGCAGAGGAGTAGGATTTCCCTATGGAAACTGAAGTGTGAGCAGGTGGGTCCTTTCAAAGCCGAAAGGTCACAGTGATTTGGCAATATTAAGTTATGATTTCACAATTAACAATATTGAATTTCACTCAGAAGGTGGTCAGCTGTCTGAATCAGTCTTGTGTTGATATAATCTGAACTGTAACCAAAAGTGAGCAATATAGTCTCACATAAATAACATGTTCTTTGTTTCTGGTCATTTTCATACCTTTGTTTGATCAAGGGGTGAAAGTACGTTTAGAAGTTTGAGAGGTTAATCGTTTTCAGATTTGTGGCAGTGACGTATTGAATATTTTCTTTAGAGGTTGGTTTCGCTTCAGTGGTAATGTCACTAACAATTATTCACTGAT
Organism: Pseudorasbora parva; assembly: GCF_024679245.1. Classification (NCBI taxonomy): domain Eukaryota; kingdom Metazoa; phylum Chordata; class Actinopteri; order Cypriniformes; family Gobionidae; genus Pseudorasbora; species Pseudorasbora parva. The sequence continues at coordinate 8,901,702 of NC_090188.1, read as the reverse complement.
TCATAAACTATGAGTCTATAGCTAAACACCAAAAGACGATACATGATACAGGTGGGATTCTACATGGTTATATAGTATCAGCTATGATGCAGAACATATTCACCAAATATCCATGAAGGTTTTTGTTATGTAACAACTTTCTATAGCTTCTAGCTTATGGATGCTGAATCAATTGTCTTAATTAATTTAAGTTTGTGAAAAATTCATCTTTAATAGCTTTTATGATAAGACAAGTATTGTGCAACAGTGCCGACTCCCTTTTTTAGCATTGCTGGTTCCGGAAGTATTTTTCCATAAATTTTGCCCATAGGGATTTTTAAAAAGTCTTTGTTAAAGGGGGGGTGAAATGCTGTTTCATGCATACTGATCTTTTTACACTGTTAAAGACTTGGATTCCCATCCTAAACATAGACAAAGTTTCAAAAGTTAAGGTGGACGTTTGATGGGAGTATTTCTTTGTCAAAAATACTACTTCCGGTTAGTCATAAGTTTCGGCAAGTTTTTTGCGATCATGCGTCCCCTTTGACGTTAATGGGGGCGGAACTTGCTTGTATGGGCCGTACGGACAATTCTACCGGAAGAGCGTGAGAGAGAGAGAGAGAGCGAAAGTAACAGGCTACGCCCATCAAAGCGCTGGCTCGTAGGCTGCTGCACAGGTGATGTGCACAATTACAATGTCACCAAAAAAGTGCGTTTTTGGTTGCCAGACCAAGACAGTCCTGCACAGATTCCCCAAAAACCCCGCGCTTAGACAACAGTGGATGGAATTTGCTTTTCCGGATCAGCAACTGAGTTGCGCGAATGTTTATATCTGTTCGCTGCATTTCGGTGCCGACTGTTTCATAAACAAGGCCAAGCTCGACGCCGGATTTTCCGATCGCCTAATGCTGAAGGATGGAGCAGTCCCAACGATAAAGGTCCCAACGTTAGAACCACAGGCTGTGAGTAAGTCTGATTCAAATGTCTGTGTTTTTGCCTATGCTCATCAAGTAGCCCAAACATGATCACGTATAGTTACTATATATAGAAATTGATCAATGGAGCATGCGATGTGTAGTGCGTGTACATTTGTTTAGCTGGCCACTATATGTGTAACTTTATGTTTGTGTATTGTAAAAGCACTCCAAACAACAATACACAAAGAGTGGGGAAATATGTTGAACTAAATAAGCGCGCTTCTTCATTCAAATGCGCTACTATTCCGTGTCTTTCTATGTAAACACTAACTTAGCCTGCCGTGCAAAACCAGTCCGCTTACTGTCTACACAAACCACGCGTAAACACACACACACACACGTGCACAACTGCACTTCCCACATGTACACCTTCAAAGACAAAAATACGACGATATAATTCAAGTATAAATATGTAAATAACACAAGTCGCTAAGCATATTATATAGTTAGTGTATAACTTGTCCCACATAGAGACGTCCTGCTCTAGTCGTTTTTGCTGCTGCTCCTGTTCAACTGCAGCCTCTGGGTCTGATTCCGGATCATAGATGTATGGCTGTATCTGATTAAAAGCCATATTTTTATTTTGAATAAAGTTTTTCCCGCTGTTAGGGATGACACAGCTTTACGACGCACTCGACTCAACACAATAGCAGCGGCGCGCACACGTCATTATTTAGCTCCGCTCACACGATACGCCCCCACCCGCTCAGCTTTTTTCGGAAAGACTCGGAACAGCGCATCTTTCTTATATAATTATAAAAAAAATAAAGACTTTTCGGAGATATGCAGGATGCAGTGCTACTCTATAGGTACTCAAGATTGACATGACACTGACTGAAACTGAGTGTTTCACCCCCCCCTTTAAAGAGTTATAAGGCATGAACCAAGCCGATCCGCTATAAGGTGAATCAGAACTTTACAAACTTTGATTTTAAAGATTTTTTTGTTGTTGAAAATTGGACAAAGAGACAAGACTGTGTACTTAACAGGAAATAACTACAATCCCACGAAGCATTGCAAACAGTATAACTGAATTAAAATCAATGGAGAAATATAAAACTACTCATTTACAAATGTTGATTATATATATTTTGAGAGCGTAGGAAGAATGACTTGATTATGTAATTCGCAGTGCTTCGTGGGAGTGGGCGGAGCTAAAGAGCTATTTTGCAATCTGCATGTTGTTTTTGAATCTGATTGGTGTAATTTTCTGTACAGCATCATGGGAAATGTTAGAATTTCACTGTTAAACACGATTATTTAAACAAAAACGCTGAAATAATGCGGGCTGAGGGCTTTAGCAGAAGCTTATAGGCGCTCGACTGTTTTTCCTTTTCTGGGTAGCCCGGATGTTACCATGTGAATATTTAACTTGAATTTTTCGATCTGAATTTGAGCAGTCGAATTAGACTGATGTTTTCTTTGAAAAATATTAACTTGAAATTTGAGATCTGAATTTGAGCAATCAAATATGATCAACCTGAATCTATTTTATCTGAAATTCTGTGAGTTGATTTTTTTTTTTGTATCTGAATTTGTGAGTTCGAATCGAAATTCAGGTTTAGAGGTAAATTCGAATGGTTTCCAAAGTAAGATAATTTCAAAGGGGGGAATTCAGAGCAAATAAATTCAGATAAATGTTTTTCAAAATAAAATATTTTAAAGCTAAGTATTCAGTGGCTTTTAAATTTCAAAGATTTATGTCTCTTATTTGCTTCCATACCTTGCAGCTCACAGACGGTCTTTGAAGGTTTATAAGTTATTGTTCAGAATCAGTTTACCTAAAGAGAACCCAGTTGTTGCACTCTATACTGTTAAACATATTTTTTTAATTTTAGAATGACTTTTTTCCAGGATTTTCTCAAATAACACTATATTGTTTTGACCAAATTACATTGTGGTGTTGTCCTTGTTTGTCTTACAATGTTTGTTGGCTGACTCTAGTTAGGACTGTAGAATGTCATCTCAAATCTCCCTCCAAATCACATCTTACATCACCATGTGGGAACAACAAAGCAGTTTATTACTATATAAGACCGTCATTCTCCTGAGATTCTACCATCTCAGGGAGCAAAACAAGCAGAGATGTTTATAAATGACTTGAGAGCTGTATATCTTGGCATGTTTATTAAATATTACAGTCCAAGCAGATTCGGGGTAAGCAGAACCATATGGGCCTCCAATCTTTTGAGTTAATATTTTTGCTGATAGTAAGGGCATATCTGGTTCAGATGTCCACATTTTTATCCTGTTTGACACACTTCCATTTTTCTATCCTTATATCAGATGGTTTTCATGGTCCCGTTTCAGGTGTTCTCTGTTTTGATGAAAACCAGAGATATGTTCCACAGCAACATTCATACAGCCTTTAGTCACCAAACACCTTTACTGTGTTTGATATTCTGTCACATGATTTTAAATCAAAGTTTCTTTGATGAGGTCCGACAGAACAGTGTTTTTTCCAGATGAAGCCGGACAGACCCCCCGTCACAGCCCAAACACCATTTTCCCAAAACTCCCCAAACATTTACCCTAATCTCATTTCCTCAAATCAAGGACCATGCAACAAAGGCATCAAATGAAAAGCGGGCATCAGTTGAAAGTTGATTTTTCCTACTTCTGGTGACATGTCCTTCAGCGCATTGCCAGAGAGGATGTATTTTTCTTCTTTGGAGATTTGTTTACCAGATTTGGGGGTTTCCTTTTTATTATTTTGTGGGAAGGCATCATTTTACACGTGTTTATCAACTACTTAGATCAGTCTAATTTTAGAGTAAGTGCTTGACATTAAAGAGAAGAGGATGTTGCCTAAACCAAGAATAACCAAATTAGTGGTAATTTACTTCCAGAAAACTGGCCACTTTGGATGATCGTGAATATAGTTGTTTTGATGTTTTTCTCCTTTAGAAAAACATGAGCTATCAGCATTTCTGCCATCCCTAAATCTGACATGATTACATTTGGCTTTTCTTCCATTACAGAGGTGTTGACTTTACTTCAGGCCAGTGTTTACATGAATATTACAGGAATTGGGTCAGATAGGGCTGGGGCTTCACACACTTTGTTAGATATCAGTGACCTTAGTTATTAGATTATTCTTTGTTATCTTACACTGAGCACTTTAAATAAACGTGTCTGTGTGCCTTTCTGGTGGTGTTTAAAATGGATAATAAAACCTTACCATTATGACCGTCGTGAAATTCTGCATTCCAGGGTGCATCGCTGGAAAAACAAAAAAACAATCTCTCCCCAAACTAAGAAGTCTCATGTGAAAATGCTGAAAATATGTCATAAATAACTGTGGCATGCTTAATTCTATCAGACATTAGCTGTATTCATTTTGTTAAAGTGATAGTTCACCAAAAAATGAATATTTAAAACTTTACACACAATCATGTCATACCAAACCTGTATTCTTTGGTGCACATAAAATAAGTTGTTAAAGGGGTAGCACTGGAAAGATGAATCTGTATTTAAATTGAGTCATTAATGTAGTATAAATGTGAAAGTATTTTTTAATTTGGTGCTTTCTAGACTGAGAAAAGACAGAAAATGTATTTTTGTCTCAAGGGAATGAAAGACTACAATTCTTAGAATGCTTCGCTGCCCTGTGAGGCCATTCCCAAAGCCACCGCTACTGGATTACAGTGACTGAGTTTGAGAACAGACACTAAAATTAAAAACTGAACATGTCTGTTCAATATAATGCTCGAGTCGCCACGTGAGTCTCACAGCACAATGCTGCTGGAGTCAGATTACATTTAACGTCATAAATGAGCTGATGAGCTCTTATGATGAGAGCTGTGGTAATGGCGACCACACTCGCGGCATACATTCACAACAGTCTGGCGTGTTTCAGTTCATGCCTTTGGAAGCTTAACTTTCATATAAATTAATTTGAGAAGTTAAAACACTTACATTGCTTAGCATCCGTTTCAATGAATGCCTGAGCCGAGCTGAGCTGTGAGTGCGACCCCATCCCCCATGTGCGAGTTGAAAACATGAGGAAATAGCTCCCTCTGCTGGCTGTAGTCTTTAGCGTCTGGCCAAACATTTTACTGATGACGCAAATCAAAGATATTTGAGTCACCGGAGTAATTTTTCCAGAAATAAAATGCATAAATCTCTTGTCTCGGGGGATATGAGGGGGAAAAGCACAATCATTTGAATATACTCCAGGGTTTCTACTGATACAAAGCCATATGCTAATCGCTAAAGTAACCCTTTAAGCAGAATGTCCAAGCTGCTCTTTTCCATTCAGACAGTTTAATGTGGCTCTCGACCTTTTATTTTCAGTTTATGGGTAAACTGGTTTAAATATGTTTCAGATATTAACTCTTTCCCTGACAGAATTTTCCAGCATTCCATAACCGCCTTTCCACCGTTGGCCCAAATGGTTCCAGTTATATTTCCACTTGAGCTTAGTTACAAAGTACAATTACAAACTGCTCTCGGCAGTGAATTCTCCTGAATTCTCACCATGCTGGTAGAATGCATGTAGTGATGTGGTCGCTATTTACATCTCATACGGTCTGTAAACTTTTACATTGCCAAGGCAAAAACTGACACATTTGTATTATCCCAAAGAGCTCTGTTATCAGCCAAAAAGTGTAAAATCAAAACATATTGTTTTCCATTTTATGGTATATGGTAGGGGGCCGCTAATACACATTTTCTGAAATAGTACAAAATCTCCTGATCAAAACACATGCGAAGAAGCAGAAACAAGTGATAGAAGCATTGCTTACACATTGCTAAAATTACGCGATCATCAAACATTAAAAGCACAATGTAAGATTTTTGGATTAATATATCCAAAAACCACTATAGAACAATGTTATATATTTTGTTGACTTGTGTACTTAAATTATTCAAAATGTTGCCAAGAACACTGTAAAAAATCCAACTTATGTTTTTTATGACAAATTCAGCTTTTAAACTATTTAACACGACAAAAGTTGAGAACTCAAACAAAATGCCCTAAGTTGAGAAAACTCAAAAATGTTCTGCAGGTGGTTGCCTTAAACTTTTTTTTTACAGTGAATATTTAAATCAATGACATCATACCCGTGTTTCACACTTGATTTCTGGTTTAATTTTGTAGAAACCCTGGATGTTCAAAGATGTCAAACTGTTTGGACATATCTATTGACAGAAAAGAAAATAAGGTAAGGCCAGCTGTTTTCCCAATCTCCCATTCATAAAACAGAGTGAGTAGAAAATAAAAATATCTCTGAAAATCTCCCTGCTGTCTATGCACATTTCAAATGAGATCACTGGATACACCTGCGTGATGTTTTCCTCAAGCATCAACACATGTCTTCGCCATATCGTCATTTGATCTCCTAAACAGTGAATAAACCTATATTTATCTTGAATGAGAGGACAATAAAGCCGGCCTTTGAGCAGGATGATTTATGATGAGTACAGGAAACCTTGAAGTGTTGGTGACAAAGACTCAGACAAGTTCACTCATGTGAACTCCCTGAGTGTTGCCACAAAATCAAGAACAATGAGGACAACGGTGGCGCTACGCTCTAGTAGAAAAACCAAACATGGCCAACACCATACATACCACAATACATGCAACAAGAAAAAGGCAGTTAGATGTCTTTGATACAGACTTTCATCAGGAAAGTCCCTTAAGTATAGCAAATCAGTGAAGAAGTGTGCTTAATTGTATTGAATTGTACTTGTAGTGTACTTCAAATCCTAAAGTATATTAAAAAGGTATTCAATTTGTCACACTTTGAAAAGTGCGCTTTGTTCTAATTTCAAATGAAAAGTCTTTGTTTTAATAATCTTTTGTTGTGCTTCAAAAAAGTATACTTATTTTGATGTGTCGACTAACTAACATACTAAAGCACATGTAAAGTACTTGATTATAATTTTGATATTACATTCAAAGTTAATATATTTTTAAATGTACTAAATTACTAACTAAACTGAACTAAACGTCATCATTTCAAATGTGTAATTACAAATATATTACAGAACACAAGTTTCAATGAGATGTTACATTATACCATAAATGCTTGTTACACTTGCCAGTATACTTTAAACAAGTGTACTTCTTTTTCACATTACAGGGCATAAATACAAATAGAAGGTTATAAGCTATAGTCTATCAATGTGAGATGAGTTAAGTAAAGTGACACACTTTAAAGTTTAAAATAACAGACAGAGAGCTGCAATGAAGGAAATGGGTTAATATGTCGTTTCCATATGTTTACAGGCAGCCAGCTGTCCATGATAACCTTCCTGATAACCCGGATGTATCCCCCACTACTCCAACTTAACACGCCCTGCACATGAATGACCACCACATTTCAACTGATACATATTATTATCCTGCAAGAATTCATCTGAAAGTCTCCACTTACACTCCATTGTGTGGATATCGCCCCTCCCACATATTTCAGTCAATCATTTGCTAAGGTGATATTACCCTGTGTTGACCTCACTGTCAGGTTCTTTGTGTTACACCAAAATATGTAAATCATGTAGTGTTTGGTCAGTGCAAATAGCAATGACTATTGAATGTTTCACTTAGTTATTGAATGTAAGGTTTTATATATGTCTGTGTGGTTGTGTCAATATGAAAAAAGAAAGGAAAAAAAGATAGCTCACTAAAAACTTTATTGATTTATACTGTACCCTATGGAGCCCCACACGTGATATGTTGTGGCCACAAATGAACAATTCGTTGTGGAAATGAATTGTTAATTTACAACTTACTATTACATCAGCACTTGTTACTAATTTGTTCCGTCGAATAACGTATATAATATTGTAACAAATTAATACGTTTGTGAGTTATAACTTATAAGCAATGAAGCAGACGTGACAGGAGTAGCGAACTTCATCCATCTTGTTTACTCGTTCACTTCCGTTCTCACACACATCATCACATCACTTCAGGTATAACCTCAACAGTTCTGACTTCCTCCACAAAACAATTCACTCATGAACATAAAGTCGTAGGAATGATTTGCCACAATTCACTAAGGGTACATTTACACAACAATGATGTACTAAAAACGCTGTATTCTGCTGCCATGTCACTTTGTAAAGAAACACTATATGGCACCTATAGACTGGAGACATTATACACATGTGTAACGGAGGCCATCTAGATGCAGTGTGAGTAAACCTCACTCCTCTGATCTCGAGAGATGCTCTAGCGACTGACACTAGAGGTTGCTGCCTTTAGCCTGCTTGTTAGCGCCCGACTCATGCCGGTGGACCCGAGTTCAAGTCCCGCTTGGAGCAGAGGTCAGAACAGGAGGGGTTACGCATGCATACAGCGTCACCGTTTTCACAAATTCACATTTTTGTAGTTTACAGGTACGATGATAACAGTATTGTTTTTAAAAACTGGCACTTTGAAACACGTTTTTAAAAGTTTGCGCTTTCAGACCCGCAAAACGCTGTTCTCGAGAAAATTAATGGACAAAATGCAAAAAAAATATAATATATGTTTTTAGTTAAACAGTTTTGTATAAATGGCTCCTAAAACGAGAGAATGAATTGTTAATCACAAAAAAAAAAAAAAAAAATTATCCGAATGTCATGATTCTGCCACATTTTACTCTTAAAGATGCTTTTTTTTTGGAGTGATTAATCCATATTGTTGAATGTAACATTCATCTTAGCAGGTTTAGTCTAAAAAAAATTTTTTTGTATGCAATATTAGATGCATACATTTTTTTTTTCCTCACTTTATTTATAGGTTTCTCCACATATTACAAAATATTCCAGAACACAGTTGTACAATTGAACGTGTAGAAAAATAAAAAAAGGGTAAGATCAGAAGATGGGTAGGGAGCCAGGGCACACTCAATATAAAGGGAACAATTATTGACCCCAAATAGGAACATAGCCTACAGCCATACCCAACAAAGTACTAAATATAACTGTAATATAAACAATAAACACGACCCCCCCCCAAATAAATAAATAATAATAATAAAATAAAAAATTATTAATTAAATTAAATAAATTAGATGCATACATTTTACAGATGTTTCATTAACACTTTACAGTATGGTTTAATTTGTAACTACATCAGTTAACATAAACTAACGGTGAACAATATTTTCATTTTAACATTTACTTAAAGCTGCAGTCCATACATTTTTGCACTCTAGTGGTTAATAAACAGAACTGCATGCATCTTGCGGAAGAACATTGCAGCCAGAGCTACTTCTCTCTGTTTATGTCTATGGCGGATCACGCAGGGACTGTGCTCCTCCGCAGCGGTACCTACCAGTCTGGCCTGAAATAGTCCCAATATAAACACTTACTATAAGTGTACCGTAATGATTCAGGGTAAGACAAAAACACGGTTTGGAAAATGGATTCATGTTGTTCATTCTCATTATATAATTTTTGTAAATCTTGAACACAAAAAAAGTTACGGACAGCAGCTTTAAACATTTTTCAAATTTAAAGTTGTTTATTAACGAACATTAACAAAGATTAGTAGATAAATGGTGTAAAAATATATCGCTTGCTAATTCATGTTTGCATTAACTAATGTTAACAAATGAGACCTTATTGAAAATATCTTCTTAAAAAAAGAGGGACATGTCTATACTGGAAAAAAAAATTAAATAATGTCTCCAATTGAAAATTTTCTAGTGACTGATCACATCCATTTTTTTCATTTGGCCAAATTGAATTTCTGTGAATCAATGCAATTTAATTCACAGAAATTAAATTTGGCCAACTAAAAAATGTATATGATCAGTCACTAGAAAATGTTCAATCGGAGACCGGAATTGTTTTTACAGTGTAGATATAATTTTTTTGTGGTAATCAACTTAATGCCACATATGCTGTCACTTGAATTCAACTTGTATTAAACACAGAATATTTCTGTAATATAGACTGTGACACGTAGAGGAATGTAAATTGATCAAAAGCCCCTGGCCTATTGTCTTTTTTTTACAATGACCTGAATGGATGAAAACCTTCAGACACATTCTTTCCTATCACTGGATGTCAGGCTATTGGATTTCAAGCATAATTTGGTCAGGTTTGGCCTCAGGCTCCTGTGGGATCTGCAACGGTTCATTCTTCAAGATGGAAGAAAGGAAGGAAGGCCGAAGAATCTCTGAGCAGACACATGACGCAGAGCACAGCACACACTCTCCCAGAGGAAAGATAAGACTGCTCTGGGACAGTGCGCAAGAGGGAGTCCTGTCCTTTGACGAAAAGCTGTTTTGTAAATGGATCTGCTCTTATCAAGCGTGAAGAATTTCAGAGCCACCTTTGTTTCACTGCTGTTGGCTTATGCTCAGAGTGTGCACTCAAAATCAAATTAAAACCAATAAAGCATGAGTTGACATGTTTTTCAGCAAAGCTCAATTATGTTCATTGATCATGCATTACTAAGACTGCAGAAAACATTTTTAAATCAACTTGTGTTAGATTAACTTAAAGAATTATATTTATTATCCAGATCCACAATTTATTGCACATTGTGAAGCAGAATCTTCCAATTTTCTGAATAAAACCGCTGGTAAAAGCAGGACATATTAGGCAATAAAAGAATTATGCCAGATCAGAAGTGTAGAAAGTTAATTGAAGAATGTGAAACAAATGAACAATAGTAAGTATGTTTGTAATGGTTTTTCCTTATAATTGTACTACACATAAAATGGGTTCAGCAGCCAATAGCAGGGCCAGACTCACCTGATATGAACTCAACTAGGAAACAAAGAAAAGCAACTCTCTACTGACACCTTGTGGTTAATTCAGATCATAGCCGCAGCGTTAGACGTATAGATGGAAATACTTTCATGCAAAATAGAGATAAGAGATATCTATAGAGAGAGATACTATAATATCTTTAAAGATCACTGTAAAAAATGATGTGATCAATGTGATGTTCAAGTGATTGATCACATCCACATTTTTCAGTTGGCTGAATTGAAATTCTGTGAATTGATGCAAGTTGATTCACAGAAATTAAATTCGCCAAACTGACAAATGTAGGTGTGATCAGTCACTTCAACATTTTCAATTGGAGACCTGCATTTTTTTTTTTTTACATTGGGTAGCTGATTACTGTATATAGTCTGGATGACATAATCAGATTCCAAAATTGACATAGCCTACTGGTAATTACATTATGGTACGTTTTAAAATACTCATTATCAGGATTAAACCAATACACTGTAAAAAATTATTTAGAAAAAAAGTTACCTGGTTGCCTAAAAATTTTGAGTTAATTGAAATTAAATTTTTGAGTTAATACAATGAAAAAATTTTGAGATTCGACAACCTTTAATAAAATATTATTAAAATATTTTTTACATAATATTTTTTAATATTTTAAAATAATTACCATATTGGGTAATTGTGTGTGTTTTATTTCTGATAACGCAGTGAAACATGCCAAATAGTGCTATTTTCATGATTTATCAAATTTTTTATGTGGTTTAGATACAATAATATTTTGAGTTTCTATTTATTAAACAAATGTCCTGCATTGTATCAACTCAAATTTTTAATTTCAATAAACTCAAAATTTTAAGGCAACCAGGTTACTTAATTTTTTAAGTTAAACCAACAAAAACCAACAATATTTTTTTACAGTGAATGATTGCTTAATATTCACAAAAAGGTAGTAAATTATTCATGATTTATTGATCCCTTTAATTGTTCTTTTTTTATCTTTTAAATGTTCATTTCTCTTGCACACATAGATCAGCCACTTAAAGAGTTCACCCATGAAAATGAAAAATCTGTCATTATTTATTCACCCTTGTTGTTTCAAATTTATGAGTTTCTTTTCTCGTTTTTCATTTTCATGGGTGAACTTTGAAAAATCCCTTTAAAAAAAAAAAAACTGACATAACCCTGAATCATTTTTCTTCCAATCAAAGTAATAAACAAGTTAGGCCAAAAGTAATCAAAAAGTATTCAGATTATATTACCTAAAATGTGTAATGTTGCCTAATTAAGTTATTAACAGCCCTTTTTACCATGCAATTTGTATTCAGTAACAAATGTGTATGTAATCTACCCACTGATCATATGATGTGTGTGTGTCCAATGAATCACGAAATGTAAAGTTTGTGGTTATTATAAATGCCTCAGAGAAAATTGCATTTAAAACACTAATAACATTCAACCCCTGAAAAAATACATGTATTATCATATGATATCCCCTTCAGCTAAGAAAATTAAAATCTATTTGCCATGTGCTTGACATTTTTGGAAACAAGAACGTGAAGGAGACATTAGCACATGTTGAGTCACATGCTGTCAAGGCTCTCTTGAGTTCATTTTCAACTAGGAAATACATATAAATTCAATTTTTGAAAAATTATCATTGTACATCCAAATGTGTTTTCGTGTCATTTTTTGGTCATTTGAAATATCAATAACTTAAAGATCAAAAAATCTGTTATGCATAAATGACAACGCTTGAGGCAGGACGGTTTTAATATGACTCTGATTGTATTCGTCTGAAAGAAGAATTTTACATAGAATGACTCGGGGGCGAGTAAAACATGCTAATTTTCAATCACTTTCATTTCACATTCAAAATGCACTAAAACTACCAAAAAACTTCAAACATGTCTCAAATCAACTTATTCTTCCAGAACACTAGCAAAGGATTTCCTCTTTTGAATCGATAATAATGAATTGAAAGGGGTTTTTTTAATGCTGTTGACAGCTGTTAACAAATGCTGTCTACAGTCTTTAAAAGAGTAGGCTATATAAACGTGCAAATTGGCCTGTACATTTGGTGTTTGTCTCTATGTGAGATGCTCATGTCATTTGAAAGATGTCGTCATTGAATGTATTTTGTGCCAAAGCAAGGATAAATGATCCAGAATTTAGCTCACAGACTGATGTTGTGATCACTGTGTAAAGAGTTTTGGAAAAAGTAATCTAAGTATTTAAAAAAAACTGTAATGTTTTTTTGAAACACTACAACATGGTTTTACTACTTCACATGCAGACAGTGAACCTGCATCTCAATTTGTCTTTTTTTTCATTTACATTTTCACATGTGAGTTCCAAATGAAATAGGCCTAGTAGCTACAAGATGAAATTGAATAATGTTAAATAGGGCTTTTTAATGATTTTTACAGACCTTTTCAGACAGAGAAATGTATTTAAATTTGTGTGAAAGTTCTGAAAATTTGCCAAAAACAATTTACATTAATTTGACAATGTAGGTCAAAGGTCAGATTTAGACTAAAAAAGTTATTTGAGGCAAACTTTAAGTTGGCTTGGGAGATAGATAATCAGAAAGTTTGTAAAAGTTTAATAAGTTTAAAGTTTAAAATAGTTTGATAAGTTTAAAGTTTTAAATAGTTTGATAAGTTTAAAGCTGTAAATAGTTTGAGTTTTGATAGATAGATAGATAGATAGATAGATAGATAGATAGATAGATAGATAGATAGATAGATAGATAGATAGATAGATAGATAGATAGATAGATAGATAGATAGATAGATAGATAGATAGATAGATAGATAGATAGATAGATAGATAGATAGATAGATAGAGTTTATATAGAGTTCATAGAATGGCAGCTAGTGGAGCGTGATGAACTTCAGTATTTAGATTTGAATTTTGTCAGTTGGTCTCTGAGTCTTGGCTCATTTGAACATTCCGTCAATGAAAGTCAATGGGATTTTACGAGTTTTGAGAGACTATAATATAAAGTTGAAAATATAAAGTCGTTTATTTTTTCTAGCTGTGATTTCATAATTAGTCTCAAATAGAAGGTTAAACTTTTGCCTTTGCGGTTTAAAATTGTTATAAAACTGTTCCAACCGTTGTGACCGCACGTCATGACCAAAGCACCAACGGGCTACACTACTTTTGTTGCTCTTTTTACCGGTAATAATCCTTTTCATATAGCTTACATTATTGTATTTTTTTATGTAAAATGTAGCCTATACGAACAATGTGAGACCGGACAGAATGTGACCAAGGTAAGTTAGTGCTTTGACTATCTAACGTACACATCTTAGTAGGCTACAAGTTAGAGTTTTCCACTTAAAAGAGAATGTAATGGGTTTTTAGAAAAGCGGTTTTTAATTTAAATTTATGAGTAAATAAGGCCTGGGGTTATTTAAAGAGATTTAAGAGATGTTTTGTTCTACGACAAAAATTAGTCTTGCCATTCATACAGTAACAACGTGAACATGAAGCTTCAACGTCTGTGTGTGTGTGTGTGTGTGTGTGTGGCGGATACATCAAACAATCTTGTAACCTCTTTGTTGAACCGAATGAACTGTACTTTCGCGGGAAATATCAACTAGGCTGTTTGCATACGCACCGCAGTATAAGGGGTTCGTATTATTTAATCTCAAACGCTTAGGCGTGTTAGAAGCTTGTCTACAAGTGGAAGCCCTCGGAAGCCTTCAAAATTATATTCCAATGAATTAAAGCTATATGTTTATGTAGTATTGCAATATAGCGAGTTGTTCAACGACCAACATGTAGACGTCCACCCCTCCAAAATGTGAGCTGTAATGGTTTCGTCCACAGTGGCGCGAAACGCCTCGCGCTCTGATGCAAAGTTTCACGTTGTAGGCGCGCGGTTGGTGTGTTTGCTGGCAGTGTGTCTGGAGCTCATGTGCTTTTAGGACAGTCTTTTGTATGTTTTTTTTCTTGTGCAAAGAAAAGGCCTCCGTTCGGGTACATTTATGCGGTTTGCATTCCGTTCTGCAGTTACAAAACGCTTTCGTAATTTGTTGTGTAAGTTTTCGTTGTATGTTAACTAATCCGGTCTTTAGTTAATGTTACTGGTTATACTTATTTGCTCTAACGTTACCTACTGCACTAACGTTACAGGCATTTGATAAGGGTTCGGAAACGTTTAATTATACTCCCAGTTTACCCGCTAAAAGCAGCAGAAATGAGTGGGTAAGTGCATTTGTTGTGCATGTAGTATGAAGTGTTGGCAGAGCCCTAATTATGTTTTAATTGACTTCACATTCACGTTACAGCATTGTCAAAGAAGAGACGCGCAGTGTTTCTCCTCAATGCCCCAAACCCAATGAATCTGAAGAGCCAGAGGGCACTGCAGTTGAGGAGACCACTATGGGTAGGTAAAACACTGAACACACGCTGTAAATCCTCTAGAAATGGTGGCAGACCTGTCTGTGCAAGTCCATGCAACATTCAATTTCACTTTACTAATCTTCTGCATCATACAGAAAAAAGCCAGCCTGGAGAGATGATTATTACCAAAGAAATGGAGGAGGAGGAGAAGCATTTAGTGGAGGAGGGAGAGAAGAAAGAAAGAGAAATGATGCAGGAGGTAAACCATTTTTTTATATTTAACTTATATGGTTCCTGCTAGGTTTGTGCAGGTTCTGGGACACCTGTAAATATAAGGGGAATTAAAAAATAATGATTGTAAGACTAGATAAATCCTGTAAAGACTTGGAAATCTAGTTATGTTAAGCTCCTCTTATTTTAATAATGTACTGTAAATGTAATGGAAAGGTCATTTGAAATGCCCTTGAGCCTCTTGTGTATGTTAGTGTTTTGTGCAAGTCACAATTTTTAAATTAAATGTTATTTAAACTATAATAATTGTCTATAAAATGCTGTTTTAACAGGCCAGACAGTCGTGGGAAAAAGATTCTCAAGAGATGCGATTTAAAAGACTTCAGCATCTTTTGGAGAAAAGCAACATTTACTCAAAGTTTCTGCTCACGAAGATGGAACAACAGCAGCAAGAGGTGAGTATTGTTCAAGAAAGACAGGAAAGAGTTGTCTCGCTAGGAGGTTTACGGTTTCCGGATATAAATCTTACTTTAATGCATTCATCTGAGTTGATTTATAACATGGTGGACTGGCATGGGTGTTGATTTGTGTGGCAGAAAACTGAGCCAATCAAATGCCATCATTGCTGTGCACCGCCTGTGACATTGTGCAGTGGCTACAATTCAAGGCATTCCTTTCTTGAGACCCATTAAAGTGTGATATACACTAGAAATCTAATAATTCTTGTTGTCAGTTTTGATATCAAATTTATGCACGTTATTTATTGTTATAAGTTATTTATTGTTCAATTTTGATTCCGAACTTAACTTTAATTTTTTAAAAACACAGGAAAAACTTAAAAAAGAGAGACTGGAAAAGAAAGCTTCTAATCAGAAGCAAAAGGTACGTTTGTGAATCCAGCTTTTTTTTTTTTTTTGCAACAATTTGATCCATTTCATTAAAAGTAAAGGTGTAGTTACTGAATTTCGTGTGTTTTGCAGGGCAATGATAAAAAGAGCGTAAAAGGTAGGCCCCTCAGATTGCATTTCAAAGAATTGAGTTTCTACAGTGTTTGGTGGGCGATACATTAATCTGTTTATTTTTATATGTGAAGTTGAGAGAAAGAAACGAGAAAGGGAGGAGGATTACAAAATCGCAGACGTTATATCCAAAGAGGTGAGTCTTCAATTTTGTTTGTTTTTAATGATACCAAAAAATGTGTATTTAATGACTGATGTGGATTTTTCTCTCTTTTAAGGAAATTCTGTCAAAAGCCAAAAAACCAAAAATGGAAGAGGTAGAGTGTTTATGCTTTTTCAGGAATTGTAAAATGTTTTCCAAATATAAAGCTCAAATTATACCCAAGTTATGGTTTTTATGCATATGTACGCATGGTCAAACAGGCGTAATACATCAGGGCTAACCCTAGTCAACTGTTGGTTGTTTATTTAAGCTATTTTTCGGCTCAATGACAAACCATGATAATGAGCATATAAAATGTACATTTTGCTTGAACTTTACTGAGATCAGAACAAATACAAAATAACCTATGATATAAATAACAGCCTTACAACTAAATTTAATGAGAATATTTTTAAAATATAGGGCATAAATATAAATGATAAACAAATGGATACATTTAATATACAGCTAATGAAAAGAGAAATATCTGTGCAAACGTAATCAGGCAGATGATTTGGCTATACCTGACTCGGCTTTACGCTCATCTCGGTCTTCTCATTTTATCAGAATGGAACATGAGTTTGGTTATTAGAAATTAGTTAATTTATCTTCCACAATCGGCACAAACACTTGGATATGCGCCTGATATTAGCCAACGTTTATCTAGGAGGTTCATGCTAACGATAGAGAGCAGCCTTGTAAAGTGACTGATGGTAGGCTACTAAATGTGTTTTAAATAAGTCATCTCCGAGGTTGCACATCATTTTTTTGTGGTTGTTCTTGAAATGTTGTCACACTTTGGAATATTTTTTTTGCCTGGCCTATTACCTTGTGGATCAGCTGTTACCAATCTATCACTGATTTGGTCAAATAATTTTTTTTCTGTGACTGACTGATTCATTTGTCTACCAAGCTCCTTCTTTTTGACTATTAGGGGGCAGCCCTAGTCAGCATGCACACTAGAAAGCTCAATTTTTTTCCAGTGTCTACACGGTTACTCTAAAAGTTATGAGTGATTAAATAAGGTCTAGGGGTGTGCATGAATGACTATTCAGTCATTCATATTTGAAAAATAGAATACTGTGTTGTTTTGCTGGCTGTAAAGCCATGATAAATCCCACTAAGTTCACACTTGTCATGTTTGGTTCGAATAAAACAAACCCTGGTGAGATTGCTCGTTTAGTGCGGTTCATTTGAACATATGTGAACGCTGCCATCCGATCCCTGGTGCGCACCAAACAAGCAGACCGATACCGCTTAAAAAAGAGATGGTCCGCTTCCAAACAAACTCTGGTGCGGTTCGATTGATATATGAACGCAACACGGATCAAAGACATGTAAACTAACCAAAATCACGACGTAATGTCACAATTCGACGCTACAAGCCAGCTGATTGGACGACGCAGAAAGATCGGTCAATGTATCCAAAATGAGCAACGTTAACGTTAGAGGGCAAACGTGGACCAACGAAGAGGTGAGTGCCTCATCAATATTTGGTCCGGCGAGCATGTTTCGAAAATTCTAGAAAAAACGCACAAAAAGCATACCTGGTTCTTCTCATCAAATGACCCGTGCTGCCCATTAGTCAGTACAGATGACAGAACTGCCGTCTCTTTTGCTGCAGATCTTCGTTTCTGCACACAACGGAGGAAATCCTGGTGCTGTTTTGAACATTTTATGAGCTCTGAGTTCTCAGCTGGTAAAAATAATGCTATATGAATGCATCAAATTATTGTGTTTAATCCAGCATTAGGGCTCGGTATCGTTTCATGTTCCATTTCGATTCACAAGCCCTCAAACCGATTTCAATTCTCGATTCACCTCAAATGAATATAGATTTAATACAAATATTATAGGTATTTATAAAAAAGAACAGTGAACATAAATGGGTAATTAAAAAGAAATGAATTGCCACAAACCTGTATATTAAACTTTTTATTTTAGGTACTCCTGAGTACATTAAAACAGAACCCTATATTTCAAATCCATACAATTGTTAAATACAATTTTGGTGCAACTTTATTCTAAAAAAAAATATTTGAGAAGTATTTTATGGATGTTTTGATATTTATTCTAAAACATATAGGATGTTGGATGATATTGGATGATTTTTTTTGTGTAATTTTCACTACACAAGCTTTTCTTGCGATTTTGCCGCTCGCCATTTGTGCGTTTACTTTTCATATGCGAGAAACGGGTTCATTATTTTTTTACAGTCTATGGTTCATTCCTGGACACGAGTTGTTGACGACAATATCTTAACGTGCTGACTTAAGTTGACTGTGGACTAACTATTATTTGTGGGAATCTGTTTATAATATAAAATATTAGGGATTGAGTTATTGATCCTGCGCTGTATATGGACTATAATTTGAATGTCTATAATGATCCCCGCTCACGCTGCTTGAGCTCATAATGCTTTTTTTAGGCTTATATTTTATTTAAACATTGTTTAATGTTTTGAACTGAAAAAACTTGATATAACTTAAGTTTGTGTATATTGCCTAAAAAAATTGCCTTGTGTAAGTTTGTTCAGAAATGGTGAGAAACTTAATGAATTAAAAAAGTCTCTAATTTTTCTCAAATGTCATTTTAAATAAACGTATTAATATTAAAAACCATGCTTGGGTATACTTTGGACTCCAACTCTGCTTGGATGAACCGTATTTGAAGTTGTTGTAAAATGCTGAACACCTGTGATTGCACTTAATATATTAATGCCAAGTTTTAACATAACTTTGCAACCATATAAAACATACAAGTAGACTAATGAACTACATTACTTTTCTTGATCTGTCTTGTATAGGAGCCACATGCATCTGTCAAGCTGGAAGCTGAGGATATAGAGAAGCTGAGTGACACAAACTCCGATATTAAAGGCAGGCTTTCTGAGACTTTGCGGGAAAACAGCAAGCAGATGCTGGATCCAGAGAGAACCGTGAATGGCCAACCGGTACCTGCACAGCAACCCAACCTCTTCACTGGGGGTGTGATGAGGTGGTACCAGGTGGAAGGCATAGAGTGGCTCAGGGTAAGTGCTTCCTGGAGGCGTAGATGACCAGAAGAGGGCAGTATAGTAATCCTCAGTGTCTGAAGAGGGCTGGAGGATGTTCATTATGCATCTCAATGTGTATTAGGTTTGTATGATGGCTAATAAACTGGTGTTTGTGTTTCAGATGTTATGGGAGAATGGTATCAATGGTATCCTGGCTGATGAGATGGGTCTTGGAAAAACCATACAATGCATTGCCCATATTGCAATGATGGTTGAGAAGAAGGTCCTTGGGCCCTTCCTAGTTGTGGCTCCTTTGTCCACTCTTCCAAACTGGATCTCAGAATTCAAGCGCTTTACCCCAGAGGTGAGAATCAATAACTGGAGTTCATCGTCATTGAAATGACTGCTTTAAGACAAGCAATTTGACAGTTTTATCCATTTGACTACTGATGCACTCTTTTGTTTTTGCTCTTTGTTAAGGTGTCTGTTCTACTTTATCATGGTCCTCAAAATGAGAGGATGAACCTGGTGAAAAAGATCCGTCAGCACCAGGGTCCACTCAAAATGTGCCCTGTTGTTGTAACATCCTTTGAAATAGCCATGAGAGACCGGAAGTTTCTTCAGGTAAACAGATCTGCTGTTGCATATTTGGTACTTGCAGAATAGTTTTTTTTCTTTCTAGCCAGTTTTAAAAACTTCTTAGTCATTTATAAACAGACTTGCCTAATTTGATTCTGAGAAGACCCGTTTGTCAAGGGTTTGTGCAAAAGTGGTGAATTTATATGAATGATAATGTTTGTCTCCTCAGCGTTTCCACTGGAACTATCTGATTGTGGATGAGGGCCACAGGATTAAAAACTTGAACTGTCGTTTGGTTCAAGAACTAAAGATGCTGCTAGCTGACAACAAACTGCTCCTGACAGGAACCCCCCTGCAGAATAACCTGTCTGAACTGTGGTCCCTCCTCAACTTCCTCCTTCCAGATGTGTTTGATGACCTGAAAAGGTAAGAAGGAGCACGTGGCTTCTTTCATTCAAAGTGACACTGTTATCCAGCATGTGAAAAGGCACAAATTGTTTAGCTTTTTGTAAATGCAAACTCTGTATTTAATGTCAATATTTTTCCCCTTAGTTTTGAGTCATGGTTTGACATAAGTACCATCACTTCTGACGCAGAAAATATTGTGGCTAGTGAGCGAGAGCAAAAGATCCTTCACATGCTTCATCAGGTATCTTCACATGACATTAATAAAGTTAATTAGATATTGCTGGAGTTACACCATCTTAAATGTTTTTCAGCCAGATGTAAGCTAGCTGCTATAGCAAGTATATTGCTTGTGGTTCTGATGCAAATGCACTTTTTAATTATATATATCATTTGTTTTTGTTTTTACTTTTCAGATTCTCACACCATTCCTTCTGAGAAGACTGAAGTCAGATGTCACACTGGAGGTTCCTCCTAAGAAAGAGATTATTGTGTATGCACCGCTCACCAACAAACAGGAGGCCTTTTACATGGCCATTGTAAACAAGACTATTGCAAAGATGCTGGGTCAGGAGAAGGTTAGTTTTATGCAGTGTTAAGCCCTGTTCACACCCGCACGAATATATGGCATGAAAATAGTCTGATTTGGCATGTGATTTTGTTTAGACCGGCTGGATGAAAATGCAAATTCATTCTGGTGGCACTTATGGAAAAGTCCCTCAGTAAATACACTGGTTACTCCATAACAAGCTGCTGTCGGAAACAGAGTTGCACAGCGCTGTGTACCGAAGAAAGTTTTCAAACAGCCATTCAGATTTTTGTTCACTTAAGTCTTTACTAAACATCAAATACGTGACACATGAACACCAAATGAACAGACACATTAACAGGTGTTTATTCAAATTCATGTTTATCATGCTGAAATGTTCATGTTGGTTTGAATAGGCCTTTTAAAATATTACACATGTTTGAAAGTGATTGATTGTTCATGATTGATTTACTGTCTTTTTCACATCTTTAAGGATGAATCAGGACCTGTGCAGCTGACAGCCAGTGGCCGGCCAAAACGCAGGTCCAGGAAGTTGGTGGACTATTCCGAGAAGGACAATGACTCTATGAAAGACCTTGAGAAATATCTAGAGAAAGTCCAGAAAGAGATGGAGAGCCAGGAAAGGTCTGTGTACCAATTTGACCTCCGCTCTAAACTCAGCTGTTTAATGTCACAATGTTTTTAACATGACATGGTTACTTTCTCTTTAGCTCCAGTCCAGTGGTGGATGTGTTTATGCCTGTTGATGCTCAAATCAACTTGAAACTGCAAAACGTACTGATGCTGCTGAAGAGGTGTTGCAACCATGCTTACCTGATAGAGTATCCTCTGGACCCCGCCACCGGAGACTTCAAGGTACTTCACTTTATACTAGATGTAAAATTATTTGATCACATTGGTTTAAGGAAGTAGAACAAGTGCAATAATCTTCATCTCATTGGTACAGATTGATGAGCAGCTAGTGGAAGCATCAGGGAAGTTTCTCATCCTGGATCGAATGCTTCCTGAA
Source organism: Pseudorasbora parva (assembly GCF_024679245.1). NCBI lineage: Eukaryota > Metazoa > Chordata > Actinopteri > Cypriniformes > Gobionidae > Pseudorasbora > Pseudorasbora parva. The sequence continues at coordinate 8,879,776 of NC_090188.1, read as the reverse complement.
CTGAAAAGAAGAGGACACAAGGTAATGATCACTTCTCATACATGCCTTTTAATGATTAACGGCTCTATCAGTGAGCGTCACAATCCATTTGTGTGCACATTTAATTGTCTGTTCAGTTTTTTGTATGTGTGGATTTATACGTAAGGTTGAGAGGTGCATTGGATATTTATGATGCACGCAGTACAGCACTTTATAGGGTTTCATTTGAGTTTCCTAAAAATATGCAATGCTTTCTGCATTAATTTTTAATCTGTGCTAACTTTTCAAAAGTTTGGTATAAGATTTTTTTTTAATGTTTTTGAACAAAGTCCCTTGTACACCAAGGATCCATTTATTTGATAAATACAATGAAATGTTAAACATTTGAAGAAGAAAAAAGATAAAAAATAAAACCTTTGTATTTTCAGCATTACTCCAGTCTTCACATGATTCTAATTTTTATATGCTGATTTGCAAGAAATGTTAATTTGAAATGCAAAATAAAATACAATGCATTTATTATTTTGCTTGTTGCTATTTTTCTTAATTGTATCTACATCCTTTTTATTTAATTTTAACAGGTGCTGGTTTTCAGTCAGATGACTTCCATATTGGATATTCTGATGGATTACTGTTATCTCCGGGGTTATGAGTACAGCCGACTGGATGGCTCAATGAGTTATACTGACCGAGATGAGAATGTGAGCTTTAGTTTGTTTAATGCAAATTGCCATTGCATTAGTTTCTTCAACTGTACACTGAACACTACCCACACTATTTCATGCAGATGAAGAAGTTTGCTGCTGATCCAGAGGTGTTCCTCTTCCTCCTGAGCACACGAGCTGGTGGTCTCGGGATCAACCTCACTGCTGCCGACACGGTCATCATATTTGACAGTGACTGGGTATGAATTTGGATGTAAAACTTGTTCATGTGACTCTAAATTAAAAGAAATCTGAGTTGGAACTGAGCCATTTTCTTTCAATTATGTGAATGAAAACACCCTCATCAGTATTATTTATTTATTTTTGGATCAATTTGATCTGCAGAATCCTCAGGCAGATTTGCAGGCACAGGATCGCTGTCATCGTATTGGGCAAACAAAGCCTGTGATGGTTTACCGCCTCGTTACGGCCAACACCATTGATGAGAAGATCCTGGAGAGAGCCTCTGCCAAGAGAAAGCTAGAGAAGATGGTCATTCACAAAAGTATGTAGATATTAAGATGACCACATTAGCAACTTTTGAGTTTAATTAAACTGTTTTTGAAGGATTGATATTTTTTGCTGTGACTGACATTTTTTCCCCCTCATGTTTGTCATTTTAGATAAATTTAAAGGTTCTAAAGCAGAACTCAAACAGACCAAGAGCTGCGTGGATGTAAATGAGCTTGTAGAACTACTGAAGTCCCGAGACTATGATGGGTACAGATATTCATACTGTATATCTCAACTGTTGCAAGAGTTTAATCCATCAGAAAGGATTGCCAAATTCTGCATTGTAAGTTGCATCACTGTCCTGACATGATTCATGCTGTTGCAGGGCGGTGAAAGGCACTAAAGGAAAGGTCATCAGTGACAAAGATCTGGAGATCCTGCTGGACCGCAGTGATTTAGCAAGTAAGTGGATCAATGTCCTTCACATCTCAGATATGGTGGTGATATAAATACTTTATTGTAGTGCCCCTCTAATGTGAATCAAATCTCCCTTCTCAGATCAAGCCAAGAAGCGTGTGAAAAAGGAGAAGGACATGGTGTTTAAAGTTATTGAGACCAAAGATGACGACGCTGACATCAGTCTGTCCTGAGAGCATAGACGCTTGAAGCTAGGCCAAAGTTGAGTTATTTCCACTGCTTAAACTGATCAAGTAATGTTAACTGGTATAAAAGCTGCCTGCTGGTTCTACAGAAAGATTGAGATCTTTTCTATTTTAGACTTTTATGTTGACCACCACTGCTGCTTTTAATCAGTTCATTCTTGGTTATGAATTTCTTTTAGCAGTTTTAACATTTTTCATTTCATGTCGACTTTTTTGGCGGGAGGATTTGCACTAACAGAAAGAATCCCCCATTTTGGCTACTCTGTAAATATTGTTGTACATTTCATGTAGTTGACTGAATAGGACTCATTTACATGTAAACTGCTTCGAAGCACTTTGATCTTCTAGAATACTGTAGAACACAAACGTTCCTCTTTGTTTTATTTTTCATGTCTTCAAAATATAATAAATATTTTGTATTCAGTATTTTTGAGGTTTATTTAAATGTGCATTAAGAAGAATGACTGCATTATGTGAAAGCATGTGCGTGCATTAGCTGTAGCGCTAGAAAACCAACAGATGCCTCCCTCCATTCAAACACCACCTTCATAGCAGTGGTTCCCAAACCTGTCCTGGGGACACCTCATCACTGCAGATTTTGTATGTCTCCCTCATTAGACACAGCTAAATCAAGTCTTGCAGTCTCTACTAATGAGCTGATAAGTTGAATCTGGTGTGTTAGATGGAGGGAGCCATGCAAAACGTGCACTGCTGGGGGGTCCCCAGGACGGGTTTGGGATTCAAACCACCGCTCTTTAGGGCATGGAAAGGTTCGGAGTTCATATCAACCATTGATTGATAGATTGTTGCTTTACCTCTGAGAATTATTACAACTCCTTCAGTAACTTGACAAATACTGTTTAATGACAAAGTAGTTTTTGAGACAAGTGCCAGTCACATTTTATAAAAGCCCCAGTAGCTAAGCTAACATCCATCAGAATTAGTAAGACAAAATGACTTGTTTATTTTTGCTGATTGTCCTCCTCTTCAAGTTTTTTTCTTATGTCCTGAATCACTGTAGGGGAAAAATATTACAATGAGATGATTGCATTCCAAACACAGAATTCATACAGTTATGAGTATCTTTGTGATTTAATGGACATGTAAACTACCATTCAGAAGTTTGAGGTTAAAGGAATAGTTCACCCAAAAATGTACATTTGATGTTTATCTGCTTACCCCAGGGGATACAAGATATAAGTGACTGTTTCTTCATTAGAACACAAAGATTTTTTTTTTTTAACTCCAACCGTTGCAGTCCGTCAGTCGTATAATTTTGCTAACATTCACATGCATCTATCAGAATACAGAACACATGCACAGACAAATCCATAATAAACCCTCCAGCTCGTGACGACACGGTCTTAAGACACAATGACGGTTTGAGAAACTGAACAGTTTATAAGTCTTTTTTTTTTTTTTTTTTTTTTTTTTTTTTTAAATCTCTATGCCACGATTTCCAGCCTTCAGCGCAAGATCATTTCTGGTGAGGTCAATGTACACAATGTTTCTCACACAAACCGTCATTGTGTGTCTTAAGACATCGAGTCGTCACGAGCTGCAGGGTTTATTATGGATTTGTCTGTGCACGTGTTCTTTACTCTGATAGATTAGATTTTACCATTCACATGCATTATACAACTGACAGACTGCAACGGTTGGAGTTAAAAATCTTCATTTGTGTTCTACTGATGAAACAGTCACCTATATCTTGGATGCCCTGGGGCAGGTAAACTTCAAATTTTCATTTTTGGGTTAACCATCCCTTTAAAGCGGTGGTTGTGCGATTTCACTTTTTCAACTTTAGTTAGTGTAATGTTGCTGCTTGAGCATAAACAGTATCTGCAAAGTTACAGTGCTGAAAATTCAATGCAAACAGATATCTATTAAAGTGTATTGCTTACAAAAACGACCGGTTTAGACTACAAGGAGCTTCTTCCTGGGTTGGTGACATCATAAACCCTTGCTATTAACATAAACACCGTGACTTCTGTGGCGTGGCGTGGCGTTTCTGGGCAACCTGTGCTTGGCACTTCAGCCAATAAAAATACATGAAACTGCATTTGGCCATCTAACCAATCTAAGATCATTACGTTTTTCGGAGGGATAGGCTTTATGGAAGCAAACGAGCCCTTCAAAGGACAGTAGAGAGAGCGATGTGGAATAAAGGTCAAATAGAAGTAAAATAAAATTTCTAAATAAAAAATAAAATTAAAAAAAGTATTAAGAAATGTAATACTCTTTTCTATAAACACAGCCAAGCCTAGAAAAAAAAAACACGGAACCACCCCTTTAAGAAACAATTTTATTAATGTTGCAAAGTGTTGTGCTGCTTCAATATATTAGAAACCATGATTTTTTTCTTATTAATAGAATGTTGAAAAGAGCATGATTTACTTAGAAATTAAGATAATTTTAGCCTAGAAATCTAGACGCACCCTAGCGGCAGCAAATCTAATCTGCCACAAATATCTAGCAACTCTCAATACCCTTCTGAGCTGTAAAAACCAAACTCTGGTCAGGCCAATCACATCGTGGAGAGTTGGTGGGTGGGGCTTAACATGATGGCAGAGTTGCGCTTGCGTTCTACTAGTAAACAAGCTGGCGAACGGCGGTCTTTCGAATCAGCTTTGACCGCGATTCTAGAAGACTTGGAGTTAAGCTTTTCTCTGATAAAAGAACAGAACGGCACTGAAGTCATTCTTAAAAAGGGAAGATGTGTTCGGAGTTTTGCCGACCGGAATCAGGGCTCTACATAACGCCCATTTTGGGCGCATTTACGCCTAAAAATTACTGCGTGCGACTGTGAAAAAATATTTAGGCGCACCGGTGCGAGTGACCCGATCTATTCTCATGAATGGATGTGTAATACAATCGGAATAAAAACTACAACACGGAGTGAATCAACACTGAGAAACTGATAGGCTACGTTTCCTACTGCAATCAACTGCTTTTCATGCCTTCAGTCAGCAGAAGAAGTGCAAAAACGACGGACTACACTTTAAACAACGATTGTTTACAAAGTGAAACGTGTGACGACGCAGCCATGCGCACTTTACCAGACGCCTCGCGCTGTTTATTTACAGCCAAATCAAAATGAACTGGAAATGCCACATTTATCATAAAGAAGCCCAGAAATTAGCGGATGCTTGGGGCATAAATGCCATCAAACAATAATGTATTAATAATACATTTAAAAAGCCCTTGAGTTAATCTTTATCACACATGCTGTTTAAAAAAAATACTAAATGTATATAATGAGCAAGTATATCATAAAGATTTTTTCCAAACCGGGTTTTTGTCTTATTCTGAATCACTGTACACACAAAATAAGTTATTCCCGCTGCGGATTAGCACAATATCTGCGTGATTCGTATTTTTTTTACGGTCTATGGACTCACCACAAACAGAGAGAATTAGATCCGGCTGTAATGTTCTTCCGCGAGGCGCATGCGGTTCTGTTTATGAAGCGCCAGAGCGCCAAAAGTTACGGCTTGCTAAAGCTCCGAGTATTGGCATGATTGCATGTGTGATACTGATCTCGTACAAAAATCTAATAGACAAGTTGATATTGAGTAACAACGTTTTAGCCACAACACAAAGCCTCACCAGAACTGATTCACATCTCCAAGCGATTCGATTCAAATGAATCTGTGTTTTGAACTATGACTGAATGACTTGCCGCCACCTACTGGCAGTTTTATTTTCATATTTATACTTTGCATGGGCTTTTTATTTAAAATATTAAACTTTTAAAATTTAATTTGTACATATTTCTAAATTCAAAAACATTCATACAACATTAACCCATGAGCTGCATTAAATGCATAGGTGTTTGATTGTATGAAGTCCAATTCTGCTTTTTGTGTGTGTGTGTGTGTGTGTGTGTGTGTGTGTATTTGTGCTGTACTCTCAGAAGTTAATGATAATATTATGTCAGAATTATGTTGAATTTAAGAAATTGACAGATGATTCATACATTTAATAAGATTAGAAAATATTGCTCTTATAATGGTAAAAATGACCCTGGACATTAAAGGACAAATATCGTCCTGTAATGGGAAAGTTATAATCTGAATGTGTTTGATGGATTAGAATGTGCTCCTAAATTTTTGACTGTGCTCCTAATTTTTTTTAATTAGGAGCACAAGTGCTCCTCAAGAAAAAAGTTAGCGTAGAGCCCTGCGGATACGGTGAAAGTTTAATCTGTCAACGAGCTCTGTTTCACCTTCGTTGCTCTGGTTGGTTGTAGCGCTATCCAATCGTGTGCAGAGGGAGTTTGATAGACGACTGTTTATCCCGCCCCTCGGATTGAGCCCTGTCTATGGTGAATTTCCAGACCAAACATCTTGATGTGGGTCTGGCTACAATAATTTAACAATATATATCCATTTCATCACTTTAAATTCACTTGACTAATTTATTCTAACTAAACTTATTGTAAATAATTGAACCAAACTAAGCATAAGCAGTATATTTGTTAACACTAGTAGAAACACAGCTGTTCATGTTAGTTCACAGTGCATTAACTAAAAACACAACTTCTGATTTTAATTTATTTGTAAATTAAATTAACATGAACAAAAATTAATAAATGCTGTAGAAGTGCAGCTTGTAAGTTTAACTAATGAAGCTATTGAAAAGTGTTGTCAGATTTATGAGTTTATGATGTAAACTTGAACAAAGTATCAGAGTTCACGTAGCTCAAGTGCTGCTGTAATAAAAGCAGAAGAGGGACAAACAAAATACTAATACATTTCATATGTGTCAATTTCATTACTTTAATTTGTAATACCTTTTGGCCTTGAAATGTTCACTAGGTGTGTGTATGGAATAAGAAATCATACCATCATCAATAGGTGAGATCTTGTGTGAGTTTCTTTGTTTTGTAGGGATGTCAGTAATGGTCATGGGAGGATCAGCTGCGTCCATGTGGCCCATTTTCTGCGTGATCCTGTCGCTGAGGCCGAGGTAATCCTTACGCAAGTCTTCCATCTCTGCTAACAGCACCTCTCTCTCTCGCTCCAGCAAACGAATGGCCTCTTTGAGTCGTTCTCCCTCTTTGGCGCTTGCCATCTGCGACACCGTCTTTTCTTTATTAATGGTCTCCAGCTTCTCTGTCAGGATTTGTTTGTCTTTCTTGAGTTTATTGACCATCTCCATCAAGGCCTCGCACTCTCTTCTCAAACCGTCAGACTTCTGCAGACAGGCATTTTGCTGCTCCTGCAGTTGAAGCATCTCTACTTTCTGCTTGTTGTGAATCAATTTCGATTCATATTTCATGGTCTCCACCTGCTGATGCGCTTTTTCTCTTTCTGTTCGGCACTTCTCCAGCTCGGCGTTCAGTTTTCCGGTCATCTCCTGAAACTCCTTTACGTTCTTCTCATTGTCGGACTCTTTGGAGCGAGTCGCCTGAATGAGTTCTTTGTTCTTCTCCATAGCTTTACGTAAATGATCTCTGAGGTTCGCAGATTCACTTCTCATGGCCAACACCTCCTCTTCAAGCCTCTGATTAATGCTGATGTTCTTCTTGTGTTCAGCATCCATCATCTGCAAGGTCTCTCTACACAAAGCGAGATCTCGTCCTGCTACATCTCTTTGCTCCTCTAGAAGTTTCTGCTTTGTTAGCAGCTCTTGAGACACCTGCTGAAGCTTCCTTAATGATTTCTGACAGCTCCTTTTCTCATTGAGCTCCAGGTTGAACTGGTCCTTCATCGTAATGGCACGCGCTTTGAGGCGCTCGTATTTCTCCATCAGCGCTTTAAGCTGCTTCATCGAAGTTTTGTTGTTAGTTTTGGCTTCAGCTAGTTCCTCCTTCATATTTTCACAGATATGATCAAACCTGGTGGTGATCTCTGTGTTGTTGTGCTCCGCACATTTCAGCTTTTCAGTAAGAATCTGGGTTTCTCTCTCCTTTTGCTTTGATATCTCTTTCAGCTCTTGTTGCTTGACCAACAACAAATGGACGAGATGTTGGTTCTCCAAGTCCTTCTGTTGCAGTTGTTCCTTCACGACTTCAAAGAAGTCAAGATGTTTGCCCTTGAAAGATGAGCTTTTGTCAGCTCTGCTTTTTTCTCTGCCCTTAGATATTTCCTTCAAAATGACTTTGGGTGGGTTTGAGGAACATTCAACAGATCTTGTCGAATTAGATCTAATCACATAACCGATGGGTAGGTGTAAGGCTTTAGAGTTACTGCCCATCGGTAAATCATATTTTGACCCGAGGATACTCATCGTAGCCTCTTCTTTAAGCAGATCTGTTCCTGCTAGAATTCTGTGCAGGGATTCCATTGTCTGCTCATTAAAATCTTGATTGATATTTCCAGTTGTGTTTTGGAGTAAACTCTGTCGCACTTTGAGGAACTTGTTCTCAAGTATATCTACTGCAGCATGTTGCGCTTTAGCACTTGGGAGTTCTTGTCCTTTCTTCCACCCACTAAAAAGCATGTCATTTGATTGCATTTCACTGCTGATGGCTCCTGGCTGATGAGTGCCCAATTTGTCAGGAATTGGTCTGTCTAAGCCCTGCTGTGCGTCTTGAATGCTGTCAAGTTTACACTTGTGCACAGTCCTTCTAGTCCGTTTAGTATCCGGGTCCATTTGAGCGGAATGTTTCTTTGTATTGCAAGAGATTCAGGCACCGAAGCTGTACTTTAATAAGAATCACTAAAATTAAATCAAATGAGAGATTTCTTCCAAAGCTCTTACCTTACTTGCATTACTTCCCACCATCCAAACGGACTGCAACAGAAGCCTACTGTGCGACTCAATCCCCATTGTTTAAAATGTTTTAAAATGTCTATCACCATAGTAACAGGGCCAGTGCTGGCAACGCTAAGCGCTTGCAAAAAAAAAAAAAAGACGTTATAAAAATGGTTTTGAACCAAACCAGTTCCGCTTGAATGGCAGTAATGTTAGAGCTCCAGCACAACAGCACTCATTATCATTGGTGAGATGCAATACTTGTAAAGCCCAGCACGTTTTGATGCAACTAGCTGAATAAGTAAATGGTAACACTTTACAGTAAGGACTCATTTAACATTAATGCACTAGCTAACATTAACAAAGGTTAATTAATGCTATAAGAATATATTGTTCATTATTTATTAATGCAAGTTAATTCATGGAGAACATTAACTAATGTTGAGACGGCTTTCACTCTAAAATGTAAGTAAATGTTGATATTAAAATGAAATAAGATTATTAAATGTTGTAAAAGCGCAGTTCATTGTTAGTTTGTGTTAAATGTAAATATAACTAATGAAAACTAAAGCGTTACTGAGTAAATATCTGATTTTTTAACAAAATTAAGAAACTATTGGTGTAGTAGGTCACTTTAAATTAATTTATATAGTATATCTTTGCAATAATGTTAAATTAAAGCGATAGGAATTATGAGCTAGCAATAAACAATACTTGAAAAATGGTTTTAAAAAAAAGTAACATTGTTAACCTAATGAACCTTATTGGAAAGTTTTACCAGTTAAAATGTAGTAAAACACAGCTATGTGGCATAGTTGATTTTCAAGCTCCATGATGAGAAAATATCTTGATACAAAACAGATAAGCAAAAGCTTGAAGCTATCAAGTTTACACTTCTAGTCTGAGGTCGAGGCCCGTCGGAGTTGGAAATGTATTTGTACTGCAAGACATTCAGATAACCCAATTGGGTAACAAGGAGTCAGAAACACCAATTTTAAATACTTTAATTGTTTAAAAAATAAATTAAATGGCATAACCTTAAAAGACTGACAAATCAAGTCATCTCAGATCACTCCCACAGGTCAGAACACAATGAAAGGTGCTCTAAACAACAAAAGGCAAGTTGAGCATCACATTCATACACATCCTCTGAGGATCTACAGCTGATATTTATATACTCATTTACATGCATGAGGCTATGATACAGTCTAAAACGACACTGTACAGAAAGAGGCCCAGTAGAGGGGTGACTTGGATGGATTTACAACTTCAGCATTCCTTAAAGGCTCTAAAAATATCTCAAGAAATCCAGCATAAAAGCTGGTACATTTTTACACTGAGTAACTGTATGTGGTAGAAGGCTACATGAAAAATGCTACAGTTCATCCACTGAGAGCAGTAATTAAACCATTAAGCATATAAAGGATTTAACATCTAACATTCAATTTAACTTTCAGATTATAAAACGTGTTGCTTCCCTGATAATCCATCAAACCAAGAGAAATCCAAAGCTGTGTGTATATCTGATGACTTAAACCTGAATTAAGCATTTGTAATGGTGTGGGTATTGGTCAGGGTAAATTATGCTGTAAACTTTGGTTAGAGTCTACATGACCAAACATCACGAAAACTACACAGCGTGAAAGCAGTGATTGTTCAAACACTAGGAAGATAAGGCACAGCAAACTGTCAGTTGGTCTTCAACTTCGCAGCTTGCGTCACCTGATCTGTTAGCGTGGCTCTTATAGAGTTCACAACAGTCTGTCTGACATTTTCTTCCATGTATTGCTCAGTAAGTGGTTTCAGCACCTAGAATGAACAAAGAAGAGAAAAGATTAACTGAAGAAAATCTGAAGAAAATGTGAAGGGCTTATCTGAATATTTTTAGCCTGTTGCAAAAGGAGTCCCCCCAACAAGTCCCAAGATGTGTAAAGCTGAACATGCCGACTTTTTGGGACTTCAGCTTATTCACCGCATCCCCCAGCGTTAAGTCCATACATACCACTCTCATCTCTGTGTGTGCAATAACTGCCTGACCACCAGCTAGGTAAGCACAAAGACTGGAGGTAAATGCCTCCATCTAGCCTACTGCTCAATATGTGACAAAATAACGCCAACATTTTCCTATTTACATGTTGTGATGTGTAGTTACTTTGTGTAAAAAAGACAGTAAATAGGCTTACTTCCATCAACAGGACAACCTGCTTGCACCGAGAGTTAAGAGTCTTAGTACACGATGTAACTATACACGTAACGACATGTGAAAAGGAAAATGTTGGCGTTATTTTATAACTTATTGAGCAGTAGGCTAGATGGAGGCATTTACCTCCAGTCTTTGAGGTAGGCTAGGCTAGCGGAGAATGGTGTGTATGGACTTATCTAACTCTGAGGGATACGGTGAATAAGCTAAAGTCACAAAGACGGCGTGTTCCTTTATCTACAAGGTGAACATCAAGCCCAATTGCTCTACACAACTCTCCTTTAAGTTTTGCTTTCTTTAATGAATTTTCATAAATATAAATATTTGCAATTACTGCATTATATATAGGAATGGAAAAAAAAAATATTTCAGAGCAAATTCTAAAAGATAGAAAAATGAATATTTGCTACATGTCCATGCCTTGATTAAGTTAAGAGATTATATTACCTTCTATATATTTTCTGGTATTAAATTCCATATATTCCAGGAGCACGAGAACCCTGAACTTAAGGTTATGGGTTTGTTTAAATTCTTAAAACTTTCATCTTCAAAACATAAATGAAGGTGATATTTAATGAAATTTCTATTTTAATTTCTGTCCCTCCATTTAAAGCTCATGCTACTAAAGCTGACACTTCAAAACATTTTCTGAAGAGACCAAATCAAATGAATTACTTTTAAGTTTCAATGAAATTCCCTTTCAATAGAGGGAGAAGAAAAAAACTCTAAAACACTCAAGATGAGAATAATGTTGATGAAAGCAAACCATGTAAACAGTAGGATTCAGGATGCAAATCTGGCATTAGATGCAGGACTGGCTCTAAAATTCATGGGTCCTATGACACCATTTTTATTGGAGGAACCTCTCTTCCCTGAACTCCATAACCAAGCAATACTAAAGAACAGCTTAATGGGCCTCATGTTATTTATATATTATCTCAGGGCTTGCGAAAGCAAGCGAAATTACTCTCATCTTTAAAAACGTAAAGACTATAAGTGAATGGTTTAGGATGAGCACAAAAGAAAGTAACGGAAAAAATGTTTGGGGCAGGGAGGAGAGTGTATAATGGACACAACCAACACGTGAAAGCACAACTCACCTGTTCCCACAGGGCCTCTGCGATGAGGTCTATAGCCACGCCCACTTCTCGATACTCTCCTGAGTATCTGACATACGCCCAGGCACACAACGAGAGCAGAGCCACCCCCATTACAAGACTGGCCAGAGCAGCGATTACTGATAAACCAATGAAACCGGTTACAGTGGAGACCATGTAGGTGACAAACATGACAGCAAACAAAGTGGCCGGAGTTCTCGCCGCATAGAAAATGTTCTTGCTTTCATTGTGTTTCACAAAATTTGTGTACACTTCATCCAGCTCTGTCTCTAACTGCTGCTGGTAGCGCTGACAGAACTCCACACCGCCCATTTTCTTCACAGCGCAAAACTTCTGAATGGAGGTTTGCTTAAACTCTTCGTGATAGCGCTGGAGGTCAACTGGGGCGATGTATGGTTTGTCTCCTCCACATACCTGTGACACAACAAAATTACAAACTCGGATACATCTCCTAATCTTTCTAATCACCAGACGCAGATATAACAACCATAACAGGCATTTTCCTTTCTAAATTATCTAGGCCGAACCTACTATTTTAGTGCAATGGCCTCAAGTTATTTTCAGTTATATAGGCTAGCTCAGCTCACGTCACGCTCCTGCTAAATTTAAATAGAATTTAGGTCCCTCTCCATTTATGATCCATTTAATAGTGAAGAATCTTGACTGAATGCAGCTCCTTGGTATGCAGGATGCATTTGCTCAGACTCTCTCTTATTTGTGTGCATGCCGGCTGTCAAATAGAATAAATGACACCGGCTCAAAGTAACTTTACCTGCTCCATGGTTCTGTTATAAGTATCTTTCGCTCCGGCGACAGCTGTCAAGTTGTTCGCTTCAGCAGTTGCCTGAGTAAAAGAGGCACAATGAGCATTTAACAGCTTCTATATTTACAACCATGTTTAAAGAATGCTGTTCTTTTAAACTGTCAAATAATAATAATAATAATAAATGAGGAAAACGTATCTTTTCCACAAAAACAAAGCAGCACAACTGATTTCAGCATTGATAATAATAAATGTTTCTTGAGCAGCAAATCATTATATTAGTATGATTTCTGAAGGATCATGTGACACTGAAGACTGGAGTAATGATGCTGAAAATTCAGCTTTGATCACAGGCAAAAAAAAAACATTTATATAAAACTTTAAATTTGAATTGTTATTTTAAATTGTAATAATATTTCACAATAATATTGATATTATTAATAGTATTTTTGATCAAACAGTTTTTTTTAATTACCATCCCAAAACCTTTGAACATAAGTGTAGGTGATTTTAAAGATGGAGAGGAACATACCTGCACCATGGATTTAGGATGTGGAAGCTCTTCCCCTTGATAGATTTTGATGTACGACTACAAACAAGGGAATATAAATATGGGTATTTTACTATATTTTCATAAAGCAGAATATGTTGATCGATCTACAACCTGAATGGTTGAGGCATGTTCAATGGTACTGTAAAAAATAAGCAGACCTGTGACCTCAAACAAACTGAAGTCTACATAATTAGGCAAGAAACCACCAGCTACAGCTGCCAAGCAAACCAGAATAATGCATTCTTGTTTGCTTGACAGCTGTAGCAGGCGGTTTCTTGCCTAATTATCAATAAAAACATGCAACATTTGCCACACAAATTCTACAAGAACACTTGAATAGAGCCTCAATAATTTAATTGACACCTTATCTGATTTGTGTTTACAGCTGTTACTGCAGTTAAAGTAATCAAATCTGACCTTGAAGTACTCCAGCAGGTCTCTGCATGTGACTTTAGCTCCACTGATCTCTTTCTCTACCAAGTTCTCCGGTGCCAGCAGTAAAGGCACTAGATTATGCAGCTCCTTCTTAAACGCATTATCAATGTCTGCAACAAAAAGAAGAAAGTTAATGACGAGCCTAGAGTTCAGTCGTGCATGTGCATGTCTGAGAGAAATCTGTCCTGACCTTTCAGTCTACCATCAAAGTGAGGGTTGGTGGCCACCATCAGACCTGGATGTGGCAGCAGAAAGCAGCCTATGCTGGAGAAACAGCTGTGAATATGCTTCCTAACATTTTGCAGCTCTTCATGTTGATTCAGATTCACCTAGCATAGCACAAATAAAACATTCACACTTTGTTCAACACACTAATGTCGTGTTTATCTATTCTGTGCTTCATCTCACCTGTAGTCTCTTCTCCAGGAAGTGATTCCCTCCTTTGAGCCCATAGTTATGCTCGTACGGGTAACACCAGTCTCTGATCAGAAATAATAGTTTCTGAAAGACAGTAAAGAAAAAATCTAAAGAACAAAATTAGAAAAAACATGCATCTCGATGAACTCTTACACAGAGACTGATGTTGTAATCGATGTCCAATTTATTAAGGTCATTAGCTCATTCATAAACTTTTTTCAGAGAATTAAAAAATAAAAATTATATATATATATATATATATATATATATATATATATATATATATATATATATATAAGGCCTTAATTAATCTATTCAGATTTCATAGTGAATTACTCTGATATGAAAAAATTGTTTCATCACATTAGACTTGGTGAGCATAAGAGACATCTTTTAAAAATTCTTCACAAAGACTGGTTTTATGTGATTAAAACAGTAATATTGTGATATATATATATTTATTAGGGCCGGGACTCGATTAAAAAAATTAATCTAATTAATTAGAGGCTTTGTAATTAATTATTTGAAATTAATCGCATTTTAATCGCATATAAATATTTGACCTGAGAACAATGAGAAGTAATTTTTCACATGTATTTTTAGTATACCATTGAATAATGACTGAAAACATAAGCTTAATCAACAAAATATTGTTTATTTATTTCAGTCCAGCAGACCAGCGCAATGTTTGCCATTAAGTTTAGCAAAAGCATATTTGTGATATTTGAGGCTCGATGTGCTGCGGCGATACGCTAATTCCTTGTTGTATAGCTTGCACACAACCATGCTCTTGACGACGCTTCCATTCTTTCGTTTTTTAAAACAAAATTTCCCATCCACGGGGCCGAGCAAAGCGGTCTCATCAGCTTCTTCGTTCATGTTCACTCATGCCCTGCGTCTCAATCAGCTCCCTAGTTCCCTAGTCAGGGCACTGATCAAGACATAAGTCAATGGGCTGACTCCCTGATCAGTGCCCTGACTACTGAACTAGGGAGCTGATTGAGACGCACCCATGTTGTTGTCGTGACTCCGGAGCGCTAGTTGGTGTTCCAGTATAATCGGTCCGTCGAAACTGATTTATTGAAAAACGCTCCGCGGTGCAAAAATAAATGCGGTTAAATGTTTTATTTTTTTGCGTAATTAATTAACGCGTTAAAGTCCCCTAATTAATTAATCTTAATTAACGCGTTAAAGTCCCGGCCCTTATATATATATATATATATATATATATATATATATACTCATACATACACACACACCAATCAGGCATAACATTATAACCTAATATTGTGTTGCAGCCAAAACAGCCCTGACCCATTGAGGCATGGACTCCACTAGATCCCTGAAGGACTGCTTTGGTATTTGGCACCAATATGTTAGTAGCAGATCCTTTAAGTCCTGTAAGTTGTGAGATGGGGCCTCCATGGATAAGACTTGTTTACTTGCTGCCTAATATATCCAACCCAGTAATATGTGCTGTGCTGAAGAGATAATCAGGGTCATTTCATGCCGATCAGGCATAACACTTGCTCAATGTTATGCCTGATCGGTGTATATATTGCTTTTATTCTAGAGTAGGCATGAATAATAGAGTAGGTTCTACACTTTCAAGTCAATCCCTGAATATTAACTTAATTTCTAATTTTAAAACTTACATTTTAACCAGCTAATATTCATATTCTTATTATTTCATTAAGAATACAGACAAACCTCTATTACTGTAACTGTCTACATTGGCAATATGTGGGTAAAATTCAACACACATAGGCCCGGTTTTACAGACAAGGCTTAGACTACGCCAGGATTTGACCGTACTTTAATTAGGGCATTTAAGTAACTTGTATAAACATGCCATAGAGAAAAGAAAAAAACATTACTGGTGTGCATCTTGAGACAAAACAATGGCACTGGCATGTTTTAAGCTAGGTCAGTGCAAATTGCTTTCTGTTAAAACAGAATAAACATGCATTTTAGTCTGGGACTAGCTTAAAAGCCTCGTCTGTGAAACCGGGGGATAATGTTTAAAACACAATTTTTTTTAACTACATTAGTGCAGTAAAATTTTCACATTTTTCAAATTTTAAGTAATGGAGATAACATGGAAAATGTACCATGCTCATTAGCCATTTCCATTCCCTTTTTTAGTTCTTTTCACACGTTTTGCTTTTGGATTGATTTTAAAAGTAATATAGTACAAAAATATTTAGCAATTTTATTGTACTGAAGTATAGCAAGCCCCAGGTCAATGAGATGAAAGGAAAATAAATTTTAAAAAGCCTAGATTTTACAGTAGATCGGGAAACTTGCATTGCGCTCCTGCATCATATGTAAACTGCATTTATGACAAAGAACTACAGTTGTATATGTCATGACAATCTATTAATAAATGCACACACCTTGTCCTCTGCTTCTGACGTTGGCACCGCGCTGCTGCGGATTAAAGAACACGCTGAATAACACGGACTAAAACACGGGGAGGAGCCGAGGCTTCAACTTCATACGAGTTGAGTTTTAAAGGGGGCTGAGGCAATCACGAATTAGAGTACATATTACGGAGTAGATCGCTAATTTTTAGGGGGGCTGAGTGAAAATTTCAGGGGAGCTAAAGCCCTCCTAAAATGGGCTTGTGATGCCCCTGGGATACACAGAGAACACAGCACAAAAACATTCTACATAATCCATCAAAACAAATTATATGATTCTTCAATAATGGCTGTCATTCAATAAATATCTGTGGCATGCGGGTCACTTTTTGGCCTGAGCGCAGGTTAATAATTTATGGCCGTGACAAGTACACAGTATGGAAAAGCTATTCTACCTGAAATGGTTTCTCATAGATCTCCTCCAATGCAAGTCGACCGTATTCTGTGAAAAGCTATAAAAAGATACATGATGTTACTTTTCCACTTACACTAAAACACGGCAAACAGCATACACCAACAAAGAAAGTTGTTACCTGGAGATGCTGCAAATCATCTTCTTGGATATTCTGAGAAAGATTATAAACCTAAAACAAACAAGGTTCTTAGGTCACATTATATGACAAATCCCACAATGTATAACAAAGTCCCATGTAATGACAACCTTTAGTCGTGTGTGTGTGCATAACTAACATGCTTCTACATACCTGCACAGAGCTAGTCATGGTGCTTAGAGCAAAAATAGTGGCACAGTCTTTGATAGTGGACTGGCTGTCAAAGGCTCCCTGAGTGTCCACCAGCAGCACAGCCACCTAAAGCATACAAAGATTAATTTTATCACACAGTCAACCTATCTTGATAGTGGAATAATATACATTTTAAACTGTATGCCCATTGACCTTAGTTCCATCTTCCTTCTCCACAACAAACACCTCACTCCAGGCCTGGATTCCTGTGGTTTCTCTTTCACAGCCTCCCCTCCAGGAGAAACCGGTCAATGGCGCATCATCTCCTCCCATCCATGACTCAGATGACTACAAAAGAAATAAGAGATTGTTCTTATAAATGTCCTGAAATTCACGTTATAAAGCATGCATGCTCGCACACATGTGACCTAGCTGGTTTTATACATGCAGGAAGCAGCCCACATGTTTAGACATGTCAATGATAGGAGTCATCAGGAACTTGTTCTCAGGAATGATCATTGAAAAAGACAAAAAATTTAACTGATGTGTTGGCGCTCTCAGATCTTGCATATATGAATGCATAAGGGTAGTTACTTTACGGTCCTCACAGATAAGGGCAAAGATATATATATAATTCGGTAGTAAAATACAGATTTAAAGGGGGGGTGAAATGCTGTTTCATGCATACTGAGCTTTTTACACTGTTAAAGACTTGGATTCCCATCCTAAACATAGACAAAGTTTCAAAAACTAATGTTGGACGTTTGATGGAGTATTTCTGTGTCAAAAATACTCCTTCCGGTTTCTCACAAGTTTCGGAGAGTTTTTTTCGAGTATGGGTCGGCTTGACGTCGACAGAGCGGAAGGTGCTTGTATGGGCCGTATGGGCTCTTCTCCCGGTAGGGTGCGCGCGCGCGTGAATAGAGCGAAAGAGGAAATGCACGCCCCATAAACACTCGCTCAGATGCAGATCCACTCGTCTGTGAACACTTATGTCATTATAGTCCGCACGACGCTCCACTTTATTCCTATGGGTGACGTCGAGCGACTTCAACGCTTCAGCACAGCATTCCGGGAAGGCAGCGCTGCATTTGAACCGATTTGAACGCAGAAATGACGGGAAGCTTCACAACATCGTGGATTTCCACGGTCACTGCTGTCACAGGACTTCACCAAATTATACCAAAGAAGTGTATTTTTGACAGAGCGGTCCCAGCGATAAAGGTTCGGTCCTGCTTTGGAAGCAGCCGGTGAGTAAAACTGCTTCAAATGTCTGTGCTGTTGGCTGTCGTCGCGTGAATAAACATCAGTAAACGACACGATCGTGTATAGTTAATTTATCGATGGATCATGCGATCTATGGTGTGTTTAAATACATTAGTTTAGCTGACCACTATAGGTGTCAGTAAAACCACCCAAACATAAACCTAGCGTTCTCACAAAGCGTGCTTCGTCATTCAAATGAGCTAACGCTTTTTAGCGTGTTTATCAACGCCGTTTATTTCTACCCCCCTACACTGCCCTACCCCTAAACCTACCCATCACACACACACAGCCCCTAAACCTACCCATCACACACACACAGCCCCTAAACCTACCCATCACAAGAAACATTCTGCATTTTTACATTTTCAAAAAAACATAATTTAGTATGTTTATAAATCCATTTACCTTGTGGACACACATATTCAGACACATTTTGAACGCGTAACTCAAACGTTTCCCTAAACCTACCCATTTGTGTATTATAAAAAACAGGATAACAGGCAGATACGACTGCAGGCACAATTTATTCAGAAAGTACAAATACTCCAAGTGTTGTGTGTAGAAAATCCCCAAAAGCGATTAGTAACGTCGAGTCCATCCGCCAAAGATTAATACATTTCAAATATTGCCGCCGGAAGAAACGTCAGGTCAGCTTTGACAGCATTGGCTGTCGTGTGTCTCGTGACCAATTGCGTCATTACGCCAGCTTTGATTGTAAAATGCCATTGGCTCTCGCGTGTCTCGTGACCGATCGCATCACTCTCATCATTGTCGTCTCGCGTATCATTTGAATCAGAAATATCAACGAGTGCGTGTGTTCTGTTCACGAAGGGGGGCGATCATCATTTAAATGACTAAAACATTAATATCAACTCTGTTCTTCACATGGAGATATCGTCTGTCTTCAGAAGACTTGGAATGCAACATGAGTTAATACTTTTATACTATTTTTGGTCCGTTTTTGCAATAAATACATGTGACTGTACATTTATTTGCCTGTTACGCGTTTTATATTGTTGAGAGTGGGTAGGTTTAGGGAAGGAGTGGAGTTTGTTGCTCCAAAATATAAAATTAGGCTATAAATATTAATTCTGTCAGATCAGGTTGGCAGAATCACACGGCGTAGACATGCACGCGGAGATGATGTTTGATTGGGCGTAGACATACACGTGGAATCACACGGCGTACACATGCACGCGGATAGCTCAAAATGCATATAGATAACACGCCACTTGCCTTTAGAAAGTGGCGTGTATGTTTACGCAAAGTCATGATGTCATGTTGTGCTGTTGTTGCTTCTCCTGTTCAATTTATTTCAGCCTCCGGATCTGATTCAGGATCATATCTGTATTAGTTCTGATTGATAGCCATTTATTAGGGTAACGTTTTCTTCTCCACGCTTGAGGATGTCAGCTTTCAGAAGCTCTCGTGCTGTAGCTGCGTGCTCGTCATTCTTTAGCTCCGCCCACGCGATACGCCTCCAGCCGCTTGTTTTTTTCCGGAAAGACTCGGTAAAGCCTATATTTCTATTATAAATATAATAAAACTAAAGACTTTTCGGAGATATGAAGGGTAAAATACTACTCTATAGGTACTCAAGATTGACTGAAACTGAGTGTTTCACCCCCCCTTTAAACATTAACACATGAACAATAAAATTTGGATTTTTTTCTCATCATTAACCGTGAAAAAGAAACACATCAAAATGTAGACATAAATAATACTTACTAAATAGGAAATGCATGAATGACTGAATAATGACTAATAATGAAATATAATGAAGTTTTACCTCCTTTTTTCATTTAAATTTGTAAAGCTTATGTGAAAAATACTCACATAAAGTATAACTACTTCATAAAGTATACAATAAGAAGTAAATGCTCTATTTATTTGGGCGGTTGCCGTGTATTGAAGTCTAAATGTCTTAGAATAAGGGGAATTAAAAGTAGATTAAAAAGTGACTAAAAACATACTCTGAGAGTCTGAGTTCTCCTTTACAAACAGAAAAATGTTCATCTAAAATCCTGATTTGTGTCGATTTGTTAACTACCCACACGCTTACTTCAGTGGAAGGGGTTTGTTCTAACCTGATTGTGCATGTAACGTAGCATGAAATCCAGCAGGAAGGACTTTCCCTTGCGGAAGGCACCGGCTACAGACACCACAACCACATTGAGATCCTTGACATGGTCCTGCATCAAGATTTTTTCCAACGCAACAGCATCCAACTCAAACTTATGATCTTCCTTAGCGATCACAATTTGAATGGGTCGAGCCCCCTCTGGAACTGGATCCTCCTCTGGCTCAAGCTCTTCTGCTACAGCACATGGTGCCACACCATTAGTATCAGAGCTGAACTCCTCCAATGAGCTCAACTCCTCAACTGGCCGGCACAATGGGACATCTTCCACACCGGTCATATCTGCGGAAGAAAAAGAAAAAAACAGTAAAAAGTAGGGTTATTATCATTAACTACAAATAAAACTACTAAAAACATTTTTTTTAATGAAAAAAAAAAAAAAAAAAAATGGTATGTAAAACAAAACTAAACAGAAATTTAAACAAGTTGAACAAATATAATTTTAAAATTAAAAACTAAAACTGAACTAAAAATAAATTAAACATGAATAGTAAAATAAAAAATTGCATGAAAAAATAATAAATTACAATAAAAGTTAAAACATTTAAAAAAGTTAATTCAAAACATTAATAAAAACAAAAATAGTATATAAAAATAATACGGGTAATTTGTACACTTAAATAATTGTGTGTATACACACACTGCAGTTCAGAAGTTTGGGAACTGAACTTTTTTTTATGCTCACACAAAGCTGCATTTATTTAATAAAAAATACAGTAATATTGTGAAATATTATTACAATTTAAAATAGTTGTTTTCAATTTGAATATATTTTAAAATGTGATTTATTCCTGTGATGGTAAAGCTGAAGTTCAGGATCGTTACTCCAGTCTTCAGTGTCACATGATCCTTCAGAAATCATTCTAATACGATGATTTGCTGCTCAAGAAACATTTATTATTATCAATGTTGAAAACAGTGTACAATTTTTTAACAGGATTCTTTGATGGATATAAAATTTAAAAGAAAACCATTTATCTTAAATAGAAAGCTTTTGTAACATTATACACTACTGTTCAAAAGTATGGGGTCAGTAGTAATAGTAGTGTGGATATACTGTGTGTGTGTGTGTATGGTATATGTATGTATGTATGTATGTATGTATGTGTATATATATATATATATATATATATATATATATATATATATATATATATATATATATATATATATATATATATATATATATATATATATATATATATATATATATATGGCAGCTTCAGCCTTAAATTTGTCACTGTTAAAAATGTCAAAATTAACCATCCCCATCTCCCCTTGTGTTGTACATAATGGTTGTGGCCAAAATTGGCAAAAAAGCATGCATGGATAAGAAAAATTCACATGGTTCTTAATGGTCAGACATGAGTTTTTTAACATTTGCAGCTTTGCTTTTCAGCACTCAACTAGCAGCTCATTACTATGGTCACTTTCTATTCCAGGAGTGTGTGGGTCTCTGTTCTAACCCCATGCACTTTATCCATGAGCTGTGATAAGCCTAGATCCTGTTGGCCACAGGGCTAAATTTGGTCATTTTTGTCCTCTGGTTAAGACATATGTAACAACACAAACACCCTCTCCCCTTCACTTCAGTCTCACCGCCAGATGAACTGAGCCCCTGGATCCGAGTCAAGCAGTGTCAAAAGTATGCTAACACACACCAAGGACACACCGGACAGGGCACAGTTCATCGAAAACTGCTTTAATATATACACACACTATTTAATTCTCAATTTACCCAGAACCTTGCATATTATATTAGGGATCTCAATTCACAGAAATTCCCATGATTGATCGTCGTTTAAATTACAGATCAATTAATTGTTAGCCTTAATACTGTTATATGCGCCCACAGTAGTGGCTTATCCAGCAGGCTGTGTATGGTGTAATAAGAACAAATATAATCCAGGGCCGAATTGTGCAGTGCCCTGTACGCGAAAAGGAGGATCGACACAACTTGATTGGTAGCCAATGCAGAGTGGCAATGACAGAAGATATGATTCCTTTTCTTAGATCCTGTTAACAATCTGGCTCCTGAATTTTGGATTTTTTTTTGTAAATGAGACAGCGTAGATTGAGGTAAATTACAATAATCCAGTCGAGAGGAAGCTAGTGCATAAATCACAATTTCAAGGTCTTTACTAGAAATAAAGTATTTCACTTTTGCTACAGATCCATGTTGAAACTATTTTTTTACAACCGCATTTACATGCTTATCAAATTGGAGAAGAGGGTCAAAATAGATGCCAAGATTGTGTAGATTGTTACTTAAAGGAGCATAACTGTGTTTCAATTGAGTTGTTGGTAGCAGACAGTAGAAGCAATTATTTTCATTCATTTTCAGTGAGTTGTTTGTCATCCAGGTCTTGAATTGACTAAGATAATGTAAGTATACAAATCAATAAAATATATAACACTGATTGAATCTAGTGTTTTTTGGCAAGTTTAATCTACAAGTTTTACATATTGTGGATTTAAAAAACTATACTTTATAGTAAAGTGCTACCAACATACATATTTTGGCATTTTATATTCTTCTCTGATTAATTCCAAAGTGAAAATATTGCTAATTTCAACGGGTAAAGAAGACATTGGTATAACGTTACGCGATTAAAAGGCAAAATATAATTGATGAGGACTACTAAACTGAGAGACAGCAGGACACCAGTCATTATCTAAAACAATAACCACCTGCATTGCATGCGTCTCCTTATCAGTTTTTAACTGACTGATACGTTTGCCCAGATAAAAGTAACTTAATATAATTGTCCTGTGCACTTCAACATCAAACCATGTTGATTTACCGCCGAAACTATACGCAAAAGTAAATTTACATGGCAAATTACCCTGGTAAATTCTGACCGAACACACGGACATACAGGACATCCACCAGCTTAAAGCTCAAGGCAGCAAACATAACACACAAAACATGCCAGAAAATGCATTCTTAGATGAATGTAGATACAAAAGATTTCTGATGCGAGTTTGATACCGTTTCCAGTAAGTTAGCGCACGAACTCGTTGACGTTTCAGCGCGCGCACGAGCTCGTCAATCACAAAACAACTGCCGAATTCAGTGAAATACTAAAATAATTCAATATGACTGTCAAAAACGTTTCCACTCACAAACTATTATAATAACGCGAAATGAACGGCCATGACACAGCAAGACATTAAAAAAAAAGGCTCCAAAGTTTGCACGGTTGCAAATTAAGCCATCTAATAATAGCTAGCATAAAAATAACTGAAGAACTAACAAAGAACACTACAGTTTACCAAACAAACATGCGCTTAGAGTGTGTATCTCACGCATAAAACAGTTATAGAGTCAAAGACAGGTATATCAACTCTCTGAAGCGTGTCTCGCGAGGCTTTTAACGAGTCAACAAGAGATGAATGTTTGTCAAACTGTCTAATTCAGCTCTCAGAGCACAAGGCGATCCGCTTTCTGGCGCGAATTGATTAACACCTGGTCAAATTTGACCGTGGCCAGAAATAAATAACACGAGTTCAAGTACCGCTTTTAACTTTTAACGTGTCGTTAAACAAAGACTACGGCACGCCAATACTGAGACACAATGATTTTTGATTCTAGAAGAGCGGCTTTTCGATGAGACACGATATGAAATGAGGAAGTTACCTTCATCAAAGTTATGGCACTTGTGGTTCTTCGTTGAGAAATGCCGACTCCTCGGTCCGCTGTCTTCCGCCATCTTGGTTCTGTTGAAACTTTGCTGCGTGACGTAACAGCCCCAGTTTCTCTCATACTGTACATATCAACTTCAACTTCATGCTCTGGTTCAGAGATGTTTGGGGAAACAAACGAAGATGGGGTTGTCTTTGTTGTTAATAAAAATACAATAATTCGAATTCGTTATCTATATTACAGAGTAAACAAAACAACAAAATATTTGGAAAAAAATACTGATTCTGCCTTAGCAAATGTGTGGCATTAATGTGGCTCTTCTTTATACAAAGGACCAGATTTCTTCCAGTAAAGCACAAGTTGCTCTTTGGACCATCTCAAGTAAAGCTGGACAACATGATCATCATGTTTTTAAATTAATGGTTTCATGGGGGAGAGAGAGAAAAAATGCTAGGTCATGCATTTTCATTACAGTGATCTCAGACTTTTGGGGCCCAATGTGCACAGAATACCATAGGCTAGTGTTTTTTTTTTTTTTTTTTCTGAGAAGCTACATTATTGGAAATAAAAGAGCTGTGAAGATTTAAAAAGGGTAACCCTCAGAGAGACAGAGACAGCATATCTAGGACTATCCTATTTTTAGACTGATTCGTTTCAAATCCATTTACACACATTGCCTTGATAAATAAATCTCTAGGTCAGAAAATAATTATTGAAAAATAAATTATTGATGAATTTATAGAAATTTAAAAGGGAACAAAATGATGTGTTATAATTATCAACAAATTACATTGTGGTTAAAAAAATACTGAGTAATTCTATTAGAACAATTGAACAAATATTATTATAATTGTGGTTATTGGAACAGGATTCCAAATTCATATATTCAGATTAGAAAGAGCTTCAGTCTGTGGTCTGTGCAAGGTGCAAAAGTTTATGATTTTATTCATTTTATGAGTCTAATCAAGGCTATTTCAACATCGACGTTTAATCTTGCACATAAAAATGGTTGGTAATGCATATTACAAAGTCAGAACAATTAACAGCGCCTAGTGGGCAAAATATTCCACATAAATGCGCAGTACTGCCCCGATCCAGATAGCGGCAGTATGACACAAACAAAATACAATACAGTGTTGGGAGAAACGACGGAAACGACGCTTTTCGTTACTTTTGAATCAATTCTCAAAATGATTCACTGTTCATTCCAGCGCTCGAAACGCCACCCGCTGGCGACCCCTGCTGGTCATAACGGTTTACATACAACGAAAAAGCTCACACATGCATAAAAAAACCTTTTACAAAACAATTGCAAATGTTTTATTCAAGGTGTAATCTATTAGATGCAATACAATTTTATTTTAATTTTTTAAAAATCTAGTACAATGTGTCTTTATAACTTGTTATTTTATCAAATTGTAGGGATTTTGTTTATTTTATGTAGAGCTTGGATAATCATAACAATAAGAGAAATATTTAGAAGATAAACCTTTCAAAGAGAAATGAAACATTTCAAAACGAAATGTACTGAAAGCTCCGAATCACTGATTCGAAACAAATGATTCGCAAAGGGGTTCACGAAGCGTGTTTCGAAAGCGCCCATCACTAGTGGGCGGTATTCTGTAGTTTATAAACTCAAAGTTTAGTCATTGCCTCATTGCACTGTCGTGTTTTAACTTTCTGCGCAATGGTGGACGTGTAAATCCCGTCTAAAGCAAACGGGTTGACTGATAATGACCGAGGTGTGTAAAGAGGAGTTCGGCACTGCAGTGGGTCCAGTGGAGAAATGGATCCTACGGTCCAGCAGTGTGTGTGTGGAGATCATCTCTCTGGGCTGTGTGATAAAGTCCATCAGAACAGAAGATCGCAGCGGTCAAAGTGCGGATATAGTGTTAGGATACGATGATTTAGAAGGCAAGTTCTATATCATTCAGTTAATGGCAAATCAGAGTTGAGGCCGTTTCATTATTGTCAATGCGGGTATTTTTCGACTGTCATGTTGATTAGAGACAGCTAATATAATGTATTGCCTGTTTTATCAATTTAACAAATCTCCCCAAAGACCAAATAATCGAAGCTGCCAAAATAGCCTACACAGTTTATAACAATGCACTACTGTGTGAAAAAAAAAAAGATTTTGAGATATACTTTTTTACTTAATGATATGTTCAGGGATTTCTCCCTATGAAAAAGCAACTTGTGAGTAGGCTTTTCCACAACATTTCCACATACAATAAAGTCTTTGGGGGGAAGAAAAGATCATACTGATTGAAACATCCTTTTGTTTATTTTTTCATTCATGGACTAATTATTTTTTTTTTAATTAAAAAAGTTTAATCAGGGTGTTTGTTTGAAAAAAAAAAAAGTCCTTGCACATGCTTAGCCATTATTAGAATTAATAGAATTTGATATGTTACACATTATATTTAACCACACTGAATCACTGCAGAAAATGTGCAAAAAAAAAAAAAAAAAAGGTTGTCACTTTGTTTTGCCCAATTTGTGCTTTTAAAGGCCAATTCAGATATTGCTGATTCCCTTTATGAAATATAATTGAGGGAATTGATATCACTTAAAATAAGACAAAACAAGCTTTTAATAAGGTAAACAACTTAAATCACGACATTTCTTTATTTATTTCTTTATTCAATGGAATTCACCCCATTCGACAATCAGGATATAGTATAACTTTCAAATCTGGATATATGAAGAAGCCTGATTTTAAAAAGGGTTTTACAATTTCTAGACCTGGGAAGTCATTTTAAAAAAATAAAAATAAAAAATCTGGCCATTGTTATATATATATATATATATATATATATATATATTGCCGTACTTTCTTTTATGGAACACAAAAGGAGAATTGCACTCATCAATATAATGGCAGTGAATAGTGACCAGCATCAATGATTTAGAAAAAAAAGATTAAAAAGTCTCACAGAATGATCCCATGTGACAGTGTTTTGTGGGTATACAATATGACATTTTATGTATTATTTATGTAAATGTTAATACAGCAGTTCACTCCGTCTCGCCCAGAAAAAACCCACCAGTTGTGAGAAATCAAGAAAAACACGACATGAAAAACGATGTCTAGAAATTCCAAAAAAGTACCTGTAATTTCTTCAGTGTACTTTCAGCTCGTAAAACATCTGGAATCTTGACATTTTTATTTACAAAAACTAGGAGAATCGAGTCTTTAATATTGTAGACAATGGGGGGCATTGGTGTCAAAAAGGTTGAGAGCCACTGCTGTAATCAGCCAAGCAGGCATAGTTATGGGCGGACGGGCTCAAGAATGAACCAAATGTTGGCCTATTAATCGGTCTTGTTGATATATGTGGAAAATAATGATTAATTTCCTTTATTTTACTCTAGGTTATCTCTCAAACCCTCGCTACTTTGGGGCTGTGATAGGCCGGGTTGCAAACCGCATTGCCAAGGGCCGGTTTATGATAGATGAGAAGGAATATAAACTGGCTATAAACAATGGACCCAATGCTCTACATGGAGGACTGAAGGGCTTTGACAAGGTAAACAAACACATATGTGTCTGTCCATTTTGTCCCATTGTTATTTGTCTGTGAGGCAGCAGACATTAATGCATAGGCATTTCATTACAGGATTAGTTCACTTTAAAATGAAAATAACCCCATGATTTTACTCACCCTCATGCTATCCTAGGTCTATTTGACGTTCTTCTTTCTAAATGAAGACAATCAGAGTCATAAATATCCTTTAAAAACTCAGTGGAGTACATTTATGAGGCAGGGCTGCACTTTTTTGAGCATCAAACTCAACGGACCCTTGCACTGCCATTATAAAGCTTGGAAGTGTCCGAATATTTTTTAATATAACTCTGATTGTATTCGTCTGAAAGAAGAACGTCATATACACCTAGGATGGTTTGAGGGTGAGTAAATCGTGGTAATTTTCACCATTTAGTGAACTACTCCTTTAAGGACATTTGTGTGTTGTAGGCCGTGTGGACCACAGAGGCTGTGGATAATGGAGTGAAACTGCGTCACAGTAGTCCAGATGGTGATGAGGGTTACCCTGGGAACCTTAACGCTTGTGTCACCTACACACTGGAGAAGAACACACTGAGTGTGCTGTACCACTCACAGACTGACCGTACTACACCAATCAACCTCACCAACCATTCATACTTCAACCTGGCTGGACAGGTAGGGCTACACAAAACTTTGAAGTCTTGAATTTAGCTATTCTAGCCATTTCTAGCCCGCAGCAGACACATAGTTGGAGGGAGTGATTACGGATGTTCTGCTCATCTGTCATCAGAGAAGAAGGGAAGCAACATTTTTGACCAGAAATTACAAAAAAAATTACTTTTTTCTTCTGTGGATTAACTGGCACAGAGTCATTGTTCACCACAAAACTAGTGAATAGGGTCAATTTTTATGTCATGCCAACTTTAATGCCCTGTACATACTGTACAGTTTAGGGCTGTCCCAGACGACCAATGGCGTGATAAAGTCCCTCAGACCAATGATGACTAATAATGGCAACTTCTGTGGTCATGGCTCCTAAACGCTGTTTAGGAGAGAGGTTCTGTTGTCATGGTCTGCACCCCAAGATGGCCTCTCACAATTTTTTAAAAGTTTCAGAAATTTTGCATAATCATCTCACAGTATGTTTGCTGCTACGCCCTACACCAATAATAATGCATATTAATCAACTCGACATGGCACTGAATGTACTAACCTTAAGCTCCATTTGCAAGAACGGCGTGCCAAACTGGCCTCTTTTCCCTAGCCATATTCTCCCCTTTTGCTTCCTCCTCTTTTTTTCAGCACACACAAAAACCACAAATTGCCAAAGTGCGGTTCATCTTTGCTCTATTTGTTTACCACTAGCGCATGCTGATGATGACATTTTATTCTTCTATACTATCTTGCACCGTGGCCTACAAGTCAACAGGTGTCATCGTCGTACAGTCTGCATACATGTCGTACCCAAGCCTATTAGATCCATGCCGTACAGTGTGATTTGCAATGATCTTATACGTAGGGTTGCTGAAATCCCAGACATTACACACTCAGTAGGAATATTCCTACTATCAATAAATGCTTTTTACTGTCTGCAGGGAACATCAGACATTTACGACCACGAGGTGACCATCTCAGCGGAGTCATACCTGCCTGTGGATGATACAATGATTCCCACAGGTATTATCACGTTGTTTATTTTGGAGAATTAGAACTTTGTAGAATTTAGATCTTTTCAACACAACAGAAACTGTCAAAAGTGGTTTTTTGTGGTTTCTTTACTATGTGCAGGTGAGGTGAAATCTGTGGAGAAGACTCTGTTCGACCTGAGAAAGCCTGTCCTTCTTGGCTCTAGATTGAAAGAGCTGCCTGGTCCAGGTTTTGATCACAACTTCTGTCTGTGCTCACCCGGTGAACCGCCAAAGGAGCGAAAATGTGCTCGGTAATGTGTGTCATTTGTATTACAATATTGATATAACACTTTTTGGGTCTTAATATTACATGTTGGTCTCAAGCCTGCCACACGGGGCCTGAAAACTGAAGCCAAAGCATCTCGATCGCCCCCAGGTGACTGGAATCAACATAGGTCATAAAGCCTGTGAAATGTAATGGGACTTTAGCACTATTCGCACGGGATTAGTATTATCTAGGGACCTCTGTGATTTAGAAATTACTCCCCCCACATCTGAATTTACTGACTTATCTCCTGGATATGATGTCAAGACTTGTAAATGTTTTTTCTAGAGGTGGGCATAGATACATTTTTTTAAATCTAGATTAATCTAGATTAATTTTGGTATTAAAATGGCTCCTCTGAATTCTGCCGAAGGCGTTCAGAATGTGTGTGCTACCCAAATAATAACGTTTTCATGGAGCACAGTAATCGGTTTAAAAGTCCATTTCTATAACTCTTTATTTCACAAAAAGTTGTTGATTAGGTGGGCGTTGACCTTGATATTGTGGCTCATCTTTGCTGACTACTGCGCAGACACGAGACCCAAGATGTCATACTGTCAGCACTGGCGGCTTCCCTTAGTCAATGGAAGAGAGTGAAGCCGCGTCATCCATCTTTTTTTAAAGTCTATGGTTGGTCTCTGTAGAGTGGTGCATCCTGGGACGGGTCGTGTCCTGGAGGTGAGCACTACACAGCCTGGGGTTCAGTTTTACACCTCCAACTTCCTGGATGGGACATTGAAAGGGAAGGGTGGAGCTGCGTACTCCAAACACAGTGCCTTCTGTTTAGAGACCCAAAACTGGCCAGATGCTGTTAACCAGGTGAGAACTTTTTTATTCAAGTGGTGGCACTGGATTAATGTACACTAAAAACTGATAATTTGGGGGTCAGTAAGATTTCATTTTTAATAATTTAGTTTAACCATGATCTTACAACCAAATTTTATATATACATAATTTTTTATCTATATATAATATACAGACCATATTTGTGTACTTGTTTCTATTTATGCAGCATGTTGCTAAAGGTTCTCAATGAATGATATGTTCTTACTTCTACCTGTTCTCTGTCTCTCATCAGCCTCATTTTCCTGATGCTCTACTGAGACCAGGAGAGACGTACACTCACACAACACGCTTTACATTCTCAGTGGTGTAAAACTAAACAAGCATGTGAATTTTACTTTTCCAACATTATACAATTGCACATCTTTCCTGATTACATGTATTGCTACTAAGACCATGATCTTATATGTCAATAATTGTCAATAATTTGCTCATGTTTTAGTGGATATTACTCCAGCATTAAAATCTTACACTACTCTAAAGTTGTTCCTCAGAAATTGTATTAATCTGGTAAAAAAAGAAAATGTTATTACAGTATAATTTTTTGAAATTGTTTAAAAAAAAATCTATTTTATTTACAACCAAACCTTAAAATATTAAAGCCTGATAAAAAAATAAAATAAAATAAAAACGCTTTTGAGGTATCTGGCTAAATACTGTAATAGTTACCCAAAAATGTAGCCATGTACATGAAATGTCAACATTATATAATTAAACAAATGTTATTTTGTAACGTACCAAAGGAAGAAAAAAAACATTTTAATAAATATATCCACAGATCTAATAAGTTGTTTTATTTATAATATTATGTTTTGTTTTAAAATACAGTGTTAGAAAATGTTTTTTGGCAAAATGACATTTCATTGTAGTGCCACATCATCAAAAAAGTTAATCATTCAAAATTAATGTGTTTTATATTGGACAATTCATACTCGCATATGTCTCAAGAGTCATGACCATACCTTAGTTGTGTAATATTGCAGTCCAGCATGGAGTCTGGGATACATGGGCTGTTTGTGTCACACAATGTCCCAAGTACGTTCACTTATTACAACTAAAATGAAAATGTTTCAAAATTTCAAAATTTTGTTTCAACAAAATCTGACATGCCATATGGCTTTTTTCAGGTGAACACCACACTTTCAGTGTGAAATTGTATGTGAGTGGATGTGTAAACTGACATTCTGTGTATTGGATGAATGTGCGTTACTATGTGAAGATAAGTTACACTATTGTGTGTATGATGCGAGATCTTCTGATCTTGTAAGAACTGATCCGACTGCCACCGTAACTCTTTCACCAGCTCAGTGACCTATTTAAACGTTTCTATTTAAATTTTAGCATAGGATACATACTAGCATTTGAGATGGGAGCCGCAAAGCTTTTTGAAACTTTGCTTATACTTATATTTTCTATGAAATATCACCAGGGAAGTGACAGAAATAAACGTATATAAATAAAAGCTGATATTTGACCCCTTGAATTGTTTTCCAGGAGCATTTTTAAAGGACATGACGTGAAGGTCAAGTATGGTCATTTTTGTCTTCTGCATTTCCACACACATTCAGAGCAGCGAGCAGAGTAGCTCAAGGGCACCTCAGTCGATTCCTGAAAGTACTGAGAATCAAACTTTGGGTTACCAGTCGGACTCTTGCCGCAGGTTTTAAAAAGTTTGACCTTCCACAATTTAAGGCCTTAAAATGTCTTAAATTGGACCAGAAAGTCTTAAATTCAGTATCATGACATTAAATTAGGGCCCTCCGTGGGAGAAAACGTGGACAGAATTTTAAATGCAGAAAAAATATAAAAAATGTTTACTGCACACAAAGGCATACTGAGTGCCAGAATCCCAAACTGTACCCAATCTTCCTGCTGAAGCCACACATCTTATCCACTTTTCACATCTTATCGCCTGTATCCACTTTTTTTGCTGGCTTTTATGGTTCAGTAGCTTATAAAACTTAGTTCTGGTTTCTTTAGCTTGTTGGCACAGACATTTTTAGACATTGTTCTGTTTTTTGTAATAAATCATGACAAGGAGGCAGCCTCATGCAATACAAAGTCAATGGAGACGGTTGGGAATTAATGTTTTAAATATATAATTTTGAATATAGAAAAATGAAAGAATTGGGGGAAAATGAAATGATACTTTTAATTATTAAATTAAAACCACCAGTAGGTGGCAGCAAATCGCTGTCTTAATGAGTGAAACATTCTTTCCACTGCTCCTTTAAAACGGTTCAACATTCTGGAAGAAGGCGAGTGGGTGCTGGGCGCTTCTCATTTCTTATTTGTGCATCCTTGTTTCCTTTCCTTGCTTTTTAGCTCCAGTTCCTTTAGATGTGAGGGAAGAATGCACCTGTGTATTTTTGTGTTTGACTCCTCAGGAAGCTTCTTGCTCCTCAGTTGTGTCTGTAATGTCCCTGCCTATATCCTCATTCACTACTCCACATTAGTCCACTAATATAGTTCATGAGGGAGTGAACGAAAAATGAGTGAGCAACACCAGTGTCCCGGAAAGGGCTTCCCGCTTCTGTGTGCTTGCCAATTATTTTAAACTTGGCAAACAGCTCCAGTAGTAAGATGAAAATATTTACCTTATAATAACTCTGTCATGGAAACTGTATGCCTTAATTAAACAATTTAATAATTAATTAAAAAGGAAATTATACTTGTATATTACACAGTAGCCTGTATTTCAACGCTTCTCATGAGTAAAACAAAAGGCAAAAAAATAAAACCTTTTTGATGGGAAACAGAAGTTAGTATGCATTAATGCCAGTAACAGCATTGTTGTCACATGGACTGTGTTTGTCGCATGACCTTAACATGTGATTTCCAGTTATTATGTGGGCAGGGGAAACAAATATTTTGCATTAAAAACATTATGTAAAAATACCTTGCCATTTAGCAAACGAGTCATGTAAGAAATTGCAATATTACGTCCTTTCTGCATTATTGCATGCAATGCTCTGGTTGTATAGCCTACTGCAAATGACTTTCTGGTATTCCATGCAACTATTACATTTCCTGCAAAAATGTGTGTGAATGAGTGTGAAAGTATGCCATCACAACCATCCTTTTTTGGCATTTCACACAGAGTTGAATGGTTTGTTGCATTTAAGTAGGCCTGGTAATTTATTTATTTATTTAGTAAATTATGCAGTTCTTTTCTTTGATTCGCAGTGCACAGTGCATTTGAGAATTGAAGTCTTCTCTGTGTTTTCCTGTGGCTTATAACATCAAAGTACAGAGAAAAAATGACATGAATAAATAGTGTGAGAAGAAATGGAATCCATATTTTTTTTATTAAATAAAAAGGTAAAAGTGCAGTGTTTTAGCACCTGAATCAAAAAGTGGGCAAAAGCAACTGAGAAAGAACAGAACCATTCCTCTCTACACATAATAAATCATTGAATGGAATAATAGAACACATAAACTGAAAGGAAATGAAACGTGAAGTTCAAGTTTTGAATCTTGATAACGACAGCACATTTCATTAAAGACAAACAACCATGAGGCTTAACCATCAGTTAACCCCTGTGGATGAGTCGCTAGAGCACGCCGTTCAACGGAATCAGGCAAATATAGAGTGGTGCAGGAATGACACACATCCGTACTGAAAACCTGCGTTTTGAAGCAGTTATTTTTTCATAAACATGTTTCTTGCTAGTTAAGAGTGTGAGCGTGTGCAGTTTACATTGTAGAACAAAACATCAAGTATCGCCAAGTTATGTTTACCACAGGCTTAAATTTATTCCAATTGAAAAACCCCATTATAAAAATCCATAAGAAAATCTTAAGGGAACCACTGGTGAATTAGACTTCTGGCTTTTGATGTCATTCTTGCACCCCTCTATTGATCTAATGTTGAGATTTAAACAGTTTAAATCTCTCTCTATCTGTACAAACAAGACCCCCTCTTCTCCACATGCAGTTTTTCTCCATTCATTTTTCAACCACCATATTAATCAGTGCACATGTTAAAAAAAAAAAAAAAAAACTGAAAATATAACATTGAGAGCTTGCAAGCAGGCTGAGGTACATATAGTTTAAATGTTAGAATTTTTTTGTGGTAGCACTTTATAGTAACACTATTTTACAATGTCCTTGTTACACGTTACATGTATTTACTGTAGTAATAACTTTAAATTATGCATAATTACATGCAACTAACCCTAAGCCAAACTCTAGTAAGTAGCCTACATGCAGTTAATTATTATAACACAGGACTTAAATGCATAATTACACTGTAACACGGACACCCCATCTCTGCAAGTATCCTAGTAAACACAGTCGGATATGTCTCAAGTGAACGCAAACACAAAACACATGATCCGTATGTGCATTCTGTCTCAAAGTGACAGCATAATAACCCTTCTGTCTGTCTTTTTGGTGTTGGACAAAAAAAAAAATAATAAAATAAATTCACTCACTGCTCTTGCACTTAAAAAAAGATTATGAATACTATGCAGAGTTATTTAGCGTACTTTATTAAATTTCACTACCTGAAAAATATTAGACATGTCTGATCCGTTTATTGTTCATTTCATTTGTATATTTATTGTATTGTATTTATTTATGCTATTGCTTGTAATTTGATTACTTGTTCTTATTTTATTACTGTGTCAGTTAAACTCCCCCCTGCAAATTCCGCATCGATACAACATCCTCATAAACCCATCTCCGGCTTGACAACTTCAATCTTTCGAATAATCATACGAATATCTATTGATCTAATATGACTTCTGACCTGCAATGTTGCCAGAATCATAACCACACTGTTTGTTCGTTGGCCAGCGGAGAACTGACCCCCTGACTGAGCCTGGTTTCTCCCAAGGTTTTTCTTCTCCATTCTGGCCCTGAAGGAGTTTTGGTTCCTCGCAACCTTGCTTTTGGCTTGCTCAGTTGGGGACACTTAAATTTCAACTACTGATCTGTCCACATTGAACCTATATGACAATTGAAATGAGCTGGTTAACATTACTGTTTTCTCTAATAGAACAATAGTAGCAATCAAACCAAAAATAGGACAACAATGTGCAAGTGCTGTGACTAGTTCCAGTTACTCTAGCACAGTGCACGTAGGAAGATTTTTACATTAAAAAAAATAATAACTATATACAGAATAGATTAGTAATTGTTATATTAATAGCTCAAATGGCTAAAGACTCAGCAGCTCAGGTTAAGTTATTCCACCAGCTTGGAACAGTCATGGTAAAGGTCTGTAAATGTGATTTGTGCCTCTTTGGGATGGCACCACAAGGTGTCATTCTTGCAGAATGCAAGCTTCTGGATGGCACATGGGTCTGAAGTAATGAGTTTTGGTAAAGGGGTGCGGAGACAGTGTTGTTATAATCAAACATCAGTGCCTTGAATTTAATGTGAGCAAGCAATTGGCAATCAGTGCATTTTTATGAGGAGAGGCGTGACGTGCGCTCTCTTCGGCTCATTAAACACCACTCTTCCTGCAGCACTCTGGATCAGTTGCAGAGGTTTGATTGTTCATGCTGGAAAGCCTACCAAGACAGCATTACAATAGACCATGTGTTTGTAAACCTCAATGACGTGTTTTGTGGGTGGAGCATACCTAACAGCAGGTTATAGTTTTAAATAGTATTTCAGGCTGTAATTCTAAAACTATAATCGCCCTATGAACAGCATTTGAGAATATTATATATTGTTTACATCAAGTCCATGCTTTTAAGGGTGAAAAAATTAATTCTGTCATTAATTCACCCTCATGTCGTTCAACACCCTCAAGACCTCCGTTCATCTTCGGAACACAAATGAAGATATTTTTGTTGAAATCCGATGGCTCAGAAAGGCCTTCATTGACACCAATGTCATTTCCTCTCTCAAGACCCATAAAGGCACTAAAGACGTCGTTACAAAGCCCATCTCACTACAGTGATTCTACAATCATTTTATGATGTGACAAGGATAGTGTTTGTGTGCAAAAAAAAACAAAATAATGACTTGTACAGTGATGATGGCCGCTTTCAAAACAACGCTTCGTAAAGCTTCGGAGCGTTATGAATCAGTGTATCGCATCAGCGGCTCGGATCGCCAAAGTCACGTGATTTCAGCAGTTTGGAGGTCTGACACGCGATCCGAATCATGAATCACTTGTGTTCCCAAGATGAACAAAGGTCTTACGGGTCTGGAATGGCATGAGGGCGAGTAATTAATGGCAGAAATTTTGGGTGAACTAACCCTTTAATAGACTAATCATCACAGGTCAGGTTCATCAGTCCAGTCTGTGGCATGCAACCATAAATGTCTGCATTTAGCTTCACAGAGCGTCTTTGACAATGCTAAATATGAAGACCATCTTCAGTAATTTCCAGAAGTAATTTTTTCTCTTATTCTGTGGATTTTGCCCATTTTCCTCCACTTGTTACTGTTTTTCTGCCACCACAATGTGCGCACAGCTGCAGATTGGTCAATAGTCTAGCCTGGATTGAAAGAGCTTGGACAAGGAGTTCTGTAGCATGCTCCGATTGGATAAGGGCCTGATCTTGCTAATTTTGTATAAGGCAAATTCTTGTAATGTGGTCTGTGAAGTTTGCCTGATCATCAATCACAACTCCAAGGTTCCTGGCTGTCCAGAAATGCAAAATTTGTGATGAAGTGTTGGGTTGGCTGAGACCACAATCAGTTCTGTCTTGGCAAGGTTTAGTTGAAGGTAATGGTCCTTTATCCAGCAAGAAATGTCTGTTAGGCAGGCTCAGATGTGAGCAGCTCACTCTAAAAAAAAAAAAAAAAAACGATTCAGGCCCTTCATAATCATAAATATGACACATTTACTTAAAGAGGTACTTCAGCGCTGGGAAGATGACTCTGTATTTAAACTGGGTCATCAATGTGGTAGAAATGTGAAATTATTTTTGAATTTGGTGCTTTCTAGACTGAGAAAAGACAGAAAATGTATTTTTGTCTCATGGGGATGAAAGACTACAATTCCCAGAATGCTTCGCTGCCCTGTGAGGCCATTCCCAAAGCCATCTACTGGATTACTGTAACTGAGTTGAAGAAGACACTACAATTAAAAACTGAACGTGTCTGTTCAATATAATGAGTGAGTCACCGCGCGAGTCTCACAGCACTGAGTACTATCTGCAGGAGTGAGATAAATGAGCTGAATGAGCTCTCGTGATGAGAGCTGAGGTAATCGCGACTACACTCGCGGCATACATTCACAACGCGAGTTCAGTCTGGCGAGTTTCAGTTCATGCCTTTGCAAGCTTAACTTTCATAGAAATTAATTTGAGAAGTTAAAAGACTTACATTGCTCACCATAGCTCCGTTTAAATGAGTGCCTGTAGCTGCGAGCTGAGCTCTGAGTGTGATCTCCCATCCCCCATGGGTTCAAAACATGCAGAAAGGGCTCCCTCTGCTGGCTGTAGTCTTTAGCCTTTGGCCAAACATTCCAGAAATAAAATGCATAAATCTCTTGTCTCATGGGGATATGAGGGGAGAAAGCATGTTTATTTGAATATACTCCAGGGTTTCTACTGATACAAAGCCATATGCTAATCGCTGAAGTAACCCTTTAAACATATCATCTAAACATAGAAATCTAGACGCACCCTAGCGGCAGCAAGTAATTGTGTGTATTTTATTTCTGATGACGCAGTGAAACAGTGTCAAATAGTGCTATTTTCATGATTTATCACATTTTTTATGTGGTTCAGATACAATAATATTTTGAGTTTCTATTTATTAAACAAATTTCCTTCATTGTATCAACTAAAACATTTTATTTCAATAAACTCAAAATTTTAAGGTGACCAGGTTACTTACTTTTTTAAGTTAAACCAACAAAAAAAATTACAGAAACTAAACTGAATGTGGAGGATTTTAACAGTGACGAATCTGATGATGATTGACAGGGCAGTTAAATGGTGACGTTTTAAGGGACAGAGTCCGTTAGAGATGACGAAGTAGTATGTCCCGTAGTATGCTTGCATACTCTTCTGCTACACACTCTAAAGTATACTTTTCTTCACAAAAAGAGTACATGCTTTTAGGATGTAGAATAGGCGAATTGGGACGCAGCAAAAATGTAGGGAGTAAAGTGTTATTTTATGTGTTTTTCAGTAAAGGGAAAGATGTTGTTAGTTTATCTTATTGTTTAATGTTCAGTTATGTTGGACATTAATTGTGTGGTTCCCATTATGCAGAAGAGTGGGGCCTGTGTTTAGGCTGTGGGCATTTATACACAAATTCGTTGGATGGAATTCCTGCTCTCAATTAAATGAGTTTGTCCAATGAGTTATTTTTGCATTTTATTTAAAAAAAATATGCTTTTTGTTATTTAAATGTTTTAAAGGTAAATTAAATTGATAAATGTGTTCACCGTAACCTAATAAACTTTTATAAATTTAACATAACATTACATAAACTGCACATATAAATATTATGTAACAGTGACAAATTCAAATGGTTTGTATTTACTTAAAGAAATTTTGTCAGATTTACTTGAATATCTTTTAATCAACTAAATTGTTATTTGTAAAAATTGCTCAATAGTTGTGCAACCATTTGGTGCATCTTAAATTCTTTTTTTTCTTTTTTTTTGAGTGTTCAGATCAACTAAGTCATGTTAACCAGTCAAACCTTGACTTTAAAAACAGAGTGTCCCATCAAGTCAACTCCTAAAGCATGATGTGAATTTGCAGGACAACTTGTAATAAAAAAAACATAAATACCAAAAATAAATAAAGTAGACGGTTCAAAATCAACTCCTGTGAGATAAAAGTGCCCGAAGTTCAATCTAGCGCCAGGGAATCAGACAAAAGATGAAGAATGTAATAGCATTCTTCATCTTTCAAAAAATCATTGAAAGTCACTGCTATTTGAGAAGAGAACCTGAATACAAAACATATTTTTCCCAGAAATGTGGCCTAGATTTGAATGTGCATATTTTACCTCTCAAGTATTTCTCTCAAACACCCCCCTGGAGAAATACAAATTCCCCCTTTATTTTTTTATTTTCATATTTATTCAGCAATAAATGATGTTGAAGCATTTCATCATGACGATGGAAATAAAACATATTCTAAATATAGGGACAATTAATCTAATACCAGCACACTATGGCAATATATCCATTGATCAAACCGCTAATTAAAAACAGGTTTGATTTGAAATGGAAATGAAATGTTCTACTGTAAATATAATTGGTGATAACATCATCGAAGCAAAAATAACCATGTTAAGGATGTGTGTGTGTTCAAAATTCACAAAACAACTGACAACCTGTATGCACCTTTATACAAGGCATAATAAAACAGCATGTCCCCATAGCAACTGTGAACCAACTTGCACTGCACAGACGAATGATATTCAACCATGTCCTATTCAAAGCCTAAAATACATTATAGATGTTTTACAGGTTCCACATGCATGTCAGCCAATTTTCCATCCCATAATCTTCTGTCACCCTAAATATCTCTTTGGCAGAAAATGTCCACACATCTGCATGCCTGCACTCATGAGATCTTTCTCTTATTAAGCTTAGATTTTCATCATGGATCATCTGTGAGCATTTAGAGCCTGTGAGCATCTCATCAGACAGCGGACAACATCAAAAATGTAGGGCACAGAAATCCTCTAGGTGTAGAAATGTAGGCTAATAGAAAATAATGTCAGCTTCATATACACTGTAAAAAAACAGGCCCCAATTGAACATTTTCTAGTGACTGATCACATCTAAATTTTGCAGTTGGCCAAACTAAATTTTTGTGAATTAAACTGCATCAATTCGCAGAAATTCAATTTGGCCAACTGAAAAATGTAGATGTGATCAGTCAATAGAAACATTTCAATTGGAGACATTAGTTATGTATTTTTTACAGTGTACAGTTGGACCTCTTATAGCTGACACATGCTGTTAACTGGCAATCAACAAGGCATGTCACGGTACCAAAATTCCAGTCGTTGATGCCAATATATGCAATGCCAAACCTGTAAATAGTCCTTATTCAGAGCAGTGCCATCTTTGACTAGCAACCCATCCTTTCCCATCCTTTTTACTGGGAAAATTATAGGAGCGTTTATATACAGATTTTTACAACGGATGCCATTGAAAACATGACTATCCCTCACAACCTCGCTTTCATTCCTGTAATGGTGCTGCTCTGAATAAGACTTACCGGTAAAATTTTACTGTTCTCTGTACCAATTTGGGTACCATAATAAAACACTGCTGGACATATTTTACTACTTTAAATGCAGTTAGGGTTAGTGTA
The DNA here is from genome assembly GCF_024679245.1 of Pseudorasbora parva. Lineage (NCBI taxonomy): Eukaryota > Metazoa > Chordata > Actinopteri > Cypriniformes > Gobionidae > Pseudorasbora > Pseudorasbora parva. The sequence continues at coordinate 8,839,068 of NC_090188.1, read as the reverse complement.
GACTATAGTGTCATGTTCATGTAGTGACGTTAAAATATGCATGTGCTGGAGTTTGTGCTGGATTTAGTTTTGTAAATCATATTTTGTACACATTGGATGTTTGCAGTTGTTCAATGTTTTTGAAAAGTTTGAGTGCTTTCATTGTGATTATAATGGCTGGGTTTACAAAAGTTTATATAATTGAAATCTTTACTTGGGGTTATATATGACGTGAATAACACTGATTATCTCTTCATCACGGCATCTGTTAGTGGGTGGGATATAAAAGGCAGCAGGTGAACATTTTGTCCTCAAAGTTGATGTGTTAGAAGCAGGAAAAACAGGCAAGCGTAAGCAGAGGTGGACAGTAACTAAGTACATTTACTTTACTTTTTGAGTATCTGTACTTTACTTCTGTTCTGAAACTTATGACTTTTACTTCACTACATTTAAAAGACAAATATTGTACTTTTTACTCCACTACATTTCTATCTAGGTCGAATGTCGTTTCTGCAGCAGATCTGAAAGTCGGTGGAAGATTTTTTCCTTCTTTAAAAGTTTTTTTTGGTGTTGTTGTTTCAGACAGTCTATCAGGAATCACTCTTATAGTCATATACATTTCCCCAACTTTTTTTGAACACTGATCAGTTCATAGTGTGCACCCATAGCCATACTTTGTGTATCAGTGTATTGGATCCGTGCATTCAGCTTTAAAGTGACAGCAGCTTTGTAAAGAGCTTTGTAACTTGTATACAAGTATTTAAATGAGTTTAAGTTAGTCATATGCTAGTACGTCAGATGGAGCATCACTGACTGGCTTGAACCATGATGACAGTGTGCATTTATAAAACAATAATAAAATAATGCATTGGCATAAAAAAGGAAATTTACTTTGATACTTAAGTACTTTTGAAAACAAATACTTCTGTACTTTTACTTGAGTAAAAATCTGTTTTTACAACTTTCACTTGTAACGGAGTAATATTTGACCAGTAGTAGGCTACTTTTACTCAAGTAATGGAGTTGTGTACTTCGTCCACCTCTGAGTGTAAGGATTTGAGTGAGTTTGACAAGGGCCGAATTGTGATGGCTAGACGAGGTCAGAGCATCTCCAAAACTGCAGCTCTTGTGGGGTGTTTCCGGTCTGCATTGGTCAGTATCTATCAAAAGTGGCCCAAGGAAAGAACAGTGGATAACCGGTGACAGTGTCATGGGTGGCCAAGGCTTATTGACTGGCCCGTGTGCCACAAATAAAAAAAAAGTTCAGGAATAGTTTAAGGAGCTTAACAACGAATTTGAGGTGTTGACTTGGCCTCCAAATTCCCCAGATCTCAATCCAATCGAGCATCTGTGGGATGTGCTGAACAAACAAGTCTGATCCATGGAGGCTCCACCTTGCAACCAAAGATGAAAAAAGTCTTATGGATTTGGAACGACATGAGGATAACTGATGACAGAATTTTTTGGTTCAATGGATGCAATATTTTTCTCTTCCCAGACCTATGTTCAAGAAAAAAATATATAATTAGCAGTCAATTATTTGCATGAAAAAGTTTCTGTTGTTTTCTTGTTTCTCCTCTCTAGAGGACAAAATGAACACTGAAGGTTATTCAGAGTAGATCTCATAATGGTATACAGGACCAGTACAAAATGGAAATTTAAAAATGCATCGAAGTAAAACAGCACAATTAAATATGCATCATCAAATCTTACATGCCTGCTCGACCATGACAGAACTTAGCACGCCGCACTCACTTCAGGGCACATATAAATGCATTGAGTCTTGTCACCTTTCCACGCATTTTCTGAAAGGGCTTTATTTAACACATTATCTGAAGGCCGCAGTTTTCATCGACATTTATTATGTCACCATATGAGTTTCTGAACTGCATAAAGGACAACATGTATGGATGTGAGACCTTCACCCTTGATTTCTGCCAATTGGTTGAATTTTTTTTAATATTAGTATAGGATCATGTTTCACAGATAAGTGTAATTTACACTGTTCATTTCAGGCATTCTTATGTGTGCATTTTTGCATAATGTTTAACTACATTATGTTTTGGCATTTCAATACTTCAACACTGTTATTAGAATAAAATTGGTATTTTTTTTACAAGTATTGTTCTGGTGCTCTTCGTTTAGGGGTTACATTGGTTGTCTTCCTGGTCATAAGTGACCGGACACCTAAAAATTAAACTTCCTCCACCCCAGTAAAACCAATGCAATTTATTTTTCTTCTATAATATTTTTTCTTTTTAATTTTGTATTTTGAGATGATTTGATGGTATTTTTTAATATTTATGCAATAATTATTGTCTATTTTTGCCATTTAAAATTATAAAATAATTTTAAAAAACATTTTTTTTTTATTGCAGTATTTTAGGTTAAAATAGAGACTAGTCCTTCAAAAAAAATTGTTGAAGACAGATTAGCGCCCTCTTTTGGAATTATTTAAGAAGTTATGCAACCATGGGTGTAATCCACTAGATGGAGGGGCTTGTGAATTCCCAAGTTCACTTTTCAACGCTTTCAATACATTTTTTTAGCTGGATTTGAATATGTAGTTAAAAAATATCAAATACTATTTTTATATAATTTTTTTTTTTTTTAGAAATGGTGTTTTTTTTTCTGTGAATTTGTGTTTTTTCCCATTTCCCATTCATTTCCTATGGTGGTCATTTTTGACCGAAGAGGCAAGTGGGAGTATTTTTTTTACAACCACTTAGCATGCTCGAATCATGCCCTAAATGTTTGTGTCTGTTTACATACCTAATGTTAGAAAAGTCACCAAGTTTCATATCATAGGTTTCATACACTGTAAAAAAAATATGTTCAATAAGTTATGACAACATATGTTTTTACATTGTTTGAACTCATCAAAATAAGTTAAGCAATGTTAAACTTGTTTTTATTAGTTATACAAGATGTAACAAATTTTTTTAAGTCAGTTTAACATAATTTAAGTTGAAATAACTTAAACATCCAAGTCGATTCTACTGCAAAAGTTCAAAATTTGCCTTTTTTTTACAGTGTAGGTTCAGTTTTTCATGGGTGTGTGTGTGTGTGTATAAGTGTGCGTGTGTGCGTGTGTATGTTTTAGAGTGTCATCCCTATACTGCTGTGTACTTTTTTTCAGCATTGTGGCCGATTTGTAGATTGTACACACAAATATTCAGAGAATTTTTGTATTTTTGCTGATTTCCCATTCATTTCCTATGGTCGGTCATTTATGACCGAAGACAATGAATGTTACTTTTTTTTAATGACCAATTAGCATGCTTGAATCATGACCCCAATTTTTCTGTGTGTTTACATACCTAATGCTAAAAAAGTCACCAAGTTTCATATCATTCCGATGAAGCTGGGATTTTTAAAATTTTAAAACAGAAAATTTTCGGTCACAAAAAATGACCGAAGAGCGCCAAGAGGGTTAAAGTACTGTAAAGGGATTGTTAAAGAACAACTGTAAAACTGTAAAAGTATTTTTCACCTCATTTTAATGAACAGCCTATATTGAACAAACTGTTCTTGAACATCATCCACAGTGTATCTATCAAAACAAACTATCTTATACCAGAGCAAAAATATCTTTTCCCTCAGAGGAAACGCAGCAATCAAATGTCAATCATGTTTATTTCGTTCCAGATCAGGCTAAACCACAGTCTGCATGCCGAGTTCTAAAAGGAGCTTCCTGATCCCTATGCAAACACATCTGCTTCGCATCCTTGAGACATTTTTAGACAATGACAAACTCTGCTATTGTAGTATTCCAAACTGATAGCATTCAGAAAGACAGGTGATCACCCCTCTAATTCTATGTGGATATCATATATCATAACACTGGGATTGTTAGTGCTGTATTTTTCATGTGTGTACAGTCCATGCATGCACATAAATGATGGCAGAGAAATGGCTTCTGTCACCGACCCTCTTGTCTTTCTTTTCTGTCTGACCTTGTTCTCTCTCTCTCTCTCTCTCTCTCTCTCTCTCTCTCTCTCTCTCTCTCTCTCTCTCTCTCTCTCTCATAAATACAAAATTTTACAGTCACTCTTTTTGCAGATTACAGAGTTAGTTTGGTGGCGACAAATTACCATCTTTATAACTGATTCATTCATTCATTCGTTCATTCATTCATTCGTTCATTCATTATCCCAAATGTTTCCAAGAATGTTTAAATCTGGAGAAATAAGTCATTTTAACCAGGACACGGATCGTGTCTGTGTGTCTCAATTTCCATTTTTATTTTGTAGAAACCAAGGTAACACCAAAGACGCTTTAATATATAATCTTTTATTAGACTGGTGAGAAACAGTTTGGAGATATTTACAGACAGAAAACTAATTATTGTGCAGTAAAACAGCATTTACCAATATGTTTTTCAATCCAGTCATCCAGTATGTTTTAGAATTAATTTCATGCCATTTAGCAACACAAGCCGGCCGGCATTTATTATAGTCTAATATTGATCTAGCGTACAAGTGTCTCAAAGCAGCCGCGGAGCGAACGCACAGAGTAACGTTTTAACATAATTTTTAACACACTCAAATGTATCTAATATGATAAAACACCTTACCCCACATATGCTTGACAGGAAGAAGCGAAAGCGGCAACTATGGTATAATAAAGCCGTGTATCATGCTCGTCTCTCATTAGCAATCGCTCCAGCGACCTCGGATATCTCCCACAGCACTCAGCCCTGCTTCATACTACAGCAATGTTAATCTCATCCATTAACATGATTTCTGCCCACATCCCGTCCCGATTCTTTTCCACTAGTTGTGAGGCGAGAGAAGTGTAATTTTTTCATATTGGGGTGAAGTGTTCCTTTAAGCATTTGTCATTGTGAAAATTCTGCTCTTGCTGAGTCACTATTTTTCTTGCTCTACATTACAGTGAGCAAGATTTTATCACTTAAAGGTTGCTTTTTCATAGCTCAAGAGACTTCATGAAGTTCAGTTATGGGACAGTAACGACATAAGAGTAAAGAACTATAACGTACGTCAGATTTGGTTGTGGAAGGATGTGATGAGAAATGTTTGAAGTTTAATGAGTTTATATTGAAATCTTTGTCTTAAATGCAAATTTTAGGATCCTTCCCTATAATCTTAGCACAGCTTAAGACATCATTGAACTCTTATAAAAATACAAAAGAAGCACATATGAGATTAATGGAGTCTTTTCAGAAGAAAAGCTGGAGACGTAAGATAAGCTCTCAATCTACTCGCTGTCTAGATATTAAAACAGCCCATTATTATTATAATATTGGGATATTAAGATTTTTTTCATGCTATTTATTTTATCTAAGATGCCTAAATAACTTAAAATGTCTAATTATTAATAAAATCTGATCTATGAGAGTGTTGTTAAAGGGTTAGTTCACCCAAAAAGGAAATATGTCATTATTTCGATGCTCTTGAAGCAACGAAAATACATTTTGGTCAAAAAATCCCCAAAACTACGACTTTATTCAGCATTGTCTTCTCTTCGTGTTTGTTTTCAATCCTCAAATAAATATTCAAACGGTCATGAATCAGTGAATCGATCAATGATTCGGATCGCCAATGTCACATGATTTCAGCAGTTTGACACGTGATCCGAATCATAAATCAATACACTGATTCATAACCATTTGAATCTTTATTTGAGGTTTGAAAACAAACGCGGAAGCGAAGACAATGCTGAAAAAAGTCGTAGTTTTTTGTGAATTTTGGACCAAAATGTATTTTCGATGCTTCAAGAGATTCTAATTAATTAACTGATGTCACATATGGACTACTTTTGATTTGTTTTTATTCCCTTTCTGGACATGGACAGTAAAGTGTGCATACACTTGGATACGCTCTCGGACTAAATATAAAATATCTTAAACTGTTCTGAAGATGAACGGAGGTCTTACGGGTGTGGAACGACATTAGGGTGAGTCATTAATGATAATTTCATTTTTAGGTCAACTAACTTTAAGAAGAGGCTATTTTCAGCTTATAACAGTCTTCACAGCAGAAGAATTGACAAAGAGTCTTGGCACAAATCTGCTTATAGCAGTTTTAGCACTTTTTCAGCAATCTGTCTTTAATCCCTGTCCATGGTAAATCCTCTGCTAGGTTGCTGTCTGGAGAGAGATCCAGTTTTAAGAAATGAATGTTACTAAGTGATGAAACAGATGTTTCACCTGAATGCTCCACTTGTTTATCAATGATGGTCTCTGTTCAATATTCTGCCAGACAGACGTCTCAGCTGTGTGTGTGTGTGTGTGTGTGTGTGTGTGTGTGTGTGTGTGTGTGTGTGTGTGTGTGTGTGTGTGTGTGTGTGTGTGTGTGTGTGTGTTGTACACCAGCTTTATTAAACTTCACAGGTCTGTTTGAATTACTGTTATTAATTTTGAATCTCCATGGATTTTAATTTCATCGAAAGGGAAAAAAACAACATACTTTTAAACTGCACTACATACTACATACTTTAAATCAGGCTGCAATGTTATAATGGTGTTTGTGCACCCTGCCAGCAAACCAGGAAAATCAAAACATCCAAAGGTCATTAAAAGAAATATTTGACCCAGTGCAATATTCAGCAGCATTTCGTGAAGCAATTTCCCTGACCAGAAGCGACTGCCCTCATTAATGACGGCTATAGTGAAGTATTGTACTTTTTCACACATTTGGAAGCTGTATAAATCAATCCGATATGGAAGCCTGTTTTCAACTGTTTTCCTGTTTTTTTTCTCTTGTTTTCAAGAGTCACCGGGCATGATCTCTTCAGAGGTTTTACTGGAGTTTGAATGTTTAAAGGTCTAACAGAAAGATTGTGCTTCTTTAGAATGCACTGCAAGGTCACTAAGCAGTTCTGTGTGTTTGCAAGGGCATTGGTATATGGCAGATGTGTCCAATCCTGCTCCTAGAGGGCCACTGGCCGTTTGTCAAGACGTATACTTGCGTGTTCGGATATGGCAAGTTCGACTCAGGAGACAAACTCCCAAGGATGTGAGGAGCAAGCCCAGTAATTCTGCAAAAGCAGCGTTCTCACTCAGCTTGCTCTGGCAACTCTGACCAGCTCTGTATGTATATTTTAGGCAACAATAAAACATAATATAGTATAAAACACCACTTTGCCTTTTTTAATCTTCATTAAAATAACCTTAAACATATTAATAGCAAACAAATGCGGTTCAGGGAACGTGTACATTGATTATCTTCACAGCATGTTTATAACAAAACGAAATAAAAACACTGGACCCTAGAGCATTGGAGACATTTTCTGGAGTGAGCAATCACGCTTCTATGTTTGGCAATCCGATGGACGAGTCTGGGTTTGGCGGTTGCTTGCCTGACTGCATTGTTCCAAGTGTAAAGTTTGGTTGGAGGGGTTATATTAAAAATGTCCTGGCTTTTCCAAGCTTTATAAGTTTCTGTTTATAAAAATGAAAATGTACAAACTGAAATCTCTGACTTCCGCAAACTGTCGTATGTGTGTTCATGAGAGACTGGCATTTCATGATGTAAGACGCTCTGGTGAGAATATGTTCTCGTGAGAACCAAGTCTCGTTTTGATACTCTCTGGGCTCCAGCGTTCATCACCAGAACTGCACCTGCATCATATTCTAGAAAGCCAGTCTCTCATGAACATAGACATTTTTGTTCATCAGACAGAAGAAAGTCATATACCTACACCTATAGGATGACTTAAAGGGTTAGTTCACCCAAAAATGAAAATTCTGTTGTCGTTCGACAACCTATGACTATACAGGTTGTTATTTAGTTGGGTTTTTTTGCACACGTCTTTAGTGCTTTTATGGGTCTTGAGAGAGGAAATCACACTGGCGTCAATAAAGGCCTTTCTGAGCCATCGTATTTAATATATCTTCATTTGTGTTCCGAAGATGGAGGCGTTACGGGTGTCGAACGACATTAGGGTAAGTAATTAATGAGAGTTTTAATTTTTTGGGTGAACAAATTCCTTTAAAGGCACATGCATGTATATGTATGGAAGCTTATTGCATTCACTTGAGAAAAAAAAATCTACTCTGTTTTTCTGAATTAATGACTTAATTTTTTCTTGAAAAAAACATATTTGTTCTGTTTTTCTGAATTAATGAGATCCCTCAAAATCCAGCCAAGAGCTCTATTTTAGCTGGATTGCATGGAAGTAAACATGTCCCGCCTTTCAAATTTAATCCGGATTTATTTTACTTTGGGTTTGAGACGTTGTCTTTAAGTAATAAAATTTGTATTGTTTTTAGTGCATCAACTTTATGCAGACACCTCAAGAAAGCAGAAAAGAACATACTGATCTGCTTGACATTGCTATTGCACTGATCCAGTATTTTCAACAATTGCCTGATTGTCTCTTGTGTCACCACGTAGCCAGCCTGAATGCATTTCAGATCTTAACACGATCACATAGTAATGCGTATCAATAGTACGAGTGTGAAATCGTGTCTAATGTATATCGTCTGGAATGTATATTGTGTGGAATGTATACTGAGATAATGCAAGTGCTACGCAGTCTTTCGCGTGCATATGACACGCACTTTATGGCGTGCATATGACATGCTCTTGGGTAGGTTGGGGATGGTGGGGTGGGGGGTACGTACGTATAATACGCCATAAAGTGCGTATCATAAGCATGTGAAAAACTGTGTACCATATGCACACCAAAACTAATTTTAGCGTATACATTCCACAAGATTGCGCACTTATTTATACTACTATTTATACGCATTTTCATGAGATCGGGCTCGCAAAGCATACCATATCTGATATGGAGAAACAGGCTAATTCTGGAGGTGTCTGCACAAATTTGACGCAGTAAAAACAATACAATTTATATTACTTAAAGACAATGTCTCAAACCCAAAGTAAAATAAATCCGGATTAAATTTGAAAGGCGGGACATGTTTACTTCCATGCAATCCAGCTAAAATAGAGCTCTTGGCTGGATTTTGAGGGATCTCATTAATTAAGAAAAACAGAAAAAAAAGAGAAAAAAATCAAGAAAAAATTAAGTCATTAATTCAGAAAAACAGAACAAAATATTTTTTTTCAAGAAAAAATTAAGTCATTAATTCAGAAAAACAGCAAAAAAAAATATTCATGAAAAAGTATTTCATCATTCTGAGATAATTAAGTCATTAATTCAGAAAAACAGAGTAGATTTTTTTTTTCTCAAGTGAATGCAATAAGCTTCCGTATATATATGTACCTTATTTACTCTTAAAATGTTCATATTAATACCTCAAGAGTACATCTAAGGTACTAATATGCATCTTTTATAAGGTACATGATTTTCCCTTTAAGGATACTGCCCAAGTGACAAGCTGTTCTACCCCTGAACGTAGAATTTTGCACACTTTTTTCCTGACAGTGCAGTCCGCTGCATCAGTTACCATGCCGGCCTAATTTAATTTCTATCCCAGTCAAAGTTCTTCACGAAAATCACATAAACAAGCCATTGTGCTATGGATCTGACATTTCTTGTGTTGAGACATGCTTCAAAAGCCGTGATGCATATTTGATGAATGAAATATTCCTGGCTGTTTTTGATTAGAGTTCTTCCTTTAAAAAGCCTTCTTTCAATGTGACCGACACTCTTTGAAGTTTATTGCATCACCATACTCCCCAATTTGCCTGTTGATCACTCATCTGTGAAATTGGCTTTAAAGCTTATTAGACTCAAAGTAATTATTTTGGACCTCTTTACCTGCATCGCAGTTGACAGGGAAATACCTTTTTGTATGCCCATTAAAAGATGAAGAATCAAGGAAATCTACAACTGAGCAACGGCGATCCTTCTATTTTAATTTAATTGATTATTTAATTAACAGTTAAAGGTATTTAATACAATTAATGGGTTGTCTCGGCACCTTTCACACCACACCACATCTAAATACACTAGAAATTAGAACTTTTATTAAGTAAAGATACATTATATTGATCAAATACAACAGTAAAGACTTATATTTCAAATAAATGTTGTTGTTTTGAATTTCTATCAAAGATTCCTGAAAAAATGTTGCAGCACAACTGTTTTCAACATGTTTCTTGGGTAGTAAATCATCATTTTATAATAATTTCTGAAAGATCATGTGACACTGAAGACTGAAATAATGATGCTGAAAATTCAGCTTTGCATCACAGGAATAAATGACAATTTAAAATATATTCAAATGTAAGTCTTTAGTCTTTTTTATTATAGGCCTATTTAATCTTCATTTTTAGGAAATTTAAGTTAGATCAGTTAGAAAAGACATAGCAACTTGAGTCAGAACAGTATGAAGGTCTGTCCTGAGTTTGGAGGTTGTAAAGTTAAAGCTCTAGGAGGAGATACTGTTCAAATTTTGAATTCTTCTTGTGTGCAATCGCTGATAATGTTCAAAAGCTGATGACAGCTGTCTAAAATGAATCCTATCATTATGCCATGCACTGCAGATTAAGAATAGCGTTAATCACATTAATAATCACACATTATTTTAGGAGGGAGTCAACAGAACAAAATGGTGCATATACATGCTGTGAACATCCTTCCAAGGTTTCCGTCTTGCCAATGCAGGACTATTGGCATGCAGAAAGGACAGGTCACCCGTCGGGTCTGTCACTGTGCATGCAAATTCCTCATTACTATGCTCTGAACTGAATCCCACAAGCTGAGCAAGCAAATCATTCCCACAACGCCTCCGGAGAAACCGCGTCTGACAGAGGAGTGTGCTGTATGGATTATCATCCTAATGTCAAGACATCCCCTGAATCTCAATGGTGCTCTGTGTCAGATCCCCTCGACATTATAAGCAGATGTAATCCATGATGCTGAGATGGAAGGGACACAGAAATGAAAACCAAATGGAAGACATGAATGATAATGTACAGCACTAAAAGACAGAATGTGAGAGAGAGATCAAGCATTAAAAAACAAGATATGTTTCGGAATCAATCAAAAATGTCTTTTCTCTGTTATGAAGTTGGATCCACATAAGATGACAGAAGCTTCAAACAGCAGAGCGAAGCAACAATGTCTGATACAAACTAGACAAGACAAAGCACTTTGCTGTCTTCACACCTAGATGAACTTCCCTGACACATGAGAACAGCAGAAACCAACACAGTCTTCGGGCAAAGACTACAGATTCACATCAGCCACAAATACTCAGATTTAAAAAAAAATCTTTCAGTTATGATAACTCTTGCTGCTGGTGGTTATTGCTATTGCTAATGCTCCAGAGCAAGTACAGGACCTGCTTCTGCCAATACATACTGCCGTACAATAGAGTGTACATTAATTACCTAGCATGTAGTGAGTGCAAAGTGGATCCGCAATATCAAGGTCCCGCCCAATCAACAACTTTTTATGAAATAAACAGTTAGGAAATGTAGAAATTAAAGTTAAAGCTCCTCCAATCTCCTTTCGAAGTTCCCAAAAATAGTCATTTGTTGCCGTTGTTATAGCATCAAATAACTAACTAAAACCAAACTTATTTAAAGAACGAGCACTTGAACTAACATCAGTGTGATTAAAAACTACCTAAAATGACAGAAACCATCTTTGGGGAAAAAAATTATTTTAAGTGTAATTTGATTGTTTAGTTTGTCTATGTCTAATTACATTTTAATGGAGGGGATGGGGTTTATGAGATATTTATTCCAGTCACCTGAGGACGATCGAGACGCTTAGGCTTCAGTTTTCAGGCATGGCACACTTGGTTGAAACAAATTTATTTGTAGCACTGATCTTCTTGGATAAATGTATAAATATTACTCATTATTGTATGCTTACCATAGTACATTAGTAATTAGTAAATTATAAATCTTATAATAATGGGATTTTATTTGATAAAATAATATGTAAAAATTTAATATATGTTTAAAATAAAAAACATCTTCCATACAGTGTGCCTTTAACTAAATGTACAAAAATATCAAATATCTATTCCATATAGTGCACACTAAAACCCTTAAAGACACAACCTTTAAAACAAGAATGCATAACATTTATAAAACAGACATTTATATTACCGGTATGTATAAAATAAAATATTTGAAATTATATAAAACAATTTTGCATAGTGCACAGTTAAACCTTACATTAAAATATAATTTTAAAAAACATCAATGATGGGAATGGTAATACTCATAATACAAAATAAAAAAATACCCTGACATTCAGAGTAATCAGCTAATAAAGGTCACTCTGATACGTCTACTTCTGACTCTCACTACACACACACACACACACACACACACCCCACCCCCCCACCCCCACACACACACACACACACACACACACACACACACACACACACACACACACACACGCTTGTAATGCCAATCTACTCGACTCAAACCCATTAGAGTTGATTGGATCACTGGCATGATGAACCCTAGTTCGGGTTTCCTATTTGACCCTTATTCATATTTCATCTAACGTCTTTCACTGAGAGATCAGTGGAAACTCATTATGTACAATTCTGCTCATGTATCCATTTCCAGAACGGAGCTCATGCTGGTGAATCAGGCCCCTGCCTGTGTGATACAGTCTGATAACAAAAGCTCTATGTAGGTAGAATTTGAAGGCATCATAAGCATGCTTTTCCATTTTTGTAAAATTTTTGGCAGCACTGCATGTTTCCTTCATGGAGAAGTCAATCCCATAATTCTTATTGATGAGCTCAGTTAAATACACCATCCAAGATGGTTAACAAAGTGAAATGAGAAAAGAAAAATTGTATCCTTTTTGTGTGTGTGTGTGTGTGTGTGTGTGTGTGTGTGTGTGTGTGTGTGTGTGTGTGTGTGTGTGTGTGTGTGTGTGTGTGTGTGTGTTGTAGCCTATATGTTTTTAAGAATTGGTGTTAATTAAACCAGCCTATATATTATCAACCAATCGTTTGTATAGGTTAAAGGAAGGCTTTGGGTTTGGCCTTTTACAAGAATGCTGAACCCAAAAACATGTAAATCACGGCATCCGTTACAGTATCACTGCATCTACTTCATAAATAAAATAGCATTTGCAGACAGGAGTGAGAGATCAGAGAAAGGACATGGGCTGGAGGATCCGTTCACCTGAACATAAAGCGCCGTTGTTCCCTGACATTTACCTGACTTTTAGAAAGGACGTTGAGCTGTCGGAGGTGCGGTTCGATATTATTCCACCATATCTCACCATATTTCCAGTGACCTGTTCACACACTTTCATCGTCCTCCCGTGTGCAAATCGGATTCACAAAGGGAGAAGTCACAAATCGGCCTAGTTTTGCTTTCAAAAGTGCATGTAATGCCTGCTACAGACATTTCGGCAATAAATGGTAAATGGACTGCGTTTATATAGCGTTTTTAACAGACCCATGGCCATCCAAAGCGCTTTTACATCTTGCCTCACATTCACCCATTCACTCTCTCATTCACACACCGATGGCGATGTCAGCCATGCAAGTCGCCATCCAGCTCGTCGGGAGCTGCTGGGGTTAGGTGTCTCGCTCAAGGATACCTTGACAATTGGTCAGGTGGAACTGGGGATTGAACCACCAACCTTCCGGTTTGTAGACAATCTACATGAACCACTGAGCCACTGCCGCCCCAATAAGATCATTAATCCCACTGTAGGACATGGATTTAATAAACTTGGGTCCGATATGCATTTCCCGTAGACTGTACAGCGATGACACCTGTTGACTCGTAGGTATAAAATGTCATCAGCATACATTAGTGGTAAACAAAGACTGCATCCAAAATCAAATACTTCCCTACTGTATAGTAGGTGAAAAACAGTACGTGACAAAAGCAGCATGTCCGAATTCACAGTACTCATAAAAGAGACAAAAAGTACCCAGATGACCTACTACTTACAAGGAGATTCTGAAGTGTGCATACGGTAGACACTTTACTATCCCATGAGGTCACGGGAGAGGATTTATGAAGGACAGTGAAGTGACACGACTGATGCTGGTAGGTCATGTGATAATGACAACATGGCAACGTCCAGATTACATTCATACCACACACATTCATAATAAAGAACATACTTTTTTAGTAGTTGTGAAGTAAATAAAAAAATAAGCACCTAATTAAGAGAGTATATGCGATTTCGGATGCAGCCAAATAGAGCAAGATGAATTGCACTTTGGCAACTGTTGGGGGGTTGCGCTGAAAAAAAGAGGATGAAGCAAAAGAGGAGAATATGGACGCGGTCTTGGCTAAGCAAAAGAGGTGAACTTGGCAGCCAATCTTGCAAATGAAGCTTGAGGTAAGTAGTTTTATGTTTTAGCGCCATGTTGCAATGATCAATATGCCATTTCATGTTGCATTTTTATTACTGGCTAGTCAGATATTGGTTGTAGCAGCAAACATACTGTGAGATGATCATGCTAAATTTCTGACACATGTTGAAATTAGTTTTCCAAAGATACCCAGAAGATCAACTATTTCCTGTGGAAATTCAAAGTAGCTCATTCAAACAAATGACTCTTATGAACCAGTTCTTTTTAGGGACTCAAAGACACATTGTGCGAACCAGTGTAGCCTATAGGCTGTGTCTGAAATCGCCTTCTTTCTTGAGTAGGTACATATTTTTAATAAGTAATTACTTTGTGATCATTAAACAGAGTTATTTGTCAACTGTACAGTTTTTAAGAGCTGATTCTTTAAATGAACAGCTAAAAAAGACAGGTTATAGTTCACGTAGTTACATTACTTACTCAAATAAGTACAGAGTAATATTAAATTACTAAAGGCTACTATATTTACAGCTATGGTTATGATTTGGTTTAGGGTTAGTTACTTGTATTTATACATAATTTACTGTTATTACTAGTAAGTACATGTAGTAACGTGTAACTATGTCACCTTAAAATAAAGTGTTACCAAATTTACAATACTAGCAGAGAGAGAATAAAAAATAAAATAAAAATCCAAATTATAGCTGAAATAAACTAGAATTTGTCTCGATTTGACTTCTCTCATCATCACTCTTACTGATAGCTTGCTGACAGTTTTGATATATTGTGATGTTCAGTTGTTCCACATAAATCAGCCTCCTCCTCCAGTATTGCAAATGTGACACAGTTCCTGTCATTTTGTAAGTATGGAGGAGTGTGTAATGTGCTTTTCATTTAACGGGGGTTAGTGGAGCAGAGCTGTCACTCGGGTGGAGTGGAGCACTGTGGGACAGCACGCTCAAAGATTTAGTACATCTTGTCACACTTGACAAGAGAACAGGGACTCTTTAATCTTACCCCAGAGCACGGAGGAGTAATGAAACATGTAGAAACATGTAAAGGTGAAAAACTTTAAGAAACAAGTGTGTTTGTAAGTGCTAGTGGCTCTGTCAGAGAGAGAAAAGATCAAAGATGGGTAACTTTAAAGGAATAGTTGTAGGATTCTGCTACACAAGGTACTCCACTTAAGTTTACTATTTAATTTAAATAGTTATTTTAATTTAACCCTGTAAAGCTTTCAGAAAATAATTTTCAGGTTTTTTTTGTGTTGATTATCTTATTTGGTGCGTCAGACTTGTATTGCTTATATAGTGGGGGAATTTAGCCTGGATGCCAGCCGAATTCAACTCAGTTGGATTGGACTTGATCCATAGAGGAGTGATTAGCTATACCTGAACAGAAACTGTTCGGACCAATGAAATCATCAGGGCGGGCTTTAGACGATGACTGACAGATGATAAACAGTTACGTAATCATCCACGTCATCAAAGGGGCTTGTGTTGAATTCGTTCAAATCTTAAACGGAGAGCTTGTTTGTATATGCATTCACCGTCACTAATTCTCTCTGAAATGAAGATCATGTTGGTAAGTACTCTGTTAAAAAAATTTTTTACAACAGCGGCAAAGATTGTTTATTCCAGTGCGTGTGCAGACAGGGCTGCCAAGTTTTTGCAACAAAACCCGCCAGCTAGCCCAAAGCAATAGCTTCTTAAGGGGGGTTTTCTAGAAAAAAATGGCATTTGGGGGGTAAAATGTGTGTTATTTGGGCAAGGTTGCCTGCTAAAATTCGCATTCCTGGGTCTATATTTCGCATAATTGAGGTCGCTTCAACCCGCGGAATGTAAAACAACCAGCGGAAAAAAACGCAGACTTGGCAACAAAGTGAAGTTGAGTTCTGTTGACATTTGACAACTAACTTAATCCGTCGCTTCGTTGCTCTGATTGGTTGTAGGTCTATCCAATTGAGGTCTTTCCTGCCTCGGTTGAAACACGCCCCATAATCACAGCCCAATGGAGCAGTATCAGACTCATATTCTGACTAGAATTGAGTATGACTACGTCAGGCTAGGGAGAATTAGGAGTTTCCTCAAGAACCAATGAGGTTCATTCTTGTGTTACGCAGCACGTTTGAGCTTCCTCAAGAACCAATGAGGTTCATTCTTGTGTTACGCAGCACGTTTGAGCTTCCTCAAGAACCGATGAGGTCCATTCTTGTGTTAGGCAGCACGTTTGAGCTTCCTCAAGAACCAATGAGGTTCATTCTTGTGTTAGGCAGCACGTTTAAGTTTCCTCAAGAACCAATGAGGTTCATTCTCGTGTTAAGCAGCACGTTTAAGTTTCCTCAAGAACCAATGAGGTTCATTCTCGTGTTAAGCAGCACGTTTGAGCTTCCTCAAGAACCAATGAGGTTCATTCTTGTGTTAAGCAGCACGTTTGAGCTTCCTCAAGAACCAATGAGGTTCATTCTTGTGTTACGCAGCACGTTTGAGCTTCCTCAAGAACCAATGAGGTCCATTCTTGTGTTACGCAGCATGTTTGAGCTTCCTCAAGAACCAATGAGGTTCATTCTTGTGTTACGCAGCACGTTTGAGCTTCCTCAAGAACCATTGAGGTCCATTCTTGTGTTAGGCAGCACGTTTAAGTTTCCTCAAGAACCAATGAGGTTCATTCTCGTGTTAAGCAGCACGTTTAAGTTTCCTCAAGAACCAATGAGGTTCATTCTCGTGTTAAGCAGCACGTTTGAGCTTCCTCAAGAACCAATGAGGTTCATTCTTGTGTTAAGCAGCACGTTTGAGCTTCCTCAAGAACCAATGAGGTTCATTCTTGTGTTAAGCAGCACGTTTGAGCTTCCTCAAGAACCAATGAGGTTCATTCTTGTGTTAGGCAGCACGTTTGAGCTTCCTCAAGAACCAATGAGGTTCATTCTTGTGTTAGGCAGCACGTTTGAGCTTCCTCAAGAACCAATGAGGTTCATTCTTGTGTTAAGCAGCACGTTTGAGCTTCCTCAAGAACCAATGAGGTCCATTCTTGAGTTAGGCAGCACGTTTGAGCTTCCTCAAGAACCAATGAGGTCCATTCTCGTGTTACGCAGCACGTTTGAGCTTCCTCAAGAACCAATGAGGTCCATTCTTGTGTTACGCAGCACGTTTGAGCTTCCTCAAGAACCAATGAGGTCCATTCTCGTGTTACGCAGCACGTTTGAGCTTCCTCAAGAACCAATGAGGTCCATTCTTGTGTTACGCAGCACGTTTGAGCTTCCTCAAGAACCAATGAGGTCCATTCTTGTGTTACGCAGCATGTTTGAGCTTCCTCAAGAACCAATGAGGTTCATTCTCGTGTTACGCAGCACGTTTGAGCTTCCTCAAGAACCAATGAGGTTCATTCTCGTGTTACGCAGCACGTTTGAGCTTCCTCAAGAACCAATGAGGTCCATTCTTGTGTTAGGCAGCACGTTTGAGCTTCCTCAAGAACCATTGAGGTCCATTCTTGTGTTAGGCAGCACGTTTGAGCTTCCTCAAGAACCAATGAGGTTCATTCTCGTGTTAAGCAGCACGTTTGAGCTTCCTCAAGAACAAATGAGGTTCATTCTTGTGTTACGCAGCACGTTTGAGCTTCCTCAAGAACCAATGAGGTTCATTCTTGTGTTACGCAGCACGTTTGAGCTTCCTCAAGAACCAATGAGGTCCATTCTCGTGTTAAGCAGCACGTTTGAGCTTCTTCAAGAACCAATGAGGTCCATTCTTGTGTTAGGCAGCATGTTTGAGCTTCCTCAAGAACCAATGAGGTTCATTCTCGTGTTAAGCAGCACGTTTAAGCTTCCTCAAGAACCAATGAGGTTCATTCTTGGGTTAAGCAGCACGTTTGAGCTTCCTCAAGAACCAATGAGGTTCATTCTTGTGTTACGCAGCACGTTTGAGCTTCCTCAAGAACCAATGAGGTTCATTCTTGTGTTACGCAAAACGTTTGAGCTTCCTCAAGAACCAATGAGGTTCATTCTTGTGTTAAGCAGCACGTTTGAGCTTCCTCAAGAACCAATGAGGTCCATTCTTGTGTTAAGCAGCATGTTTGAGCTTCCTCAAGAACCAATGAGGTTCATTCTCGTGTTAAGCAGCACGTTTGAGCTTCCTCAAGAACCAATGAGGTTCATTCTTGTGTTAAGCAGCACGTTTGAGCTTCCTCAAGAACCAATGAGGTTCATTCTTGTGTTACGCAGCACGTTTGAGCTTCCTCAAGAACCAATGAGGTTCATTCTTGTGTTACGCAGCACGTTTGAGCTTCCTCAAGAACCAATGAGGTTCATTCTTGTGTTAGACAGCATGTTTGAGCTTCCTCAAGAACCAATGAGGTTCATTCTTGTGTTAGACAGCATGTTTGAGCTTCCTCAAGAACCAATGAGGTCCATTCTTGAGTTAGGCAGCACGTTTGAGCTTCCTCAAGAACCAATGAGGTTCATTCTCGTGTTACGCAGCATGTTTGAGCTTCCTCAAGAACCAATGAGGTCCATTCTCGTGTTACGCAGCACGTTTGAGCTTCCTCAAGAACCAATGAGGTCCATTTTTGTGTTACGCAGCACGTTTGAGCTTCCTCAAGAACCAATGAGGTCCATTCTCGTGTTACGCAGCACGTTTGAGCTTCCTCAAGAACCAATGAGGTTCATTCTCGTGTTACGCAGCACGTTTGAGCTTCCTCAAGAACCAATGAGGTTCATTCTTGTGTTAGGCAGCACGTTTGAGCTTCCTCAAGAACCAATGAGGTTCATTCTCGTGTTAAGCAGCACGTTTGAGCTTCCTCAAGAACCAATGAGGTCCATTCTCGTGTTACGCAGCACGTTTGAGCTTCCTCAAGAACCAATGAGGTTCATTCTTGTGTTACGTAGCACGTTTGAGCTTCCTCAAGAACCAATGAGGTTCATTCTCGTGTTACGCAGCACGTTTGAGCTTCCTCAAGAACCAATGAGGTTCATTCTCGTGTTACGCAGCACGTTTGAGCTTCCTCAAGAACCAATGAGGTCCATTCTTGTGTTAGGCAGCACGTTTGAGCTTCCTCAAGAACCATTGAGGTCCATTCTTGTGTTAGGCAGCACGTTTGAGCTTCCTCAAGAACCAATGAGGTTCATTCTCGTGTTAAGCAGCACGTTTGAGCTTCCTCAAGAACCAATGAGGTTCATTCTCGTGTTAGACAGCATGTTTGAGCTTCCTCAAGAACCAATGAGGTCCATTCTTGAGTTAGGCAGCACGTTTGAGCTTCCTCAAGAACCAATGAGGTTCATTCTCGTGTTACGCAGCACGTTTGAGCTTCCTCAAGAACCAATGAGGTCCATTCTCGTGTTACGCAGCACGTTTGAGCTTCCTCAAGAACCAATGAGGTCCATTCTCGTGTTACGCAGCACGTTTGAGCTTCCTCAAGAACCAATGAGGTCCATTCTCGTGTTACGCAGCACGTTTGAGCTTCCTCAAGAACCAATGAGGTTCATTCTCGTGTTACGCAGCACGTTTGAGCTTCCTCAAGAACCAATGAGGTTCATTCTCGTGTTAGGCAGCACGTTTGAGCTTCCTCAAGAACCAATGAGGTTCATTCTCGTGTTAAGCAGCACGTTTGAGCTTCCTCAAGAACCAATGAGGTCCATTCTCGTGTTACGCAGCACGTTTGAGCTTCCTCAAGAACCAATGAGGTTCATTCTCGTGTTACGCAGCACGTTTGAGCTTCCTCAAGAACCAATGAGGTTCATTCTTGTGTTAGGCAGCACGTTTGAGCTTCCTCAAGAACCAATGAGGTTCATTATTGTGTTACGCAGCACGTTTGAGCTTCCTCAAGAACCAATGAGGTCCATTCTCGTGTTACGCAGCACGTTTGAGCTTCCTCAAGAACCAATGAGGTTCATTATTGTGTTACGCAGCACGTTTGAGCTTCCTCAAGAACCAATGAGGTCCATTCTCGTGTTACGCAGCACGTTTGAGCTTCCTCAAGAACCAATGAGGTCCATTCTCGTGTTACGCAGCACGTTTGAGCTTCCTCAAGAACCAATGAGGTCCATTCTCGTGTTACGCAGCACGTTTGAGCTTCCTCAAGAACCAATGAGGTTCATTCTCGTGTTACGCAGCGCGTTTGAGCTTCCTCAAGAACCAATGAGGTTCATTCTTGTGTTAGGCAGCACGTTTGAGCTTCCTCAAGAACCAATGAGGTTCATTATTGTGTTACGCAGCACGTTTGAGCTTCCTCAAGAACCAATGAGGTTCATTCTCGTGTTACGCAGCACGTTTGAGCTTCCTCAAGAACCAATGAGGTTCATTATTGTGTTACGCAGCACGTTTGAGCTTCCTCAAGAACCAATGAGGTCCATTCTCGTGTTACGCAGCACGTTTGAGCTTCCTCAAGAACCAATGAGGTCCATTCTTGTGTTACGCAGCACGTTTGAGCTTCCTCAAGAACCAATGAGGTCCATTCTCGTGTTACGCAGCACGTTTGAGTTTCCTCAAGAACCAATGAGGTTCATTCTCGTGTTACGCAGCACGTTTGAGCTTCCTCAAGAACCAATGAGGTTCATTCTCGTGTTAGGCAGCACGTTTGAGCTTCCTCAAGAACCAATGAGGTTCATTCTTGTGTTAGGCAGCACGTTTGAGCTTCCTCAAGAACCAATGAGGTTCATTCTCGTGTTAAGCAGCACGTTTGAGCTTCCTCAAGAACCAATGAGGTCCATTCTCGTGTTACGCAGCACGTTTGAGCTTCCTCAAGAACCAATGAGGTTCATTCTCGTGTTACGCAGCACGTTTGAGCTTCCTCAAGAACCAATGAGGTTCATTCTTGTGTTAGGCAGCACGTTTGAGCTTCCTCAAGAACCAATGAGGTCCATTCTTGTGTTAGGCAGCACGTTTGAGCTTCCTCAAGAACCATTGAGGTCCATTCTTGTGTTAGGCAGCACGTTTGAGCTTCCTCAAGAACCAATGAGGTTCATTCTTGTGTTACGCAGCACATTTGAGCTTCCTCAAGAACCAATGAGGTTCATTCTTGTGTTACGCAGCACGTTTGAGCTTCCTCAAGAACCAATGAGGTTCATTCTCGTGTTAAGCAGAACGTTTGAGCTTCCTCAAGAACCAATGAGGTCCATTCTTGTGTTAGGCAGCACGTTTGAGCTTCCTCAAGAACCAATGAGGTTCATTCTCGTGTTACGCAGCACGTTTGAGCTTCCTCAAGAACCAATGAGGTTCATTCTTGTGTTAGGCAGCACGTTTGAGCTTCCTCAAGAACCAATGAGGTTCATTCTCGTGTTACGCAGCACGTTTGAGCTTCCTCAAGAACCAATGAGGTTCATTCTTGTGTTACGCAGCACGTTTGAGCTTCCTCAAGAACCAATGAGGTTCATTCTTGTGTTAAGCAGCACGTTTGAGCTTCCTCAAGAACCAATGAGGTCCATTCTTGAGTTAGGCAGCACGTTTGAGCTTCCTCAAGAACCAATGAGGTTCATTCTCGTGTTACGCAGCACGTTTGAGCTTCCTCAAGAACCAATGAGGTCCATTCTTGTGTTACGCAGCATGTTTGAGCTTCCTCAAGAACCAATGAGGTCCATTCTCGTGTTACGCAGCACGTTTGAGCTTCCTCAAGAACCAGTGAGGTTCATTCTCGTGTTACGCAGCACGTTTGAGCTTCCTCAAGAACCAATGAGGTTCATTCTCGTGTTACGCAGCACGTTTGAGCTTCCTCAAGAACCAATGAGGTTCATTCTTGTGTTAGGCAGCACGTTTGAGCTTCCTCAAGAACCAATGAGGTTCATTCTTGTGTTAGGCAGCACGTTTGAGCTTCCTCTGTGTGAACCAGTCTACAAATTAATAATTCAGCTAAAAACTTTGTGAACACAACACAGTCACACTATAAACCTGTCCAAGTCCACAATGTCATAAGACTCAGCATAAGACTCATGACCTCAGCTAGTGTTGAGCTTGATCAGGTCACTATGTCAGGAACAGGGTACGAATGGTGCTTGCTGGGGTGCTAATGGATGACATAGCAAAGAGACACACGTGAGACTGACAGTTTCCCTGAGGAGCCGGAGCCAGAAATAGGCTTTTCATGCTTGCAAAGGCGAGAGAAAGACAAGAATGAGAGCAGGTGAGACAGAGAGACAGAGGAAGAGGAACAGGAAAACAAAACAAGGCTACATGTCATCATTATATGAATAATTTTCAGTCATATATAATCCTATTTAGGGGGTTTATCATTTATTTTTATAAATTTTGAAAGACTCCTCTGCTCACCAAGGTTGCGTTTAGTTGATCTACAATACTGTAGAACAGTAATATTGTGAAATATTACAATTTAAAATATTTGTTTTCTACTTTAATACATTAAAATGTAATTTTTTCTCGCATCATTACTCCAGTTTTTAGTGTCACATGATCCTTAAGAAATCATTCTCATATGCTGATTTGCTGCTCAAAAAACATTTATTGTTATCAATGTCAAGCAGAATTATTTTATCGTTTCATTTTGTAATTTTGTCAAGTTATCCTAAAACTGTGTGAATATTATTTAAATTTTATTAAATATAATAATATAAATTAAGCTTTTGCAAGACAACATGGTTTAACATGTAATTTCCATCAGATATCAAAATATAATACATTATTTCATATGTGGTGAAACTTGGTGGATGTTAATTTTAGATAATAAAGAAAAATGCTTCTGTAATGCATGCATGTACACTGATGGGCATTATTACTGTTATTGTTTCAGAACCAGAACTAGGTTAACCCATTTCATAAAAGGAGACACATGGTGTGGAAAACATGGTGTGTGTCATGTTTTTCTATGTATGACAGTTGCCTGGCATCCACCCACACTATTATAAAAGGAGCCGCAGTAAGTCAAAATCATACTAAAACACTTTTGACCTCAGTATAGAGAGTTAAGTCTGGAGTTGAATTTATGTAGCAAAAACCTTTTGATGGAGAGACCTTGAAATTGTCTTTCATCAGTGTTTTATTGTGTTTCTTACAGTTCTGACTTTTACATTTCATAATATCTAGGCTATATTTTCTGTTTTAGAAAAAGTTTGAAAAGTATATGAACCTGTGGGAAGCACTCATTTTAGCTAATATATGTAAAGTTTTTGCAAATGTATGTTTTGTTTTGATCTGTCCCTGTATTTACTGGTGAATCATCTTATGTATTTATTTATTTATTAATCATACGGTGAAGCAAAGGTTCTGTAAATCTCGTCAATCATGTCTCATCAATCAACCATGACGCCACACTACCATTTTTTTGTTGTTGCATCAAATAACTAACTAAAACCAAACATATTTAAAAAACAAACACTTAAACTAACTTAAGATGGCTGTCGGCCAGAGGGTCTTATTATTGAGCGATATGAGGGATGACTCTGAGAAAGTGTAACAGCTAACTTGGGTCATGTGTTCCTTGATAACCAATCACATTACAGCCTTGACTAGTTGTGTGACAGTCAATCACTGTTTGTGGATAATATAAAATGAATGAGAAGTGCAGTAGACTGAATCATATCTGTCAATCAATTGTCCGTGACTTCTCTTATAAAACAAAACAAAAATTCAAATGTAAACTGTAAAATGTAAAACCCCTATCCCTAAACCTAACAAATTACCCACCAGTTACCCTTAACGTCAGAGGGAAATGACAGAATAGCACAGATGTAGAAGCTAACCCGGTTAGCCTAAACTTAGCATAAACCGTAAACTTAACCATATTTATTTTGCAGATCTGCTTGTCATAAAATCTTTTTGGATGCCAACTTTACTACTACATTTACATCTCTTCTAGTGACTGCCCGGGTCACACAGGCCTGAACAAGAATTTGTTTTGCTCTGTTCAGATACTAAACCGTTATAATACCAGCGGTGACCACACTGCTGCTTTGATCACCACACTGTTCATCTAAATGAGAAATAGCCTATACCTTCATGTGTAGATCAGATTGCTTTGTCATTATCACTTACAGATTCAGATGTGTAAAAAAAATAATCTGAAGCTATCCACATATCTAGAGTATTAGAATCAAAGTGGTGCCAGCATTTAGTTCATTTAGTCCTAAAAGTACAGGCTAAAAATAATTAATATTTCACCCATCATCTAATCCCTTATCAGCAACAAATAAACAGCTATTAACGGCTGAATCTCTGAGAAAAAGGTCAAATTGTTTTCCTGAAACTGAAATCAATTTAGAGGACGGAAAGATAATTCTGAAAACGCTGAGGGGGTAACTGGCTGCAAAACACATGGTTTATTTTTAATATATTTATGCATATAAACACTTGAAAATGCTTGAGGCAAGTTGTATTTCTTTTTTGCATTTTTTTTTCCCTTGATAGGTGACAGCTACATTTGCTTGTTGAAATTGCGACCCATTTCACGGTGTTGATGCAATATACATAAATTAACCCCATTCTATAAAGACAAAGAACACTGAAATTATTATATAAGCACAGAACATGAAGTGGTTTGTGTCCTCTGTGTCCTAGATTACTAAAGGCCTTGCAGTGAAGGAGAAAATTATTTAAAAACACGCTCGCACACACAGAAGACACGAGTCCTGAATGCCTCGAGGCTCTTGTCAAGATCACTCAGTGTGAGGAATTAACGAGTGCTTAGTCCCCTGAGCCACAACTTAAGCCATTTGAGCCACAAATTAATATACATTTAAGGCACTTGAGTCGAATCAAAATTATAAGACAGCCACAGGAATAAAAAAAAAAAAATGGAACTGAATACACAAACACATGTATCTGTAAATGCATATGTGAACAAATAAAAAACTTTATAATATATAGGTAAATTGTACATAATTTGTCTTCTGGGAAACACGTACTCCCCCCAGTTCTTAATATATTGCGTTTACTACTTGAGCATCAGTACAGGCCACGGTTCTACCGTGCTAAGCACCCTCAAAAGCACCCTCATTTGATACTGTAATAATATTTTGGCAAAACAGATTTGGCAGATTTGCTCATTTGTGTTTACGCTCTGAAGAGTGTTAAATACTAGGCATTTATCTAGATTCTCCTCTCAAACTTTTCCTGATTTTATAATATTACAGTGATGTTGTTTTCCATGTGCAGCTTAAAGCAGTGTTAAAAATACCCCAGTGGACATTCACCCCAGCTTTGATCTCTGCCAAGGGCGCCATTACTTAAACATAGCATGGCAATTACATGAATGGACTTTGTTACATGAAACATTCCTGTGCATGAAGGGAAAAACGATAGGTGGGGATGACAGAAAGACAGAGAGGGAGTGAGAAAACTGGGCCAGTGCGTAGTTTAAATTCCCGGTAGGGGTTGTGAGAACTCATTCACATTCCAACTCTTCATAATTAGACTCCATTCAGGAGTTGGTGCGCTGTGCAGTAAACTGTAAGATTCACTTCTTATTAAAGAAAAAGTAAGAGGCTAAGACAGGGAGAAAGAGAGAAATGGGAGAGAAAAAACTCATGGATGAAATGACCCAGTTTCCAGAAACGACAGTCAGATGAGGATGTGAGGGGAACACTCTTTTCTAGGTAATTACTGAAAACACCCAGCATATATGGACTTTAACAATCAAGGGTTTTCAAATGCAGGCATCAAAATCAGATATTCTGTCACATAAAAAGCCGCTAAACCTGTTATAATGAATTGCTTAATCAGGTATACTTCTCTTTGTAAATTAATAGTATACGCATAATGAAGATTTGGTGCATGATTTACTTTGAAACAATTTTTTGCTTTTAAATTCCACAAATAACTGCACAAATGGGCAATGAAATTTTGAAGTAGAAAGACTGAAATGGTATTTTCTTTGTGTTTCTTAATTTTTTACATTGCAAAACAATTTCATCATATCTTTTCAAACCTGCAATATCATCTAACAAATACAGGAGCTACGACTGACAAGTAAGCACCAAAAAATTGATTAATATTTCTAGTCTTTTGAAGCGATATGATGTGAGAAACAGACTAAGATTTAAGATATTAATCATCATAATCTGCAATGAGACGTGTGATATCCAATGCCGTTTGACACGTTTGTTAACGTCAGACCATGTGCGTCACTGTTTTGAGTGTGCACAAGCGTGAATAAGATCTGACAGGTACAACAGCTAACCTTTAATGTTTTGTTTTCTCCTGCTGAGTTGATCAAACAGCTTGTAAATAAATCAAATCTTTCTCCACATCTCTAGAGTTACTTCTAAACACTGAGGCGAGCTGTGAAAATATCATGGGCAGGGAAGATAAAAATGCTGATAAAATCCTCGGATGTCGTTCCAATAAGGAAACAGATTTGTATGTAATATGAACGAATGATTCATAGAGTTAAAATAAGGATCATTTCTATATAACAGTGACCCAATTCATCAATGAAGAATGGTTTTCCTCACAAACGTAAAGCTGTACTGAGGAGAGCCTCTTATGAAACACATTTTCAGATGCTCAAATCTCATTTTATCCTGCCAATTGTGTTTCTCTCACTCTAACAAGAGATAGAAAAAAGCACAGCAAGAGCACAGGATCAACTGGCTTGAAGTCATCTACTGAGAAGATCAAAGTCTCAACACAAAACTGCCGAAATAATTGTACAGTTCGCACATTTTCATGTTCTTATACTGTGAATCTTTGGGGGTAAACAAGGAAATGGTTTACAAAAATGGGTCAGAATCATATACTGCTGCATGTTTCACTATCGGCCAAGCAGTCATACCAATCTTGTTCTCATTATATCCAATCTATAACTCAATACATTTCTATGTGGCAGGTATTAGCTTATTAGATGTTATTTTGTGGGTTTTAGTGAAAATGGCCAAATGGAAAGAGCTGTTATCTGCAACCAATGTTCATTCGAATGTATTTATATACATATAAAGAGGACTGATTGTGGCATTGATACTAGGGCTATCATTTATGAATGTTCAAAATATCCATAGAATAATTTGTTATAAAAAGCACTGTAAGACCACTGCCATGCAGAATGTAAAGTGTTGTTGCTGCCAAGGAAGGCTAGTGAGCATTTTCACCTGAAAACAGCTTCTAAAGACTTGAATGAGACCTGCAACCTCCAATTTCATCTTGAACTGTAAGCCAGCAGCTAGAAGAGGCTGGATTGAGAGGTTGTGTGTGCCAGTAAAGAAAGTAGTTCTGCTTAGATTTGTTTTATCTACTGCAAAAAACACCTTGCCAAAGAAAATAAGGACTGGAGTGTGGAAGATTATAGCCATGTTCTGCAGTCCAAGTCAGAATTTAACGAACTATCATTGGACAGTGTCAGGTATGTTCATAGAAGACGCCTGGAGTGTTTTAATAACAAATACATGCGTGTGCCATTATGCACGGCAGGGGAAACATAATGGCATCAGGGACGTATGTCAGCAGCAGGTGTTGGGAGGATCTACTGTGTTGCTGGTAATTTGAATATGGATAAATAATTGAGAATCCTGCTGAATACATGTAGCGAAGAATGGAGGATCTATTTGGAGATCAACTGTGTATTTTCCATGATAACAATCCCCCAAACACAGCGATTGCATGCAATGAAAGTGTTTGTGCTTAGAAAACCTTTGGGAAAATTTGGGGAAATTAAACCTGCACTGTGAGAAGTCATGCAGGTCTTAATAAAGCTCACCTTAAGGAAGACTGGAAAGACGGTAAGCACGGCACATGCAAAGTTTAGTGAGTCAATGCCCAGGAGAATGGCTGCTGAAATAACAAACAAATAAGTGATAACGTTGTAATCAATGTATGCTTTATGACCTGTGAGCTTTTTGTTTTTCTATGTGTTTTTGCACTAAAACAGTAAAAAACCTATTTAATTATATGCTGGAGTTTGCCTTTCTTACCAAATAATTTAGTAATTTTAAAGGAACTGTATGTAAGAAATGTATTTCAATTAATCATAAAATGGCCCTGATATGTCACTAGACATTAAGAAATCATGTTAATGTCAAATACTTATATCACTGACAACAGTAGTCCAGACAGAATATTGTCATTTAAAAGTTGCTGTTGCAGCCCTCAACTGATGTTGATGTTGACATGTTGTGTTTTGGCCTGAAGCTCCGCCCTCCAGCTATTGACGAATCACGGACTCAGTAGTGTTTTCGGCATCTGGGTTGCCAGATCTGCTCTAGTTACCACACCTGCAGCTACAAACGTTCCTGTGGATCCTGCACAATCCTTCAAAGTAAGATCCAGATCCTTGCATCTGGCAACCTTGACTCAAGAGGGAGGGGATACAACGCTCTACAGTCATTTGAAAGTGATTGCAGTACCAGTTTTGGCCACAATCTTACATACACTTCCTTTAATATCTTAACCAAGTTTTGTATAACTCCTTATTGTTAAGGCTGCAACATACTCTGCAAAAACAGAGAAAAAGGTTCTCGCTCCCAGGGCTGCGAGAACAAAATGACGTAATTTTGTTCTCGCAGCTTGTTCTCGACACATCGCCTGAGCAGAACTTTTTTTCTTGCGGGTGTCCAAGAAACTTTTGTGTGATTGGTCAGACATTTAAAGTGGGCTTGGTTAATGCGATGTGAAGTATGGAATGTACTGCCAGAACGAACTTTGTTCTTGTTCTTGCTACGAACAAATCAAGAAAAAAAAGTCAAGAAAACGAACAAATTTATTTTTTCTTCCAAAGTATGTCCCAAGCTTTAGAGATCGACCAGGCTCCATCATCACCCAATCACAGAGATTGCTGTCACCAGAGTACTAATCACCTACACATGCACCTCATCTCCTCATCACTACAGGCATCATATCAGCACTCACCCCACTCTGTCAAATTGTCTGGTCTTGTTTGACTAAGGACTAACCTACCTGTCAGCACTTACCTCTTACAGGTGAACTTTGAATGTCTCCAACGTATTTCCTGATCTTCCCTGTCTCCAGCGTCTCCAACTCCAAGTGTGCTCCAGTTGCCATCCTGCCATCCTCTACACCAATCCACGACCTCCTCATCCATCTGCAAAGCAAAAGAACTGTCAGTTTTCCCATTCACCATTCTTCTGCATTCCACAACATCAGTTCTCATTACCTTCTGCATTCAATAAAGCTATATCATCATTACCATCATTGTTGCGAGTCTCTGTAACTATATATATTATATATATATATATATATATATATATATATATATATATATATATATATACATATATACATACATATACATACATACATATACATACATACATATACATACATACATATATATATATATATATATATATATATATATATATATATTTTGAAGATGCTCTGATCCAGTCGCATTGCCATCACAATTTGGCCCTTGTCAAACTCGCTCAAATCCTTACGCTTGCCCATTTTTCCTGCTTCTAACACATCAACTTTGAGGAGAAAATATTTACTTGCTGCCTAACCCTCTAACAGGTGACGTGATGAATCAGTGTTATTCACTTCAATATTTTTATGCCTGTCCGTGTGTGTGTGTGTGTGTGTGTGTGTGTGTGTGTGTGTGTGTGTGTGTGTGTGTGTACACAATATTACAAGAAAATACAGCCCTGGTGAGCATAAGAGTTATTTATATATTCTAACAATATATATTCTAAGGGAATGATCTGAACCATGTCTGTTAAACATATACAAATTGTGCAGCTCTGCGTGTCCCTCTGTGTGGCCTCTATCTTGCCTAAAGGAGATGAGCGTGATGTGATGTTAACAGCTGACATGTAATGAAGAGTGAATCATCTGAACTAAACTTCCCCGGCTAAGCTGCAGGGGCATTATTAATTATGATGATGCTCCCAATCACCTGTGCTTCATTTGCATGTTTATAATCATGGGAGCAAAAGCATTACCTCTTCTGATGTCTGAGGCTTCTCTAATTACCTTATAGGCAGTATAAAATAGAAAGCTAGTTTTTTTTTCTTTGCATTTTTAATACTGTTCAAATGTATTTTTGAATCTTATTAATTCCAACACTGGGGAAGTGTCTGTAAAGATTGTTTGCTTTAATTTTAAAGCCAGATTCATCCCAGATGAAACTGCATAACAAACATTCTCAAAGGATATATAATAAATATTCACTAATAAATAAAATATCACATTTCACACAGAAAAGGTTTCTTATACTGTGTTCATTTTTCTAGGTTACGTTTTCTATGTGAACGTCCATAACCTTTTCATGACTAATAGTGGTTATTTTACTTTGGCGGATTTATTTGGTCTCAGACAGCATTAAATATGGAACATATTAAAGTGACTGCATTCCAGTTTTACTGTCATTATAGTTTAACAGCATAATAGCATGCATAACTTCACTACTAGAAGAGAACATTAAATGCACTTACTGTCACTGGTTTTCACAACAGCCCATTTTAAACATCAGCCAACCATTTCAAATCATATACATAACACGTTTTATACATGTTACTGATTGGTCTTCCTATAAGCACAAACAAATAAAAGAATATTAATTTCCTAAATTATTCATAATATCGCACTTCCCGCCCGCAGCATTTCAGATATCTTACGCTGCATACACGGTATACTGTAAAAAATAAAAGTAAAAAATAAGAAATAAAATTAAAATTATATATATATATATATATATATATATATATATATATATATATATATATATATATATATATATATATATATATATATATATATATATATATATATATATATATATAGTGGTCTCCAAATGAAAATTTTCTAGTGACTGATCACATCTACATTTTTCAGTTGGCCAAATTGAATTGTTGTTAATTAATTCACAGAAATAAAATTTGGCCAACTAGAACATTTTCAATTGGAGACCTGATTTTTTTTTTTTTTTTACAGTGCAGTATTTAGTAACGGAACTTAGCGCTAGCTCTATATCCCAAAAGTTGTGCAAATTTAAATAAACCAGTTAATTAAATTCATTTTGTAAGTATTCATGATAACAAACAACGTTGATAAAAGTGCTGTATGTATGTTTTTGCCTGTACTAAAGCATAAAAATATCATAATATGTTTGCAGATATTTAGGAAACATGCTGAATTCACATACTCGTTTCTCCTGAAAAAACAATGCAACAGCCATTTTTATTTTACTGAAATGTGCGTTCCATGTCGGAATGTGTGAATCTGTGTGATAACGCACGTTGCCAATTTACCCAATAGACTTAGCCGGTGTCGTGTCAAAGCTGGGGGCATGGCACAAAATAGTCCTTTCCCCCTGACTGGAAAAGCACGGTGTTAATCCGGTATAGCCTAAGTAGAATCACTTCTCTTCAAAAAAACAAGATACATAAAACTGAGCCGTCTTGAGTCAGATTATCCATACAGTATATCTGTGACTGGACAAACAACCCAACGGAATGGCCAGAGGTGTCATTCTCTCATCAAAATGCATGCTGCTCCACCAGAAATTAAAGACGTTTATTCTGTGTTTCTAAATTTAATAGATTTAAAGTATATATAGCATACATTTAATGTTTTAAAATGATCATAAAACTGGTCTTATAAAATGTATATGTGTTTGAATATGCCATGTGAAATTTAAAGGGCATTTGTTTATAAAAATTAATAACGTTTGTTTTATAAAAATTAATAACGTTTGTTTTATAAACATTAAATGTGTGAGTGTAATGTCAAACATTAAGTACCACATTTAACAAACATTTGTCAAAAGCCTAAAATCCAGTTATGTAATGGATGTATTCCACAAGCGTAATTGTCGAACAGTTCCGTCTGTTTATTCAACAGTATAAAACTTTTTTTTTTTTTTACTTATTAGAGATGCAGAAAGCCACACAGCAACTTTCGGCTCTGCACCAAGCATAATTCAGTCGTTATTCAACATTATACAAAGAGTAAAGATCAAGCGCCTAAAAAGGTCTATGTGCATTCATTCGAATAGCTTGCGTTCCCCCAAGGCATAAACGGATATGACGTTTTTGTGGCCATTCCCAGGAACGTCGACCAAGTCTATAGTATTTCGACACCACAGGTTGCCAGAAAACACAGCGTATTGCTGTCATGGAAGCCAGCAAACCAACTGGGTCAGAGATCGCAGATTCTACCAAACCTATAAAGCCTCAGCATCCATCTTAAAATCTCTATGAATGGAAGCACAGTAAAACATGGATAAATCAACTCATCAACTTACAGTGTGCAAGACTTTTCGTCTTTCATTGTCGCTCGCTCGTTTCTGCTGCATGTCCTCAATCTGGCAACCCACATGCCAGAGTCTGAGGAGGGGGCAGAGCAAACAATATTTTGAATTTGGACTGTAGTACTCATTTCAACCACTAGCTGTCATTCGTACATACTGCCCCTTTAACTCATATACAAAACACATGTTCAAATATTGCATTATACAGTATTCAAACTAATTTCCAAACTACCTTTCATCCGAGTCCGGAGAATAAAAGAAAATGGTAGTGTATAGCAGAAAGTTTTAGACACCGTTGTGACATGAGAAAAAAAAATAGTCTGACGCAGGGTACTTAAAGAGAAATAATACGTTGACTGAACGTGAGATATTTGAGTAATTTCTATGTGTTTACATTGAAAAGTGTACAATACTGAGCTACAATTTGGAAAGCAGAAAGACAAAGAATTAATAGACTTAAATAGTTTTAGTAAATTAAAATATATCCATATTCACTTTTGAAGTGTGTCTTTAGAAGAGTTGTTTTCTTTCAAAAACATTAGGCTAAACAGTACCCTTAAAACGACATCTTTGTACATTGTTTTATTTTTGTTTTTTACCCCTAAAAGGTTGATAGTAATATCGTCGTTCTTTTCACAAGTTTTCCAGAGAGCGCAGTAGGCTAGATGCGGAGCACCACCTTGACTGTGATTAGTGTTCATAACAGCGCCCTGAACATCCCTGCGCTCAGTCAGCAGTGACAGTCAATCACAGCAAACGCTGGAAGGTCTCTTGTGGATTCAGGAGGAACTTTTACGCATTTTTCTGGATGTAGGTGAAATTTTTTTAAGCGAGACGAGTTCAACCTTACTGACACACTGAACTACAACCACTGGTCGACTGCCCTGATTCCTTCTGGACGGGCTGCTGAACTGGGTCACTGACCTTCAAGCGTTTCAGTCATCATGCTGGAAATTCACTTAGAACAGAAATGAATACTTTTAATGAAACATCGACTGAGACTAACCTGGATAAGTATAACTATATTTTCGCCGATGAGACACGTCAGTAAAGTTGGTTTTATATTCGCACATTCACACATTCGCGTTCAATAACTATCTCAATAAATGTGCAATAAATTAATGTTTGCAAATGGTAAACAGCGATATGATATTGTGAAGCAATGATTGTCAACCCACACCACTTTTCAAAACTGAAAAAAATGTACAAGTATTATTTTAAAGGCATTCTTACTTGCGAATGTCCACTGAATGTACAATGTAGCGTGGAAAACCAGTTAGGGACCGTGTACAAAGTTTATTTTTTTTTTCATTGTGTGCAAACAGATAGGCTAATTACATTTTAGCTGGCTACAGATGAACCTACCAGCAAATATAACGCACATTATAATGCTATATATTTTACTTTAGAAACAATAAAAAATGCATTATAATGATGGTGTTTAGAAAGCTGTTTAGGAAATTAAAAAGAATGAACAGTTACATTAACTGTAATTTTATATCCAGTCATGTGGAAATCCATCTGTAATCTGTGCTATAACTATCTGGGCAGCGGTGACGTGTCAGCTGAGTTTGGTGATGGTACAGTGAATTACAGTAAAGTTATTGAATATTTTTCATTATGAAAATTCATAAAAAATACGATTTATTATTCTTTTTCGAAAACAACTGCTGTGCTATAACTATCTGGCCAGCGGTGACGTGTCAGCTGAGTTTGGTGATGGTACAGTAAATTACAGTAAAGTTATTAAATATTGTTCATTATGAAAATTCATAACAAATACGATTTATTATTATATTCCCAAAACAACTGCTGTGCTATAACTATCTTGCCAGTGGTGATGTGTCAGCTGAGTTTGGTGATGGTACAGTGAATTACAGTGAAGTTATTGAATATTGTTCATTATGAAAATTCATAAAAAATATGATTTATTATTATTTTCCCAAAACAACTGCTGTGCTATAACTATCTGGGCAGCGGCGACGTGTCAGCTGAGTTTGGTGATGGTACAGTGAATTACAGTAAAGTTATTGAATATTTTTCATTATGAAAATTCATAAAAAATACGATTTATTATTCTTTTTCGAAAACAACTGCTGTGCTATAACTATCTGGCCAGCGGTGACGTGTCAGCTGAGTTTGGTGATGGTACAGTAAATTACAGTAAAGTTATTAAATATTTTTCATTATGAAAATTCATAAAAAATACGATTTATTATTATATTCCCAAAACAACTGCTGTGCTATAACTATCTTGCCAGTGGTGACGTGTCAGCTGAGTTTGGTGATGGTACAGTGAATTACAGTGAAGTTATTGAATATTGTTCATTATGAAAATTCATAAAAAATATGATTTATTATTATTTTCCCAAAACAACTGCTGTGCTATAACTATCTGGGCAGCGGCGACGTGTCAGCTGAGTTTGGTGATGGTACAGTAAATTACAGTGAAGTTATTGAATATTGTTCATTATGAAAATTCATAAAAAATACGATTTATTATTCTTTTTCGAAAACAACTGCTGTGCTATAACTATCTTGCCAGCGGTGACGTGTCAGCTGAGTTTGGTGATGGTACAGTAAATTACAGTAAAGTTATTGAATATTGTTCATTATGAAAATTAATAAAAAATACGATTTATTATTCTTTTTCCAAAATAACTGCTGTGCTATAACTATCTGGCCAGCGGTGACGTGTCAGCTGAGTTTGGTGATGGTACAGTGAATTACAGTAAAGTTATTGAATATTGTTCATTATGAAAATTCATAAAAAATATGATTTATTATTCTTTTTCAAAAACAACTGCTGTGCTATAACTATCTTGCCAGTGGTGACGTGTCAGCTGAGTTTGGTGATGGTACAGTAAATTACAGTAAAGTTATTGAATATTGTTCATTATGAAAATTCATAAAAAATACGATTTATTATTCTTTTTCGAAAACAACTGCTGTGCTATAACTATCTTGCCAGCGGTGACGTGTCAGCTGAGTTTGGTGATGGTACAGTAAATTACAGTAAAGTTATTGAATATTGTTCATTATGAAAATTAATAAAAAATACGATTTATTATTCTTTTTCCAAAATAACTGCTGTGCTATAACTATCTGGCCAGCGGTGACGTGTCAGCTGAGTTTGGTGATGGTACAGTGAATTACAGTAAAGTTATTGAATATTGTTCATTATGAAAATTCATAAAAAATATGATTTATTATTCTTTTTCAAAAACAACTGCTGTGCTATAACTATCTTGCCAGTGGTGACGTGTCAGCTGAGTTTGGTGATGGTACAGTGAATTACAGTAAAGTTATTGAATATTGTTCATTATGAAAATTCATAAAAAATATGATTTATTATTATTTTCCCAAAACAACTGCTGTGCTATAACTATCTGGGCAGCGGCGACGTGTCAGCTGAGTTTGGTGATGGTACAGTAAATTACAGTAAAGTTATTGAATTTTGTTCATAAAAATGTATGATTTGTAAATGTGTTATAAGCTATTGTAGCAAATATGTAGTAACGCTTTTGGGGTTTTGCACTTTTTTTTAACTATTTGTACTATTTTAACAAGTAAGGTATAATTTTTTATTTTTTAAAATTAATTTTCATAAAGAATATTATTCAATAACTTCACTGTAATTTACTGTACCATCACCAAACTCAGCTGACAAGTCGCCCAAAAAACCCCAAAAGCGTTACTACATATTTGCTACAAGAGCTTATAACACATTTACAAATCATACATTTTTATGAACAAAATTCAATAACTTTACTGTAATTCACTGTACCATCACCAAACTCAGCTGACATGTCACCGCTGGCCAGATAGTTATAGCACAGCAGTTGTTTTCGAAAAAGAATAATAAATCATATTTTTTATGAATTTTCATAATGAATAACAGTCAATAACTTCACTGTAATTTACTGTACCATCACCAAACTCAGCTGACACGTCACCGCTGCCCAGATAACTATAGCACAGCAGTTGTTTTCGAAAAAGAATAATAAATCATATTTTTTATGAATTTTCATAATGAATAACAGTCAATAACTTCACTGTAATTCACTGTACCATCACCAAACTAAGCTGACACGTCGCCGCTGGCCAGATAGTTATAGCACAGCAGTTGTTTTGGGGAAATAATAATAAATCGTATTTTTTATGAATTTTCATAATGAACAATATTCAATAACTTTACTGTAATTTACTGTACCATCACCAAACTAAGCTGACACGTCACCGCTGGCCAGATAACTATAGCACAGCAGTTGTTTTGGGAAAATAATAATAAATCGTATTTTTTATGAATTTTCATAATGAACAATATTCAATAACTTTACTGTAATTCACTGTACCATCACCAAACTCAGCTGACACGTCGCCGCTGGCCAGATAGTTATAGCACAGCAGTTGTTTTGGGAAAATAATAATAAATCGTATTTTTTATGAATTTTCATAATGAACAATATTCAATAACTTTACTGTAATTGACTGTACCTTCACCAAACTCAGCTGACACGTCGCCGCTGGCCAGATAGTTAAAGCACAGCAGTTGTTTTTGAAAAAGAATATTGAATCATATTTTTTATGATTTTTTCATAATGAACAATATTCAAAAACTTCACTGTAATTCACTGTACCATCACCAAACTAAGCTGACACGTCGCCGCTGTAGTGTAATGGCTTAGCTGGTAAACATTTGCACCCTTTGCATTAAGTACAGCTCTTATATTGCACTCAATTGTCTGAAAAGGGTGATAAAGCATTGCAATTGTTCAATTTATTTCAATTAGTAGCCTACATACAATGGAAATATGTATTGATCTTTAATTTTTATATTATATTTTATTCCTTTCATATTTATTTATATTGAAACACTAAACAGTATGCAGAGTAATATTCTCTGTACCTATTACTTAGAGAAACCACATGTTATCAGTATGTTTAGAAAAACTTTTGGATTAGAGTTAGCTCCAACCTCTGCGTGTGTGTTATTTCTCTGGTGTGTTTTGTGTGTGTGCTGAATGCTCAGTGCAGGTCCAGTAGCCTATTGGAGATTTTTGCAGACAATGACAGGAATGAAGACTTCTTTCTGCGACTATACAGATTATTTCTATTAAGTGTAATAAATGTGCTATTAAATATAATTAAATCTAGAGTTTTTTTAAAAGTTTAATTTGATTGTTATGAAAATGCACAGATACAGTGGGTACGGAAAGTATTCAGCCCCTCTTAAATGTTTGTCACGGGTACAGAGCGTGACTGTGACTGAAGTGAAGGGCAGGTGGACAGGTGAATCAGGTCTTGGTGAGGGATGTGGGAATCGTTGGAGAGATTGCTGGATATAGACAATGGACAGTTCGCTGGAGACACCATGTATTCTAACTCCTCAATCTCTACCTTGTCTTCATCCCAATCCTTTCTCTTGTCCTGGTACTCATCTTCCTCTCCATCATATGCAGGCATTTTTCTGACTTTCTTTGTGTTGCTTTAAATTGTTCCTTTTTTACACAAGATCAGCCCAAAGATGCCTGTGTTAACTGTATATGGTCATATGAATGAAAGAACATCAACACCTGAACAATTTCTAGATGAAAATCAGAAAATCTGATTCATAAAATTATATATTTGCAAACCTTCAATCAGCTGTTTCTCAGTATGAAATAATAAAATGCAGGGGATATATTTGTGTTTCAATTCACAATATGGACAGCTGTCTATCTTGACTTTAGCCTGTAAGGTTAGGTTTAGAACATGCTGTTATCTGGTCTGACAATCAGTGTTAAAGCACTGGGACATTTGGCAGTAAAAATCCATTGGTGTGGTCTTGGTTGAGCTTGTGTGCAAAAAAAGTTTAAGCATTTTAAATTTTTGTTAACTATATGCATTTTGTGTCAAAGCAACAAGAAATGTGTTATTTATATAGCCCACACAGGCAGATGTTTTGCTAACTGGGTTAAGATTTTAGGAAATTTGTTAAATGTATTGTCATAGCAAATGTAAAAAACTGTAACTCAGGTACTGTCCATTTCTTCTGATCATCTTTGAGATGGTTCTACACTGTCATTTGAGTCCAGCTGTGTTTGATTGGACTTTATTAGGAAAGCCTGTAAATAAAAAAAAACTGTAAATGATTTTAGCAAATTACTGAAATATAACAGAGTGAAAAATGTAAGGGGGGGGGGGGGGGGGGGGTCTGAATACTTTCCGTACCCACTGTATATTACTTATGTTTCTAAGCAAGCAGATCTCGTTCCTCATTGACTATCGTGTTTCATCATGACTATCACCATCATGTTTTCACAACTATGGCAGTCTATGGGGCCCAAGATCTGCTTAGTTACAAATATTCTTCCAAATCACTTTCTTTCTTTTCAACAGAATAAAAATTAAAACCACATAACATATTTTAACAAATCCTTACGTAATGTTCTACTAAAGAGGAGAAATAAGTGACATGAATAATATATATATATACACAGTCCCTGACAAAAGTCTTGTCGCTTGTGTACAAATTGACCTAAAGTGCCGCTGAAATATATTTCTAATCAAGATTTGTTTTACAAGAAATGGTTCGTTTTAATCCCACCAGCTTTTGTGATAATGTTTCAGTGAAAAACTAAACTTTAAAAAAGTATTCTAATATTCACAGCTTGGTAAAGCCCATTGAGTCAATTTTTGCAAAGACTTGTGTTGTCACCTTGTCATATGAGCTTCACCTGTGACTAATAATGGATCAATTAGGTCTCAAGTGTGTATAAAAAGAACCCCAGTACAATAGACCTTCACATCAACTGCAACTGGACCTCTGCAAACATGCCTAAGATTCACCCTGAGACTAAAGTTTTGATTATCAAGAGGCTGAAGACCAGATCCACTGCTGATGTGGCAGACACCTTCAATGTGTCTCAGCGTCAAGTGCAGAGGATAAAAAAAAGATTTGAAGAGACTGGAGATGTTTTTGACAAGCCCAGGTCAGGCAGACCCCACAAGACAACTGCTCAAGAGGACCGTTTGTTGGCTCGAAAATCCAAGGCCAGCCCATTTTCCACTGCAGCAGAGCTCCACGAGACCTGGTCACCTGAAGTCCCTGTGTCAACCAGAACAGTTTGTCGGATTCTGTCTCGAAATGGCCTCCATGGTCGAATCAGTGCCCAGAAGCCAGCACTAAAAAAAAGACAATTGAAAAACCGTGTGGCATTTGCCAAGGCCCACAGCCTGCTAAAAGGATGGACGCTGGAAAAGTGGCAGAAGGTGGATTTTTCAGATGAATCTTCTGTTGAATTACACCACAGTCGCCGCAAATATTGCAGGAGACCTACTGGTGCCCGAATGGATCCAAGATTCACCCAGAAAACAGTGAAGTTTGGTGGAGGAAAAATCATGGTCTGGGGTTACATCCAGTATGGGGGTGTGCGAGAGATCTGCAGGGTGGAAGGCAACATCAATAGTCTAAAATACCAAGAAATCTTAGCTACCTCTTATATTCCCAACCATAAAAAAGGCCAAATTCTGCAGCAGGACGGTGCTCCATCGCATACTTCCATCTCCACATCCAAGTTCCTCAAGGCGAAGAAGATCAAGATGCTCCAGGATTGGCCAGCCCAGTCACCAGACATGAACATCATTGAGCATATGTGGGGTAGGATGAAAGAGGACGCATGGAAGACGAAACCAAAGAATATTGATGAACTCTGGGAGGCATGCAAGACTGCTTTCTTAGCTATTCCTGATGACTTCATCAATAAATTGTATGAATCCTTGCCAAACCGCATGGATGCAGTCCTTCAAGCTCATGGAAGTCATACAAGATATTACATTTGGATCTCACAGCACCACAACTTAATTTGCTGACATATTTTTGTATTTGCAGTAAATTTGTTCAATTTCTGTATAGGCGACAACTTTTGTCTTGCCAAAATTTGACCTTTCTGTCTTGATTAAATGATAAATATTTATTTCAGTGCATTAAACATCATTTGGGAGGGTTTTAGCTTTTCATATGAGCCATTTCTAACACCAATGAATTAATTAAAAGTCAGGTTAATATCAGGTATTTCTAGAAAATAGACAAGCGACAAGACTTTTGTCAGGGACTGTATATATATATATATATATATATATATATATATATATATATATATATATATATATATATATATATATATATATATATATATATATATATATATTTCCCCACTGAACAATCTTTAATATTTATAACAACAGCAAATCTATTTATTTGTATAAATCATGCAGGTCACTCTTTAGGTTTTTTTTTTTTA
The DNA here is from genome assembly GCF_024679245.1 of Pseudorasbora parva. NCBI lineage: Eukaryota > Metazoa > Chordata > Actinopteri > Cypriniformes > Gobionidae > Pseudorasbora > Pseudorasbora parva. Next base: position 8,798,475 of record NC_090188.1, on the reverse strand, counting down.
ATATTTTTTTTGAGTATTTCAAGTATAGGAATAGAAACAAATTTTAACAACAACATAAATGGAGCAAAAAAAGAACAGAAAATGCAAAACTAAATGCATCAAGAGCCAGGGATAATATAAATTACATTATATAAAACATCTCAAGAGGCACTTATTAAAAATCAGGCAAAATGTCACAAAACATACAGTCACATGTAAATTGTAGGGAAAAAAAAAAATATATTTATATAATATATATATATATATATATATATATATATATATATATATATATATATATATATATATATATATATATATATATATATATATATATATATATATTAAAAGATGTACACAATATTATGCATTATAAGGCTTTAACATTGCTGGAGGTATTGTATCCAAGTCAAGTAATACTTATAGACAAAAAATAAAATGGCTATTTATGTATAACAAATTATCTAGTAAAATAAATAGATTTATTAGAAAATATTTATTCAAAATATAAATTTTATAACATTATAAAAACAAAACATCCTTCTACAACCAAGTAAAAATGTATGAAAGAATAAATAAACAGTATTTCTGACCAAACAGTGTTACATGGAAAGAGATGAGGTAAACATGTAGCTAATTTGAGTTTTTTTTTTAAAATGATATTATGTCTATCTATTCAATACATCAAAAAACAGGAGTAACTGTTATAATAGACTGCAGTAGGAGTGAACAAGGAATAAAATATTTAATTTGCTTTCTGACTAAAACGGGATTAATGACACTAATATGATGATTGAAGTATATGGGAAATACGTAGAACCAGAAGATGGCAGTATTGCAAGATCAAGGATGCCAGCTGCCGTTACAACCCGAAGAAGATACGTAATTTGTAGATGGTCCCTAAAAAACCCAACTCTCCATAGAGGGAAGCGTGTTTATCTGCTTTAGAAAGACGTCGAGTTCTACAGAAACATGTGTTGTAGCATGTTCTCATAATAATCAATAATGATAAATAACCGAAGTTTGCCTTTTTTAATAAAGATTCATGAAGTTATTGAACGCGGAAGTTTGAATGTGCGAATATAAAACCAACTTTACTGACGTCGATGAGACTTATAAACTCCTGACGTTCACCATCGGATCTATCGGTGTCCTGGGCTTCTGTAATAACATCATCGTCATTATTCTCTACTTCAGATTCAAGAGACTCCGAACACCAACTAATTTGTTAATAGTGAATATAAGCGTCAGCGATCTGCTGGTGTCCCTTACTGGAGTAAATTTCACATTCGTCTCGTGCGTAAAGAGAGAATGGGTCTTTAATTCTGCCACATGTGTTTGGGATGGATTCAGCAACAGTTTATTCGGTCAGTTCTTCTGTCTTTAATCCCTCATGTGTCGACATTGTCACATGAATAAGTTTTCATACTTTGAATTAATTTCATTATTTTTCTCTCCCTTCAATGTTTACTTCATCACTTATTATAGCCTATGCGTTCCGTTTCTTAACGGGATTTGGTCTATTCTTGTTTTATATTGTAGCTTGTCTGATATCTGAAAACTTTATTTTTAAATGTGTTTTGGTCAGTTGTAACAGTCCCTCTCATATTAAGTAATTTAACGAAGACTGCTGTGTTTACCCAGTTTAAAACGGGTTTTAAACGTCGCGGCGTTGTATTTTATACTTGGATACGTTTTAAAAACGTTATAGAAATCAGATATAAGCATTTATTAAATATAAGCAAAAGCAAATTATTTAAACAGCATCTTGAACATACCTGCGTAGGTTTACTACGGAAACCAAACAGGACCAAACTGCAGCTAGGCTTTAAAAGAGCGCGTGACCAGTTAACGTACAATAAATAAATAATAACCTACCACATTTATTAGTGGGATGCTATTTACCACAAGTACAAGGCATTAAGTAAATCGTAAGTAAGTTCTTTATATACATTTTTTAAATATATATTATTGTTATGTTATGTGACTGGACCTATTTTTTTCATGATTTTTTTACGGTCTATGGAATGGACAGGAATCACGCGCGACTAAACTCACTGCAGCAGCGCGCGCAGCGAGACGACTGACATGACTTTCTGACAATTAGCCTACCTCGATACAAATGACCCACAGTGGATTAATACAACTCATAGATGTATGTTACCTGTAATATCAATATCATATGATAAATATAATATACACGAGCCCGTTAATTGATAACATGTTGACAGTTTGAGATATTGTTGAACTGCATGGGCTATAATATGGTTTAATAGGTGAATCTCACAAAATCTGTCAAGAACATGTCCAGATCATATTTCACCCCAAAAAAACATAAATATTAACACAATTTACAAATTAATTAAAAAAATAATATTGTTATATTGTTATTATTTATTATAAAATGTTACTTTAAGTCCATGATAAATAATTTATACAGCATAGTATTTCTTTTACTGCTTTTAATTATTTATTTATTTTAATCATCATCTCCAGGCAAGATGATGCTTGTGAATGGTTTATAGACCATGCATTGAACATGTTGACATAAAATTAACATAAAATTAATTTGGATACATTTGATCTTGTAAGAATTTGATGAGAAATGGTAATATTGATATCTGTTGGTAAGAGCTCAGTAAATCAAAGGACAGTTTGATATATTGTGGAGATATCTTTTTCAACTTCAAAAGACATGTGTGACTGGGTCTTTTTCTTAGGATAAAAATCTCTGCACTGTCAGAAAAAAAGGTACATTGCTGTCACTGGGGCGGTACCCTAAGGTACAAAACCGAAAAGGTACTAATATGTACCTTTAAGGTACTAATTTGCACTCTTAAGGTACTGATATTTACCATTTAGGGATGAGTAAGGTACAAAGATGTACCTTTTCACTTTTGTACCTTAGGGTACCGCCCCAGTGACAGCACTGTACCTTTTTTTTCTGAGAGTGTGGGGCAGGCAACTATAACACAATTCTCTGTCATTTTGTCTTTTCTACACCAAATTATCATAATCTGACTCATCTGATGCAATCTTATTCAAGTAATGAAGGGATTTGTGGAGCATGAATAAAATTAAAGGAACTGTAACATTGTACATTATATCAGATATTGCCACAGCTTCATGGTCATAAGAGCACTTATGCTTCATCATTTCATATCGTTTACAACGGAAAGCAAAGACACAGCTCTAAGCGTTTGTAAACAACTGTGACACATTTATTAAAATAAAAGTCCATCTGGCACAGGGAAAGATAAAGTCGAATAGAGTCAGATAATGACACTTTAATGGACCAGAAATAACCGGCAGAATATTAACAACGCATCTGTGAGGATATGCTTTGAGGAGAGCTTTGTAATCTCATTTCTGAAAGATAGATAGTCATTTTATGCACCTGAGCCCCCAAGGTCACACCTCATGTTATTCTAAGTTCAAAGACTATCATCACACAAAATTGCTTCAGTACTGCCTCACTTGACACATTTAGATGTAAAATCGTCTCTCTTTTATGCTTCCACTGTTGTTTGTACAGACATTGACTATGACCTCCATTTTTGCTCCCTTGTGAATTGACTCATTTAACTAAAAACAGTTTTGATGAGATGCAGCTAATCCTGCGTCATATTCCACATCAAAACTACCAAGCACAGTTCTATGTGATGTAAAAAGAGGCATGTGTGAATACTTCTGACAGCTGAGAGGAGACATGCTAGTGCTGCCTCCTGTGTCCCCGCCGGCCTGCATCTGTCAGAGGACTGTGGATATCTGGGTAATTGGGGGAATGTGTCTGTGAGTCTCTTGCCAGAGTAGTCTCTGTGGATACTGCTGTGCTGAGATACAGTTGTTTACCTTGAAAAGTGTTTGCTTCGAAAAGTGAAATGATGCCAATTACTATAAACCATCATCTGCTGAATTTAGGCCTGTATCCTGGGAGCTTGATTTCTGTAAAAGAGACAGTAAAATGAACATTGTTTAGTATTTATTTGTGTAACACTTTTTACATAGCAACATATTGTTTAAAATATATTGATATCTTAATATATGGGTTAATAATCTGTCACAAAATCTGTCAAGAACATGAAAGAAACATCTATCTATCCATCCATCCATCCATCCATCCAGGTCAACTGTCTCTTTATCTGTCTTCTCGTCCTTTAAGGTATCGTGTCCATCATGACTCTCTCCGGACTGGCGTATGAGCGCTACATCCGTGTGGTTCATGCCAAGGTCATTGATTTCCCCTGGGCCTGGAGGGCCATCACACACATCTGGCTGTACTCTTTGGCCTGGACTGGAGCTCCTCTCCTGGGATGGAATCGCTACACGCTGGAAGTCCACCAGTTAGGCTGCTCTCTCGACTGGGCTTCTAAAGATCCTAACGATGCTTCCTTCATTCTCTTCTTTCTCCTCGGATGCTTCTTTGTCCCTGTGGGTGTCATGGCCTACTGTTATGGAAACATCTTGTATACAGTGAAAATGGTAAGGCAAAACCTTTTATTTTAATTATGTGTACCACAGACAAAAAAAAATTGTAACCTAAACATTATAATGTCTAAATTAACTTGTGTTATTCAAGTCAGAAATAGTATTTAATATCGCTAAATCCACTTAAACACATTTATACCAACAAAATGTATTTTTATGGGTCAAAGCTATTTGAGGGAACAATTGCAGGTTACCAATTTTTACAGTGCAGTGTGCTTATGCTGCTTGAAGCTATATTTATATTATCTTATTTTACCATTGTTACAAGAGCAGTAGTCGCCAACTTTCTGCAGAGTCATAGCTACAGACCTCCAAACTTTGTATGGCCTTCAGATTTGCCCAAGAACCGTGTGTCGAGAGCTTCATGCACTCTAAAAAATGCTGGGTTAAAACCACCCAAGTTGGGTTGAAAATAGACAAACCCAGAAATTGGGTTGTTTGAACCCAGTGAATGGACCCATTCAAACAAACCAATTTCTGGGTTTGTCCATTTTCAACCCAACTTGGGTGGTTTTATCCCAGCATTTTTTAGAGTTTGGAATGGCCGAGATTCTGCATCCAAGTTTTAGTGCAGTTCAAAGCATTGGATGCAGTGGTGTAAAGCATGCTGCCACTGGACTCTAGAGCAGTGGAGACGTGTTCTCTGGAGTGACAAATCACGCTTCTCTGTCTGCAAATCCGATGGATGAGTCTGGGTTTGGTGGTTGCCAGGAGAATGGTAGGTACTTGCCAGACTGCATTGTACCAAGTGTAAAGTTTGTTGGAGGGAAGAATATGGTGTGGGGTTGTTTTTCAGGGTTTGGGCTTGGCCCCTTAGTCAAAAAACACACTCCTAAACCTTGTGGAAAGCCTTCCCAGAAGAGTTAAAGCTAACTCACAATAAGGCAATAAGGTCAGCTGCAAAAATAACCCATTACATTACTTTTTAGTGCTAATTTAGTGCTAAAATTCAATGTTTTTCTCACTGTCACTGTTTTTCTGTTTTTAACCTTCATCATTGTCTATTGTTCTTTTATAAACACACTGTCAAGGTGCTGTGTTGATCAGTGTATGGGGCGACTCACTTTGTATGAGGGGATATTTCAACTAAAAGCCTATTGTCTAAACGTGCTTTCAAACAATAAGCAGAGATGATGATTGTGTACGTGAATAGCTTCTGGTTTTCATCAGCACAGTTCCTGTGAATCAGATTTTATCAGGTGTGCCGTCCCAGGTGGGGGTGAGCAGGACGGCAGTAAAATGATATGCAAGTAATTGTGTGCTAACCATAGTGTGTACTTTTGATGTTGAAATACTTTGTCTTACCTCAGCTTTATGTACATAGACAGCCACAAGTAAGCCATTTGTAGGTTGAGAAAAACACGGAATTTCGCTCCAAGCTTTTTAATGCTTTTCATAAAGCATTAAAAAGTTTGGAGCGAAATTCTGTGTTTTTCTGAACAATGGAAGACTGCATAAATATATATTTATATATGCGATAGTTATATATGGATCATTGTGTGTGAGATCAAGCAATCAATCAGAAAATGTAAAACTGCTGAATCAATTAAACAAACCACAACAACCTGTAGCTCATACGCCACAAAGAGATGATGAGCAGCAGACTATGCACCAGCACAACACAGAAAATTGCATTTTGATTTAATCCATGAATTTTATTGATTTGAGGGGAACAAACAACAGCTCAGTTGTGAAGTGGCATCAGTGTATGCAGCCGCACTGATAACTGTCCTCATGAAGTCCAACACCACTGAGATGAAGAAAATAAAAACCTGGCAGCACCTTTAATAATTGAGATACTTTAACATGGTTTTGGAAACTTCATAGGGTGCATTGTTTACAGACTGCAGAAAGCAAGTCAATACTAAAAGTGAAACCCTTAAGGCACAATACCAGATGAGCTCCCCTTGAAAGTACATAAGCACATTGTGGTTTTCTCCAAGATCAACCCCAGAATGCACAGCAGGGGATTCTTAATCGTCCAGACTGCTTCTTTTCATTTGCTATTTCATCTTCTCTCTGTAAATCCCAAAGAGAGGATTACAAAGGGCTCTGAGGGTTTTTTTTCCATGACTGCACCTTTAGTGTGCTTGACCTTTGAGGAACATGCTGCCGTGTTGTACAGAACAGCTCCTCACGTCATGATTATTCTGTTCTGTATGAGTAACCATGGTTTATACCAACACCTCCCTGATTAAATGATTAAGGGAATCAATAAACGCATTAATGAATCAGTCAATCAGCAAATGCATTAATGAATCAGTGAATCAATAATTAAATTAATGAATTAGTCAAATGGTAGATAGATAGATATTCAAATTGAGAGATACCATAATTGTATACATATATTTATTTATTTATCATGAACTAGTTAAATAAAAGCTAAGGTAAAAGTTATATCTGGGTTTGGAAAGCCATCTTCAGATTGATTCAATTATTTCAGGAGAAAATTGTCCAGCTGTTCACATCAACTCCATTGCGTTCCCAAGTGGTGACCCAGTTCTGTTTTAGCTGCACAACGGCAGGAGCTATGAGAGATGCTTGGATAGATATACAATCAAACTCAGCTATTTTTGATTGCTGTTCTTGCAGCTGTGTGATGATAATAAGTGCATCATCATGAAGATCATGTGGAATAATCATATATTATGTGCCATCTGTTGTTGGGACACATTAAGTGATGTGAGTTACGTCATCAGATTACTTTTTTCAAGTAACAAATAAAGTAGCGTATTACCTTTATTTTAAATTGTAAAATGTGAATCAGTTGTTCTTAAAATGCTTGTAAAATCTATGCCAGGCTTGTGCACAATTCAGAATTGAATTGAGAATGACTCCCAATTTCCAATTAAATTCTTGAATTAGAATTGATGTCAAAAACATGATATAGAATTACAATTCAAATTTGAATAAATTAAAGGAAGCAGAATTTAAATTCAAGAAAGATTCAAAGAAATTCATTAACTTAAAAAAATTGTTGGTTTAACTTAAAAAAGTAAGTAACCTGGTTGCCTTACAATTTTGAGTTTATTGAAATTAAAAATTTGAATTGATACAATGAAGCTAATTAGTTTAATAAATAGAAACTCAAAATATTATTGTATATGAAACCACATACATTTTTTTGATAAATCATGAAAATAGCACAATTTGGCTGCGTCAACACAAAACACACACAATTACCCGATACACTTTTAATAATACAACATTTTTTATTAATATTTGAATAAAGGTTGTTGATTCTCAAAAAAATGTCATTGTATTGACTCAAATTTTTAATTTCAATGAACTCATTCATTTTCAATGAATTCATTTCAATGAATTTTAAGGCAACCACGCAGGTAACTTTTTTTAAAATATTTTTTTACAGTGTATATACATCTTGCCAGCTTCATCTGCACCTGTTAATCTTTAGTGTTGCAGGAAAGATCTTCAGAGCAGAACGGTGCAGACTCAATGATAAAACATTTGAAGAGCTATTGGGAATTAGATGCTTCAGTGTTGCTCAGTGAGTTTTGCACTGGAATAAATGATAACTGCATTTACAACAACTTTGTGTCATTTTGGGAACAAAACTAATTAAACAACATTGAGGGGGTCATTGATTTCAATTGATCGTTATTTAGAACAAAATGTAGGGTTGAGGAGTGATACACTGTAAAATATAATCATGGGTCTTGTAATTTTCACCAATAAAAAATGAAGGTGATAATTAAAAATAGTGTGTATTTTTTCTTAAGAAAATTGTGGTTCAGTGTTGTATAGAAATAAAACCAAGATATTTGCTCTCTCCAATTGCATTTCCAAAGTAATGCAACTTTCCTAACACTGAATGCATGTGAGATTCAACACATTCTTTCTGTTGTGTAACTGTGTGGAATTTCTTAGAATTTTCATGAATTTAATTCCACTTCCTGTCATTCAAATTCAACTTCCTGTGGGCGGAGTCAATTGAATTGAATTGAATTTTGCACAAGCCTGATCTATTCTATTACTTCTTTACCTTTTCTGCTCTCTTAAATATATTTTTTAAAAATCTATTTAAAACATGTATCATTGCACCTCTTACTGTTTTTAAATTGTATTATTTTTAATGGTGTTAGATTTGCCAGAATATAGTTTGCTTGTCCCCAATACCTTTAACTTTAAAAAATCTAATTTCCAAATAATGTTTATTAATTAATTCATGGAATTACATACATACAAAACATTCTGGAAATCCCAAAAAACCCAAATTGGGAACCATATGGGAAAGTAAGGGGAACATACTGTGTTTGCTGGGGCATTTGCTTGTCCCATTCTACATTTACCATCATGCCAACATTTTTTAAAGAACAAATGTTATTTTCTGAATTTTTTTTACATCTGAGAATGGCTTTATCATAACCAAAGTAGTTGTCTTTACCAAACTAGGCTGCGTTTCCCAAAAGCATCATGAATTGCTTGTAGAGATTCTTGGTGGCAATGGTCTTCACGATCAACTTGGGCTTACAAGGCTTTTGAGGAACAGCCCTGGTCAGTGTCTGAGATTTGAATTGAACAAACATCTTTTTAATTATTTACTAGCAAGTCCAAGGCTCTCAAAACATTGAAAAATGTCACTACCATCACACACAATATAAAAAATGTAAGGCTGAAGGTCATGACCTGATCTTTTTCTCGGATGTGCTTTACCAAATGAAACACCTTTATGACAAAATGTCTTCTGTTCTCTTCCTATAGCTGCGCTCTCTCCAAGATCTGCAGACGGTTCAGACGATTAAGATTCTGCGATATGAGAAGAAAGTGGCAGTGATGTTCCTGATGATGATTTCTTGTTTCCTGGTGTGCTGGACGCCCTATGCTGTGGTCTCCATGATGGAGGCCTTTGGCAGGAAGAGTGTCGTCTCCCCCGCGGTTGCCATCATTCCCTCTCTCTTTGCCAAATCCAGCACTGCCTATAACCCCGTCATCTACGCCTTCATGAGCAGAAAGGTCAGCAGGTGTCACATGGTTCTGATGGAGGGACATTTAGTGAGGGCTTAAGTCAACATACGGGTGATTCTGCTCTGGGGAAAAAAAGATTTACTGCAAAGAATTTACTGTTCAAATTGCTTACTTAAAATGAGCTAAAGCAACACATTTGTTATACATTTTGTCCAAACTTAATTTGATTGTGTTCAATCCACTTAAATATAAGTCAATTTGAAGTCAAACTTAATCTGTTTTTGTTGTGTTACATGAATGATTTGCGTGGCATTAACTGAAACTGGCTTGTTAGTTCACAGCACGCTTTGCATATGGCTAAATCAAGAGAGTAAATGTTATTTTACACGTAAAAGTGCTTTTTTAAATGTATTTTTGTGCAAAATGAGAAACGGGGAGACTTGATTGTGTTTAATATTCAATTATGTTTTATTAGAATCATTGATCTAATCTCCTACTTAATGTACTGTTTCATTTTGTGCAGTGCATTTTGATGAATGTATTTCCTCTTTCTGATTTTGGTCAGTTTCGCAGGTGCATGTTACAGATGCTTTGTTCTCGCTTGGCCAGTCTGCAGCACACCATTAAGGACCGCCCGCTGTCCCGAATCGAACATCCTGTACGTCCCATCGTGATGTCACATAGACGCGCCGACCGGCCCAAAAAGAGAGTGACCTTCAATTCTTCCTCCATTGTATTCATCATCGCTAGCAATGACACTCATCCTCTGGACATCACCTCCAAATGCAATGATGAACCAGACATCAATGCAATTCAGGTTCGACCCCTTTGACATTTAGCGTGAATATATTTTAAGAGTGGCATTGAAGTTCATTAACATCACGCTAATTCAAAGTGTATTATATGCTGCAGATACAGCAACATCTCTTTTCATTAACAAGGAAACAAGGATTTCTTTATGCAGCATTAACTGACTTTTGTGTTCCAATCAGGACTTATGCGAATTATGTCAATTGTATCTGCTGTAAGTGTACTTTATGAAAATGACTTTGAGTTGTCTTTGATCGATTATACCTCCTCCATCTCTTCTGACACTAAAACTTTCACCTTCACCCAGTTCCATGGGATGGTGAGATATCCAGCAGCTTAGATCGCACAGTTCGTGAGCAGAATAAATTAGTGTGTGTGCTCAGATAGATTAGAAACACAGTGTTCATACAAGGACTCTCCTGGAGGACGGGACGTTTGGTTAAAGGATGTGGCACCTCATCCAGACTGTCATTCAGATCCGCAGTGCCCTCTGGAGGATACAAACTTTGAAAACAATGGAAGCATTTACCACTATTTCTACTGCTCAATTTTAAGATAAGGGCTTTGAACAGTCCCCTAAGTATTAAACGTTGGTGAGTTTACCTTAAATCGCATTGCTTCTTGAGAAGATGTGTGTTTTTCCTTTTCTATTATGATATCTAATATACTTGTATATCTAATTTACTTAACATTTTTCTTGGCGGGTGAGGAAATGACCAGAATGTCATAGAAACTTCTGGATGGCCTTATTTGACTGGCACTAGTAATTATAACAGAACACCTCAGCAACTGCATGACAACACCTTAGAAACCACCCAGAATAATGCAAAGCACTCACAAACAGGAATATCTAACAGACAGTATATTTCTGAAGAAAAGAAAGGGGGAAAAAGATGAATTGGCTGTAGTTAACAGCATAGAGATAATGGGGCACAACTCATAAAGAAGTCACTTTAAAACCAGGCAGCTTTCTGTTGGACAATCGGCAAATCCACTCGAACAACTTGAACCTGTTGCAAAATCTGGAAAAATATAACTTGAAAGTTCCAAATTGCGAAAATTCTTATTGAAATGACAGGATTTATCCCTTCAGTCCCACTCCAGTCAATAATTTTATCCTTTAAACTCCTCTTTGATCAAAATTGTCCTGACCTGCGGTCAGATTTTTAAAGGAGAGGAAGATTGTGCAATCCTTGGTCCGCTACCTTGGCCGCCAAGGCATTAGTCCAGTGGCACGGGAGAACCCATGAAAACCTATGCACACAGTGGTTGCAGGGTTCTGCCAGCTCATCACAACTAAAGCGGAAAAGCTACCTAATGCCTGACCCCACTGGCATGCGGTTAAAGGGTTCAACCAAAAATTAAAATTCTCTTTACTTACCCTAATGTCGTTCGACACCCGTAAGTCCTCCGTTCATCTTCAGACACAGATGAAGATATTTTTGTTGAAATCCGATGGCTCAGAAAGGCCTTCATTAAAACCGATGTCACAATCATTTTATGAAGCGACGAGAATAGTTTTTGTGCGCAAAAAACAAAAACGAAATAATGACTTATATAGTGATGGGCAGATTTCAAAACAAAGTTTCGAACCGTTATGAATCAGTGTATCGATTCATGATTCAGGATCGCGTGTCAAACTGCTGGAATCACGTGACATTGGGATTCCGAATCACGAATCGATATGCATAACGCTCATAACGTTCAAAACTTTGAAATCAGCCGATCACTATACAAGTCATTATTTAGGGCTTTTTTGCGCACAAAAACAAATTCTTGTCCCTTCATGAAATTATTGTAAACCCATTGCAGTGAGATGGACTTTTTATTGACGTCTTTAGTGCCTTTTATGGGTCTTAAGAGAGGAAATGACATGGGTGTCAATGAAGGCCTGTCTGAGCCATCGGATTTCGATAAAAATCTTCATCTGTGTCTGAAGATTATAGGTCTTTCGGGTGTAGAGCGACATTAGGGTAAGTAATTAATGACAAAATGTTGGTGTTCTCCCCTACACCATGGGGGTCTTTGATTTTGTTTTTTGGTCTTTGATCAACAAAATTACATATTTAAATATTTATTCATTAAAATAAACACACAAAAAAACATTTCATGCTTAATTTAGTATATGACGAGCCATGAATATGCAACTTAGCCCCGCCTCCACTCACTCACATGAGCTCAGAGCCACGCTCGGTCAACTTTTACTAAAGTTACTGTAGTAAACGCTTCACAAAGGTAACGCTCTTAACAACACCGGACATGTTCAGTTTTTACTTGTAGTGTCTGTTCTCTGAATGGACTGATTTTATGAAGATGAACGCGGTGAGAAAGTGATCAGTGATTCAGTAGCGGTGGCTTTGGGAGTGGCCTCGTAGGGCAGCGAAGCATTCTGGGAATTGTTGTCTTTTATCCCCATGAGACAAAAGTCTTTCCTCAGTATAGAAAGCACCAAATTCAAAAATAATTTCACATTTCTACTACATTAATGACCCAGTTTAAATACAGATTCATCTCCCCAGCGCTGAAGTACTCCTTCAATGATATGCTAAATCCGTGATTGGTTACATAGTGATGTAAGAAACACCAGCTATTTCAAACAGAGTTTTTAAGACAACGTCTTTGGTACACTTTGGAGTGAATATATCTTGCAATTATGAGAAACTGTCAGACAAATTGTTTTATTTTTTTTGGTGGAATCAAATTACGCTTCCAGACTTTTTCCAGTTCTAAAACAAAATTAAAATGATTTAAAATAAGACATACTGATACATTTATGTTTGAAAAGGGCAGTTGAATGGCTGAATGCCCGCTTGAGTGGTTCAGAGGCATCTGTTATCTCATTCATGGATTATGTTCTGTGGAGGATTTGTGGGTTAAATGCAACTGAGGATTAGATTTTACATGAAAACCATCAGGACATGAGGACTTAACATTTCTCCCACACTAAAAATAACATAATAGCAATGTGTTTGTGTAAGAAAAATATCCATATATAAAACTTTATAAAGCAAAATATCTAGCTGCCACCAGACCGCCTTCCATATTCAATATACGGAAAAAATGTAACGCCTCTCCCAGTTCAAAATGCTTACGCTACCACATTTTTAAAAATTGAATACAGAAGGTGGTTTTTCAGAAACTAGATACACTCCTGAACAAAATCTTAAGACCAGGGGATTCATTGCAAGTTTTACACATTTCGCACTTGTGGATCGTAACCGGGAGATTCAAGTGCTGATTGAAAATGCCAAAAGAAGAAACAGCAGCAAGAGACAAAAAATAGAGAGTAGGCAATTTATTGAAAACTGCATTTAAACTCAAACAGGCCGTTCATCAGCTGATCAAAAGTTTAAGACCATAGCCTAAAAAGGTCAAATCTGCACAAAAATATGGCTTTCATGTCATTGTCCTTCAAGCAGTCATACTATCAAGATCTCCTGATGGCAAAGGCAAAAAGGCTTTCTCTCTTTGAATGTGGCAGGATTGTTGAGCTGCACAAGCAAGGCCTTTCACAACGCGCCATCGCTTCTGAGGTTGGACCCAGTAAGACAGTCATTTTACATTTCTTAAAAAATCCTGAGAGTTATGGGACAAAAAAGTCAAGTGGTAGACCCAAAAAGATTTCACCTGCACTGAGCCGCAGGATCTGACGGGTTGTCTGTGAAGACACAGGTCGATCCTCAACCCAAATTAAGGACCTTACTGATGCTGACTGCAGCCCAATAACTATAAGTCGTCATCTGCTAGAGAAGGGCTTCAAGAACAAAAAACATCTCTAAAGGCCGCGTCTCCTCCCACTACACAAACTTGCCCGTTTAGAATTTGCAAGGGAGCACTAAACATGGGACATTGAAAAGTGGAAGAAAGTTTGGACGGTCCTGATGGTTGTGCAGGGACGTCAAACGGCGACTGGCTATGTGGATCTGTTGCAGCGGGCATCCCTCTTGACCGAGGGCCCCTGTCTGTGCGGTAATGACTGGGTCTTTCAACAGGACAGCGCTGCAATTCACAAAGCCCGCCTGAAGAAGGACTTCTTCCAGGAGAATAACGTTGCTGTTTTGGACCATCCTGAGTGTTCCCCTGATCTAAATCCCATTGAGAACATTTGGGGATGGATGGCAATGGAAGTTTACAAAAATGGACGTCAGTTCCAGACCATGGTTGCCCTTCGTGAAGCCATCTTCACCACATGGAGGAATGTTCCCACCAGCCTTCTGGAAACAGTCGCATCAAGAATGCCGAAACGAGTTTTTGTGTGATCAACAAGAACGGTGGGGCTACTCACTACTGAGTCCTTTTTTGACACTTTTAGTACTGTTGTGCATTTATTTTTAGGCTATGGTCTTAAACTTTTGATCAGCTGATGAACGGCCTGTTTGAGTTTAAATGCAGTTTTCAATAAATTGCCTACTCTCTATTTTTTGTCTCTTGCTCCCGTTTCTTCTTTTGGCATTTTGAAACAGCACTTACAACCCGGTTATGATCCACAAGTGCGAAATGTGTAAAACTTGCAATGAATCCCCTGGTCTTAAGATTTTGTTCAGGAGTGTATTTTACTTTGTAACATGTTAAATATGGATATTTTTCTTACAAAAACCCATCGATTCACTTCAGAAGGCCTTTATTAACCCCCCAACCCAACCCGCAATATAGAGCTTAACTTGTACAGATCAAGACTTCCATTTTGATCCAGTACAGAACTATAAAAGATCTTTTGGGAGTAAACATCAGCACAGGCTTTCCTGTGCATTATGTTCTACTTATTTTAGAAGCGCTTCAAAGCGATTATGCGGGTCCACAGGTTCTCTACAGAGATGCTGGGGAGTTTATGAGAGTATCTAACCAAGGCATACACCCCTCCTGCAGCAGACACAACTCCACACAGCCACAGACCTTGAGTGATCACCTGCAAAAGACCAACAAGACCTTTACTGATGGATCACAATCAATTATTTTTGTGCTACTGAAAACTTACACTTAAATCTAACTTGAACTATAGACTTCAAAAGACATCTGCTGTAATTTACATTCGGTTTCTACTTTTAAGCAGCTGTATAGTGAAACTGTTGTGTATCCGCTTAAGCCATTCAAATGCATTGACACAGTGCAAGAAGTATTGAGCGCTCCATGAACCATGTGACCGTGTGCGCCGCAACTCCGCTTTTCAGCACCTCTGGCTTTAACATTACACCACATTAGCGGCAAAATGCTATTTATTGTTTGAATTTTGCATTACAACTTAAAAAAAAAGAACTTAGCTTTTTTTAATATCAAAAGCAGGTTTGGCAATTTGGCATGCGATTAAGTTGGGCAGAGTGAGAGCGTGTGACAGAGCCTGAAAGTATGTCTAACGCTAAATGTGTGAGAGTTGGCAACCCTGGCTTATTACACACACAGGGATGCTCAGCAACACGCAAATATTTTAAAATATTATTTCTGGAGAATCGTTCAGTCTTTCCGCTCGCAAATTCCGCCATGTAAATAGCGAATCCGTCATGATACAAACACAAATAGCTTTTAAAGGGAATGGAAGATTGCACGTTACGCCCAAAAACCAAACCCCACCCCTGTTGGAACATGTGCCGGGCGCGCCTACCAATTTTCCTGTCGTTAAACTAAGTGAATTCGGACAAGCCCTAAGTGCATTTGCACCGTGCGCTTTAGACCATTCGCTTAGATCATTAAAATAGGGCCCTTCGCATTTCATAATGCATTGTATTGTAGGATACAGAATTATGCTATTGCACAAACTCTAAATTTCGTTTTTTTTTTTTTTAGTTTAACAGTACATTTCACAGTCCAACACACTTTGATTATTTGCTAGCAGGATATTTTTGGAGTTTCTAATAAAAACTCCAAAAGCACAATTCATTTTTTTCTACCATCAGACTATTATGACCATAACACTGAAGGATCTCCAATAGCTCAGAGTAGAAATGCTGTTTTAAAAGCCTCACACGGTTCCTGATTTCAAACGGACACAGTTCATTTGTTCTTGAGCTCTTTCGAACACAGGATGTGCTTCTTTTTTTTTTTTTTACCTTATCTTGCCAATGCCAGCGATTCACCGCTTCATGGTACCGTGTTCTGGTGAATGTGACCTGAAAGGCGTAAAATCACACATGAATTTGTGAACAAAATATCAGCAGTAAACAAGATGAACAACACTAAAAGCTCTTACCATTGTGTAAAGGGGGATGATTGTTTTTGGCATGATGAAGTGAAGGATATTGTCCAGGTATTTTCTGAATAAGAAATATCTGGAATTGACATGCGCCCTCATCTACGAAACAAATCACATAGTGAGTGACGCTAATGGCAGCATTTAATGATCCAGCTCTTGGTCTGGTTTAAACCGTTTGAAAGCAAATGTGTTGTGTGTTTGTGTGTGTGTGTGTGCGCGCCTGTATTTTTCCCACTGCCATCAGTAATGAGGTTGACCTGTCTCACAGTGGTCAGCATGTCACATCTGACCAGCCGCTGGTAGAGTGATTACTGCTACTGTGGAAAAAATGTCACCGTGTTTGAACTGTAATGTATGTGAGTATACAACTTAATGAACAAAAAAAACAAGGGCAGCATTGCCTAGTAGCTCTGATAAAAAAGTCAGTTTAAGTACAAACCCATGACTTTGCCAAGCCCTCTCCAAGTTGAGCTAGAGGAATAGTATTATATCTTTCCTTCAATCTAGATATACATCGATCTGGCATAACATTATGAGAGGTGAAGTGAATAACACTGATTGTCTCGTCATCACGGCACCTGTTAGTGGATGGGCAAGTGAACATTTTGTCCTTGAAATTAAGGTGCTAGATGCATGAAAAATGGGCATGTGTAAGGATTTGAGAGAGTTTGACAAGGGCCTAATTGGTGGCTAGACGACTGGATCAGAGCATCTCCAAAACTGCAGCTCTTGTGGGATGTTCCCGGTCTGCAGTGGTCAGTATCTATCAAAAGTGCTCAAAGGAAAGAACAGTGGTGAACCGGTGACAGGTTCATGGGCGGCCAAGGCTCATTAATGCACATTCATGAACAGTATTCCCTTGTGGCTGTGGCCTCTTTCAGCAGGATAAGAGTTTAAGGTGTTGACTTGGCCTCCAAATTTTCCAGATCTCAATCCAATCAAGCATCTGTGGGATTTGCTGAACAAACAAGTCCGATCCATGGAGGGCCCACCTCGCAACTTACATGACTTAAAGGATCTGCTGCTAACATCTTGGTGCCAGATACCACAGCACACCTTCAGGGGTCTAGTGGAGTCCATGCCTTGACAGGTCAGGGCTGTTTTGGCAGCAACATGCCTGATCGGTTTATATATAAATTCCTTTTTCATTTATTCAAGGTGATTTAAGAAATGTTTCTTGAGCACCAAAGCAGCATATAAGAATTTCTGAAGGACCATGTGACACTGAAGACTGGAGTAATGATTCTGAAAAATTCAGCTTTGCATCACAGGAGTAAATAGCTAATAGAAAACAGTTATTTTACATTGTAATAATATTTCTAACTTTTGAACGGTAATGTATACGAATTATATTTTAGCAATATTTTTTTTATTCCATATAGGTTTATTGTCCACCATCATCCATGCATTTTTCTATCAACACCATCATCCATCCAGTTTAGGATCTTGAACAACAATGTCAAATGAACTACACTGAGCAGCAGGTGACGTGGGAAGTCATGTGACTGCAGGAACTGACAGCACCTAGTGTTTAGATACAGTGGCCATTTTAATGTACCCTTCATTTTGTTGTCTATAAGTAACGTTGTACATACATAACTACTAAGTCTTGTTCTCTCCGGACTGGACTATTGTAATGCTCTCTTAGCGGGCCTTCTGGAATGCACTATCAGACCTTTGGCAGTGCTCCAGAATGCGGCAACAAGGGTGGTCTTCAATGAGCCGAAGAGAGCCCACGTCACACATCAGTTTACACCGGCTGCCAATAGCAACCAGCATCAAATTCAAGGCACTGGTGTTTGCCTATAAGACAACCCCTGGCTATGCACTAAAATATCTGCACTCGCTTGTTCAGACATATGTGCTCTCCAGAAACTTGCATTCTGCAAGTGAATGATGCCTTGTGAGTCGTGGTGTCATCTCAAAGAGGCACAAAATCATTCTCACTGACCTTTTCCTGGACCATTCTAATACTCTAATGAGAGTTAGTTGACATGTAGTTGCAAAGTTATATAATAGTCAACAATGTTCAAAAACGTCCATCAAAATAAAAGGGTTACCCAAATCTCAAATGGCACCCTAAACATTGCGGCTTTGTTACAGTGACTTTCGTTAAGATAGTGAAAAATGTTTTTTGTCACTTTTGTTACGCAACACCGTTTTGACTGTCAGGAGAAGTCTGAAGCAGTTCGCTTCGAGGGTACATATTGACCTCAAAGGGATTGTTCGTGAGCACTCTTCTGAAACCTAAAATGACAAATGGGACACTGTACGGTCTTGTGGACTAAACGGACACGACACACGCACGTGCATATGAGGTGTGCCATTTAGGACAGGGCCAGTGTTGCAGCTGATATGAGTTCATGGCCCACCTCTACATAGTTGTACATGGCCAGGTCAGCTATGGCGTGATCGTCAGGTACTCGGACTCTGGTGTATTCCTGAAGCACAGCAGCTGCAGACAGAGAATTAGAAAATAATTAATGTACTAATCTTCAATAGCGGGTCTCCCCATTATTTATTTGTATGTTTAACATTCAATGAGCACTTTTTGTGTCCCTGCAATTTACAGTAATTATCACCCGTACTATTAACTAGTCATCCTAGTGATGCCTTGATCATCCTTGTCATCCTGTGATTTTACTCTGGGAGGAAATCATTCAAACAATTATATAGATTAAAATGACCTTTTGAGTAATGTCATTAATTTATTTTTAATTCATTGATTGATTTCATATTAGATAACTTTAATTTAATAAATTAATTCCATTGATTTCAGAAATGTTTTGAACTTGAATTTTCTTGTGAGCTCTGTCTTACCAATGTTTTCATTACACTGGTCCATAATCTCGTCGATAACTAAACAATCCTCAAAGCCCTGGGAATCAAAATAAAAATTAAATGAGCTTACTGGGCTCACTCTATCTATAAGACAACTCACATTCATTGGTTATTAATATTCTTCAACTTGTGTTTTTAATATTGTACAAATGTTTTTTTGCACTAAAAATATGATTGACTGCTTCATCTTTCAAAAAAAAGGTTCTTTACGAACTCTCTATTACACTGTGCCTTATTTACAAAACAAAATGCTCTGAACAAACATATAAGCATACGATATGGTCTGGGCATCTATGGACATCATTAAAAAAAACATCCACATGTTTCTGAAATCTGTACAGAGACAAAAATTTGTTTTAAAACTGGATGCGTCAAAGTGAACATTCTTTCATACTTATTTGTCCTGTTGTCAGACTCAATCATGTGAGCATGTCAAAAACTAAACTAGGCATCTGTATACTAGTCTCGTGTATCCAGACCTTCAGAATGACGGCAGAAGGTCTGGACTCTCTCACGGCTAGCATTGGTCAAGGACGTTCCAAAAGGACGTTTGACTGACATGTAACCCAACAAATCAGAGTTCGTTTTGTTCCACGTCATGTTTAGGGGTGTGAAAATGTCGATGTCCCTACAATAACAGACCGGCGTGTATCTATAAATTACTAATTCAAGAACGCTGTGCAAGTTTACCATGGAACCGCAAACTTCACATACTTTTGAAGGTCCAGCATTTAAATTAATCCTGGTAAGTCCTTATTGTCACAGTGGTAAACAAGATTTTTTCTTCCATTAGGGAGTTTGGGGTCACAGCATTTGTTTCCACGCAGACTGTTAAAGAACGCAACACACACACACACACACACACACGTCTCACGGACATCCTGTAGAATTCAATACACTGAAGTGTTTCCAGATAAGTGTGCCATATGCATCAGACGTTCAGCCAACGGTCCGTGGACATGACATCTGAGACAAAAACTATCTGTGTACTGTATCCAGTGTAGATGGCGTTAGTAACTATGAATGAATGAATGAGACATTTATATAGTGTATATATGTACTACTGTACACCCAAAGCGCTTTACACTCATGTCAGGGATCTCTCCTCAACCACCACCAGTGTGCAGCATCCACTTGGATGATGCGACGGCAGCCACAGAACAACGGTGCCAGTGCGCTCACCACACACCAGATATAGGTGGAGAGGAGAGAGAGTGACTGAGCCAATTCAGAGGCCATGACTGGTAAGGGCCAATCAAGGGAATTTGGCCAGGACACAGGATAATGAATTCTATTTACTTTTGACATGACGCTCTGAAAAGTCTAAGCTGTTAAGGGACTGAACGAAAGTGGGCGGAGCCTATGGTATGTTGATGTGTAACTATGTGTCAATGTCTTGCTCTGGAGGCGGTCCTATGCGAATATATTTGCCCGTGTGATGTCACAGATCCCACAATATTAAAACAAACTGTTTTTAGAGCTTAAAGGGTTAGTTCACCGAAAAATGAAATTGATGTCATTAATGACTCACCCTAATGTCGTTCCTCACCCTTAAGACCTCCGTTCATCTTCAGAACACAGTTTAAGATATTTTATATTTTAGTCCCAGAGCATATGCAGTCTATGCACACTTTACTGTCCATCGCCAATGTCACATGATTTCAGCAGTTTGGCAGTTTGACACGCGATCCAAACTACTGAAATCACGTGACATTGGCGATCCGAATCATTGATTGAAGAGAAGGCAATGCTGAATAAAGTCGTAATTTTTGATATTTTTGGACCAAAATGTATTTTCGATGCTTCAAGAGATTCTAATTAATTAACTGATGTCACATATGGACTACTTTGATGATGTTTTTATTCCCTTTCTGGACATAGACAGTAAAGTGTGCATAGACTGCATATGCTCTCGGACTAAAATATAAAATATCTTAAACTGTGTTCCAAAGATGAACTTATGGGTGAGGAACAACATTAGGTGAAGTCATAAATTAAATCAATTTAATTTTTGGGTGAAGTAACCCTTTAATTATATAAACGCTATGTTTATAATGAAGAGGAGCTTTGAAACTAACACTGTTTGATTGGTACAAAGACCTCTTATATGTCAAAAAATCAGCCAAATTTAATTTCTCATGTCATGACCCCTTTAAATTAAGGTCCATATAAGGTTATTATACTTATCTAAAACTAAATTTATAAAATAATGTTAATTTTAAAATAAATGTTAACTGAAATTAAATAAAATATATTTAAACTTATTTACTTTAACTTGATGTACTAAAATAACTCAAACTGAAATAAAAATGAATAAACTATATAGACATATTAAAAACAAAACTAATACAAACTGCAAAACACACAACAAAATTACTGAAACTTTAATGAAAGAAAACTATAATTGCATCTCAGTGATACTAAAATAACACTGGTTCATATTCTGGTCAAGCCTGTGAAGAGATGATTACCTGTTCGAGAGCTATTTCTGTATCCTGTTAATTGCATTTCAGCAGTAAAATACAGCTTGATGTTGAGGTTATGTTGCTCATTGGGTTACATCTGGAGACTAACTGAAGCAGCTTGATCAGAACGAATATCCTTACCACCCCACACTTACCGCATTCATGCCTTGACCATAGAACGGAACCACAGCGTGGGCCGCGTCTCCCATGAGAACACACTTATCAAACAGATGATACGGGGAACACTTCACCGAGACCATGGCCTGAGCCGGCAGCCGGAAGAAATCCTGTTTGAGAGCCTCACTGAGAAAACACAAACACACATGTATTCACACAGAATACATGCACGAGCAGATAACAGGTACACAGCACTGGCTCTATTCTTTCTGGCACAATGACTCACTGCTTAATTATGCTAATAGTGACATTTAGCATAGGAAAATCTCATCCAAAGCCTCCTTTTAATTAAAATAAAAGCCTACATTTTAAGCATCCCACCCTGTACAAATTCTTTGCACATTTACTAGTTATTATTCAACATATATTATGAAAGACTGAAATGGAATATTTTATATAAAGGTCAATGTTGAATTAAGATGCAGAAGATAATTAAATATCACCCTCATTGTTTCAAACCCATCTGCTTTCTATATTACACAGTGGATTCCACCAAAATAACTGACATAACAGATTTTTCATTTCTGGGTGTGATGTACATTGTTTATATGAATAATTGAATACATCTATTTTTTTTCCTCCTATGGAAGTCAATGGCTCCAGTTAACGGTTTGGTTACTGACATTCTTCAAAATATCTTCCCTTGTGTTCAGCTGAAGAAAGAAATTCATACAGGTTTGAAACAACTTAAGGGTGAGTAAAGGATGACATAATTTTCATTTTAAAGTGAACTATCCCTTTAACAGCACACCGAGCTGTCTGAAACTCATTCACAGTTCTGTGAGCTTTGAAATCACTCACTGTCCTCAGCCCTGTCATCTCAGTGCTGTATCTCCTCATCACCTGCAGTATTCATATATTTTAAAAAACACCCGCCGGCCTGTGTGTCTGTTCGACTGCAATTTCACACCTCACTAAGATGTACTTTAGACCTGAGAGCAGCATGATGCAGACTGAAAGAGAGTGAGAAAGAGCTGTACTCACACTCCTATTAGAGGTATAGAGTCAGGGAAGTATTTCTGGAAGAAACGAATGACCTCGTCACCGCTGCGGATCTTCTCGAAATCTTCAAAGGGCATGAAGAGGGTGCATGTGAACGTCCTGTCCTTCAAAAACGAAATCAAAAGGAACATGATTTTCCACCAGGAAAACACATAACCAAAGCAAAAGAATATACCTTCAAAATGCATTTGAAGGCAGAATTATTTGAATTATTCATAAAGCACTGCCATCAAACAGTAATTCTAGAAACCCTGAATATCCTATGAAAAAACAGATATGAAATATGCTATGAAAAATACATCAGCGTATATGTATTTATTTTTTCTTTGGAGAATACTAGTGGAAAATTTGTGAGAGTTTTTGTGCTAGAAGACCACGGGCCTTTACTATGAAGCCGGTTTAGCTGGCTAGTCAGATATGTTTAAGCTTAGTTTGTGCCAATCCTGGGTTTTAGGTACCATTAAAGTGGTTTGGCTTTTAGCTGTGTTTATTGTGATAGTAACTTGTGCTCCACAGCTAACCTGCTTCAGGGCAGGTTATGTTCTGGATAAGCGATCTCAAACTGAAATTGGACCAATCAGCTGTGAGTAAAGTGACACACATTAAAGCCACTCCCCTGTTTCTACTCCAAATTAAAGGTCACCACATTGCAAATGGTTTTTTAAACACTAAAGTGTCTGGCTTTTAACAATGCTTATTTATAATAATAGTAATTTTAAATTATTTAAATGTAATTTATGTAATTATTCTACCCATAAAACACATTCATCATTTTAGTTAATCAATCATTAATAGGCACTTTGTTCAAATTAATACACAGTAAATAGCCTATATAAAGTCATACAAATAAGCTTTAAAATCAATAAATAAAGCTATAAAAAAGATTACTGAGCTTAAATATTCAATTCTCTCTATATATCAACTAAACTAACTTTATTACATTCATTTTTTTTCTTGCTGTGTAAATTTGTTTAAATTCTTAATATATTTAAGTCATGTAATAATCTGCAGAAGAGAGAAATGAATCTCACTGCTTCTCTCGCTAGAAGTGAACCTCAGTCCCACTGATCCACAGCGTGTGATTGGCTGTTCACTACTGATGTCACATCACTAAACCGCAGCATGTGATTGGCTGTTCACTACTGATGTCACACAGCTAAACTACTAAACTCTGAATCAAAACCTGAGTACTAATCCTGTAACCTTGAGTTTGTTAAACTACCATCATGGTACAGGCCCCACATCAGAAATAATAATTGTAGAAGCTAAATCTAATACAAGCTACTGAGGTGTTTTGGTCCCGGAGAAACTAGGTTGACTCACTTGGCGTTACGTTGTTTCTAGTTCATCCATAAACACAAGAAAAGCCATTCTTTCTTTGCATCCGATCACCGCTTTATTGTGGCTCGCCAACTCCAAACACCATCAACAAATCTCATTGTATACAGTTCATTTAATACAAAAGAGTGTCCTTAAATGTTCCCCGCTATTGCGGTCAAAACCTTTTTGCCCTTCCGGGTCAAAACACCTGGCTTCCATCATAAAGGAAGCACACCTATATACAGCAATAGTGTACCAACAGCGCCACTCTGTGGTCAACACAAGAACATCTTATTTTGGCTCCTACAATAATAATAATAATAATAATAATAATAATAATAATAATAATAATAATCAAACAACTGAAAAATAAACAGAAAACTTTAATAAATAATATAATAATAAAAGGTCATTCGATATTTAAAAATATTATTATTATTATTATTATTATTATTATTATTATAAATTAATCACAATAATCACAAAAAAGAATAGACAGCCACCAAAACTTTAATAGATAAAATATTAAAATACCCTATAAATTAAAATAATAATAATAATCTCAAAAATTTATTTTTTAAATATATAATAAAACATTCTTAAGAAGAAGAAGAAGAAGAAGAAGAAGAAGAAGAAGAAGAAGAAGAAGAAAACGAATGAACAATCACAATTTTTTTTATAAATAATGAAATATTATTTAATAGTTAAAAAACAACATTACTTATTATTATTATTAATATTATTATAAAAATGAATAAATAATAAAATATTACTTAAAATAATTAGAGATGCACCGAAACTGAAAAACCAAAAAAGAGGAAACGAAGGCCGAAAACCGAAAAAACAAAAGAAATTATGCCAATTGTTAGTAATCGTAACCAATAGTAACCATTGCATTTATGGCTATGACTGTGTAACTTTACTAAAAATCAAGGCATTGCATAAATTAATATTAAAGTTTAAAATAATAAACCAATTTTCAAATTATGCATACATTTATTTAGTACATTGCAACAATGCACAGTATAAAATAAAATTCAAACTAAAATGTTTAACTTGACCTCACTCGTATACATTAAATAATAATGCACAGGCCTACTGGCCTGCAGAAAGGTACAGAAATTGAATAAAGTAATCAAATCTATAATAACTGCATATTTAACTGTTTAAATTAAAGATTAATCCTTATTAAAATTACACAAGCTATTCAATCAAGAGCAGTGAGTGATGTCCTTATCTTTTGTTTGACATTAAACAGAGTAAAGGCTACTGGCCCTTTAAGACCTAATGCAGGGATATGCTCGTCTTTCTCGACTGTATAAAGTCCTCTTAAGGCATATTCAGACTATGTCTGCTTAGATACTCATCAAGATGGACATGTTGACATACTTCTTGTGTGAGTTTGTCCGTTTAAGCGCAAGATTTGAAAGAGAACTCAATATTTGCGTGCTGTGAGACGAGTGCACGCTTTCGGATGATGCACAGAGACAGATCTTACAGCACGCGCGAGTCCTCATTGGCATCTTTTGGCTCTACACCCGGGCGATGACGGTGAAATGACTGCTCATATTCGAACATACGGCAGCACTCGCATGCATTAAACAAAGTTTACAAAGAGAGACCGTTTTGCCCATTTTTCTTTTATTATCACTGTTGTTGTAGTGTATCACCGAGGAGCCAGTATGTGGATCGACAGAAACATAACGCATTATTTTCAAGTTATTATAGATGCGTCATCAGATGTGAGATGAACCACATACGTCCACACCACAGATATGTTGCTTTAGACAAGCACGTGGAGGTCGCGGTATATGTTTGCGTCAGCACAACACTTCGGCCGTAATTGTTTAGGTGATAAAATCTTTCGGCCGAAAACCGAAAACTTTTGCACTTTTGGGCCATTTTCTGCCAAAATATTTCGGTGGCCGTCCAAAAATTCGGTGCATCTCTAAAAATAATAATAACCACAAAAATTATTTTTAATATTTTTAATATATATATATATATATATATATATATATATATATATATATATATATATATATATATATATATATATATATATAATAAAAATAATATAATGAAAAAATAAATACTGAAATATTCTATAAATTAAATTAATAATACTCACCCAAAAATAAAAATAAAATATAATTACAATACAATGTATAAATAATGAAATAAGATATTCTTAAATATTTAAAAATAATAATATAACAAAAACTTTAATAAATATTACAATATTATTTCATGTAATAATAATAATAATTAATAATCACAAAAGGTTGATAAAATAATAACATATTCTTTAATATTTTATTATTATTATAATAATCACAAAACCTAAAATAATAATAGAACACTCTGCATGTAAAAAACAGCACTATAACAGGGTAAAAGACACAGTAAATGATTAAATGACCTCACCAAGTTAGGCAGGGCAATCATCATAAACGTGTTTCTGGGCCAAATGTGCAAATAATTGGGCTCCATCGCAAACTACGGACAGGGAGAGAGAAAGACAGCTGTGACCAGACAAAATGAGGGCAGATATGTAAAGAAGACTGCCAGATAACATGCTGTGACACTTACATCTCCATCTTTA
Organism: Pseudorasbora parva; assembly: GCF_024679245.1. NCBI lineage: Eukaryota > Metazoa > Chordata > Actinopteri > Cypriniformes > Gobionidae > Pseudorasbora > Pseudorasbora parva. The sequence goes on along the minus strand of NC_090188.1, from coordinate 8,771,678 downwards.
GGAGGCATGGTGAGCTCCATGTACCCGTGGGGAATGTATGTCTGGCTGTAATTGAAGCGACTTTGCCGTAGGAACTGCTTCCTGACGGCAGAGAAAGCTCCATCACAGCCTACGATCAGATCAGCCTGCATCTCCTTCTTTTGGCCATCAGGTCTGTTAAGAGACCAAATCTCATTTGCATCTCTACTGAAATGTAATCTAATTCACACTGAATATCCAGACTGAAGTGAATTTGCAAAAACTTGAGATCACATGACCCTGCCAGGCAGCCAAACCTGACACTATTGATAGAAGTTATATTCTTAAAGGTACAGTTCACCTAAAAACGAAATTTCAGTCATTATTTATTCACCCACATCTTTCCAAACCTGCATGTTTTTTTGTTTGTTTTTGTTTTCTCCCCAACTTTAACAATTCCTTCACATTGTATTTAAAAGAATATCAGTGTTATTTGGCCAATAACATGGCATTACATGTCCAAAATGGAGACATTTAGAGAAAAAGAGATCACTGTTTACCCAACAAAGGTCATTGTTCCTGCTTTTGGACTCCAGTCGTGCAGCTTGTGGTTAAAGTTCAGTGTAGTGTTTGGATATGCTTCTGCCGCTGCAAGAAAACATTTAAATTCTGCATGGTTATTCAGTTAAATAAAAGCAAATAACATTCATACATTTGACCGCATGGTTCAACTGCAGGGTTTCTTTATTTTATGGAAATATGATTTGATATAAAGTGGCATATTCAGTGTTTCCAATTGCTTTTGAATGAAGTTGGTTAAATGACCCGTCACACCTGTTAGCAGCTCCTTGTTGAGGTTAGCTCTGTCCACTGAGAGGATGTACTACAAAAGAAACAGCATGTTTAGGGTGGCTGAGTCAGGCAGACATGGAATGCCAAGTTTAATCCCTATTATGCATGTTCTGGATTATATGGGATATTTTTAGTCTGAAATGCTGGATTTATAACAGATTATATAGACTGTCTACGGTTTTGATGTCAAAACTGCAACAATTCAAACACACACAGAAAATGTCCTAAAAGCATGGCAATACCAGAAATATGTGTTCTTTAGTTCCCATGAGAAAAACATCTTATATTATATAATGTCAAAGTATAAAATGCAGAACGTTTTCTATGATATGTAGGTTAAGGTTTATGGGATAGAATATACGTTTTATACAATATAAGAAAGTCCCCTTAAAATCTCTATGTAGAGTCTTCACAAAAATAGCGACCCAGACGTGTGTGTGTGTGTGTGTGTGTTATGAGGGGATTACACAGCAATAGTAATAAAATCATAATGATTTAAATGCAGTTTTGTTTCTGTCCATCTGCTGATTTCTAGAAATCATAATCTCTGCAAGCCATATAAATGCACAAAGCAAACACTGGGTCAGAGAATCATGAACTTTTTCCATGTCCACTGTTCTTAAAGCATATCTGAGGCCTCAAAAGTCAAACATGAAAAAGGCTGTGATATACACAGATCAGGCATAACATTATGACTACTGACAGGTGAAGTGAATAATATTAGGCAGCAAGCGAACATTTTGTCCTCAAAGTTGATGTGTTACAAGCAGGAAAAATGGGCAAGTGCAAGGAGTGAGTTTGACAAGGGCCAAATTGTGAAGGCTAGACGAGGTCAGAGCATCTCCAAAACCGCAGCTCTTGTGGGGTGTTCCTGGTCTGCAGTGGTCAGTATCTATCAAAAGTGCTCAAAGGAAAGAACAGTGGTGAACCACTGACAGGGTCATGGCCAAGGCTCAGTGATGCACGTGGGGAGCGAAGGCTGGCCCATGTGGTCGAATCAAACGGACGAGCTACTGTAGCTCAAATTGCTCAATAAGTTAATGCTGGTTCTGATAGAAAGGTGTCAGAATACACAGTGCCTCGCAGTTTGTTGCATATGGGGCTGCATAGCCGCAGACCAGAACTGGACCATAGAGCAATGGGAAGAAGGTGGCCTGGTCTGATGAATCACGTTTTCTTTACATCACGTGGATGGCGGGGCGTGTGTGCATCGCTTAGCTGAGGAACACATGGCACCAGGATGCACTATGGGAAGAAGGCAAGCTGGCGGAGGCAGTGTGATGCTTTAAGGGAAAGTTCTGCTGGGAAACTTTGGGTCCTGCCACCCACGTGATGTTACTTTGACATGCACCACCTACCTAAGCATTGTTCCAGACCATGTACACCTTTCATGGAAACGGTATTCTCTGGAGGTTTTGGCATCTTTCATTAAGAAAATGTGCCTGCCACAAAGCAAAAATGGTTCAGGAACAGTTTGAGAAACACAACAACGAGTTTAAGGTGTTGACTCGGCCTCCAAATTCCCCAGATCTCAATCCAATCGAGCATCTGTAGGATGTGTTGAACAAACAAGTCTGATCCAGGAAGACACCACCTCGCAACTTACAGGACATAAAAGATCTGCTGCTAAAATCTTGGTGTCAGATACCACAACACACCTTCAGGGGTCTAGTCCATGTCTCAACGGGTCAGGGCTGTTTTGGCAGCAAAAGGGGGACCAACACCATTTTTTATAATGGTATGCCTTATCTGTGTAATTTTTGAGTGAAACTGGATATTCAACAAGGATATTCAGTTGCGTTTAAAGGAACACACTGACTTTTTGGGACTTTAGCTTATTCACCGTATCCCCCAGAGTTAGATAAGTCCATACATACCATTCTAATCTCTGTGTGCCAAACCTCTGTCTGATGAACCCACTGCTAGTGCTAGCATAGCTTTGCACAAAGACTGGACGTAAAATGGCTCCATCTAACCTACTGCTCAATGTGACAAAATAACGTCAACATTTCTACAACATCCTATTTACATGTTGTGATGTGTATAGTTACATCGTAATAATCAAGGAACTTTGCGGCCGTACCATAGGTGCAGCGGCGCAATAATATTACTGTCGCATTTGACGTCAACCACAAATTATAATTCCCTCCCTTTTAAATATTTATTTACATTTATATAGATATATTACTTTTAGTGTAATAATTCCTTATTATATGGAAAATGGAAATATGAAGCAAAACATAAGTCCTGATTTCTCATAAGCAGAAGGAAAAAAAGCAATGCCAAAGTCCTAATTGTCACTTTTATGTGTGCATTATAAATGTAATAATTAACAAACTGGTTTTAAAGGAGAAGGTTTTATTGACTCTGCTGAGGTCACTGGTCATGGTGCTCATGCTATGTATCAGCAGACTCCAACATTTATGAATGTATGTCTGATGTAAATATTCTCAACTAGAGGGTGAATAACCCTATAACACTGCAACAACTTTATGACAACCTGTCATGTGACTGAGCATTTCTGAACTGCTAGATCTCATCTGCTTGACTGATTGAATATTGTTGCGAAATGTGAACAGCATTATCGCCCCAGCTCTAATCAGCTAAATGCAACTATAGGGCAAGTTATTAAAAACATTACCATTAAGATTTTCTGTAAAGCTTGAAACGATGTGTATTGTGAAAAATGCTATACAAATAAATTTGACTTGACTGAGTAAGGTAAGCATCCAGAGGGTAAAAAATTGTGTGAATATGAATGTGTTGATCTGAAGTGTGAATAGTTATTTGTTACCTGTCCCTTCTTGCCGTAGGGTATGGGAGAACGTTTTCCATTCGTATTATGGATCATACGGGCATGCATTGGTATGCCCTTAGAAACAATCTACAAGAAGAAGAAAAAAATGATTTTACTGTCTAAACATACTGCTAAAGACATTACATCAGCAAGGGAATTGTATGGACCCACTTTATATTAGGTGGCCTTAAGTACTATGTACTAACATTTTAATTAATCATTTGATACAATGCACTAATTGTGTACATACATGTTTTTACATTGTAATTACATTTTAAAAAAGACCTGCATGTAATTACGTCTGTAATTCATTTCTGTAGTTACATTTGTAATTACACAGTTGGCACTTCCCTTAAACCTAACCCTACCCTTAAAATGACCCATAACACCACACCTGTCCCTAACTCATACAATTTGATCACAGTAAGTACATTGTACTTATTTTCTGATGTAAGTACATAGTACTTAAGGCCACCTAATATAAAGTGGGGCCAATCGTATTTATTTTCAGCATCATTACTTCAGTCTTCAGTGTCACATGATCCTTCAGAAATCCTTCTAATATGCTGATTTGCTGCTCAACAAAACATTTCTTATTATTATCACTAATGTTGAAAATACTTGAATGCATCCTTGCTGATCTGGGTTGATGGCAATGTTGTTCCAGGACCAACAAAGGACGTTGATCCAGGCAGATGTCCTTCGTAGGTAAATCACGTTATGCATTTCAAATACAAGGGCTCAGAGCAGCTGCATCAATCCACCTCACACATCTAAAGCTTCAGACTGACTGTCACACTCTGTCAGGTATGAAAAGTCCTGTTAACTCAGGGTTCCCGAGTTTGGCATTGTTGGCTCGGTCAGGCTGAAAAGTCACGCAAGTGTAAAATAACCAAATCACAGAGACACAGGACTCACTATACGCGCTGACAAAATACATTAGAATTCTGCAACAAATTTCCATGACCATGTGAGTACTGAGTGTAAGTACCATTTGACCTAGTTTCACATGTTCACACTTTCTCGTGGTATTTTCTTCACTTCCCTTAATGGAAAAGTTTGAGACTAGCTCAGCTCTTACAGAATTCTATAACATATGGAAAATATCAGTTAGGCAAGTAGGCAAAAACAAATAATAAATCCAGCTCCAGGGGTAGTGTGTATTTTAATAAATGCCCTGTAAAAGTCTGTGGATAAAAGCATATGCTAATGACTACTAGTTAGTCAAAACACTGTGCTATGCATTTTGGAAGGAAAATATGTTTCTGGAGAAAATCTGTTCAGATCTTCCCAGTTTGAGCAACTATAAACAGCTCTCTTGAGAGGGCACAAATGTATGTAAAAATCATAAAACTCCCACAAATGACTAAACCCACCTTGTCCTCCATTCCCACATGTTTCAGAGCCTGGCGCCCCCTATGGGACAAGGCCAAGTTGATGCTTCGACCCTTCACGACTTTTGCCTGCCGAATATCTAACAAGATAAAAAGTTAACAGGTTAGTAAAAACACAAGTTTAGGAAGAAATGTGAATCCCTTATTCCTGTCTAAAATCATTCCACAAGATTATAAGAGTGCTTAAAGAGGCAGCAATATCCAGTGTGAATAATTATAAAAGGTGAAGCGATTTAACTGAGATGCAAAAGCACAGCTTTTAAAATAAATCTTGATTAATGCTGGTATGAGAGATAGATCATGCCTTCACCTTCCCGAGATTCAAAAACTGCAACGTCAAATCCTCGTTTAGCAAGGAAGCAGGCGTTCAGAGATCCAACCTACATTGACAGGGTTAGAGGAAGAAATTGATTATGACAGTAATAAAATATGTGCTTGTCAAAAAACACAAACCCAACAAATAAGTGATTTTTGTTTGTGCCATGTTCATACCATGTGCAGTGTAAATACTACATATGGTATTTGACAATTTTTTAATAATTTACCATCATATTATTCCAACTTCAGCCACAGTACATTGTTGTAAGCGTGTTGAAAATTACATTGGATTTTAGGACTTCTGGAAAGCTTGCAATGACCATTTTATTTCCTATGAACTTATACTTAACTATAAGCTTTTGAGCATATTAAAGTAGAGGGAATTAAAGAGATAAAGACTTTTACTTCAATAATTTTATTTGAAAATGGTCCTGCTGAACTTTCTCAGGCCAAAAGAACCAGGGCTGTACCCACTGGCCGGACCAGCACGGGTCTAAACCAAAAAATATCATTGCACCATATTATTTACAGGCAACATTCTTATGTTTTGTGCCAAGCACAATATTGATCACATTTTATATCATCAGTTTTATTGGTCACTTCCTTAAGCATGATATCAGAAGACAATTCACCCTAAAGTTGGTTTATACAACTACAAACTCAAAGACACGATTAAAATATGAAAAGCACACACAAGTGACGTCAGCGGGACAGGAGGGTCATTCTCAGAGGGCATTTGATTGGACAAAAACTTCGTGCAGAGTAGTTTGAGAGTCATTGGGTTTTACTTAACAGAAGGATATACATAATTTTGTCAACCTACACCAGCATGACCATAAAGCGCATAAACTACATTTTCCAAAAGTCTCGTTTTAATGTGATTCATCTTTAAATGTCAACGTCAATACAGTAGGCTAATATAATGGAACATTTACAGTTTCATAACACTTTGTCAATCATTAACATACGTATGGTATAATAGAATTACTATCTCTGAATTACTGTGATTTTCAAAGGTTACTTCCTAAAATAATTGTACTCTTTGTTTTTTATTTTAATATTTAAACCATTCTCTAATAACGTGCGACGAGTCAGACGTACCCGTAAATTATTATTTTTTACTTTCATTTATCAGTAATTTTCTGTGAGTGACTTTTCAAATACTCAAACGTCCAGTGATTGTTTTGATACAGACAGTAAACGGTGAAGATATGTAATCAAGCCATAAAGATGCAATGATTCTCACCAAACCGCCTCCCACTACCGCGATCACTTTCCTCTTACTGCTGCTGGATTCATGTGTGTGAGAGGAAACAGTATCCATGTTTAACACTCCTGAGGTATTAGATGAGTTAAAAGGGTCTGCTGGAATCAGACTGTGAGAGTGAATGGGTTTCTAAGAGTTTAAAAGCAGGTTTTGTAGTAATAATGAAGGAGGGGCGACACAAAAGTCAAACATCGACGAACACAAGGATCACCAGGTTGTCGTTTATCAGACTTTGTCACGTGATCATAATCAGACTCAACCAAGTACTCTCACACACACGCTGTGATATCAGTAGAGTATAATAGTAAAAAAAAAAAGATTTACATGATTTGCGAGTATGTAAACAATAGTGGTAATAGTGGTAATAATGAAAACACCAGCGTGCACTCGGCTAAAGTATGTGCAATGCAATCATGGTTCATTTTCTTTAATATATCACCACCTAGCGGAAGTGATTAAAACTACACGGATTATTGTTCGGCAACTTTCATTAGTGATTACGTGTACATTCAGATGGTTCAATCTTTTCATCGGTCATGAACTGAGATTCATTATGCGATCTGTCTGTCAAAATTGTATTAACCAGAATCAGCAACAACGACTTCGGGATTTTACGCAACAAAACTTGCCGTGACCCGGATTCGAACCGGGGTTGCTGCGGCCACAACGCAGAGTACTAACCACTATACGATCACGGCGCGCCACTCGGAGGACGGTCATGAGGCAAGAAATTCACGTATATGAAGGCAGAGTGTCCATTTTTATAGAGTTCCTTGAAACCTTTAAACTTTAATTATATAATGGTAATGTTAAATCAACACACACACCGCCACAAAAGTTATTGTATAATTGTAATGCTCCTTCAATTATATAAAATAAAAAAACCTAACGGAGCCTTTCACTAGGCTAAACGTTCGACAAATCCACACCTTTTCCTGTTACAACAAAAACATTCTCATCAATATGGAAATTTGGAAACGATAATTTAAACGGATAGTTCATCAAAAAAAAAATCAAAAAAAAAAAAAAAATCATGAAATACTATGTAAGTCAATGAGTCAACTTCCATAGTATTTCCATATGGTGACAAACCAAATGTTTGGTTACCGGCATTCCTCAAAATATCCTTTTTTGTCGGTGTTCAGCAGAAGAAAGAAACTCAAAAAGGTTTGGAACAACTTGAGGGGTAAGCACATTTTTGGGTGAACTATCCCTTTAATTAAAGATGTGATTGAGGTGGAGATAAATAACAGTTTTTGCAACAACAACAACAACATAATTATGACAGGGTCACACTCAAATGACAAGAGGTGACAGCAGTTTAAAATACATATAGACATATTAATTCTAGTACTAATACTAATTCTAATTCGTGTATGTAGTCTAATTGCATGTGGTCAATGTAAATTTTAAACTAAAACAAATACTTATATATGAAAAGGACTGGAAAGGACTTTGAGTTATTTCAATTACCATTATATTATCATTCAGAACTGTAGGGGGAGAAAGCGACAGCTGGGCGCTGAAATCATGTGTCTCTTTAAATACTCAACGTGCTCTCCTCTAAACCGGGATGTGGGTGTGGTTTGTTTCGTAACGTCAGTCGTAGGCAAGGCGTGACTAAGCAATTCCAACTACTTCAGGAAAACAAAGGGGTATTTTAAACACATATATTGTATATGAATGCGTGTTCTATGTGCGTATATATTTCACGTATGTTGTATTATCTTGTATTAAATGTAAATTAATGTAAGGTTCGTAAAAGCTGCTTTTCGTGCTCTGAGATTGATTGGTTACGTCTGCAGAAATCATGGCGTCCTGACGTCTTAAGCGGAGTTTTGATATCCAGCACACAAGTATGCAGAAATGTGTTAGCCGGTGGGCCCTTACAGCGAGTTATCTTCCGATTTTATGATATTATCCACGGTTTTCATTCGAAGTATTAGGTAAGTGGCGATTTTCTGCTTTGTTTTTTTTTAGATCGTTCAGCGCGCGGCCCGGTTCTCTGGCGCAGGCTCGCGTGTTGCTATCGCGCGCGATAGCCTTTGCTTGTGATACAGTATCTCACACACAGTTATTTATTCTTTTCATTTCGAAGATGTTTGAGGTGTAAGAATGTGTCGTTGTTGTTTTATGTGACTCGGCAATTAGTCAATGTAAAAAAAAAAATCGAATACGCTGGATGTCGAATAGACTGTTTAAACTAGACTAAACACACACTAAAACCTAACTTTTAAATTTAGGTTAATCCTAACTTTCACTGAATCACTAACGTTAAACAACAATATTGTACAAAAATTAAGCACAACTGAAATCCCTCGATTTACACTTAAACTGAACGGATTAAATGTGCGCATCAGCTAAAGCACTAAAGTGTCACTTAAACTGTAAGACTAAACTTGCTCTTAAACTTGATCCACTAGTCTATTGGCCTGAACTTTCAACTAAACTAATGGACTAAATTGACAAAGACCCAGTTTCACAGACAAGGCTTAAACTAGTTACAGACTAAAATGCATGTTTGGACTAATCCTGGCTTAATCTGAACTCTGTCTGTGCCTTAAATGGGGTACTTCATCACTGGGAAGGTGAATCTGTATTTAAACTGGATCATTTTTTAATTTGGTTCTTTCTAGACTGAGAAAAGACAGAAAATGTATTTTTGTCTCATGGGGATGAAAGACAACAATTCCCAGAATGCTTCGCTGCCCTATGAGGCCACTCCCAAAGCCGCTGCTACTGAATCACTGTGACTAGGTTAACTTTCCCACTGCGACCATGTTCATTTTCATTAAATCAGTTCAGTTAGAGGATAGGCACTACAATTAAAAACTGAACGTGTCTGTTCAATATAATATGATTTAGCCGCTCAGGAGGTGTCACACAGCACAAACGCGGCAGGAGTCAAATTACATACATTCCTGATGAGCTGAATGAGCTCTCGTGATGAGAGCTGAGGTAAACGTGACGGCACTCGCGGGACAGATTCACAGCGCGTTTTCAGTTCATGCCTTTGGAAGCTTAAGCCGCACCGTTTACATGAATGCCTGCAGCTGAGTGCTGTGAGTGCGATCTCCCATCCCCCATGTGCAATTTGAAAACGTGGAAATGGCTCCCTCTGCTGGCTGTAGTCTTTAGCGTCTGGCCAAAAATTCCTCTGATGATGGAAATATCGTCAATTTGCGTCATCGGAGGAATTTTTTTCAGAAATAAAATGTATAAATCTTTTGTTTCAGGGGGAGCACAATCATTCGAATATACTCCAGGGTTTCTACTGATACAAAGCCATATGCTAATCGCTGAAGTAACCCTTTAAAGTAATTACTGTACTGTTAATGCAGTTTCTCTTAGTAAACTAATGTCTGGTTTCACAGACTAGGTTTAAACTAGTCCCAGACTAAAATGTAGTAAAATAAAATAAAAAAACTACTTAAATGTTCTAATTGAGCTAAGGCCTAATCCTAGCTTAATATCTAATTTAAAATCTGTAAAACCAGGCCTAACTGGTTCTACCTGGTACAGGTACTAACTGTTAAGATAAGGCAATTTCAGTAAACTAAACATAATAAACTAGTTGAAAAGCACTAGCTGCATTTTCATTTTAGCTAAATGAATGGATTAAATGTCATTTTAATGAAAGGGTAATGCGTAAGGGTAATCTGATCCCGTTTTTTTTCCCTAGGGGGTAGCGTTCTGGGCTGTATTATTGTGGAGTTGAAACTTGTCACTTCGAGTGTGTTTTGCCTTGGACTTTTTGATAATGTCTGACTTTTTAACTATTAATAAATGTCTTTTGCGTATCCAGGCGTGTCTCGACTCAGTCCATAAGAATGAGTGATCCGGCTGTGAAGAGGGTGGTGAGTGATATCATTCGCTCTCCAGAAGACAAACGGGAGTATCGAGGACTTGAGTTTACAAATGGGCTGAAAGCCATTCTCATCAGTGACCCCACCACTGACAAATCATCCGCCGCATTGGATGTCCACATAGGTAAATGGGAAGTGCTTTCTGTGTTGCTCCATTTTGCACACATCTGCTTGACACACAGTATCACGGCACTTGCTTTCTGCTCCCTTCTATTTTAACGCATACCTTTATTAACCTCATGGTCATCTTGGCCTCATCTTCATTATTGGCCATCAATAACTTGTTTTAACAGAATTGATTGAGTTGGCTCTATTTTTTCTCTGTTTTTATTACAAAAAGCATTTTTTAATAATCCAGACCTTGGCAACTGCCCTTGTCCTGGTTTTATGTATGTATTGGTTGTGGAGAGACACTCAAAAAGCCCAAGAGAGTTTTGAATAAATTTCTTTCTGAACAGGCCTCTGTAAAAGTCATTGAAACCTTTGTGTTTATTCTTTTCAGCCCTATATTTAGGGGGAAAGAAATAACTTCAAACATTAGAGCTAGAGCGCTGCCCAGTGTGTCAACACAGCTTTGTGCAGCTCTTAACAATCAAATCACTTTATAAGGCAAGACAAGAGTATGTAAAGATCTGTCCTTTGCATGAAGGGATGTTGAAATGTGTAGCTAAAGATGGAGGTCAGATAAAACGATGTGTTAATGTTTATCTTCAATACTCACTCATTACACTGTAAAAGAGCCTTTTGTTAATAAGTCCAACATCACAATTCAATGCATTGAGGTAGTATTATCTGAAACAACTAAATGGATTTGAATCAGATTCATGCTTGCCTGTCTGAACAATCACTAAAAACTTTAAAACTTGTCTGACAGTATATCATGATATAGTCTCTGTCTAATGCCTTTAATACTGTAGCTTACCTTCATGTTGACCTTTGTGCAAATATATGAATTTATGTATGAGGTTCTTGAATATGCCTGAACCTGTTGTCACCCAGTGGAAAAAGGCAACTCGATTTACAAGTTTCTCGAGCGCGATTGTCAGTGTTTACTTGCACTTCCTAATATCCTGCTTTTCTCTTCTAACTGCCCTGCAGGTTCTCTGTCAGATCCCGGGAACATATCAGGGCTGGCCCACTTCTGTGAGCACATGCTGTTTCTGGGCACCGAGAAGTACCCCAAAGAGAACGAGTACAGCCAGTTTTTGAGCGAGCATGCCGGCAGCTCCAACGCCTTCACCAGTGGAGAGCACACAAATTACTACTTTGATGTATCCCATGAGCATCTGCAAGGGGCATTGGACAGGTAAATGAATCAAAAAAGAGAGAAATTGGTGAATTATTAAAGAGTCATCTGTAATGCTGGTCTGTTTTAGATGCTGTAGAGTAATATGTGCAAACTTGTGAATGAGTGAACAGGGTTCAGACCTTCAGGTGTCACTTGGTGTGGAGTTACATGTCCAGGAGGAATCAGGTTGCTGGTATATAGAGAGGAGTGTTTCCCCCGGAGCCCATCTGCTGCTGTGACCCAGAGCACCACCTGCTCATTGAAACATTTAAATGATTCATGATTAAACTCCAAAAACTGGGTCACGACTCAGAATTGTATTAAAAGAAAATTTCACACACATTTCAAATGCAATCAGACCAGATACTTTAGAAAGGACTGGTGGAGTGTTTGACATGTAGGAATGTGGATGATGCATTTCGAGGGTGTGAAAAGAGCCAAATCCATTTGAATTCAATCAGGCATGCACTGAAAGCACACCTGGACCCACCTCTCAAGTTCTCATTGGTAAACAGATGAAGCAATAGCTGTTTGCATGATGGAACGTCATTTTACCAATTGTCTGCATGTTTTTTTTTTGTTTTTTTGCAGTGCACAATACCTGAAGTCAGGGGATTAACAGTGCTTTGATGCATCTTAAACTTTAGTTTGTAGGTGCCCTTAAACTTGCCATTTGTCCATTTTAAAATTAGTTCACTTTCAAATGAAAATTATCACATGATGTACTCACCCTCAATCATCCTAGGTATATAGTTTCTGCTTTCTAACGAACAAATGAGTCAAAGTTAATGTAATAAATATACTGATGTTTCCAAGCTTTATAATGGCAGTGAATGGAGCCCACGAATTTGATGCTCAAAGTTTTTTCCATCATAAACATACTCCATGCTGCTCCAGGAGCTTAATAAAGGCCATTTTTCTTCTGTGCATATGACAAAAATGCAGATTATCATGTAACTTGCAGCATTGCTAGTCGCTGTCCCAAAAGAAATGCTAAGCCTAAGCGTTTCTAACACCAAGAAAGTGTGCATTGAGGGTGCATATCGGATGGAAAGGCGCTCGCAAGCACCCTTCTAAAACCTAAAATGACAAATGGGGACACCCTACGGAATTGTTAGTCCACAAGACTGCAAGTGCACAAAGTGTGCCATTTGGGACTGTGCCCTTGTCTCAAGAGTCACTATGTTTATTTGCATGGCAGTTGCCGTTCGTGTCAATTTGCATGCTTTTAAGATCAGATTTTATTCATTCAAATGATTTTTAACAGCAACATGGAGAGTTCTGCAGCTGTACGCTGACTTTGACTGTATACACAAACCTTTTCAAGTAGTGCATTTAATTGCATTTGACTTTCTCATCCCAGGTTTGCCCAGTTCTTCCTCTGTCCTCTGTTTGATGAGAGCTGTAAGGACCGAGAGGTGAACGCAGTGGATTCAGAGCATGAGAAAAACCTCATGAATGACGCATGGAGGCTGTTTCAGTTGGAGAAAGCCACTGGGAACCCCAAACACCCTTTTAGCAAGTTTGGCACTGGTATGAAAATACTGCACATCTGATTTCCTGGCATCTGTTTCCTGTAGATATATTCTCCTTTCAGACCTAAGTTCGTTTGAATCATGCCCCCTCCCCATAGGGTACTGTAAAAGCTGTCTATACTCCATCCTCAGTGAAGGACAGTAGAAAGCTAGAGGATAATGTCTAGATTGATTTAGCATAATGTAGTCTGGAAAGATTTATCAGTGCCCGGAATAGCCAGATGGTGGCGGCCTTGAGTTTATATAAGGCTTGCTTGAGCTTAAAAAAAGCATTTTGTTCTGTCCTTTGTTATCCAGCACCATTCAGAGAAAGACAAGTGTACATTCATTTAAAATGAATGCTTGAAAACAAATGTTTAGTGGTAATTAAATCAGCATTTTTGTATTGTTAAAAGGCACCATAATATCAAACCTATTGAAATCAAAATGCAATTATTGATGTAATGCAATTTTTTTGTCCAGTATAAGAGTGTCCGCTCCTGAATTAAATGCCACATACCACTGATCTAATGGTACGGCAGTAGCTCAGAAATACAAAATTGTCTTAACGATGTCCATGAGCTGTCAGAATGGTCATCCTCAAATTGTGGCTTGAATTCATATGGCCACACTCCAAAGCTAACACGGGATCATTTTCTTCATCACTATTTGATTCTGGCAGGTCTGCAGCTGTAGGTTAAATTTGTGTGAATTTAAAGTTGCCTTCATCCCTTGGGACAAACTGTCATTAAAATAGTCAGTAGCCATTTGACATTCTCGTCCATGTATGTTTTCCCTTAATTAGTGGGGGGGTTTTTGTGATCGTCTCTTTTTTTGTTTAGGCAACAAGTTAACCCTTGAGACAAGGCCATCTCAACAAGGTGTTGATATCCGTGAGGAGCTGCTCAAGTTTCACTCCACCTTCTACTCCTCCAATCTGATGGGATTGTGTGTGCTGGGCAGAGGTCAGTCACCAGCCAAATTAAATGCCTTAAATAAATAAAAAATTAAATAAAAAACTCCCTAGTGGATTAAGAGAATTTTTCCTCACATACATATTCACATACTCTCTATTTAATAATACAAAATAAAATAAAATATCTGAATCTTCAATTTCGTACGTAAATTTATCTGACAGTAAAGGCAATGATCAGTGAGCCCCATGCGTTGCACAGCAGATTTCTCAGTTCATTCTCAGTCTGACTCTGAATCTTTCATGAGATCTGCCTTGTTCTTTGTCATTCTGTTGAATGATTCATAGTTTGTTTTTGCACAGATCAGTACTTATTCTGGATGCTGTGGACATGAAGTGCTTTCATTCTGAGTTTAACATTGTGTCTGGCACATTTTGACAGAGACGCTGGATGATTTGACGTCTATGGTGGTGAAGCTTTTCGGTGAGGTAGAGAACAAGAATGTCCCTATCCCAGAATTCCCAACTCACCCCTTCCAGGAGGAACACCTGAGGGTGAGATCTAAGGCCTAATTGTGCATTCTAATTGTCCAAATCCTTGAGGGAACCATCTAATGCTATACTGTAATATTATCAACCCCACACTATACCCCCACAGCAGTACTGTATAATATTTAATGTTTTTTAAATGATGTTTCTTAAGCTTGCATTTATTTTATTGGAAATGCAGTAAATCAGTAATTCTGTGAAATATTACAATAAAAAATATTTTTTTCTTTTTTAATTAGTGCTGTCAACTGAATAAAAGCATCAGTTTGTAAAATTTTTACCTTTACTCTCGAAATTAATGTAGAAAGTCTTATATTTAAAAAACGTGTTATGGTATCTCTTATGAATGAAGGCCAGTATCACTAATACTGGTATGCTAATAATGTCTATGAAATTATTATTTTTAAACATTAATTGTAGACATTCAACATTACAATATAATTGAAAGTATTATCAATGTTAATGTTGTATTAGGTGTTTAAAAAACTTAAGTTAACATAAAACAATCTTTACAAACCATTATAATGTCATATTTACCTGTGGTCTTTATATAAAATAAATATACAGAAATTTCAGGAATAATATATTAAATATCGATTAACTCTTTATTAAAGCTGCATTTTTCTGTTACCTTTATTCTTTATTTAACGTCAATGACTGACAGATTTAGTGGCTGCTATCACTGTAAGACCTGGCACTGCCGAACATGACACAATCTGACACGTTGTCAAGCACATCTAATTTTCTTACAACACTTTAAGATATTATTTAACTTATTTAAGACTGCTCTTATGAGAATACTCAACAAAATGGGCATTTTGGCATAATTTTGTGTGTTATTGTTCAATTGTGAAAGAGAGCTCAATTCCATTTACAAGTCTATGCTGCGTCTCAATCAACTCTAGTTCAGTAGTTAGGTCGTAAATTAGGGATTCAGCCACATTCATATACACTATTCTGATTCATGACCTTTGAAGCTAGGGAGCTGATTGAGATACACCCAAGACATTCACAGACAGTGCATTCTCGTCTTGTCACACTTGAATGGTTTAAAAGCATTTTCATGAATAAGAGCGTGTCATATATTGTAACATTAGCCCAAGGATGATAGAAAAAACAGATGTTGTGTTAATTGTTAAATATTTGTAACCTTTTAAACTGGAGAAATGTCGTGTCTGTTAATGTGCTATTTTTGACAGCACTAGTTTTAATGTTTTAAATTATTCCTGTGATGCAAAGCTGAATTTTTAGCATCATTACCCAGTCTTCAGTATCACATGGTCCTTTCAGAAAGCATTCTAACTCATGAAGAAAACATGCTATTCTGTTTTCTTAGCATCTGACTCATCTCCATTTCTTCTCTCTTCCCCCACAGCAATTTTATAAAGTCGTGCCTATCAAGGACATTAGAAACTTGTACGTGACCTTCCCCATCCCAGACCTGCAGAAGTACTACAAATCAAATCCCGGTCATTATCTGGGCCATCTGATCGGACACGAGGGTCCAGGGAGTCTCCTGTCTGAGCTCAAAGCTAAAGGTGAGAGTTTGTCAAGAAAAATAGATTTTGCTTTAAGTGCCCAAAGGATGAAACACAATGACAAAAAACATCTTAAATGATTTAATAAGACATTGCATTTGACTTGTAAAACACTGGCTTGAATCCATATGTTTTAGCTGTGAGGATTTATGGATGCACTTTTGTATCTCCTCAGGATGGGTGAACACGCTAGTCGGAGGCCAGAAGGAAGGAGCCAGAGGATTCATGTTCTTCATTATTAATGTGGACTTAACAGAAGAGGGGCTGTGTAAGGACCTGGAATGGTTTTGTGTATTTGTGCTGGTCAGTATGTTTTTAATTGTTTACGATGTATTTTCTGTCTCTAGTGCATGTGGAGGATATCATCTTCCACATGTTCCAGTACATTCAGAAGCTGCGGACGGAGGGCCCTCAAGAGTGGGTCTTTCAGGAGTGCAAGGTATGAACATTCTTGTTAAAGTAGGGCTGTATCCATGATGTGACAGTTGATTACGGAATCATGGAATTCAGTCATGAAAATCAAATTTAGCATGTAATGTGGAATCTCACAAAATTTGAATGAATGAATCAAAAGTATGTCTGTACATTTGATAATTTCATTTGATAAAACAATTTAAAAATGTTTTGAAGAAATCATGACAAATAAATTACTGTTGTACAATGGAATGTACCTCTCAGTAATGAGAATACAGCTTATTAAAACATTATTTTATTTATTTGTATGTATTTATGTATGTGTATCTATCTCACAATTATTCATCTTTTAATGTTTTAAAACTGTAAACCTTTATTGTGCAGCACTGTTTTTCAAATATTTTTAAATGATAAAATTGTGTTATGCATTAATTTAATTAACACTTTTTTTTTTACTTCATAAATTTTTTTACAATGCATAATTTCTGTTCTGGGGAAACA
The DNA here is from genome assembly GCF_024679245.1 of Pseudorasbora parva. Taxonomy (NCBI): domain Eukaryota; kingdom Metazoa; phylum Chordata; class Actinopteri; order Cypriniformes; family Gobionidae; genus Pseudorasbora; species Pseudorasbora parva. The sequence continues at coordinate 8,754,509 of NC_090188.1, read as the reverse complement.
GTTATTATTGTTAAAATTATTAAGTCTTTGTTCAATTGATTAGACATTATTTCCCAAACCGTTATGACAAACTCAAGGTGAATTTACACTGCTTTTGCTGATGGCAATGGAACCATGAAACTTGGTGGTTTGGATGTCACTGATTTGTCTCTACATTTTGTTTTTTTGCAGGATTTGAACACCGTAGCTTTCAGATTCAAGGATAAGGAACGTCCTCGTGGATACACGTCTAAAGTGGCTGGACTATTGCATGTAGGTGTCTCGTAAAATACTTTAGAAGGTTGTCACCATGGTTACAGGTGCTTGTGTCATCAGGGTGCTGCTCAGTATATTGTCAAGAAAGCACAGCCAGTGTTTCAAGTATTTCTTCTTTTTTTTGCTATGGAATGCTAGTGTATTGAATACTTTACCGTATTCCGTCTGTTTTGGAATAGTTCTTTGGAACAGTACACATCAACAGACTAATTAAACAGTTGGAACACTTGCCTTGAGAAAAAAAAGTTTGATACCAAAATTATGACTTTGGTATGATACCAGGCTAAAATGCCTCTATCGATACCACGGTAAAAAAACAAGCAAATCGATAATATGAATATGACAACAGAACTTATTATTCATTTTTTATTTTTTTTTAAACTATAAATTCACTTGGCCAGCATGTTCCTGCCCTGGTTTTTGACCGTTCCCTCCTCTTATTGCTATAATAACTACCTAACAGTGTGAACATCCTTACAGAGATTACATTATCAATCATGTTATCATTCACTAACCTTTCACATCTCAGGTTGGGATGACCAAAATCTTATTTCATAATACGAGTAATTTAATATATTTTTTTGTATATTTCTTAATATATTTATTGTATAATTATAATATTTTTAATTGTATCTTTGTTTTTAAAAATAAGCAAACAATGCAAATTACAAACAAGATGACAAAAACAGTGCTTTATTTTTCAGCTACATCAGGTCTATTTAACAGTAGCAAGTCAAGAAAGAAATTAAATAATCAAATATAAAACTACTTAGTCTTCACGCTATAATTTAACACAAAACTGATTCTTAATAAATATATTTGTTATTTAACCAAGCATGTGGTGGTTTTCTATTTTTCATTGGCGTTTGAGATTCTGTGTTAATCGCACAGAATATTAGGTCTGTATTAAAGGGTTGTTCACCCAAAAATGAAATTGATGTCATTAATGACTCACCCTAATGTCGTTCCACACCTGCAAGACCTCCGTTCATCTTCAGAACACAGTTTAAGATATTTTATATTTTAGTCCCAGAGCATATGCAGTCTATGCACACTTTACTGTCCATGTCCAGAAAGGGAATAAAAACAAATCAAAAGTAGTCCATATGTGACATCAGTTAGTTAGAATCTCTTAAAGCATCAAAAATACATTTTGGTCCACAAATATCAAAAACTATGACTTCATTCAGCATTGTCTTCTCTTCTGTGTTCCTCAAAAAAGATTCAAACGTTCAAATTCAGTGACTCGATCAATTATTTGGATTTCCAATGTCACGTGATTTCAACAGTTTGGATTGTGTGTCAAACTGCTGAAATCACGTGACATTGGCGATCCGAATCATTGATCGCACATGGACAGTAAAGTGTGCATAGACTCTGGGACTAAAATATAAAATATCTTAAACTGTGTCTGAAGATGAACGGAGGTCTTGCGGGTGTGGAACGACATTAGAGTCATTAATGACATCAATTTCATATTTGGGTGAACTAACCCTTTAAGACCTGCAGTGATCTAATTACCTCAGCTGTATACGTTCACTAAAGACACATCCGACTCTGTTTACCTGAATACTTGCCAGACCGTGCATTTTTACATTGGTTTGACCATTCAAACCCAAATAATAATCCGCAAAAAAACTGGATGGCGATCCCATGTTGTCTGAAAGGCGTGTGTGAAGAGTCCGGCAGTGCGAGGATGTCTCGCACCGCGCTTTTTCTTCTCATGCGTGCATATTTCTGTTCTTTATCATGCACTTTATCATGCATGAGTATATATTTAACTCTTCTACTTCCAATGTTTAGTGAACGGTGGAAGCAGAGCTCTGCACACAAGAAATACTGCTCATGTTAGCACTGTCCTCCTTAAAGTACCAGTACTAATAAAAGTCCATATCGTACCATATCGTTTGTAATAGCAGGGTATTGAAATACTTTTCTAGTACCGGTATATTGTGCTTCTTGATAATTCCTCACATTTGAAAGTTAAGGTTATGTGCATTGTATTGTAGGATGCAGTACAAAAAAAAAACAAAGTAAACCTTTTTTTTTTTTTAAATGTAGTAATTGGTTATCACCTCTCTCCTGTCAGTACTATCCGCTGGAGGAAATCTTAGCTGCTGAATACTTACTGGAGGAGTTCAGGCCAGACCTCATTGAGATGGTGCTTGATAAACTGAGACCAGAGAATGTCAGGTGAGCGCACACAAAATGTCTGTTTTCTAACATGTATACACACTTATGTGCATAACTTGTAAAATAAAGCATTATATTTTATATAGGTGGCTGTTAAGGATATATAACTTTTGCTTGGTTTGGGGTTTGTTCAATCACTAATCCCAAATATTACACTGAAACAATGTCATGGGTGTTGCACCTGAAGATGGACCTAGAATATGTTTATTGCCCCCTCAGGATGAGCTTAGTTTAGCACAGATGCCCATCCATTGGCCACTCTCTTCAAATACCCTCTAAAGGAGCTTCATATTTGAAGCTGTGTAAAGCAAACATCAGGTTCTTTAATGCTCTGCTGCCCAGGGCCAAACTGGGCTCAGATTGCTTAGTCTTTTTTATCTGTTTTTGAAGTGTTGTTTGAAGCTGAATCTTCTTGCTGTGTTTATAAGATTCCCACTCTAGATTCTCACCAATGTTTCGTAGGCTTTCAACTTCAATTTCCTTTTCAGCTTTAAAAGAGCATTGACTCTGTTTGAACTAGATCTCAACCCTACAATTGCTACTCTCCTGTTGTTTTTGGGATGGAAGAACTTGTAGGGTTCCTGTATTTTCATTTTGTCTTGGTATTTATAAAACTTCTGATCAAGACTTTGACTTCAGAGCTGGTGATTTTGATGCTTGTCATACCTTTCTTTTGTGATTTGACTACACTGCTGACTTCTGAAACTACTGCAACACTAGAAGGACATAGTCTCACACAGCCAGACGTTTGGCTCTCGGCGTAAAATCTGATCTAGCTTTTTCTGGCAGAGACCATCTGAACCATATTTAAAGTGACTCACACCACAGTTATTGTCATTTTAGCTGTAGGTTTATCGGAAATTTAAAAGTTATAAGGTAATTTTAATATCTTCTGACAGAAATCAAATTATTTCATCAAATGAATTCATGCTAAACTCCATTGCCAAACTTTGCCAAATCCAGAAGCTAGTTTTCCTCAGAAGAGCACATTGAAGCAACCAGTCCTTCGTAAGTGCCACTTTTATTTCCTGCAGGGCAGATAAAATCTATGCACCCTGAGTGCTGGAAAAGGTGTAGCACCAATCAAATTAAAGTATGACGGATTGAGAAAAGCGCTTGTCGTTTTTGTGTGCACCAAGCATCAGGCGGTGAGTGAATGATCTGAGACTATGGAATCCTGCTGCTAACCATGTGTGATTTGTAAAAGTGTTCAGGTTTTTAGACCAAACCTTTCTGGGCTCTCTTATGCAATTGATTGATGTAGTAGAGTCCAGAATAGCATGTCATTGTTCCAAAAGTTCTCTATCGATCAGGACAGTCTAAATTGTCCAGAAATGGAGCATTGATCTAGAGCCCTGCACAGCAGATTGAGAAGCTCCGGGAAACTCAAACCTTTGATTTGATGTAATGACCATAATTCCCAATCTATTTACAGAGCCAGAGATCTGATAAAAGCAAAATTGCACTGCCCATTTTCCCCAAGGGAGTTATGAGAAATGGATGGTGTCATGCCGTGTCTGGTGCAGTGATCTTACAATTCCTCTGCCTTTTTTTTGTAAGGGTCGCTGTTGTTTCCAAATCATTTGAAGGACAGACAGACCGGACTGAAGATTGGTACGGCACGCAGTATAAACAGGAAGCCATTACTGATGAGGTTATTAAGGTGAGACTCATTTGATTTCTGTGAATATTCTGATTTAAAGGTTACCTATGTGTGCTTTCTACTTTTAAGAGAAAAGAATACTTACACACACCTTATGTTCAGTTTCATACAGAACATTTAACTAGTGGTAAATTATCTTGATGGGTAACTAAGGGAGTTTCACACCTGAGCGTTTGTTTTGGAGCCTGGTGCATTTTCTCCCTTGGGTCAGTTTGTTTAGGCATATGTGAACATGGCAATTGCACTCGGATCTGCACCAAAACAATCGCTCTGAAACTGCCTGAATGAGGTTGTCTTTGGCTGATTGCAAATTAACTCTGGGGTGATTTGCTTGAGGTGTGAAATCAATCTGACCCAGTGGATCAATGAACCAAATGGTATTAGTCCGGTTGAGGAGATTTCCCCCCTTCAATGTAAAGCACTTTGAGCGCCTAGAAAAAGTGCTATATAAATGTAACAAATTATTAATTAATTCATTATTATTATTATTCATATAATGGGAAATGTGCAATAATAGCAATAGTGTTAGCCTAGAAATCTAGAAGCACCCTAGCAGCAGCAAATCTAATTTGCTGCGAGTATCGTCTAGCAACTCTCAATAGACTTCTGAGCTGTAAAAAACAAACTCTGGTCAGGCCAATCACATCGTGTATAGAGTTGGTGGGTAAGTATTGTATACTTGATCAAAGGAGACTGGCCTTGTGCTAATTCTCTTAACCTCTATTCTACTATGACCACCCAATTCCTCCTTTTTTTTTTTTTCTTTCAGAAATGGCAAAACGCAGACCTCAATGGAAAGTTCAAACTGCCAATGAAGAATGAATTCATCCCTACAAACTTTGAGATTTACCCTCTAGAGAAGGATTCCCCATCTGCCCCTACCTTGATAAAGGTATATTTTGCTGAAACGCATATTGTACAGTTTACACGTGAGAAAATTTAATAGAAACATTCGAATCACCTGGGTGTTCTTTGTTTCTAATTTTAATTTGTTATTGTTTTTAGGACACTGCAATGAGCAAAGTTTGGTTTAAACAGGATGACAAGTTTTTCCTACCCAAGGCTTGTTTAAACTTTGAGTTTTTCAGGTAGGTTAACATAAATTAAAAACTGCACATTTTTACTTTTGCATAACAACATTTAGTGGGAGGGGGCTAAATTGTCATTTGTGTCAAAGGAAGAAAGCTTTCAAAAATAGGTTTAATTGTTTTTATATTCAAAATATTCAATTTCAACATGTAATATGATTCAGATGTTTTTGACCAGTGTCTTGAGATTCACCTAGTACTACTGTATTTTTGTGAAAATGTTCACTCTGGGTTTTAAGGGTAATTAAACATTAAATTAAAAAAAACCTCTCCCTGCAGTTCAATGTTTTGCTTTAGACTTTTTATACCAATTTTAAATGTTATTGAAATACCATTTCATTTTTATTACTGTTAAATTCTGATTTATACTGAAATATCAATTGCAAACCTGCTTATTGAATTTTACAAGTAAAAGGGTTTATCACTTACGTTCTTTCCACAGCCCTTTTGCGTATGTGGACCCGTTGCATTGTAACATGGCATATTTGTATCTTGAGCTGCTCAAGGACTCCCTGAATGAGTATGCATATGCAGCTGAGCTAGCCGGCCTGAGCTATGACCTTCAAAATACCGTCTATGGGATGTATGTAAGTATGCTAATATCCCCCTCGCCACATGCGCTTCCTGTGAGGAAGACGGTCCAACTTCAGGCACAAACAAATGACTGCTAGTGGGTTCCATCTGTGTAATAGTAACCCCAAATGTAGCTTTGTTTTGTGGACTTTACACAACAAAAAAAACTCTTCTCATTCTTTGTGTTGTTTTTTCTGCGCATGTATTAGTAGCAGTAGACTTTAGATTAGCGCCGGCGCTGAGGCTGCATATTCATACTCTGTCTATGGTCCCTTTCAATCCGTTTCTTTTTGTTTTGTCATGACCCTTCCATACAAATATCACTCCATTTGTTCTATCTCCCCCCCCCAACCCTTTTTTTCTTTCTTCCATCCTGGTAGTCGCTACCTATATGCAGACCCGCTGCACTGCAACATGACTTACCTGTTTCTCAGGTTGTTGAAGGATGATTTGAGAGAGTATTCATATGCAGCCCGCCTGGCAGGGTTGGTCTATGGCATAGCCTCGGGAATGAATGCCATCCTTGTAAGTATGGTGATAATACCCCTTTGGCGAGAGGGGTGTTGTATAGGGTGAAGGGTGGAGCTTGTTGCTTTTGCGTGTGCCAGTCACTTGTCTATTCTTCTGCAGAGTGATGGGATGTTATACCTTCAAAATGTTGGTCCCTGATCAGTCTGCTTGGTTACGGTTAAGGGTTATTGTATTTTGTGTTGGGTTTGGGTGTTTGTAAAGGTGTATGCTAGGGGTGTAACTGTACGTGTATTCGTTCTGGTATGGCATCACTGTTCGGTGCATGTAGTCATACGACAAATACAGTCATCTAAATGCTGCTAGGTGGAACTGACTGTAATTTGCATTTCTTTGTTCAAAACTAATTAAAAGAAACCTAGCATTGTTGCTTTTCCGATTAACACTTTAGTTTAGGGTCAAATTGTCACTATTAACTAGTTGCTTGTTATGCATATTACTAAGATATTGGCTGTTTGTTAGTACTTATAAAACGCATATTAATCCCTTATTCTGCTTGACCTTATTCTACATCCCTTAAAGGGTTACTTCACCGCTTTTTCAAATGAAACTGTTATTCCCTTAACTAAAACGAGTTGATACATACCTCTCTCGTCTCAGTGCGTGCACTTAATCTCTCTGACGCACGGTGACGATCTGATAGCATTTAGCTTAGCCCACTAAGCCCAGTTCATTCACTATGGAACCAAACAGAGATCAAGTTAGAAGTACCAAACACCTCCATCTTTTCCCTATTTAAATACAGTTACACGAGTAGTTGAACGATCAAGTATGGTGACAAAATAAAACGTGGTACTTCTCTAATCGGATTAAAAAGGAGAACTAATGTATGGCGGATTAGCACTTCTGAGAGTACTTCGGCTCGGCGCAGTAAAAAGTCCCGGCCGAAACATCTTCCCTCACATCTCCCTATAGAGGGAATGCACGTGACGTCATCGTCAGCTGGAGTGACTGATTACGCCCCGCTGAGTGGCAGAAAGACTGAGAGGCAGCATTGGTTTACAGCGCGAATGCAGCGAAAACTCACAAAACCAGGCCCGATGCCAGAAGGGGGGGTAGAGGGAGGCTTGTCCACGGACCGCATAGTCATCGCTGTTCTGAGCTTGAGACGGACTTGATAATAGCGTGTAATTTTCTCACTCAAACCACTGCCAACTGCTGCAGCTTCTGCTTTTAGAGTGAAACGCTGCACATAACTGCTTGTCTAGGATATGTAATCCTCTGCAAGAATTCGTAATAATTCCATATTATTAGCGAAAAGGAGCTAGCAAAAGATCCAGTGTGTATCTGTATTTGCACTCGTCAAATGATTACATTTCCAACGTGTTTTCGCCTCGGTGAGTCAATCACAGACATGTTTGTGGACTTCTACAACGGAATTGGCCAATCACAGGTGTTCAATTTGGAATCACTCACCGCTCGAGCGTTTGTCCAGGCGCTGAGTTCAGTTAAACACGCGCAGCAATCCTCTGTACGTGCAGACATTGTGAAAATAAGAGATTCATTGTATACAAACGTCACTGCGGAACTTTGTGAGACTGTGTTTATTGAATGAGTGACAGCTTTTAGTGAATATAAAGTATATTACCACCACTACACGCTTCAAAACACTGACCCATCCACATACGTTACATGCGGGATTCACTTGAAAAATGTGATGAATGACACTTATAAACATTCTTGTCGAAAGGAGGCTCCTAAAAATGTCAGGAAAACACTATTCCTGGCTGCATATCATTATCCATGGATCACTAAATCTTTGGTAAGTTGTAAGGATCGTTTGCTCTACTCATGTTTTCCTCCATAACTCCAGTCACAGCAGCTCTTCTGCCACTCAGCCCCGGCTGAGGGGGCGTGTTACGGTGGGAAAGTGACGTCGATGCATTCCCTCTATTGACAGAAATGAGAGAGTGAGGGGGAGGTGTGAGGAAAGATGTTTCGGCCGGGACTTTTTACTGCACCGAGCCGAAGTACTCTCAGAAGTGCAAATCCGCCATACATTATAGTTCTCCTTTTTAATCCGATTAGAGAAGTACCACGTTTTATTTTGTCACCATACTTGATCGTTCAACTATTCGTGTAACTGTATTTAAATAGGGGAAATGTGGAGGTGTTTGGTACTTCTAACTTGATCTCTGTGTGGTTCCATAGTGAATGAACTGGGCTTAGGGAGCTAAGCTAAATGCTATCAGATCGTCACTGCGTGTCAGAGAGATTAAGTGCACGCACTGAGACGAGAGAGGTATGTATCAACTCGTTTAAGTTAAGGGAATAACATAGTTTAATATGAAAAGGCAGTGAAGTATCCCTTTAATCCTACCTAAAGTTAACAAACTACTAATTATTAAGCAGTAAGTAAGGGTTTATTGATGCAAAAGCCATAGTTAATAGGGAAAATGGTCACTTTAGTTTAGGGTCCAATTCACGCTATTGTATCAAACTCTTATCAAACCATGACCAAGGTACACGCTAAGCCATTGACTTCGGTGATCAGCTACACCCCTCTGCTCAAAAGAACAAAAAGATAGACAATAAACAAACACTTTAAATACATGTACAGTACAGGTGTTATGCAGCGAAAATAAAATGACCTCCAGAAGAACCATATAAAGAAGTCCATATTACTTGTGTAATATTTAAATTCTCTTTTATACGTTTAAGAGGGTTCGTGCAAGAAACAGACTAAAGTTTGAGTTATTTGTTAAATATCTTTCCCATTTTTTTTGGCCCTTGCATACATGTAAACTTGTCTTGTCTTAATGGGTACCTTGATTGTTTCAACTACATGACCTGTAGCTTCCCCGTCACTGAATAGGCTCATCTGATGTTGATATTAATAACAGGTTAATAGGGGTGACTGAGGTTTGGATGACATGGCAAAGCTGGGCTGTTCCTAACCTTCCTTGCTGCGTGATTCGCTTACTCATTGTTTGTGCACACATTAGTCACCGTCTGAATGCACTGCAGTGGTTGTCTGAAGATGTAACCCTTAAAATCAAAACGTTAAAAAAAAAGTGTTTTTTTTTAGTCTGTTCTGCAGTAGCTCATGCATCTGTCTCTTGGTGTCTCTTATTTTAAAGTAATTTCACTATTGTAAAGATGATGAAATCAGTTCTTGAGCTGTTTATCACTCATTCTTATAAATATTCATGGCTGTGTCTTTGTGCGTCAGCTGTCAGTGAAGGGTTATAATGACAAACAACACATCCTGCTGAAGAAGATCATGGAGAAAATGGCCACGTTTGAGATCGATGAGAAGCGCTTTGATATCATTAAGGAGGCGGTAAGACGCACACATACACAAACACACTCCTTGAAATGCTAATAAGAATAAGAAGAACAGATAACTCGTGTACGCCCAAAGGAATCTTTGCAGGAGTTTACTTGTAATTTATTTAGTATAATTTAATTGTGCTTTCACCTCCTATTAACTAGGGCTGCCCCTGACTAAAGTCTGTAAGCCATTAGTCGACTAGTCACACGTTTGTTATAAAGCTTGCTGCTGTGCACTGGCAAAATTGATGATTATAAATGAGTTTATAATAAATGAGGAATGAGAACAGAAAGGAGACTGCCTGAACACATTTTTACTAGTGTTTTCTGAATCTGTCGGCTGCAAAGATGAAGTTGACGACACTAAATCATCTTCACAGTATAGTGGCGGTGCCTTTAGAGAAAAATGCACGTTAAGCATATCGTGCAGTAGTGATTTAGCTTCCACACTTCCCACAAACACTTGGATATGCACCTAACAATGGCACACATTTATCAAGGTTAACATTAATGTTAGACAACATTATGCTACTATTTGCATGTTTCAAATGATATGTCACTTCTGAGGTCGGTGTATGAGCGTTTGAATTTCCTGGCAGACATTAATTACCATATAATGGCTATGCCTTACTGCGTGACGTCACCAAATCTTGTGGATTTTTTTCTTTTCTTTTGTGATGAATTCATATTTGGTTGATTTAGCCTCTTCTCGTTAACACATTTAGTAATCTATTATGGGGCAGCCCTACTCATATAACACTTTCACCATGTTTTTACTAAGAAATTCCCCAAAAGAAATGCAGAAATATCGTTGGATTCCACCTGGGCCTGGTAATCTCATAAATACAGATCCAAACACCAAGAGAAAAATAATCTAAATGAAACTTATGTGAGACTTCTCTTTAAATCTTTCAGTACATGAGGTCTCTGAATAACTTCCGTGCTGAGCAGCCCCACCAGCACGCCATGTATTACCTACGGCTGCTCATGACTGAGGTGGCCTGGACCAAAGACGAACTCAGAGACTCTCTGGATGGTGCGGCGCGCTTTCATTGCTCTCTCAATATGAGCGCAATGTTCTGCTTTGTGTGTTCATGCTGTGAATGTGTTTCTCAGATGTGACGTTACCTCGTCTGAAGGCTTTCATTCCGCAGCTGTTGTCACGGTTACACATTGAAGCCCTGCTGCATGGCAACATTACCAAACAGGTTTGTTTAAAAAGATTTTCTCTTATTTCTCATCATTTCTTGATGAATACAAAGTTCTAAAGAACAGCATTGTAAAAGTACTGTTGCTTTTCATGTATTTTTGTCCTTGCTAAAAAAAATCACTGACTCCAAACTGGTAGTGTATATATTATATACTGTGATTCAGACCAAACCTTGGAATTTGCGCGGTTACGTCTTGTTGTTATTGATGTAAAATAGACATATGAGCTGACTGAAGATTCATTGAAGTAGCTCATTAACCAGACGTGGTGTAATGTTAGATGTTGGTGTCATGATCATATTTTGTTAGTGATATAAGCAGTGTGGCCTGTCTGTTATTTCCAGTCTGCTCTGGGCATGATGCAAATGCTGGAGGACACTCTCATTGAGCATGCTCACACTAAACCCCTGCTACCGAGTCAGCTAATTCGCTACAGGGAAGTGCAGGTACCTGACGGTAAGTGCCAAGACACATAAACTGAAATGCAACATCTCAGCTGGACACACACTTTCTTTCAGCGTTTCTCCAGCTTTGAGCTTTGTCTCCACATATACAAAAAAACACTGGTTTGAAAGTTTGATCTCTGTAAGATTTTTTTGAAAAGTCTCTTCTAGTCACCAAGGCTACATTTATTTGATCAAAAAAACAGTAAAGCTGTAATATTGTGATATAATATTATATGTTTAAAATGACTGTTTTACTATATTTTTAATGTAATTTTTTCATGTGATGCAAAGCTGAATTTTCAGCATCGTTACTCCAGTCACATGATCCTTTGGAAAATCATTCTAATAGTCTGATTTGCTGCGCAAGAAAAAATTCTTACGATTATCAATGTTGAAAACAGTTGTGCTGCTTCATATTTTTGTAGAAACCTTATTTTTTTTCTTTGAATTCAAAGCACTTTTGAAATAGAAATCATAGCATGTCCGTTTTAATCAGAATGCAAGTTTCCTACTGAAACCAAACTTTTGAACCATTTATATCAATATACAAATTCATATAGACCAGTAAATAATAGTGAAAAGTCTTGGCGTTAAATCTGAATATGTGGTGTGTAATTTGAGGTCTATGATATTTGTGTGTCTGTTTCGTGTGTGTTTGTCATGGTTCTTGTGTTTAAGTCCAGTTCTCTGTGGTTATCAGGTGGTTGGTATGTTTACCAGCAGAGGAACGAGGTTCATAATAACTGTGGAATCGAGATTTACTATCAGACGGACATGCAGAACACCCATGAGAACATGCTGCTGGAGCTCTTCTGTCAAATCATCTCTGAGCCCTGCTTCAACACGCTACGCACCAAAGAACAGCTGGGTAACACAAACACGGTCCTCAGTTGTGTTTGGAAACTATCTATTGATGTGGTTATAGGATGAGCACCTCTGTTAATAAAACTCCAAACTCTTTCTGTTGAGTTTAGGGACAGAAACCCTGCCTGCTCCTGTTGTCCTATTGATCGCACTGATTTTAAGAACATAATTTATTTCTGTCTGTGTTCAGGTTACATTGTGTTCAGCGGCCCTCGCAGGGCCAATGGGGTGCAGGGTCTGCGTTTCATCATCCAGTCTGAAAAAGCGCCTCACTACCTGGAGTCTCGCGTGGAGGCCTTCCTCAAGACCATGGAGAAGAGTGTGGAGGAGATGGGAGATGAAGCATTTCAGAAACACATCCAGGCACTGACCATTCGCCGTCTCGACAAACCCAAGAAGCTGGCGGCCGAGTGTGCCAAGTACTGGGGAGAGATCATCTCCCAACAGTACAACTTCGACAGGGGTGAGTCTCGTCATTCAGCTGTTGAAATGAACTCGTACTCGTTGTGAAGTGTGTCTGTCAAGTTTTAATATCTTTTTCTTTGATTTTTCCTGCCTGATTTAGATAATATTGAAGTGGCTTACCTGAAGACACTGACTAAGGAACACGTTATGCAGTTTTACAGGGTTAGTGATGATCTGAACACATAATTCTCTGAAATGAATGCCATTTGTTGAATCATAATCATGATTAGGTTTGCTGCATCTGAATAAAATTCCAGTGCTTGCTAGGTAGCAAAATGAACATTGTTAAAGCCTTAAGCTTAGAATTTTGACCATGTAAGTGAAAATTTGCATCGAGTCACTGCAAATGCCGAGACATTAAGCATTTTCTTTTGATAGCTTAAGAATCTGGACACAATGTAACATAATTAAACCAATTACAATTCAGTGATTGCAAAAAAGGGACCAAGAGATGCCATTGCTGCCATTTACATGCTCTCATTCTAAAGGGATATTTTCAAAAATGAATCGTACATTTTTTAACTTAATGTAATATTATATTACTTTTTTACATGCATAAAAAGCACATCTAAAGCAGTTGTCTACAAAATGTTTAAATTATTTTGTAAAACTATGTGAGTAAAACACAGACTTTCAATAAAGAGCTCACTATGCAAATGTTAGATTATTGTGAGCTCTCCAAAAGGCCAATTCCTCATCTTGTGTGGTTTGATCATCATGTCTAATCTCTCCAGGACTTGTTGGCCATCGATGCCCCAAGAAGACACAAGGTGTCCGTGCATGTGCTGTCTAGAGAGATGGACTCCTGTGAGTATTGAGTATTTTTTTTTGGAATGACTGATGTAGCTGGGAAGATTTATTTATTTCTACCATGTGTTTTCTGCAGGTCCACTGGTTGGTGAGTTTCCTGCTCAAAATGATGTCAACCTGGCTCCTGCCCCCTCACTTCCTCAGGTACTGCATAGATATGAACTATACTGATGATCTAATATGGGTTTACGTAATATATGATTTTACCAATGCCACTTAATCATAAAAAAATGTAATCAATATCTAAGATGATTGTTGTAAACTACCGGTCAAATGTTTGGGGTTAGTAAAAAGGTTTTTTTTTTCTTTCTTTTAAATAAACAATTTTTATTCCGCAATAATGCATTCATTTGATCAAGTGGCAGTAAAGACATTTTTTATAATCTTACAAAAGATCTCTATTTAAAATAAGATATAGTCCTCAAAGAATTCAGGGAGGGGGGGGGGGGGGGGGGGTCAGTTTTAACTAAAATATTGTTCAGCACAACTGTTTTCAACATAGATAATAAATGTTTGTGTGACTGAAGACAGTCAGAGTAATGATGCTGAAAATTCAGCTTTGTCATCACAGGAAGAAATTACATATTAAATTGCATCAAAATAGCCAGTTAATTTGTTGTAATATTTCCCAATATAACTGTTTTTACTGTGTTTGATCAAATAAATGCAGCCTTGTGAGCAGAAGTGTTTTGTTTTTTTCCAATACCCTTGAGTTGTGGTAGGATGTTTTGTGTGACCAAGTATAGCACTAACACTTTCTTTGGAAATGTAAAAATGTTGTTCACTCATTGTTTTGCTTTGTGTTGTGTGTTTTCAGCCATCATTAGTTCAGGATATGACCGAATTCAAAAGGAGTTTGCCGCTGTTCCCTCTCTCCAAACCTCACATCAACTTCATGGCTGCCAAACTGTGACCAGCATCATGGGACTCTCAGAGACCCCCAATCATGGAGCCAGTAACACCAATGTCCGTGTGTGTGTGTGTGTGTGCGTGTGTGCGCGCAGGCAGGGCCACAACGGTGGTGCTTGCAACATTTTTAGTTGTGCTCTGCTCATAGATACAAAGAAAACATACAATGTTTGTTTCGTGTTGCTTCTGTCAGGAAATTTGGATCCTATATAATATAGGAATCGCTGGCCACAATGACACTCTCATTGTTTGGTTTCATTTCAAAATGCTGTCCATTTCATTTGCACCACTGTTTAGCAAAACCATTGGAGCATTTGGAGAGGCTGGTATGAAATGTATCAAGATGTCTCTCCTGAGAAAAAAATACTGGCCTTAAGATGATTTTAATCAGTGATCAGGTTTTCTGGCACATTTTTTAATGTTTAATTTAAACAATTTGCTTTTTGAGTTGTTTTTAGTGTCTGTGCATGTTGGCAGAGTTTTAAGGGTAGTGTTGTAAATGCAAGGTGATTTAACTTGATTTTATTTGCGTTTGAAGAAATATCATAATAAACAATTTTTAATATCATGTTCTTTTGTTTTTTAAGTTACTTTGTCTTTAAAAGATTCATATTGATTTATTTGGCAAACTCCGTTTCATAACACTCATGAAACATTGATTTTGAATTTTTCGTTCTCAAAGTATTTAATATAAATACGTTCATCTTGTTTGGTGAATAATGCTGATTGTCTTTTTCAAGATGCTCGGTTTCATCTAACTCGCCGATATCCACATGAAATATGGCATTTACTCTTTCAGGAAGTCGTTACAAGAACCTGACTCTGAAATGGCTTGAAACTGACTCCCCTTTAACTGGGTTTGTTTTGTCTCTGATGTCTTGACTTGTGATTATGCACTCTTCACAAGCAATAATGTGACTTACAGGACCTATGACTAGTGTCTTAAACTCTACTTGGCGTTTTGCTTGACACGGTTTGAGCTTGGTTTCGGGAAACAGATTAGAGCAGAGCTAGACTCCTGAGAGGTGTCTGAAGGCTGTAATTCACCTGCACTGATGCAGGAACTTCATGTTAGTCTGTAATCCTCCTGTGTGTGTCCTCATCTCAGGTGTGTGCTAGTCAGGTCCTCACAAATCACTTCTTGTGTTTCTACTGCTGAGATTAAATTCTGGACTTAACTCAGGCGTATCAAATCGACTGTAATGCTGCATTTTTTTTTAGAAACAACGACCATCCTACCACTACATCAAAATAATGAATACTGTTTCATGCTCGGCAGAACAAACTGTAAATCTGATATCGGCCTCATAGAGGAGTGTAGTTGTACCACTATGATGGATTTACTCAGGCATCTCACTGCATTGGTTTTGGTGGTTTGTGTGTTTTTGAAGTTAAGGAATGGTTCATCCAGTAATACAAAGTCAGTCATTTTGTGTTTTCTTGGCACTCCAAACCTGTATGACTTTTTATTTCATGGAAAAAGAAGTGAATGAGGATCAGATTAAGCTCTTAAAGGCATAGTGCACCCAAAAGTGAATATTGTGTGATAATTTACTCATCCTGAAGTTTTTCCAAACCTGTTTGAGTTTTTGTTCTTTTTAACACAAAAGAAGATATTTTAAAGAATGTTGGTAATCAAACACTTGACGGGCCACGCTGAAAAAAAATACTATGGAAATCAATGGCTACTGTCTGGTTATCAACTTTCTTTAAAAAAGCTTGTGTTCAACACAACACAAAGAAACTCACAAAAACGTTTGGAACAATTTTCCTCTTTTGTTGAAAAAAATAACCATAAATGTAGTCCATAGGACTTGTGCTGTATTAAGCCTTGGTCAGACTGTCAGTCCAAAAACAAACAAACAATGCAAATAATTTTACAAATCCATTTTGAGCAACAATTTGAGCGACATTATATCCTATTCAAATCACACTACTGGAAATCTGACTCCTGTGATCGGATTTCACATGGTTTGCACTTTTTTTCATGTCAGACGTTGAGGAAAGGCGCTGATGTTGCAAAGTATGTTTTGAAGCGCAGACGACAGCATGGAATAAAGCCGTGCATTCTCTTACGTTTCTGTCGCTGAATGCGCATTAGTCCAGGTTATGGCAGCTACACATTGTCATGTTGTTGATAAGATGACATCTGTTTTGCGAACCCCACAATGTTGCTGCTGCTGTTTTCATGCCTACTAGCACA
This sequence comes from Pseudorasbora parva, assembly GCF_024679245.1. Taxonomy (NCBI): domain Eukaryota; kingdom Metazoa; phylum Chordata; class Actinopteri; order Cypriniformes; family Gobionidae; genus Pseudorasbora; species Pseudorasbora parva. Next base: position 8,738,030 of record NC_090188.1, on the reverse strand, counting down.
AATGCCATACAAACCAATGCAGGTATTCCGGAAAACAAGAGCGTTAATTATTTGGCAGTGGTTAGATTTTGGCAAAACACCGGATTCTAATCAGATTTTCAAGTCTTCTGATGCCATTCATAATCATATCTTTGACAGTTGTTGTTAACGAAAGCAATTTTTGGTAATTAAAAAATAAAGCTGTATATAAATATTCTGTAATATTTTATAAGAAGTCTGTCCCATGGCTTCAAATGATTTTGGAATATATAGCACAATGAGTTTTACGGGGTGTTCAGTCAAATATGAAAACTGTCATCCCAAACCTATATGGTTGTTTTTCTTCTGTGGATCACAAAAGATTTTAAAGAATGCTGGCATGCAAAAAAACATTTAGACCCCATTAACTTAAGTATGGACAAAAAAAATCTCAATCTCATCATCTGTGCTCCACAGAAGAAGGTCATACAGGTTTTTTGTGAGATGAGGGAGAATAAATGACAGAATTTTCATATTTGGGTGAACTATCATTAATTTGTCTCTTGGACATTCTGCTAAAGATTTTTATTTTCCATGAAATAAATAAAATATAGGTTTTGCAACAACATGTGGGTGAGTAAATGACTGCACCCCAAATCCGTTTAACTGTTCTAGAATCAGCTCTGAGTCTGTAGGTCAGTGACTGACAACAGATGCTTGTGGTTCTCACCATTTCCTCTAACCTGTCACTTAGTTTGCGAATACTGTGGTTGAACAGTAGGCAGAATATTAGAGTAAAGAAATCTAGAAGAGCATTACTCTGCATGAATGAGTCTGATGTATCATTCTGCTCAAATATGAGCAGCGGTCATGAGGTAGAAACGGCTCTTCAGTTGCCGACTGTCTTGTGTTCAGTTTATCAGGTGGTTTTGAAGTGCAGCAGAACACAGCCGTGTATCTGGGAGAGATTTGTTTTATGATCATTAAACTATTGTATGAACTCACTTGTGTTGTCTTTTTTCTCTCTCTTTGATCTGCACAATTTTTTTATTTTTTTAACCTGTTAAACGTTAAAAAGGAGGGAATAGATCATTGGTATTTAAAGGAATATTTTGCAATTTGCGCTGTACTCAGCTTCACCTCTATAACCTGTATGCTATATTACTATAACATAATTTCAACCTTCCCCTCATCACCGCACAGTAATGCATTTTTTTGAGAGCTGCCAATTTAAGTCTCTCAAAATTAAGATGCTAAATTGATACATTTTCACTTGCATATTATTTGTTTGAGTAATTTTTATTTTATTTTTATTTTTTATTTGTTAAATTATATCCAGTGTTGCAAATAGATGGCATGGCACCTAAAAAATATAAACCTTTGTTTTTTACCTGGCTAAGATACCACGTGATGAATGATCCATGTTCACTTTTTTACATTTTAAGAAAACTAGAAAAATAAAACTACTAACACTCAATCATTTAACTTTCTTTAGTGTGTAATTGTGCTTTGTGACCTTGTTCATTCTCAGCAACAAGTCACTCTATATCCGTGTGTACGGTTTCTTAACTCCCTGAAACGCTTTGATTGTAGTCTTGAGTTTTCTTCCGGGAACGCACGTCACTATTCCTAACTTATATAATCCCTGCCCGAGGCATATTCAAAATAAAAGGGGGTGAGGCCGAGTTGCGTTAGTAGCAGTGTTGCCACAGTTACTTTGAAAAAGTAATCTGATTACTGATTACTCCTTTAAAAAGTAACTTAGTTACTTTTAAAATCAAGTAATCTGTAAAGTAACTAAGTTAGATTACAAGTTACTTTATTAGTTACATTCAGGAGTTGCCGACAACACCCCTGCCGCCTCAAAATAGAAATGACAACCGTTTTTGGCAACACACTTTATTGCATTTATGCCAGAGCCTGACGGCCCCGACTTTTTTACGCCCCTTTTTTAGGCTTCTCCTTCGTTTTATATTTATTTTAATAATTAAAATGAACAATGAGATGTGCTGGTGGAAACAACATGAGACCATGATAGCTTGCGCCACTGTCGAGATTGGTTCCTGTGCGTCAGATGCCATGTCACTTAATGTTAATACTGCTACTGTCATTCGTTTTCTCTGAGCAGGTATCTATCGGATTGCTAAATGACCAGGAGTAACGTTAGGCCTAAATGCCTTCCGAGAGTCTTTCGAGACGTATTTAATTCTGATCACTCAAACAAAGCATTGTTTGAACAAAGCAGAAGGTGCATGAAAGCATTTCAAACTAAACCGGACAAATGTAAATATATCTGGTTGTTTAAACCACATGTGTAAATTTTACTCCTGGCAAATAATTAAGAAATAAATGTGTGAGAGCGTGTTATGGTGTAGTCAGATAGATATGACGGTGCTACTGCTACATCGCTGCAAATGAGTAAAGCAAGCCAACGCAAATGGCCGTTAATGAAACTTTAAAATAAGTCACACAAAACACAATCATCTTCAATATAAATGAATGAGACTAATGATCTTACCAGTGCTTAGGTCGCTCTCTCTCATATTGCGATCTTTGAATTTGAAATGGGCTGCTGAATAAAATGCTAGAATCTTTTGCTTTGATGTAAACTCCGTTAAATGAGCATAGGCTATACCGCGGGAATTGAAGATCGGATTTATATTAATTTAGCTGAAGTCTAAGGTAGGCTATAAGACAACCTGCATGTCCTTTTTTTTTTTTTTTTAGATTGTGTAGCCCGTTTCGTTGTTTTGAGCGCCGTTGCGAGCAATAGGCTAATCTATCAGCCTGCCTCAGCTCGTCAGAAATGCCTTTGTGGTGGTATAATAACTAGCCTACTTTGTTTTTAATGTCAAAGTGGTTATATTTCGTTTCATTTCTTTATTGAGTTCATTTAGAAAAATGTTTAGAGCAATTTTTGTTTGTTAAATTAAAGTTTTAATTTTTTTATGTGACGACCCAGTGAGTTAACCGCATGTTTAATAGCCTAGTCTCTCAAACCAACTCTTGAATTGTCTTGCCTATATAAACTTTAATTTAACAAACAAAAAATTGCTCTGAACATTGTTCTAAATTAGGATAAAAAAGAAACGAAACGAAAAATAACTACTTTGACATTAAAAACAAAACTGAACTATTTTAATGGCTGCAACAATGTAAAAAGTAAAATAAATAAATAAAAAACACGGGCTCCAGCCGGACTCGGGCTGAGAATTTTGATAAGCTGTCGGTTTTTACAAAGGAAAATGACTAAAATAGTAACTCACAGTGACTTGGATAAGTAACTTTAATCTGATTACTGGTTTGGAAATAGTAACGCGTTAGATTACTCGTTACTGGAAAAAAGTAGTCAGATTAGAGTAACGCGTTACTATGTAACGCGTTACTGGCATCACTGGTTAGTAGTGTGTAAACTCGCAGTTATGGTAAAACCAAGAGGCAACCTCTTGAAGCCAATGTGGAAGTGATTTGGGGATGGTTCACCCAAAAAGGAAATAAGCCCATGATTTACTCACCCTCAAGCCATCCTAGGTGTATATTACACTTCTTTCAGACGAATACAATCATCAGAGTCCTGAAAAAAAGTCCTGGCTCTTCCAAGCTTTATAATGGCAGTGAATTGTTGGGTCGTTTTTGAAGTACATAAAAGCGCATCTATCCACCATATATCGGATAGGATAGGGCTGGGCAACAAACTCAAGCCCCTCTGACATTTCTATTTAAAAATTCTCATTTTAAACTTCTAATTCATGACCGGTGTTTTGTTTTGTTCTATTCTCTGCACTTCTGCTCTCATCGATACGCTTTCACCGCAAGATGACTTGTGCACCGTTGACCACCAGAAGCGGGTTATTTTAGTCTATAAAGTTTTAAATATATATTTTTCTTACACAAGCACACCACTTCATTTCAGAAGGCCTTTATTAACCCCCTGGAGCTGTGTGGAGCAGTTATATGATGGATAGATGCACTTTTATGTCGTTCAAAAATGACCCAACAAGTCACTGCCATTATAAAGCTTGGAAGAGCCAGGACTATTTTTTTTTTATTATTCATCTGAAAGAAGAATTTCTTATATAACTAGGATGATTTGAGGTTGAGTAAATAATTGGAATTTATTTTTTTGTGAATTAACACTTTAAACGGCAATTCGTAGACTGGCCGCTAGAGTCAGGCTCCATAAGGGAGTCAAATCTCCCCCATGTTAAAATGCACACCTTAACAGCCTGGAACAAAATTGTTTTTTGTCTATACGGCTAATTTTGCCCTTCATGATAACTGTGAGGGGGTGAATTTTGTATAACTCTTCCATTTAAATGATATTAAGTCTTAAAGTTCTGCATAATTAAGGGCGTGGCCAATTGGTCGCGTGACGCAACGTCCAACTTAACACTTCAAAAATGCTCTTAAGAAACCTACAGGTGACTTCATAGGCACTGCGTCCATTTTTTATTTTTTTTTTATGGGTATAACACACTCAAAGTGGTTGACCAATCATAACACACTGGTCCAGCCGGTCAATCACAGGTACATTCCACTTTTTTTTGGAATGAAGGGCTTCATAGAGATTGGAACAAAACAGCATTACTGACAGACTAGGAAGAGAGGTTCTACAAACAATTTTTTTTTTTACTCACTCAAACTGGACAACACAGTCAAGCATTGGAAAAATACATTTATTTACATAAATCAACCAGAAACTATAAATTCAAATGCCGTATCTGTACAACTTACCATTTATACAACATACATGTTCTGTATTTGGCATTATGCTTCATCTGTACAAGAGGAGACATTATACATATCCCATTGAAATTATACAGCATGATTAAATGCTGAAAATCTGAGAATTTTAAATATTTAGGCAACAGAATAACTGTTCTACTACTGCTAGTCTTGCAGTTGGTGTAGATTAACACTTTTGTTTTTTTAGCAACTACATCAACATTAAGCATGTTCTTTCAGTGTTACGCATATCATGAAGCTCTAATGATGTGCTTTAGCTCTATGGACAAATGGTACTACAACAGCTAATTAGAGATTAAATGGCGTTAAAGGTGCAGTAAGCGATTTCTGAGAAAGCTGATGTTGCTTCGCTTCAGCTATGATAGAGACTTTCACTCTTACATTCCATGTTCATGCATTTTTGGAGCGGAGAAATGAAGGAAGGAGGGTGTGTGTCTTTGAGTTAATTTCAAATATCAACAAGGTTTCTCAGAAATCGCTTACTGCACCTTTAATTACACAAGCTCATTAAAATAAAACACCTGCCTCTCAGCACACTGGAAGATGGTTCGTAAATCACACTGTAGTGTACCGTTGCTCAGTATGCCATTACAAAACAGCATTTTGAACTATTTATACACGGTTTCTCCTATATTAGGATCTAATTCATTAACAGCAACTGACGTTTTTGAAGTCATTAAACAATGATTGTTCACCAAATACACGGCCTTTAAGACACACAGGCCTATATGGTGTCGTGGTGTATTAAAAGGCCACTATTACTCTTAAAGTTCACTGCTCTTCCAGAGGCCATTTTATCTTATTATGAAACCGGTTTATTAACAGCATTTATTAGGCATCAGGTTACCATCACAGTTTAATGGAGTAAATAATTAAGGACCAAACACTCAGACTGGATTCTACAAGGCTCTTCACAGACTAAATCAAATTATCACATGATTTCTGAATTATAAAAGTGACTCCCTGAAACTCAGACCTCAACACTGCAAAGACAGAAAATAACGATGATCGGCCAATTAAATTATGAGAAGGCAAGGCAAGACGATGAATTTCACAAAAGCTTGGCAGGGTCATATTTTCCCCCCAAATCAGCATAAAAATGTTAGGATTTTTGCTTCTTTTTTTAATTTGTGGAATATTTGAAACAAAAGACATTTGTAAAGCATCATTTTAATTATATATGTAATACTAAATCTAATCCATATTGAAACAAAATAAGTCTAAGCAAGAAATATTTAAGGTGAAATGGATACATTTCTTTGTGAAGTTCATCTGAGAACCACCACATAAAAATAAAAAAAAAGCTCATTACAAACTGCTTTAGATATTTATGTTTGCCTTTAGTATTTAATATTGCATTCGCTCAGCTAATTAAGGGAGATTTAGCAAAAGTGCTTCATGTGAAACGGCACGTCGTCGTTTGTGTGTTAAGGATACTTTAAAGATTCATAAAGATAGTGATTAACCTGAACAATTCAATATAAAACAAATCACTTATTAATATAAAACGTTTTTCAAATATTTATTTTTCCTCTATTTCTTTCTTAAAATGTCAAAGCCCATAAAATAAGTAACACACGACTCCCAGGTCTGATTATGTCGATTGAAATAAAGCTGAATCACTGTTCGAACGCCGAACAGAATGGTCACATTCAGGGAAAAGAAAACCAAATCCAGCGTCTGTGAACATGTCCAGTAGTGTCTCTCAAAGCTGCGTGAAATCAGAAAGACTGGAGCTCAGGCCTCGTCCAGCTCGGGGAAATTGAGGATTTTGCGATGAGCCTGTCGGAGATACTGCTGCTGCTTGAAATAGACCTTAAACGCCCCTTTAATAGCCACAAACGCAATGCCACCCTGAGAGACAGAGAGATAAAGTCATCAGTATGAGGGTACGTGTGAACATATCATAGGCTTGGGGCCAGATTTACTAACAGTTTGCGTCAGTGCAAACTCTCTTTTGGCATTAGTAAATCCTGACAGTAGTTTTTAAAGACAAGCAAGAAAAGAATTAGTGCTGAAAACAGGGTTATTTTTACAGCTGACCTTATTGCGTATGCATTTGTAGGAGTTTCCCTTCCAGACGCAAAATTATGGGAGGAGAATATTTAAATGAATCTCACAAAGGTGATTTACTAAGGTTTACGATCGTCAATGTGCTGGTATTTGCACCATTATAGAGGGTATGCATTGACTTCACTTTCCCATCGGAACATACCCCTCAGCCGGACTGAGTGGCAGAAGAGCTGCTGCATGACTGGAGTTAATCGGGCAAACTGAGAAAACGTGAGTAAAACACAAAATCTTTAGTTTAAATTAAAGGTTGGACTCCATATAATGTTCCTTACAACTACAAACTCAAAGATCCAGTGATAACTGAATATTGACATGCAGCCATGAGCCTGATTTCAACACCAGGGAAATACATACAATACAATATAGGTAGGTCTAAAATAAAATGATTTAAAAACTTCAAATCAGGCAGAATATACAATGATAAATATTTAATTGACGAGTTGTCAATACAATATATAATTTATAGGGTATGATTTCCCCCTAAAATTCAACATATTGAGACAAAATAACAACAGCAAATACACGTTTCACTGCCTGGAGGTCAGCTGTTTGCTTATCTTTTCTGTATCTTTTGGCACCTCACATTTATCAAATCTGTTTGTACAGTCAATCGCAAAGCTTGTTCCCATTTTATGTGTGTTTTCCGTGGTGTTCACGCTGAAAACCCAATCTTTTTGCCACTCAGTGGGCGTAACCACAGTGACTCCAACCGACGGTGACATCACGTGCATACCCTCTAATGCCCAAAAAAGCATATCTAAAGCCGGATTGTAATTTTCACTGCTCTTGGTAGATTGTGTCAGGTTGTGTTTAGGGATGTCCCGCTTCCAAAATTCCAGTAGGCTGTACCAATACCATAAAAATTGGACGGTACTCAGTACCAATTTTGGTACCACAGCAAAATGTTTTTATTTTTTATTTTATTAAACTAACTTTCAAAAAATTTATTAAACTCAATGAGTTTATTATTTTACGATGATAATCATTATAAGTTAATAATACATACACATTTAAAGGCTGTTTAAAAATAAAAAAATTGTTTAAAGTTCAAGTAAAAAATAAGCGACCATCTAGGCATAATTATTATTATTAGTAGAGGCGTATTATTACATAGAGACGTAGCTAAATCTACTGTGCAACAGTAGCCTAATATAATCTGTCAATTTCTTCATGTTACACCAAACTTTTATTTTGACAGTGTGCCGTGAAGACCTTTTTCAGTGATCGTGTTCATATGACATGACAGTTTTCTTGAATGAAAGGTACATTTTTATGGAGTGATGGTTCATGTGTCCTTATATAGTGACACACAGCAGTTGGAAGAGACTACAAAGACAGCGAGCGCAGGTATGAGTTTGTTTGAGCTCACCCGTCATTAACACAGAACATGAAGGAGTAATGTTGAAATATATATATATATTTGGCTTCAGTCTGGAGCCCTGCGCTTAGATTAACACGGAAGTGACTGAACAGCTGCGGGTACCGGATATACTCAGGAGTCAGTACTACAGAAATGCTGGTATCATCACATTTGTAAAATTTCAGTACCGAAGTGCTTAAAGGCCATGATATACTTGTGACATCCCTAGTTGTGCTGCCCCTGTTTTCTTTAATTTGTGCACTCTCATCTGTGCTTTTAAGGAATTGCGCTCTCACACTAGCTTGCCCCGTTTAGTAAATCTGGCCATAGTTTTCCACCATATTCCTCATACCAGAATGGTCCTCTGAAGATTTGAGTTGACGCTGCTGAACATCAGTTTACCCACGATGGTGGCGATGGTGGGGAACACGAGAGCGCCGCACAGAATCCGTGTGGCCGACACGTGATCGGCCAGAGGACTGGCCTCCGCCGGGATCCTGGGCACGGGGCAGCCGATACCTGCACATGACATAACATTTTTAGTGACAATTTCACTAAATCTTGTAAGAAATACATGCAGACAGTGACTAAAACTTTTTGCCATACCTACCAATGCCACAGCTAAAACTATTAGCCTAACTAATTTAAATGAAAAACATTAAATACAATAAAGACAAAAGTAGTTTTCAGGTAGAGACATTGAATAATCAAACACCGGATAGTTTTCACTGTATAAATACACATTTAAACGGTAATTAATTCATGTATGTGGATATCTATAAATATAAAACAAATCCAAAATGACGTAATATAGACACATTATTTATATAGTTATAGGTTTTAATCGTATTTTGAATTAGCTTGTATTTTAGTAATTTTAGTTTTAAAAAAAATAATTTTGTGCTTGTTTACTTTTTTTCATTATTATTATTTAAGTCCTATTTAATCATTTTCAGTTTTTAATAAAACTAAAAAAAAATTAGTTCTTTTTTATTTTATTTCTAGTTAAACTAATCAATTTAAAATTTTGCCTTGACTACCTGAAATAAGATGTTCATCTAATGTTTATATCTTATTTTATTTCAAAAAACAAAAATGCTTTCGCAGTTTTAGTTAACGATAACAACCCTAGTCACCGCTGACCTGGGAAGATACTGTTGAGGATCTGAAGCTTATTGGAGTATTTCCTCCAAATGCGGAGCACATAATCTTCCCAGCGAATCATCTTCCCCAGGATTAGCATAACCGGGATGGTGGGCAGGCCGATCAACAAGAAGAGAGGATCAGCCCGTTCCATCACATCCAGACCTTCCTTATGACCCACAACCTGCGAGACAGACAGACAGATTGTTAAGAATCAAATAATGCTTGTGAAATCAGTTGAGCTGTGAGTGACGCCCCACCTGCATGACTGTGACCGCCCCGTATGTGACGGCTGTCCAGTAAATGGATCCCACCATGATACCAGCAGCAGCAAACGGGCAGGCCTTCGAGATCAACCTGTCGGCCAGATCCAGCACATACACCACCGGCCCTAGACACAAACACAGAGACTCTATAAAAAAATAAATAAAGGTCCTGCCTTAATTATTAAGTGCAATCAACTTGGATGTTTAAGTGATTTAAACTTAAATTACATTAAACTGACTTTTAAAAAAATGAGTTGAATCTTGTATATCCAATGAAAAAAGAGGAAAACCTCTTACTTAAAGTGATTTAAAGCCATGTAACAAACATATGATGTCATAACTTACTGATCGTATAATTTTTTTAACATGCTCTTCTGGTAAATGTTTTTGAAGAAATTAATACTTTTACTCAGCAAGGATGCATGAAATTGATCAAAAGTGACATTAAAGATATTTAGAGTTTTCCAAAAGATTACAAATAAATGCTGTTTTTTTATTTAATTATTATTCTGAAAGAAGCATTAGTTTCCGCACACACAAAAAAAATATATATATATTTTCAACATTGATAATCATTAATGTTTTTTGAGCAGCAAATCGTCTGAAGGATCATGTGACAAGACAAAAAATTCAGCTTTGATTTCACAAATAAATTACATTTTGAAATATTATAATAAAAACTAAATTCACTGTTTGTACTGTATTTTTGATCAAATGAATGCGGCCTTGGAGAATCTTCCTAACCCCAAACTTTTTAACAGGAATGAATATCCTCATGTAGATATTAAGCTATATACACACAAGAACAGACAAAGTCAACAAGTTGATAAATGATAAATGAATGATTCTCTACAAATCATGTGACTATCACAGCTCATCAAGAGGGTGATGATGAATCCAGAAATGAAAGTGTGACTGGTTTCCCGCCTCTCCAGCAGGGGGCAGAAGGTGCTGTTCTGAAGTGAAACAAACAGGGTGTTGGGAATCATTTTAGCCTTCCAATGTTCTTCTGACAATATTATAATAATTCATCAGAATTTGAAGTTGTCTTCTAAAAAAAACTCCAAAAATGTTTTGTTTATTTGAATAGGGACAAGTATGTCACATAAACACGTTTCATACTACAACATTTTAGCCGAAGCTAATTCTCAATGTCCGTCCCTAGTGAGCCTTTACAAAATTAAATAATACACAGTAAAATTAAACAAAATAATACAATATAAAACAATATCAACAAAGCTGACAATCAGTGGTCACATATTTAACTTCTGATTAAAGTGTCTTTGAGTTTGTGTTTAAAAATGACCCAGTTTGACTGGCCCACCGGTGGGCCCATTTGCCACTGCATGTTTAACACAATATATCCTATATTTATCCTGATCTAATGTTGACAAACTATATATCATTCGAAAGCTTACGAACTCAAGATTCATCCTGTGCAAACCGATTTGAAATCGGACCTTGCGTTACCATGGAAACGGTGCTCTAAATTATTCTAGCGGGCTCCTCCCCAAGTGGCGTTGTCATGTTTCATATTTATTTAACATATTTATTTAATTTATAATAAAAACCTTTTCTAATCTTGACAAAACGCATATCGTCGGAAAGGTCTTAGTCTCACGGTTCTATATCTGCAAACTGTTTTGTGATATTTACACAAAAATATATACATTTGACACAGGAAAATGCATTTAAAAAAATCAATGGAATTTCAATGACACCCGGTGGCTATTTGTGGTACAACGCCTAAACAAAATCTCATGGGAACTTCAATTTTTGTGATATCAACTTCAAATTTGGAACACAAATTGATTAGACATATGGCTTTGATTTGATAGTAATTTTAGAGTCCACATTATTTTGTAACATATATATTTTATATTAAATATTAAATATCTAGTACAGTATATTTGATTTACAGTACATTTAAACTTCCATAACTTTTTTAAACTTACATTTTTTGAAGTGATTTCACTTGAGCAATACTCTGCTGACTGTCTTCTTTAAAATGAGACCAAACTTATGTCTATATTCCAAAGCATTCTTGAATTGCAACCATTTAAGTTTGGATAGTGAATTTTCATGTATATTTTCAAAAAGGGGGGTGACACTTAAGGGGTTAAGTTCAGAAGTCAAACATTTCCAGACCTTTGTGCCTTGTACAGAGAATACTGATTGTCCAAACAAAGTATTGCGTCTCGGAATCTGACAGTTCCCGTTCTGAGCTCCTCTAGTCCTGGGTTTCTTTCTTCTGTTAAACACCAAAGAAGAGATTTTGAAGAATAAGACCAACCAAACAGTTGACGATAGCCACTTACTTACATGGTAGGGAAAAAAATACTATAGATATACTCTTTTTTTTTCTTTTTCAAATACAAATTTTTAGGTGAACTATCCCTTTAATTCATTACGACCATGTAAACACTGCAAAGTTAATGGGAGCGATAACCACTTTATTGTTCGTCCCATGTGTGACCAATGATGACTAGATCTTAAATGACCACTGCAAAGCACACAAGTCTCACTGACCTATGCTTTATGAAACAGTCCTAAAAAGGAATGAGGAAACATTTAAAAGTGGAAATCAAAAGAAAATCATGCAATATTTACTGACCTACAACCTGCTTTCCTCTCAACCTATAAATACCCTCCACTGCAGGAGATGTCTAGGACGACTCTCTGAAGACTGAAGAGGCTATTTTCACATTAATTTCCTCCTTTCTCTGGTGAATCATGACTTCTTTTTCATTTCCACTTTCTTCATTTATCATACACAGAGCTGTGGTTTGATGTACTGCACTAGTATTTAGTATCTGGGCAATGAGGCCAGTTTAACATACTTAAAATAATTTAAACTGTTTTTTTAATACAAATCATTTACTATGCAAATGGTATTTATTCTAATGGTTTTGAAAATATATATCACTAGCCTTATTTTTTTCCAAGCAAACGTTTTGTATTTTATTTTATTGTCTCATATTGATGCCTGAAAAAAACATATGGGCTGACTCTCTTTAGAGCAAAACCAAAGAACAAAACTTCCATAAAAATGTGTCATCTAATCAAAAAGTTCCTGTAAAGGTTGTGAGAAGTTTCTGTGTGTAAAATAACCTTCGACACATTAATTCAGCTCTCAAATGCAAAGCAGACACTTTTCTGGTGTGCGTGTTGTGTGGTGGGGTGTGTGTGTGTGTGTGTGTGTGTGTGTGTGTGTGTGTGTGTGTGTGTGTGTGTGTGTGTGTGTGTGTGTGTGTGTGTGTGTGTGTGGTTGAGATCACTAACCCCCTCTCGAGAATATGAATATGGAGCATTCTGATGACAGCGCCGGAATCTGCTTGACTTTCTCTCTAGGACTGCCGCATGAACCTAATGGCTACTGGCAACAGGAAACATTCGGGATAGTTCTGCTGCCGGCCACAGATTCCATTATTAAAATCATTAAAAATAAACTCCACTTAGCAGGAATACATCTGCAGTCTATTCTCCCTCGTTTCACACCAGCTCAGCAGCTCTGCCAAAGAACTGCTGTGGAACAAGGACTTTCTGTTCCCTACGAACCCTCTCCAATGCCAAGCTGCATAAAACAACTTCAATGTGATGTCATCTCAAGCTGTCTGAAGAGCATCTTGAAAGTCAATCAGGAGTATTATATTTGAAAAAGACAGATGTTCTTTCATCTTCTTCGTATCTGCCACTTTGCTCAGAAAAGCAATTGCATAACACACCATTTAAAACCCATTTCTAAAAGATACAGATGCATGAGTGGAAAACTGACACTAACATCAAATATACTTCAATTACTGCCTAAATAACTGATTCCACATAGGGAAAAGGAAATACATTGAAATCTAAATCACTTGGAGGTCTTTATACGTGAAATAACTCTAGATGGGTTTAATGGAGTACAGCATCCACCAAGACATCACTCATTATTATAACCTAAATATAAAATCCAGCAAACTGAGCCTGGAACATGAACACAGTGTCAAACGAAAGGAATCAGTGTTTGTGAGATACTGCTCTGCATTGTTATGGAGGTAATATGTGGAGGCAGTTTCCCTTCTGTCTGATGTCAAAGGACGTCCTAGACCGCATGCGGGCTGCTGCAATCACACAACTGAATGCGCAGTATTCGTGCAAACAGTACACGAAGACCTTATGAAAAACATAAGTATCTTCTCTAGTCCGGGTAGAGGCGGGTATTTGTTTAACAATCGCTCCAGTGGCCGTGCTCAGCTCCACAACAGTCGGTCCTGCTCTGCTTTACACAACAGTAACGTTAATAACCGCATGCATGAACATGATTTCTGCCCGAAGACCACATGTCCCAAGATGCTGCGCTCAAACTTTGCATCATCAAACTACGCATTTGTTTTGAATAGGCGCCCTCCAGTGGACGGAAAGTTGCATAGTGCACCTTTAAACAAATGTCCTTCATTGTATCAACTCAAATTTTTAATTTCAATAAACTAAAAATTAAGGTTACATACTAGATTTCTAGGCTAACAAACCTATGTTGTGAATGTATATCTTTAACTACAGACTATCATTAGAATAAACGGCTTAGTAATTACCTGAATTAAGTCTCAGGAAGCATTAACACAGTTGCGCAGTGAATTGCAGTTCTTTATTTCCGGTTATGTCCATAAAATAGGCCGATACTGAGTTGTTAACCAGGTAACCACTCTGGCTAATACAAGCTTTTTTCCAAAACCTAGTGAGTCAACTACCTAGACAGCACTGTATCATAGATAACCTCGCTACATCAAGGCTGTTCTAAAAGCTGTGGGTAAGATATGTTGTTTTTCCAACACTAACGGCTGTTTCACACCGCAAGCGTTTCACTGTAACTACACCGTCACTCCAGCTGCAGACGCGCAAGAGTATTACCACTGGAAGCGTTTGTACAGCGTCACAGCAGCGGCTCCCACAATGCTAGAGCCTACCTGTCTGAGTATTACATACTAAACTAAAAGAAAGTTTGTCATATTTTCTGGCTAGTTTAATTTACTTTTTATAATCACAACCAAACTTTCACCCAAACTGAATAATAAAAACAAGTTTAAAGGTAAATCTTCTACAGATATTTTTTATTCTTTGTTTTCTTTCATGACATACTCCAGGTCTTATTGTTAAAACACACCGCACGTGCTTCTTGTGTGCATTTTGAGCGCTTTTTGTGTGATATATTTATTTTGGCCATCAAAAGTGTGCTTTCACTTTACACCGTGACTGCAGCTGCTATAGAGCCTATATATACCTGTCTGAGTGTTACATACTAAACTAAAAGAAAGTTTCATATTTTCTGGCTCGTTTTCTTTTCTGGCATAATCCATTTATTTCTAAAACACACTACACATGCTTGTGTGCATTTTAAGCAATTTTTGTGTGAAATCATATTTATTTTGTCCTTTAACGCCGGTTTCACACTGCACGCGTAAGCAGCGCGTATTTTTTTCGGCATTCACACCGGCAGCAGAGGCAGCAGAGGCAGCCGAGGCAGCAACGCGTAGCAGGAGCAGAGCAGAAGCGTCAGTGCCCGTTTCGGCGTCGGGTCTATTTTTGACGCGCTGCTCACGATGAATTAAAGCCACAGTACATTGTTCTGATCAAAATTAACCTGGTTAACATGAAAAATAACACATTTAACCATGAAATAATTTAGTGAAGTGTTCCGTGTGTTTCTCAGTCACCATATGACATCCAGCGCTGTGGGGAAAAAAAAGTTCTACACAGAAACCGAAGTCACTGCCATAAGTTTTTGCCTGAACTACAAAACTAATTTTTAATAATGTATGCCAGTTTATCTTAAATTAAATATGAATTAAATTATGTATATATTATAACTATATGCTGGCATAACAGAAACAATAAACAAAAGCATGTGGTGTCACAGGCAGTGTTCTTCAGAGTGCACCTGGAAAGACAGCAATGGACGACACTCGTCTCATCGTGGAGGTTGAGAAGCACACAGTTCTCTATGATCCACACAATTAGCTTTATAAAGACTTGAAAGTGAAGGAAAAAGCATGGAAGGAAGTTGCAGCGGCTCTTGGTGCTGATGGTAAGTCATTTTAAAGTGTTTTTGACAATCTTTCGTTATCTCACGAACGAACAACTAAATATAGGCAAATAGAATATTAATATAGCACACATTCACATGTAGATAGACTATGATGTGCGTTATTTTGTCATATTTAAAAAAACGTTTTTAGATAATTTGCTCATTTAGCCTACAATATATCATTAAGAAGTTTCCTCTTAGTTATTACAGTCATTTATGAATTATCTTTAAGAGGTTTATGATGGGTAATGCATGTAAATTTGATGCCTATCCAATATTTCAAGACAATTTCCTGAAGTTTCTCTTTTTAGCAGTGTGCTTTTCATGGACATGGCCTTTCTTCTATCAAAAACTCGCACTAAACGAAATAAAAAACATCTGAAACAAGTGTTATTTAAACGATTTTTTAAAATAAAATTAGCTTCATGATAAATCTTTGCTTTATTTCCATTTCAAATACATTAAAGAGAAATGCAACTACCCATTGATTATAGAGTACTCTGTACACAACCCGCGGTTCAACTGCGCGCGACAAACGCTGCCTGTGTGAAAGCAAAAAGTGAGCGCGCTGCTACTGCTTTACACACGCGCTGCTTCGGCGCTGCCTACGCCCTGCTTACGCGTGCAGTGTGAAGCCGCCTTAAAAGTGTGCTTTCACTTTAATTGAGCGTCAGGAGCGCAGCAAAAATAGGCTGGCCGCTGAAACCCCCGCTTCACTGCTGCTCACGCAACACTCCTGCTTGACTCTCACGCGCTGCTCCTGCTCCCGGTGTGAATGCACTCATTGATTAACATGGGCGCCGGAAAAAATATGCGCTGCTCACGCGCCGCTCACACTTGCAGTGTGAAACGGCCGTAAGGCAGTATTGCATATAGTACCTATTTGAAGGAAAATCCAGAATGCATTGTAAAATGTGCAGGAAAAAAAGTGGAAAAAAAAATATTATAAATATATTTAGACAACCATTTAAGTTTTAGGTCAGTAAGATTTTTGCTCACCAAGGCTACATTTGTTTAATAAAAATACAATAAAACCTGAAGCATTGTGATTTATTTTTTTTATTTATTTTTTCAATTTTAAGTTACTGTTTTACATTTACATTTAATCTTTTAGCAGACGCTTTTATCCAAAGCGACTTACAAAAAAGGGGAGAGCAATAGAAGCAACGAAACAAACAAGGCCAACAACCTGTAAGAGCTGTAAGAAATCTCAGTTAATTGGCACAGTACACAGTTTTTTTTTTCTTTTCTATTTTGATATGTTTTAAAATGTATTTTATTCCTGTGATGACAAAGCTGAATCATGCCCTGTCACATGATCCTTTGGAAAGGCTCCATACTAGTTAGGATGCTGCCTATGTAGACTGTGAGGCAGTTCACTAGGCTTTAGTAGACCAGGCATTGAATTCAACAATGATTCATGAATAAACTGACACAGAATCAGTTCAAAAGAACAATTCATTCTTGAATCAGACTTCACTGTTCACGTATCTTTTGTTTCTCACTCTTTGTCGGACAGTTCAGAATGCAAGCTCATATAGCCACTAAAATACGAAATGTTGATTTGGAGATTGAGACAGGCTCATATTTTTCTGTCTGCCTCGCAGTTGTTGCTTAAGTTTGAAAGTTGAACGGGGAGCAAGATGGGTGTAATTTCACAGCCGGCCACGGTCACCCTGACAACCGTATCCCAGAATAACCCCATCGCTGTGGAAGAGAGCGAGAGAGGACGACAGACTGGCCCTCAGGAGATGCAGTCTGAGGAAGATTATTAGCACAGCGTGAAGAGAAACTAATGCTGTTAGACTCTAACCTGATCAATTTACATAAGAGATGAAACACAAGAGGATGAAAAATGACATTTCGTTCCATGAGCAGCGGATTACTGGAATCACAAGCAAATCCTCATCACCAATATCAAAAGAGGGATTTCTCTAAAATCAGGATTGACCTAAAAAGTATAAAAAACCATGAACCAACTGCAGAGACATTTGATC
This sequence comes from Pseudorasbora parva, assembly GCF_024679245.1. Lineage (NCBI taxonomy): Eukaryota > Metazoa > Chordata > Actinopteri > Cypriniformes > Gobionidae > Pseudorasbora > Pseudorasbora parva. Next base: position 8,720,423 of record NC_090188.1, on the reverse strand, counting down.
AAGTCTGATGAAGTCTATGAAAGTGAAAGCATGTCACAAATGTCTAGAATTTTGCTTGTAATGTGTGGTATGTGAAAGTGAACTGTTTATTTTATTCCCAGCAAAGGCGGGGATGATGTATAGAATATTTTCACTTTCAACTTGGCCATTAGTTAGCCATTAAACTAGTTCTCACAACATGAGTATGAGGACGTTAAGATAGACATTTTAATATTAACTCTGACATTAACCTCAACAAAATGGTGTTAAGATCTGTTCACATTGAAAACTATAAGAATGAAAACTATAACAATAGTTATTTAGAGTCAAGAAGATTCAGCAAGGATACATACAATTGATCAAGTGACAGACAGTGAAAAATGTAGGGCCCCATTTTAACGATATGATAGCATGGTCTGAAGCACATGGTGCAGGTGCACTTAGGGCGTGTCCGAATCCAATTTTGCTAGTTTAACAACGGAAAATCCGGTTGGCGCACCAGGCGCATGGTCTAAAAGGGTTGTACCTAGTCTCTTTATGAGTCATGTGTGGGTTTTTTTCATGACGTAACTTGCAATAAACCAACCAGTCTTATCTCTCATTCCCTTTAAAAGCCTGTTGCACTTGCACCGTGGCGGATTCGCTATTTACATGGCGGAATTTGCGAGCGGATAGACTGAACACTTCTCCAGAGAGGATTCCTTTTATTTTTAATATTTAAAAATTTTGTGTGCTGCTGCACATCCTTGTGTGTAATAAGCAGAGCCTATATTACTAACACGCCCCTAAAATAACACAAAAAGCAATTGACATTAGACCAGGTTTTTGTTGGTCAATGGCGCAGTCGTTTTCAGTTGCCTTAAAATAGCAATACGCCTTGTTTTCAGACTAACATGCCAAAGACATAACAAAGACTCATTTTTTAAACAAAGTGGCGCTGGACGTGAAAATGATAACTGCTTAGGGCTAAAACTAACTAGCAAAAAACACTTGCGTCGTAAATGGTGATACATTGCGCCTGGTGTATGATCTTAATGTTATACAAACGTTTTCCATTTCAAATAAATGCTGTTCATTTGAACATTTTCAATTTATCAAAGAATCTTGATAAAGATTTATCACAGTTTTCACCAAAATATGAAGCAGCACAACTGTTTTCAACATTAAAAATAATAATAAATGTTTCTTAAGCAGCAAATCAGCATATTCGAATGATTTCTGAAAGATCATGTGACACTGAAGACTGGAGTACTGATGGTGAATAATTCAGCTTTACCATCAGAGGAAAGATTAGCATTTTAAAATATATTCAAATGAAAACAGTTATGTTAAAATTAGGGGTGACCACGAATATTCGAAGCATCGATATGTGGATTCGCCCACCAATATTACGGTCGAATCTTCGCGGGTGTTATGAAAAGAAGATCATACCATTTTGGCAATATGGGGGTGCTCAATATTTTAAAGACGTGGAGCGGCGCTGCGCTGAGCTACGCGTCCGGTGTGCGACCTCTTTTAAGGCGCTGAGCTCAGCGGCGCACCTTTATCATTCAGTGAGTGTACACACACCGGCGGCGGCATTCGGCGCCTGTCCGCAGTGACTCAGGAAGTTGTTTAAAATCCTGCCGTGCCACAGACTGCCATTTCAAGGTTTTATATTAAATTTATATTATGTTTCCCTCAAATCGTCAATGTACATACTGATTTCACCCTGCGCTACAAGATACACTCATGGTGCAGCTCTTCTGTCAGAAGCCGATTCATATTCTCGCACGTATATAATGTACGCGTCCGGTGTGAGATGACTGAGACACGGCGCTGAGCTTCGCGTCTGGTGTGTGACCACCTTTAGCCACAATCTACTTAAGAACGTGCATGTAAAAGCACTCAAAATGTTCTTTTCCTCTCTATGCAGTTATTGTTTTAGGTTTATTTATCAAAATGTTCTTTTATATAGTTATGTCATGTTATGTATTTCGAACGCAACTTTAAAATGTTATGAGAAAACGTTTTACGAATGTTTATCCACCACATTCCCTTTTATTTAAACCTAAATAAGAAAGCCATTGTCAGTTTGTCTGTCAGTTTTGGTCGTTTAATTAAAAGTTGTTGCTGTGTGCAGTGTGTAAAGGAAAATAAAAAATATTTTTACCCTTCTGCTGACTAGTATCGTGCCCCTCCCAAGTCATTCACACACACACACAGAAGATTCGACTATCAGTCGACCATAGAAAGATTCGACAATTCTGATTCAAATGTGTAAATCCTTAGTCAGGGATACCCTTAGTTAAAAACACTATTTCATAATATTACTGTTTTACTGCATTTTTGATCAAATAAATTCAGAATTGGTGAGCATAAGAGACTTTTGACTGCTAGCGCAAATAACTGTTAAGCTTATCTTTAACATATTAAAGTGTCACTACATCATCAAACATAACTGCAAAACCAACAGGATTCCTGAAGGTATAGTTAGCTTTTGTATATTAAACACTGATTCAAGTGTTTTTAAGAGCTGACTGACACTTCACCATTGAAGAGCTGTCATACCAAGCTTAGGGAACACGATGAGGTACTCAGCATTGCATTGTGGGCAGGCGACGCGTGCGGTGCTGTTGCCCCTCTGCTTCTCATCAACCCAGCGCTGAAGACACGACTGATGAACCCACTTAGTGGAACCACGGCAGCGGCACGGACGCACCCACTCCGCTGTACGGTCATCCTCATCTGTGGCAAAACACACCCAACAACTCCTGTAAAACACACACGAAAAAGAGAAACACATCAGCACTTGGCTAGCTATGCGTTCCTACTATGATTCAGGGCAAAGTATAAAAACCACAAAGGTGAGAAGAAAGTTTGTCAGGCAATTGTGTAAAGTTCAAGGCTCCAGGAGCTAGACTATAGCTCCAGTAGTTATTTTTATAGTTCCAACTCTTAAAAGTATCAAGAGGAGAAAAAAAGAAAACTGCAGAGTAAAATGGGTCAGTGACTAAGCACAAATGAAACGAGATCATGAACTCCACTTTTATCATTCACCAACCAAACATTTTCAAACCAATGTATTCAGGATAAACTAGTTTTATTTACCAGAGTTTTAGATAATGAATCATTCAATTTGCATACAAAATCACGTATGAGCTTCTTTTGCTGACAAAAGCTCACAAATTAAGACTTAAAAACAATTACGATCCTTTAGTTTAATTACATTTTTATATTATTATAGCAGATCACTTAATACACTCTTAGAAGAAAAGGCACTTCAATATATAGAACCATTTAGGGGTTCCCATCAGGGGTTTGAATTGATTTATTTTAATTATATTTTATTGATTAAACCGCTTTACTTTATCCATAGAAAAATAGAAATAACCTGTGAAACATTAAAGCATTATGCATAAGACATTTGTGCTTGTATAGAACCTTTTTTTGGCATAAAGCGTTCGAGAATTGCGTTTCTATACGGAAAACCATTAACCCATTTTTTCTAAGAATGAAGACAAAAAGATGCTTTAGAAGTCAGTATTGTGCATTTTGTTGTCCGTCATCACAATAATGCTTTCCATCCTGTAAATAATCCATGTCAAATCTCTCAGCGTTTCTGCATTGCTGGAGGAAAGACAGAGACTCTGCTGTTCTCTCAGGTTCATGCGACAGATTTTCCGTTCTGTCCGTTTTTGAATAAAACATGAGGGATGAAGAGCTGCTCAGGTGACTGAGATCAGTCATGTGCTCCTGATCATGTACCTCCTGTACCATCAGATGACAATCACAGACCCAAACAAGAAAGCCTCAGTTTGTAATTTCATTTGGGTGTCTGGTACCACGTTACAATAAGCTTTAGCATGTATTAATATCAACATTTATAAAAACACAAATTAAGATTTTTAGCTCCAAACGTCGCTTGTATAATGCATGTCAATGGGGTCTAGACCCCAACTGTGTTCCAACGAAGAAACAAATACACCCACATCTTGGATGCCCTGGGGGTGAGCAGATAAACATCAAATTTTCAGTTTTGGGTGAACTATCCCTTTAACAAAGGTTAATAAATGCTGTTCATTTTTAGCTCAATGCATTGTCTAATAATAATAAAAAAGATTTTATTGTAAAGTGAATCCTTTATTTAAAAATAATAAATTGTGTTAAATAAAAACATATTGGTATCTGAAAGACCAATCGCTTTAAGTTGACAAGCATAAAAATTTCAAAGGGCTCTATGTAGCATTCAGAAACCCTTGTTATAAGCAAGGGAGTAATCTAGCACTCGGAAAGCGTTCCACCCATAGGGGCGGCCATTGCTAACCAAACCTTCACCTGCTGTTAGCATCCCATTGACTCCCATTAATTTTTGAGTCACTTTGACAGTGAATAACTTTACATCTGAGGCGTTTAAAGACTCCATTTGTCCATTGTTTATTTATAAAGAAACACGACAATGCATAAAAGGCTCCATTACCTTGTATCTTACACTATCGCCCTGTAGAAGCTGTTTTTGTAAAAATAGGCTAACGATTGCGTCATAACCGACACGACTCTGTCGCACAGTAGAGAAATTACCGTATAGACAGGAGGAGACGGTCAGAAACAATCTTTTACTGTCTATGAGGCAGTCGGGGGGATGTGGAAACATAAAGTCCGATAAAGTCAAGGGAGAAGAATGGGGAGAAGCCCATAGTGAGCCAAAAGCAATGGGAGAAAATGTTTAAACAACATGATTCAGCTTTCACTTTCCACAACTACTAGACCTTCAACTGTCAGACAGGAGGCTTACGTCACATCTACGTCCTCAAGCTCAGTCTGAACCTGCGCAGTACGCTCAGCCATCAGGAAGTGAGTGCCTCTAATTGACCTCATTTTCAGCCGTTGACGTCTATGGGAACGCTCTGTCCATTTCTTTTACTGTCTATGGTTATAAGTGACCCCGGTGGCTGTTAAGTGAACTGCAGCTGCCAACTTAATGCCCGCACTTGTGCACATAACGTACAAGAGATTGAACATGATTCAAGGCCTGGACATACTCATGACAAAGTTATTTTTCGCTCTTTGCTCAGTAAAAAGAATTACAAAATAAACACAACACCAAAGACTCTGGTGAGAAAACAGCAGTTAAGAAAGCATCGTATTTTAACAATGTGGATAACCAGCTCTGCAATTCACCGGCATGTCGACAGATGAGGTCATTAAAATTACACTGTTTTGATAGTTTGATTATAAAATAACCTACTTGAGACTAAAGTCTATTCAACATTGTATAAGCATTCATTCATTTTGTGTGTCATAGAACGGAAAAGAGGCAAAACATTTTCGAAACATTCTTTAGATTCTTTAGATCTGAAAATATTCCGATTCCATCACATAAGAATTCTTCTACCTGCTTTCAGAGACAACCCCGAAAGTGTTTTAAGTTTTGTTACAAGCTGTTCACACAATAGCAATAAAAAAGTGGTAAAACATGAAAATTCTTGCATATAGCCTCTTTAATTACAAAAGCAAAATCAGATGGTTCATCGCGATAGAATATGATAGATTCTCATAGCCAACGATCCTATATTTGCCAATACGGTACGAATATGATCAGATTATTTCCAAATTACAACAAGCAATAAATAGAATAAAAGTGCACTGATCCATGAATATACTGATACACATGCGTTTCATTTCTAACCCAGATCGGTGCGTTTAAACGAGAATGCATGCATTAGCGCCAGTGATACAGATGGACATTGCATAAAGATGTGGAGTGTCAAAACAAAGGTGTATTATAAAAATAAAAAAAGTAAACATTACATTTTATGTTTCATTTCTGATTACAGAACCAGAAAATAATGTCAGATTGTGTGTAGATGTATGATTCTCTCCTGACAGAAACTATCATAGATGAAAGACAAAAGACCAGAAGAAAAATAAAGGAGAGAGGAGCACTTCATAAGATCAGAGCTACGGATAAAGACGGTTCTCCATGTTTCTTAAGAATCTGCTTCTCCTGTTCCTGTAACCCAGCCTCCATCGTGACAACCAACAGGAACACAATCATCCGCGGGAAACCCGAGACATCACGTCGTCGCCCCTCACTCAAACACACTCAGAGCTGTGTTCATTAAGGTGTACCGTCAAGGTCAGACAACCAGATTATCAGCTAATAAACCAGGTAAAACTAATTGTGCTGTGAAACAGAATCTGATTTAGGCTTGTTTGCCTTCACTCAACGGGGGTAAAGTTTCAAACTACAGCTTATTCTATCCGCAGCAAAATACATAAAAGGTATGACCATGACATATGATAAGATGATGAGATTTTCATCTGATTTGTCATAGAAAAATAATTCACAGATACATCATCATTATTTCATTAACAACTGCTTTAGACCACAAATAAATAAAATATGTATTTTACTAATAACATTTAAATATAAAACAAATATAAAAAAATAAAACAAATGTAAATAAACTACACAAATAAATAATAAACTATTAATAATAAATAATTATAATACATTTATCCTACTTATTTTTATTAAAGAGGACAGGGTTCAAAAATAAGGATTTTGTAGCGGCATTTATCTTCTCTTATTTGAGAGTTAATGATTCTTTGAATAAAAATAGAATTGAAACATGGGGATTCGTAAAAAAAAATCCCAGTTCTAATAAAAATATTTTTTTTAATATACAAAAAACTATTTAAATAAACAATATAACTATACAAATACATAATAAACTCCTATGAAATAATTCAATAAAAAATTTTTTTTTTAATTTTTAAATAAACAATACAAATAATTAAAAAACTACCACTAATAATAAATGATTGGAAATGTATTCTACTCATTTCTATTAGAGAAGATCATCTTCCCTTATAATACAACAATAAGGTTGTGAATTTAATTAATTTAGTTTTTCTTAAGTTCATGATTCCCTGAATCAAAATTGAATCAAATAGAACCGAATCATGAGTCATCGTTAAAAGATTCCCAGCTCCAATATTTTGTGTCCAATTCCATCTCAAGAACCCTGTTGTTCAGGAATGCTGACTTCTGTTCAGATCAAGCGATTTTTACTATGATGACATAAACAGGCCTTTATTATAGCCCCTTATCTCCACATGTGCAAACATAACTTGAGAATAATAAGGCTAATAAAACTTTGACTTTGTCCAGCTCCAGCTGAACAACTGTGAACACATTCTATTCACTTCTGTAAGTGAAGACACATGACAGAACTGCTTTTCAGCGCTGTTTGTGATTATGTTTACGACGGTTAAGAAATATCTCTAATATACCTGACCATTTCCCGTTAATTCATGTGGATATTCCAGGAACAAATGCTGCAAAAACCCCTCTTAGATGCCCAGAAAGCAGGATTCTCCACGTCTACATTTTCATTACTACTTGAGTTCTAGGAGAATATAGCTCTAATGTCTATAAGATACCATCAGGAGGTCGGAAAGTCGATACCGCTCACCTTTCTTTACATGTTAAGAGCCCGGTTACATGACACAGAAACACAATCTATACAACAGCGAGGGGGGTCTCTGGAACTGATAACCCTGATAATAGTTTAAATATCCTGAACTCTAGAGCCCTAACACTGGCTACTATTTCACACAGGATGAGTTTTCCTGGATAAAGTGGCTAATTTTGCTACCGTTGACTGATGTTGCTTTAAAAACTGGAATGATTCTATGAAACAGATGCTTCCTCTCGGCCAGATAATGTTGAAGCAGTTTGTGGAAAAATTAAGGACCAGACTAAAGCCCCGTTTCCACCAAAATTACCCGGAACAATTTGTACCAGGACCTTTTTTACAGGAACTTTTCTTCCCCCCAGACCTGCAACTGTCTGCGTTTCGACCGCGATCTAAAGTTCCGAGAAGATTAGGCAAATTAGTCCGGTGATAGGACTGCGCACGACTGTTCCTCCAAGTCAGTGAAGGACATGTCTTACTGCAGTAATCATTTTTGTGTGTACCGATTGAAAGATGGACTATTTAGATGAGACGTTATCTAAACCGATCTGGTGTTTACATGTGATGACTTTCAATCGCAATCATTGTGTCACATGCAGTTTGTCTGCCGCATCAAAAATGTCAACGCTGTTCTCTCCAGCAGCTGGAATGTGTTTACTGTAGCCATAGCAACTCTTAACGGCCACCAGGACTAATACAGTATTATTTATAGCTATTTATTTGTTGTAAAGTGTAATAATCATCTCAGAAAAAAAAAGTTCTGTCAGGCGCAGTTAAAGTAAAAACTGCCTGGGGCAATACACGCTGTGTCATTACTCCAACATTATCTTCATAACTTACGAAATAAAAAGTTTACCCCTCCGAAAAATTTACTTTCCTCTCTTGTCAACATGAGCGTGGCGCGCGCTGTCACGTCATGTAAGGACGCACACTTAAAAGTAATCGGTCAGGTCGTTTACATGGTGAAAAAAAATTAATAACGAGTATGAGATTCAAGCTGTGCTGCTTTTGCTGGTTATCTATAGGTTTACTAAGGTAATTAACAACGACAGAAAAGAGCACTAATATGCAGATTCAGCAGCATGCAGCATATTCAGAAAGCTTGTAAAGCTAGATTTAAAATGACAATGTATATTATTATCAGCTATTACGGACATTGCACGTGAGATGGCTGAGACGAACGTGGCGCGCGCCATCAGACAGAGCGCAAGACTGATATTTACTGAACAAGACTGAACCTCGCAAGACTTTTAAAAATGCCCGTTGAAATAAAATGCTGCTTGATCTATTCTAAACCTATCAGCATGTTCAGCGCCCAAGTCCCGCCCTCGAAAGTTCCTGAACTTTGAAAAAGTACTACCTCGCGAGCAGGGCCGTTTGGAGGGGAAATATTTACCCGGAACTTCATTTAGACCCTGGTTCCTGCGGTCTAAACACACCGAGTACCACCCAAAGTTCCTGGTTCCTGGGTAAAGTTCCTGTGGTGGAAACTGAGCTTTAGAAAAAAAAACAATGTTAAAACATTTTAAAAAAACTACTGTCTGGATTTACTACCTTATTGCATATGCATTTGTAGGAGTTTTCCTTTCAGACGCACATTTATGGGAGGAGAATATTTAAATGAATCATGCAAGGTGATTTACTAAGGTTTGCACCTGTCAATTTACTGGTATTTTACAGCATTTTTAACCAGACGCTAATTTGCACTGCTCTTGCATTGGTCATTATGGCTGTGTCTGTGTTCTTTAATAAGCATGGAGTCAGTAGAACACGTGCTGAACGTTTTATTCCCATCAGCACTTTTATGGAATTGTACTCTCATGCTAATTTGTCCTAGTTTTAGTAAATCTGGCCCTAAATGTCTAGTTCTACTTTTAAACATTAAGTAAAACTCTTCAATAAACCTTAAGTATGAGCAATAGCATCAAAAAGAAGACCAACGGTGTGCTCCACAAGCTCTCTCTCCTGCATGATCTCATTGCTACACAGGTCAGACTGTATTTAGAGGCATTAAAACCTCGGCACAATGTGTTTATTCATCGGATCATGGTCACGTGACTGTGGGAACCTGAAAGACCTTCCGGCCAACAGCCACCAAGAGAAAGTTCCATCACCGGGGAACCAAAAAAAATTCAAGCATCAGAGGAACCGCTGAGATCCTAGTTGTTTTTAAAGGGCTGCCATGATTATGACAATTTGTCTGGAAATAAAATCATCATATAAATAACTGTGTTTAGCTATTCAATTGCATTTAAATACATAAAAATGTAGCAATAATGTAATAATTACATTGTAAAAATTGATTGATGTGATTTAGTTATCACAACATAAAATTCAACATTAGACAATAAGTAATGTGTTGTTTCAACTTAAGTTAATAAGTTAACAAAATAAGTGACTAAAAATTAAGTTTAGTTAACTTCAGTTTAGTTAAGTTGGATATTTAAGTTCTTTCAAATTTTAAGTTTTTATAACTAAAAGAAGCAACATTTTAATTCATTTTTTAGAAATATTGCACATGGCAGAAAGATATATTTTTACATGAAAAATAATGCAAATTTGTGCAAATTTGTGAAGTCTATTTAAATATTATTATTAATTTATTTTTGAAAAAAAGATTTTGGAAGCATATTGTGTAATTGAAGTTGTGTGATAACACATTGAAAAATGCCAAATTGTGCACACAAAATTTTTTTGACGTCCGTGTGTATCATCAAGCCCAAAAGTTTTAATTCGAATTATTATGTGATAGACTGATGACTAGTTTACAGTTGGCTGCCCCAGTTGAGGACCAGCTACATTAGAGTTCATGTAACTTCAGTCACTGTTTTCCAGAAACGCCAGTCATCTTGAACTTGCGGTCTATATTTGTACTTGAGGGGAGGGTCAGATGTGGCCTACTGCTGATCCATAAACACACACTCTCTCTCCCCTGTGGTCAAAGTCACAAGACCCATCCACAAGATCACGTTTCACCAGCAAATGTATAAAGCTAGGAGGAACAGTGCAATTTCTGTTTCAGTGCAATAGTTAGCTTAGCTTCACTAAACAGCTATGAATACTTAAAACTACATTTATATTTGACATGCCTAAAATATAATAAAAAAAGAAATCATTGACAGCCATTTCCTGTTAAAAATGGGACTATTTCAGGAGCAATGCTGCAAAAATATGAAGAAAACTAATTATTATATTATTATATTTTTACAATTAAAAACAATTGAGAACTTCAGTTACACAATTACACGTTTCATGAACCACATTTATCAAAGCAATCATAAAAATCAAGATGGAAAATTCTCTTGCAGTATTTATTATCATTTATTGGTGCACAGCATTACTTGTTTAAACTGACGTGCCCTTGTAATCTTAAATCAAAATAACTTTCCCTCCCTCTTGAGAGAGCATTAGATCGACCAAGAGCAAACCACAACAATTCAACAACCCATCCAATCAGTTCCCAAGAGACAAAATCAAGTCTTTTTTTATTGTTTAATAAGCTATTTCATTTGGATATACAGTATGTCACATGGGGAAGAAAAGACTAACGTAACTTTCGTTTCATGCCCACTTTAAAATCCTAATGCATCCTGGCTCCCAGAAAATGCGTAAAGCCAGCTGATCACATGATTGTTTGCTGTTTCTAATGCTTAGCGTTAAGGATTTTAACAGACTTACCCTAACTATTAATCTTCAGCACATAACTTGTCACTTGTTGTTCCCAAACTGGGAGAGGGGGGAGTTGTGAGTTGATGAAAAGCTAATAATTAATTAAATCATAAACTTGAATTTTTAAAACTAACTTGTATAAAAGTACATTAGAAAAAAAATCTATCTATCTATCTATCTATCTATCTATCTATCTATCTATCTATCTATCTATCTATCTATCTATCTATCTATCTATCTATCTATCTATTAGGGCTGGGACAACGCGTCGATGTCATCGATGACGTCGACGCAAAAAATACGTCGACGCAAAATATGCGCGTCGATTCGTCAGACCCAAAATAAAGATGGTGGCGCCGGAGAGTAGTAGCAACCATAGATATACATAATAAAGTATATTATTTATTATGTATATCTATGGTAGCAACACGAGTGGCTCCTCAGACTTTCAGAAGTGCAAGCCTTGCGGGTTGGCGCGCGGCGCGCACGGAGCAAGCGCTCTTATACACAGGTGCGCATGCACGCGTTTTGTTGTCACGGCTACATAAACAAATTTCTGCACACAGGAAGACAGATGTTTAAATTAAGTTACGGTACCGACATCCAGTTATGGTGTCCCGCCTTTGTTTTACTGTCTATTAAAGTCTGCCGCGTTTAAGTTACGGTGTAGCCTGTGTACTGTCATAGCCTACATGTTTTCATAATGCAGAATATTCACTCAGCGCGCTGTCAGGCAGTCTGGGGCTGCCCACTGCACGAGTGTGTGCACTCGAATGCCGTGACATCGTGAGCTCACAAATACAATCAGTAGTAACAGTTCGCAATTATATCCATATATCCTTGCTTTTCTTGTAAACCCGATAAAATCCATGGCAATGAATGCCATCGGGGATGTTTAATCCACAAGCATTCTGAGAATTATTCCTACTTGTCGTTCACATCAATCTAAAAGTTGTCCTTTTAGGCTATAGGCGATTTTCATTCAAAGATGTAAAAGTAATTGCTATGTAGCCTATTGTATCATTTTTTTGCTAGATAAAAACATTAAAAACATATTGCAATAAATAATTTCTCTGTTTAGCGTATGAATGGGCAATCCGATCCAGTCAGTGCTGTCATTAGAGTGTGATAGCCAAACTTAACCCTTGATTAACCAGCGGCACTATTTGCTATTTATCTTATTCCAATCCCATGCATTTTTACATGATTTGTTATTTGTTCTATTTTTTATATCTTTGCATTATATATGCAAATGTTTACTCATTAGAAATAATCTTATCTTGTTCATATAATTCAGTGTCACCTATCAACCTGTAAGTTTTGCTGCACAGCAATGAAGATACTCTTTACAAGACGTATTGTGTCCTTAATAATGGCATCAGAATGCAGCCAAAGCACATGATGGTAATAAGAAGATGGCTATAATTAATTGTAAATCATCCAAAATAAATGCCATGATCATTACATTTTATACAGGTGTTACTATATTGATTTTGTAAAAGGTGATCAGCAACCAAATATTGATAATATGGAAGTTACTGCCTTTTGCCTTGGCATGACTCCACATTTTTTGCAGACAATACAAAGGCAGAGTGCAGTAACTTCAAAATAGTGTGTGTGTGTGTGTGTGTGTGTGTGTGTGTGTGTGTGTGTGTGTGTGTATTGTTATGATTTTATTGAATGCATTGTTCTTGTATAGTCTTTTACTTTGGAATTTTAAGAGCAATAAACATATATTGCAATGTTAATGAATTAGTTTTTTTCATTCAGATAATTAAATCAACATGTATAAATTGCTATTAGGCAATTAATGGGGAGATAATCGGTAATCGAATCGAATCGTAACCGAATCGGACAGGAAAAATTAATCGTTAGATTAATCGATGCACCGAAAAAATAATCGCTAGATTAATCGTTTAAAAAATAATCGTTTATCCCAGCCCTACTATCTATCTATCTATCTATCTATCTATCTATCTATCTATCTATCTATCTATCTATCTATCTATCTATCTATCTATCTATCTATGGATGAGCTAGTAATTTTGTAGTCAAAATGCAGTTTGCTTTATTCACAAATAAAACAACACCCGTTTATGAAAATGCAAGATTTAAAAATAAAATAATAGCAATAAAGGAAAAATTCACCCGGAAATTACTATGAATATTATAATACTGTCATGGTATATTTAGAGGCTGTTTACGCAACACCGTTTTCTGCTAAAACTGAAAAGAAAAAAAGTACGCATTTTGGCCATTAAATTACAAGACAATGACGTTTTGGGGGCCTGAAAACAAACTTTTGAAAAGGGTTTCAAGGTGCAATGTTTTGAAAATGACACTGTTATCGTCTAATAAAACCGTGTAAGCTACAAAGACGTGAATTTGTGAAAATGGTGACGTCATGCGCATGTGTTTCTTTAAACACACAAAATGTACTTTTGTATTCAAGTGATGTCGCCAAATACTGCCCTGGCAGCAGAATAAAGTGTTTTTATTCGTTTTCAAGGATACATGTGAACGGGAATCCTTTTGACAACATTGTCGTCATATTAGCAAAGCTTTTCAAAAATGCTAAGGAAACACTTTTCTGATTTTACACTGCTGTCAGGTAAACATACCCTTAGGCCGCGTGTCCACCAAAGCGTTTTTTCACGCTGCTGGCTGGCGTTTTCAATTGTTTTCAATGAAAGCGCCGCGTTTTTAGAACGCCTGGAGCGCACCGAGGCGCTGAGCGAGTATTTCACGCTCACGCGCTGAGCGCTCAGCGTTTTTTACTGGTCGCCGAGAGTTGAAGAATGTTCAACTTTGAGTAAAACGCAGCGCTCATCACTGTCACTTTTCACCCAGCCGTCCAATCACAGTGGAGGAGGGGCGGGACAAATACAACACAGACCAACTTCCACATTCTGCGTGTCGTCATCAGATGACAACAAGCTAATAATAACGGAATAAAATGATTTAAAACAAAAGCCAGAGCAAATAGTTTACATTGTATCTGCAATTTTATATAGAATCAATACAGGAACAAACTACCTGTGAAATTAGAAAGACTTCCGCGGATTTTCCGTATCATAACAACAAGCAGAGTCTCAACTGAGGAGAAAAAAAACGCTGCCTGCCAAAACGTTCTCAAGCGCTCACAGCGAGGAGTTTTCAGCTGACTAAAAACGCTTTGGTGGACACGCGGCCTTAGGCATCAGAATATTATAGAAACTACACTCTAAAAAATGCTGGGTTGTTTTAACCCAATGTTGGGTCAAATACGGACTAACCCAGCAATTGGGTTGTTTTAACCCAGCGATTGGGTTGTTTTAATCCTGCAGTTGGGTTAAATATTTGCTAAAGACAACCCAATCACTGGGTTAGTCCATATTTGACCCAGCGATTGGGTTGTTTTTTACTCAGAATTTTTAAGAGTGTAGGGGCCAATAAGCAACCACTTACCGTTGCAATGCCCTAGCATCGTGGTGTCAGTTTTGCAAAAGCATTTTCTTCAGAACACGTTAAAATCTAGTAGAATATCAGCAATTAGCACAGGCACCGGGCAAAACCGCGTTTTATTAACATACCACCAATAAGGTCCGAAAGATGCTGGATTACTTCCAGACACTTTCAAACATGACTCAGACACACATTTGAAAAGACAGTCTGTTTTATCCATGATGATGTGGAAACACATCAAAGCTGTGCCGGGAAAAACAAAAAGTCAGAGAAAGTGAGCTTTAAAAACAGCCAAAATAAATGGAGCCAGCTTTCTGAATGCCGACAAGAACAAAAGAAGGTGATAGAGTGTCTACCACGTAAAGGTCAGACAGGATTTAAGCATGAACCCGTCTTTTCACCCGGTGAGGAGCTGCATTGCAGAGAGAGCAGCTGCGGGTGGCAGGCCTCGATAAGGCCGTGTGTGAGAGTCTGATAGAGCTGCATGCTGGTGTACGGCTATCTGCTTCCACACAGACCTGTGAAGGTTGTTGCCTCAGTGACGGACATTAGAGAAGGATGCAGGATCCATTTGAGAGAGATGAGAGCTTTCACCGCACCGACTGACACAGATATGTCTACAAACAGCCTAATGTGCCAATAAACCACTAACACAAGTCCAGTAGTTTCCTCTCAATGTACATTTCCTGAACAGAAGTAAGAGACGACGACATATTCAAAACTCGCATTGCTTAAGGTGACATGCCATGTACGCTAGAGCTGCATGATTAATATTTAAACGATTGTACCGCATTTTATTGACATACCACCAATAAGGTCAGAAAGATGCTGGATTACTTCCAGCAGTACTGATAAAAAGTTATAGTTTGGATATAAGCACTAAGACCTAATCAAAACAGAGCAGATCCCCTTTTGAAAGTAACTTGGGGCTTCATGTAAGGAATCATTACGACACTACACTGAAAAAAAAAGTGTGTTGGCTTTACATGATTTAGTCATGTACATAGGTTCCACATGAATCAATTAAGTTAAACAAACATAATTTGTTCACATAATTTCATCATGGAATGAAGTCATTTTTATGTAACCCAATTGAGTAGTCTCAAAATTATTTTAATATGGTTTCCTAACAACAGTGGTGTGCACAGGGGGGGTTGAGACCCTGCATCTTTTGTGGTCACCTGACTGATTTATAAGACTGTAACTAGCTTTCATTCTGTTAGTCAGCAATAGCACATAATGAACATGTCAAGTGCTATGAAATACTCTTTAATGACATGTGCTATCTCAGTCCACAGCCTAAGCAATCGCTCCGCTCTTCTCCACTATGGTAACCCAGTATAATTTAAAGGATTCTATTTATTCCAATATAATTAATCATTACTAAACAATATGAAGTCTCCCCTTATCTAATTTTGCCCAAAAAACACATAAAATAACACTTAAGCCTAGTTCACACTGCCCGATTTTTGCCCCGATTTTGAGTCGCCGACAGGTTTTGTGAAATCGCCGACAAATGCCCGAGATCATAGGTAAATGGGTGCTTGTGCACGCGAGTGATCATCACGCAGTGTGAATGATCAAAGATGCGATCAGCGAGAATCGCAGACGAGTCGCCGACGCCGGTGAGATATTTGGCATGCTAAATATCTGGACCGTTCAGCGATTGAAACTGAAAAGCTGTGTGAACTGAAAAACTACAAACAGTGCTAATATACACACACAATGTGGTGTAATACTACAAAAAAAGTTATAATAATAACCTTTTTCTCCAACCAAAATTCCAGATGGCCAGAAAGTGATTCATCTTTTATAAATCGTTAAAATATTAATGTCTGTAATGCTGTGACCATAGAGAATGTTGTGCAGACTGTAAGTATTTAAAATGTTTAACTTTTTTAAATTTTTGATGTTTAATATGAAAAAATAGCGCTCATAAACGGGAGTCAATGGCATTCTCAAGTGAAACAACTTGAGGCTTGGACCCAGAAACGAGTTAACAAGCGGATACTGTTATTATTTTGGCATTACTACCTGTAGCACTAACAGGCTAGTTCAAATACGCCAAATGAATGTCCTCGTTGTGGAGTGGAAGGACAGATCTGCTCGAGTGTGTCCCATCAGCAGGCCAGTGAAGTTTTGTTGATTTCGCAACCTCTGGCCCTCTGGCAAACAGGACAGTCTCAGTGGAAAAACATGGACAAGGTCAGGACACCGAACAGCTCGACTCCACGCCGTGACCCAACGCATAATTACTAAAACGTCATTTACAAAAAAATGCTCCTATATTTCGAAAATCTGCAATTACAGGGAATATACAACATTCTGTTCATTGATGACCTATGAGGGTCAATCTGTAACTGACCACAACAACAGTGTCATTATAAACTTCTCCAGAGCACACTGTCATTCTAGCTGGGTTCATTCTGAATCATTGGTAAATCGTGATCTCTATTTGAAACAAAAAAAATGAGATTCTCAATTTACCAGAATAATGAACTTTTAATATACACTATACCGTTCAAAGGTTAATGTCCTAAGAAGAGTTCAACATTTCAATTTGAAAATACAAGTAAAAAACACAGTAAAAATAGCAATATTGTGAAATATTATTACAATTTTAAAAAAGTGTTTTCTATTTGAATTTTAAAATGTAATTTTAATTGTTGATCTTATTATCAAAGCTGAATTTTCAGCATCATTACTCCAGTCTTCACTGTCACATGATCCTTCAGAAATCATTCTAATAGGCTGATTTTCTGCTCAAGAAACATTTATTATTATCAATGTTGAAAACAGTTGTGCTGTTTAATTTTTCATGGAAACCATGACACCTTTTTTATTTGATGAGTAAAAAAAGTTA
Organism: Pseudorasbora parva; assembly: GCF_024679245.1. Lineage (NCBI taxonomy): Eukaryota > Metazoa > Chordata > Actinopteri > Cypriniformes > Gobionidae > Pseudorasbora > Pseudorasbora parva. The sequence goes on along the minus strand of NC_090188.1, from coordinate 8,703,005 downwards.
AAACTAACACCATTTATTTGAATTAGAAACCTTCAGTAACATTAGAAATGTCTCACTTGTGATCAATTTCATATGGAAGCTTGTATTCACCACTGAATACAAAAAGAAAAATTGTCTATTTGACTTGCAAATCGCAAATGTCACAATTCTGAGGAGAAAAGTTAGAATTGTGCGACCATGACCTTACCTTTGTATTGTTTTATTCTGTGGCAGAAACAAGCCTCCATAATTCAATGCATACTTCCTGAATAAAAGTAACAATTTCTTAAAATAAAATAAAATATTAATCCTAAACTTTTGAATGTGAATGGTAGTACTAACATATAAAAGTGTCAAGCAGCAATCTTGCTGTGGAGTGGAAGGACAGATCTGCTCGAGCGTGTCCCATCAGGAGGCCAGTGCAGATATATCATTTATTTCGCAACCTCTGGCCCTCTGGCAAACAGGACAGTCTCAGTGGAAAAACATGGACAAGGTCAGGACACCGAACAGCTCGACTCCACGCCGTGACCCAACGCATAATTACTAAAACGTCATTTACAAAAAAATGCTCCTACATTTAAAAAATCTGCAATTACAGGGAATATACAACAGTTCTGTTCATTGATGACCTATGAGGGTCAATCTGTAACTGACCACAACAACAGTGTCATTATAAACTTCTCCAGAGCACACTGTCATTCTAGCTGGGTTCATTAAAGGGGGCTAATGCTATTTCATGCATTCTGACTTATTTACACTGTTAAAGAGTTGGGATTCTCATGGCTAAAATTTAAAAAACAAGTTGGACATATGGCGGAGTATTTCTGTGCCAAATGCACTCCATCAGTATTCAAATAAGTTCCGTAAAGTTTTTTTTTTTTTCGAGTATAGAGACAGAGCGTATTTCAGAAACGTCAAACAATCCAAATAAAAATTAGGGCTGTTTCGAATGCCATTTTTTGAGCTTCGAAGCTTAGGTGGCAATCAATATCGAATATTCGAAGCTTCGGTGGGTGGGGCTAAATATATAATAATAGTGTCGGTTTGCATTTGTATTATCTTTCACGACTTCACGTTTCACTCTTCGGCATCGTAAATGTGTTGCGGCAGACCCAGTGGAGTGCAGTGTTGCATTTGGTGCAATATGATCAGGTGGCACACATTCTTTAAATATTAATAAACATTTAATAATCTTTTAAATAGAACAGTTTCCGGTACGCATTACACGGGCAGGTTTATGCTCCAAAAACGGACAGTGCACAAGTGATACAAAACACAAGTCTGTTAAGAGCAAGAACTTTAATAAGGTATTAATAACGAACCTTTCTTTAAAACAAATGAATCCCAAAACAGAAATTAAATTAGTAACACACAGTGATTTCAATGAACTGTAATAAATAAAGAACATGGTAGCATGCTTATAAACAGTTGAATAAGAATAAATGAATTGTTTTTAAAATGACACAAAATGTAATATATATTACAATTAGTTTTATTTTATATAAGGGATTTATTTTGTCTTATTCTGACTTTTTGTTAATTTAAATCTTTAAAATGCGCGATGCTTTTATTGAAAGCATGTTGCGGTGTTTTTTTTAAATTTATTATTATTATTTCAAGCATGAGTGAGAATGAGTCCGCGACGGAAGTAACGTGTTGAAAAAAAAAAAAAACGAATATTCGAATCTCAAAACTGAAAATCGAATGCCACCTCACCGAACGAATATTCGAATATTCGATTATTCTAGTACAGCCCTAATAAAAATTGACTTTTTATTGCGTGACGCTGCCTCCTTGTTATGTCGGACTTATTATAAAAAACAGAACAATGTCTAAAAGCTAAAAACACAGAATTAAGTTTTTTATAAACGAGCGTTTAAGGAGACAAAAGTGGACACAGGCAATAAGATGTGAAGCTTTAGCAGGAAGAATGGGTCAATTTTGGGTCTCAGTATGCCTACGTGTGCAGTAAACATTTGGTCAAATATACAAATGTCAGTTTTACGCTATATTTTCTGTCGCTGATTACTTCCCCCTCCAGTGGGCGTATTTCTTAGTGTAATCTCACGTCACGCTCTGTCTTATTCACTTTTAAGTCTTTAAATGCTTGTTTTTGGGGTCAGCAGCTTATAAACACTTGGGTTTTTTAGCTTGTTTTGTGGGCGTAGGCATTGTGGGCATAGCTTTCAGATTATGACGCATGTCGCTCTGTCTCTATGGCCCTGTATGATGTCATAAAGGGAGGAATTCCTTGTATGGGCAATAGGGATGCGCGGCATACCGGTACTGGAAAAACACCGGTATATATTTCATTTCAGATGGTACGATATAATGATTTTGTACATTTCAGTATATGCTGCTGTTCCGAAGTTCACTTCTAGATGGCAGTGCGCTACCCAAACTGACGTGAAACTGGCAAATGTGAAAACAACATAGACGAACAAAATGGATAAAGGCAGTTGAATTCTCACTCAAGATGCCAAAAAAGAATTAATAAAGTGGAGTAGAAGTGAAATTTGTAATTACTTTGCTTAAAAAACTGATAAAGAACCATCAAACATTACCAAGCATCTGTCACTAACTTCCAGACTTAAGAGATCATCAGGTGAGTGCATCATTCAAACCATCTAATTTAGACATTTATTTTCTTTCTTATGTAGACGCTGTAATCTGATGGAAATTAGCGATTGTAAAATAGTGGTAGGTGAGAGTGTAGCTAGACAGCATAGGATGTTGGTGTGTAAGATGACTGGAAGAGTGTAAAAGGAAGAGTGCTGTGTGGTTTTCAGGGAGGAGTTGAGAGAGACAAGCTTTAGGTAGTCAAGAAGGGCTTCCAGATGACTGGACTACTACAGCCAAAGTGATCAGGGAGACAGGTAGAAAGGTGCTAGGTGTGTCATCTGGAAGGAGGAAAGAAGACAAGGAGACTTGGTGGTGGAATGAGGAAGTCCAGAAGAGTATCCAGAGGAAGAGGTTAGCTAGGAAGAAGTGGGACAGTGAGATGATCGAGGAAAGTAGACAGGAATATAGGGTGATGCAGCGTGAGGTTAAGATCAAGGTGGCAAAGGCCAAACAGAAAGCGTATGAGGACATGTATGCAATGTTAGATAGAAAAGAAGGTGAGAGGAATGTGTATCGGTTGGTGAGGCAGAGGGATAGAGATGGAAAGGATGTGCAGCAGGTTAGAGTGATTAAAAATAGAGATGGAAATGTGTTGACAGGTGACAGGAGGGTGAGGGAATGATGGAAGGAGTACTTTGAGGAACTGATGAATGAGTTAAATGACAGGGAGAGAAGAGTTGTAGAGGCAAATATTGTTGACCAGGAATATAGAAAGTATTAGCAAGGGTGAAGTTGGGAGAGCTTTGAAGAGGATGAAAAGAGGAAAGGCAGTTGGTCCTGATGACATACCAGTGGAGGTATGGAAGTGTCTAGGAGAAATGGCAGTACAGTTTTGGTGCCAATTTTTAAGAACAAGAGAGATGTACAGAGTTGTGGAAACTACAGCGGTATTAAGCTGATGAGCCATACAATGAAGATGTAGGAAAGAGTAGTGGAAGCAAGGCTAAGGTGAGAAGTGGACATTTGTGAGCAGCAGTATGGTTTCAGTAGAAGGTAGAAGTATGTTAGAGTGGTCCAGGATATGTATGCGAGGACAGTGGTAAGGTGTGCCATAGGTGAGACAAGAGGACTTCACGGTGAAGGTGGGACTGCATCAAGGATCGGCTCTGAGCCCCCTGTTGTTTGCGGTGGTGATGGACAGGCTGACGGATGAGGTCAGACAGGAATCTCCATGGACTATGATGTTTGCGGATGACATTGTGATCTGTAGTGAGAGCAGGGAGCAGGTGGAGGAAAGTCTAGAGAGGTGGAGGTTTCCTCTGAAGAGAAGAGGAATGAAGGTTAGTCGCAGCAAGACGTGTGTGAATGAGAGGGAACCAAGTGGAACAGTGAGGTTACAGGGAGAAGAGGTAAAGAAGGTGCAGGACTTTAAGTACTTGGGGTCAACAGTCCAGAGCAATGGGGAGTGTGGAAAAGAGGTGAAGAAGCGTGTGCAGGCAGGTGGGAATGGGTGGAGAAAAGTTTCAGGTTTATTGTGTGATAAAAGAGTACCAGCAAGAATGAAAGGAAAGGTGTCCATGACAGTAGTGAGACCAGCTATGTTGTATAGTTTGGAGACCGTTGCACTGAGGAAAAGACCGGAGGAAGAGCTGGAGGTAGCAGAGCTGTAGATGTGGAGCTTCTCTTTGGGAGTGACGAGGATGGATAGGATCAAGAATTAGTACATCAGAGGAACAGCATGTGAGATGTTTTGGAGACAAAGTTAGAGAGGCCAGGTTGAGATGGTTTGGACATGTTCAGAGGAGGGAGAGTGAATATATCGGTAAAAGGATGCTGAGGTTAGAGCTGCCAGGCAGGAGGTCAGACTAAAGAGGAGGTTTATGGGTGTAGTGAAGGTAGTTGGTCTGAGAGAAGAGGATACAGAGGATAGGGCTAGATGGAGGCAGATGATTCGCTGTGGTGACCCCTGAAGGGAACAGCCGAAAGAAGAAGAAGATTTTCTTTTAACACTGATCAACGCACAAACATAACATAAGATTGAATATCACAAAATTTCCAGCATTCGTTTCAACCAATGACATTTAGATCTCATAATATTTGCACGCGTACTACTGCACTATTTACATTCGCGTTAGACATAACCGACTGTGTTTATGTGAATACTCAATAAAGATGGACATTTTTACATAATTTTGTGTATTTGACTGTTCAGGGAAACTTAATTTGGAATGTGCAAGCTCTAAGTTACAGGCTTGTGTGTGCGCCGTTGGTATGAGCTCCTATCCCATATACAGTTATTACGAAATGCTATAAAATCGCTTCCATGATCAAATTTGATTTCCGTTAGCCATCCCGAAACGATTTCTTTTGAAGCCAGATGCAATTTGCTAATTTCGAGAGATTTTTTCTGAAATTATCTCTCACAAGAAAGTTTTCAAATGACTGATTTGATGTGATAATCTTTGTTGATTAATTTACTAATAATCATTTGTAGTAATTTCCCACTTTATAAACTAATAACTTCCATAATTCTACTCGTTCTCGTGCTATATACCCGCGCAAATATCACACCGTGTGGTATCGATTTAAAATCGGTACTTCGGTATTCGAAGCCAAAATTGTGGTATCTAGCCATCCCTAATGGGCACTTTTCCCAGATGAGTAAGTACATATAATGCACGTTCAAGTGCATGAACGTTCATTGAATCAAAAGTTATTCTGGGATGATTGCCATAACGTATTGTGTGTGTGTGTGCGTGTGTGCTCGTGACTCTTTAGCTCCACCCACTGCAGACCTCCATGAGTTTGGCTGTTTTCGGAAAGAATGAGTACAGCATATCTGTCTTTTATAAATATAATAAAACTAAAGACTCTTCTCAGATATGCAATACCACTCTATAGGTACTAAAGTTTAACATGAGATTGGCAGAAACTGTGTTGTGTGCACCCTTTTAAATTAAAAGCTCATACTCAAGACCAACATCACACAAATCATGTGACAAAAGAGCTTCTTTATACTGTGAACCTTTCCCAAACCATCCGGTGACCTGAGCAGGTGTGCAAGTCAGATCAAACAGGCAATCAAGCCTCTTATGACTTAAGCTGTTTTACTATTAAAGGAATATCCTGGGGTCAACACAAGTTAAGCTGTGTCATAGTGCTGATTAGCACAGGAAATAATCCCAAATTGTGCCACAGTTCGTAAAACATACAAAAATTGTATTTTAATGAACTTATTATAAAGTCAAAGTATGTTGACATGACAATATTTTTCAACTCCTGTAATGACTTTCTAAACTGGTAAACCCAGAAACATTTGCAAACACATGACACATGCAAAGATTACAAAAAATGCTAAGCAAAGATTCACATCTATACCAAGAAGTAATCCCACTGCTAAAAACAGAATTTAGTCAACGTTACAGCTCAGACAACACTTTGTGAGAAATAAGCACTTTACAGTTATAACATTACAATTCATGCCACATTCAACAGAAAACAAAGCATTTCACATATAAAGTAACTTATTAAATATAACGTTACTGCTCGCATAAATTACACCTATATAACAGTAAATTCAAAAAAGCATAGCATTTTAAGCTTAATATCTACACATAGTCTAAATATTATTGTTGTTAATTATGTCAAATATTATTTTGTCAATAATAAGAACCATTTGAATAACTATTGTTTATTTAAAAAAATAATAATTCATATTATAGTCAAAATTGGAAAATCAGTCAACTATCGGTTGTTATAATAAATAGATTTATCTTGAGAGCAGGAATTGTTGTTCAAAACTTAAAGATCTACAAGTGGGGTAAATAAACAAAACTAACTGAAAAGGCCAATTCAAGGTCACGCCCCCTCGCTAAAGACGTCACATCATGTAGCCAACACTTATTAGCATCTCTATTTAAGAGCATAAACGCTCTAAACCGGTAACTTACTATGCAATCACTCATTAGCTACTCTAATTGTTCCTTGGGAATATTTTTATGTGATTAAGAATATTTATAATTATATAAACGCCTATAAATGTATCTGTACTGACAGGCTGCTGTGTAGCTGACATTAGCCACGTTTGTTTACATTCTAATAATCACTCACCTGTCCACAATCTGCTGCATCACAACCGCTTCATCTTCAGCCATATTTACATGAGTCCACACGCTTGATTACTGACTAAAAAACTAAACTATGACAGTAGTTTAATAATTTAATAACAGATTTAATCGTCAGGCCGCAGCGAATCTCAACGCCGTGTTAAACACGCATATGCACACCTCACTGACATCAAGAAACCGCTGGAATCCGATTATAAAGCATTTAAATGAATTATTACAAACTCATCTATTAATGAATATTCATAAATGTCTGTATTTCCAGAAACACGCAGTGACTCCATTGACTGCGCGTGAGAAAACGCGAGCGGACGCAACAGCGCGCGTGTGCGAGCGTTAACTTCACTTCTCGCGAGGCAACAGATGCACCATGGGACGTGTAGTCTTCCTGACATGTTGCCAAAAATATAAAAATTTATGTTCTCGCAGAGGCAGGCAGCCCAGAGCAAGAGGGACTACGCCTGCTGGAGCAACATGAAGATACATATTTGGCTTCAGAATACCTCGTACTGTGGTAAGGAGAGTCAGCATATTTCAGGACAATTTATATATGATTAGATTGAATATTTTATTTAACATGGCAGAGCATCCAAAAAGAATTTGTTTTGTGAGAGCTTAATTCTTTTCATATAGCATATGGTTATGAAATTATAAAGTGTTTATTGCTGAGGTGTTTTGATCCTTTCTTTCTTTCATCTTCTTTTTTTTTTTGAGTCCATGATTACAAGTGAGACTTGAATTGACACAAGCATTATCTGTATTATAAATTAACTTATTTATTAGAGCTGTAATTTTAGTTAATAGGCTATTTCATAAATGCATTTCCATTGTGACAGGGGTGAATATGGAGCCAGAGATTTGCATGCTTTTATTGTGTTTATTTTGAAATGATCTCAATGTTTTATATGAAAGGCTACAATCTTACACTGATTGCACCTCAAACATGACAATGTGAAATGCTTTGTGAATGCATTAAACTGTGTTCTTTCATCACTGTTTTTTTTTTGTTTGTTTTTTTGCATGTAGCCTAAACATATTCAGTGTCACAAAATCTGTCTTAATGTTGGGTTATAAAATGGATAAGTGTGGTCTTGGCTTCTTTTTGTTCTATACAGCATTCCAGCCATGATAAAATCCACTATATAGGAACAGCTATGATGCAAATCACAATGCGCAGCTACCATATCAGAATTTTGTTGTTGTTGTTGTGGTTTAGTAACATTATTATGTCAAGTAATAAGCATACGTGTCCTTCTTCATGAATTATTTATAAAATATGTATATATTGAAATTGTGTCTTAAATATGTTAATATTTAGTAGCTGCTTTGAAAGCCAAGCACTCTGGACCATAATGTATTTGGACTAGGGTTGATAAATAGCCTAGGCCTACTGTTATTTGCATGTTATAATGTAAGCTTTGCAACGTCATAGGGTGAGTTCGATGGCTGTAGTGACCGAAAAACTACAATTCCCATAATCCCGCAGTGCTTTAGCCATGCGCCGCAGTCAATCAGCTGTTGAGGCGACTGCAGAAGGGCAGCTCATCTGTCATATCAAAACCCAGGCGAGACAAACAGAAATAGTCTTATTTACAGAATCCCAAAAGGTGAACGATAAGGTAAAGTCTGATTCGTGTACGGCAAGAAATATAGGCAAGCAAAACAGAAACATATCAATCCGTCAGATGCATGTTATGTGTTTAATATTAGCTACTATGAGTTGGGTGCGCGGATTAAAGTGCAGGATTTGATTCCAATGACCCGGTGCATTTTACAAATGCATTATAATATACATGCATGTGCCGTGACGGTCATATTTACTGTCATTTAGCTGGTCAGCGCGAGCTCTGATGTGGTGATTTCTATTATGACCTTGAATATGCAGCTCTAATGCAGTGAAACGAGGATTAACGGACGGAATATTTGGCAGAAACGCTCTTCATCTTGTTACGATCGTCTATTCTGATTAAAATTTGATCAAAGGCTGAGTTCATAAATCCATCAGGCTCGCTGAATCTGTCGCATTCTCGGCCTGCTTTTCATGGGAATATATTTGGCATCGTAGAAACCCTCAAGAGGTATGTTGAAATTGATGCACTTTTCCATACGGTTGAATAAAATCCCTTTTAATTCGATGTGTTTTGCTTATTATAGCATATATAGAAATGATATAGGCTTACCCTTCGCAACATAGGTAACGAGACATAGCCTACTTGAAGGGTGCTGAATAGAGATATGTTTCGGATATGTCACATGAACTTTAATACAGCCAGGAAAACCATCCAGGGCTGTTATTTGGGATTTCTGTTGCGTATGTTTTGTGCAGCATTGCTGGGTGTAACCCAAGATCCTGCAGCAAATATAACCTAGTTGCTGAGCTGTGCCATGTACTGTTGTATACCATCCAAGCCAAAATGTCTGAACATATACATGTTGCAAACTTATGCTTATTGCTTAAGCTAAAAGTTACATGTTTTTCCTTCCCCCTTGCATTTGTATGTTTAGGTAGATGTATGCCTACTTTTTTATTGAATAGGCCTAAATACACACACAATAGATTAGTCTGCATTACAAACAACATTCACACTTATACATTACATAGACAAATAGAATAAACATTTAACACAGTATAGACATTAAAGGGATAGTTCACCCAAAAATGAAAATACTTTTATCATTTGCTCACCCTCAAGTTGTTCCAAACCTGTATGAGTTTCTTTCTTCTGATGTACACAAAAGAAGATATTTTAAAGAATGTTCTGGTCCCCTTTGACTTCCATAGTATGTTTGCTTACTATGGAAGTCAATGGGGCCCATCAACTGGTTACCAATATTTTTCAAAATATCTTATTTTGTTCTCATCAGAAGAAAGAAACCCATACATGTTTGGAACAATTTGAGGGTGAGTAAATTATGAAATCATTTCCATTTAATGGGTGAACTGTCACTTTAAATACACTACAAATTTACACAACATGCACTAGCTACTAAAGCACATGAATTATATTGCATAGGAATTCACATCAGCTATTGGCCCTTGGCATATAATGTGCGATGCATCCAGTAGTACTCCAGTAGTGTTTTAAAATGTAAAATGGCAGAGGGACAATTGCACGTTTGTATTTTAAGTAGCAAAAGTGGGTGCTTGATGCATTGTGGAGTCTAATGGCAGCACACATGACTATAGCTACACCCTTAAAAGTGAGCTGCGAACCTATGTTCCTATTGTATGTGATTAGAACAGTGTAAAGTATCTCTTTTAACCTTGCTGAAGGACGCTGCTGTATTTATTGACGTATGCAAATTGAGGGGCGGGGCTTGTATAAAAAAACAGGAACAAGAATCAGTTTCTCATTTCTGTCTGGAGTTCCGGTGAGAGAAAAACGAGACGTGGCGAAAATTGGTGAATATCGGTGACCTCCGAGCTGTTCTCCTTTATTCGTGTTGGGACACACGAGTAAGGGGGGATAAAACCGGTGTACAGACCGATCCCGTGCTGCCGCTGCTGATACATGGCTGATCAGGGGCTCATTAATAATAATAATTCCAGCCCGATCGGTGTGATCAATAATAACTGATCATCTGTGTTTCAGCTCAAAACATGCAGGATGATTTACTGATGGACAAAAGCAAAGCTCAGCCTTACCAGCACCAAGACCCGTCAAATACAGAGGCTCCATCCACCCCGACCCCCTCCGAGCCTCCTCCGATCCTGGACGAGCAGAACCACGTCGGTCACTCCGAGCGGGTCGCCATGGAGTCTCCGGTATTACCGGGTTTGGGCTTCCCTCAGGAGTCCTCTCTGTCACCGTCGTTCGGCAGCACTTGGTCCACGAACACCGTAGACGAGGGCTATTTCCAAGGGATTCCGTCGGTAAACGGCACGATGCTTTTTCAGAACTTTCCCCATCACGTCAACCCGGTGTTTGGAGGTAGTTTTTCTCCGCAGATGAGAAGATCACCGATGAGTGTGAACCAGAGGAACCCCTACAGCCACCAGACCCTCATCAATAAAGTGACCGCATCGTCCGCTTCTTCGTCCGCCTGGAATAACCATCAGAACGCGGCGTGGAGCTCCGCGGCGAACCCCTGGAGCGGCAGAGACCCGCGGAGAGCGCTCGGGCTCGGGCTGGGCGTCCCGTCTCCGCTCAACCCCATCTCCCCAACGAAGAAGCCCTTCCCGAGCAATGTCATCGCGCCTCCGAAATACCAGAGACCCGGAGCCATGCAGAAACCGTGGATGATCTCAGAACCTCCGGAACCCTTCAGAACCGACAACAGCAACAACATGCTGCCATTCCAGGTGAGATTATTCAGTAAATGTCGACATAATGCATCATAATAGAAACAAAACGTATTTTTTTAAAAAGACGTAATGTATGGTAGTAGTTAGAAAACATGTATCTTCTTGATAAATTTAAGACATAATGCCTCAAAATATTAATACAATCAAGTTTGTAGACATACTGTAATAGGCTATAATGTGTCCATAACAATGCATCGATTATCCTAATTAACAGACCTTAATAAAAGTAGCCTACATCAAAATCATAAAACAATTTATAGACATTAAAACACTGCAAAGTTATGGGTTTTATTTAAATGAATGTTATTTATTTTTTTATGTATTGAAGGACTTGACTAAAGTATATTCCTTGCCTGAATTTATAGCCTACTAGTTTATGTATATTTCAAAAAGTCTGATATCTCTAATGTATTTCTCTGAATGTAAGGTAGAGTTTTTCAAATTATTTTCCAGCTGTTTCTATAAATGTCATTGTAAGGTGGAAGGGTTCAAATTCCCATTAGAGGCTCTCCTGCAGCTAGCTGGGGGGGGGGGGGGGGGGCAACACCACTCGAATCTGATTGGTGCATGTTGAGTAAGGGGGCGGAGTCTGCTCTGCTGTCATGAACGGAAACATTGTAGCATTTTCTCAAATAGAGGGCATTGATATTTTGGTTGGAACAAAGCTTAATTCTTTCAATTTGAAAAGCATCTGAATCTGCTGTTTGATAGTGTTTTTCTCCATATTTGGCAGGAATAAATTATTCTAATGTTGTTGTTTTTTTTGATGAGTCATGCGCACAGTCTGTTTGTCTAAATTGCACCTCCTTAATGTTAATGAACTTTTGTAAAAACTAGGTAAACTGAGTAAATTCTACTAAAACACTGAGCATGAGAAGCAATTAAAGGGCAAGGGTTTTTAACTTAAACTGTCTTTGACCATGTGAGGGTCATCTTGTAAATGGGCAATTTCTGTCTTCAGATATTTTAGTTTTGAATGCATATTGTATTAGCCTAGAACACGCATATATCCATTACACTCAACATTGGACGTTGAAACCACATGTCAGCCTAACTCTAGTGTTTTTCTCATGAAAAGTGAGTCTGATTTCATGCACTTTTGCCCACAATGCTGTTAGTTTCCTGACATTGTACATCCTTACATGAATTCCTTCTTCACATACAATACCATCATTAAAAACAAATCAAGGAAATTTGATGCCTCTATTGGAGTTGTTGCAAAGTAAAGCGATTAAAAAAAAAAAAAAAGTTAGGTAAAAAATAAAATAAAGAAATAAAACAAATTTAGGAAGGAAGATATGTATAGTTTCAGTTTTGTAGTTCAATGTATAAGGTATGCAAGCAGGCTGCCACAATGCAAGATGCGGCATGTGTGCGTGTAGTTGTTTAATGCTGAAATATGTGTGGCTCGTGTCTGATAGTGACTGAAGTGAGGAGCTCAGCGTTTTGATTGCTCATGCTTTTCACAAAGTGGGCAGATTTTTATCTGGAACCTGAGAGGGGAAATATCGCTTTTTGAATGCTCAGCCAGTTGCGTGACAATAGGCTCGATGTGCAAACAATGTGCTTCCCTCGGTTGGCCTCTGCCCACTGCCGTATTCATCCACACACTTTCACCGGCTCACATGCTCTTTCACTTTTCCTTTTATAGTTTTGTTCATTCTCTTTAACTTGTTTAATCGCATACACCGTGGACTGGCGATCTCATTTGATTTGTGTTTGGCTGTCAGGGGACAGGAAAAATATTTAGGTACAGGTGATGCAGATTAACCATCTTGATCAGTGGTCATCCAAAACAGAACAAGTTCGAAATTCACAGCGCGTCATTAAAAAAAAATAGATACTGAGTCATTGGTCCTGGTCAATCAGATCACAAGCAGATGATGCTAAATATAGGTGTAAATGGGGTCTAAAATGTTTTGAGCTTGTCCACTTTCGATCACTTCTAGAGGTAATAAATTCGAATAATTTGAATGCTTTCGTAGTGTGGTCAAATACACTATATTGCAAAAGTATTGGGACACCCCTCCAAATCATTAAATTCAGGTGTTCCAATTACTTCCATGGCCACAGGAGTCAAAAATCAAGCACATAGGTATGCAGACGCTTCTACAAACATTTGTGAAAGAATGGGTCGCGCTCAGTGAATTCAAGCATTGTACCGTGATTAATTGCCACCTGTGCAATAAGTCCATTTGGGAAATTTCCTCACTCTAAATATCAACAAAGTGTAATAAAAAACCAATGCAGTTAGGAAAAACAGCAACTCAGCCCGGAGTGGTAGGCCACGTAAAATAAAAGAGTGGGGTCAGTGCATGCTGAGGTGTGCAGAAGTTGCAAACTTTCTGCAGAGTTGATAGCTACAGACCTCCAAACTTTTTGTGGCCTACCGATTAGCTCAAGAACGGTGCGTAGAGAGCTTCATGGAATGGGTTTCCATGGCTGAGCAGCTGTGAAAATACCCGTCTGGCAATCTGATGGACAAGTCTGGGTTTTGCAGTTTTCAGAAGAACAGTACAAGCCTGACTGCATTGTGCCAAGTGTAAAGTTTGGTAGATGGGGGATAATGGTTTTTTTCCAGGGTTGGGCTTGGCCCCTTAGTTCCAGTGAAAGGAACTCTTAATGCTTCAGCATACCAAGATATTTTGGACAATTTCATGCTCCCAACCTTGCGGGAACAGTTTGGGGACGGCCCTTTCCTGTTCCAACATGACTGTGCACCTGTGCGCAAAGCAAGGTCCATAAAGACATGGATGAGTGAATTAGGTGTGGAGAAACTAGACTGGCTTGCACAGAGTCCTGACCTCAACCCGATAGAACAACATTGGAATAAATTAGAGCGGAGACTGCGAGCCTGACCGAATGTGCTTCTAGAACACAATTGTCAACAATTCCCATAAACACACCTAAACCTTGTGGAAAGCCTCCCAAAAGAATTGAAGCTGTTATAGATGAATAGGGTGGGCCAACTTCATATTAAACTCTACGGATTAAGAATGCGATGTCATCAAAGTTCATGTGCATGTATAGGCAGGCATCCCAAAACATTTTGCAATATAGTGTACATTCAAATGGCCACAAAAGACCTCCTACTCTCCGCCTACTGACCTAACGCATAAACAATATGGAAAGCACGCTATCCAGACGGGCCCATGCATTTAGCCACGCATAGACCCTCCCCTCAAATATATCAGGACAGAAGTAGTTGAAAGTGGACAAAAGAGAAAAAACAGGTATGTGTCTCCCTCTTCTACTTGTGATCTGAATGACCAAAACGCATCTTAATACCAGATGTACCTTATCTGATCTTGACCCAAACCTCTGGACTGATGCTAATATGAAAGCCTGTGAAAAGGTGGTTTAGTGGCTCATCTATAACTTCTGAGCTTTGACCCCCTTCCTTCTGTCTTTCAGGAACGGAATCGACCCTTTGACCCATTCAGCTTGCAAACTTTGGAGAATTCCTTAATGGACATGATTATGACCGACCATGACAAAGGTAAACATCACCCTGCCGCTGGCCCACCAATGACTATCGCTGATATTTTATGGAGGAATCATTTTGCAGGTTAGGACTATTTATACATCCATGCTTGTTCTTTTAGCTTCAAATGATAAAAAGCATTAACCAAATGTCATTTGTTTTTTTGTTGCGTTTTCTACCACTGATTAAATGTTTTATGTTGACGAATGCTTTCAATAAATGTTATCTTAATTGCAAAATATGTCAATAACATTACTGTTCAAACATGTCTTTTTCTAATAACTTAATTTGTTCAGAAATCAAATTAGTCAAATGTTAAAATAAAAGTAATTTACAATAATTATTTCAAATAAATGCTGTTCTTTTGAACTTTCTATTTATCAAAAAATGTATCATGGTTTCTAATTAAATATAAACCAGCACAACTGTTTTCATTATTGATAATATTAAGAAATGTTTATTGAACAGCAAATCTTAAAGAATAATTTCTGAAAGATCACGTGACACTGACGACTGGCATAATTCTTTGCTAAAAATTCATATTGCTGTCAATTAAATAAATGACATTTTAAAATATATAAAAATGAGTGCTGTCAAATAAATTAATCGCAAATACACACATGCATGTATTAAAGAAATATTTTTTCATATTTATATATAATTTAAAATCTATAAATATAAGTGCAAATATATACATGAATGAATGTGTATTTATATATATACATAATAATTATTCACAGTACACACACACATTATGTAAACACACACTTTTAATTTTAATTATTCACTTTGACAGCACCAATTAAAATAGAAAACGGTTACTTTGAATTAAAAAAAATGACCACAATATTGCATATTTTAGTGTATTTTTGATCAAATGTAACCTTGGAGAGGCAAACCTTTGAATAGTAGTGTAAATAATAAAAAATATCTTCTCTATGTATTCTGGTGTTCATATGTTTGTAAAATGTGTTCGTTTGTATTTTAGGATTTTCACATCTGTTCTTCCAGAATTTTGATCATTACCATATTCAGGGATTCTGGGCAGACCATTTGCTGAAGGGAAAGTTTAGTTGTTCTAATCTGTTGTGGGAAATTCTTTCATGAGTTGTATTAAGATCACAGAGTCTCAGGGGACATTGTGAGAGATGGCTTTCCTCTCACAGACAATGGACGCGTGTGATTGTGTAAAATCGAGGTGAGGGAAGTTGTTGTTATGTGCTGGATGCATTTAGGCCCGTCTCAAGTGTGGAGCTGTTTTTCCAGATCTGGGATCTTGTGAATCTGGCAGTTATAGGATCTGGATTCTTGAGTGATCGTTCCTGGAAAGGTAGAGCAATCCTGACTGACTACCAGACACCCTGGCAAACTGTTGACCTCAAACAGATGTCAGTAAAGTAGGCTATGCACAGAAAAAGAGATGGCAATAATTTGCATCAAACCCAACTTTCTTGGAACTTGGAACCAAATGTTCCACTTAAATTTCTAAAGAAACCCTTTCACACCCTACATCTGTAGAAGTGATTGCTTACCATGTATGAGTTAGGGAAATATGTTTAGTCGCTGCAGTTTTGAGGACAGTTTTCCTCATCAATTATCAGTTTTGGACTGGCATGTTGTTTTTAATTAGGTTACTAGATCATTAGTAGATCAATGGTCCTGTAAAACAAGCTCCTCTTTCCAAATCAGTGTGTTGTTTGTCTCTAATCTTTAGTTTTCTTAAAATCTCCCTGTAGTCAATCATTTTATCCCTTAAAGTCATCTTTGATCAACAAAATGACATATTTAAACGTTTTTTCCTCTGAAAAAAAAATCTTCTTGCCATATAATAGCTTGAATGAAACTCTATATACCCTTGCTTCATTTAGTATACTAGAACCATGAATATGCAAATTAGCCCCGCCTCCACTCAAGTTTTACTCAAGTTACTGAAGTAAACGCTCCACAAAGGTATCGCTTTACAACGGGGGACACGTAACGTTAATTAAGATGATTAGCCTTTTGCTAGACTATGCTATCAAACAGCTAATAATATGTTAATGTTACACAAATACTTTGAACATAGAATGTCATTGGAGAAAGGCATATAGTTCATCTTGACATAATAATATACATAATTGACATAATTCATCTGCTACATTGCTAGATTTACACAATCATATACTCACCTAAAGGATTATTAGGAACACCTGTTCAATTTCTCATTAATGCAATTATTTAATCAACCAATAACATGGCAGTTGCTTCAATGCATTTAGGGGTGTGGTCCTGGCCAAGACTATCTCCTGATGATTTATCTCCTGGTGATTTTAGCAATTTTGAGCGTGGCATGGTTGTTGGTGCCATACTCAGACTGTCTGTACCCAGACAGTCTGAGTATTTCACAATCTGATCCGTTACTGGGATTTTCACGCACAACCATTTCTAGGGTTTACAAAGAATGGTGTGAAAAGGGAAAAACATCCAGTATGCGGCAGTCCTGTGGGCGAAAATGCCTTGTTGATGCTAGAGGTCAGAGGAGAATGGGCGGACTGATTCAAGCTGATAGAAGAGCAACTTTGACTGAAATAACCACTCGCTACAACCGAGGTATGCAGCAAAGCATTTGTGAAGCCACAACACGCACAACCTTGAGGCAGATGGGCTACAACAGCAGAACACCCCACCGGGTACCACTCATCTCCACTACAAATAGGAAAAAGAGGCTACAATTTGCACAAGCTCACCAAAATTAGACAGTTGAAGACTGGAAAAATGTTGCCTGGTCTGATGAGTCTCGATTCTGAGACATTTAGATGGTAGATTCAGAATTTGTGTAAACAGAATGAGAGCATGGATCATCATGCCTTGTTGCCATTGTGCAGGCTGGTGGTGGTGGTGGTGGTGAAATGGTGTGGGGGATGTTTTCTTGGCACACTTTAGGGCCCTTAGTGCCAATTGGGCATCGTTTAAATGCCACAGCCTACCTGAGCATTGTTTCTGACCATGTCAATCCCTTTATGACCACCATGTATTCATCCACTGATGGCAGGATAATGCACTATGTCACAAATCTCAAATAATTTCTTTAATTGTTTTCTTGAACATGACAATGAGTTCACTGTACTAAAATTACCCCCACAGTCGCCAGATCTCAACCCAATTGATAATATTTGGGATGTGTTAGAACGGGAGTTTCGTGCCCTGGATGTGCATCCCACAAATCTCCATCAACTGCAAGATGCTATCCTATCAATATGGGTCAACATTTCTAAAGAATGCTTTCAGCACCTTGTTGAATCAATGCCACGTAGAATTAGGGCAATACTGAAGGCGAAAGGGGGTCAAACACAGTATTAGTATGGTGTTCCTAATAATTCTTTAGGTGTGTGTATATCAACAGAACCGTGATAACCTGGCTTCTCTTAAGACTCCCCTGCTTCAGAGCGGTAATAGTTAATGATATGCTAAAGCCCGCCCACACTTTGGCGTGATTGGATTCATGGTAGTTTGTGACATATGAAACACCAGCGATTTCAAACCTTTTGCGCTTTTAGTTCGCTGCCGTTTTAAGGAGAAAATACTCAGCAATGGTGTTGACTTGTGAATTTGCACATGGTTTGTCTGAAAGCATATTTAAAACACCACAAACAACATCCAAACTTGATTTTCACCACAGAAGGGCGTTAAAGTCAGAAGGAATCTGAGAAATTGTGATTATCTTTTTCCCTGCCGAGTGATACGGCTTCAGGGTGTAGGGCTGGCAATATTATAAAAAAGTATTTTTTTCCCAGACACATTTGAAAATAGAGTAATCTTCATCTGAGCACACACGACTCTCTCTTTCTGAGGTTGCAACATTGACACACACACACACACACACAACCACAAAGATGCCTTTGTGCAAGCACACGCTCACAGATTTCTTTCGGACTTCTCACATGATCTGTCTTGTTACTGTGACCAAAGGTTTGAACCAAATCAGTTGTTTTCTACACGTCATAGGTTCTGAAAAATCTTCCAAAGCTTGACTGATACCGTGGTGACAGTCACAGCTTGGCAACAGCCGCAGTCTGATTTCATTAT
This sequence comes from Pseudorasbora parva, assembly GCF_024679245.1. Lineage (NCBI taxonomy): Eukaryota > Metazoa > Chordata > Actinopteri > Cypriniformes > Gobionidae > Pseudorasbora > Pseudorasbora parva. The sequence goes on along the minus strand of NC_090188.1, from coordinate 8,684,482 downwards.
GCTCAATAACTCAGCCATAATGATCAAACTAAACAAGCTGATGAGAGGAATATATGAGGATACTGTTTCTACTCGTATGCACAAACCAATTCCTCTCATTACCGTTAGAACTGGGAATCGTTTGACAGGGTGACTTGTAATCTGGGACGCTGCAGTCCGCTAGGTCGAGACCAAGCTCATTTTGACCCTGTAAGCCAAAGTCGAGACAATAGCTAAGATCATGATGCAAGCTGTTTGTCAAGCCTGGGCTCGTGTGACTTTGGACAATGACTTGGATAAAAGTGTCTGTGTCTCATGGTTCACTGTTCAACTTGTCCTGTATTGAAAAATCAGCATTTGTGGTTTGGGAATATTTTGCATACAGGAGAGATGATGTATATCATAGAGCCAGATAATTTGCAAGACCTGTCAAACTATCGTTGAGCCAGAGTACGGGCCATCGACACAGAACGTGTTTTTGCATTTTAAAACACGAAATGCAGGTCTAGAGATGGTTTAAAACTTGAACTTTTATGTTGAGCATCACGTTTAAAATGCTGCAAAAGACAGGAGACTCTAACGCAATGGTTAAATATGTCTGTTTACATAAAAAAAGCAATGGCACATTCTGAAGCAGGTGAACAAAAATCAGTAATACTGGATCTGTACAACATACGAAGCTAGTTAAAAAAGTCATAGAGAAATATCCAGCCCCATCATGTATTGTTTATTTAAAGATATGGTGCCTGCAAATATCTTTAGGCCAGCTTCCAAAAAATGATACAGACAAGTATGTGTGTAAGGTTTTAAAATCATTAATTCATTAAAAGGTTAGTTCACCCAAAAATTTTAATTCTCTCATTAATTACTTACCCTAATGTCGTTCGACACCCGTAAGACCTCCGTTCATCTTCAGAACAGAAATGAAGATACTTTTGTTGAAATCCGATGGCTCAGAAAGGCCTTCATTGACACCAATGTCATTTCCTCTCTCAAGACCCATAAAGGCACTAAAGACGTCGTTACAAAGCCCATCTCACTACAGTGGCTCTACAATCATTTTATGAAGCGACAAGATTGTTTTTTGTGCGCAAAAAAACTAAGTAACGACTTGCGAGGGCCGATTTCAGAACAAAGTTTGGGGAACCGTTATGAATCAGCGTATCGATTTATGATTCGGATCGCGCACCAAACTACTGAAATCACGTGACATTGGAGATCCGAATCCTGAATCGATACGCTGATTCGTAACCATTTGAATCTTTGTTTTGAAATTGGCCCATCACTATATAAGTCGTTATGTTGTTTTTTTTGCGCAAAAAAACAAATTTAATTTATAATAATAAAAAATTCAATTTTTTTTGTATTTTCCAGTGATTTAACTGTAGAATTTCATTAAATATGTGTTAAAAAGTGTTGTCAATGGATTTCAAAATGTAATTGCAATTAAGATAAGATGCTTTTTTGGTAAGACTTTACAATAAGGTCTCATTCGTTAAAATTAGTTTATATTAGCTAACAAACTAACCATGAGCAATACATTTGTTACTGGATTTATTAATCTTTGTTAACGTTAGTTAATATTAATACAGCTGTTCATTTTTTGTTCATGTTAGTTCTCAGTGCATTAACTAATGTTAACAAACAAAACTTTTGGTTGTAATAATGTGTTTGTAAATTTTGCATTTAACATTAACAAAGATTAATGAATCCTGTAGAAGTAAAGTTCATTATTAGTTTAACTTAGTTAACTAAAGCTAACTATTGAAATCTTATTGTAAAGTGTTACCGATTTATTTTATTTTATAAATTTTTGTATAGATAGATAGATAGATAGATAGATAGATAGATAGATAGATAGATAGATAGATAGATAGATAGATAGATAGATAGATAGATAGATAGATAGATAGATAGATAGATAGATAGATAGATAGATAGATAGATAGATAGATAGATAGATACAATTAATACATAACGTTCCTTTTTAGGAAAGAAAACAAAGTAAAGTTACAATGTCACATTAAATGCCTTAAAATCATTAAAAATAATGACATTAACATATATAATTACATGTAAACATTGACAGCCCTAGAATTTGATCAACACTGAACTAATTTCAGCTGAACAAAAGCTGAAATGCATCATTTTCCTGTTATCACTGTAAAGCTGCTTTGAAAGCACCTGTATTGTATAACGCACTAATAAATGTCATTTGACTTGACTTGACCAGATTTAAAGCGGTACTCCACCCACAAATTCTGACATCATTTACTCACCTTCATGCCATTCCAAATTTGTATGACTTTCTTTCTTTTGTGCAACACTGAGGAAGATATTGTGAAGAAAGTTTAAACTGTTTCTCTTTTTTTGGTCATACAAAGGTGGACAAAGCAACATTGGACCACATTGACTGTCATTGAATGGACAACAAAAAACACACACATTTTCCACACAAAACAGAAAATCATATGAGCAAGTAAATGATGACAATGTTAACTTTGGGTGAATATCCCTTTAACTGTTGTTTTCAGATTATTCCCGTAGCAGTTTGTCAGTTCTCAGCACACAGCATTTCACTGCAGGGTCTTTTCTATTAATAGTTCAACATTGTTTGTCTTTCCTTAAAGCCGTCCTGTTAGGCTGTCCGTGTGAAGCTCAAGGTGTATGAATGTTGATGTGATAGTTGCTCAATTTCAAGGACATTACAGTCTCAGTCTGTTTTTCCACTGTAAAAGCTTTTACCGATGCCCTCCTAAAGGCATGTTGGTCAAACATTGAGCTTTTTAGGGTCATATTATATGTCCTGTTTTTACATGCTAAACCAGTTCTGATATTAACATGCCAGCATACCAGGATTATTGTAAGCAAGTTTTGTTTTGATCCTTTTAAATTCAATCCATCATGATACTTTTTTCTGAAAATAAGTCTCATGTACAAAAACTGTCAATAATTGGTATAAATCAGCTCATCAAAAAACACACATTGGTAATACTCTACAATATAGTCTAATTTATTAACATTAGTCAATGTATTAAATGAAACTAAAAATTAAAATGAACTAACAGTGAGCAATATGTTTCTTACAACATTTATTAATATTTGTTGTTTGTTTGTTAATGCTAATTTACAGTGCATCAACTAATGTTAACAAAATGCTGTACTTAACAATACTTAACTTAAAAAAAGTATTAATAAATTGTTAGTTCATGTTAACTAATGGAAGCCTTATTTTAAAGTGTTACCAACTCACTTACATGAGAAATTGCCATTTGTAGTTCTTAATTCAGAATGCAAATCTCTACCTATTTTCAACAACAAAAAAGTACAAAATCAGATTGACCAGATTTCAGATCATTGTCAGATCAAACATGTTTTTTACTATGTTTAAGTGTGTGATGGGTGCTTTTAACATAAATTCCACCGGGTTTATGAGAAGCTTAGCTCCTATTCTAATTGTGTGTGTCTGTCCAAGTCATCAGATGTTGTATATAACCTTTATTTTAAGCTGGTGCATGTGTCAGGGGAAAAGATGGCTGATGTGTGTATCTGTCATAACAAGACTAGAAAGTTGCCCTCTTGCATGCAGAAGGAAAGACGCTGACATTTGCTTCCAGAGTTCAGGCCTGATCAAACAGCGAGTGGGGAAAGGGAAATGCATGATTTGCATAACCATATACCCCTGTGAGGAAATGTCAGGGGGACGTGTTTGGCTCTGTCTTTGAGGTGTCTCTTCTCTGTCAAAAGAGTCCTGATGTTAATCTTAATTGAATGTGAGCTGTAGATTTCCATTAACAGCAGATGTGGGAATATCAGTACTGAAATATGCAGCTAAAACCAGTTTAACGTGGTAGATGGGAGCATAAAAAATTTTAGGTGGTTGACTAGCTGGTCCGCCATAGAAATTGTAGATCCTGATCCATCCTGAACCTGTGGTGAATGGCTACAATGTTCTCAGAAGCTTGACCACCAAGTTTTTGTGACCTGGTTTTCCAGTTGGGCCCATTACCAGCTCATCCTCCTCCCTACCAGCTGGTAGTCAATCTGGTCAACCTCATAAACCAGCTTGGACCATGTTCTAGCTAGGGGTGTGCGATTATATATCGTCTGCGATATCGTAATTGTTGTTTTAACGATGTGCGGTCTGACATGATCAAGTATATCCCTCACACACACCCAGAGAGTGCCTGCATACGCTACATTATGTAGTCTTGTAGATTAGACTAGTGAGGGTGTGCGCATTTGTAGTCCACACATTGACTGCGTGATCATTTAATGTAGTTAATAAATATCACACAAAGAGTGCAGTTTTTCTCCAGTTATCAGCATGATAATGTGATACTGATTATATAAAAGTTTATTTCACAAGAAGTTAATATTAGGTGACATATTTTAGACACCATATTGGCAGTTTTTTCTCTATTTCGCCAACAAAAAATAGTTCAAAACAAAAGTGACAGCTGTAATTGTGTCTCTGAGCAACACGTGCAGTGTTACCTTACTGAATGAATCAGCACTTTGAACAAATCAATTTAATCAATGATTCAAAGACTAAGATCAGGTCAAATGCTTCGTTCCTGAATGAATCAGAAATTTGAATGAATTTAATTTCACATTTAAAGTGGCTTTTCATGCTTTAAATTATTTAAAATATCAATATTTAACATTTTATGTTTTAAACATCAAAACTTTATTTTATGCATAACTGCAGGTTATTCATTTGTCACTTCTGAGCTGCATTAAACGGTCTGTGTAAATGATCTAAATGCCACTTCAGATGCAGATTCTGTTTCCTCTACATTGCAAAGATGTATTTTGTTGATACTTATTTCATTAGTTTTGTAACCACCTTAGTGTTATAATTACATTTTATTAAATTTATGAAATTGACACAAAAGATGGAATATAATTAGGTTTAAAAAATAAACATATAAAGGTAAAAATGCCCATAAAAGGTAAAAATCCTTTTTCCAAAAGATTATTTTGGTCACTGCTGTGAACTGACCACCACACAGAATATGAATAATATCAAAAACCTTAGGAGTCCGCTGTCCTCGGCAGTCCTAAACCTGCCAAGGTACCAGCACAATAACACACTCAGCAAAATATTGAGTCTATTTATCGTTATTGAGAAAATCCCAGAAAATATTGAGGTATCTTTTTTTTGTTGTTGTTAATATCGCACACCCCTAGTTCTAGCTGCTAGCCTGGATGCCAGCCGAACTTAGCCCCGCTCACAACATTTATAATCAAGACTTGATCTGTTGTGGAGCAACTATGCTTGAACCTGAGCTGTTCGGACCAATGTAATTGTCAGGACGGGCTTAATACGAATGGACAGATTATCAACGTAAGGATTCCCATCACCAAAGAGCGCTTGGGTTGAATTAGTTTTAATCCTGAACGTTGAACTTGTTGGTATATGCATTCACCTTTGCTATTTATCTGAAAAATGATGATCGTGTTAGTAAGTTCTCAGTGTATCCTTAAAATCTTTTTACCACACCGGCAAAGATCGTTTACACTCATTTTCTTCTTCTACTTCTTCCAGCGTGCATGGAGTTGACTTCTGTTGACAACTATGCGTCGCTCAACATACGTCACTTACTCCGCTGCTCTGATTGGTTGTAGGTCTATCCAGTTGAGTGCAGAGGCATTTTCTTTCCTGGTTCTGTTGAAAAACGTCCCATAATCACAGCCCAATGGAGCAGTATCAGACTCATATTCTGACTAGAATCTGAGTCTGATGATGTCAGGCTATCTAGCTACCATCTGTTTTTTGTCAGATTTTACAGATGGGTAATGTTTACACCAGCAGAGATGCTCTTAAGTTTTTCTGTTCATCATGTCACCTTTGGGTCAGAACTACAGCTGCAGTCTGTTAGAGACTTATTCACTACCGACTCTCTTTTCCAGCTGTCTTGAAGTCTGAAACAAGTGAAACCAGCCCCAGAATTACAACCACTCTGAAATATTTAAATCCATTGTAAGGTTATAAACAGTGGCGTGACGCAATGCAGCTACGCGTTAAATTCATGACTCTAAACTGACGCCCTGTTCTTTTTCTTATGTGCTTCAAGCACTCGTAATACTTCTGTTCTGGATTTGCAATGATCACTTTGCCACGTCCGGTGTATACACGGTGTAAGTGTGTCCCATTATCTGCTTGACCTCAAATTTGCTCATGCAAATTCTTCCATAGTGTCTCCTATGTTTAAACCAAATGTAGTTTGGAAAGGAAGTATTTGTCCATTTTCCTTTAGTACACCATGACATGTATTTCAGTGAAACTTTCAAAATATCTTCCAAATTAGATACAGATTAGATTACCGGAAAAACTAAATAGCATTAGATACAAGATTAAGCTGTGTGTTTTATGCCTAAATGAATGAGAAAATGTGCACTTAAATTCAAGATGATTTCGAAATATATAATGACCTTGAATAGCTATAGGTAAAATACATGTATACATTTAATGCAATGTACAAGTGCGGTCACATACCACTGCTTTGTGAATTTTCACAGCCAAATTCCAATTTCAGCTGGAATTCATGTAATTACTGAATTTTCTTTTTCCGAAAATTATTCCATAATTGACTTGCCCTCAAGCCATTTTAGGTGTACATGTCTTTCTTCCTTCAGCCAAACACAATCTGAGTAATATTAAATAATATCCTGGCTCTTCCCAGCTTTGTAATTACATTAAATGGTACCCAAACTTTCAAAAAGCGTATCCATCCATCATAAAAGTAATCCATACAACTCCAGAGGGTTAATACATGTCTTCTGAAGTGAAGCAATGGGTTTTCTGTAAGAAAAATGTCCATATTTAAAAATTTACAAACTATAATCACTGGCTTAGAAGTCTAAAAAAAAAAGTGGACCCACTTTATATTAGGTGGCCTTAACTACTATGTACTAACATTGTAATTTATCACTTGATACAATGCACTTATTGTGTACATACATGTTTTTACATTGTACTTACATTTAAAAAAATACCTGCATGTAATTACATCTGTAATTAATTTCTGTAGTTACATTTGTAATTACACAGTTGGCACTTCCCTTACACATAACCATATCCTTAAACTTACCCATCCCACCACACCTGTCCCTAACTCTACCCATATCCACCTCAATATCAGCAAAAGTGCTTTGCAATACAATTTGAACACAGTAAGTACATTGTACTTATTTTTTGATGTAAGTACATAGTACTTAAGGCCACCTAATATAAAGTGGGGCCAAAAAAGTTTTAAAGAATATGTCAGAGGATTTCGATAAGAGAAGAGGAGCTACGTCAGAGGTAACCCTGAACGCGCGCATGGCCATTGCCAGAAGCCAGTGATTTATAGTTTTAACTTTGCTAACGAAGACATTTATTAAAGGGGTCCTTGATTATGATTTTTACTTTAGTTAGTGTGTAATGTTGCTGTTTGAGCATAAACAACATCTTTCAAAGTTACGACGCTCAAAGTTCGAAGCAAAGGGAGATTTTTTTTTTTAAAGAAATCTCTTTTTAAGGACTGCAACAAACAACTGGTAGGAACTAAAACAAGCTTATTTGTGGTTTAGTGACATCACTAACCATTCAGAAACATCCTGTTGCATTCTACATATTGTCACTTCTTCTTGAGTCTCTCCATCATTGTCTAAATTCAGTTTGAACATTAAAAAAAGAACAGTGTCTGACATTTTCAGTGTGTTGTCTGCATGAGGCAATCGGAGCTGCTAACACGAGCCCTTGAAGCTCCTCCCTCTTCTTGAAATGGGGTGGGAACAGCAGCTCATTTGCATTTAAAGGGACACACAAAACTACATGTTTTTTCACCCTCAAAAAGTGTAAAGTGTAAAATTTTAACATGCTATAAAAATTATCTGTGGGGTATTTGGAGCTAAAACTTCATATACACACTCTGGGGACATCAGAGACTTTATAGGGGCATTATAGGACCCCTTTAACCCATGGATGGATGGATGGATGGATGGATGGATGGATGGATGGATGGATGGATGGATGGATGGATGGATGGATGGATGGATGGATGGATGGATGGATGGATGGAGCTTCAAAACTCAGGCACTATTCAATGTCATTACAAACAGGATACAGGATATTTTATTATTACAGGATATTATTTAATATAACTCAGATTAGCTGAAAAAAGAAAGTCATATACACCTAGGATGGCTTGAGGGTGAATAAATTATGAAACTGATATAACTATTAATTTAAGTGCAAAATATTTCCCTGAGCACATTTCGCAACAAGTTTGTCATGCAAATTCATAACGTTGATCAACAGAAAGCTGCTTGAAAAGCGTTTGGAAGTGACTTCTCTACACTATTGACATCAACCTTTTAGCAAGCATCTGCTGAAAGACATCGACTAATAACAGCTGTTTGTTTATTGGGAGTATTGTGTGTTCAAAATGACTCAGCAGTGACATTTAATTCAGATGACGGAAGCGTAGGCTTTATTTAAAGTACATTGTGCTGTTGATGAGATGAATCATGGGTCTCTTACAAGGTGCTGATGTCTTACAATGTAATCGTGATTCTGTCTTCATTTAGAAATCAACTTTACACCTTTGTATTAATATCATTGGGTGCTTTGGCTAACGTTGGCGCTTGTCCTGATGGTTGCACTGCTTTTGATTTGAATTATTGAGAAAATTGTCCAAATGTGAAGAACCGTGCTCCCAACACAGCTGCTGGTTCTCACTTGAGACTCTAAATATAGCACAGCACACTAACCCCAACAACACTTCCAAGCTAGGAAGCATTTGCCCTGTTCGTCTTACAATCTCACTGGGCCAAATACCTGTTGAAACCGCACCACGTTGCACGTTTCTCATCGCTCGTCATTATTTGGCATTGATTGAACCACTGAAGGGCAGAGCGTCTCTGGGATTCTGTCTGCTGTAGGGAAGAAGTTTGCAAATGTGACTTACGACGGTTCAGAATTTGCGTAAGAGCCCGTCGAGGCTTGCTCGCAGCGTTCCCTGGAATCCCACAAGAGTTTTGATGTCATTTGTAACCAAAACTGCTAATGCTGGCACATTGGAGCTCTGTGATACTGAAAATAAATCAACAGCTGTTTTACAGCCATGCAAATGAACTCAACATGTAGCAACAGAGCATCCATGTGTGAGTTTGCTTAGCTATTCTTGGGGGGATGCATTAGATGTGCTCTAATATGACACAATTCCTTTGGGGACACGTGGGGATGTCCTCATTTAGAAAGAAATAGAGTTTTTATTCTGAAAATCCAAATGCAAGTGTTTTGTTTATGGGCTTGGGTAATAATTCAGCTGTACGTCAGCATTTTGAGATGTGCTAGAACACAATTCATAATACAACGGAAATATGCCTTGCATTCTCGATTATAGAACTAGTTAGAGTTTAACTAGTTGCTTTAAAGATCTGTATGCTAAAATTCATTGATGCTTCAGAAATGTGTCTTCGGGGAGAATTGGCTAAAAATATCTTTTTTTTGCTTTTTTCTTTTGGTTTTACACTTGGTGTTCATGATAGTTTAGTGAATTAAACTAGAATGTCATGTTTAAAAAGGTAATAAACTGGTTTGCAGCATGTTAGGTGTCTCAGTGGTGTCATAACTCTCATGGTTTGTGTTCTTCTCATCTCTTTGTAGGACGCATGGGTCTCAACTTTCACCATCCCGTAGCTGAACATATATTACCACCGAACGGTGAGCATCTCTCTCTATCACAGTACTGCATTAATGCTAATGAACACAGGCTTTTCATTTCAGATGAACAAAGTATTGGATTTCTAAGACAGCAAAGACTTCTTGTTATATATTCCATCTTATTCAATATACACTACCTTTTAAAATTTTGGGGATGGGAAGATTTATAATGTGTTTGAAAGAAGTTCAATTTTTGTGCTTACCAAGACTGCATCTATTTGATCTCAAATACAGTAATATTGTAGAATATTATCAAAATATTAAAATGTTCTATTTTAATGTATTTTAAAAGTTATGTTGTGATGGCCATGCTAAATTTTCAGCAATCTTCAGTGTCACATGAGCCTTCAGAAATCATTCTATGCTGATTTGCTGCTCAAGAAAAATTTATTATAATCATCAATATTTCTGTGCAAACCTTTGTAATTGTTTTTTTTTTTCAGGATCCAAAAACATTATTTGAAATATATATATATATATATATTTTTTTTGTAACAATTTAAAGGTCTTTGCTGTCTCTTTTGATTAATTGAATGCATTTTTGCTGAAAAAAAATATTAATTCAGTGATTAAAATTAAGATTTTTTTTAATGATCCAAATGTTTCGAACGGTGGTGTTTATGGTTATTTGGTGATCTGTAGGCCTGTATACTAGTTTCTTCTCAGACATTTAAACGGCTAATTAATACCATTAGCCACATGCTACAGAAATGTTTCCCCCTTGTGTCTATTTCAAAATCTACCAATGAATACAGTTTAAAGGCAAATTCACAGCCCACTGACAAATGGCAACAGATAAGTTGGCAATTGGATTAAATATTTTATTTAAAAAAAAAAATAACTCATGTTCACACTGCCCCAACAGGCACCAGCAAACACTGATCTGACATAGACAAATGCCAGCAAACACATTTGTTGGGTTTTGCGATGTGAATTGGCCTTAATTGAGCAATTAAATTAATAATAATTAAAATGTTGTGCTATAAATATCAGCATTATATTTTCTCATATCAGCCAATGCAAAACCCATTTCCGTGTTCCAGTAGTGTCCTTTAGGCCCCAATGAAATGTGCTGACGCTCTGTTTCCTCCTGTGGTGCCACCAAACCGCACACATGAGCATCTCCCCTGCTATGATTAGCAGCCCTGAAAGCTTATATACACACAGTCCACCTCAGCAAACGGCGTATGGCCAGAGCAACAAACATGAAAGGGAGGAAACGCCAGGAGCAGTTTTACCGGGGTCACAGTGATGACTCGAGATAATTGTGCTCATTAGCCTGATGGTTGTAGTAGCTATCTGCATATCTGCTGTAGGTACCACTGCAAAGCTTCAAGTGGGATGTTTGAGGCCTGGCATGTCATTCGTGGGTTTTATGGACACCGTTTGGTGGAAGCGGCACAGGAAGGAGCCGCCAGGGCTCGAGACCACCCTTAAAACCTCTAATTTAGACAATTTAACTGGGAAAATAGTTTCCATGTCTGTTTGTATGAATTCACCTTTAAAGTCTGAGGTTGCTCAGGCTGAAGGTTGCGGTCTTTAAACTCTAGAATGTATATTTTTAAATGATTTAGATGCAGGATTGATATTAAAAGGTTTTGCCCGCCAGCCACTGCCCAAATTGAACCGGCACATTTTTATAGTATATATTGGAAAATAAAAATCTCCCTACATTTTGCAATTTACATACTTATATTTATGTGTATATGTGTGTTATTATAATAACATTGTAGATTATTTTATTTAATATTAATATAAAAATATCTAAAATATAATTATACAATTTTAAAATAGTTTAAATGCATATATGCTCACATATAGACACCACTTTCCTTGGCAGCTAAGTTTGAAATAAGTTATTCATCTAAAATATATATATTTTTTTACTTTTTTTAAAGCTTAATTTCAATTAACAGAAGTGTTTTAATAGTTTTAGTTTACATTTACATTTACATTTACATTTAATCATTTAGCAGACGCTTTTATCCGTTTTAGTGAACTATATTAACCCTGTCTTATATATATATATATATATATATATATATATATATATATATATATATATATATATATATATATATATATATATAATGTGTGTGTGTACATAACAATTTGAGAAATGGGAAACAACCTTTTTTTAGTGGAGCAAATATGAACCCGATTTAAGTTGGCATTGCTCTTGAAAGTGAATTTGAATCCCTTATTTCTCCACTTGTATTTACGTCTTAGTAAACCGAAAGCAAACAAGAATTCACATATATTATATTACATATATTGATGTATTTCCTTTTCAGTTACTTAGTTTTTCTTCATGTGTTTAGTGCCACAGATTTAGCTGATTGGTCTGTTTTAAATCTGACATTGATATGCTGCCCTGCATGTGAAAAGATGAACTATTTATAACCCAACACGGTGTCTTAATAATGTGTCAATCATGGTTTGAGACGTGCTGTAGCAGCTAAAGACATCGATCTAACACCAGATTACATCGACCTGGTGCTGTCAGATGGACACATGATGTTTTTTGTGAACGCCGCCCTCGCACGTATATCTGAAGTGAGTGACGTGAGATGCACGAAAATAGATTTTCCCATCATATTCCTCTGATGGTCTGGGTTCATGATGAAGCAAAACTACCTATCACCGCACAAACATTTCTGGCTGGTGACTGGTGTTGATTTCGCACCATGTTTAGAGGACAGAGTTTTGATTTTTGACCAGCTCAGAGTTTGTCAGACTATCCCAGTGTCGAGGTTGTGTGTGATATGCTGTGACTTGTTTTGAGAATCAGCCCGAGGGGCTTACTCAAGTTGCTGTTTCTCACTCTTGAGCCCTTGCTAGATGTAACAGTGGTGATTCTTTAACAATAAAGACACTGGAACTTTTTTTTCTTGCTGCCTAACAGTCAAATACCCCTCTGCGGGTGGGTGTTGACTCACTCCAGACACAGTAGCTTTCTCCTTTCATTGTTGCTAGGAGTATAAGACCCCTGACACGGCAGTTAGACGGCTCCGTTTCTGTGTACTCCGAGACTACGGGCGGACTGTTTTAATGAAAACCCAAAAAGTGAGACGCCCCAGAATGAAAACAATACATCCAACTCTGAAAATGTCATACGGTTGTTGGAGCATCTTTCTAGCTCTCTTTAGACCATAGAGTCTACATCAGGAACCATCAGGAGATTGTTAGTTTTTTTTTAATGAATTCATTGATAAAATACTTTCATCGTTGAACTCGTTCTTTGATTAAAATGTGTGGATATATTTATATAGCATTCAAAAGTTTGGGTTCTCTTTTTAAAAAAAAGAAAATTAATTATTTGATTCAGCAAGGATGCATTCAATTGATCGAAAGCATTTATATTATCATGAAATAATCTAAATGAATGATCTTTTTTAACTTTCTACTCTTTCTAATCTCAGGATTACAGAATCCTGAAAAATGCAGCACAACTGTTTTCAACATTGCTAATAAGAATTTGTTGAATAATAAGAAACATTTATTAAGCATCAAATTACATATTCGAATGCTCTCTGCAGGATCATGTGACACTGAAGACTGGAGTAATGATGCTGAAAATTCAGCTTTAGTCACAGAAAAAGAAAATATATATATTTTTTACATAAAATAATTACAAATTACTGATTCAATATAAGGAATTTCGGGATTATATATATATATATATATATATATATATATATATATATATATATATATATATATATATATATATATATATATATATATATATATATATATATATATATATATATATATATATATATATATATATATATATATATATATATATATATATACTTTTAGATTTTTGAAAATATTTGACCCCCAAACATTTGAAAAATGTCATGGATGGAATTATATTATATTATATATTATATTATATTATATTATATTAATTATATTATATTATATTATATTATATTGTTAATTTAAATAAATATATAATACATTTTACAATTTACAAAATATAAATTGTAAAAAAAAAAAAAAAACTAAATTGAGGGGCCAATAGAATTTTATTTCAATAGTCTGTCATTAAACTGTATGTGTTGCTGTTAAACAGTTCTGCCACGTTTAACTCGATCAAGAAGATTCTGTTCACCTGAAAGAGAAAACTAGCTATAAAAACCCATGACATTTCTGCCGGCAATGCAATGCATACTAGTGTTGTGTTATGAAGTGTGTCATAATGCAACGACAAGTGAAACCGAGCTTGAAAACCCCATGTCTGTCTCTCTCCCTCTTCTATCTGTCTATCCCCTCTGACTCTATCTTCACCCGTCTTTCTGCTCTCGAGCAGCCAGGAGTTATGGTCGCAGAAGAGGTAACCTGACGCCTTCTTTATGTTTGTGCTCGCAGAAATGATGGGGCTTTTGCTATGGCTGATTTGTTCGTTGTCTAAGGGTCACAGGAACATATGTGGGGAGGGGGTCATAATATCTGCTTCCTTTGTGCAGTGAATGCATTAATTCATGTTCATTTTGCCATTGTTTTTTGCTAATAATTGAATTATTTTATTTTTTGTTATTGCATATAAACTAAGGAGTCCAAGGAATATGTTAGCCATTGATTTCCTAACAAAATGCTCAACAATCATTAAAATATTATTTAGAAAGTTTTTTGAAGTGAATCATACAGGCTTACTTCACCTCTCATTTCAAGTGTGGGACTAATTCTGTCATCCAGTTCTGTGTCACAGGGTTTACACCTCACATGTGTTGCTTCTTGCTCTAGTGCTCCTCTCATACCCCTTTTCCACCATGAGCCAATAACATCTAAAAACTACAATCACTAAAGCTGTCTGAAAGTTCCCAATGTGGCATGATGGATTCAGGGTGTGTTCACACTTGTTTTGTTCAATTAAAATGAACCCTGGTGCGACTGCTCTGTTAGTGCGGTTCATTTGAATGAGTGTGAACATTGCCATCTGAACACCAAACAAGCGGACAGAGAACACAGAAAAGATGGGTGTCAATCCTCTTCCAGACGAACTCTGGTTCGGTTTGACTGAAATATGAAAGCAACATGGACCAAAGACATGATAACTAGGGGTGTCCATGGTTAACCGATTGACCGATTAACCGTTAAAAATTGCGTAACCGAGTGAAACATTTTGCTCGGTTAAGTGGCGTCAATTACGTGCCTTGAATTTAGTTGTAATATATGTTTGCACCCCACCGCCAGAGCGCTCCCAGACATTTGTAATATCCACAAGAAGAAGTCATGACCAGCTTTCTAAGCGGGCAAAGAAAGCGTGGGAGCACTTTAAAAATGAGAGTGACGGGGGAAAATGCAAGTATTGCGATGCAGTGCTTACCGCATTTTTCAGGCTATAAGTCGCTCCGGAGTATGAGTCGCATCAGTCAAAAAATGCGTCATGAAGAGGAAAATAACATACGTCGCACTGGACTAAAAGTCGCATTAGGGCAGAAGCAGAGCGGGAGCCGCGTGCGCTGTGCATAACGGAGCAGAAGAAAGAAAGTTTGAAGTGAGAAACTTGTGAATGACTAGAGAAAAGCAGACGTTACTTTAACTGTAATGAAGAAAACAAAAAAAGCTAATCGCGGACTGAAAGCAAGATGGCCAGAGCTGAAGGGACGAGTCCACAGATGCTTGAACTCTCTGTCGGGAGAGGCTCAGCCGCGCGAGTCAAAATGCTGTGTCTGTGTGAATCGTTCTCGGCTGCATATTTTACTAACGTTACATGCTCTAATCGTGCAGGCGCCCTCGCGGCCACTCGCATTGCTCGTGAACTGGAGCGCATCTCATCCTAATTTAACGAAACTCAGCGTACGCCTCGCAGACATGAAATAGATCTTAAGAAACTTGAAATGTCTTTTAACAATTTAAAACGGAAAGAAATAGGCTACTCTCTGATTATGTAATCCATGATGTGCATTTCTCTCTATAGGCGCGTTCACGGAGATGGTGGTCGTCAAATTAATAACGTTAAGCTAAAAATAACCCTGACACACACTATGGTTAACCGTGTAGCCTATTAACCGCTAAGGGCCTCGGTTAACGGTTAATGAAAAACTTGAAAACGTGCAGCCCTAATGATAACAAACCAAAAATAGGACATGATGTCACAAGATTTGCCCCTTAAAAGGACCGCATCCTCAAGCATACCTGTTTTTCTTGTCATAGTCGCGATGTTGTCCATCTCAGGTCGGGACAGGCATCAGAACCGCGTCTCCTGGGATTCTTGCTGCTGTACACATTTCATACGCTCTTCACGAGTTCTCAGTTGGTCAAAATAGCATCATATGTAGGCTACGCACATACAACGAGTGCATTTATCTCCACACACAGCATGGATTTAAATATTCTGTAAGTTCCATCGCGAAATATACGTTAAAAAAAAAAGAAAAAAAAGACCAAATAGGTTGTGAACATACAGTGGGTACAGAAAGTATTCTCACCCCCTTAAATATTTCACTCTGTTATATTGCAGCCATTTTCTAAAATCATTTAAGGTATTTTTTTCATTAACGTTCACACAGCACCCCGTATTGACAGAAAAACATGGAATTGTTGACATTTTTTCAGATTTATTTGAAAATAAAAACTGAAATATCACATAGTCCTAAGTATACAGACCATCTGCTCAGTATTTATTAGAAGCACCCTTTTAATCTAATACAGTCAAGAGTCTTTTGGGGAAAGATGAGACAAGTTTTTCACACCTGGATTTGGGGATCCTCTGCCATTCCTGCTTGCAGATCCTCTCCAGTTCTGATAGGTTGGATGGTAAACGTTGGTGGATAACAATTTTCAGGTCTCTCCAGAGATGCTCAATTGGGTTTAAGTCAGGGCTCTGGCTGGGCCATTCAAGAACAGTCACGGAGTTGTTGTGAAGGCACTCCTTCATTATTTTAGCTGTGCGCCTAGGGTCATTGTCTTGTTGGAAGGTGAACCCTTGGTCCAGACTGAGGTCTTGAGCACTCTGGAGAAGGTTTTCATCCAGGATATCCCTGTACTTTGCCACATTCATCTTTCCTTCGATTGCAACCAGTCGTCCTGTCCCTGCAGCTGATAAACACCCCCACAGCATGATGCTGTCACCACCATGTTTTACTGTTAGGACTGTGTTGGACAGGTGATGAGCAGTGCCTGGTTTTCTCCACATATACCGCTTATAATTAAGACCAAAAAGTTATATTTTGCTCTCATCAGACAAGAGAATCTTATTTCTCACCATCATGGAGTCCATGCAAACTCCATGCAGGCTCTCATGTGTCTTGCACTGAGGAGTGGCTTCCGTCGGGCCACTCTGCCATAAAGCCCCGACTTGTGGAGGGCTGCAGTCATGGTTGACTTTCTTCAACTTCCTCCCATCTCTTGACTGCATCTCTGGAGCTCAGCCACAGTGATCTTTGGGTTCTTCTTTACCTCTCACCAAGGATCTTCTGCCTCGATAGCTCAGTTTGTCCGGACGGGCAGCTCTAGGAAGGGTTCTGGTCATCTCAAAAGTCTTCCATTTAAAGATTATGGAGGCCACTGTGCTCTTAGGAACCTTAAGTATAGCATATTTTTTGTTGTAACCTTGGCCAGATCTGTGCCTTGCCACAATTCTGTCTCTGAGCTCTTCAGGCAGTTCCTTTGACCTCATGATTGTCATTTGCTCTGACATGCACTGTGAGCTGTAAGGTCTTATATAGACAGGTGTGTGGCTTTCCTAATCAAGTCCAATCAGTATAATCAAACACAGCTGGACTCAAATGAAGGTGAAGAACCATCTCAAGGATGATCAGAAGAAATGGACAGCACTTGAGTTAAATATATGAGTGTCACAGCAAAGGGTCTGAATACTTAGGACCATGTGATCTTTCAGTTTTTCTTTTTTAATAAATCTGCAAAATGTCAACAATTCTGTGTTTTTCTATTAGTATGGGGTGCTGTGTATACATTGACAAAAAAATGAACTTAAATGATTTGAGCAAAAAGCTGCAATATTTGCTAAAAATATAACAAAGAGTGAATCATTTGAGGGGGTCTGAATACTTTCCGTATCCACTGTATCTCTATGCCTTTAGGTTTAATGTTAAAATGCTAATGTGAATGCTAAGTGGACCAGGACTACTTTTTATTTTTTGGTCCAGACCTAATGAATCAAACTACATGTGTGAACACACCCTTAGTTAATGTTTTTCTATTTCTGTAATGCTTTTATTTTTGTCAATGAAAATCTACTCACTCTCCATTTGTCTAAAATAAATTGATTTACAATCATGTTTTTTTCTTACTTTAAAAAAGATCAATTAAAACAGCATCATGGCAATGAAGTAAATAACTTTGCATATTAAAATGTTATAATACTGCTTGTGATGAACTGGAATTTAGATGGAAAATGGATATCAGTCAGTGTTTGTGTCCAAAGGTCTTTTTACCATGCTCTCCTCACACTGTGACAATGCCTCTGATCACACTATTTATGTGCATTGCAATATGAAAATGTTCCTTGTTTTATTAATTTATGGATAGTAATGCCTAAGTGGTCACTTTGATCACATCTTTTTTTAAACATGTCTTCAGGTTAACACTTCACAAATATGACTAAGACAAAAAAGAAATGGATTGTTTGTGTAATTTTGTGGGATTAAAAAAATGTTATGGGCTTGTTTGTTTTTTTAATTTTCTGAAAGCTTAATTGTTTAAATTCACATTTGAACAATCCAGTTTCATGTAATATCTAAATTAATTAACCATTTTTAACTCAAATATATTGTAATCCATGTCATTTGAAATGCATATTATACTACCGTTCAAAAGTTGGGGTCGGTTTTTAGTTTTTTTGTTAATTTTAAAAACGTATCTTATGGTCACCAAGGCCACATTTAAAAACACTAATATTGTAAAATATTTTTCCATTTTAAAATGTAATATTTTCCTTTGATCAAAGTTGATTTTTAAGCATCATTACTCCTGTCTTTAGTGTCACATGATCCTTCAGAAATCATACTAATATGCTGATTTGCTGTTCAAGAAACATTTCTTGTTTTAGACAAAAATTAAAAGTAATAATATTAATTAAAGCTGCGAGCAGCGATGACGGGCCCAAGCCGGGGGCACCGCCACCCCGGTGGCATCAGCTTAACTGTGCGCAGAAGGCCAATAGGCATTTAATATGGGAAAAAATAAAAGGACTATGTCAAAGTCATTTGAATTCACCTCATTAACTGCAGAAACTGGTGCTGCTATGACCAGGAACCACAACAGTCACATCTATGAGATCAATTACATTTTATTCACTAATTTTATGTCAGATGATGTCAAATGTCAATTTCAAAATGAGTGCAGAACACTGTCCAAATGCTGAAGTTGTATTATCCTTACACTTCTCTTTGTGTTTTTGACCTACCGTAGCTTCTGTTTGTTCACCAGTCTTATGCAGTAAAAAGCATGCATGTTTTTATTTTAATATGTGTGGCATTCAATATTTTTAAAAATATAAATAAATAAATAAATAAATCTAAATCACAGAAACCACAAAAATGATTTTAATATCAGCGTCAGGTAAGAGTAATATACATGCACAATTTTGTAAGTCCAGAAGGCCTGTATATTTTTTAAAGATATGTTATATTTTGTGTGGTTTTTTTAACTTATTTTTCACATCAAAGTGATAGCTATTTGTGATAGCCTATGATATAAAAGCGTTAAATTATGACAATCAAGAGACAAGGTGACACACACACACACACACACACACACACACACACACACACACACACACACACACACACACAGAGTGAGAGAGACCCCCCCACCACCACACACACACACACTCACGCACACACACACGCACACACACACACACAGAGTGAGAGTGGGGGGGGGGTAAGGACAGACAGAAAGAGAGAGGCATAGTCTGATTCCGATTGAACAAGATTTGAAACAAAAAATTAAATTTACATTCTCAAAAGAACTCATTCTGTGTGATTTATAAGCTTTTGTACCCATTGGGACCTCAATTTAGGTCCCTACAGTGACACGAGTCCCCATGAGTCTGTGTGCATTCAGGTTGAAGTCCCCACCAGGCTAGAAAAACATGAATATTGAACAAGATTTTAAACAAAAAATAATAATAAAATCTAAATGGTCGGAGAAAATTATTTGAAAAAGAAACTCAAATGTGTTTTTTTTATGTTAGTATTTTAGTTTTAAGAATTAATCTTCAAATACAAAATGTTAAAGAAAACCAATATATTGATAAAAAAAAATACAAAAAGTACATTCATTTTACATTTGTATTCTTTCTGAGTTTGGTGACTATAGAAAAAACTAGCCAAGTGTTTTATTTTTTTACATTTTTCTCAAAGACTTATCCAGCCGTGTTCATAAATAAGGCTATACTCCCACCTTCTTTGTATTAACACAATTATTAAACTAATTATATAAAAAATATTGTCAATGCCTGTCAAATCTTCAGTGTCCTTTGTTTCATGTTGACCGAGTTGACTTTAGTATTTATCTAAAGGTCTTTTTATATTTGTATTTTCACAATTACGAAACTAATTATATAAAACGATTTTGTCAATGCTCTACAAATTAACTGGTTCCATACTTTTTCCATTTTTTTATTCAAACCCAGAAAAAAAAAAAAAAAAAAAATTATATATATATATATATATATATATATATATATATATATATATATATATATATATATATATATATATATATATATATATATATATATATATATATATCCTTTAATGCTGGCCAAAGCACACAGCAATAAAATAGCCATCCCCCATCAGACACACACACACACACACACACACACACACACACACACACACACACACACACACCACACACACACACACACACACACAGAGTCACATGTCTGGTCTCTGGTGTGCTATCTTTCTGGGGACTCACCATAGACTTAATGGTTTTTATACTGTACAAACCATATATTCTGTCCTCCTACACTGCTCCTACCCTAAACCTACCCATCACACAAAACTTTCTGCATTTTTACATTTTCAAAAGAACTCATTCTGTATGATTTATAAGCTTTTGTACCCATTGGGACCTCAATTTAGGCCCCTACAGTGACATGTGTCCCCATGAGTCTGTGTGCATTCAGGTTGAAGTCCCCACCAGGCTAGAACAACACACACACACACACACACACACACACACACACACACAGTAGTAATGCTGAAGTATGCTGCAGGCAACTCAAATCAGCTCAGCCCATCCCCCCATCCACAACAACCCCCCCACCCCCCCCCCCCCCCCCCCCACCCCTGCCCCTGCCCCTCACACACACACACACACACACACACACACACACACACACACACACACACTCATGTCTGGTTCACTATCTTTTTCTGGGGACTCACCATAGATGTAATGGTTTTTATGCTGTACAAACCATATATTCTGTCCTCCTACACTGCTCCTACCCCAAAACCTTCCCATCACACAACTTTCTGCATTTTCACCTTTTCAAAGTAACTCATTCTGTTTGATTTATAAGCTTTTGTACCCATTGGGAAGTCCCCATGAGTCTGTGTGCATTCAGGTTTAAGTCCCCACCAGGCTAGAAAACCATTCACACACACACACAGAGGTAATGTTTTTTTGCTTGAAAACTTATACAATATTGCCCTCTACTGGTCATTTAAGTGAGAGCATAAGTATTGAAAAAAAAAAAAAAAAAAACAGTGTGATATAGAGAATAACCAGCAGGTGGGAGTATAGCCTTATTTATGAACCAGGCACTTGTGTTCTTATTTTGTGTTTTTTAGGCTTTTGCTACGGGAACACCGTTTGAGATATCCAATAACCGTTCGCATTTTAGCATCTTCTGTATATTTACTTTATGTTGTCCGAGTTTGGAGGAGATTGAATGAATCGCTTTTGAGGAGAAGGTAAAAACTCAGAGCTCGCTTTGCCACTTCTTGTTATCTTCCAACCAAATTATCTGACTTCCTGTTGGTCAGAGCTAATGACTGTAAATTAGAAAGTTGTCCGGCTCGAAATGTACAATATATATACCGAGTTTGGTGAATGTAGATAAAACTAACCCCCCCACTTTGGACAAAAGTGACACACTTCCTGCTGCCAGTTGGTGGCGCTATAACTTTGACTCACAAAAGTCATATCCATGTGATCGGCCTCTTACAACGAACACACAGCTGAAGTTTCATCAAAATGAATTAATGTACGCAAAAGTTATAACACACTTCCTGTTTCCCTTTTCTCGCCATAAATTTGTCTCTTCGCCACGGCCAAACCGTTTGAGATATCAAAAAGTTGCTCGCAATTTAGCATCCTCAGTGTCTTGACTTCAGGCTGACCGAGTTTGGTGCTGATCGGATGAATCGTCTAGGAGGAGTACCGCAAATTCCAGAGCATGCGTTTTCCGAACAACCCATTATAGCTCACTTCCTGTTGGGCGAAGCTTATGACTATGAGTGCGGAAGTTGTTTGGCCCGATGAGATCTATAAGTGTACCGAGTTTCATACATGTACGTGCAAGTGTGTTTAATATATAGACCCTGTTTTTCAAGGGGGCGCTGTTGAGCCCCCCTGCCACGCCCGGGGCAAAGGCCTCTACCAGACCCTGTTGGCCGCGCATTCCGATGTGTGTGCAAAGTTTCAAGAGTTTTCGAGCACGTTAAGTGCCCCAAAAATGCCCAAAAGGCGAAAAGATAATAATAATAATAATAATAATAATAATAATAATAATAATAATCCTTAGAAGAACAATAGGGCTCTGCGCCCTTTCAGGGCTTGGGCCCTAATTAATATTAATAATTAATAATAATTTGTAGTTATCCCAAACATTTGAACGGCAGTATATAATATAACACATTTTTTGGGGGGTCTTTTTTTTTGTTTTTTGTCCACTAATCATTTTCTCTTCTCTGGCTTTCTCTCTTTCATCTCCTGTCCTGTGTGATTCCTCCTTTTCTCTTTTTCTTGTTTGTTCTCTCTGCTTCCTGTTGCAGGTCGCTCTTCACTGTTTCCTTTTGAGGACGGCTTCTTGGACGACGGTCATGGCGATCAGACGCTGACCCCTGGCCTGAGCTCCCCCACCCGCTGTCAGAACGGAGAGAGGATGGAGCGCTACTCCAGAAAGGTGTTTGTCGGTGGACTGCCGCCCGACATTGATGAAGGTACATGACTTGCGCGCACACACACGGCTCAGGGCTGAACCTTTCATATCATGTGTCTTAAAGATAGAGTATCGTGAAGAGAAAATGATAGAAATAAAATGATACCTATATTTGCTTACATACAGTGCATCCGTAAAGTATTCACAGAGCTTCACTTTTTCCACATTTTGTTATGTTACAGCCTTATTCCAAAATGTATTAAATTCATTTATTTTATTATTCTACATTCTAGAAACAATACCACATCATTTTTTTAAACATAATCCATATTTTTGGTTTAAATACTCTCCATTTTTCCTACAGATGAAATTACCAACAGTTTCCGTCGCTACGGTCACCTGGTGGTGGACTGGCCTCATAAAGCAGAGAGCAAATCCTATTTTCCTCCTAAAGGTAATGACATCATGACATCATCTCTCCTGCGGCACTTTAATACAGCTGCAAACGTTTAACAAATCAGTGTCAGAATTATTCCCCTGGACACCTGTGTTTGAGAAGTGAAAGTATGACATCACAGTCGACATGCACCTCAAATGAGTCTATTGTGTGGATGCGTGTGTGGTCAGTGTTTACTCTGAGCATCAGGAAGCTGTTGTGTTCTGTGCGTCAGATTGGTCTCTATCGGTTCACAGGGCCTCCAGGTGTTCATTACTGTGGCTTGAACAGACGCACATAGACAAGTACTTACAGATACACACCTAGAGGGAGAGACCAACTGCATTTCATCATGTAACTCACGTACATGTTGGTGTGAGTACATTTGGAAAGAGCTGACAGAGTTTGATTGGGCTGGTAAACAGAGCACAGGCACAGTCCACGTATACCATTGAAATTTTGAACAATGTTTATTGTTCAATTATTTAAATAAATAATTGAATGATATACCAGATGATATGTAATAAATTATATTGTTTACATAAATGTATATTGTAGGATATAGATTCATTAAATGCATTATTTCATGATACGTTACTACATGTACTTACTATAGTAATAACAGTGAATAATGCATAATTACAAGTAACTAAACCAAACCCAAACTATAATTCTATAAAGAGATTAATAAGAAATGAGGGATGCTAAAATTTGGATTTTTACAGTAAAAAATAGCTTGTTGTGTAAGCTGCTTATGCAGTTTGTGTTAATTTGGCAGCTAGTAACACAATTTTCTGATCACACTTTAGTTCAATTCTAATTATTAACTAACTATTAACTATGCATTTTGCCTCAATAAACTTCTAATTACTGCTCTTATAGTTAGTATAGTAGTTGTTAAGTTTAGGTATTGGGTAGGATTAAGGGATATAAAATATGGTCATGCAGATTAAGGCATTAAAGGGTTAGTTCATCCAAAAATGAAAATTCTGTCATTAATTACTTACCCTCATGTCGTTCGACACCCGTAAGACCTCCGTTCATCTTCAGAACACAAATGAAGATATTTTTGTTGAAATCCGATGGCTCAGAAAGGCCTTCATTGACACCAATGTCATTTCCTCTCTCAAGACCCGTAAAATTTATTAATAATTAGTTTGATTTATACAGCGCTTTTTTAGGCACTCAAAGCGCTTTACATTGAAGGGGGGAATCTCCTCAACCACCACCAATGGTTGTGAAAAGGCACTAAAGACGTCGTCACAAAGCCTATCTCACTACAGTGGCTCTACAATCATTTTATGAAGAGACGAGAATAGTTTTTGTGCGCAAAAAAACCCCACACTAAATAACGACTTATATAGTGATGGGCCGATTTCGAAACTTTGTTTTGAAATCGGCCCATCACTATATAAAATCTGCAACATACTCCGCAAGAACAGAGAAAAAAGTTCTCGCTCCCAGGGCTGGAACAATTTCTTTGTTCTTGCAGAGTATGTTCCAAGCTTAAGTCGTTGTTTAGGTTGTTTTGTGCACAAAAACTATTCTTATCACTTTATAAAATGATTGTAGAGCCACTGTAGTGAGATGGGCTTTGCAACGACGTCTTTAGTGCCTTTTATGGGTCTGGAGAGAGGAAATGACATTGGTGTCAATGAAGGCCTTTCTGAGCCATCGGATTTCAACAAAAATATCTTCATTTGTGTTCCGAAGATGAACGGAGGTCTTACGGGTGTCGAACGAGTGAGGAATTAATGACAGAATTTTCATTTTTGGGTGAACTAACCCTTTAATGTGCGCTTTATAAGTACTAATAAACAGCCAATATTTCCTAGTAATATGCATGCTAATAAGCAACTAGTTATTAGTGAGAATTGGACCCTAAAGCAAAGTGTTACCAATTTTCTAGATTGTCTATAGTGGTTTATTTTTTAAACTTACAAATTGTATGCATGCCATAATAAATGATCAAACCAAGAATCTCAAGGTTATTTTAGTTGATGTATGAATAAATGTCACTTGGTTGGATATTTTGTTAAATAACGCAATGATTTCACACAGTAAAAATGGCTGAAGTGTCCAAGTACTCTCTGAGGCCACTGTATTTTTCTTCATTTATGAGATTTGTGCTATGTTTAATGATCTGCACTTGTGGATTTTATATATTTGGACTGGTGTAGTCTTCGTGCCTGAGCCGTCGTGTCACCGTGTGTAACTGCTGTTTGCAGATGTGCTCATTGTTCCTCCAGCTCATAAGAAACACTGATCCAGACTGAGTGAATGGAAGATGCTGGTCATTTTTCCATCTAGTGTTGTGTAAAGCATCATGACTCACAGTGGGCAGGACTGAGGTCAGTGCTGAGGCTCTAAACACGTTAAATAAGGTTAAATGCGATTAAATGCCTTCGTGAGGCTGTTATATGCTTATCAGTAACACTGAGATTTATTGAAGAGCTGCTTCTGTTCAGAGACCACCTGGAAAACAGGCTGGAAATTAAAGGGATAGTTCACCAAAAATGTACTCGCCCTCGCCCTCATGCTGTTTTAAACTTGTTTCTTTCTTCTGTTGAGCACAAAAGAAGATATTTTCAAGAATGTTGGTAACCAGATATTTAACGGTAGCCACTGACTTCCAAAGTAGGAAAATAAAATACTATGGAAGTCAACGGGCACGTCAGCTGTCTGGTTACTAACATTCTTTAAAATATCTTGTTTTGTGCTCAACAGAAGAAAGAAACTCACACAGGTTTGGAACAACTTGAGGGTGAGTCAATGATGACAGAAATGTACATATTTAGGTGAACTATCCCTTTAAGTCAAGGTTTATCTGGTTATCATGGTCTAGTTAGCCCCTGCTGGTAGATGAAAGAATTACACCATTAAAACAAAAAACACTGTTCTCTACTGAAGGACTTCAGAATACATAAGCATATACAAATTATGAAAACATTTGTGGAGGACACAGTAGTTAATTTAGGCTGAAGTGGGAAATATATTAATAATCATAATAATAAAAAAAAAACATTTACTGTTTAAATATATTTTAAAATATATTTAACACATCAAATATATTTTCTTTTTCATAATGATCTCTAACCGAGTAGAATAATCCAATCAGAATGTGTTTTTTATTATGTCTTTCTTATATTTAAGCTTCAGTGGCGAAACCTCTGGCTGTATTAAATCTGATGCTCGTACATGAATCTCCTTTTGAAATTTCTTTTGATGTCTTTGATGCACTTTTCCAAGGTTGTTCATATTTCTCTCTCCTTTCGGCTGCCTCTTTCACTCTTTCTTTCTCTTTCCCTGAGGCAGAACGCCTGGTTCTTTTCTTTCTTCTGGTCTTTCAGCTGGCTCTGATCCTGATGTTCTCATACTGCAGTGTTATAGTGGAAAAACACTCCTTCAGAAGGACTTGAGAATGGTGGACATCATGAATTCACAGACAAACAGCATATATACGGTCGAAAAAGCAGTCTATGCGCAAAGTGCATGTTTAGGCTCAGAATAGTGAGTGGAAAACTACAGGCTATATGGACTTTTTATTTACAGTATAAAATGAATAATCCTGGTCCTGCATTTTATTTGGGCTAAAATTCATAACATAATAACAGCAAATGTCATAAAACTGCATAGAGACAGAGAGGGTATCTTATAGTTAATGTTAAAAACTGCATCTTTAGGCAGAAGGAATTTGCTTTAAAAATTTGTGACTATAATATTTAATTTATGTCCGTGATAGTAGCTGTAATGTGACAGTGGCAAGTTTCAGACGATTCCATTTCCTCAGCTACAGAAGCCACTCCAATCTGTCCTGATTTCACCTCAGCGTAACTCCTCCCACAGCTAGTTTTTGGCCTGTTCTGTTAACGTCTGTGCTGTCTGTGATGACGGGCCTGTGAGGGAATGAACAAATGAGCATGGGAGATGAGATTAAGTCTCAACTTATTTAATCTTCCTACTCCGATCATCAGTTATTAGTTCATACACTCTTTAAAGATGGAATTTGTGTTTCCTGTTATTTTTCAGAATGATACACATGCATATTTTTTGCAGCGGTTCTGTGCTTCCTGTGAGGCTTTTGAAACTCAGCCAGGGATTGTCTCATCTCTTATGTGCTTCCTTCTGCAGGTTATGCTTTCCTGCTCTTCCAGGAGGAGAGTTCAGTCCAGGCCCTCATTGACGCCTGCATCGAGGAGGATGGGAAACTCTACCTGTGTGTCTCGAGCCCCACTATTAAAGATAAACCAGTGAGTGAAACCAGCGCGCTCTCTCTCTCTCTCTCTCTCTCTCTCTCTCTCTCTCTCTCTCTCTCTCTCTCTCTCTCTCTCTCTCTCTCTCTCTCTCTCTCTCTCTCTCTCTCTCTCTCTCTCTCTCTCTATATCCATCTCTCTGTCTATCACTTTATCTAATCTATCACTATCTGTCTATCTATCCAAAATGTATACGTGTACACACACATGTATATATTTATGTATGTATATACAGTATGTGTGTTTTATATATATATATATATATATATATATATATATATATATATATATATATATATATATATATATATATATATATATATATATATATATATATATAAAGAGCTGTGAATCTTTTGGTAGGCAGCAAATTGATTCGATTCATGATTCGTAGGTTTTCGATTCGATTCAAGAACGATTTTTGCCAATTCAGAACGATTCAATTCGAGACGATTCACATTAAAATTCGATACAATTCGATTCGATTATGCATTTCCTTGTATGAATTCATAGGATTATTAAAATGCTTCCCCTAATGTGTCTTAGTCAGGGTGTGAATTGAAAATTTAGCCAAACTTAGGTCCTGCTTGGGCTTAAACAAGCATTCTATATTGACAATCTTTTACAGATCAACTGTTTTTCCTCCTTAGGTCCAGATTCGCCCGTGGAACCTGAGTGACAGTGATTTTGTGATGGATGGCTCTCAGCCTCTTGACCCACGCAAGACCATCTTTGTGGGAGGTGTTCCACGGCCTCTGCGTGCAGGTCTCTCTCTCTCTTTCTCTCTCTTTCTCTCTCTCTCTTTCTCTTGTGCTGGTCAGGATGTGAAATAGTGTTTTCATGGACATAGTGCCAGTGTTTATAAGTGTAATTTCTGAATTTCTGATTCTGATCACCATCAGACTGTGTATAATGCTGTGTCTCTCATGTGTCTGTTTAGTGGAGCTGGCTATGATCATGGACAGACTGTATGGAGGTGTGTGTTACGCTGGCATTGACACTGACCCAGAACTCAAATACCCCAAAGGGGCGGGCAGAGTGGCCTTCTCCAATCAGCAGAGCTACATCGCTGCCATCAGCGCTAGATTTGTCCAGCTGCAGCATAATGACATTGACAAACGGGTGAGTGAGCTCGTATATCAGCCACCAGAATCACAATGAACTCTCCAAAGGATCTCATTATACACGATGCAGCAAAAACACTTCAGATCAGACTTTTCCTGACTCCTAATGCATTGATCTCTATGAAATGAAGCATCAAGCTAAAGCGATACCCTCGACGGCACGTTATGATGTGACATTTAACTTCAAACTACGTGAACTTTGATGCCTTTTGAAAAGCAGCTAGGGTTTATCAGAGAAAAAACACTTTTCCAATGGGAAATCTGCTTAATCACGGGCCATTAAAAAATGTGCAGAACGCTATGAATGCCGCACTGATAGTGGAGGATTTTATACTGTATTTTTATAACTATTCTGGATGTGATTGAATAGTGGCAGTTTCTGTACTGTGGTTTTCCTGTAGGCTGTTTCCATACAGCCAACAATACAGACAGTGGAAACCCCAGAGCAGACTGTGTGTAATCAACATGACCATGGGCTTCTGGAGGCCTGACAGCCATTTGAAGTCTCAGACGTGGCGTTTGTTAATTATAGCTCCATGCTATTCCTGCGCACATATGTACACACTGGACTTACTGGACTGTTTTGGGAATGTTATTCAGAAGTAAATAGCGGATGGTCACTGGACTAAAACTGGCTGCTCCCCAGAATCAGCCCTCCATCACTGTCACACAATCAAATGCTAGTTCACAACACTAGTGCTGTTGGTGGACATGTTAACTAACGTACTGTTCGCAAACTATATGTGAGTCTGGGATAGGTACATTTTAAAATAACCGTTTCTGCAGCATATTTTGAATGATTATGATGTAATATTGGACGCACCGGTGGGGTGTTGAGTCGAATCGGTTAAATATATTTTAAAATGTTGTTTATGCCTTTACGATTGTGTTTCTTCCAAAGCTGAATTTTCAGCATCATTACTCCAGTCTTCAGTGTCACATGATCCTTCAGAAATCATTCTAATATGATGATTTGAAGAAACAATTCTTATTATCAATGTTGAAAGCAGTTGTGCTGCTTTATAACCATGATATAGTTGTTATAGTCCACAAGACAAAAAAATGCTGCATTTATAAAAATTTACTACATTCTAAAATTGATGAACCAGTGATTCTCAATACTGTGTGTGTCATTCCCTTTTTTTGTTGTGTGATGTTTGTTCTTGAGTCACTTGTTTGTCCTGAGCAGTTAAACTGCCCAATGTTCCTCAGAAAAATCCTCCAGATCCTGATAATTCCTCAGGTTTCCAATATCTTTTGCATATTTGAAGCCTCCCCAACAGTGACTTGTATGATTTTGATATCCATCTTTTCACGCTGAGGACAATTGAAGGACTCAAACACAACAATAAAAAAGGTGAAACGGCCACTGATGGTACAGAAGGGAACACGATGCATTAAGAGCTGTGGGTGAAGATGTCCAATTTTTTCTTATTTTGTTTAAATGTATATATTTTTTTATTTAGTACTGCCCTTCCGAAGCAATAGAAGATACTTGCATGTTTCCCGGAAGACAAATTAAGTACAATTTACCTTAATCTTCAAATTCAAAATGTTTTCACCCCCTGGCTGTCAATGCATGGCGTTTTCTTCTGGAGCATCGTGAATGTTTAAATATAACAATTTTTAATTTAAGTGAACTTGAAGGGTACAAGTAAATGTGGCGTTTATGTGAAGATTGTTTTAAGTTCACTTAAATTAAAAATTGTTATATTCAAACATTCACGATGCTCCAGAAGGAAACGCCACATTTACCTGTACCCTTCAATATATTAGGGCTCAGTTTTTTTCTATTGACCCAGTCAGACCGATTCAGATTTCTACTTGCCCTGTCAAAATAGTTTTCGTTGTTTTTAACCCATGTCATTTCGTAAACATTAAAAAATATAGATTAATCATTACTAAAGCTACAAAAGTAATCTAGTCAAGAGCAGTGAGTGATTTTTCTCTTATTTCTTTCTTTGATTAACATTAATGACAGACTGCAAACAGTTTTTTAGGCTGCTGTCACTTTAAGACCTGCCGCACATGACGCGGATCTGACACGTCCAATTATCTCACAGCTCTTTACGTTCATTTAAGACTTAAATTAATGTAAGACTGCGTTGCAAATATATTCGACAAAATGTAGGATGTAGCTTTGAATTTAGCTGTCTATAATGGCTCTTTCTGCCGGTGTCCGCAGGTGGAGGTGAAACCGTATGTGCTGGACGATCAGATGTGCGACGAATGTCAGGGTGCTCGCTGCGGAGGAAAATTCGCCCCTTTTTTCTGTGCCAACGTCACCTGTCTGCAGTATTACTGCGAGTACTGCTGGGCGAGCATCCACTCGCGTGCCGGCCGCGAGTTCCACAAACCGCTGGTGAAGGAAGGTGGAGACCGGCCTCGGCACGTGTCCTTCCGCTGGAGCTGATGACAACCGTCACATCGCCCTCTCCACCCACCAAACACCTTCAACACCATTACCAGTAACCACACACGGATCTCCCCTCTCATCTTTTGTTTTTAGAAAACAAATATCATGATATCTCTGTCAAGTATATTCTCTGCTTACGAACATTTAGGAAAATATGAATTTTGAGTCTGCGCGCTCAAACGTTGCACTTTGGCACAAACAGTCGATGTTAACGCTTATCAGGATGTTGTGCTTTAATTCTCTCATTTTGATCGGTTTAGTGCTCTATATAGGCAACATTAGACAGTGTTTTATATATATATATATATATATATATATATATATATATATATATATATATATATATATATATCAAATTTACAAAAACAAAAAATTTTATTTTATATTTATCTATATACACGTAGATAATACTTTTTGAGTGTCAGCCTTTTTAAAGGAGCATGCACTTATTGTAATAAAAGAGTGGCAGGAAATTCCCCTTCAGATGATGACAAAAAAAGTTACCAAAGGTAAAAGTAAATCATTAAGAAAATCATGTTGGGTGAGCTGTTAAAAAAAAAACACCCAAGTTATTAAAGTAAACCACCATTTGCTCTCCATGTTGAAATGAATAGTTATACCTCACGCATGCATCTTTTTCTGTTCGCGTAAATATTTTTTATGAGTTTTTTTAGTATTATCTACATGTAATGCTGCAATAGCTTTGCTGCTAAATCCGTGGTATGAACCCATACCGTCATACTTTATTCAGGCGAACAAGCGCTCCGAAACTGCATGTAAATGAATCTGCGATGCATGCTGTACGATCGGGCATCACTTTCATTTCCTCCACGAGACCGGCCAGATGACCATACTACTGAGCTCTTCAAAGCACAAGGTGATGGGGAAAAAATATAAGATGGGTAGAAAAAATATGCTTTTGCGATTGCTTGCAAAAATGTTGGTTTGCTCACAAAGCATTTACGTTAACTCGCAAAACATTTGGGTTTGTTCAATAAACTTTTTTCATTTGCTCAGAAAAAATTTAAGTTTGCTCGAAAAACATTAGCCTTCTGCTAACAAAACATTTACTTTAACGGTCACGCACAAAATTTAACGTTCACGCGCAAAACATTTGTATTTTCAAAACACTTTTCCTTTCACTCACAAAACATTTGCATTAGCTTGAAAAAACATTTGCATTCCTACAAGAAAATTTGTGTTCCCTCGCAAAACATTTGCTCAAAAACATTTCCATTTGCCCACAAGACATTATAGCCTTCGCTCGCAAAACATTTGCGTTTGCTCGAAAAACATTTACTTTTGCTAGCAAATCATTTTCATTCGCTCGCAAAACATTTGCTTTTCCTCTAAAAACATTTACTTTTGCTCAAAAAACATTTGCGTATGCTCGAAATCGAGTGTTGGCACAATTTTTTTTTTTTTTTTTCGTTTGTTCCAAAAACATAAGCGTTCACTCGTGAAACTTTTGCCTTCCCACAAGAAACATTGTATTCACTAATAAGACATTTACTCAAAAACATTTCCGTTTTCTCGCAAAACATTTTTGTTTGCTCTAAAACATTAATATACGCTCAAAAAGCGTTTGCATTCTAATTATTTTTTTGCATATGCCGAAAAAACGTTTGCGTACTCAAAACATTTGAGTTTGTTAAAAAAAAAAAATCCCTTTCGCGCACAAAAAAATATTTTCTTTTAAAACTGCAATTGCTCTAAAAACATTAATGTTTGCTCGCGAAACATTTTGCGTTCCCACAAGAAACTTTGTGTTCTCTAGAAAAACATTTGTGTATGCTCAACAAACACTTGCATTCTTTTACAAAAGTATTGCGTTCTCCAGAGAAACTTTGTTTTCTTGCAAAAACAAGGGCATGTGTTTTTTCCTGCCACATCATTTCAATTCCATCACAGAACTTTGCAAGCAAATGCTAAAGTTTTCCGAAAATGAACCAATATACCTTTTACTCCCATCTCATTGTTTTACCATCACCGTGTCCCTTAAGAGGCTCCGCACAGAACCGCAGTGGTGTGTTTCAAATCAGTTAGATGTAGGAAATCTTCTAGCGAAATAACAGGTGAAGTATTTTTGCAGTGATTGTTCATAGAATTGTGCAATTTTTATACACTATGTAGTTCAGTTAGACGACGCCTAGAACTGTGATTCGCTTTAACTGTTATTGATGTCTGACATGGAACGTCCTGTGAAACTAGCGTATGTAAGCATACGGTCCCTTCTCTCGCACACTTCTGCTAGTTGGTAGCCCACGACCCGCGTCCCGTCAGAACCAAAGAGTCCGGCTCGAAACGACCAATAACGCTACGTTGCATGCCAACGAATCACAATACTGTGTCCTACCGGTGACTCTGGGAGAATAAGCGAACACTGGCTCTGAATCAGTAACCTAACTTTGAGATACGGCGGGCGGAATAACCTTGAGCGACCGCTGCATTTATATCCAGATTATCCTGCGAAGCTTGAAGTAGAATCATGACCTGCTAATGTCGACGGGGGACATTTTTAAACTAAATTCAGAAAGGTAGAGAGGGTGGAGAGGAACGCGACGCGAGAAACGCGTCTTGGCTGCTTATCCGAGAGTCAAAAAACTGTCAGCTGTAGGGCGGCACGTTTAGTTCGTTCATGTATGCGAACACTGCTTTTGTACCGATGGAGAAAAAGAGGATTGTGGGTAACCCCGATCCTGACGATGGTGAATTCTGGGTGTCTTTGTGATATTTCTTTCCCTGCCCAGATTTTTCTATGTTTGTTCCTTCTCTGTAGTAGATAATATTTGTTATGCACTACTCTTTGTATCTGGATGGTTGAACAGTCAGCGTTGTTGTTATTGTTGTTGTTGTTGTTGTTATTTTCCCTTTATTTTTTTAATAGAAAAATATGTGTGCTTTCTGACTGACGTAATCTTTTGCAATACCTCAATTTTGAAATATAATAGGAGAGAGATTGATATTTTCTAAGTAAGTTTATTCAAATAAAGACTATATATATATATTAATTTAATTCTGCTAGAGAGAAAAAAATGATTTAACAGATGCTTAATTTTATTTTTGTCATGCTTATTTGCTTTTAATTTTATTTTTGGAAAAAAATTAAAAACAAAAACAACTGAAGGAGTTAGAGCTGTATTATTTGAATACTGTAGGAAGCTGAAGTATACAGACGCAACATCACAGTGTTCCACAAACATCTGATCTTATTAATATTATAAAATATATATATTTGATTTAAATATATATATTCTATAGGGTCAACCGGCCGTCAGGTGCTTATAAAGTCAACTGAACATACTACTTACGTTTTATATATATTTACAAAACAGTCCTTTACTATGCTGACCAGAGTTGTGAAATCTTCTGTTCATTATTTTTTTATGTTTCGTGAAATTATGTGTTCCCCTTTGTTTTGTAAAGCGCACATGCCCCAATTTGTTAATTTAGGGAAAACAATTTTTTTATGGTTTTTGGCAAGATGGAGAGAAAACAATGTTAATTTTGGGAAGCTGAAACTCGATGGAAAGCCTTCTACTCACCCAAGACTTGAATTAGTCCCTTTTTTAAAGGCTGAGAACCTCGATTCTTTGTTGTAATGTGCAATACTGTTTGTACTGTTTGTAAAAAAGAAAAAAAAAAGAACAGAAAAAGAGGCATATATCTTTATTGCAGATTTATTTTCATTGCAAGCATTGTGATTCACTAAAATCATTTTCTACTCGACATGCTAGTACCTTCCAGTAGTAATGTAGCCTTTGTACGGAGAAATTTTTTCATTATTTTTTAGAGATTTTTTGCAAAAAATAAAAAAAAGAGACGACTTAAAACACATTTACACATTTTTCATTATTTTTTATTTGTGTTTTCTTTACACGCTAATTACTCAGCCATTAATGTTAGCTATTTCTGGGAGAGACTTTCATGTCTGGTCAATGTCATTTATTATTTTTTTTGTATTTTTACTTGGAATAATTGAATTTTATGGCGCTAGGTTTTTTTTTTTTAAGCTAAAAAATGTGTATGTTACTAAAATGTCTAGAGTTTTTTATGCAAAGCTTGTGAGTTCTGTTGCTTACATTAGTGTGATTTTAATTTAATTTTTTATTTTTTTATTTGGGAGGGGGGTTATATTGCACACAAAAATTAACACAATCTTGGATGGTAATATATGTGATTGAAATGGGCAATAAAAATAATGGTGGAATGGAGCAAATGTGAGGTTGTGGTGAAACCCAGTCAACACAGATGAGATAAAGACATTTCTGAAGCTCTGTAGCGCCACATTCAAACTCAGAACACAGTATGTGTGCGTTTAACTGACGTTTCCCAGAATGCAATTTATTTATGAGTAGATTTCATGTAGTCATCGTAACGGCCTCAAACATGAATATTCCCTTTACTTGTGTCACTTTAAACGAACTTTAGACCCACACCGTGTCTACACCCGACGCGACAAAAGCGGATGGAGGCATAGAGCCCATAATAACGATTGATCATGGCTGAATCCAAAATCGCCCCCATACCCTCAAATAGGGCATTATTTGAAGAGACAGCCATTTGTAGTAGTGTCCAAAACCATAGTGGACGTTATCGAGCGCACTCATTCAAACCCACATTGCACAACAATAACGAAGTGTACAGCCGATGTACACTCAACAGCTGTCTGAATTCACTCTCTCGTTTTCATTCACTCCTTCAAGTATTAGTGGACTAACGTAAGGAAGAATAGTGAATGTGGCTTTAAGGGGCGATTTCGGATTCAGCCAGTGTGTACACTGACCGGATGCCACGCAAAGCGACTCGATAAGTTCAAGCTCTCGCGATACTTCTGATGTTTTTTTTTTCCAGCGGTCGCTTTGTCGCGCTCAGTGTGTAGACATTACCTCGTTTTCATTCAAAGCATCTTTGTCTTCAGTTTTCCTTGATAATGTGCTGTAGTCATGAGACGACCTGCGTTTAATAACAGTGTCACAAAAAAATCTCTGTAATATATAATCAGGGGCCTATTGCACAAAACTAGGATAAGGGATTAATCCAGGATATCTTGGTGATCCTGGCTCAATGTATCCGCTAATATAGTTATCTTTCTTGGTGTGAGTGTGCCTTCAGGATACGTTTATACGACAGCGGTGTTCTAAATTTGACATACAGAGGACAAGATCACCGGGTTAATCCTTTGTCCTAGTTCTGTGCAATATGCCCCTGTCATTTGGCTTGTTTTTTTTCTCTTACACCACACTTTTAGCTCCATTTGTCTTTTTTTATTAATTTTTTATTAAATGCTTAACCTACTTTATCCTAATGCAGTTTAACTTCTGATTTCATATTCACGTCTGGAATTGAGATTGTTAACTTGGACCTCTGCTTGTCTAACTTTGCAGTAAAACTGTGATTAAATGATTTATTTTTTTGGATAAAAATAAACGCAGTGCTGCTAATGCTTACTAGCTTCCCCACTTTCATGATTTTTCCCTTTTCTGTACTAAACAGCAAATCTTATTAAATGTTATTGTATGATACTGTGAAACACTGTCATCTTTTGCAGTCTCGGTCTCTTGTAAACCTTTACTGCACACAAACCAACCACAAGTTGCAGGAGATGTTGGACAGTTTTTCTGAAATAGTTTTTAAACAGGCCAAGTTGTTTTCCCTGACAGTTTTTCGGAAGCTATGAAATATTTAATATTCTGTGGCCTAGGTGAAAAGGGCAAGGCAGTAATAATATTCTACAGAACAGGTGCCATGTGTCTTTGAAATAAAATAAAACAATTATCTAAAAAATAATTACACCATTTAATAGATTTCTCTCCACACACACAAATCTAATGGCTAGTTTTTACTGTTAAATAAGAAAATGTATACATTAAGATACAAGTAGTATATACTCATTTTATCTCTAGGCAAGTATTTGTCCCTTTACAATTTGGTGGACAGCATTTAAAAAATACTAATGATGCTAGTATATGTATACATGTATGTATGTATATATATATATACCGTATATATATTATAATTATATTATAATTATATACAACAAAAACAGTATGCACTTTAGTCTACTCTGTACAACGTAATAGTTAAATATTTCATTATATCTGGTTTAACGGTTCATTCACAGATTTTTCCTAAATGTAAATCGACACAGACAAGACATTTTAAACAGAGCTCATTAGAATTTATTAAAATTCTACCAGCTTACCCAAAAAAGGCAAATAACAGAAGTATTTACAATTCTATTTTTTTCCTTTTAAAACTACAATGTTTCTGAGGCCGTTGTCCTGCCGCTCTTCCAGCTGTACCTAAAGATCTCTGTCAGTGCAGGTTAGACATTTCTGATGGAGCAGCAGCTACAGGAGTTAGTCAAGCGTCTCCTAGTGGTCTGGATGAACCATTAGAGTCATTCATCGTGGAAGCGTTTCAGTGTCCAGTTCTCGCCTCACCATCTCGTCATTCAGTTCTGGAATACTGTCATCATAGATACTGATAGTGAAATCCTGAGGTTCAAATATTGTAATTCATACAACATTCAGCTTTGATAGATTAACTTTAAGACTT
This sequence comes from Pseudorasbora parva, assembly GCF_024679245.1. NCBI lineage: Eukaryota > Metazoa > Chordata > Actinopteri > Cypriniformes > Gobionidae > Pseudorasbora > Pseudorasbora parva. The sequence continues at coordinate 8,646,896 of NC_090188.1, read as the reverse complement.
CCTCCAGGGCCACATATAACCGACATTTTTAGATTGCAAATCTTGAGCGAATTGTAAGAACCTACAGGAAGAGGAAGAGCTGTAAGACTGTGACGAGCGTTAGACTGGAGTGTTTAAGGCCGATAGCTACAGTGCTTGTGCACGTCTCTCCGTTCGTTGTCCCATCAATTCGACGGCTTCAAGTCACTTCTGGTTTTGCTGAGCAAGTTGAACTGGCTCATTTAAGTGAGTGTATGAAGCTGTCCAGGTCGTATTCGTTCTCGTACTGCTGCTGGTCCCACAGGTCCCCCAGTCCATCCAGCACAGACTTCATGCTGGTTTTTCCAGAGGACGACGCCTCGTTCTTCTCCGCTTCATCCTGAACATCAATACAAAGCATTGTTATATGAATGTGAATCTGTTATTTCCTCATATTTTTAGAGGAAAAACTAGCATTCAGAGCAGCATTGCTTCATGGGACGGTGATTTCTCTGCAGGCACTGACCTTGTCCAGTGTGAAGAGGTTGAGCAGCTGTTCTGTGCCCATGCTCTGCAGACTGGCGTTCTCTTGGCTGATGACTGTATTCGCGATGGTCATCTTAAATTTCTGCAGACCCATTATCTTTTCCTCCAGCGTGCCTCGTGTGATGAGACGATACACATTCACCACACGTTTCTGAAACACACAATCGGTTTATGGATGCAAATTTTTTTTTTTTTTTTTTACAAAACACCAAATTCAAGATAATTTAGCCAAAAAACAAAAAGTTCATTTAATCAATCAAATATCTATTATATCATTAAGTTTGTATTAAAAAAGTGCACATTAATTCATGGTTGAAATGGAAACTTTAAGGCCATTATTTAATGTGTTTTAAATGTAGGCTGGCTCTATCTATCTATCTAGATTATCCATCCATCATTATATTTTTACTTTCCCTAATGTCTATGTAATTTAGTGCATACATTTAGCCAAATGATCCTCTTAAAGCTAGTTTAAGGATAACTAAGTTTATAGATATGAGATGGCTTTCTTGAGGTAAATGTATTTAATTTATATTTCAATGACATTTTCTTCTCATCTTACCTCTGGATTAAGTATATTATACATTTACTAATATACTGGATATTAGTGTTTATAAGTGCAGAGATGCTTTGTGTACAGCAGTAACCAAGAAAAGAAAACTGCTGCGGTTCCATTCAGTCTGTCTGCTGTTTTTGTTTTGTGTAGATATCTAATTTAAATGAAAAACAACTGCTCATCCTTCATGTGTAACATCTTTGCTTGGATCATGATTTAAATTTAGTGGTTTCCACTGGGTATAGATTTTTTAGGCCAGTTTGACTTTAAAAAAATAAAAAAATAAAAATCAGCAGTCGGAATAGTCTGATCGTGATCGTGATCAGTACGTGATCAATACATCCTACATTTTTGGCCAAATATTCCATTCGCTCCATTACTAAATACTGATGTAGGTAACGAAAACAGCAACCATACCTGTCCTATTCTGTGAGCTCGGTCCATAGCTTGCAAGTCTCTCATGGGGTTCCAGTCGTGCTCCACAAACACCACAGTATCTGCCCCAGTCAGATTCAATCCCAGTCCACCCACATGGGTCGTGAGCAGCAGAACATCTATGGACGGGTCATTATTGAACCTGTATAAGGAAAAACAGCACATACAGTGACCCAAACAGAACTACCTTTAGGTTGAATATTTCCAGGGTAGTTTGCGAGATAGTCTCACCTGGAGACAATGGAGTGTCTGAGGCCGGCCTGAACGCCTCCATCCAGCCTGAGGTAGGAGATGGTGGGCAGTTGAGCTTTGAGCAGGTCCTGCTCCACGATGTCCAGCATGCTCTTCAGTTGGCAGAAGATCAGAACGCGGTGCTGGGCCACCACAGCCTCTGTGCCACCATCAGACGCTCCAGATGAACCCAGCCCACAGTCCAACAGCAACTGCAACAAAACAGAAGAAAAATAAATACATCCTGCTAGTACTGCAGCTTGTTCATACGTTACACTAGATGGCATTTATTGACTTGAAGAAAATGAAGAAAAATAAATTTAAAAATTATAATTTCATGATTATAATTCAATTCACATAAAGTATGAATTGGTAGAAGATTCTATCTTCTACCAATTCTAATCAAATCACAAATTTATGAAAATTGTATTTTCTAAATGCTTGTTAACGTAGTGATGCCAGATCAAAGGGGGCGGCAGTCAACTGTGAGAGCAGTGCAGTTTAGAGAGCTAATCCGACCACTTTAATGATGTAAGAGATGCTGTGAGAGGCGAATATGAAAGGCTGAGCGTCAGTCTCCACCGGGCTAGAGTAAAAGGATTTAAATGATACACGTCTTGAAACCGTGCTACTTTATTAAATAACTCTCAATCAATCTGCACTAACAGTAATTCACACATAAAGGTACCTCACAAAACAACAACACCCATCTCTGAGAAGGATACTACTGAAAATTATTTACATTTTCATTTGAATTCTAATTAAAATAAACAAAATTAAAAACAAGTTTAGAATCAAATGCATATAGCGAATCAAAACTTGATTCAAATTGGTTCTTCATTTCTATTAAAATAAAAATGGATTCTTGATTTTGAATCGAATCGGGAGATTCCAAAAGATTCCCAAACCTAATAGTCTGATATTGATTATATGAATCAAAAACACAATTTTCTGATAGTTTTATATTAGTGTTTAAATAAATAAATAATAATTATATTCGTTATTATTATTAATGCATATTTTAGAAAGTCAAAACCAAAAATATTGGCAATACCCCCCACCCCAGAAATAAGAATTACAATTGGCTGATATTGATAAATAAAAAACAGGAGCATTGGCTGTTATGGATTTATGATTCATTTTTACTAAATACGGTGCATACTGTGTGGAGGAGGGAAAAAAAGGAAGCACACAAAAAAAACCTTGCTCTTGGCTGATAGTGATGTATCTGTTCCTGTTCCTGACCTATTAGTAGCTAAGTCTCTGTCAAAATGAAAGTTTATTAAATCACCCATACTAGTTTCATATTGATATGGTCTGCTATCTCTTTGGTAGTACAGATGTGTGGACGGCACCTGTTTGAGGGCTGAGAGTTTGGGGGCGTGCTGAATGTCTCTGAGGTTGGAGTGTTGGCTGCTCAGCTGTTCTGTGATGTGTTTGTATTCTGGGTGTTGAGGTGTCAGCACCAGTGCTGGGTGATTACACAGCTTCCTCAGATATTGCAGAGCCTAAAACCACCAACACAACAACATTATAGACTTTGACTGAGAGGAGGATAATCTTGCCCTCTTATGACTTCAAAATCAACCTGGAAGACATGTCCGGTGGCCTTTAGTTTGGGTTTCTCTTCCTCCTCTTGCGTAGACGTTGTGGAGATCACATCATCCACGTTCACCTTTGCGCGAGACTTTGCAAAGTCCTCGTACAGTTGAACCTGAACAGGTGCAGATGAGAATACAAGAGTGCTTTTTAGAAATAAATATCTCTAGATTAATTCAAGATCTCATTTTATTTGCCGTTTGTAGCGCTGCAGTACAGCTATCCCCTCTGACACAGGATTTCAGCCAGATTAAGTCATTTGAGTCCGATTTCATCAACCACATCCTGTGTGTTTTGTACCTGTAGAGGACTGAGGTTGCAGTAGTAATCTTGTATGATCTTGGGTGGCAGATCTTGAAGCACATCATCCTTCATTCTCCTCAGGAGAAAGGGCAGAACCTGTCTATGGAGTGCTTCCATTGCCAGCACACCTATAAAAAAAAAACACACACACACCCCAACATGTTATTTTAGACTAAAAGATGAAACGTAAAAAATAAAATACAAATAAAAAAAAAGTATGTGGTGATTTAAGTCGAGAGCTTAAAGGGTTAGTTCACCCAAAAATGAAAATTCTGTCATTAATTACCCTCATGTCGTTCGACACCCGTAAGACATCCGTTCATCTTCAGAACAGAAATGAAGATATTTTTGTTGAAATCCGATGGCTCAGAAAGGCCTTCATTGACACCAATGTCATTTCCTCTCTCAAGACCCATAAAAGGCACGTTAAAAGACGTCATTACAAAGCCCATCTCACTACAGTGGCTGTACAATCATTTTATGAATCCATGAGAATAGTTTGTGCACGAAAAAAAAAACCTAAATAACAACTTGTATAGCAAAGGCCCATTTCAAAACGCATGCTTTGTAAAGCTTCAAACCATTATGAATCAGTACCAAATCAGCGGTTCAAATCGCCAATGTCACGTGATTTCAGCAGATTGACCCACGATCCAAATCATGAATCAAGACGCTGATTCATAAAGCTCCAAGACTTCCGGAAATGGTGTTTTGAAACAGGCCATCAAGATTTAGTTTTTCTGTGTGCAAAAAAAAATAATACTCTCGTAGAAACTATTCTACTGTAGAATCACTGTAGTGGGATGGGCTTTGTACCGACGTCTTTAGTGCCTTTTATGGGTCTTGAGAGAGGAAATGACATTGGTGTCAATGAAGGCCTTTCTGAGCCATCGGATTTCAACAAAAATATCTTCATTTGTGTTCCGAAGATGAACGGAGGTCTTACGGGTGTCAAACGACAATAGGGTAAGTAATTAATGACAGAATTAAAATTTTTGAATGAACCCTTTAAGATCAAAAAGAGCCCCAGAATTAGAGGTCAGTGATGCCAAAATAAAGAATCAGAGAGATGTGATAATCACACCTGCTTCCTGTTCACGTGAGGAACTTTTAGCATCTCGACTGGCAAGGATGGGCTTCCCATAGCGGGCAGCAAACTGCCGTTCAGTACCAAGAAAGCCTGGCATCAGGAAGTCAAAGAGGGACCACAACTCCAGAACATTGTTCTAAAGACCAAAAACAAACAAACAAACAAACAAACAAACAAACGCAAAAGGGCAGTCAGTAGCTTGTCAAATCAAACTTGAGAATGTTTCAAGTCAAAATTCTACTTTATGTTGGCAAAATCTGAAAGGTACATTACCATTCAGAAATTGATTTAAAAAAAAAAATTATTCAGCAAAGACATTAAACAGAGCAAAGATATAATGTTACAAAAGATTTCCATTTCAAATAAATGCTATTCTTCTTTCTCTATTCTACATTTTCAAACAATAACATGGAAACCGGCTATTTTAAATTGTAATAATGTCACAATGTTACATTGTTTACCGTATTTTGATCAAATAAAAACAAAATAGATATTTTAAATTTGACCACAAAGTTTTGAACAGTAGTGTATACAAGCCACTTAAAGAGCTCAGATCTCACCTGAATGGGCGTTCCTGAGAGAATGATCCTATAGTTGGCAGTTAACTGCTTGATCGCTTTGGAGAGTTTGGTCTTTCCATTCTTAATGACGTGACCCTCGTCAAGGATACAGTAATTAAATTTAATATCCCTGAATGGGAGAAACAGCATTGAATTAAGAAAGCTTTTCTTCACCCACAATTTACATAAAGTCTGTGGTTGAGAAACAAGAAAATAACGGGATGCTACCTGAAAAAGTCAACATCATTCCTAACGACATCATATGAGGCAACAATAAGATTGTGTTTCTTCACCTGGTGCTGCAACCTGCATAGAATGAATTTTTTTAAATATCACAAGTCAATATTCATTGAACAAGCACTTTATGATCATACCGTGCTCTTTCCGTAGGGGGGCCAGTATAGTGCAGAGGATTCAGATACTCTTTAGAGCAAAACTTCCCAACTTCATCCACCCAGTGACCTGTCAGGGTGGGCGGACAAACCACTATGGAGGGCAAAGGGCAACTGTCAGGAGCCTTTGTCTTGTTGTACTCCTGAGCCCTACACACACAACAAAATTATTTGGCAAATAAAGTCTTGTTTTAACCTATAAAGATGCACTATGAATGATGAAGATGATTTGGGGTGTACCTGAGGAAATGATCGCCAGCCAGAATACAGATGGACTGCAAGGTTTTACCCAGACCCATATCGTCACACAAGATCCCATGAAGCTTGTACTTGTTCAAAAATGCCAGCCAGTTCACACCATCCTACAAAAGAGAACAGAAATTCTTTAACAATTAAACTCAATAAAAAAGGATGGATTTACCAATATAAAATGACCACCAATAAATGCATTTTTATATTCAGGGTTCCCACTCTTTTTTAATTTTACTAGGAATAAGACAAGGATAATGCCACATTTTTATCTTCAAGTCTTTACAGTTTATTGCCATGATGTAACTAAAAGAAAATGTAATTGTGACTTTAATTTTGTGGTAGAAACAAGCTTCCATATTCATAATGCATTATTTAAGAGTTCATATTAAAAATTGTTTTTAATACGAGCTCTTAAATCATGCATTATGACTACAGAAGCTTGTTTCCATAAAACACAATTGTGAGTTTATATCAAAATTATGTGATTAGGTAACGGCTTACCAGTTAACATTCACTGCATACATTTCAGCAGTTAATAGCATTAGCTAACTGCTAATTTAGTGTGGCAACAAGACTAATCATCATTCAAAATACTTCCCACTTGTCAAAACTCAGCATCCCTGAACATGACCCTTTCTGCAACTAGCAGTAATTGTTTGGGTCAGCGATAAACTCTTTATACTTGACTAAAGAAATAACCACCAAAAATCCAGGACAACAAGAAGATTTTTCAGGACGAGTGGGAAACTTGCATATACAAATTCTGTATTTCCACCCTCATTTCATTCTCATAAGGATTTGCCAAAAAATAAAACGGACATGAAAAAAATTTTCATGCACAGAACTGTGAAAAGCAAAACACACCTGTTGATATTTCCTGAGCTCTGCTTTGATGGGCACAGGAATCTTGTAATTTTCCAGTTTCCTTCCATCCAGCAGCTGCTCGAGAAAGTGTCGTTCTCTGGCCTTCTGCCGAATTAGATCTTCAGACATTGACGGTGGGTCTGGGATTCCAGCCTGAAAGGGAAAAAAAAGACTAAGGCGAAAAGGAAAGGAAAACAGCTGCACAGAAGTTACGCAACAAGCAACCCACCCATAATGGGAACACTCTGCAGGATGTCTTGCATTATTAGAAACTATGAAAAGCACGAATGCTGGTTACTGATTGCTCACCTCGAGAGGAAGCAGTCGGATCAGAGTAGCAAAGCATTGTGTGGCCATGAATCGTACGCTGTCACAGGGGTCGCTCATACGACCCAAAACAGGGACCACCAACAGCACAATGTAGGGCACAATATCCACATCCAGCTGTTCCATCACACCTGGACATGTGCTCAGGGAATATATTTGTGTTCTGAACACCACTGTACACATTTCAAATGTTCGTACACTTTGGTAAGAGTTTGTGCTTTTGAAGTATCTTATGCTCACCAAGGTTAGATTTATTTAATCAAATACAGTAAAACGTTTTCTATTTTAATGTCTTTTAGAAAGTAATTTATTCCTATGATTGCAAACTAAAATCTAAAAGATTTGTCCCTCCATTGAAAGTCTATTCACCTCAAACTCTGTTACTTCAAAATATTTTTAAAGAGATGCATGTTCTCGCTTGTCAAGCATGTACAGTTAAGTTTCTGTTTATGTTCCCTGATCAATGTTTATATAAAAGCCTAAATTAAAACTGTTCATCAAAATAAAGCAACCATGTCTCCTCAGAGGACTTGGATTAAACCAGAATTTTCAGTTTTGGGAGAACAATGTCTTTATTTTTATTTTTTTAAGGAAATTTAATCTTACTGACAGAAAACGTTTAAACTGTACTGTGTCTTACACAAATTATAATGCACCTTGATGAAATATAAAAAGGCATTTATAATACAAGAAAACAGCTAGATTTTCATGCGAAACAAAGGATACAGGCCATGGCTTCGATTGCTCCCTCCTGCTTGGTGTTGTCATCAATAGCACCCAACCAGGGCAGCACATGTTCCAGGAACACATTCATGGTCTGCATAGTAGCGATCTTGCTGAGCACACCCACACAGCGAGCGGCCATGTGACGTACAGCGGTGTATGGATGCTGCAGACAGGTACACAGTAAAGGCAGCTGTCCCATCAACTGCAAATATGGAGACAAGAGGAGACCAACCAGTTGTAATTACCAATGTTCATGTAGTTTGATGCAAGACATTCTTGAAAGTTGTACGTGCACATACTACAGGGATGAGCTCTTGGGACATGGCTCCTGCGGTGACCTCTAGCACCTGCAGAGAGTTCACAAGCTCCTGAGCAATCGAGTCTCCCTGCTTTAACAACTGGCTGGAATCTGCAACAAACACGGACACAAAATGAGAAGCTGGAAAAGCATATTAACAAACATTCATCTGAAATATAAAGAGTTTCACTTTACTCAAACTCCACTAAAATATTAAGATTACCAAATCCCTGAGCATTCAGCGCATTCCTCAGCGGACCAGTCATAAACTCCCACAGATATGGCAATGTTTGTGTCAACTCCTGACCGAAATGCCTAGCAACTGTCATCAAGCAGAACTCTGCCCCTCTCCTCTGGATAAGACATGGCTTCTTGCTCTGCGTTAGAATTACAGAAAGACTCTTAGCATCAGTCATGAGATCATTGGGAAGGAGACTGTGACGCTACTAATTATAACACTAAGAATACCTCATCTGTCTCTGCAGTAATGCTGCCTCCAAGGGGCAGGTCATTGTTGGTGTTGGTTTTGGGGGCTTTGGGGGTGGGTCCCCTCTTACTGGTGATGGCAAAAGCTGCTTTCTGATGCCGGTAAAGAGTGATGATGCCCTTTGTCTTGTTCACCATATGATGTGTCGCATCCTTCTCCGCCACAGACCCTGCAGTACAGATTAAATACACATCTCTAAAACCCATGAAACAACAGAACTCACATTTTTAATTAAATGCCAACATTCAAATTAAATAGGATGAATCTGGACAATACTAATACAATTTACAAATTATTATAAAGAAAATCTAGAGAAAAAAAGATCACATTTAAAAAAATACTATATATTTTAATAGTCCATACTATATTTTTAAATACTTTATTATATTTTATTTATGTTTTTTTATTTACAAGATTATCCATTTTGTAATAAATATACATTAATAATCATAATAATAATAATAATAATAATAATAATAGTATTAATAATAGTACTAGTATTAATAATAATAATAGTAGCTAGTGGTTAAACGGATCACAATTCATGAAAAGATTAATCAATTCGGTGTTTGCGCACCTTTGGAAAGAATATCTCAGTGTGCACGCTTCGGTTGTTCATAGGAAAACAGTGCACAAATAAATCAATTTCTTTCTCACCTCTTCTTGCACTTGAGGGGTTTAAATTGCTTAATTGTGTAAATTGGTAAGAAAAAACATGCATATAATGAACTTTTAATCTAGAATTTAAAAAATGTGCAATTAATATACAAATCACGTGCGAAACCATGGGCCCGGTCATTACTACTAACAACCACCACTACTACTAATTAGAGCTGTCACTTTTTATTCGATATTCGAATATGCATTCGAACATGACATGAAATATCCAGAATCGAACTATAAATAAACTATCCGGTGTATAAATAGTATTACTATAAATACAACTGCGCCTAATATAAAAATGTATATTTTCTGAGATGATCATTACACTTTACAACAAATAAATAGCTTTTATAAAACCGTATAAGTCCTGGTGGTTGTTGAGAGTTCCAGCTGCTGGAGAGGACAGTGTCGACATTATTGATGCGGCAGACAAACTGAAAGCTGTGATGATTCCGATTGAAAGTCAGCACACACATGTAAACCCTGGATTGGTTTAGATAACACCTCATGTAAACAGTCCACGGAATCTTTCAATTGAAATTATTTTAATCAAACGACAAAAAAAGGTGTGCATTTAAACGCGGCTTATGATTAGACCGTTTGTTTTTTACATTATTGTGTGCAATCTCATACAATAGAGGGCACTCTAAACGTATCGTAGCATAGGTCCCATGACCAAATCAAGCGAATCTTTGCGCTCCGAACGAGTGTTCTCCACCGCGGGGAACACCGTCAATAAAAAGAGAGCCGCACTTGATCCAGATCAAGTTGATAGATTAGGGTTTCTAGCAAACAGTATAAATAAATGAATAAGGTTAGGCTATAGGCCGTACTCCTGCTGCTGTTTTGTCACGTTATTGTTTGTGCCTGTTCTGAATACTGTTTTTTACCATGTAGCCTTTATGTTGTGATTGTCTACGCATAGTGCACTTCATATCGAATAAATTGATAACCTGCCGTTTTAAACATTAAGTTAACAATTTATTTTTCCAGACAGGCCGGAGTCCAGTTTATGACTGTCAGACTGTTAATAAATGTGTGATTGAATCTCCGTAACTGCGGTGTCGTATTTTGTTGTGTTTTTATTTTTTATTTTTATGGGGGGTGGTGATCGTAGATATCGAATATATTCAAATACATTGCTTGATATTTTGAATCTAATTCGAATGAGATTTCTCAAAAATGACAGCCCTACTACTAATGGACCTTATTTTTACAAATAAAATCAGAATAAATTTGTAAAACTTGTTTATGAATCCATTCTTTACATTAAATTGAAAGGGACAACAAACAACTTACCCACAAAATCGTTCTACTCAGATGGGCAATGAAAATATGAAAGCTATTGTGTTCCTCTCACCTTTACTGCTCTCTTGTATTGCTGGAGAGCTGGTTGGCGGGACAGGACAGGCAGCGCTAGGGGTGAGCATCGGATCTACACACACTGAGCTGCAGAGATTCTTCACAATCTTGGAGTTAGGACAGGGAGATCTGGCAGCGCACAGCTGCAGCAGACGAGCGATGTTGGAGGCTGCGTAACCCTGAACGAGTATGTTCTCTTCACGGCGGGCCGCCTCCATCAGGGGTCTGACCAAAGGATTGAGTTTATCTGGCAGCATGGCCAGTCCCACCACAGCACAGGCAGTGAAGGTGTGAACTCTCAGCTGCAGCTGCTGCCATTCAGCACTGGTCTCACTCACAGTGGAATGAGCCTGCACCCTCTTGCTGTCCAAAGGCTGGAACTGACGCGACTTGAGGTTCAGAGAAGAGGTGCATTCTGAGAAGATAGTGGTCACCTAGAGAAAATCAGGGGATGAATAAGTCAGTTTGAAAAAATAAACCAAAGTGGCATACAGTACACAAATAGGCTTTAATGAGCAACCTTGGTATCTACTGCTTTCTGAGCAAGCATCCTAACAGAAATGGAGTTTTTGTTTTATTATAATTTATCATATAACTATATATCAGTCCAGAATGGACCTTTTTCTTGAAATAAAAGCAGAATACTCCAGAACTGGACTTTTAGCATCTTTTACTAACCAGCTCATTGGCCTGATCAATGGTGAACACAGCAGAGTTGATTCGTTCTGTTACGTCAATTTGGGCATCAGCCAGCAGTGCTATGAGCTGTTTGCATTCATTCTGCATGCGAGTAAAAGGAATGGCGATCTCATCGTAGTAGAGTTGTTCTGAGAGGATGGTCAGCAACCGGGGCTGAACCACGCTGGATAACAGCTCACACTCCTGTGATGAAGGACAGCACGTCATTAACATGTTTAAAAAGAAACCCAAGAGTGGCCCATTCCTGTTCTCACCTTCTGAAGGCCTGCCCACTCACAGATCACCATGGAAACCGCAATCCGCTGCAGGGCCGATTTGGAATTGAGATGGAAGAGTAAAAGTTGAGCTAGAGACTCGGCAGGCCGGAGTTCCTGAGAAGAGCTGTTCAACCGAGGGTCACATATACAACTGCACAGCGCCCCCAACAGCCTAAGAGGACACAAAGTAGTCAGACTCCAATTTGGTACACACACACAAAAAATTAAAAAAAATTAAGAACCCCCCCCACACTCACTTTGCAGCCATTAGACGTGCACGTGTCACCACATAGTCTCGTGTGGCAGGGTCTTCGGTAATGGTCTCCGCTCCACCAATGTATTCCTGGACTGCTTCCTTGACTGGAACAGATCCCTGCCGGGTCTTCCCAGAAGCTTTCTCCTGCAGATTAACAGTATGAAGCTCAGAGAAGATCTGTTTTTGGATGTGTGGGAAGTGTGAAGGTTGTAGGCTGGATTAGTCTCAGCCTAGGACAGTATGCCCACAGTCCACCCACACTCTGTTCACTGACCGTCTGATGCATACTGCACAAAAGAAAAAAAAAACTGGAAAGCGCTTTCTCACTCTGGAGAGCTCTAATCTGAGGTGTAAAGTCTGCATTGTTTGAGTCATGTCTGTACTTATCACTGTCTGGACAGGCAGGAAGTTTGAAGCACATGTACACTACTGTTTAAATGTTAGGCATCAAAGTACAGTACAGAGTAATATTGAGAAATTTTAATACAATTATATATTCTTTAGTTTTATTATATTTATAAAAGAAATATAGGCTGTACCGAGTCTTTCCGGAAAAAAACGAGCGCCTGGCGTATTGTGTGGGCGGAGCTAAAGAATGATGAGCGTGCAAAGCGGTAACGTCCTCAAGCGTGGAGAAACCCATGTATGCTATCGATCGAATTCAGCTAATACGTGATCCAGAATCAGGCTGAAATAAATTGAACAGGAGAAACAGCAACAGCAGGACGTCCGTCTCTGTGGTATGTACTGTATTTAGTGGCCTGTCAACATTTGTGTGTCTTTACTCGCAGTTTATAAAGACATGATTCGGTTTATGGACTATTGTATGCGACTAAACCTTAGCAGTAGCAAGCAAAACGGTTTTGCACGTCAGACTAGTGTAACGTTAACCTTTAGCGCATTTGAATGACGAAGCACGCAATCGTGTCGTTTATTGATGTTTACTCACGTGACGATAGCAACAGCAGAGACATTTGAAGCAGTTTTACTCACCAGCTGCTTCCAAAGCAGGACCGAACCTTTATCGTTGGGACCGCTCTGTCAAAAACACACTTCTTTGGTATGATTTGGTGAAGTCCTGTGAAAGCAGTGACCGTGGAGATCCACGATGTTGTGAAGCTTCCCGTCATTTCTGCGTTCAAATCGGTTCAAATGCAGCGCTGCCTTCCCGGAATGCTGTGCTGTAGCATTGAAGTCGCTTGATGTCATTCATAGGAATAAAGTGGAGCGGGGGCGCGGCGCGTCATAAGTGTTCACGGACGAGTGGATCTGCAGCTTGAGAGAGTGTTTATGGGCGTGCATTTCCTCTCTCGCTCTAGTCACGTACGCGTACACCCTACCGGGAGAAGAGCCCGTACGGCCCATACAAGGACCTTCCGCTCTATGAACGACAAACCAATCCATACGGGAAAAAAACTCAGAAACTTGTGAGAAACCGGAAGGAGAATTTTTGACAAAGAAATACTCCATCAAACGTCCAACATTAGTTTTTGAAACTTTGTCTATGTTTAGGATGGGAATCCAAGTCTTTAACAGTGTAAAAAGCTCAGTATGCATGAAACAGCATTTCACCCCCCCTTTAATGTTAAAGACGCATCTTAATGTTGAAAACAGTTGTGCTGATTAATATTTTATTAATATAGTGCACCTTGCTCAATAAAAGTATGACTTTAGATAACGATAAATTACTGGTTAGTGTTGTCAAAAATATCGATATTTCGATATATATCGATACTGGAATATCTGAAACGATACGATTCTCAGTCTTTACAGTATCGATATCAGCTGCGCTCTCCTCTCTGACCGTCAGCGAGTTGACACCTGGTTGACACACACCGGCATATTCTCCCTCAGCCCGGTTAACCTCTGAGCACGGCGAAGCGGGCGAACGCGCGTTCTGCTGGACTTTTTCCTCATGACAGTGTGTTAGTGTGTTGACACACACCGGCATATTCTCCCTCAGCCCGGTTAACCTCTGAGCACGGCGAAGCGGGCGAACGCGCGTTCTGCTGGACTTTTTCCTCATGACAGTGTGTTAGTGTTAGTGAGTGATCGGTCTGAATTTCGCGCGGGATTGCACATAAATTAATTCTACTAATCCCCGCAGATTTCGTGCTCCACATCTGAAGCGCACACACACATAGCCTACCGTAATAAAGCCGCCTCTGACATGATACAAGTGCAAACATTTGCTTCCTTTTCCAGCTTATTATTGGTCAAATACACTCAAAGAATTATCAGTGCACATCTGGAAGAGTATTAATGTAAACACAGTCGCAAACAGTTCAGGAAGAGCGAGTAACAGGAACAGTGTTTAGGATCCACGCGTCTGTTAGTCTTAAAGGCACCGCAGTCATTTGCTATTCAAACTACAAAAAGACACGATCACACTGCTCTTGACTGATCAACTTGTGTAACTTTAATAGTTTCATCTGTACGCTATTGAATTTTTTACAAAGAACATTATTCAATGTTGTTTTAAATGTAATTACTATGCATTTTTTAAATTCAGTTCCTTATCTGAATGTTAGACCTACCTGAAAAAATAAAGCAGTCTGTTTAATTTGTATCTTCTATTCTATTGTATTTATTTGTGCTATTGTTTGTAATCTGTTTATTTGTTCTTATTTTATTACTGTTTACTCGTCTTTTTTAATTCAATTTACCATTCGAAATCAAGCTTTCTTGTGCTGTGTGTAAGCTATTGCAACACAATTACCCCATTGTAAATAATACATTGAGATAGCAAAAATTTGTGAGATAATTTTAATAGTAATTGATCAATTGATCAATAATTGTTCAAATCAAAACGATGCCCAACCCTAAGGAACATGCTGGCCACATGAATTTTTAGTAAAAAATAACAATGAATAATAACAAGTTCTGTTGTCATATTAAGCATCTTATCTTATTTATTTATTTTTTTACTGTGGTATCGATTTAGTATCGATATATCGATATTTTAGTCTGATATCGTATCGAAGTCATAATTTTGGTATCGTGACAACACTATTACTGGTTAACTGAAATTACATGTTAAGAGATTTTGACCTCCACCCTCACCTTTAAGCGGGCTTTCACTTCCAGCAGCATGTTGGGGTCTATTGGTATGTGTGATGCTTGCATCATCAAACAGAGCCAGGCACCCATCCAAGGACAGCTGGCCGCCACCACATACTGCTGTGGGGCCTGTCGCAACAACTCCCCCCACACCTAGAAAAACATCAACATATTAATAAACTAATTAACATATAAATCAGAAAAAACTGTCAAAGAACAGAACAGAGCAAGTTTCAGTGGGCAACACCTTCTGTATCAGCTCTAGGATCTCTTGGTTGCTCTCCAGGATGCAGGACTGAAAGATGTGCCTTAACATGTCCTGCATGATGGGATTCAGCCACACAGCACAACTCTAAAGACAACATTTTAAAATCAGAGCAGGAAACGGGAAAGACGTAAAGATGTCAAACTGCATATTTTGATTCTCATTTTACTGTGCAACCCGAGTTAAAAAGACATCCTACTTTTTCTATATGCCAAAAACTTCCTGTAAAGATGTGTGACTTTACACAAAATATCCAACCTGGTCTGCTTTAGAAAGTAGGGTGAAGAGGGTTTCTAGAGCAGCCCGGCGAACAGAAGCAATGGTGTGTCTAAGGAACGGCCACACTCGAGGAACCAACACCGTTAGAGACTGTTGCGTGCTGGGAAAGATAAAAATAAGGATTTATTTTCCCATTGATTGTAAAGAAAAGTGGTGTTAAAAAGATAGTTAAGATTAATTAGCCCATGATTAAATCACTCAAGCCATCCTAGTTGTGACATTCTTCTTTCAGACGAATACAAATAGTTATATTTAAAAAATGTCCTGCCTCTTCCAAGCTTTATAATAGCAGTGAATGTTTGTTTCTGTTTTGAACACACATATAAGGCCGGAGACACACTGCAAGCGTGGTGTGTGCGTGGCGTTTCTGCTGCGTGTCAGCCGCGGGGCGGCTGCCTGGCATTTTCTCTGTCATTGCACACCAGAAGCGTGTCTGACGCGGCGCTGCTGCTGCTATTAATGTACAGGGAAGCCCTATACGTCATGTTAAATATAAATATATTGCCTATTGATACAGCAAAGACAACGTCGGCAGTAGCCTATTGGCCATTATACATATGGTACTGACGGCAAAATAGGCTACAGAATATTTCGTTCTGTATTGACAGGTTTAATATTTCAAAATTTTATTATTACAATTAGGCCTATAGCTGCATTTAAGTTAACCTACAGACTTTCACACATGAAAATGTCATTTATTAATATGTATTTGCGTCAAAATGACATATAAACATGCTATTTTGCCTAGAAACGCTTACAACACGCTCGCGTGTCGCGTGAAAAATAGGCGTCTCTTCTATTTGAAGCATGCACGCGTTTTCCGCGCGGCTCGGGCCGCGCGTGACGCAGGCAGTATGCAAGCTCTAACCGGTTAACATGGCAGCCGAAATAAAAACGGACACGCCACGCAGCCGAGACACTCACGGCATGCTTGCAGTGTGTCCCCGGCCTAACTGTTAGCGGAAGTTAGAGATTAAATAAGGTAAAGTTTTAAATATGGATATTTTTCTTAAACACATCGCTTCCCTTCAGAAGGACTTTATTAACCCCCAGAGCCATGTGGAGCAGTTTTATGATGGATATATGTACTTATGGATTTTAAAACAGAAATTCACTGCCATTATAAAGCTTGGAAGAGGCAAGACATTTTTTTAAATAAAACTAATTGTATTTGTCTAAAAGAAGAATGTCATACACACCTAGGATGGCTTGAGGGTGAGGGTGAGCTAATTTTCAATTTTGGGTGAACTATCCATTTAATTGCAATAAAAATGAGAGATCCTTTCCTATTTAAATGTGGATCTAACCTGCACTGGCGGACCTGTGGGTAAATGAGCAAAGATGACAGAAGGGTCATGATGCTGTTAGTTGAGGCTGTGAGATCGTCCAGCTCCAGCAGAGCATTCCACAGTGTGTCCACAATAAAGGGAACCTATTCAACACAAACAGAGGATACAGATATTAGTGTTGTCAAAAATATTGATACTGCAACAATATCAATACTACTTTCTACAGTATTGATACATCGATACCAGCTGCGCTTTCTTGCTCTCCTCTTGAGTGACAGCAAGGTGACCTCTCATTCACTCTGGTTAAATAGTGTTGGTGTGACAAATCTGAATTTCGCACGGGATTGCACATAATTCTACTCATTCCGAAGATTGAGCTCCCATCAGAAGCGCATACACGTACAAAATATAAAGCCACCTCTGACATACAAGTGCAAAAATTAGCTCCTTTTTCCAGCTTTTTAATGGTCAAATACACTCAAAAATAATGTCACGTCCACCTTGGTGAGTATTAACGTGAACACATTTGTAAACAATTCAGGAAGAATGTGTAACAGGAACAAGATTTTATTTGGATTCATTTGTGCATCAGGTCTTAAAGGAACAGCAGCCGACTAAATGTGCCACACTCTGTGTTAATGTTATTCAAACTACAAAAAGACAGGCGATCACTTACTGCTCGACTGATTCACTTGTGTAACGTTAATGGATTAATCTGCATTTTCCAATGTTATATTAAATTTGATTACTTTATTTTTGTTATCCAGTTTCTTACCTGAATATTACTGTTAAACTTACCTTAAAACAATAAAAGCAGTCCATTTCATTTGTATTGTATCAAAATGAGAAATTCCAGTATCGTGACAACACTAAAGGGGGTCGCACACTGGACGCGGAGCTTGGCGGCGCGCCACGTCTTTAAAATTCGAACACATTGTTTTTAATGAGTGTACGCACACCGGTGGCGGCATTCGGCGCCTGTCCGCAGCGACTCAGGAAGTTGTTCTAAATCCTGCCACGCCACAGAACGCCATTTCAAGGCTTTATATTAAAAGTATATTATCGTTAAGGTATACTGATTTCAACTTTTGCTACAAGACACATTTGTTTCACATTCTGAGTTCAACAGCTTGAATAAAGTCTAAACATATTTTGGGGAAATGTATAATAAACGTAGCCTTTTAAAATGTGCGCGTCCGGTGTGCGATACCTGAGACGCTGCGCGGCGTGCCCCCGAGCTCCGCGTCCGGTGTGTGACCCCCTTAAGGCATGCAGGCATTAACCCAAAGAAATTACTGTGAATAAGTGCTAGATGTAAGAATGACTTAAATGTGTCGGAAAATGTATTTCCCTGCACAGTGGCACTGTCAGTGACAGACCGACTATTTAATAATTTAAGATTATCGGCATCTGATAAGACTACATGTTCTCTATATATGTCTGCACTCACAAAATGTCAAAAACAAATTAACTTTGAGCTCAGACCTTAGCAGGCTGTAACTGAACCAATCCATCCACCACAGGAATCAAAGCTGCTGCTGCCACAGCACGAACATCATCGTCCAGATCCCGCAGGCCTTCTGTAATGGCAGGAAGAACCCGGGGCAGGAGCGCGGCGATCAAATCCTAAGATGAAGGTCAAACTCAGGTTACACAACAGGACGCATGTCACTCTAAATCTCATGACAATCCCAGAGGTAAAAAGAGTAGTCCACTGCTCAAAAAGCATTCATTAATAAACAGGTCATCATTGTGCACAATACCCTTGTTGAGTATTGTTATTACTTGTACTCGTACAGAGTTGCATCTAAATCCACAACGGTGTGGTGCCTGATGAAGACCTAATGGACGTTGGAGTGTTTATTGATATATATATTTTTGGAGCAATAATCTCGGTTTGCAGACATTACTCTTCTTACCACTTTAGATCTCAGCTAATAAGAATGCAAGACTTCACCTGTCTGACAGCAAGAACATATTTGATGCCCAGCAGGCCTCCGTGTCGAACTTCCCACTGGTCTTCAGTTAGCAGCTTAAGCAGAATGTCCACAGTCATGGCAACGCCACTGTTCGCCATGTGCCTCAAAGCCACACCAAGAGTCTGGGCGCACGTCTCTCTGACAGGTGCAACCACCTGGAAAGTTAAGAAAAGGAAGTGCTTTAAGATAAAAACAAGAAAATGAAACCCTTGCCACTACCTTAAATAATAATTAAAACAAATTAAACTCTAGTTATGGCTGTCACTAACAATTATTTTGATAATCGATTATTTTTTCGCTGTAATAAAAATAGACTCAAGCTAACAGTAGCCTTTAAAATGACTTAAAACATATATAACAAAAAGTTAGTAATAGTTGTTTCAAATAAAGCATCGAAATCAAGTAATCATAGTTTTTAAACGGCCTGGTGTTGTTACACTTTACAGTATATTAAAGCTACACTGTGTGATATTTTCCCCCATCTAGCAGCGAAAAGGTATATGACCATCCAGTGAATAATAGTTTCTGTTCCTCTCAATTCTGATTTCGTTTCAACTCCTACGGTGGCCGATTTAGTCCAAGATTAACATGGCAATCCCCCTCTTCACATTCGACACGGTGCCATTGAGTGTTAAAACGCGAAAGGCGAAGCTTGAATTTGCGGGTATGTCCCTCTTTGGCTAACGTACTTTCAAGATGGAGGGGCAACATGGCGACCCGCATTCGAACCCCTCACCCGTATGTATTTTCAATGACATATTATAAACTTACGAGAATACTTTATTACTTGAAAGAAGTAAATATACATTAATGAGCACATATTTTTGAAGGAACTAAGTGTTTTTAGCTAAGAATAAACTAAAAAAGTTACACAGTGTAGCTTTAAAATTAAATATAGAAATTACAGCCAATGTAATTTCTTGAATAAGAGCATGTGGACAACAAAACAAGCAACTCAGAGCGAGCATTTAGACTTTAGAAATCGCAATGAACAGTTTGCAAATTTAGAAACATATAATGATGTATTCTCCTGTGTTGTCATAGGTTTATAAATTATTTACCTAAGAAATCTGATGAAATGGCGCACAATGCGCTGTCAGATGAAAGTTACAAGGAACTCAAACTCACAGCATAAGCGCAGATGGAGTTTGAGGTGTGCTTAACGCATGTAAATGATAACCGTTAACGTGGAGCAGCATCTGAACGGAGCCGCCCATAAGGCACATGGAACCTACAGGTATGAAAATAATTAAAGCACTCAATAGCATTATCTGTGCTGAAGTATGTTTTTAAATGGTTTTAATACAATGTGCAATGTCTAATTATGCGGGTCATGTATTCTTGTAAGTGGAACGCAGCATTTCTGTTATTTTGCCGGTTACTTGGTAAATTGCAATCAAGGATTTTTTTTAAATCAAGTACTCGAATTGAATCAAGGAATCGTGACAGCCCTAACTCTAGTCCTAAGGGGAAAAAACACCACCATTAAAAAATAAATAATGATAATTTAAAAAAAATTGTGATGCTGACACGTTGTGTAATTACAGGTTCAAATGTCAGTATTTCTCAGCTACTCAACAGGGCTGCAGACATTAATAATCAAAAACTTGTTATGAGATCACAAACCTCATCTGATACAAAGTCTCCGAATCTGTCCAGAGCAAAGACACACAAAAGCCGGATGACCAAATCCTCTAGCCACTCCTGGTGTTGTCTCTCCATCTGAAAATGCAGAAGGTATCAAACATCAAACATTGAACTTAAACGCTGACAGTGAAAATGTGCAATGAGCTGGTGAACACCTGTTCTGTTGTACTGCCAACAGTCTTTCCTCCACCAGCACCATGACACTTCAGCACTTCCCTCAGCCCCGTGCCGGCACCGTGACGAATCTAAACATGCCAAATAAAAACTTAGTGACCAACCACTACTCCTTTCACTATAACCACACATACAAATAACTTCTGTTCACATGCAACTGAAAACTGCACTTAAGATCATTTCTCTCTCAAAAAGCACAAGACCAGCAGGAATCAGTGTCATCATTAACTAAAATTAATAAAACTATTTGCATTAACTGGAAAAAAAGAAGAATATATTAAAAAAGTTTAAATTTTTAAATGTAAATATTGGCTTGGCAACTAAATGAAAAGAAATAAAAGATTACGGTAAAGCACTACAATAATTAAACCCGAAATAGAAAAAGTTTCAAAACAAAACTAATTAAAAATTTAGCTAATTCATAATATTAATACATACTATAATAGTACAAAAATAATACTAAAATAACACTGACAGGCAAGGCAACTAGAGATAAATCACTGCTTCATTTGAAATAAATTGCAATCTCAACCAGGCCTGGAAGGTATATTGAATATTTAATCATTGAGATAATCACAATGATTTTACCGAAAATATAATTAGGCATAGTGAAATATAAATATTTGAATGCACTTTTTATTGGACTATTAATTTTCAAAAGCACTGATTCATTCAATTAATTGTATGATCCCTTCTTTTCTTGCGGCCATTTCAAGGCAAGATTTTAAGATGGTGGGATTTTAGCAATAACAGATTTGCTCTATTTAATACGTTTTTTTAGTACCTCCCACGAGGGGTTGAAGAGGTCATTGCACAGTTCATCACAGAAGCTTTCCAGGGGCCATTCCTGAGTCTGTGAAATAATAACAAAAAAACTCATTAGATGGACACAAAAGGACACGTTGAATGTGAACAGATCAATATGTGAAAGAAAAAGCAAGCATGTGTGCAAGTCTCACACCTCCTCACATAAACTGGAGTTATCAGGGATATTATCAATTAAGACTTTGCTGTCGGTTGCTGGCTGCTCAATGACTACATTTGTGGTTTTCCGCCGTTTCTCCTCTGGCTCTCCCTCAAAACTGTCATTGCTGTGGCAGAGGAACATAAGAGCAGTGGTCAGACTGACCGCCCACATCCCCAGGAACAGTCATTATCTTTAAAGTCAACATAAAACACCGTTTATAGGGCTGGGATCCTTCAGGCACACCACGACCTGATTCTGAAAATGATTCATCTAGTGCATTTAGCGGTGCAAATCTTTGACACGTGAAGGTGGCTGTATAAGCCATAAAAAGACTAGAACAAGTTTCTTACACACTAAAAGAAACAGAAAAAGCAGGTATGATAACCTAGTATCACTGTGAAAATTCAATGCTGCAGAGCGACCTTAAACCCTCAGCCTACATCACTTTCCTTTTATTTTTTCTCGACTTTCAAAAGAGTGCGATAGATTGTGTCCTACAATTGTGATTCCTGTATAAAACCTTTATATTAACTTTAAATATAGTGTTCATTATCCATAAAGTTGCTTGGTTGTTGTTGTCTTAAAAGGGTTCGTTCAGAAAAAAATGAAAATTACCCCATGATAATTACCCATACTAAGTGAATGAGACATTCTTCTTTCAGATGAATACAATAGTTGTTTTTAACTAGGGTAAAGCCCAAAATGTGAAGCCCAAAAAAGTCCATCCATTATAAAAGTAATCCACATGGCTCCAAGGGGTTAATAAAGGCCTTTTTAAACAGACTTTTTTTGTCCATCTATTGAATCAAATATTTATTTTGAAGAGATCACTTTATATGATAAAGCTTTTTTTTGCATGTGTAAACTTTGAACAATTACCATTGCAGTTATCTCACAAATATTTCAATATATTTTTTACAATGGGTTATTTTATTTGCTAAAGCTTACACACAGCACAAGGAAACTTGATTTTTAAATGGTAAACTGAATTTAAAAAGACAATAGAATAAAGATAGCACAAATGCAATAGAATAAAGATAGCACAAATGCAATAGAATAAAGATATAAATTAAATAGCAGGGGCTCGACATTAAGCCTGTTCACGTGAAATCAGTCATTCACTTGTCATTGTAATAAAATTGCTTTTCCAGATATTTTTATTTTATTTTTTGTGTTGTCATTATATTTATTCTAAAGCAATATTTCTCACAGTTTTTAATCAGCTTTGACATTTAAATCTGCATGTGTGATATTTTTACCTTTTATGAAGGGCATTTCTCCCTAGTCTTATTAAAGTTATACCCAAAATTGCTAATAGTACAGGGTAAATAACTGACTTTTTTTGACTGTTAAAAATTAAGGAACAAAAGGAAATTCCGGTCTATTCGCTTTACCTCTTCTCATTAGGATCCGTGTCTCTGGATCTCTGCTTTGCCACCAGTTTCGCCATCCTTTTGGCCTTGTTCTTCTGTCGATTGCTCATGCCTGGACGAAACTGTGAGTCTATGAGCTCTGCAGCAGGCTAAAGAGGAGAAGACAAGACTGAACATTTTAATATGATAAGTGCCCCAATTAGACCTGGTATCAGCTCTGGATGACATGAAATAATCACAATATAGCTTACAATAATTTACACCCATTCCCCTTCTCCTCTAACGTGAGCCTTTAAACTTTTGTAGAATGAGATGAAGATAAGAAATTCCCAGCACAACTCACCAGATGGTTGCGCGAGAAGTGACAGCCCAGGCTTTTACCAGGCTGTGTTCTGTTGGTACTGGAGGCACAAGCGTCCTCCAGGTCCTCATCATTAAAAAGATCCTCAGTGTTCATGCCGATGGCAGCGCCCATATCCAATCCCAACTTCTTCTGC
Organism: Pseudorasbora parva; assembly: GCF_024679245.1. NCBI lineage: Eukaryota > Metazoa > Chordata > Actinopteri > Cypriniformes > Gobionidae > Pseudorasbora > Pseudorasbora parva. Next base: position 8,623,505 of record NC_090188.1, on the reverse strand, counting down.
AACTGCTTTCGCTGTCGGGCCAACCGCTCTTTGGGATCCGTCTCACCTGAAGAACAGAATGCAATCATGACTTAGAATGGTCAAAACCAGCAAAGGTGTTCCAGGTGTGTTCTTTATGGTTCAAGTCAAATCTATGATACTCCCGTCTCTAGATATCACCCATTTTATTGTCTACCAGGTAAAAAATAACAATCGCTTGCACAGAAACATAATAGCACCAATCAATGAGGTATCATTCACGTTTGGTGCAGGGTAAAGTACAAGCAAGTTTAATAAACAACACGTACGAAGTGACAAATGAAGGTGTACATGGACAGACAAAACAGTTCTAGTCAAATTTCTTCCATACAGATATGCAAATAAATGCACTTATCACCTGCACCTCTTATCCAATTCTAGGACAAAGACTGTCAAATGTACAATGCTGTAATTTCCTTAGTACAGTCAAATTCAATGGTATTACATCTCTTTCCTGTAGTTATAAATATCTACACATATGCAAAAACTGCATTTGACATAACTAACGTCTGTGACACAATAGGTGCATGGCAAGTTACACAGCAAAGTTTGATGCTTGAGGTTAAAAATTTGAACAAACTCCAAACCCTGAGTATAAACAATAGTAATAATAACGGCATGAAAGTTACAAAGCTGCAGTTTTAACACGCGTGCGAGATCTAACCCTACCTGACTTGTCATCTTGCACCTCAAACTCAGCTCCTGCAGAGCCAAGCAGCGACGCTCCATGCTTGAGCAGACGGGAGATATCAAACCTGTAGAAACTCAGCCTGTCTGAAGAGCAGTCCTCTGGAGATATATCTTCTGGACACACCTCTGAGAAGTACAACACACATTAAAGCTCTTGCTCAGCTCACAACACACACTAGATAGAAGCTTAAAGGGGGGGTGAAATGCTGTTTCATGCATACTGAGCTTTTTACACCTTTAAAGACTTGGATTCCCATCCTAAACATAGACAAAGTTTCAAAAACTAATGTTGGACGTTTGATGGAGTATTTCTGTGTTAAAAATACTCCTTCCGGTTTCTCACAAGTTTCGGCGAGTTTTTTTCGAGTATGGGTCTATTTGACGTTAAATAGAGCGGAAGGTCCTTGTATGGGCTGTACAGGCTCTTCTCCCGGAAGGGTGCGCGCGCGTCACTAGAGGGAGAGAGAGGAAATGCACGCTGTAAACAGTCTCTCAGCTGCAGATCCAGTCGTCTGTGAACACTTATGTGCTCCACTTTATTCCTATGGGTGACGTCGAGCGGCTTCAGCACAGCATTGCGGGAAGGCAGCGCTGCATTTGAACCGATTTGAACGCAGAAATGACGGGAAGCTTCAAGGCATCGCTTCAGTCGCGTCGCAAAGTGGATTTCCACGGCCACTGCTGTCACAGGACTTCACCAAATCATACCAAAGAAGTGTGTTTTTGACAGAGCGGTCCTGCTTTGGAAGATGCCGGTGAGTAAATCAACTTCAAATGTCTCTGCTATTGGCTACCGTCGCATGAGTAAACATCAGTAAACGATACGATCGCGTGCTTCGTCATTCAAATGCGCTAACGGTTACTCCATTGTTGTTCTGTATAACGTTACACTATTCTGACTCTGACGTGCAAAACCGTTTTGCTTGCTACCTCTAAGGTCTAGTCACATACAATAGTCCATAAACCGAATCATGTCCTCATAAACTGCACACAAAGGCCCCTAAATACAGTACATACCACAGAGACGGACATCCTGATGTTGCCGTTTCTCCTGTTCAATTTATTTCAGCCTCAGATTTGATTGTGGATCATTATCTGTATTAGATGAGATAGATGGGTTTCTCCACGCTTGAGGACGTCACCGCTTTGCGCGCTCATCATTCTTTAGCTCCGCCCACACGATACGCCTCCAGGCGCTCGGTTTTTTCCGGAAAGACTCGGTACAGCCCATATTTCTTTTATAAATATGATAAAACTAAAGACTTTTCGGAGATATGAAGGATGCAATACTACTCTATAGGTACTCAAGATTGACATGAGATTGACTGAAACTGAGTGTTTCACCCCCCCTTTAAGACTTGTTTGCTTTTAATGTTCCAGACGACATTATCACAGCTGATTTGCATTAGACTGCTTTGATGATGTGTATAACCAGTTACCAGAGCTATGTGCCTTCCTGTAAAAATGTAAGAAAAACCTTTGCACAATTTTCCAATAATGTAATCTGGAAATATACAGCTTACCATCTTTTGGCTTTGGAGGCGGGTTCCATTCCGGAATATTCTTCACTATGGCTTCGACAGCCTGTCCCGCTGCGATTCGCGTATCCCAGTTTGGACTTCTCAAGAATGTTAAAACCTATTGAGGCCAGAGGAAGGGAAAACAGATCAATAATCGGATTCGGAAGGGTTGAAATCCAGCAACGGGCAGGTTTGTTCACATGCACACACACATTAGGCACAAGTGCTTCAAAAGAAAAACAAATGTTAGCTTGTTTTAAAACAAAATTAAGGTTGAACCACTGGAGTCACAGACTATTTTAATGATGTCTTTACTAACTTTCTGAGCCTTGAATGTGTTAATTAAATTGCTGTCTATGGAGGGGTCAGAGGATTTCATCAAAAATATATTTTTTACATTTACATTAAAAAGCATCTGCTAAATAAATGCCTTATCCACAGCGATACACAGTAGTGTTTTCACATCACATGAGAGCATTGTGAACAACAGATGGCAAGCAGGATATTAGGAATACTGTGTGCTAGGAAAGACGTTTTTCCTGTCCATATACAAACAAAACGCTACTAGTACAACAATACAGATACATTATTCTTTTGAATATACATTTTTTTATGGGTTTAATGCATCTTTTTGCTATTCAGATTACAAACTACTAAATAAGCCTACTATATGTCCCAAAATGAAAATTATTTTGATTGGTCTGAATAAGCCCTAAACACTTACCTTAGATAGCAGGTTATTAAGCTCATGTGGGTGAAGCTTAACAACATCTCCCAGCTGCTGAGCAGCTGCTTTACGGGTAACAGGAGTCGTTCCTGTGTCCAATAAGATAAATAGACGTTCCAACCTAATGACAGTGAGAAAAAAACAACAACAACATCATAATTAACACAATACAATTCTACAATGTTTACCATGGTCACACTAGACTGTGCATGTGAAATTTCTTTGATCACTGCAACGTATTAATATTTTTTAGAAACATACAGTACATTCAACATGATGTAATAATTACACAAATCAACTCCACTTTCCTTCAACACTGCAAACCTGAAGCTGAACATCATATGTTACTGTAAAGATGCTTTGAAATAATGTATATTTGTATAAAATTCAATACAAATAAAATTGATTTTCTCAACTTTAAGTTTGTGTTTATTTAAATCAAGCTAAGAGGTCACATTGTGACATATAGTTTTTCTATTGGTCACATCCTCACATGGTGAGAGTTAGCGAGTCAGTTCAAAGTTCAACATTTTTCACTTGAAATATCCCTCCACACTGGCATTGAAAAAGAAAGTTACGTCATGATTGCATTTGTGCATTTTTGTTTAGGTTTAGCTGGGTTTAATGACACCCTACATTATCAGCGGTTTTGGACACAGTGACATCTAAAGGTCTGAATGAAGCCAGTTTGGGTGGATAGCCAATCAGAGCACACTACGCTTTTCGAAAGAAGGGGCTTTGTAGTATTGTATGAGAAATAATGGGTTTGTGGAACATTATACCAAATGCACAAAATAAATAATCTTTGTAAATAGCATCATATAAATGTTCACATGTGAGCTTGCATATTGTCTCTGTATACCTACATACAGGGCCTAAAATTAACACTCGCCAGCAGGAAAATGTGAGTAATGATCAGTGTTGGCGAGTATATAAAAGAGTGTCAATCAACAGCTAGTTGGCTGGCAACATTTTTTTTGAATTCCAGCAATTTAATGTTGTAAGAACATGAATGTGCAAAAAAGTGAATGACGCTCAGGAGGACTGTTGACTGGACAGTGTGTCATCGTCACAAAAGTTTAAAGGTGCACTATGTAGTATTTTTGCAGTAAAATATCCAAAAACCACTAGGCTGGTGTTATATATTTTGTTCAGTTGAGTACCTACAATATCCCAGAAGTTTCCAACTATTTGTAAATTGTGAGAAAATTGCTATTTTAACTAAGGACAGGGACGTTTCAGCATTGCATTTGAGGGAGTCGCCTGTCAATTGCGTCATATCTGCGTTACCCTCGGTTTCGGCTTTTATTTCGCAGGAGCGCTTTACTCTTAGCAGTGTGAACAAGTGAACGCACGGAGTTAAGTCACAACATCGTTTTGAAGACACTTAAATGTATCTAATATGATAAACAGAGCTACATTACCTCAAAATCATAACCGGAAGAGCGGATCTGTGCAGGCGCCCGGCGAATGTGTCCCGTCCCGTCACAATAAAAGTCCCGGTATTCGCGAGGCGGGTATTTGTTTAACAATCGCTCCAGAGGCCGTGCTCAGGTCCATAACACTCGGTCCTGCTCTGCTTTAGACTACAGTAACGTTAATAACCGCATTTCATGAACGTGATTTCTGCCCGAGTCCTATTTTCCACCGGCTGTGATGAGAAGACCACATCTCCCAAGATGCTGCGCTCACACTTTGCGTCATCAAACTACAATTTGTTTTGAATAGGCGCCCTCCAGTGGACGAAAGCTGCATAGTGCACCTTTAAGTCTCTGCAATTAAAATATCCAAGCGCATGAAGATGCGAAAGCAAACTTAATTAGTTAAGCGTCACTAAAGCGCATGCCCAGAAAACTGCTTCTCAGGCAGCATGCATATACTGAATAGTTCTCTCTTTATATGCAAACATATGCAAACTAAATTGTCGTAAGGATTATCTTGGCAAGTATCCTCGTAAACATATTCAGTTATCTCTTAAGTGAATGTGAACAGTTAATGAAAACACGTGTATCAGTATATTGGATGTGAGGTCTTAAAGAGACAGCAGCCTAATATTCCTGCTGCTGTCTGTTTTTAATGTTAATCAAACAACAAAACACAACAACACTCACTTCACTGAATAACTTTATGGAAGGAATAATCAATTTTTCCTGCCTGGTGGAAAAAAAATATGGCTGGTAAGTTATCTTAAGTCACCAGTTACTGGCTGGTGTGGCAAAAAGTTTGTTTTAGACCCTGTCTATCAACTATATAAACTAATTTCACAACTTTATCTTGCACTCATTTAGCAAGATATATTCTCCTTGCTGTGTACACGTTTTTTTATACTTCATATTGATCCATCCTAACCTGCCGACCCTCACAACCGAATAGCAGTTTCTCTAAGTTTCAAGGTGAATGATAAGCAGTCCACGTATGTCGCTCTGTTTTATGTCAGATGGGTAGCCAAAATATCTCCAAACCACTGAAGTTGTGCGAACTAACTTGTCAACAACATCGGTGTCCTCCGAGCTGGTCGTGAGCTCTGAGTTTTCTTCACTATCGCTAATTTTTCTCGCTCCACTTCACGCCGATCCTCCAAGCCTGTCAGTCACTGACTGCAAACAAGAGCGTGTGCAGCACCCAGAAGCCCGGTCTGCAATACGCATGCGCAGCATTACGCATAAGTTAAGCATTATATTGAGAATTTATCGAACTGTTGTTATCATTTTATCAAAGAAAAATTATATTGTGATAATTATTGTTATCGTTTTATCGCCCAGCTCTAGTGCAGCGTATGAATTTTAGCAGCACCTGGTAGTGAGGGTGTGAATTGCATCCCCCAATGCTCACCCCTCCCGTTCAGAGCACATAGAGAAGCTAAGGGGGCCAACACATGACAAAAATGCTTCCGCTGGAGATGGCAGAGTAGCTAGCGTGCTGTAGAGAAGTTTGTCTGTTTAGGGCTACTACTGTAGAAACATGACGACCGCTCACAGTGTATGGAGATAGAAATTGCTCATTCTAAGGTAATAAACATATAACAGTACATTATGTAAGGACTTTATAAATAAACCAATGAAAACAGTTATGTACATTATATTGCATTTCTGTCAATAAGTCCTCAAATACTACACACTGAACCTTTAACTTTATTATTGGCGATAACTGGTCATGTGATAAACGCTCCGCCCATTTGACGGGGGGGGGGGGTCTATAAGGAATAGAAGCTTTCAGCGAGTGTCATGTTAATAAAATTTTCACAAAAAAATAATAATCTAGCAGCTTCCCCCACACCATCCTGTCTGACGAGTTATATAACGGCACATTAATCTATTCTACTGCATCAACTGAAGAGATGGATTAGAAGAAACGAGTGCTGCCTTCAGTCTGTCTGAATGTTAACCATGATCACTGACAGTGCCCAACCGGGAGAGGGATGACACGGCGTGGGGTTAGTCCACTAATCACCCGTGGATTTACACATTAGCCGGAGATTTACCAGGATAAAGTAGAATCATAATGGCAGGCAGACCACAAACTATTTAAGTTGAATTCATCGCACATGAAATATAACACAAAACACTGCGAATATGATCTACAGTCAGCATGAAATAACACAATTTGACAGGTTACGTATTTACGTGTCTGCTCGGGGGTTGGGGGATATTGCTTCTGCAGTGGCTTAGAGGAATTACGTTACTTTTTTTAAAATAATAACCGTTTTACCTATAATGTATATCATAAAAGTAACAGTTCTTCCGAATTACTAAATTTAAGTAAACACATTTGCCGGCTGCAAATCGACCATAAACCACCAACTCACCTTGAAACAGCCATTTGAGCAGTCTGGGTTGTCCGGGTTATGATCCCGGCGCGGGGTTCGGGTTCAGGTTCGGGCTCGCGCTCGCGCTGCTGCTGACCGTCGCGTGCGCGGACAGGCCCGATCTCCCGCACACTGCCTCAAAATCGGACTGCTCGCTTATTAAATATCTCCCACAGCGCCCGAAGACGCCGAATAACACCTACGCCAGCGTACAGGTTAATTCAGCCCTCCGCACTACCCCGAAAACGGTATTTTAATCGAATAAACGGGGGGAAATAATTTTGTTGGTCACAAAAGAGAAGCCAGGCGGCTGGTTTTATATGAGGAGCCATCTTGCATTTATTCCTTCATCCATGGTAGGCGCGCTGTGATTGGTTACATGGGCTCCAGCTGACCAATCACAACGCACTTTTCAAAAGGAAGCACACAGGACAAGAAAAAAATATGCTCCGGAAACACGATTTTTATTCTTCTTTCCAGTAGAAATATTTTTATAACGTTACATGTAATTGTTCCAAATTCATATTGGAGACATTTCATAAAATAATTCCAACCAATGAAATCTGTGACTTATACATTTCGTAATACCATATAGCTACTATTAATAAAAATGTAAATGTTCTCTGGCTCTTTATTGATTAAGCATAAAACAAACCATTAATTTATTGAATATCGGATATCGAGTGTATTGCAGTCGAACCTAGTCATCTTCAATAGTTTTGTGTAGGCTAATTCTGGTAGTTGATGGTGATTTCTATGTGTGTTTTGCTTCCCTCTCGCGGTGACCCGGAGTGTTAATTTATCTGGTGAATTTAAAGCGAAGCTTTGTAAGATTCAGACGTAACGTTCTGGCATAATAAAGCTCAAGATGCACATAAGTAATGTCTTCTTCTTCTTCTTCTTCTTCTTCTTCTTCTTCTTCTTCTTCTTCTTCTTCTTCTTCTTCTTCTTCTTATTCTTCTTCTTCTTCTTCTTCTCTAAAGCATCTTTATAAAAGCTAAATCTCCTAACTGAACTAAGGCCTAAACCTTGCTTTATCTAAACTGTGTACGGAATCGGGCCAACGTATTATGCTTATGCTTTTAAAAATCACAGTTTAATTTAAGGAACTACAATTACTTGCAACAATCCAGCATTTCATGAAGCCATAAACCGGTAAAATATTGATTGGTGGTTATTAATGCTGACTGACCTCATTATTGTATTGTTTTAAAGTCTAATTTAAAAAAAAATGCTATGCTATATATTCTACAACAAACAGAATGGAGAGCCATCAATATTGATGCCAAAATATATATTTAATAGGAAATCCAACCCATTAATGACATTGATTGACTTAAAATGCATGAACATAAATGCTTATTTATTAGCTTCACGTCACATTAAAATAAGCATATGGGGGCTTCCGATTGTCAGTGTTTGAGATTTATACTTTCAGATAATTGATTGTACTGATGCATATGAAAAATAAATGTGCCTTTTTAATCAGTGCAATATTGTATTAAATCCTTTTATATCTCATTTATCTTGAAACTCATGTAGGCTGCTTCCTTCATCTTATTTTTGCATGTTTTCTAAATTTATTCACCAAAGGTTCCTCATCAGTTTCCAAAAATGATTTTAGTATATGCTCTAAATGGGTTTAATGGGTTTAATACAAATCCCTGTTGTCATGACAACATTCATTTTGTGTGTGTGTGTGTTGTAAAAGCAGTACGCCACTTTTCCAGTTCAACGCCTAAAATGACTTCTGAAGAAAAAGTGTTTCTTGAAGTGAATACTGGTTTAATGGTCTATAATATTTCCCTCGGGTACAGGCAGGCCAAGCGGACTGCGGCCCGGGTGGGTAGTTGTGGAGGCAAAAAAATCAGGCCTGGGAGGAGTTTGTTGAGGCCATGGAGAAAGTCTACCGGTTGGCCTTGAAGAGATTCTGACAAACCTGCAATGCCTCAGAACCTTAGATTTAGGAGAAATATTGTGGTTTTGTCCCAGTTGTGGAACACTGGATCAACTCTATACCCTCTCCAGGGTACTGGAGGGTCCATGGGTGTTTACCAAGCGGCAACCTCCCGCAGTTTCTCTTGAAGCGAATATGAAAATGACGTAACCTGCAATTCCTCGACTGGCCACTAGGGACATGCTCAAGAAGGGAGCAGAATCTCATTGAGCCCCATGTTAAAATGCCTAACTTTATAACAGAAAAAAAAACATATGTACAGCCTGGTACAAATTGTGGTTTTGGTCTATACGGCAAATTTTGCCCTTCATGACAACTGTGAGGGGGGTGAATTTTTTTAACCCATTTGTTTACATTATATAAAGCCTTAAAGTTCTGCAGAATTAAGGGCATGGCCACTTTGATTGACAGGCAGATAGCCACTTATTTGCTTTCTGTCATTGCATCACCTCAGCTCCGCCCACATCCCGCCTCTTTGTCCATTTTCTGTTACCCGGGCTTGATGCAAGATCAAGCGTTGCCAAGATGGCAACAGCCAGCTTGTCTCTACTTTATGCTTCAAAGCTGCACTTCAGAATCCTATGGGGGACGTCACGGACACTACGTCTATATTTTTTTACAGTCTATGGTGTTTACCCAATCAATCCACATGTGCTTTGTGGATTTGGAGAAGACATTTAACTGTGTTTCTCATGGCGACCTGTTGAGGTTGCTCTGGGAGTGTGGGGTCCGAGGCCCCTTGCTTAGGGCTGTTTGATCCCTATATGACCAGAGAAAGAGTTTGTTCCACATTGCCGGCAGTAAGTCAGACTTGTTCCCGGTGCATGTTGGACTCTGGCAGGGTTGCCCCGAGTGTCCGGTTTGGGGACCACGCGATTTCATCACTGCTTTTTGCGGATAATGTTGTCGTGACCTCCTCAAACCAGGACCTTCAGCATGCACTGGTTCGGTTTGCAGCTGAGTGTGAAGCGGCTGGGATGAGAATCAGCACCTCTATGAGGTCATGGTTCTCAATCGGAAAAGGGTGGCTTGCTCGCTTCAGGTTCCTGCCTCAAGTGGAGGAGTTCAAGTATTCTGGGGTCTTGTTCACAAGTGAGAAAAGGATGAAACGAAAGATTGACAGATGGATCGGTGCAGTAATGTGGTCGATGTACCGGTCTGTCCTGGTGAAGAAGGAGCTGAGCTGTAAGAAGAAGCTCTCGATTTACCTGTCCATCTACGTTCCTTCTCTCACCTATGGTCATGAGCTGTGGGTCATGACCGAAAGGACAAGATCCCGGATACAGGCGGCTGAAATGAACTTTCTCCACAGGATGGCTGGGCGCTCCCTTAGAGATAGGGTGAGAGGCTCGGTCACTCGGGAGGAGCTCAGGAATCAGCTGAGGTGGCTCTGGCATCTATTTCGGATGCCTGCTGGATGCCTTCCCATGGGGATTGTTCCGGGCACATCCCACATGGAGGTGAACCCAGGGGTCTTTTTTTACAGAAATATCACTAAGGCCCTTTTACAATAATTGGACTCTGTTTATCACTCTGCTTTAAGATTTATAACTCGGGCAAATCATACTCATCACTGAAATGTATGAAATGGTGGGTTGGCCTTCACACAGTTGGCCTTAAGATTCTTAAGGCCAACTGTGTGAAGGCCAACCCACCATTTCATACAATTCAGTATGAAAAAGATAAGTTAAGAAGGTACCAGCACTGGCTTATATTTGTGTATAAGGCCATAGTTGGCCAGCTTCCTTTGTATATGAATAGTCTAATAACTGTCAATAGTAAGGGCCATAATCTGCGTTCAAATAGATACATTCTTTTACATGTTCTCTTAATGAAGACAGAGTTTGGAAAAAATGCTTTTATAGTGCATCAACTGCTTGGAATGAGATTCAAAGATCATTGAAACTTAGTGTATTTATTTCAATCAGTGAGTTTAATCTTAATTGAACATTTCTGTCTGCACTTGTTTTTAATCTTGTTTAATTGCTGGAAATGTGTTGTGATTATTGTTTTATGTATTTAAATTCACTTTGTTGGTGTTTTAGTTTTTTGCATGCTGCTACCTTGGCCAGGGCTCACTTGTAAATGAGATATCTATCTCAATGTGATTTTATTCCCTGGTTAAATAAAGGTATAATAAAACAAATACAAAAAAAAAAAGACCTAGGACACACTGGAGGGATTATGTCTCCCGGCTGGTGTTCTCCGGGAAGAGCTGAAGGAAGTGTCTATAGGGAGAGAGAAGTATTGGCATCTCGACCCCGCATTAAGCGGAAGATATTTCCTTCTGTATCCTTATCAAGATCTAAATAATGATAACCACACTTTTGGGTGGTTTTACTTTCTGTACAGGAATAGCTCATTCATTATCAGATGTCTCACTGAATATTTTCCTTCTGAAAAAAACAACAACAAAAAGTTTAATGGGCAAACTGCTACAACCTGTATTTCTAAAGCATTTTCAGTCAGGTGCTCAAAATACAATCAAGATTAAAAAATACCAAAAATATTTGCTTGTCTACTCTGCATTTTGTGTTAAAAAGTACAATCAACTTGTACAACTTATTAAAAAAAGTTGGAAATTGCTTGACTTATTTTGATGAGTTAAAACAATGTGAAAACATGTTGTCATAAATATTGACCATCATTTTTGCATTTACATTTTATAAAATTGCATTATTATTATTTTGAACACCCATTAGTGCTTTAAAGTAGTATGCCGATCTAAAGAACCTACAGAATAGTGTATTGTATTATCGTATTGAACAACAAAACAGTTTAGTAAGTAGGTTCTTTGTGGAATGATGCAAAGCTTGATGTAAAAGGTTGCGCGTCATTTCTTTTTGGTCACATGAACGTAAAACTACAGAAATGACACTTCACATGTGCCATTACCTCTGATTAAACCCTTAGAAAAGAAAAGAAAAACACTGGGGTATATTTGTGTTACTCTTAAAGTAACGTCAGTAGTCCAGAATTGTGACACAGACCTGTGCGTCAGTTTGAGTTTCCAGCTGTCATGTGTGTGGAAAGCTCATGATTGTCTGTCTTTGTCACTTTGGAGTTTGACACATGTTGTTATACCTGTACATCTGGTTCGGTTCACATGATGATCTCTCAGCTTCTTATAACTCAGTCCTGAAGAGAGACAAACACACACGCAGGAGGAACAAACGCAGATACAATCATGTTGTACATTGTGGGGGTAAGTTTACCTATTAACTACTTTTTTAATTTTTTAAAACTCGTGTCTTGTGTTGTGCAAAATGATCAGTGACAAAGGTTTTGGGTCAAAAGTATTATTGCATAAATGCTTAATGGCTCTAAAAGTTCAAAACCATTGTACATAAATAGGATACATTTTCTCCCTAAAACATCAATTCTAGTATTGTCTCTCTCTCTGTCTGTCAGTGTGTGTGTGTGTGTGTGTGTGTGTGTGTGTGTGTGTGTGTGTGTGTGCCTACGCACACATGTAAAATTGCTAAAATAATTTGTATTGTTTCTCTTGAATTCAGTTTTTAATTGGAATTTTTTTTTTTTTGCAAACATACTTTTCTTAATTTTAATGTCTATTAATATTCAAATGTTCCTGTCCACAGATTGTTCTGGGGCTTATTGGCATCATCAAGTGCATGTCAAATGGTCTGAGTCAGGTAAGAGAAAATGTTTAAAGGCTCTCATAACTGGTTAATCTGGATTTAAAAGTCATACATGGATTATACATGATTATCTTGCTCTTACATCTGTCGTTGGGATAAGCAGGCAGTGCAGAACAAGTCAGAAGAGAATAATATGACAAAAGCAGGTGGAGAGGAGTCAACACTTACATACTGCTGCCTGTTTATGTCACGTGTTTGATTTTTTCCTCAGCAACTGTCTTGGAAACAAGACACTGAACTGCATTAAAGTACAAATCAGTAAATTCAGTATAGCTTTTGAACAATCGTTTTAGAAGAAGAGGAGCAGTGGAGACGATTTAATGCAGCTGTTTTGTCCTAAGACTGTTTGAATACATGTTTATTGACTGTATTATCTCCAACACAGAGACATGCCAAAGGTGGGAATGCCTCCCAAGATAAAAACTTGCTTTACAAAAATAAGGTAGATGGCTATACATGAGAATACAGCTCTCATTCTAATATGGCTGACTCAAAGCACATGCTAACGTCTGATTATTTTCCTGCAGAGAATGAATGAGCAGGAACTTCACCTCATCATAAAACTCCTCTCTGTAGGGCTGGTGGATGCGGATCCAAACACTCTCCACCATATAAAAGAATACAGAGATCTGAGGGGAAGTTCAACCTGAGAGAGGAAGTGTCACCCAGATGATTATAGAAGGCTTCCTTCCTCATCTTTAACCCTGACAGAGAAAACCTGAGAGCGGTGGTTCTCTATTACTTTGGTTATACTCAAGAAAACGTGTGACATGGCAAAGACTGTTGCCCAAACCTTAAGATGACTGAAATGCTGAAATCCTGAAATGATGTCTGAAATATCTGGATCATCTTTTCTGAAAGACTTCGGTGAAATGGACTTTGGGAAAAAAATGATGCTCTACACTACATTCTTAAAAATAGAAGTAGAACAATCATTTTCGGTTCCCCAAAGAACAGTCCGATGAACGGTTCTTAAAATAACCGTTTATTAGAGAACATTCACATTATAGAACACTATAAAGAACCTTTTGTGAAACGGAAAAGGTTTCATGGATGTTAAAGTTTCTTCATGGAACTATCAATGCATTGCCAAAAAATAAACATTATTTTTAAGAGAAATGAAAAGGCCAGTTCACACCACGCAGACAGACAGTTGGTCAGGTGTATGTTTGTCTGATCAGTGTGTTACCCTGGTCTGAGTCTGCTGGCATCAGGTGGAGCTAGTTTTGTCCTATTGAACATGTTGATTCAGAACTGAATGTCTGAAAAGTGACGTTCTCTAATCTAATCTGTCGGTGCAGTGTGAATTGGCCTAAAAAGAACAAACATTTTCTTTAGAGAATTGCTGCATTATGAATTATCAGTACGTATTTAAGGGATAGTTCACGCAGAAAAAAGAAAAGAAAAAAAAAATCAAACAGTTGACGTGGCCATTGACTTAGTAGGGAAAAAATGCTTACCAATAAATGACTAATTTCTTCTTTTGTGTTTGACAGAAGAAAGAATCTCATACAGGTTTGAAACAACTTTAGAGTGAGTAGATGATGACAAAATTTTAATTTTGGGTGAACTATCCCTTTAAAAATATACCTTTATGTGCAACAGAATTCTTTTTTTTGCCATTGTCACCCAAAATTTGTTTTGCATTAAAAACAGATCTAAAACAAACTGAAGCGATTTAGTTCAAGATATGTTTCGATGTAAAGCTATAATGTACAAAGTCATGTTTAGCTTTATTTATGCAAACACAGTTCTGAAAGTTGCAGATTGTGAAGATTTTGTGATTTAAAACAGCACTTTGCATGCACACAGTTTTTGATTTTGTTAAATAACTTGATCAATAAATCTTAGAAGAAAACAGCTTTAGTATTTTTATCAGTGGCAAGTTCCCAGAAATGTGTGTGACATACACCACAGATACACACTGTATAGTGTCAAATTTCATATGGTCATATACAAATATACAAAATAATAATGCAATAAGACAAATGTGCTGCTGCCGACATCATTCAAATCACTTGGAACTGGTTTATATCAGATATGAGGTCAGAACAATGTTTACAATGAATCATGTGTCATATTTTAGTCTGATAAACACTTCCTTCTGACTCATCAGGTTCTTGTAAGTTTTCGATGTTCTTTCCCTGTGAGCATTGGGAATATTGGCAAGGTATTAAGCATCAATATTGCTCACAAATCTTCCAATAAATAAAAAAATTATCTTGCTTTTTTCTCCCCCCAAACTTTACGGTTCAGAGTTTGACCTAGTAAGAACAGCAATGACACAACAAGCATGTTATGAAAGAAGAAGACAGTCAATCCTGAGCTGCTGAACAGCCCCAGTAAAGGGTAAACCCAGATTCCCACCGTTACATACACCCAAACAATCCTAAAAAAAGAGGAAGAAAAAAAAATATTATTTATATGTCTAAACTAAAGCATGAGCATATCAAGTTTCATAATAGTCCCCCGCTGTTTCATTTCAAATCATCAGTATATGAATACATATAGGCTAAACACAAGACATTCTCACCATCCTAAGTAAGCGAGACCAACAAATCCCAAAGCCGCTAAACCATTTCTAGTTTTCGGGTAGATATGTGGCTCCAACAGGATCTCACCAAACAAGAATGGGAGAACAAGAGTGTGCTACGAATCAAACATACAAAGTGAATATTAGTTTATTGATCCAAAGACCTATTTAGCTGGTTGTGAATGCATATTATTTAATTGACAAATATTTTAATAAGTTATCAGAAGATATAGGACAAACCATAGCATGATTCATCCATTGAGGGAAGAAGTTGTCCATTGAAGCTGGATAGACTAGCTGACGGTCATAGGCAAAAATCAGCCAAAACAGCAGAACTACAAACTTAAGACAAGAACAAACATATACAAACAGAAGTCCAATAAAAAGTAACACATAATTAAGGCACAGATTTTGTAATGATCCATTTGTAATGTATTTATTGAAGAAGTGATGTGCATTAAAGAGGTGGGGTTTTTCTAGGCTTCGTTGTGTTTATGGGGTGCAGTTTTACATGTCTTAATACTTCTTCTTTTTTTTAACGCCATATTTTTTTTCTGTTTGACCTTTATTCCACACCGCTGTCTCCACTGTCCTTTGAACGGCCCGTTTGCTTCCTGCTTCTATGAAGCCCATCCCTCAGAAAAAAACGTAATGGTCTTTGATTGGTTAGATGGCCAAATGTAGTTTCATGTATTTTTATTGGCTGAAGTGCACAGGTTGCCCAGAAACGCCACACCCCTTACCATTCCAAGCAGTGCTGTAACTTTGCAGATACTGTTTATGCTCCAGCAGCAACATTACACACTAACTAAAGTGAAAACAAGTGAAATTGCTCACAACCACCCCTTTAAATCTTTAAAATAATGTTATTAACATTAATCACCAGTAGATGGTGCACATTCACCATCTATCTATCTATCTATCTATCTATCTATCTATCTATCTATCTATCTATCTATCTATCTATCTATCTATCTATCTATCTATCTATCTATCTATCTATCTATCTATCTATCTATCTATCTATCTGTCTGTCTGTCTGTCTGTCTGTCTGTCTGTCTGTATCTGTAACTATACTTCTGTCTGTCTGTCTGCATGTCGTCTGTCTGTCTGTCTGTCTGTCTGTCTTTCTATCTATTTTAAATGTATTTTGCAATATAAATCACACGATTAATGCAATTTGTGCTATATAGGCTACGCATTTCATGAGAACGTGTTGGGTATTCTTTGAAAAATGTTTGAGAAGCCTCAATAGGCCTACCGACTTTATTTTAAGTATGCAGACTAAATTTACTTTCTAGCATATATGATTTGGGTCTACATAAATCACCCAAAAATACAAATTCTGTCAATAATTGCACCCTCCGTTCCAAACCCGTAAGGTTTTTTTTTTGTGTGGATGAAATCAGAGAGCTCTCTGACCCCTCTAAAGACAGCAATAATTAACACTTTCAAGGCCCAGAAAGGTAGTAAAAAGGTCAAACCGCTGTATTCACATGGACGATTTTAACAATGTCTTTCCTACCTTTCTTGAAAGTGGTTATTCAATTGCGGTCTATGGAGGGGTCAAGAGAGAGCTCTCAGATTTCATCTTACAGGTTTGGAACAACATGAGGGTGAGTAATGACAGAATTTTCTTTCTTGGGTGAACTAACCCTTTAAATCATGAAGAAAGAAAAAAAAAAATATATATATAGCCTACAAATTTTAAGATGACTGGCACTCACTCTCACCATGTGACTCACATAAAATACGCAATAAAATACATCAGTTTTGTTCTATGGCACACGTTTGCCTGTGATATCAAGTCAAGTCACTTCACCTCGATTTAGTGCTTTATACGATACAGATTGTTCCAAAGTAGCTTTACAGTGATAAGGAAAATGATGCATTTCGGCTGTAGTTCAGCTGAATTCAGTTCAGTGTTGATTCAGTTCCGTTGTAAACAGCATCACTTTAAATGAGTTCAATTAAATTAGTTCATTTCCTATATAAAGCAGTTCTGCAAAAATGATATCATTGTCCAGCTCAGTTCAGTTCTCATACAACAGCACGTTAAAAAGTTTCCAAAAGTCACACTCACCATTCCCACTGGAAACACAAAGACGGAAAACAGCAAATCCTTGCAAAGGCAGAGAGATGATATTTTTGAGCCTTTCCCCACAGGCTGAAGGTCATTCACAGACGCCATTCCAAAAAACACCATCTGTAAAACCTGAGAAATGAACCTTAACACAATTTAATACAAGCATACAAGCAACCTCTGGTAATGTCCTAAAGAACAATAACGTTGATGTTAAGTACCTTTACATGGGTGGCATCTTACCAGGTTTAAAAATGTTAGGTATTTCCATGGTCCCCCATAGACAAAGATCCCAGGTGGCAGATCTGAATCCCCTTTTGCATAAATAGACTGAATGACAAAAGCATACCAGCTGAAAGCAACAATGTGGTAAAATTTCTTCAAAATGACATTCATGTCTGCAGTCATAAAGTCTGTTGTTGAAATACAGATTTCATCACCATCAACCGAGTTCTCTGCTGTTATATGAGCTGCAAAAGAAAATCCAGGGGAACTAATTCAGATTTACAAGAAGAAAAGCTTATATTGAGAGATTAGCCTAAATTGACAGGCTACTTTGACATGGTGTTATAAAAGTGCAAATCTTCACAAAGGACTCTGTGTTTTTCTAATGACATCACACATGCTTTTCTTTCACTCAAAGCACACTTTTATAACACAGCCTTAAACATCATGGGCTAAAAAAAGAATATGTTGCTATTTGGTTTTGTAAAGTTGAATTTAAGATTAACTGCATGGCTTACATATTTTGCAGAATGACTCAAACCGCCTGAGAAGCTAATTATAGATCAGAGATGTCAAAAGAAGCTTATCCAAGTGTTCTACTAGTATACTTTTTTTAAACTAAAAATAAGAAAGTATACTTTCAGTCTGCTTTTTATATACCACTCAGAAATATACTTAAAATTACACTTAATTAAGTACACTAGACTTATACGGACAGTAAAGTCTAAGTATATTTGGCCTATAGCCTACTTGTACTCAATCTTGATTGAGATATTAAAAGTATAATTAAGTATTAGCAATATACTTGGCTTTTAATTGTTTAATCTTTTGATTGAGTAGCCTATTCAATTTATTTTTTTACATCGTCTTATTAAACGCATTTGTTTGAAAGTATTGATTAAAATATTGATATAAAACAGATATGCTCCTTATTCTGCATATAAGAATTTTTGTGTAGACTATGAATTTACCTAAAATCTCTTTAAGCTATAATCAATTTAAAGATTAGTTAAAGTATAGTTAAAGGTGTATTTGACGTATAAAAAATTTATATCTACATTTGAACATGGTAGTATATTGAAAGTGCAAAAAATATATAAATGATAAACTATAAGTAGAATGTTATGTTCACTTTTGTGAAGAAAACTTACAAGTATACTTGCAGTATAAACTAGCCTACTAAACTAGTACTGAGAGTGCACTTCTATACTTTCATAAACTAAAAAATAGTAAACTACTAGTATACTTATAAGTTCACTTATAATACAGATACAGTACAAATGAGTTGTACACTGTTACACTTACGCATAAATGTATACTTTTATATAGTTGGGGTAATTTAGTCCCAAGCAGTACTGAAATAGTACACTTAAAGGTTACTACTAGTAAACATTGATATTCATATATTTAGTGCATAAACAATACTTAAACTATACTTACTACATAAATTACTTAAGTATACTTTTTTTTCGTAAGGGTAAGCACACTCCAAAACTCAATTCAACCATCTGAAACTGGCACTGGCCCCTATACTGACTTTCATTGTACGAAAGTAAAAGAGAACAACAAAAGAGACATTTTTCAAAATATCTTATTTTGAGTTCCACAGAAAAGAGAAAGTACCGGTAATACAGGTTCGGAATGATATATGAGACTGAGTAAATGATGATGAAAGTTTTATTTTTGTTATATTTTTATTTTTGTTCCCACATAAAATACTATAATAGCAGTAAAAGGGAATGATTGACTCATTAAACAAAAACAAAGATTGTGTAAACTTTCCATTCATCAGGAGATTAATTAACATTTCATTCTGTCTGTGTGATAAATCCCTTCCCATTGAGCATTTTAGTTCAGTACTACTCAGATGGGCAGGAGAAAAAAAAAGAACACAATAGGACATTTTAGTCCTAGTTTTATTTGATCACCACGTCAATGTAGACCTCACTTTGTTCTAAACATGATTCAAACATACAACTATTGGAATAGATGGCAACATGTAACCGACATTATTGGTTCTCTACACACACATAATGGGAAACAGATGCAGTCTCACTAGATTGACAGTGGTTGACAAACAGATTTTACAATTTAAATAAGTCAATATCAATTTCTAAAATTCACAATATTGCACATTCCATCTAACTGCCCAAGAACTTCGTTTCTCAATTCTGCAAAGATGTGCTTTAGGAGATTCCACCGTGCATTAACATAAACTAAACGAATATTTTACAGTGGCAAATTTTTAAGTAAGCATCTAGTGGAACGCCGTTTCCTGTTCTCTGGCCAGAGTGTTACTGAACAATTTGCCCTTTCCCTGCTCTAAGCATCCTGTGATCATTCCACTTTATTCCATGTTTTCTATTGCCTACTCACTCACTGCTTCAAGTAAACTACATAGAAAAACATGTGCCCATTTACCGATCCACTATATAAAGTTCTTTTAATGTATGTTTTAATATAACAAACATCTGGGCACAAGAAAATTATATTAAATAAAAAATAAACAATACTTAGTGAAAAGTGTTGTGCTGAAACAAGAACACTAGTCTGTTAAAATGTTGGAGTGAGTATTGATTGGAGCGATATGGTATCTTGGAGACTTTAAAGAAAACTTCTCCGCGTTCCTGGCAATATCACACAACTTACTATTTGGTAAACAACTCTTATAGATCACAATTTCTGGATATTACGAAAATTGACAAAGATTCAGAAATACGTTTCACAGCTATATATACACAGACAATAGGAAATACCTGCCCTATCGAAAGCTTATTCCACCTGGTAAGGGTTGTGCTCTTGTTTTTTTGTCAGGCTGTTCATCTGGTAAGTCTTGCAGGGATTTCCATTCTCTCAATTTAGACAGCAACCTTTGGTATAATCAGACGTTATGAGACACTTCATCCCAAGTTTGTGCAAGTTCACAGTTATGAGGTAAGACAACAAAATTGTTTCCCTCTTATTGTTCCTTTACTGGAGCCACTCTTCCAAAGGCTTAAACTATGAGGTCTGTGAAAACATCAAAATACATTTATTGTAATATAAGTAAATATAAATTAAAACTTGGACACACACACACACACACACACACGTAAGACTAAAAATGTTAAATCTATATGAACTAGTGCTGGGCAATCGATTGATCGTGATTAATCACATTTAAAATTAAAGTTTGTGTTTACATAATATATGTGTGTTTACTTTGCATAATTATTATGTATATAAAAATACAAACAAGACATATTTGCATGTATATACTGTATAAATATTTATAGAATTTATCTTATATATAAATAGTTTTTATTTAAATATAAAACATTTTCTTCTACATGCATGTGTGTGTATTTACATATACATAATATTTACACACAGCACACACACACACACATATTATTATTTTATTCACTTTTATTTTGGATGCAATTAATAGTGATTAATCGATTGCCCAACACTAATATGAACAAATTCTACAACGTACGTCAAAACGGCTGTAGACCCTCCTCTCTTTCCTCATTTTCTCCATCTTCTGTATTATCATGTCACGTTCTTCTGGTGTAGCTTTGGAGGACCAGGGCCTTCCCGAATGTTTTGAGAGCAGTTTATCTGCAGAGCTAACCACACTTTCTTTGGCTTCACTGGGTGCAGCAGGAGTCTGCTTGGACTGGGATGATCTGCTTAGATTCTTTGCTGAAATTTGCCCTAAAAGAACTTTGGTGTCATCTCTAAGGTTGCTGCTAGAGATAACATTTGCAGTAGATAACTGATGGGCGGAGATGACTGATTTTGGATTCTTTTCAACAGAAGACTGTAAATTACTGTGTACAGTCAAATTAGATTTTTCTGACACTTCTGCAAAGTTAGTCACAGAGTTTTCCACCTCTGGTGTTGTTTGTTTAGGGTCTAGGGCTGTAGAAACCTCTGTCTGAGTTATCTCAGTGTCGTGCCTCTGAGATTGCTCTGTAATGGTCTCATTCTTCTGGCACTCATCTGTTTTCTCAGGTTTTGGGTCATTTGGACGAGATTCCGTTGGGTTTGATGATATGCTAGATTGTAATTGTGTGATTTCCTGAGTTGAGGACAGGGAAAGCTCTGGTGAAACTTGAGGCTGAGTTGAATCATCGTTGTCTGTGTCTTTTACCATATGAATTGTACATGGTTTGGTCTGTGCTTGTGTTTGACTATCACAAGGTGGAACAGTATCAGATTGGGAATGCTCAGTTGTGGAACTTAACTCTGTAATTTGAGATATGCTATTGTCTGCTTGAGTAATGTCTGTTGGAATGGGTTTACTGAAGCCTTCGGATAATTTATCGTCTTTTTTCTTTTTCTCATTCACGCAGTCAGACTCTGTTGCAGTGATGTGTTGAAGGGATTCATTTTTTGTTTCAATAAGATGTTTGGAAGTGTCTACCATCATTTCAGTGGATTTTTGGGGTGATTCACTTTCTGTTACAGTGAGGTGCTGGGACAATTCAGTCTCTTTTGCAATGGACTGATGAAAAAAGTCTGTGTCTTTTCTAGCTGGCTGCTGGGAAGCGTCTGTCTCTGTTGCAGTGGGCTGCTGGGTAGAGTCTGTGACTGTTGCATTGGGCTGTTGGGTAGAGTCTGTGACTGTTACAGTGGGCTGCTGGGTAGAGTCTGTGACTGTTACAGTGGGCTGCTGGGTAGAGTCTGTGACTGTTGCATTGGGCTGTTGGGTAGAGTCTGTGACTGTTGCATTGGGCTGTTGGGTAGAGTCTGTGACTGTTGCATTGGGCTGTTGGGTAGAGTCTATGATTGTTAGAGTGGGCTGTTGGGTAGAGTCTGTGACTGTTGCATTGGGCTGTTGGGTAGAGTCTATGATTGTTAGAGTGGGCTGCTGGGTAGAGTCTGTGACTGTTGCATTGGGCTGTTGGGTAGAGTCTATGATTGTTAGAGTGGGCTGCTGGGTAGAGTCTGTGACTGTTGCATTGGGCTGTTGGGTAGAGTCTGTGACTGTTGCATTGGGCTGTTGGGTAGAGTCTGTGACTGTTGCATTGGGCTGTTGGGTAGAGTCTATGATTGTTAGAGTGGGCTGTTGGGTAGAGTCTGTGACTGTTGCATTGGGCTGTTGGGTAGAGTCTGTGACTGTTGCATTGGGCTGTTGGGTAGAGTCTATGATTGTTAGAGTGGGCTGCTGGGTAGAGTCTGTGACTGTTGCATTGGGCTGTTGGGTAGAGTCTGTGACTGTTGCATTGGGCTGTTGGGTAGAGTCTGTGACTGTTACGGTGGGCTGCTGGGTAGAGTCTGTGACTGTTACGGTGGGCTGCTGGGTAGAGTCTATGATTGTTAGAGTGGGCTGCTGGGTAGAGTCTGTGACTGTTACAGTGGGCTGCTGGGTAGAGTCTGTGACTGTTGCATTGGGCTGTTGGGTAGAGTCTGTGACTGTTACGGTGGGCTGTTGGGTAGAGTCTGTGACTGTTACGGTGGGCTGCTGGGTAGAGTCTGTGACTGTTACGGTGGGCTGCTGGGTAGAGTCTGTGACTGTTACGGTGGGCTGCTGGGTAGAGTCTGTGACTGTTACGGTGGGCTGCTGGGTAGAGTCTGTGACTGTTACAGTGGGCTGCTGGGTAGAGTCTGTGACTGTTACAGTGGGCTGCTGGGTAGAGTCTGTGACTGTTACGGTGGGCTGCTGGGTAGAGTCTGTGACTGTTACAGTGGGCTGCTGGGTAGAGTCTGTGACTGTTACGGTGGGCTGCTGGGTAGAGTCTGTGACTGTTACGGTGGGCTGCTGGGTAGAGTCTGTGACTGTTACGGTGGGCTGCTGGGTAGAGTCTGTGACTGTTGCATTGGTCTGCTGGGAAGCGTCTGTCTCTGTTACGGTGGGCTGCTGGGTAGAGTCTGTGACTGTTGCATTGGGCTGTTGGGTAGAGTCTGGGACTGTTACAGTGGGCTGCTGGGTAGAGTCTGTGACTGTTACGGTGGGCTGCTGGGTAGAGTCTGTGACTGTTACGGTGGGCTGCGGGGTAGAGTCTGTGACTGTTACAGTGGGCTGCTGGGTAGAGTCTGTGACTGTTACTGTGGGCTGCTGGGTAGAGTCTGGGACCGTTACAGAGGGCTGCTGGGTAGAGTCTGTGACTGTTACAGTGGGCTGCTGGGTAGAGTCTGTGACTGTTACAGTGGGCTGATGGGTAGAGTCTGTGACTGTTGCATTGGGCTGTTGGGTAGAGTCTGTGACTGTTACGGTGGGCTGCTGGGTAGAGTCTGTGACTGTTACGGTGGGCTGCTGGGTAGAGTCAGGGACTGTTGCATTGGGCTGCTGGGTAGAGTCTGGGACTGTTGCATTGGGCTGTTGGGTAGAGTCTGTGACTGTTGCATTGGGCTGCTGGACTGAGTCTGTGACTGTTGCATTGGGCTGCTGGGTAGAGTCTGTGACTGTTACAGTGGGCTGCTGGGTAGAGTCTGTGACTGTTACAGTGGGCTGCGGGGTAGAGTCTGTGACTGTTGCATTGGGCTGCTGGGTAGAGTCTGTGACTGTTGTATTGGGCTGCTGGGTAGAGTCTGGGACTGTTGCATTGGGCTGCTGGGTAGAGTCTGGGACTGTTACAGTGGGCTGCTGGGTAGAGTCTGGGACTGTTACAGTGGGCTGCTGGGTAGAGGATGTGACTGTTGGCTGGGTAGAGTCTGTGATTGTTAGAGTGGGCTGCTGGGAAGAGTCAGGGACTGTTACAGTGGGCTGCTGGGTAGAGTCTATGATTGTTAGAGTGGGCTGCTGGGAAGAGTCAGGGACTGTTACAGTGGGCTGCTGGGTAGAGTCTGTGATTGTTAGAGTGGGCTGCTGGGAAGAGTCTGTGATTGTTAGAGTGGGCTGCTGGGAAGAGTAAGGGACTGTTGCAGTGGGCTGTTGAGAAGATCCTGCTCCCACTACAGGTGGTTGTCTGAAAGGTTCTGGGGAAAGTTCACATTTTATTGAAGTGTTGTTTTGTTTTGCCCTCATTGCAGGGGGGTGATTGGAAGAGTCTGAAGATGTGGCAGTGCACTGTTGAGAAGGTTCATTTGTTGCTGGGTGAGTTTCCATTACAGGGAGTTGTTTGGAGATTTCACTTTTTGCTACAGTGGAGTCTTGGGTTTTAGCGAGGAGTTGAGAGTCTTCCTCTGTTTCAGTAGGCTGTTGGGAGGAGGTTGTTGCATTTGCAGTGGAGTGATGTGATGATTTACTTTCTACTGCAGTTGGCTGTTGGAAAGCTTCTGCTACATTTTTAATGGGAAGGTTTTGTGAAGTTTCACTTTCTGTAGAAGTTGAATGCAGAGAAGATTCCTCTCTTAATGCAGTAAGCTGCTGAAGACAATGTGTCTCCAATGCAGGAGGGTGTTGAGACGAGTCAGCCTCTGTTGAAGTATTTTGGGAAGGCTTACTTTCTGTGGTAGTAGGCTGTTCAGAAGAGTCCGCTTCTATTAAAGCATGCTGTTGAGAAGGTTTTTCCTCTGGTGCAGAGGGGTTTTGGGAACATGCACTTTCTGCTGCAGATTGTTCAGACCCTACTGTGCTAAAGTGTCTAGAAAAATCTTCAACAGTTTCACTGAGGTGGTGAAAAGAGTCTGCAGCTGAACTAATTCCAGTTGTAGATGATGGGGAGGGAACTGTATCTATGTGGTCAGGTTTTGAGGGTACACAAGTATCTACAATTGCAAGGTTTGGTTTGGAATTCAAATCTAGAGATACAGTATCAGAGCATGTGCTAGAAATATTGGATGAGCTCTGTGCAATAGTTTGGGAGTCCTTTGCAAATTGACAGCCCTCATTTTGAGTGGTGCTAAGTGGTGACATACACTTTGTCTTCTGTAACTTTACAGGCGGACAACTCTCTGTCAGAACGGCATGTGAGGGGTCTGTTTCTTTTGAACCACGAAATTGGATGAGACCCGATTCTGTTGAGGGAGTATTAAATGCAACAGATTCAACACGATTTTGAGCCTCCAACGTAGCACTGGCTGTGGAAAGGTTTTTTTTTGAGCAAGGTTCTGAAGATGAACTTGCACAAGGATCGGAGGACTCACCAGACAAAGCATAGGAAGGCTTTTGTGCACATTTTTTTAAAATGGGGGATGTCTGATTTTTAGCTGTAGATAATGTTCTTGCCTCTTTAACAGGTTTTAAAGTTGGATCAATGTCTTTTTGAAAAAATGATGAAGTTGAGCCAGATTCTTCTGCAAGTTTTTTCTTAAATCTAATTTTTTCAGCATCAGTAGCTCTATGCAGGACGTCTTCACGTGATTCTTCACATTTGGTGTCTTTACAGGTTTCTTTGATCTCTTGTGCTGGGATAGTGGTATTTTTTGACTTGAGTGTAATTTCTGAGGTCTTTAAAATAGGTCCTGCATTTGTATCTGCATCATTAGTGCAAGGTTTTTCTGGTAAAGCAAACTTTTGAGTGGCTTTCACCGGATTGCTCTGAGGAACCTTTGCTGCTGCAAGTTTGCGTTTGGCTGCCAACTCTTTGAAATACCTCAGTCTACAGTCTGGGTCATCCATATCCATGAAAGATGTCTTTTGCAATAAATTAGATGGGCATTCATCCCTTTGGCTTTTTATTTCAGGAACTGCTGGTTGAGGCTGGTCGTTTTCTTGCAGAGGAACCTTTTTTTGAAGATTTTGCGAGTTTTCAACCTTATCTAAATGAGAATTGTCACCCTTTTTGTTCAGTTCATGCTCAGGTTGTGGAGACTCTGTGGTGGAGTTATCAAATGTGTTTGATTTTACAAAATTGCTCCACTGAAATGGTTGAAATGGAGAACCAGTCCTCCTTTTATCTAAAATATGTGTACCACGAGGTTTTGAAGCTTCATCCCCATCTTTTTCTTCTGCAGTATCTTTCATCTCATCTGACGTATGCAACTCTAAATTTGAACTGAATATTAGTGAGTGTCTCAGTCTGGAACCCCTCTGGAAAGGTCGACTGGGTTTCCTTCTGAGGAACTCTTCACTAATCCGGTTTGTATCTTTAGGTTCTCTATTCTGAGTCTCCTCCACCTTGTCACCCTCAGTGGTGCAAGAAGACTCTGAAGTTGATGTTGTTTTAATATTTATTTGTGATAAGTCTGTTGGGTGATTAACTGAACTGTCAGGGACAATATAATCCCTTTGAAGCTGGACAAACATGGGATTTTCCCTAGGTGAAGGTATCCTGTTAAACTCTCTGTTTCCTGGTCTAATTTCAGCGCGTACAGGACCACAAGGAGCTTCCTGCGTAAAACACGGAACGTCACCACATGTGGTGGATCCTTCAAGTTCAGCTAAATCCAGTTCTCCAGCATCATCATATGCACTAAGGTACGAGCTGATCCTCCAGTTCCGCAGGCCTTGCTTTTGACTCATATCTTGTGGTTTGTGGTTAACATTAAAGAAAAGTTTCTGTTCTGGAAGGTTTGGTTGTTTGGGGGAGCTCTGACAGGTATAAGACTGACTCATGCTATGTCTCTTAATATTGGACTGCACAGGTGACAATAGATTTCTTGGACCATGTCCTTCTTCGATAGCACATTGAGACTGCAGGTATCTTTGAACATGGTCATAAGTTCCAGGTGGTTCAGCCTCATCTCCCTCATGAGGGTAGCCAGACCCTGTAAACTGATCAATGTGGCCTTGGCCTCTAAACTTTCCATACATGTCATAACCAGATTGCAATCCAGCTCCCTGGTAAATATGTGGTTCCCTTGCAAAGTAGCCACTCTCAGGCACTGCTCCCTCCATGTACTGGTTTCCTCTCATTGTTGGATGGTTTTTAGGGGGCAAGTATTCATAATCAGGTATATTTCCATAGCTATGTCTTTTGAAGCCAACCATTTCATTTGGTCCTCTCATTTGCCTTCCATGCTCTATAGATTGATGGTCCCCTCTATATGGTTGATCATCATGCAGGTTCATGTGCCTCTGAACAGAAGGATTTGCTTCTGCTGCACTGTGGATGGATTCACTCCTTAAGGGTAACATTATTTGACCCACTTTCATATGATCTTGTCCAGTACGTTCAGCCCATTCCATGCCCATAGTTGGATATTGTCTGTTAAACATGTGGGTATTTTCTGTGTTGTAGTAGCCTTCAGGTTCCCCACCATAGTTTGGCATATTTGCCAAAACATTTTCAACAACCAGGGGCTCTGAATGGGCAAACAGAATCCGAAACTCTTCATCAAAAGTGGTTACAAGCTGTCCCAGAAACAGGTGAGCAAGACAGCGATGTATCTTCTCAAAAGACCACATGAAGCTGCAACACAAGGTGAGAAAATGTATTAATCAACACATATTTTATGGACACCTTGATTAAACACAACCTATAAAGTATAGATTTATAGACAACTATTAAACAGTAAAATGCACCAACCTGTAGTTGCCACTTAAAACAGCTCTGCAGTCTACCAGTATAAAGCGCTCCATCATCTGACCTTTAAAGGTCTTTCCCGTGCGGCAGGAATAGGTACTTCCAGACACAGTTCTTACCCGCATGAACTGCAAGTAAAAAGCACATTAATTCATTTTTACTCATTTGAAACAAACAATTAAATTAAAAAGTACCTACTTTTATCTCATCCAGATTCACCCTACAGTTGTTCACCATCCCAACAAAATGTTGAGCATTCAGTTCATCAAGAAGAACATAAACAGCCACACCACGTGTAGCTGCACCAAGGATATCAGCAAAGATGTCAACATCTGTAAACATATCCATCACCACAGCGATAACCTAGAACAAGAAATAAAAAATATATTATTAAGTATATTAAGTTTTAAAAAAACATCAGAATAAACTTTCACAAGAATTTTTTTTTAGTATTAATCATCAATCATCAAACATTTAAGAATTCTTTAATGAACTTTTCAATTGTTTAGCATATTGTATGTATATATATTAAAATGGTTAGATTACCATGTGTGCTTGTAAAGTGTCAACATTTCAGGTTTCTAGCAGAATAACATAAATGACAAAGAGATGAATATCAGATGAAGAGAGGTGGAGGGCAGACAATACTGTCTACTTTTATGTTTACTTAGACTTTGGTTTACCACATTGTGGTAAATGCACAGTATATTAGGCAAACGTTAAATCATTTAAGAGACTGTCAAATTAAATCACCCCAATTTGAAACTCAAACTGTCTAAATAGCTAATTAAATTTAACATAAGAACATTTTAGAAAGAAAACAAGTCTGCACAACATGCATGATGCTTTTACAGTACAGAGGTACACTGTAAATGCCATTTCTGCAGGCAACCGTGCATGTAATACATGCCTTACAAGGATCACATTTTATGATAAAATTACAAAACAGATCTTGTGACAATTTGGCATTAAACCAAAATGTTTTATTCTGCACCTTTGGGCAATTTGAAACAATAAACTTGTATCACTTGCAATTGAATTAACCTGTAGTTATAATATCTAAATTAAAATAAGATCATTTGTTTGTGTATTTAAATCAAAGTTGTCAATAGATACTACGATCCTAAAAAGTGCATAATAGCTGTCATTGTTAAGCTTAGAATGAAAGACCAGCTGTGAAACTAGTGTGACCAGTTTGCCGTTTGTACTAACCTCTTACTGCCTACGTGTAAAAACAGTACCAAAGTGATTAAAACCACTGATTAATGGGGTAAAATAGTCGTGTTTATTGACTTTTGTGATGAATAAATAAGTCAAATTTTATTAGTGCACTTGGACAGCGAGCAAAACTCACTTGTTGTGCAGTTTTGATCATTCTGCGGACTTGCTCTTTGATGCTGGGCATCTCGGGGTCAGAGGGGTTCACCAATGTAGTAACCTCAGTAGGTCCAACAAATCTGCATTGCTGTGGCCAGCCTAAGTCCAGGTTCGGAGCATCATGGTCTGAATGTACCGGCCAGTAAGTGTCAGAAGAGCCATCTACATCTTCAGCCATGCATCTCCTCTCTAGGTGGGTGGTCTGACGTGGCACTTGTACTTTGCATCTGATATACTCAATCTCTGATCGGGATAAGAAATCAACCACATCTACTTCATGAAGAAACCTATAGTAGCCCTCCAAGTCAGCTTCAACCAGGGCGTCGATAGCCATTCGGTATTCCTCCCGGTAGTGAGGGGGCAGGTAGTTGGGGTCCAGGGGGTTGTCCCCGGTGGAGCATTGGGAACGATGAGCCATATTTACACCTGGACCAGTGGAGAGAGAGTTAAGAAATTAGTTCAGAAAAAAATGGTAATGCACATTAATTCCACATGAGGGCAACCACTCAGTCCCCACCAAGTCTACATCAACATGAGAAGTAAACATCTGCATAGATAATTGTGATTTTTTTTTTAATGAACTAAAAAAAAAAAAAAAAAAGTTTAGTTCTTTACTTTTCATTTCCACTTAACCCAGTATATATTTTAATTTATTTAAAAAAAAAATGTTTTTTCATCCAATGACAACACTAAAAATGGACACTACCTCAATCTATAAATGCTGCAAACAAGCCGGAAATCTAACATTATAGTTATCCCTCAAAACGGCATAAATTATAATAAGGCAAGTCATAATATCTATGATGTCAGTAGCCTACATGTAGTAAATTCTGTCTGGTATGCTTAAATATAACTTAAAATGGTCACAAACGTTTATTATCATTATTATAATGTATTTTATGGTAATAATGCTTTTAGAAATCAAGCATAGATCATTTGTGTTTCCCTTGAACATAGCTAAGGTCTGAAAGGGTTAAATACAATATGGACACTAAAACAGAACAAATAAATAAACGAACACTGCGTGCGTCCATTTCTTTCAAGCCTCTTATAGTTAAAACGTCAAGTAAAAAAAAAACTCTGGAGTAAAAAGTACGTTTGAATTCAATAATAATGTAAACCAAAACCATTTTAATAGTTTTAAGTAGCCTGGTAGAGAAGCATTTATCCTGCGTTATTATCAGTCAGCCACTGAAATGATTCTGGGTGAGATCGAGTAAAAGATCTCACATCTGCTTCAACAACCTCTGGGTGTGCCGCGACGACAGAGCCCACCATCTATGGACTAAACTTCTTGTCAAATCGCTCTCTTGTATATTTAAAGACAAATCACTATTGTTAACTTCATCACCAACTGTTTCTTTCCCATGAGGATCGACGCAACCCCGTTATATTTTGACGTCGTGAATCATGAAGCTCTAAAATTTCGCTAATTTACAGCCAGACAAAAAAGTAAAGATTATGAAATCTAATGACGCGTTTCCTCACGTGCATTTAAAGTCGACTTACCTATTTAAATTGCAGTTTTCCGTGATTCCCTGTGTGAAATCCCTTCACCGACTTCATAAGACCGTCATGACAAACGAAGCGCTTTAAACTTTCACTCGTTGAAGAAGAGAAAAAAACACACATCTCAGCCAACACACACACACACACACACACACACACACACAGCCAAAACCTGTTTGTGTTCGCCCGCCAGTGAAAAGAATGATCTATTCCGGCTCAAAATAAGCGTTTATTATTCCAAAATAGTACATTTCAATTACACAGGCTACATTTCAGAGTGAAAGTTGTTAAGTATTTCATGACAGGATTGATTCCATAGCCTAATATTATTGATTTCCATGTGTATTGGCTTATGTAAAGTTAATCATTCTCAGTCATGTCAATCTTTAACTAAACACAGGGTAATGATAATAAAGACCTGATCTGGAGCTAAATTGGACACAAATTTGAGAATGTGTTTTGGCTGAACATAATAGTCAGTCAGAGGTCACTGCAAACTCCCATTCAGCAAGAACACTGATACAGCCATTGTACAAATAGCCCAGCCTAGATATTATTAAAAGTTATCAGTGTATATTAAATTAATTTAATTTAACTCTAGGACTAATTAATTCAAATTTATTGTTTTAATGAAACCTTTTAAGTTGTAAACATTATTTGGTAGAGTTCTGTTGAAATCATAATGTTGATCATTACACCAACTTAATAATATCAGTAATTTAAACTCAAACTTCTGCATTAATTGGCTTTTGTTTTTAAATCAGCGTGTAATAACTGAATGAAATTATCTTGATAATCTTCGGAAATTAGGCAGTGGATTTTTAGTTCCCAGCATTCTTTGCATAGGACTGGATAAGGAGAATAAATGTTGAAAAAGTGTTCATTTTTTTAGTAAAGGGAAAGACCTGTTAGTGTTTAATGCTGTTATGTTTGACATTTAAAAGAGTTTCTGTAATGTTGAAGTTTCTCTGGTTACAATTGTGCTGAAGAGAGCCTACATTACATTACACTACATTAACTTTATTAGCAATGCCTCTGTTAATGCCAGTGACATGTGATATCTCACTTGTTCTTTAAATATGTTAAATAAGTTATGTTAGCTGTTGATAATTGGTTCCAGGTCTACAACTTTTGTAGTTGGATTGACTTCATGTTTTTGAGTAATCAACTTTAAAAAAAAATATGCTATGAATTATTAAGTTCCTCTAACTCAAAGCTTGTTGGTTGAAAGTAAATTCACTCAAAGTTGAGCCAACACATCATTTTTAAGAGTGAAGGTCTGAATCGTTAGCCTAGAAATCTAGACGGACTCCAGCAGCAGCGAGTGTCGTCTAGCAACTCTCAATACACTTCTGAGCTGTAAACGGCAAACTCTGGTTGGGCCAATCACATTGTGTATAGAGTAGGTGGGCGGGGCTTAACATAATGACGGCCGAGTTGCGCTTGCGTGCTTCTAGTAAACACAGAAACTGGCGAACAGCGGTCTTTCGAAATCAGCTTTGACCGCGACCCTGGAAGACTTGGAGTTAAGCTTTTCTCTGAGAAAAGAACTAAGAACGGCACTGAAGTCATTCTTAAAAAGGGAAGATGTGTTCGGAGTTTTGGCGAAAGTTTAATCTTTCAACTAGCCCTGCTTGAAATATATCAATGTAGATATTTCACTTATAAGACAACATTTTATGTGCCATCCAAGTGTAGATAAAATAATGGGGTCACATGAGCCTGTGTGAACTTGTTTTGCTGGAACAGAGTAACTTCTGTAAAGACAGCATGGTTGGGGGAAAAGTATAAGTGAACAAAACTGATTAGTGTGTTTCTCAAAACAAACAAAAGGATGAATAATGAAGCTACACAGATATATTTAGAAATTAGCTGGTAATAAAACATTGAAAGTGATAAAATATTTCTTTTTTTGCCGTGACACAAACACACACACACACGCACACACACATGCACACACACACACACACACGCACGCACGCACACACACACACACACACACACACACACACACACACACACACACACACACACACACACACGCACACTATCACACTATGTCTGGTCCACTATCTTTGTGGGGACTCTCCATAGGCGTAATGGTTTTTATACTGTACAAACCGTATTTTCTATCTCCCTACACTGCCCCTGCCCCTGCCCCTGCCCCTGCCCCTGCCCCTGCCCCTGCCCCTGCCCCTGCCCCTAAACCTACCCATCACAGGAAACATTTAGCATTTTTACTTTCTCAAAAAAACTCATCCTGTATGATTTATAAGCCTTTTGAAAAGTGGGAGCCGCTGACTGGTTCCCACAATGTAGGTAATCTCAGGTTTTACTATCCTTATGGGGACATTTAGTCCCCACAAATGTAATATAAACAAGGACACACACACACTCTCACACACACACTCTCACACACACACACACACACACACACACACACACACACACACACACACACACACACACACACACACACACACACACACACACACACACGTCAGGTTTATTTCTTTTGTGAGGACATGATGAGATGATGACAGGATTTTCTTTTCTCTTTTCAGTTTAAAGCAAATGATCTGTGGAACGTGAATTTATACATTTGAATGTGCAATTTCCGCCACCTTGTTTAACAAAAACTCTTTATACTTTAAACACTTTACAACCTACAACACTTGTGCATCTTATCAAAAGATACCAATACTTTTTTTTGGAAGTTGCATTCAAAATCCAGTTGGTTCAAACACCTGAAGGGACTTTAGCTGAATGCGCATGACGTTTCTGGCTGTTTGACATATATACATCTGAAAGAA
Source organism: Pseudorasbora parva (assembly GCF_024679245.1). Lineage (NCBI taxonomy): Eukaryota > Metazoa > Chordata > Actinopteri > Cypriniformes > Gobionidae > Pseudorasbora > Pseudorasbora parva. Next base: position 8,590,252 of record NC_090188.1, on the reverse strand, counting down.
AGCATAATGGTCTAAGATAACACACACATAGTGCTATTGTCACTATCTTGTTTGCAGAGTTTCAGAATAAAGGCATGACCTTTATGTACATGCCAGCATTGACCTGGACAACAGAGATGACGCTTGAAATCACATTAGAGCTCATTGTATGTTTCTACGGCAGAAGTTTGTGCTTTTTCTCTCTGGAAACGATTAACCTTATAGCCACCGAAGTACGATTTATCCACACTCCCTAAAGCGGAGAACCTTCACTCTCTTACACCAAATGTAATGCCGCTTGTGCATTTTTCAAACCTTATTGTCAACTCTATTGTTATTACAGCTATATTTCTGATAAGGCTATTTTGATTTATATTCCGCAAGCTTATTAATCAGACGGTAAGCGCTGTTGATTCAGTGTTTGGGGAGCAACAAAGGCTTGTGTTAATTGTGTTGCATATGAATTCATGTTTCCCTTACCAGGAAAAAAGGAGAACTTGGCTACCGGAGGACTACAGGATATGATGTCATTTCTCAAGTGCATGCCTGAACAATCCTGCATTGTTTCAACAGACACCGCCTAAAGCACATATTGCAAGCAGTGTTTAGGGTGAAGATGTTCATGACCTCATACCTAAAAACATTCCAAGTACAAAAGTCACGTTTTCAAAGCTATCGCTGCACTTCTAATCCGCATGTGTTTATACCTGTTATGATCCTCACAGATCGTTAAAACCCTATTAAATTAAATGTCTTGACAAGTTTTCTTTTTATTCTGATATATGAAAAGAATATGTCAAAAGCATCAACCTTTTATAATTAAATAATCAATAGCCATTAGTTGAGTCAGGTGTTATTAACACAGGTGTTATTGAGGGTGAGGCACTCTTATCTTAAAGAGAATTTGACTGGAAAAATATATATACGCTATGAATACTAAGGGGTCAAGGTTTGGCTTGGGATAGTTAGATCTTACTGGAAGGGACAAGTCTCATTTACACCGTACAGGCATTACATTATGACATAATATTCTGTTGGTCCCACTTTTTCTGCCAAAACAGCACTGACCCGTCAGGGCATGGACTCCTCTAGACCCCTGAAGGTGTGCTGTGGTATCTGGCACCAAGATGTTAGCAGCATATCCTTTAAGTCCTGTAAGTTGAGAGGTGGAGCCTCCATGGATCGGACTTGTTTGTTCAGCACATCCCACAGATGCTCGATTGGATTGAGATCTGGTGAATTTGGACGCCAAGTCAACACCTCAAATTTGTTGTGCTCCTCAAACTATTCCTGAACCATTTTTGCTTTGTTGCAGGGCATTATCCTAATGAAAGAGGCCACAACCTCCAGAGAATACCGTTTCCATGAAAGGTGTACATGGTCTGCAACAATGCAGGCAAGTGATATGTGTCAAAGTAACATCCTCGTGGATGGCAGGACCCAAGGTTTCCCTTCTTGCCTTCTTCTCGTAGTGCATCCTGATGCAATATGTTCCTCAGGTAAGTGACGCACCTGGCCATCCAAAGTGATGTAAAAGAAATCGTGCTCCGGGGTCCAGTTCTGATGCTCACATGCCCACTGTTGGGGTTTTCGTGGTGAACAGCGGTCAGCATGGGCTGGACGTGAAAATGATAACTGCCTCTGGCTGAAACTAGGAAAAAAACAATACGCCTGCATGGCGTAGCATTGTGCCGAGTGCTTGATGTGTCTGGTTACCCTCCTGAGACAGCCTCCTGAGACAGCCAATTACTTGCATGGCACCTAACTTTTTCTGCAGCAGTTTATTTCTGCTATAAAAGAAGTGATATCACCATCTATAGGGCATTAAATGTACTATTTTTGTGCATTTTGTACTGCCCAAACTTGTCAACAAAGTTACTTTGCATGAATGCGAGCGGGTAGTTGGGAATCGCAGGTGTTTCACCGCTCTACAGTCATTTGAAAGTGATTGCAGTGCCAGTTTAAGCCACAATCTTACATACACTTCCTTTAAGCACTGTTAAAATCACATTTCTCAATTCGTATCAAAAGGGGTAACTTGTAATGGAGTCATTTTGGCTGCAAGGTATTTATACTTTTACTCAAGTATGTTTTTTTAGGTAGTCTTTACGCCTATGTGTGGACCAAACTATACCTGCCCCACTGTTCATTTAATTTGAAACATCTTAATTCAAAATGGGACCAAAAAAAGAAAAAAAAAAACATACAGAGAGTTCCTATTTAAAATTGCAAACAACTTGGAAATATTAAACCAAAACATAAAATGTAGCCTAGTAACGCTAAGAATTTGACGAGCAGTTTTGTGTGTTGGTCTTGTGAGGATGTTAGATATCTAATTACACCTACATGACATAAGTATTTCATAACCATTAACATGTTCACAAATCAAATTGTAAACTAGATGTGAAAAGTATTTTTGTCTGATAAATCCTGTATCATTTCTTACAGTCTTTCTTCCTCTGGAGAGTAATTTAGCTCATTTCTAATTTGTTTTTCAGTGAAAAGCTTGAAATGAAATATGCGATATATGAAGAAAACATCTTATTAAATTTTTTTGACAAATGCAATAATGTGAAGAAAATTACATAATTATGTGTTTTTAGGATGCATAAAAAAGTTGCTAAGAAATTAGTTTTAGCTAGATCAAAGAATCAGCAATAAATATCTGCATAATTTTTTTTTTGTCTGTTGGGCCAGATGTACATAGTTGAAAAAAACTCCCCAAATATGATGGGCTTAGCCTCAAGATTATAGTGCTGCTGCTACTAATACAGTCCCGCCTCTCTTTTTAATGCATGCAAATAATATTCAGCCGGATTCTAAAAACTGATGGAGTGCTCGTGCCCTCGTTTGCATTGATCTGATTACTGGCCACAACATTATTTTCATATTGTTTGAGTGCAAAGGCTTGCAGCATGTTTTGTACATGCATTTAGAAACGGAGAACTATGTGCCGACACAATGCAGAATGTTTGCTAGCCAAACTCCCTTGATACTGCAGTCTTTTTCGCACATGCATTTTCACTATCTGTTTTAGTTATGAAAATGTCTATAACTATCAACAATCTATAAATGTATACAAAATAAGTCTTTTTTTACTTTTAAAGGGATAGTTCACCTTAAAATCAAAATGAAACTGAAATCATACTTACCCTGGTGTTGTTGTAATGCATTCATCTTTTATGGGCCACAAAAGGAGGATAATTTTTTTTTTTTTAAGTCCTGATTGAGCTGTTCACTCCATCTGGTTGTGAGAAATCAAGATGTACAAAAACATGTGATCCCAAGTATCTGTGTACTTTCTTTACTAGTAGTGATAGTGATAGTAAAATATCAACAGACTGGAACTTTGTTTGTCAGAATGACAGTTGACAGATTTAAATGTGATAACTTCTTGTTTCGATAAACACAACGGTTATATCACCTCTGAGAAGAAGGTACATGGCTTGTATGTTATGTTGTGTTTTTGTCTTTTTGCATCTTGATTTCTCACAACGTGTATGCTTGCAAGTCAGAGTGAACTGCGACGCAGTAAACACAACCCAGATGCATATCAACAGATTCAGCTTTGTTACAAGTGTGACCAAGTTGGGAAAATGTACTTCAAAAATCAGATTTGAGTTAAGATATCTCTATCTTATCATCTCTATCGCCCAGGTACATGTGTGTGCATGTGTTGTACAGGTGAATACAGGCAATGTGGGATGCTCAGGTTTCTGTAAACTTCCTCCTTTCCCCTGTATTTCCCCCTTCAGCTATTCAGAACGGTACTGCGTGAAGGCTAAACCATAAGATCTTTTCAAATAATGCTAGTGACAAATAACCAGAAAGCATTATTAATACTACACAATAACATACTTTACACACACCTCAATATAAGTTTCCTAGAAAAGGGTGAAAGCAGAGAGAAACACAGATTGACAAACGAGAAAGGCTTCACCTTTACAGAACACACCTCATAAAATAATGCGGCACGGCATTCCCCTTCTCAGGTTATATGCTTTCATCAATCTTCATACTGTGTGTAAACAAATCCAGGTCGCTTGACGACCGGTTATAGAAATATGCATGTTTGAACAGTCTAAACAAGTGTTGATTGAATATGAGCTGGTTGCAACTGAGTTACTTTCTACACAATGCACATTGTCATGGAAATGGAAAAATATGAGGTTGTTATTGATTTATGAACTGATTTTCTGCAACCCATTTGGGAATCCAGTTCAGAAATATTTGATAAATTGTTCCAAGTTTAAAAAAAGTATAATTTAGCCCTTAGCTTTAAAATAATGGAGAACAGAGGTGAACAGAAAATCTAGTTTGCAGTTTTTTTTTTTTAGAAACCTGTGGGAGAGACCTGACAGGAAATGTTGTGCAAATAGTTTCTTGTTGAGTTTTGGTCAGACCTGTTCATTCAGCAGGCCTGTAAAATGAGTCAATGTGCTGCTGAATTCAGTCCAGCATACAGCAGACGTGAAACAATGCTGAAGAGAAGGATTTACAGCTCAACCCAGAGGGGAAAGGAGCTGGTTTTGGGTACTTTTCAGGTTACTTTCATTTGCATTCAAAATATGAAAGAACAATAAAAAATTCCTCACATACTTACATGTAAGCAAGCGGAAAAAGAAATGAATCCAACCGCAAGAAGTGTAAGGGTTGGAAACAATGGATGTGACTTCTGTACTATTATCCATTTCTCTAAAACTGATCTCTGTAATTGATAAGAATATATTTAAAGGGATAGTTCACTCAAAATCAATAATCTCCTTACCATTCTTTCCTTTGTGGAACATAAAAGCTATATTTTATGCAATATATTTGGGTCTATTTGACACATAAAGTTATCATTTTCTTTTATGATACTTTGATAATGCTTTTTCATAATTTTGGAACTTGTGAGTCCTAGTACGTGTTTACTTTCATTATATGAAAAATATCAGATAGCCTTTAAAATGTATTTATGTTCCATACACTGTAAAAAAAATGGTTTAACTTAAAAAAGTAAGTAACCTGGTTGCCTTGAGTTTATTGAAATTAAAAATTTGAGTTGATACAATGAAGGAAATTTGTTTAATGAATAGAAACTCAAAATATTATTGTATCTGAACCACATACAAAATTTGATAAATCATGAAAATAGCACTATTTGGCATGTTTCACTGCGTCATCAGAAATAAAACACACAATTACCCAATATGCTTACAAAATTAGACCATTAAATTAAGTTAAACAAAACATACTTTTATCACAGTGTAGTAGTGGCCAAAAGTAATGTCCGCAGGGGAAATTCGTTTTTAATGACCCTGCAAATTCAATTAAACCACCAAAATAGTGTTAGGGTTAGGATATTTTTTGATTTTGAGGGAAGAATAAAATCTACAAAAGAAGAACAAAAACTAAACCTAAAAATTCATTTATCTGAAAAAAGAGGCAAAAGCAAGAGTTAAAGGTTTAAAAACTATGCAAAAAATGCATATTAAAACAAAAAGCTCAGAGGAAAGGCATACATTGATTGACTAGTGCAACATAATCAGTTATTAATATTTCACTAAATCTCTTTTCTTTTTTTTTTGCAATACAAATTTGAATGTTTCATTTTGTTATAACAAATAAAACAACTAACTCAAAGCATAACTACGCAATATGCTTACAAAACAGATTTCAATAACATTGGAATAAAGGGTGACGATGTCAGTTTTCACTATATTCGCAGCAGGCCCCTTCTGGCCCATACATATGGGCTGATAACCACTAATAACGCCCATTCAATCGAGTGATAACATTCGAAGCGGGTGTGTATTCATGACACATAAAATGTCTTAAACAGAGAACAAAAAAAAGATATTAGACAAGATACAGGCTTGCATCTTGGGCAATGACTCACTGACAGTAGAATTGTTATTGCATTGGGTCATCTTGAACCATAAATCAGAGCTTCCTCCATTTAACCAGGAAACATTGCACAATACACAGGCCCTCTTGTCTTCTGCCCCCTGCTGGCGGTTTTGTGATAGGCCTCGTTCAGCAAAATTATTGCTTTGAAGGCCAGTAAATATCACGATGGCTAAAACCCACATTGCTTTCATTATGCTCAATAAATAACAAACTCACTGTTATTCTGTTTCTACAACATTAAAGCATTCAGACCTGAAAAAAAATCAACAAACAAACAAACACACAGAGATGGTTTACTTTGGATTCACAGCTAAATCTGATGACATCTAAAAGAATCAAAAGAGTATCACATCGTGCACATCAGCAGACCTCCTATAAAACGGCATGTGGTGTGGATGGAGGTATCAGCACCTTCTCCACATGGATAAACGGTCTAAAATAGCTGCACAGCGCAGTATTTCACTAGTTGTTTACTCCGTTTCCTCACCAAACCAACAATCTGCAAACCACGTATGCATAATTCATACGTAATTCTGCCATAAATTGAAGCAACAGCCCACAACTACAGAATTTCAACAGTCAATCCAGTCTGTATTTAGCATGTCATCAAAACTACAGTGATGAACTAATATAACCCCCAGATATAAATATATATTTATTGCTATTTGTAGAAAGTAATTTGACAGTGACATCAACTATTCTTTAAATGCTGTTCCAATAGGCTACACACATTCCATATAATGATTTTATTCTGTACAATCTGTATTCTCTACCTGTATTCTCTACCCCCCCCCCCCCACACACACACACACACACACACACACTAACCCGACCCCTAAACCCACCCATCACAGAGAACTTTCTGCAATTTTACATTTTCAAAACAACAATAACAACAAAACAAAACTTCACTTAGATTTAAAAGCTGTTTTCCTCATGAGGACCAATAAATGTCCAGATTTCAGATATTGCCCTCTTTGTGGGGACATTTTGTCCCAATAATTTAGGGTTTACCAGGCCACACTATCACACAGATAGAAACACAAACACACGCACGCATACATTTTCCATAAAGTCCTTAAAATATAATAATTGGGACCTTACATTCACTTGATTTTATATTTGTTTATTAATCAATATCTTATTTTTTTAATCATATTATTATAATATATGCTATATTTTATAAGCAGTGTCAGTAAGTCCACTGACTGAACAACAAAAACTAGCCTATTATTAATGGAGATCCCCATCTACTTCCCTGTGTCATACTCCACTTTTTGTAATATTTATATAATACGACCTTTTCATTTGGTCTTTCGATTGTTTTGAATTCCTTTCAGTTGATTTTTTCTAATTTTCATGTCCCTATACTATTGAAAGGAACCTTCCCGCTGTTGCGTGTGGTGATTAAACTTGCCTGGACTACCGGTCCTCACCATAGACTGTAAAAAAATCCTCACATGAAGAAAGGCGAATTAAAAATATATCTTCTTTATGCATTTTGCAATATATTTGCCTTAGTTATGCACAGTAGTATGTGACCTGGTTAAAACAACTGTTTATTATTGTTATCATTTGAATAGTTGAGCTACATCCAGCTTTTTTTTGTTTTTTTCGGCCATGACGTCAAAGTCCCCAAAGTCTATGTTGACGTCAGCGGATATAGTTCTTCCACCAGCCAATCACAATACTCGGAAGGCGGGCGTTCGTCATTCGCGCGCCTGAAGTTCCGCGGGTCTCGTGTGTGAGACGTAAACAAACATTCACGTGCTTTTGAATGAGATGATATTTTATGTAGTGAATGAGTGACAGTTCGTGTGTACGTGTTTGTGTTTATTCATCATTTAGTGAATGAGCGAGAGTTCATCATGGCGGGTGTCATCCGCAGACTCGATGAGACTGTAGTGAACCGCATCGCAGCAGGAGAGATCATCCAGCGGCCTGCCAATGCTATCAAAGAGATGATGGAGAACTGGTGACACATTTATTTATCACTAATAAAAACTTCTACCTGATGACATTTGATCAATTTATGTCTAATAACTGCTGTCATAAAGGTTTACCTCTAAAAGCAAATAATAATGTAGTGACTACATATAATCACTGCCACAAATGCTTGATGACACTTTATTGATTGACTGGTGTCAACTTGTTATAGATTATTATCTGTCACGAATTCATTGATGACTAATAATTGGTGACACTTTTATATATCACTAATACACACTCATATTGAATGTAAAATCTATTTAGGAACACAAATGGCATCTGTTTGGCAAAATGAACCTAATATGTCAACCTCATGTGACAATATGAGAGACTAATATTTGTGTTGACTTCTCAGTTTGGATGCAAAGGCCACAAATATCCAGATAACAGTGAAAGAAGGTGGACTAAAGGTCATTCTCATTCAGGACAATGGCACTGGCATCAGGGTAAGTCACCTATTTTTACACTGCACACATCCATAGACATTTTTGAAATGCCAGATTTCCTGTTTTAAGCTTGTTGCGTTTTTATGTTTCACAGAAAGATGATATGGAAATAGTTTGTGAGCGTTTTACGACCAGCAAGCTTCAGTCTTTTGAGGACTTGGCATCAATAGCAACATATGGATTCAGAGGCGAGGTATGTATCGTTTCAGCTGATCGCTGTGAGTTTACTGATCGACTCGGCTAAATCAACTCTCTTCTTTTTTTAATAGGCTCTCGCCAGTATAAGTCATGTAGCCCATGTCACAATAACCACAAAAACAGCTGATGCAAAATGTGCCTATAGGTATATATATCTTTTTTTTTACATTTTATATATTATATAATTGTAAAATGATATACTTTTATATATTTTACCAGACACAGAATGTAAATACACTGCAGCTCATTTATTTTATTTAATGATGTATTATTTTCTTTTATAAAGTGGTATTTTGGTTTTGTTTACAGGGCTAATTACTGTGATGGGAAGCTGAAATCTCCACCCAAACCCTGCGCTGGAAACCAGGGGACGGTGATTTCTGTAGGTTTACTTGACATCAAGTACTATTTTTACACTTTTTTGTATTTCCACAAATCCGAAGGAATCGTTTCCTCTATTTTTATTTTTTCCTCCAGGTACAGGATCTGTTCTATAATGTGTCCACACGACGGAAAGCTCTGAAGAGCCCCAGTGAGGAATATTCTAGAATCATTGAGGTTGTGAGCAGGTGTGTTCATGAGATCTAGAAGGTTTTTGTTCTGCTGTGAGATCCTCCTGAATAACTGTCCATGTCAACCTGTATGTATTTCCTGTCATACAGATACGCCATTCACAACTCTGGGAAAAGCTTTGCTGTCAAGAAGGTGAGATACACATTTGTTAGCAGTTTTGTTATCGTTATCTAAATATATACACCGATCAGGCATAACATTATGAAGTAAGTAAATGACAGGTGAAGTAAATAACACCGATTATCTCTTCATCACGGCACCTGTTAGTTGGTGGGATATATTATGCAGCAAGTGAACCTTCTTTCCTCAAAGTTAATGTGTTAGAGTCTTAGAACTGGACCACGGAGCAATGAAAGAAGGTGGCCTGTTCTGATAAATCACATTTTCTTTTACATCACATGGATGGCCGTGTGTGTGTGCGTCCCTTACCTGGGGGACACATGGTTCCAGGATCAGGATGCACTATGGGAAGGCAAGGCTGTCAAGGCAGTGTGATGCTTTATGCAATGTTCTGCTGGGGAACCTTGGGTCCTGCCATCCATGTGGATGTTACTTTGACACGTACCGCCTACTTAAGCATTGTTGCAGACCATGTACACCCTTTCATGGAAATGGTATTTTCTGATGGTTGTGGCCTCTTAAGCAGGATAATGTGCCCTGCCACAAAGCAAAAATGGTTCAGCAATGGTTTGAAGAGCACGAGTTTGAGGTTTTGTCTTGGCCTCCAAATTCCCCAGATCTCAATCCACTCGAGCATCTGTGGGATGTGCTGAACAAACAAGTCCGATCCATGGAGCCCCCACCACGCAACTTACAGGACTTAAAGGATCTGCTGCTAATATCTTGGTGCCACATACCACATGCCTCCATGCCTCGACGGGTCAGGGCTGTTTTGGCAGAAAAAGGGGGACAAACACAACATTAGGAAGGTGGTCATATTTTAATGCCTGATTTGTATATATATATATATATATATATATATATATATATATATCTCCCCAAAAATTCTGTCATCATTTACTCACCCTCAAATTGTTCCAAACATGTATGAATGTCTTTCTTCTGCTGAACACAAAGGAAGATATTTTAAGAAATCTTAGTAACCGAAGCCATTGATTTTCTTAGTAGGAAAAATATTAAAGTCAATGGCTTCCATTAACTGTTTGGTTACTAACATTTCTTAAAATATCTTCCTTTGTGTTCAGCAGAAGAAATGATAAAATGATAAAATGTTCCTTTAATTATAAACTAACTTTAACTTTTTAAACTAAATAGAAACAACTAAATGACACAAACACAACCAGAACTAAAACTTGAACTGAAAGCAGAATATAAAAATTATAAAAATTATTAATATATAATATAATGGTATATTAATGATACTAAAAGAAACACATCTAGAAAGTAAATATTATTCAAAATTGTATAAAAACGTTTCCCCTCTATCTAGGAAGGTGAGAAGGTTGCAGATGTGAAGACCCTTCTGAACGCCTCAGTGCTGGACAACATTCGTGTGGTGTTTGGTGTAGCGGTTAGCAGGTACTTTTGACCATTTTCCTGGATTATGATTTTCATCTCATTGGAACTAACGGATACATTGTTTTGATGGTAAATCATGGCGTAAAGCAGCATTATGTGTGTTTCAGGGAGCTGATTGAAGTTGAGTGTGAGGATCAGAAACTCGCTTTCAAAATGAAGGGCTACATCTCTAATGCCAACTACTCTGTCAAGAAGTGCATCCTTATCCTTTTTATCAACCGTATGTCACATGAGTTTGTTTCCATCTCAGCTTTTAATGCAATATGTGATTTAATTTGAATACAAGACATTGACATTCAGACGTTGTTGTCTTTAAGATCGCTTGGTGGAGTCTAGTGCCCTGAAGAAAGCTATTGAGACCGTCTACACTGCTTATCTTCCCAAAAACACTCATCCTTTCATTTATCTTAGGTAAATCATATCACTTAATGAAAGTATTCAGATTTTTGGGATGTGGAATTTTTTTTTTTTGAGGAAAGAAATTAAAATTTTTCTTTAGCAAATATGGATTAAATTGATACAAAATTACAGTAAAAAAACATTTATAGTTACAAATTTTTTTTATTTTTGACTCATCACATAATTAAAAAAAATGGTTTCCACAAAAATATTAAGCTGCACAACTGTTTTCAACATTGATAATAAATGTTTCTTAATCAGAAAATCAAAATAATTTCTGAAGGATCATGTGACACTGAAGACTGGAGTAATGATGCTTATATATAATTTACTGATTTTTTGATCAAATAAATGCACCCTGCAACAAAACAATCGTTCTGACCCCAAACTTTTGAATAGTGCAAGTCAGAATATTTGAATGTAACCTGAGTTCTGCTTTAAAGTCAATCTGAAATTGCTTTGCTCGTTCTGAAGTTTAGAGATTGCTCCTCAGAACATTGACGTGAACGTTCACCCCACCAAGCACGAGGTGCACTTCCTGCACGAGGACAGCATCATCGAGAGCGTTCAGAAACACATCGAGAGTAAACTGCTTGGCTCTAACTCCTCGCGCACTTACTTCACACAGGTGAACCTTCAATTACAGAAGTAAATATTTGATGTATCGACTAATTTGACTGACACTTGACGGATTTGCATGTTCCTTAGACTCTGCTTCCAGGACTTTCGGCGTCCGCCAGTGTGGCCAAAGCGGCTTGTTCTGCAGCAGATTCCCAGGAGCGCGTATACGCCCATCAGATGGTCCGCACTGACAGCAAAGCTCAGAAGCTGGATGCGTTTCTCCAGCCATCTCCTGCTCAATGCAGGGCAGATAAACCCTCCAGCCCCCCCACTGTCGAGCCGGACGACTCAGAGCTTCTGGATGCTGTTGAGATTGTGGAGTCATGTGCCTCAGAGGATACACAACCAGACTTCCAACCTCCTAATGAAGCACCACCAAGGTAATAAGAAAACGTTAAAGGGGGGGTGAAATGCTGTTTCATGCATACTGAGCTTTTTACACTGTTAAAGACTTGGATTCCCAGCCTAAACATGGACAAAGTAAAAAAGTATTTCTGGAGTATTTCTGTGTCATAAATACTCCTTCCTGTTTCTCACAAGTTTCGGAACGTTTTTTTCGAGTATGGGTCCGCTTGACGTCAACAGGGCGGAATTTCCTTGTACGGGCTCTTCTCCCGGAAAGGTGCGCGCGCGACCAGAGCGAGAGAGCAAATGCATGCCCATAAACACTGCACTCACTGCAGTCACAGGACTTCACCAAATCAACAATGTCACCAAAGAAGTGTGTTTTTGACAGAGCGGTCCCAGCGATAAAGGTTCATGATCGTGCGCGGTGAGTAAAACTGCTTCAAATGTCTGTTGTTGGCTATCGTCGCGTAAGTTAACATCAGTAAACATCGTGTATAATGTTAATTAATTTATCAATGGAGCATGCGATCTATGGTGTGTGTTTAAATACATTTGTTTAGCTGACCACTATAGGTGTCAGTTTGTTTACTGTAAAACCACCCAAACATAAACCTAGCATTCTCACAAAGCGTGCTTCGTCATTCAAATGCGCTACGCAATTGTTTTTCTATGTATAACGTTATACTAGCCTGACGTGCAAAACCGTTTTGTTTGCTACTGCTAAGGTTTAGTCGCATACAATAGTCCATAAACCAAATAATGTCCTCTTAAATCACGAGTAAACACACACAAATGTTGACGGGCCACTAAATACAGTACATACCACAGAGACGGACGTCCTGCTGTTGTTGCTTCCCCTGTTCAATTTATTTCAGCCTCCGGATGTGATTCTGGATCATATATGTATTGAATCTGATTGATAGCCATGGTTTATCAGAATAATGTTTTCTTTTCCACGCTTGAGGATGTCACAGCTTTCAGACGCTCTCATGCAACAGTTGTGCGCGCTCGTAATTATTTAGCTCCGCCCACACGATACGCCTCCAGACGTTTTTTTCCGGAAAGACTCAGTACAGCCTCTCTTTCTTTTATAAATATAATAAAACTAAAGACTTTTCGGAGATATAAAGGATGCAATACTACTCTATAGGTACTCAAGATTGACATGAGATTGACTGAAACTGAGTGTTTCACTCCCCCCTTAAAGCGTACCTAACACACAGTTTCTGCCAATCTCATGTTAATCCTATAATAACAAGTAAGTAGTACCTATAGAGTAGTATTGCATCCTTCATACAGTATCTCAGAAGAGTCTTTAGCTTTATCATATTTATATAGTCAGATACGCTGTATATTCTTTCCCGAAAAACAGCAGCGCTTGTGCATTTGTGCAGAGCTAGAGACACAAGCACACACACACACACACACACACACACACACACACACACACACACATGTTGGTCTATGTGGTTTACAGGGACTCTCCATAGGCGTAATGGTTTTTATACTGTACAAACCGTATTTTCTATCCCCTTACACTGCCCCTACCCCTAAACCTACCCATCACAGGAAACATTCTGCATTTTTACTTTCTCAAAAAAACATCATTTAGTATGTTTTTAAGGCCATTTGAATTATGAGGACATTTGATATGTCCCCATAAACCACATTTATAGTGTAATACCAGTGTAATACCCATGTAGTTATACAAATTTGTGTCCTCATAAACCACATAAACAGGCTCACACACACACACACACACACACACACACACACACACACACACACACACACACACACAAAAAAAACATAATCTCTAGATAACTTTCTATTCACTATACGTTCGTGTTGTTGACATTATATGCACTTAAACGTGCATTATGTAGTATTTTTGCAGTAAAATATCCAAAAACCACTAGGCCGGTGTTACATATTTTGTTCAGTTGAGTACCTACAATATCCCAAATGTTTCCAACTATTTGTAAATTGTGAGAAAATTGCTATTTTAACCAAGGAGCCGGGACGTCTAAGAATAGCGTCTGAGGGAGTCGCCTGTCAATAGCGTCATATCTGCGTTACCCTCGGTTTCCTGTTTTATTTGGCAGAAACGCTTTACTCTTAGCAGTGTGAACAAGTGTAACATCATAACATCATAACAACACACTTAAATGTATCTGATATGATAAACAGAGCTGTGTTACCTCATACTCATGACCGGAAAAGCGGAAGTAGCGCCAGCGACTGTGTCCTGTCATAATAAAAGTCCCGCTGCTAGCGAGGCGTGTGTTTGTGTAACAATCGCTCCAGAGGCCGTGCTCAGCTTCACAACACTCGGTCCTGCTCTGCTTCACACTACAGTAACGTTAATAACCGCATCCATCAACATGAATTCTGCCCGAGTCCTATTTTCTACCGACTGTGAGGTGAAGACCACATGTCCCAAGATACTGCGACTTGCAATCATCGAACTACGTCTTTGTTTTAAATAGGCGCCCTCTAGCAGACGGAAAAGTTGCATAGTGCACCTTTAAGCGCAGATTGCCAACAAAACACTTGATGCAGTTCCACTCACCGCCTGTGGTTTCAACTCATGCCCAAGATTAAACAAACACACTTGCAGAACTCTGTTGCTGCTCTCGAAAAACAATCCACTGTTTCATTAACGCTGGGTTATTGGAGAAGCTGAACAAGGTTGTCTTTCACTCACAACCAAAAACGCACTTCTTTAGTGACATTGTGAGTGCAATAACTTGGGACGGGTTTAATGCAGAGGACAAATTCTGAGTAAGGGGTACCATACTTGGTCTTCACATGTCACTTTCTAGTTGACTTGAACAGCTATCCGACACACCCACGTTAAGATTTGGGTGTGTGAGGATTTTATTGTAATTTATTGTAAATTAGTTTTAAAAAAATAGACTTTTCTAGATTTACGATGTCAGTAACTGTGGAAATGGCATCATCACAGTCTGTGAAAAGGGTCTGTGGACACTTTTATTGTCTGTTTTGAGAAGAATATATTTATTTTGACATTAAATATTTCATGTTAAATAACAGCCCAAGTCACAAACCTCTCTACTCGGATTACTTTGCTATCCACTTTGTGCTCTCTGTAGTCAGAGGATCCACCTGTTGTCTGTTTCCGTCTTTCAGGAAAAGGCCTCATGTTGAGGAAGTGAAGGAGGATTTGACAGCCGCCTCTCTTCCCAGGAGACGCGTCATCAAACTGACCAGCATAAAGGAGCTTCGGGAGGATATCGAGAAGCAAACTCACAAAGGTCAAACAATATCCACTTCAGAAATAGAACCGATCCCATTTTAGTCTCAGTTAATTAAAATCTCCTTTGACTATTTTAACAGTGGACAAGTCATTCAAATGACTGTCCTGCCCCAACTTCCAGTGGGAGAACAAAAGTTTGGAATAATGCTTTTGAAAGTCTCCTCTGCTCATCAAGGCTGCATTTATTTGATTCAAAAAATACAGTAAAAAGAAAAACATTAATATTGTGAAATATTATAAAAGAAGTTAAAATTATAAGTTAACAAAAGCTGTCAATTATAATATATGAATCAATGAATCCTTTATATAAGGGGTCCTCAAATACCGAGGTCCCACCTACCTAAGCCAAGGTCCGGTTCCAGACCCTGGATTGGTTCCAGTCTGACCATGAGACTGTAGCTCATTTGACTGTTTCTGCAGTTTAAATGAAGCAGTGCGTCAGTGCGTTGACCCCTGAAGGTGTGCTGTGGTATCTGGCACATGTTAGCAGCAGATCCTTTAAGTACTGTAAGTTGTGAGGTGGAGCCTCCATGGATCAGATTTGTTTGTTCAGCACATCCCACAGATGCTCGATTGGATTGAGATCTGGGGAGTTTGGAGGCCAAGTCAACATCTTAAACTCTTTGTTGAGCTCCTTTAACCATTCCTGAACCATTTTTGCCATGTACCAGATGGAAATGTATAACTATTCCAAAAAATAGTAGATGAATAGTAGGTGGTCTTTTGAGGCCGTCTGAATGCATTCGACCACTTGAGCGTCTACACTACAAAAGCAATCCGGTCTAATGTGTTTTCGACTACATCTGCAAGTGGTTGAAAGTAGACAAGCTCTATAGCTTTACTCTACTTGGGCATTAGGACCAACACAGACCACAGCATGAGCACCCCCTGCTGGCCTCACTAACACCTCTTCCAGCAGCTACCTAGGGTGCTTCTCATTTCTTATTTAGTGCATCCTCATTTCCTTTCCTCGCATCTTAGCTCCACTGCTTGGGAAGGATTCACCTGTGTATCCTCGCTCATGATTCGGCAGGTCTCCCATCCAGGTACTGACCAGGCTCAGCCCTGCTTAGCTTCAGTGGGAGTCAGTCTTGGACTACAGGGTGATATGACTGTGGGTTAATATTCAATCATTGAATATATAATAATTTTCAGCATCATAACTCGTCTTCATCATTGCATGATCCTTCAGAAATCATTTGAATATGCTGATTTACTGCTACAAGTATCATTTCTGATTAGTATCAATGTTGAAACGGTTTATTATCAATATTAAATTGATAAATTAAGTTGTGCTGCTTCATTTTTGTTTTGTTTTGTGCAAACTAAGATATTTTGTCAGGATTCTTTCATAAATAGAGACAGCATTTATTTGAAATGTCTTTACTGTCACTTTTGATTAATTAAATGCATCCTTGCAGAATAAAGGTGTTCATTTCTCAAAAATATAAACAATTTGTATATTTAAATAATTGATAAGTGCAGTTCATCATCACTCAGGATGTGTTTTGTCCTCCACAGGTTTACAGGAGCTGCTCCAGAATCACTCGTTTGTGGGTTCAGTCAGTCCTCAGTGGACTCTAGTGCAGCACCAGACGAAACTCTACATGCTCAATACAACCAAACTCAGGTTAAACTAGATCAATTACTGACATCACTTCATTCATTACTGTACTGTATATATATATGTTACATCATTTCCTAGTGATTTTTATCATATATTTCTTAAAACATACATTCTCTCTTGTTTTCTACAGTCAGGAGCTATTTTATCAAATTTTGATCTACGATTTTGGTAACTTTGGGGTCCTTCGATTGTCGGTGTGTTATTGCATTCATTTTATTTTAGTTATACGCACTATTTTAAGTAATAACAATTCTAATAATTTTAAATAAAAATGGTCTGTGTGAAGCGTTTGACAGATTAAAACTAAGGTTGTGTTTCTTCAGAATCCAGCTCCGCTGTATGATTTGGCCATGTTGGCTCTGGATTCAGAGGAGAGCGGCTGGTCGGAAGAGGACGGACCAAAAGAAGGACTGGCCCAGTATATTGTGGATTTCCTCAAGCAGAAAACCGAAATGCTGGAAGAGTACTTTTCCCTGGAAATAGATGGAGTGAGTGACACATTCTACACCTATCATCAAATATATATATATGGTGCTTTCCTATATACAACCCCCTAAACCATGGGAAAATCACTGTAATGCTGACACTGGTGGCTTATTGCTTTCACAAAATGATGGCAACAGCAATATAATAAGACAAAGATATTAACCTAAATAAACTGAGTGTGTTTCTTTACAGGAAGGGAACCTGACTGGTCTGCCAATGCTGCTTGATAATTACACTCCTGCTATGGAGGGACTTCCGATGTTCATTCTGCGTTTGGCCACTGAGGTCGGCATTTCATGGAATTGTAGCTTATTGGGTTTTGTGCATAAAATAGCCATTATAATAAATACAATTCAGATGCAACTAAATGACTGATGGATGATGCAGGTGAACTGGGATCGAGAGAAGGAGTGTTTCCATCACTTCAGCATAGAATGCAGTCACTTCTATTCAATAAGAAAACGCTACACACTGGAGCCGGATGCTGAAGACACACAGGTGGTGCTCATGCTACACACACAAATAAAATGGTGGTTTATAAAACTAAGAAAAATACAATAACATGCCATTCTGAACTTGCATTCAGTTTTTTTTTATGTTATGTCTATGATTTTTGATTAATATAAGACTTGATGTTAATTCTTTTGTAGGATGCAGAGATGAGCTGGCAGTGGAAAGTGGAGCATGTGCTTTTCAAAGCTCTCCGTTCTCTCTTCAGTCCTCCGAAACACTTCAGTGAAGATGGCAGCGTTCTCCAGATCGCCAGCCTGCCTGAACTCTACAAAGTGTTTGAAAGATGCTGAAGTTTAGCGCTTTGTTCTTCTGTGTAGTTTCAATGATCAGAAATTGCCTTGCTTTATGTTGGCCAGCTGAAAATCCTAAAATGACTGAAACAACCATACATATTCTGTCACATTATTTCAGATGACCAGCTAACATTAAACCAAGTTTATAGATATTTGTACTGTAGATGAATAAAAAAAGACTGTATTTTGAAATATTTAACAATGGTTTTTATTATTGTGAACTGACTGAACTGTCATGTTTCCATAATGCACTTCTCTTTTAAATCACATTAAACATTTTTGCATTTGGCAGATGCTTTTAACAGATATCAACATTAAATCATGTTTAAAGAGATATTTTATACATTTGTTTTTACCAAATTGATTGGCAATAATTAAAAGGCAGAGTAGGCGATTTGTTCCAGAACTTTTTTGTTTGTCGTTATGCTGGTTGAAAGTCTCTTCACATCCTGATGGCAATCACTAAGTCAAGTTTTCTAAATGTGTGTGTATGTGTGTGTGTGTATATGTATATATATATATATATATATATATATATATATATATATATATATATATATATATAATTGTCTGTGGAAGGCATAGGACCATAAAATGTTCGTCCAATCATTGACTTTGGTCCGAATACAATTTGTCAACATGGATTCCCATAACTGCGTTTAGACATCACACATCATCAGTACGTTCATGCCATGCAGAGTCAGACATCAATCTCGAGCTCTGTAACAGCAGCCACCCTATTCTGTTCCTCCTGAACCAAAACAATAAACTTGTGCAGCGTTCAACTACTGTGATTTGGAAGATATGGATATACTCTGAGTGGGTTCATGACTCGAATGTATGCATTTCAATGGCAACAACTTTAAAAAGTCTTAAATTAATTACTGAAGGAGGGATCAGTTTGTAAATCGTGTAATTTATTTACAGCATACTTTGCAGTTGCTTTAATCACAATCACTGTGTTTGTGAAGTGTCAGACAATTTGTTTCTAGTGATTAAAAAGTTGCACCAAACCTGAATACAACAGAGTGGTAAAAGGCATTGAGTGGCATTGGTACATGAATCTGAAATCTCATCGTCACAGTAGAAACGTCGGTCTCTTACTGGGAGTTAATATCGTTGCATTTAGTGTAAAACAGATGTAGTCAATTGTGACAAAGCACTTAAAAAATCCTAACAAAAGTCAATGTGCCCTGCAAACGATCACAATTCATGAATCACCCACCCATTCATACTGCATTCATTTACAGATTTATTTTCAAGAAATATTTTAAATATTTGAAAAACAAAAACACTTAATTGAAACCATAGCAGACATGATTGATTTTCTATAACGTTCAACTCATGGCTGTACCCTTTATTTAACACAATGTTTTTTGTACCGGTAGAAATACGTTTTCCTGTATAGTGTTATAATGCATATAACCCTCGTCCCCCTTGTGAAGGCACACTGCTGTGTAAGCATGGAAGTCAAGGGCCCTGCGGTCTTGTCGATTTACAATTTAAAAAGCGCTTTTATACTCGTTCAACTTAGAAAAGAGAGGGGGTGGGGTGGGGGGCACCCAGTCTGAGCAATGAAACTTCATCAGCTACTGTGACATACGAAGCTTTTAAAAGCAACAAAACCAACAATTTTCTCGGATTCAGAGAAGAAAGCACAAAGGTTTAGATGTTCCCTCCCTGAACGTGTTGCCTTAGTAAGGTGTAAATCTGTTTTACCACGAGAGGCAAGGAAACAAGGTAAAGGGTCTGCAGATTTCTTTTTTTGGTGTCCTACTCGAAGTTGTTAGAGTCTCTCTTCACTGCTGGGATAGAAGAGCGTTTCTGTTTGCTTTCATCTTCTCCAGCCGCTTTACAAGATGGTTGTTGGTCATTTCCATTTCTTCGATCTTATCCAGGGCAGTACGCAGCTACAAATGGGAAAGAGACGCGTGAGGTTAATTCTTGACGATGACTGCTAATATGACAAAAAGTTTGCTTTTCTCTATGCTTGGATTTGGCATTTGCATGTCAAGAACTTTTTTCCCAGGTTACAATTGTGAGAAATCCAAATGTGTCGTGTGTCTAGGTCATTTGCAAAGATATTTGAACAGCAGGTTTTTTCAGTGTTGGGTTCATACCTCCCTCTGGAGTTTCCTTTTCTCTGCTTTCAGTTCATCTTCTATCTTTTCTGCATTATCTGCTGAAGCTTTATATCTGGACACCTGTCCTTCAAGTCTGTTTACCTGCAAGATGTACAAAAAAAATTACAAGTTATGCTAATATTCAGTTAATGTAATAAATCTAAATAAAGTGACAATATGTCAAATTATTTAAATAATTTTAATGATTAATATTTGAATATTAGTATTTCGTTCTAATTACAAACTCACATTTTGTTCCATCGTGGCCATTTCCTGTTCAGCCTTTGAGAGCTTGAATTTGTATTCACTGATCTGTCTATTGGCATCCCCTACAGAGAACAGATGTGTTAAAGCATGTAAAGGCACATTTGAAGGTGTTAACGCAGACTTCAGTGTGTTTGTGTGTGTAGCATGTCAGAGGACGTACTCTGCATCTCAATGAAATGCAGGTCAGTGCCGTTCTCCATCCGCTCTCCTTCTGTGTAAACGCCGTCGATCTTTGAGTGTTTTTGTCTTTCTTCCTCCAGCTGCATCTTCAGTTTTCTGATCTAATGAGCACAGATGCATTACTTCAACTCATCTATGCCAATAATCCATTTGAAATCATTTCATGAACAATCATACCTGGGACAAAAGTTCATCCTTTTCATCCGCAAGCTTTCGTAGTCTTACATCTGGGGTGTGAAGACAGGAATTAAGCTTTATCATGCCATTGCTTCAAACTCATATAAATATGCTTGACAGTGTATTCGGAGACTCACCCAAAGGTCCGTCTCCCGCTGACTCCAGCACCTGTGCTATGTCTTGTTTTACCGCAGTGATGCCTGAGGTAGAGGACTCGTGATGGAGGTCTCCGTTTGGTGTGTCCTCGGGTATGATGACCAGCCCGTGTTTCTGTGAGACATTATGAGTATGATGTATAAAAGCCACTTTAATGGACAATGCATAAAACTGATGTAATAGTGTTACAAAATTATGCTTATTTATAGGATACCTTATTTAGAATAGATTCTAAAGAAAAAAAGCATGCATCCTTTATAAAGCTATTCCATAGTATACTGTGACAAGCTTAGTGGGAAAATAAAAATCCCAGGTGGACAAATATTACATAAAATAATTAAAATAGAAATATTGACTATTTTAACATTGAACGTCACACACAAAATGTGCAGTGTACATGTCCTGTGAAATGCAGATCAAACAGATACAAACCAAATAAAAGGAGATATAAGCAACAAGCCAAATACTTTCCATTCAAACGATGTTTATTGTTATACAGAGCTGATGTCAAGCTTTCATCCCCTGCAGGACCACTTAAAGGACGTACCTCTCCCATTCGGCTTTTCCCCTTGAGGTCAGCCAGCTCATCCCTGAGCTCATCTCTCTCATTCCTAATGCAATCAAAGTATTCTTTCTGTCTCTCTAACGCCTGGCCACACAGAGGGCAGGAAAAGAGAGAGGAGTGAAGAAAACAGTAGACAAAGAGACAGCAGCAAACAAACGCAATGAACAAAGCCTTCATTTAGGACTGGGCAATATAACTAAAAATAAGATATACATTTAAAAATGTTTATATGTATATATTATTGTGTCCTTATTGGCCCTTATTGTGTAATTGCCTCCCTAAAAGACCCACAGAAGTGCCTTGAAACAAGAAGCATTATTCATTGGGTTGACATAATTTCCCCAGAAACAGGAAGACAGGGCAGGACATATCAAACAGCCCCTCCCCTTTTTAAAAACCTCCAGTAGCGTTTTGTTTTTATCACAGTTTGACTAGAGCTTTTCAGCTAGGTAAAGCCGAAGTTTCCTTCTGTTTCTAACAGTTTCTCATCATAATCTCCTCCATATCACTTTAAAATACAGCATTTTGTGCAGAATTCAAATGGGTTCGATATGTTTTGTTGTCTGTGCCGACACATGCATGTGATCCACTCTGTGCCATCGTGTCTCTTGACCGGAGCAGACTGTGTTGTGGCAGTGCGCGTGAAACTAACATGAATTCAGACTTCATTTGTCTCAACTGAAAGCATATTTACACTGTCTGAATAGTTTCCTATCCCCCAGAAAATAGCAAGTGACCGATTGCAGTCTCACCTTCAGCCTCTATTTAGGGGGTGGAACGCTTCAGATTCTACAGAACATTTGATTGGATGGAAAATCTGATGGGAAGCTGAAGTCTGTGGTGATATCATACAAAAAAAAATGACCCATTTTAGCGGAAGTGAGAAAATAAGTTTTGAATGATTACATCTCCTAAATGTGAATTGTCACTGTTTTGGAACACACCAGCTTATTCATCACCTTCATGCTAACATATTCATATTAAAAGCGACAATAAATAAATAAATACATAAAAATAAAAAAAACGTATATTTTGATTTCATGGGGTCTTTAAGATAAATCGTAAGTCTTTTGATAAAGTCTTTTGTCTGCTTTATGAACTAATGTAAATGTACAAAATGGCATTGATTAACCCATCACAAATGTTTCATATATTGCCCAGCCCTAGTCACAGATGGTAGGATGAAAATAGACCATGCTGACAGATGAACAGTGCAGGAAGTGAAGGAGTGAGTTCTTAGTCTGTATAGTGTTGCTTTTCCTCCAATCATCTACAGCAATTATTGGATTTCATGCAAAAGTGAGTATATGAAAAGTAAAACATTCTTCTTCAAACACGCAAGTCCAGATGTAATCAAATTTCATGCATCATGTTCATTTAACGGTTTTCAACTCGACTCTGCGGAACCCAACAATTCTGGTGAACACTGTGGAGGCCTATGGGATACCAGCAGAGGGCAGTATCATGCATTTAAAACTATTGAAACTGCCAATGTGTGTGTGTGTGTGTGTGTGTGTGTATATATATATATATATATATATATATATATATATATATATATATATATATATATATATATATATATATATATATATATATATATATATATATATATATATATATATAGAACTTTATAATTCCATATACACATATATATATATATATATATATATATATATATATATATATATATATATATATAGTGACCATGGAATTATAAAGTTCTATCTGAAATTGTCAAAATTGAGTTATTCACATATTCTTATTCGTTATGTCATGTTTTTTAATGTTGTTTACATGATGGTCCTTTTTATACAGAAAACAAAGAGGTTCTATCTACAAAGTTGAATGGAATGCACTTTAGAACTCAATATCTTAAAAGTCCTCAGAATGCAGATAGAACCTTATAATTCCATGGTAGCTGTGTGTGTGTGTGTGTGTGTGTGTGTGTGTGTGTGTGTGTGTGTGTGTGTGTGTGTGTGTGTGTGTATGTATATATATTATATATATATATATATATATATATATATATATAGAACTTTATAATTCCATGGTAGCTGTGTGTGTGTGTGTGTGTGTGTGTGTGTATGTATATATGTATATGAAATTTGATCAGTCTTTTGAGAATCAATCCAAACAGCATCTCCTAAACCATCATACCGCAATCTTTTTGTCCTTCCAGTTAACAGTTTCCTGCAGGTCAAACACCTCTCTTGTGAGGGTATCTAACTTTTGCTGAAATTTCTGGTTTTCCTGGAGTTGCGTTTAATAAAGCAGAGGAGCAAAAAATAAAACAGATTCAAAAGACACAACAAAGCAGCAATGAGACGGAACATATGAAGGAAGAAAACATGAAGATCTCGATGGAGGAGTGTAAATGATACAGAGAATCTAAACCTTCCTATTTCAACAACAAAGAACATAAAGAACAACACTTACACTCAAAAAGTTTCATATAATGTCATATGAAGTCATATAATGTGATTATTCTGCAAAAGCTTTGAAACACTTAGTCTAATGCAGGTTTTTCCCCCTCATGTTTTAAACTGAATTTATGGTCGATAAACCATTTCTGCTCTATATCTACCTCAATGAGCTCATCTCGCTGGCGAATGCCCTCCTTCAGCTCCTCTTGTTTGTGTTGTAGGATTGAACACGTGTGCTTCTGTCGCTCTAACTCCTGTCAATCCAAATAAAAAATGCATTTACACAATCTGCCAGAGCTTGTGTTTAGGGTTCAACATCTACAGGGTGCGAAAATATTTTTAAATCCAAGCACGGTTCAAGCTCTTTCAAGCAGTGGCGATTTTCAAGGGTGGGTACAGGTGAATAATAAAGGGTTCAGTGAATAATTAGATGTACATATTATGCAAAACAGCTAAGAAGTAAACCACAGTAGGCTAAACTGCTATATAAATGGGAGACTATAACAAATGTAAGTTTGTGTTCCCATTTGCTCCAACGACAGTAGGAAAAGAATCCATTTCGCATTTTAGCTGTCATTTGTAAGGCCAACTATGTACAACTCAGACCTGTTGGACTGTTGAAGACAGGATGTGCGAATCCAATTAAAAATGTTCAATTAAGCACATTATCCTTGAAAATTTAAGCACATTTCAAACCTTAAAAAAAACATAAGCACCTTTGATTTGTCCTCCGTTTCCCTGCGCAGCTCTGACATCTGCTCTTCCATCTCCTCTAAAACGTCTTTGAGTGTGTCCACTTGGTAAATGAGGTTTCCCTTTTCGTTGTCTAGCTGGGCGTTGGACACCATGGCCTTCTTGTACTTCTCCTCCACTTCTGACAGAGATTCCTGATTAAAGGGAGGTTACAATCCTTAACGCAGAAGAACTGGAAAAGCTGTACATTATACAAAACCACTTCAAACTTAACGACAGTCAACAAAGCAGACTCTGATCACTGCACTGAAGATTAGATAAAAATGTGAAGTGCAGGTAAAAACCAAAAAAAGTAAAAGTGTAATACAACTAAATGCTATACATAAAGTTAGATAAAACATCAATACCCTTTTACTAAATACATTCCTTGTCATATTGTGATTTTTAAAGGCTTGTCTTTCTAACTCTTTCTAAAAAGGTAATAACTTTCTCCTCCCCTTCAGCTTCTTTGCTCCAATCACATGTCCCATTCAGGTTCACTACCGTTCAAAGGTTGAGGTTGATAAGATTTTTAGTGTTTTAGTTTCTTATGTTCACCAAGGTGTACAGTAAAAGTGTAATATTGTGAAATATTAATACAAGTTAAAATAACTCTTTTCTATTTGAAAAAAAAGAAGAATTTTCAGTATCAGTGTCACTTGATCCCTCAGAAATTATTCTAATATGATTATCAAGAAACTTATTATCAACGTTGAAAACATTTTTTGTGCTGCTTAAAGAAAAACTGTGATGCAGGATCTGGATTCTCTGATGTATAGAAAATTATTTCGTAATGTTATATCTTTAATGTCGCTTTTGGCGAATTTAACCCTTTAATGCATGACTGTTTCGCCAAACATTCTTACATATTCGGGTCGTTGGCGACCCAGATCTATATTTAACATGGATAGACCTCTACCTGTCGTGATAATATATAAAACTCCTGATATTAGAGTAACAGCTACAGAAGAATAAAATAAAACCTTTTTCGTTACCTTTTAGAGCTTGGAAGGATTCAGTTTGAGCAGATGTTTAATACCATCATAATCTGTCCTCGTCAGAGTTCGTTTACCAGTATATTCAGCATCTGCCTCATATTCACGATCTCCAGCATATTCTCCAAACTCATTTTCAATGTCTTCAAAATCAATATTTTGATCACTGACAGCTTCTTGAGCACATCCATCATCAAGAGACAGTGACACTAATATTTGATTGTGTTCAGTACTTGCTCTCTGCTGTAAATCACTGAGCCATTTCAAGTTTTGCAGTTTATAATTATTATTGTTTCATTTTCTAATGAAACGAGGTAACTATGTCTATGAGTGAAACGTCACTTCATCATTGGGTATAAGACATTGCCACCTTGTGGAATAAAGGTGAATTGCGCCGTATTTCGTCATTATAGATTCATTTATCATTGTGCAAAAAATATTTACGTACAATCCTACACACCTCAGGTCGTTAGCGACCCTATACAATTTTGACAAAAAAATAGTGAAAAAACAGGCATTCAATTATAATTCTATAATTTTTTTTCTTGTTATATTTAAAATGGATTGATTGAGGAATACTAAGAAAGTTGATGTCTAACTTTAAAAAATGTATGAGGAGCAGGGTAGTGAATGACGTCTCGGGTCGCTAAAGACCCGAGGTATGCATTTAAGGGTTAAAGCAACCTTGCGGAATGAAAGTATTAATTCTTTCACAAAAAAAATATTACTGACCCTAAACCTTTGAACAGCAGTATATTTAATGGTGACTTTTCAAAATTCTCAATGGATAAACTCAAGTCTTCACCTGCATTAACACTTGTTCGTATTCATGCTAGGCTCCTTCACAGAGTCTTACTAGTATCAGGATACTTCATGCTTTAAATATCTACAGCATCCAAATGTGAACTGGACAAGCTCTAAAATTTCTTTACATGGCTACTGCTGAAACATCCAGAGTAAAGGTGCGTCGTCCTCCATCTTCTTTACTAGCAGTTTGGAGCGAAGCAAAAGACTTCCATGTGACTTTAGCTCTAGGGCAATTACCTCTTCAGGCAACACAACTGTGGGCTAAACATGACTGTAATATAGTGATTGAAAAAAACATGCAAGGCTCATGCTTTCAGACTAAAGAGTGCCAAGTGTCTGGTGGGTTAGTGGAGGAAGAGGAAAGGCATGCTTTGAGCTCAGGACCCTCTACCTTTAGCTCTTTAAGACCCTGCATGTATCGGCCCTCTACATCCTGAATCTGGTCCTTTAGATCATAGATGTCCTGTTGAGATGGATGAATGAATCATGGGAAAGGTTTGGCATTCACTGAAGGTCAGAGCGGTGACCTCTGATTGTACATTTTTTACACAAGTGAAAGGGAAAGAGTTTCCCGAAGGCATTCAAACACAAAGAGGAGAGAAAGGAGACATCAACACAGACACAAATAAAACCAAATGATGTTGTGAAATGATCAAGAGGATTTTCTGCATTCAATAGGAAAGTATGAAGCTCTATGCTTAGCCAAAATATGTTCAAAGGCAGGTCAATTCCAAGGCAATCCCTATTACAGAGAGTTTGTGTTGAATCTGTAAACCTGCTGACTGCAAACATCAACTGTATCTATGCAGATAATCAACATAATTACCCTTAATTCGCTGATAGAAGCCTCCGCATCCATAATGACACTTCCAGTATCTCCGCTGCCCCTTCTAGAAGTGCTTCCTCCCAGAGATGCCAGGGAAGCTGCAGAGAGCGCCGGGGTGGTACATCGCGAGGGTGGCTGCAGGATACAACAGCACCCATCAACAAATAATTAAAAGCTGATTCAAAAACCTTAACACCTGTTGGTTAAGTTTATTCATTTACAAAAATGAATTTGAGAAGATTTGTTTGCAGGTTGATTTGATATTTTCTCAACCAAAGCAAAGACATTCATACATTTTCAGTCTGACTCAAGTGTGCAAATACTTTCTTAGGTTGCTGTACATTACCAAAAGTTTTATTGATGTACATTTAGAGGAATTTATTGTGTATTAAGCCTAACCAACAAAAACGTACATTACTGTTCAAATGTACATGGTTGGTTTTATTATTTAACAATTATTTAACAACTTTTTATAGAAAAGTCTCTTATGTTTACCAATACTTTATTTATTTTATAAAAAAAAAACTGTAATATTTCAAAATATTATTACAATCAACGTTTTCTATATTTCAAAAATCTTTGCATTTTGAGCATTATTACTCCAGTCTTCAGTGTCACATTATCCTTCATAAATCCTTCTAATATGATAATTTGCTGCTCAAGAATCATTTACCATTAATTTACTTAAAATGTTTTGTTAAAACATATTTGATTTTTTGATTCTTTGATGAACTGAAATTTCAAAAGAACAGCATTTATTTAAAAAAATTTTTTGCAACATTATAAACATAAATATTGTAAAATGTATATTTACTGCCACTATTGGTTAATTTAATACATCTTTGCTAATTAAAAGTATTCATTTCTTTCAATAAAAAAAATCTTGCAAACTTTTGAACATTATTTTAATCCAGGTCTTCAACCCTGCTCCTGGGGACCCACTGTCCTGCAGAGTTTAGCTCCTACCCTAATCAAAGACAGGTGAAACTAATCAAGCTCTTTAGAATCACTTATAGAGGGAATGCATTGACGGCACTTTCCCACTGGAACACCATCTCCCCAGCCGGGGCTGAGTGGCAGAAGAGCTGCTGCGTGACTGGAGTTAATAAAGGAAAACACGAGTAGAGCAAACGATTATCAGTTTAAACTAAAGTTTGCATTCCATATAGTGGTCCTTACAACTTACCACAGATTCATGATCCATGGATAATGATATGCAGCCAGGAATCGTATTTTCCTGACATTTTTATGAGCCTGATTTCAACATGATTATTTAACGCTGTAAACCAGTGCCGCTTCTCAGTCATTTTGCCACTCAGTGGGGCATAATCGCAATCGCTTTAGCTGACGGTGATGTCACGTGCATTCCCTCTACTGAAATACACAGGCAGGTGTGCTGAAGCAGGTTGGAAATAAACTTTGCAGGACAGTGGGTCAACAGGCAACAAGGTTGAAAATCACTTGAAACCCACTTTAGCTCCCAAATTGGAAATACTGTAATGCTGACAGAAAATACTGACAAATTTTACTCTAATGAGAAGAGTACTACAACTAGAGGTCTTAGTTATGGGTCAAATGTCAGGAAAATTATCTCTCTTTCTCTTACCCGACTGAAGGTGTCTGTAAACTGCTTGTCACATTTGTCATCGAGCTGAAAAAGAAGACGACACCATTACTCACATTGAAACTATAAGAAATATATACTTGGTGCAATGTGAATGGCTATTAACAGGGCTTTGCCTTAGTTAGTGGGATTCTACTTGCTGTAGTTCCAATAACAGTTTTAGGCACAAGTCATGGCACATAATTTAACCAGCAACATCCAGAGTCAGTGCTCTGGCCAGACTTTACCAAAAATCTGCTTTAAAACAAAATGCTGACAAGTTATAGATAAACATGCAACAGTGGTATTGGTTATATGTATTAATAAAAGAATGTTTTTCAGTGTTATGATCAAGGCAGTCCAGAGCTTATTTTTGGTATAATACATGTAAGTGAAAGTCGAACAAATTCAACTTTATTTGATACCTTCCTAAAAACGGTTGTTGAATAATCATAATCGTCCAGTCAAATTTACTGCAACTTTGACAAAGTATCAAGCCATGCAAAGTAAAGAAACTTTTAATAAATAGCCCATCCCTTTAAATCACCATCCAGGGGTCTTTAGTGAATGTCAAATCGGTTAATACTTCATGCATGTCTCAACTCACACTATCCAGGTCTGGGATGCTCAGATCATCAAGATCAGAGACAATGCTGCCCCTGCGATTAGAGCGGCTGAAATAATCAGCCGCTGTCTCAGAGATATCCGAGAAATCAGACAACTACACACAGACGGAGATACAAGAACATGAGAAAGACAAAGAAAAAAAGTAGTAATGGTGAACCTAAAGAAATAAGTTTTTATGATATATTATTGTTTTAATGAAAACAATATGCGGTTGCGTTGTCTGAACACAACATATGCGGTTACAGTTTTTTTATTCTGGCTCACCACACTATCCCTTCTCCCACGTCGACTTTGGGACACAGTGCTGACAGAATCGTCATCAGAAGATGACTAAAAGTTTAAAAAATGGTGATTACAGGAAAGAAAAGAACATTGCACAGGAAATAAAACCATCTGTCATAACTGTTGCAAAGCACCAAAAAGCAGAGCACGCAACCATTTCAAGGAAAAAGTCACTCTTTTAATAGCACTCCATTCGTATTAGTGACAAACACACAATGTCATCAAACAATGTCAATGCTACTGAAGATGCTTAGGCAAATGCACTACCACAGGAGTATTAAAGACACCAGCTTCATTCCTGTCCCACCTTCAGAGAACAAACTAACGAAACACCACTGACGCATCCAAATCGTCAGAAGATGCACTGAATGCAATGAAGAACATTTTAATACATTTCTGGACATACTACGTCCACCATGATGCTTTACACTTTGACATGGATGTTTTTTGACCAAACAAACAATAAGAAATAAATCACTTAGGTGTTGTTAATTTAACCATACTTATAAACACTTACATTTGAAAACAGCCATTTGTCTTATATTACCCTTTCTAACATTTTAAATATGACAGTAGGGCTGGGTGATAAAACGATAATGATAATTATCACGATATAATTTTCCTCGATAAAACGATAACAACGGTTCGATAAATTCTCGATATAATATATACGCGGTATGTGTAATGCTGCGCATGCGTATTGCAGACCGGGCTTCTGGGTGCTGCACGCGCTGCTGTTTACAATCAGTGACTGACAGGCTTGGAGGATCGGAGTGAAGTGGAGCGAGAAAAATGAGCGATAATGAAGAAAACTCAGAGCCCACGACTAGCTCGGCCTGTCTCGGAGGACACAGATATTGTTGACAAGTTAGTTCGCTCAACTTCAGTGGTTTGGAGATATTTTGGCGATCCATCCGACATAAAACAGCGATGTACGTGGACTACATGCTTATCATAGGATCACGTTCACCACACTGAATTATTTAATTATTAAATGATCCTGCTTCTTCGAAGTTCTTCCATATAACATTGAGCCCAACACAGAGGTAAATCTACATTAACTACATTCACACACAGGCCTATTACCTTGTTAGTTGCGGTGGGTGACTTACAACAAGCTAACGCTAACTGTACCAAACTATAATCACTAAAACATCAGACTTGTACATGATCGCTATCATAATTGTTTGTCTTTGGTGATGTATTAATGACTCAGCATCGCCTGTATCAAAATAGAAATAATGTCATCCGACTTTAAAATAAATAAAATAGAGTAGACAGCCCTTACTGGAGATCCAGAAATACTGAACTTTGCTCTCTCCCTCCTCTCGCGACCAGCCCACTGTCGGTGAGGTGTGTGTGTGTCGGTGAGAGAGAGAGATGCACAGTGGACCATTTATTTTTGCCCGTTTACGTTTTTAGTGTTTTACTACTTACACAATAAGTAATGATATTATTGATATACAGTGTAGAGTAAAAAAATGCTGACCACAATTAAGATTTTAATAAATAAATCTACCTTAGTTTTAATAAATTGTTCACCTGTTTGGGAAGTGTTTGTCATGTTTTGACAATAAAGGATAGTTTAAACCCACAGCTAACTGTCTGTTTTCTACATATTTCACTCAGGAGCAAAAATATTCCTTTAAACTTTAAAGAAACAAAGATTGTACATTTATGGTGATATTTATCGATATCGACTGATATGGAAATTATATTGTGATAATTTTTTTGGGCCATATCGCCCAGCCCTATATGACAGCTTCTTAGCTCCTGTGGCCTTACAGAAGAGGCAATTTGTCAACATGAGGCGGTTGGTTGCCAGAGTGTGGTAGCCAGGGTGTTATTATGCAGTTGCTAAGGTGACCTGGGTGGTTGATTGGTGGCCAAAGTCAACAATGCCCACCTCGATGTCTGTTGTTTTTTCAAAGGTTTAGGATCTGTAAGATTTATTTTTTTAATATTTTTTTTTAGCAATAATGAATTAAATTGATCAAAGTGACAGTAATACATTTATAATGCTACAACATATTTCTAGTTCAAATGAATGCTGTTCTTTTAAACTTTCTATTCATCAAAGTATCCTGAAAATAATGCATCATGGTTTCAACAAAAATGTAAGTAGTAACAATATTTTGCATGCTTACGGTTTTACTGTATTTTTGACTTGGTGAGCATATGATACAGCCACAAACTTGGAACAGTAGTGTATAGCTCAATCCCTTCTTCAGTGTAGGTCTCTGAAGGGTTTTTCATAACCCTTGAGTTCAACTACTTAGAAAATGAATGGCACACCTTTCCTTAACATGCCAGGTATCATTCATGTTTGTTGCACGCACATAAAAATGCAGTTACAAACTGAAGCTTAATACCTGGAGTTAGAATAGAGAGAAAATGTACTTTCAAAATGTCTATAATATTAGTTAAACACACACTGGCCTTTCAGAATCAACATATGCATGAGCAGCTGCTGTGCGGCATGCAGTAGCTCTGGACCAGGGGTAGGAAACCTCCGTCCTGGAGTGCCACTGTCCTGCAGAATTTAGCTTCAAGCCTGAAAAAAACACCTGCCTGTAGCCTTAGGCCTTGTCCACACTAGTTTCCTTTGAAAATGCATCTTTTTCTCTCCATTTTGGCCTTCCATCCACACTGAGATGGCCTTTTTATTTTTGAAAATTTAGCTTTTAGAAAAACACTCCCCAAGGTGGATACATTAAAAAACAGAATTTTAGCATAGTGTGGACTGTGAAAACAGAGGTATTTATAAAAACGATGACGTTTATGTATTAGTCATGTGACACATATTGTATCGATAGATATTCATGTTTACCAGTATATTGCCCTGTGTATTGTGCTGTTCACATTGACACAGTTAGCTTGTTACTCACTTTTGTACTTGTTGTGTCTGTATCATCTCTGTGAGCTTTTATGAGGTTTTACGCATGCACAGTAAGGTGAATTCTGCGTTTTCCGATGTTTCAGTGTGGATGACAAACTTTAGGAAAACGCTAGTGTGGCCGGAGAGCATTTTGAAACAAAAACGCCTTTTCCAAAGGTATCCATTAAAGGGTTAGTTCACCCCAAAATGAAATTGATGTCATTAATGACTCACCCTAATGTCGTTCCACACCCGTAAGACCTCCGTTCATCTTCGGAACACAGTTTAAGATATTTTATTTAGTCCGAGAGCAGATGGATGTGTATGCACACTATACTGTCCATGTCCAGAAAGGGAATAAAAACATCATCAAAGTAGTCCATATGTGACATCAGTAAATACATTTTTGGTCCAAAAACAAAAACTACGACTTTATTCAGCATTGTCTAAAATTCAGATTCGGAACGCGTGTGAAATCACGTGACATTGGCGGTCAGAATCATGAATCAATAGCCTGATTCATAACAGTTTGAATCTTTATTTGAGGTTTGAAAATAAAACAGGAAGAGAAGACAATGCTGAATAAAGTCGTAGTTTTTTGTGATTTTTGGACCAAAATGTATTTTCGATGCTTCAAGAAATTCTAATTAACTATCTGATGTCACATATGGACTACTTTGATGATGTTTTTATTCCCTTTCTGGACATGGACAGTACAGTGTGCCTACACTTGCATACGCTCTCAGACTAAATTTAAAATATCTTAAACTGTGTTCTGAAGATGAACGGAGGTCTTACGGGTGAGGAGCGACATTGGGGTGAGTCACTAATGACATAAATTTCATTTTTGGGTGAACTAACCCTTTAATGTATTGCCTTAGTGTTCCAGAAGACATTGATTAGCTTGTTCAGGTGTGTT
This sequence comes from Pseudorasbora parva, assembly GCF_024679245.1. Classification (NCBI taxonomy): domain Eukaryota; kingdom Metazoa; phylum Chordata; class Actinopteri; order Cypriniformes; family Gobionidae; genus Pseudorasbora; species Pseudorasbora parva. The sequence goes on along the minus strand of NC_090188.1, from coordinate 8,556,506 downwards.
TGATTAAAGTTGGAGCTAAACTCTGCAGGACAGCGGCACTTCAGGACCGATGTTGGCTATCCCTGCTCTAGACACACGTGACGCTCACCACAGGGCTGCTGCGGGTAGAGCTGGCAGCAGAAGAATACCAGCTGCATTCAGAGGGCTGTGGGGAAAAACACTGACCACTAAGCTAACCCTGCTCCTGGGATATGGCATGATTCTTGTTTCAAAATATATACTATGACATCACTTACAGCTCTGGAACTATATGAACCATACAGACCATCGTCACATATGGAGGCCTGTGAAAACAGATCTCAATTTTTTAAATGAACAGATGTCAAAGAGGTTTATAAAGCATCACAGTTGCTTGCATGTGATCGGAGGGGGTTTATCACTTCCGATCACATGGCAGATGTGCTGAAAATCAGACTGACCACACTACAGCTACGCGTCAGACCTGCAGAACTGCTGCTGGACGGAGCCTGTGAAGGTCAAACAATCAACAGCTGTCAGAGATCTCTTTTAAACCACTGAATCAAACAGATGATGCCAGGCTAGCTTTTAAAACTGAAGGAACAACCAATACTGGAATAAAGACATTGACTAGACAAGAGAAATTAACTGCATAGCCTACATGATTTCATATCGTAATTATCAAGTAGGAACTTTCCAGGAGGACTTAAAAGATGTTTGTTTCCAACAACATTTTTGTAATGTGAGAATATTAAACATGCAGACCAAGCAGACAAACCCGTGGTGTATAGGTAGAGACAGTAGAGGGAGGAGGTTTGGAGTTCTTTAAGCTGCTGTAGTTTCTTTGGTCATGATACAATCCAGTCTAAAGAAATGATGTAAAGCAATGTAGAATAAACAAAGAATGAACACATCTGACATAGTAGTCATTTTTCTGAAATATCATGCTCGCAACCAGGAAGAACCTGCTCAAAATGATGCATAAAAATGCAGCACTTGGGTGATGATCAGAACTAACCAGAAGGTCCTTTTTGGAGCTACTGCCAACATGTTTTTTGTGAAGATCATTATATACAGAGCTCTGGAAAAAAAAGAGCACAAACGTGTAAAATTCTTCTCATTAACAGCCTTCATTTAGAAAGCAACAGAATCGAGAAGGGATGCAATATTTTGGGGAAAAATCCTCATTTTAAATTTTTCTGATAAAAATCATGATTGTGATTTTGATTTTAAAATGTGATTTACAATAAGCCTTCAGGTTTGCTGTGCAATTTGGCAGAAATTTTCCTATAAAATAATAATACTTAAAAAAAACAAAATTATGATTAATAGATTAAAAAATAACCAATATGAAATATTACTTTTAAAATATTTCCCTGAAAAATAAAAACAATTATCTTTTAGGAAAACTTATTTAATTTATTCTACAGTACAACTGTTTTCAAAATAGTTTTCACTATTTCTTATGTTTAAAGTTGTATTGCTAGCACTTTTTGTGTTATTGCTTCTAAGATTCTTTAAACGTGTTTGGAAGTTGCTTTGGATAAAACGCAGCATCTGCTAAGTGAATAAATGAAAATGTAATGTAATATTTATGGATCTCTTACTTCTGTTATACATGTTATTTTTACACATTAATCTATAGAGCTTTTATTTTGGCAGATAATCGCAGTGAGCTCTTAAAGCTTCTCTTTTGTTGACAACAGTTAGCTTATAGCTGCGTTCTCAAAATGCACGTTATAAGTGACCCAAACTTAGAGCAGATGCAGAGATGAGCTTGTGTGGAGCAGCATTTACTGAAAACATAACCACTCTGAGACACTGAAAACACAGATCATAAGCTGCCTGCATGTAAAAAGACACAGTACCGTGCTTCACTCTAACACATGCTGCGCATATATTTAGTTAATTAAATCATGGCCATTGCAATTTGATAACTGCACTAAGCCACTAAGACTAACCAGAATCATGCTTTCAAAGGAGATTGCTGGAAAGAATGGTAAGAAAGATCAGGCCATTATTTTAGTCAAACAGGAGAACTATAACACTTAAAAAAGTAGAACTACTGACACTCAATGGAGAATAGACATGAACTGGCATAGATACATACAGTGGAAAGGGAGCTCTTCAAAGAGGAACTACTGGAGACACCAGACTGCAGAGAAAATAGCAGTCAAGACAATCACAATATATGCTGGATATAAATTATGAATTGACCCATGCCACAGACATGCCATGATGTGCACTAATAATGGAGCGTTATGTGTTAAATGAGTCAGTGCTGGTATAATTCATTTATAGAAAACCACTCAACTGTGCTAGTCATCAACAGCACAACATCTGCCCATAATGTCCACGCATATCAATCTTGACCTAACCTGCATGCAAATCAAATATGGCTCTCAGAACATTATGCTTTAGCTGTCTTTTCGTTTAATTTTTTTTGCTTATATCTAAATTTTCCATGACCATGGGAACCATGTATAACTTTATTAATAATATCTTTAGAATTAGGGCTGCCCCCTAATAGTTGACTAAACATTAATGACAAAAACTAATGGTTAACAAAATTTTAATTTGTACATTTTAAACTGCTAGTCAGAAGACAAAACAACTCCACAGAAATTGGGAAAGTCAAGCAGTGACAGATTGCTAACACGGCCGGTCCATGCTGTAATATGTTGAGCAGAAAATCCAGAGTGTGGGAACATTTCGAGAGGATAAAGATGACAAAGCTGACGTGCAACCTCAAAAATTATGTATTTAAAAGATGTAGTCTAACGTAAGCCACTTTACATGGCCGCTTGTTCTAATGTTAACCTTGATATATGGTTTTAAGCGTATATCCAAGGGTTCATTCGAACTGTGGAAGCTAAATTAGCCACGTCTACGACATCGGAGATCAGCTTCTCAGAGGGAATTTTCCTACTGAGCAAGACACTGAGCTCATTGCTCCCCAACGATGTGCACAAACTCGTGTTCCTTTCTCATAAGCTTGAAGTGATGGTATAGTCAGACGGTATTGAAGTCAGGTATAGCCTAATTGTGTCCATATCCGGTTGTTAAGGCTGATGTCACGCGGCAGCGTTTCCGGGTCCAAACGCTCTATCTTATACAGCAAGAAAAACTACAAAAGGTGCTAATATACACACACAATGTGGTGTAATACTACAAAAAAACCTATAATCATAACCTTTTTCTCCACACCAATATTCCAAATGGCCAGAGAGTGATTCATATTTTTTAAATCGTTAAAATATTAATGTATGTGACGCTGTGAGCACAGAGACTGTTGTGCAGACTGTAAGTATTTCAAATGTTAAACTTTTTTAAACGTTTGATGTTTAATATGAATAAATAGCGCTCATAAACGGGCGTCGATGGCATTCTCAAGTGAAACGAGTTGAGGCTTGGACCCAGAAGCGGCGTTCCTTACGTCACGACTTAACAAGCGGATAGTAGTGTTTCCGTTTGCCATTTTATTTATTCGTTTTTATATAATCTATATTTAATTTGTTTGTGTTTTGACTTCAGATTTTTCATTCAGTGTTTATGTGTAATTATGTTTGCACTGATATTTACAATATTAAATTATTATTTGTATAATTTATATTGAGGACCAGCATTAAATTAACTTTTTTTAAATATAAGGCTGCAATTTATATTATAGGTTATTTATTTTGTTTGTGTTGCAGTTTCATGTGTGTGGTGGAGTGCTTAATTTATATTAAATGCTCATTATTATGGTTTAGTATTTCACCCCCAATTAATGGCTTAAATGAACAGTCAATTAGGAAAATTTTGTCGGGGGCAGCACAATTTAGAATTATATGATTCCAATAAAATAAAAGCTGAATTAGATGTTACAAAGACAAGCTTATTGTGGTCAAGATTGCCATAAGAGTGCAAACCATGTTAGTATATACAGTAGTCTAATTTAGTGAGTCATGACAGTCACAAAAGAGAAAACCATGTGCCCAAAATACACACACTACAAAGCCTGGAGAAAAACACACACTGACGTACCACCAAGTCTCTTCTCTTGGAAGAACTAACCCGACTGGAGTGATGAGAACTGCTCAAGTCTCGTAAAGATGAAGAATTTGACTTTGAAAGTAGAGAGAAATCCATTATGCAACCATTAATTTGCAATTTCCATGACAAGATAATGTATTGTAACACATGTTGTCTCTAAACAAGCTTTTAAAACCACCCTTACTGGGGAATATTTCTATTTGTACAGGTACCAATAGTTCAAATGAAAGAAATGTCTTGAATATGACCTATTTCACACTGGCTTGTGAGTAAATATTACTTTACACAAATAAAAAATGGCAATATGTCTTCGTAATATGCATTTAAAGTCTAGAATCACACACCCTATAACTTCCAACACTCCGAACCGACGCGGTGTCATCATTTAATCCCTGTCGATGAGAGATTAGGAAAACAAAGGAATAAGACAAAATACTGAGAAAAGCGAACGACCAGGAGACAGATATCAGGAGATCAGGAGATACAGACCCGTCGGCTGTGGCTACTGGAATGACGACCATGACGGGCCTTTTCTGCATCAGCCTGAGACGACAACAATGAAGGAGACAGAATTCAAACAAAAGAACGCTGCACGTTTTAGGCTGTGTTAGTGTTATTCTTCACTTGCAGTCCTAAACAAAGTCTAAACACACATAACATGCTGATGTTCTGCAAGGATAAGGCCTGTTCAAATTTCAGGGTAAGCATACAAGCTTACTAGTAGCAATATGACAATAGGGGCTGGGCAATATAGCTAAAAAAGCCCTAAATTTTTACGCTTTTGACCAAATGCAAAATATATCTGGAATTCTGGATATTTATGCATTTGTTTTTACTGATGCTGTTAAATAGTACATATATAGCTCAAAATAAATCAATGCATTTTTTCCACAATGTTATTTACTGAATGAACATTAAGAATTATTTTGTTTTGATTATTAATAAAAAACAATAATAAAAAAGCATTGCTATGCACCAATACAAAAATCATTAAAGAGTAAACTATTTAATATATGAAAAATACAGTGCAATGTTTTGAAAGCAATCATTACAAATCTAAATAACATTTTAAAATGTATCAAAATCATTGTGATATTCAAAAAATGTATTTTATTTTATTTTTTAAATAAATGCAGCCTATAGGCAATAGTTTTTAATGCAGACAAATTTGAACACTGAAATCCGTTTTAACTGTAACACAAACACACTAAAGCAAACAGATCACAGGCAAAAAAAGAAAAGAAAAAGAAAAAACCTCTCCTGAAAAAAGTGAATCCAATGCTATCCTACCAACTACTACAACATGACCAAAGGGTTCTTTTATAAATCAAAAGAGTGTAAGTAATATTAACAAAACATGCTTGTAAGCCAAATTCAAACAACTAAGTGTATGAGAATACAGACAGCACACTCTCAACTGAAAGCTCTTTATTAGTTAAAAAGCAAAAGTACATGCATGTCCAAACTGGCCTAATCTTTCTCATACCATCCATTGGTGGATTTGCCCCCATTTCCTGCTAGAGGAGGAGTGCTGATGGTAAGACAGCTGTGAGAGAGAGACAGCCACGAGACAAACACAAAGACTTCTATTGCACTTCGATCTGACAGTGGATTGTTTGGGACTTGTGAATTTCTGACAGTTAAAAACAGTTCACAAACAAAAACACTGATGAATAAACCAATTAAGATGTAATTACACATACTGAAAGCATGTACTTTGTTCTTCCAACCAGGTCTGTGAGTGTAGGAACTCACAAGTACAGAAAACACTGACAGCTACAGCTGACATCGATAACTGAATCATTCACATGTGTCTGCAATCGTTAAAAATACACTGTATTGTCAAAGGCCTGTTTCCACTTATAAGCTTAGTTAGTCAGCTAGCTAAATCTGGATTTTGAATCTGAAACTATTTGTAAACACAGTCATACATGTTCTTCTGAACAAAAATGGCAACCAAATAAAAAACAGACAAGCAAATAACTCAAAAATCTGCTCAATAAGATGACTAAAAACAATCTTTCATCTTCATTGCATCAAAAGAGGGGTCTGTAGAAGATCAGGGATACTCTGAATGAAAAACAGAGATTTTGTTCCAAAACCTAGTGAGCTGCCTTGCTGATTACTGCCTACATAGCAGCATCCTAATTGAAATGGAACCTCATAAGTGATCGATTTAGAACAAAGCTAAACAGTCAGCAACCCCACCCATCATACTAATAGCTCTCATCGTACAAGTGGCACAGCTCAATATTTCAATAGAGTTTTGCATGATAATATTTCTAAGGTAATGGCCTTCGCAATGCATTATGGGTTTTCCTTTTCCATGAAAGATATATGCGATGCTGAATCAATTTGCTGCTCATCGAAAGCTTGTGCTTATAATGCCTTACAATTCTGCATATACATGCATTTCCTGAAGTTTTGGGACTTAGGCTCAATGAAGGACAGATCTGCATGTCAACAGACCTAAATTAAAACAGTATAGTAAACACATAGGCATGGTTCTGGATTTGGGCAAAGGCAAAGGAAAAGAGTGATGACGCCCTTTAGAAACGGTGCATTTTGTCATTCTTTAGGTAGTATGTTCAAGTGCCTTTTGTTAACTGGTTTTCTTTGTAAAACTCACCTCTTTCTGCTGTCGCTCTAGTTCTCTCATTCGGATATCCCGGGCCTCTGCACGAGCAGCTCTCTTCGCAGCAAGTCTAGCCTCTGCCTGCACAAGAGAAAACAGAATTCATCTAAATAGCTGTAACACTAAACAGTCTGAATAGGAAGCACTCTGTCTGGACACTTAACGGTACGCAAGACCTACAATTTTGGAAAAGAGTCATCACTCTGCATCAGTCCTGGATGAATCGGTTATATTATTCTCTGCCTTACAGATGCACTCTCACTGCTCGTTCACTCAAAATGAAAAATGAGCCAAGAATTATTACTGTGCTATGTGTACATTTTAAAAACAATGTTAAGATGCTACAGTGTAGTTAAAGATACATATTCCCACCAAGTTAAAATAATTTAATCAATTAATTAATAGCAATTTATTTATGCACACACACACACACACTTCGCTTCAATTCTGATTTTTATTAAATTCAGAATTATTAAAATTAAATATATATATATATATATATATATATATATATCCAAGGGACAGTGGCTACATGAAAAAAACAGTCTCTCAACTGTAAACTATACAGGGAGTCAGTGGGTACATTACTATTATATTGAAGGTGAAATTAACTGATTTGTATACAAACACTTAATTTACACTAATGGATTTTTTAAATAATATTAATAAAGTTACAATATTAACTTTACAATTACCTAATCATATTTCTACTCCAATCTGTTTATTGAAATATAAACATTTAAAATGTAGCAGTCATAAAAAACTTTACTTATTTATTTAAAGATGCATTAAATATTAAACAAAAGGTTAAAATTATGATGAATATGTAATGTGGTGGATATATTTATCAAAAGCTATAATTTTTATAGCTTACTAATGAGTTCATGGACACTGGATATGTTTTTTCTGAGGTAAATGTGATGTATAAATGTGTGTATGTAGGGCCCGATAAAATCTGTTTTATGTTTTCCCAAATTCCGTTTTATTTTCTCCCATTTAAACTTTTGCAAAACCTGTTTTTTTTCCCAAAACCAAAATTTTTTGGGAATTCAGTTGTGTTTTTTTACCCTTTACTGTTATTTTAGTCGTAAAAAGAGTGTGCTTTTATTGTTAATATAACAGAACATAACAGATAAAATAGGAATGACCTTAAATTTGTTGAGGTAACAAACATCACATTTACTTTTCAGGACAAATACTGTATGATGCAACATAACACTGCACTTCAAGTACAACAAAAAAAGTCACAACAGAATATTAATGGTTATGAGCTTTAAACTTTCCAGTAAAATACACTATATTAGTTTATATAAGTTAAAATGAAAGTGCTCCATTAGCTTTTTCTTTCCAAAGCTGAAAAATGTAGTGAAGTGTTCTGTGTGTTTAACAATCACCATATGATATACCGCGTTAATATGCAGATTCCGCGATTATGTGATCTTGGAAATTATAGGGCCCTATGTATGTATGTATGCATGCATGTTGAAATTATAGGGCCATATGTATGTATGTATGCATGCATGCATGCATGTTGAATTTATTGGGCCCTTTGTATGTATGTGTATTTGTATGTATGCATGCATGCATGCTGTAAGGCAAATGGTTCAAAAGTCAGCAATCATATCAAGAACAATCATTAGAGATGTGGACAGAGCACATGCTGATGATATTTATGAGAGCAGCTGGCTCACAGGACCTATATTCAAACCAGATTCACGTCTTGATCCCATTGGCTATCTTTCTCCCTCAACTTTCCTGTCTCTCAATAGTCCTATAAATAAATGCCCCAAAACAGCCATAAGCAAAATAAAAAACGAGGGCGAACAGTCATATTTTCCATGCTAACACAGTTGGGAAAGCAACTGCAGTTGGACCTGATATAAGAAGATTTTATACTTCACAGGACTGTTTAGTAAAACATTTAACAGCTTGAAAGAAGGCATCTATTAAGAGTCCTGACACAAATCACTCAAATGAGTGTCCTAGGAAACCACACCTCTGTGACAGCACTAGGTTCGGCAAAAAAGCAGCCCACTCTTTTCAGCTTTTCTTAACTGTTCGTGTTTGCTGACATGTCTTTGGAGGGTGAGGTTTGGTAAGTGAGGGGGTGTGGCTATAATGCACATCTATCAGAAGTTCAGCTGAACTCAAGCACCATCTTTATCTAGGTGAAAAAACAACAAACATGATTCAGCAGCAGTGTCTAATTTAAGATCAACACATACACAGTGCCCAAGACTTACAATCTAGGTAAACACATGCTGGATGATTTCTGACTATCACATTCCTCATGTGACACACACATGCAAGATGAACTACTTACATTTCCCTGCACAATAATTAATTACATCACATTCTAATGCAATTATGACTTGACAGAAAGGACAGTGACTTTGCAAAGTATGCAGCCTGACAGCAAACATTTAAACAAGGCTTATGGGAACTCTTTAAACATATGGTTTGGTGAGGTTAGAGAGGGTGGGCTTGGTGTGTGTGTGCAAGTGTGTGTGTGATTCTTCTGCACAGCACCTGTTGAGCTGTCTGACAGTTTGACCAGCTCACCAGAGCAGCTCAGCTGAGCCCAGTGTCTCCAGCTCTATCTATAGACCAGCAGACCAGAGCCTCCGTCATGAGACTGAAACAGGAAATCTGAGCGAGGGGAGACACTTACTTCACAACCTCCAACATAGCCGTTCATTTATTAGAGACAGTCTTACTGTATTCTGCAGAACAAGTGAGCTCTATAGTGGGACTGACCAATGAGATGCCACAGACACACTACACAAAGCTTATCGAAGTCGGATATGGAAATGTTTGCAACTGTTATCGAAGGTCACAATAAAATGCAAAGTGTCTATATTTGCAATAATTTGTAATAATATTTTAAGTGCAGGTCTTGACGTTTAACATGCATCTACATTTTTGCATCACTTAAACATGATAAACGGTTACTTTACATTAACGACAAGAATATTGGGTATACATTTTTATATTAGGTCATCTATTTGGACTGCAGGCAAATTAAAGCACAACCGCTGTAGTCCGATTCACAAACAAATGACTTATAAGTCAGGTCTTTTAATGAATCATTCAGAACAGTTTTCTCACTGAATCTCACTGAATCCTTTAAAAACACTTACAGAACCAACATTTGACTCAAGTACTGAACTGTAAGTTATGATATCTTCAGTAAAGCAGTTTTTGTGCAGTGCAATAATAACATTACATAGCCTAATGCTGAGCAGATCCTTAATGTCGAAATTAAGCAGTCAGTCAAGTTAACATTATAGTACCGTAAATGGATTTCCACTCGAATAAGTATATGACAACCACAATAAATGTAAACACTTAAAAGAAAAAAAATGCTTTGTTATAGACTTTGCACAAAGGCTGCTGCCATCACAACCTTTGAATCACAGGGTTGGTTGTCTTGTCTGAGTTCAATGGATACAACAGTAGAGAGAAAAGACAGATAGTGGAGGAAAGAGAGTGAAAGATAAAGACAGAGACTGTGAAAGATGAAAACTGGAAAGCCACAGGGCATCAGAAGACAAAAGGGAGGTCACTAATGCATTTCTGTTGATGTAAAAATTTGTTTTACAGTTATAAAGCAAAACGACAAGTACAACTGGCACTGAAATAGAGAACAGTAATGCTTCCCGATTCCACATTCGGGCCTATTGCCACAAGATTTCCATAGCTGTACAACATATTTATACAAAATCTGTTGCCAAAATGACCATCAGAAATTAAAATGAATCACATCCATTATAAACACCTGTCTATCATTCCACAACATACAGACATCAAAGCTGATGCAAAAAATATTATATATTTAAATACCTAAAAAAAATATTATTTTACAGTGACTCCATGTTAACCGTTTAGGACTCCATAGGTTGGATAATCTCTAAACAATATCCCTAATCCCATCATATTTTGTGATCTTTTGTATTCCGTACAATTAAGTTTTTAACCAACTTTTCCTCCACTGCTGGAATCCTGACTTATTTTTGTTCGCCTATTTTTATAGGCACCCAGAATTGCCTTGCAAATAACACTTGAGCCCTCTATTGGTTGTCTACTTGGTGACAGATATGATGAGTTTATATATTACCGAAAAATCGCAGACCAGAATTGAAACCATAATAAACTTCATTATTCCAACAAAGCCAACCAACAACAAGATGGCTGTGTCCTGGCCACAAAAGCTATAAGAAAACATTTTTTTTTTATTTTTTTTTTTTTATGTTTTTGTTATATTATCCTTGATTGCAGTGGAAATCAATTTACTAAATAATGTTAACTTGACTGACTGCTTTATTTGTACTTTAAGAAACAACAAGTGCTCCCAAACAAAAATGTAAACATTTAGGTAAAAATTTTCTTGCATGTTAAATTAATTTTGACATGGCATATGCATAAGATAAGTATGTACTTTGAATATTTTAGGCTACACCTGGCATTATAGTATGTTGACCTATTTTAACCTCACATTAAACCTTAGACACCAGTGTGAGCCAGTAAATAGCTAAAGAAATCTCACACCTTGCCCTAGATACTCCCAAGACGAAGAGGACTAACTCATTCTGTTGCTTTGTGACTAATGGACCATGCAAATCACTGACATTTCAAAGTGACGAGACCGTCCAGAAACATAAGTGACCTCCACAGGGGGTTGCACGGCTCAAATTTACCCGAAGTAACCTGGACCATGCACAGGCAAATCAAACGGCATGCTTTCAGTTAACAGAGATTTCTGTTAAGCATTAGGGAGTTTCCTCTGCAGTCGGCGCGAAATGGGTGGATCCAGGGGCAGGTTCAATGAAACAAGCAAGGGATTTGTATGTGCTGTAGGTGGACCATGATTCATAATCTTTGGACTGCATGGGTGGAGTGACTCCTGAACTTTTAGATGCAGTAGATCTAGCAGTGTATGCCCTAATGTAATGGAAAAGCATGCATTCAAATTTTCTCAACTGTAAATATGCATGACTGACTCAATGGGTTGAGAAGTATGTGAATTTCAGCAATGCACAGAACAAGATGCCAGATCTTTCTCACTGCAATGCATAAATATTTAGATTAATAATAAACATCCTCAAGTGGCTGCAGTTTCACTTCTATATTACAATTCATACCCTGTAGCATTCGATTCTGTTTCCTCTTTTAAAACATCCTTATATGGTCCATATTCAGATATTGACGCATGAATCTGCTTTTATAGTGAGAGTATCAAAAGGAAATGACTGCTTTCCATTTCCTTCACTTTAAACACTGAACAAACACTCTACTTGACCTCACAAAAATTATAAATAATGTGTCATCAACCTACCACTGTTAGTTATATCAAACCCTTATTTTAAAGGTCTCATGAACTGGCTTTTTTAATTTTTTTATACTGTTGTCTGAGGTCAACTAATGACATTCGTGCAGTTTTTACATTCAAAAACATCATAACTAATAAATAATAGGCTATTTTCTACACTGGTTTGAGGTTCTCTCCTGAACGCTGGGTTTTGATGGGCGTTCTGCACTGGAGACTTGGAAGTAAACGCCCACGGCTAGGATTGGATAAGATTTGCATATTTAACAAGCTTCAGCTCCCCCTGTCAGTTCATATGAGGGAGGGATTGTTCTGAAAGTGGCAACCAGAATAATTCTCTCAATCAAAGGGCTCGTAAACGTCTTTATTAAACAAACACAATGATTTATTTCTCATCCACTCGCGATTGATTGGAATATTATTTTTGTATTACATGGCCTGCCCGATCAGTGGATTAGGGCTGTCACTTTTTATTCAATATTCGAATATGCATTTAAATATGACGTGAAATATCCGTAATCGAACTATAAATAAACTATCCGGTTTTTAAAGTGCCATGTAAAGCGCATTTTTATACAATCTATAGCTCCATATAAACACCTCAATCAGAATAAAAATGCCCAAACCGAATTAAATTGTAATTGGTTTGAGAAGTGGGATAAACCTTTTCATGAACCGATCAAACAAAAAATGTCACTATGTAAACGGCCTGACCGGATTACTCACATCCTTATATGACGTGATACAGCGAGCGCCTCCACCACTGAAGAGCGCACGCCGAGTTCACCACGCAGGCTATAATGTTGACGAGAGGAAAGTTAACTTACTATTTCATAAGAAAGGGGTAAACTTTCTATTTCATAAGAAGTTATGGAGATAATGTTGAAATAATGACACAGACATAGCCTGGCTACACCCTCTTATCTTGACAGCGTTCGTCCAAGGCACTTTTTACTTCAACTGCGCCTGACAGAAGAATTCTTTTTTTCTGAGATAATTATTACACTTTACAAAAAATAAATAGCTTTTATAAAACCGTAAAAAGTCCTTGTGGCCGTTTTGAGTTGCTATGACATCCATGAAGGCATGAACACATTTCAGCTGCTAAAGAGAGAACAGCGTCGACATTACTAGTGCGGCACACACACACATGCACGCGCACGCCCTTTCAATGTCAAATCAAGAGAGAGAGAACAGCGCAGATCAAGCAAGGAATATTATTAGATTTATCTGCCTGCCGGCGGGCTTACATTTTGGTAGCCGTCTGGAAAACACATAGCCTCGTGACGTTGGGCTTTGCGAGCCCTGGCCCATACATGTCTGAGTCCAGTGTGCTAAAGGTATGTTCTGTTAGACACGTACATACAAGCAAAACGATCTATAACAAAACAATGCAATACTATTACAAATAAAAACACGTTTTACTCACATAAGAGTGTTGCAACATTCCTGTCGGATCCAATATAGAAGAAACAGCCTTAATCTCAAACGTCTGCAAATCCAGCATCGACCTGAGATTGTTTACAAACGTTTCCGCAGTGAAATCAAGCAAACACCATTGTCTACCCCATGTCAGCTGGAACTTCATTTAAAAAAAGTTCACAGATTCTTAATATTAGGATCCGAAGGAAGCTTATGCATCAACTGTTCTTCCACAACTAGGAATAGCGCAACATCTAGCATGCTATCTTCTTCGGCATGTTTATTGCTGTTGGCTAGCGCTAGCCAATCAGCTACATGAGTTGGTGGACGGGGCTACTGAATTAGACGTGCTGTAGAGGCGTGTTTCGTCGAGCGATGACAAAGATGCGCACACAATCGTTTTCTGGGCCTGGTGTCTAAAAAAGCTTTTCTTTGACTAGCAAGGATGTTTTCAGGTCTCTATATCTCTATATTTTGTCATTGTTTTATAAAATTGATGCTACTGTTTAATCTTTACATCTGTATGTGCGTTTTACAAATATTTAACCAATAAAAAGCATTTAAAAGAGGTTTTGACTAAACCAGTTGTTCCTCAAACTGTCAGTCAAACCTCCATTTAGAACATAGTTTGGAGAGGTGCTTGTTTGTTTGCAATGCAAGGGCAAATAAAGCACTGGTGTTTGAGTAGCGTTTTCTTTACTCAAGTGGAGAATTTGCCGTCAAGTTGAAGCAAATATACTGTTTTAGATATCTTATGCATAGCTTCATCTTTTGAATCATGAGATTTTGATCATGTGATTTTAACAACAAGAAAAATTATTACCATAATTATTGCCAAAATTAACTTTATATCCTGTAATTGAATGCGATAATGTGATGCCCTTACTGCTTCAGATGCGGCTGTTCCAGTGACATGTTGTATGCTGGTCAAAAACTCAATTTGAGCTTGATTTTCAAAAAATATTAATATTATAATGACACATGCAAGTATCTGACCATAGCTATATATAAAAAGTAGCACAAAGAACGTACACTGAAAATAGCAGCTCCAAACTAATTGTATTGATAGCGCAACATTCGACCACGGTTTTCATCAGGCACAAAAATACACAATGTATTTTTGATAACTATATAAAGTCACGATACCATTTTTAACAACAGTGTTTAAAATACAAGGTTTCCACCCAACAGCAGCGACAAGCCCATTTGTTGTTTTATCATCACTGCCAACAAGTTTCACAATAAATGTGAGTACTACTTTTAATTTATCTATTTAATATGCCCTTTTTTACTTTTCAAAACTGTGCTGTGGCAAAAGAAACATTTGGAAATACTGCTTTAGCTAAAATAATACAACAACAAATGCATATGTTACTGTTATATATTATAATGAGCATTGCAAACAACCAATGAAAAAGGATGCAAGACAAGACATCAAAAGCTGTCACTCATGATTTTATATCTGGCTTAGCATCAAGCTTATCCCATTTGGTCAAATGAGGGCTCTGCAATTATAAATTGGGGTCATACAAGTTAATTTCAGTTCAAAGTGTCCCAGAGCATAGCACTGATAGCAGTTTTATACTTGTGAGAGTGATGGGCTCACACATGTGTGCTGCTGAAAAAATCTGAGACAAGTCCATACTGGCTGCTCCCTGCTAAAGCTGTGAGTCAAACTTCATCAGCTGCAGCTCCAACTGGCAGAACCTGAACCTCCACATATCAACACATCACAACAGAGCAATGAGGGACTGAGCTGACCAGCAATATAATGCATATCCAAACAATTCAAACTAAAGTACAGAACATACATAGCAGACGTTTACCTAAAACCCCATAAAGCTTACAGTATCATATTTGATACATGAATTTCTAAGGCCTCTAATTTACCAACATGCTGAAAAACCTTTTGTACACAAATATACTACATGCCTTGTGCCCTATGCTCTGAATGACAATTCATACTTTTATAGAAAGGCCTTTTAGCATAATTATGAAATAATATCTTTGATACTGTTAGTCATATTTCAAGATGAACATTTAATGGACTTAAAGGGTTGTTCACCCAAAAATGAAATTGATGTCATTATTGACTCACCCTAATGTCGTTCCACACCCGTGAGACCTCCGTTCATCTTCGGAACACAGTTTAAGATATTTTATATTTTAGTCCCAGAGCATATGCAGTCAATGCACACTGTACTGTCCATGTCCAGAAAGGGAATAAAAACATCATCAAAGTAGTCCATATGTGACATCAGATAGTTAAATAGAATCTCTTGAAGCATCGAAAATACATTTTGGTCCAAAAATATCAAAAACTACAATTTGGCGCTTCAGAACTGCTGAAATCACGTGACATTGGCGACCCGAATCTTTGATCGATTCACTGATTCATTAAAATCGTATTTTTTGATATTTTTGGAGCAAAATGTATTTTCGATGCTTCAAGAGACTCTAATCAACCAACTGATGTCACATATGGACTACTTTGATGTAGAGCCCTGCATTTATGCCCGAGCCCGACGGGCCCCGACTTTTTTACGCCCCTCGGGCCGGGCTTCGGGCCAATTTTCACGTCATACCTAAAACGCGGGCCGGGCTTCGGGCCTTTTTTAGGCTTCTCCTGGACATTCACTTACATTCAGTTATGCTTTCCATTTGAGATGTCATTACAACGCCTCTCTAAAACGCCACCCTTCGAAGACATGCCAGCAAATCTAACGTCAGCAAACCCCAACAGGCACAATGATTGACAGCTGGACAGCGTTTCTGATTACAAGGTGTTGGTCACTACCCAATTTACTTTTTGACGGTTTACAGAGCCTAAAGCTGTCAGAGGAAGGTACACATATTCCTGTCATGTAAGTACATTTTGTGTGTGGTATTTCAAAAAAACAAATCACTTACAGCACCTTTAGTACTCTCTGATACCTTTAATGGGGCATTCTACTTAAAGGGATAGTTCATACTATCCCTTTAAGTAGGGGATATTTTTTTCTACTATGGAAGTCAAAGGCTATCATCAACTGTTTGATTACCAACATTCTTTAAAGTATCGTCTTTTGTATTTAACAGAACAAAGAAAGTTTTAAACAACTTGAGGTTGAGTAAGTGATGACAGAATGTTCATTTTTGGGTGAACTATCGCTTTAAGTATGTATACAATGGCAGAAAAACCCTGGGAAGGATTAGTTCACCCATTACTTAATTTACTCCTGTTGTTCCAAATATGTGTTTTGTTTTGTTTTTTGCAGGGAAAAACATAAGCAGAGAGAGTCTGTAAAACGGCAGTCAAACACCAAAACGGTTTGACATCATTGACAGCAAAAGCCATTGGTTCTCTTGTGTCATGTGGAATTACAAATGATATTTGAAAGATACAGTGGATTTTATCATTTCAAAGTCATCACAAAATTGAAATTGTCCAAATTATATTCCCCCCTTTTTTAATGGAATATTGCCATATTTATTAAATAAATTATTAATCTGTGCACACCATAATTTTGTAATTAATGTGTCCTAGTAATTTTTGATTTAAAATAAACTTCTCATCTCAACATGTTTTCTTCTTCTTCTCTGATGACATGTTTTGACACAATGTCAATAGCAAACAACGATCCAATAAATTCCAGATGGACAAAATAAATTCCTACCCTACGTTTTTTTCTATTTTGTCTATTTGTCTCTTGATCAAATGAACATTGTATGCTTTTGTAGTAAATAAGTATAAGTAAGTCATATGAGATTGTAACAACATCAGGGTGAGGAAACAACAGGAGTTTCATTTCTGGGTGAATGCTTCCTTTATTGTGGTCACAGGAAACCACGAGCCACAAGATGACGACAGTGAGATAAACAGGGTCACAGGTGAACACCTCTTACCTCCCTGGCGATGCTGCTCAGAGCCTCATCCTCTGCTGAGAAACGGTCTTTAATCGGGGCCCGTTTCCGTCCTGATCCTGGTGTCCCCATGTCAGCAGCAACTCCAGAGCTGAATAAAGATCAACTGGCTTCCTGTAATATTCTGCAGATGAAGATAATGTTTGACAACTGTCATAATTTAAGATAGCCCATATAGAAAACACTGAAAGAGATGTTTAGCCTCCTCTTTGAAAGGCAGCCTATTTGTGTAAATGTAAAATATAACCTTAATGACTAGTTTGTTGAGACAATGAAGCTATTGCATTGACAATCCTTTTTTACTATACCGGTCTATTCCATTAAATTTAGCAAACCATCGTAGTGTGTTATTTCATAAAACATTTCAAATGTAGGCTAGATAAGCCTGGCCTCTCACACTATCTCACACACCCACAAATAGAGGCTTTAGTCATGTGTGTCTGGACACAGAGCTGATTAACACCAGACACACAACACACACCTCATAATATAATGTGACAAAGCAGAGAAATATCACAGGCACGGAAGACTAACGGGTTTGGTTCCTTAAAAGAAGCTTCATTAGATCGTATTTGCTCTTTTGTCAGCGAATTCAGTCATACAATAACATTTATTTACATAGACAAATAATACCTGAACATTAAATAGTTTAAACAAAGCATTGAGCGTACGATATTCTTGTCTGTATCATGTAAATTATATAAAAGCAAGATTAATGTGTCAGGATATTCTAACAACGGTTCAATGTAAATACATTTATAAATACAAATCTATATTTGTATTGTTACTTCTGCTTAGGTGCTAAATATAAACCAACACTCATTCAGAAGCGTGACAGACTAACTTAAAGCACTTTATTTTCCCCAAAACAAATAAATAACAAGTGCGTTTCAGCATTAAACACATTTACTATCCACCACACAAAGCTAAATGTGTGTAAATATTATAAATGATAAATGTGCGATTTAAAATTCTATATTAATGACTGTAGTTAGCGGTTAGCCTGCTAGCTTGCCCTCAAAGGCATAAAGTGTGTAAATGTCACTCAAGTCTAGTGCCGTTAATTTACACATTATGTTTTCGTGACCAGCCTGGACTCTGATGACAGTTGGTTCCGTAAGTGCCGGTTTCTTACCGTTTCTGTCCGTCACTATTCCGCTCGAGACTCGGGTCGGTTCTGACCAAGCGGCAACCTCCCGCGATCTCTCTTGAAGCCAATACGGAAGTAATGTAAACTGTAATTCCTTAACTGGCCACTAGAGGCAGGCTCCAGAAGGGAGCAGAATCTCATTGAGCCCCATATTAAAATTCTCAACTTTAAAGCAGAAAAAAACATGTTTACTGCCTGGTACAAATTGTGGTTTTGGCTTATAATGCTAATTTTGATCTTCATGACAACTCTGAGGGGGGTGAATTTTTTTATAACTCATTCGTTTCCGTTATATAAAGCCTTAAGGTTCTGCATAATTAAGGGCGTGGTTACAAGTGGATAGCCATTTATCCGCCGTCTATAGTTATTGCGTCACCTCAGCCCCGCGCACATCCCGCCTTTTTGCCCATTTTCTGTTATCCAAGAGTGACACGCGATGACTCGCTCACAAGATGGCAACGCCCAGCTCGCCCCTACTTTAAGCTTCAGAACGGCTTATCAGAATCCTATGGGTGACGTCACGGACACTACGTCCATATTTTTTTACAGTCTATGGTTCTGACTGACTGGGACCCGGGCGCGTTCCCGCTGACCAATGAGTGCACAAGTGCGCGCGGCTGTTTGAGTGAGCGCGCGCGTGCCTGCGTGACAGCCACAAACTGACACTGTCCGTCACCTCGAACTTTCCCAAGAAAACGGCTCAAGTTAAGTCACAAGAGGCTTAAAAGCAGCGTATCGCCGCTAGTATCAGTTTGATTTATATTAAAGCAGACAATAAATGGTGAGACAAGTCAATACACTCAACGTTCCTGAGAGTCTGAAGTGTTTTTTCCAGCTTCGCGCTGCAAGTCCCGGATGTTGGAAAAGAGGCGTGGCTTTCGTACACGCCTAACTAACTCCAGTCTATTAGGCAGAAAACTATTCAGATTGTACAGAATGACTTCTGTCGTGTCATTTGCGTAATATTGTGTATTCCCCCAGCAAATTTGTTTTAACTGTTTAGACCGTATATAGCTATATTGTTTATGTAATTGTTATTCAATAATAACAAAAACAATAAAAGCTCTATGCCCTACCCTAAATCTAAGCAATTTCATGGAAAATCTTTATAATAATAATAATAATAATGATGCCAAATTTCTTAATGTATTTATGCCACCTCAGATTCAGAATGCTGTGTTCTGTTACATGTCCAGACTGCAGTACAACAGTGACCTCTAGCTGTTGATTTCAAAATATTGTCTAAAAAAGTGATAGTAACAGACGTGGACATGAATGAATAATAAATAAACCAGCTTAAAATAAGTTTAAAACACAGTAATTAACAAATAAAGAAAAAGATGATGCAAAATAAATTCAGGACGAAATTTAATTTAAAATGTAGGCTAGGCTATACAGTATTACTACTTTTGATTGATTCTCCCCAATTCTTCTTTTTCATGTTTTATAATTTCTTTCCAAAAAAAAAAAAAAAAAAAAAAAAAGAACCATATTGCTTATAAACATTCATAAAGTCTTCTCGTTTTGTGAAATTGCACACACAGACCAGCCTCCGGTCAGGTGACTATAATTAAATATTTACATTATAGGTGCAAAGAAAATTTAGATGTCACAAAGCAGTTGACCACTGGATTTACAGAAATCATTTCACTTGCGTCACTGCATATCGAATCAACTCCTGACGAACATAATAATTATTATTTGAATTATCACTCAGTAAGTAATTTTACCATGCATTGCGTTGTCTTAATATCCTGTTGTCTTTAGAATTAAGGCTTTTTGTCTTTCAAACACATTTTCTTAACACACACACACACACACACACACACACACACACACACACACACACACACACACACACACACACACACACACACACACACACACACACACACACACACACACACACACACACACACACACACACAAACGTGTGTTAAGAAAATGTGTTTGATATATCATGAATTATTTAATTATTACTTATAACCCACCCTTACTCCTCCAACACTGCAGGTGACGCTAATGAGTTCAGTTCAATGCCATTTTAAGCAATGCTCGAAAAAAACGTCGCTTACCTATGACGCAGAACCGATGTGCGTGTGACATTGGTTTTGGTGTGAGTGATCTGAGGAGGTAATAATGTAATTTATTCACACAATATTTATTACTTTACAAGTACATTGTGACCAGTTTAGACGCATGAGTTAATTTGTGTTATTCTTAATGAGTTGCGTACTTTCACCGATAACTAAAACAGACATGCGAGGTGTCAAACGCCATGCTTAATACTCGTTAAGTTGTATTATAAAGCCATATAATAGTATTGTTATTATTATTAATATATTATACATTTTTTTCATTGTCAGGTTAGGATGGCCCTGTCGTTGTCTGGGGTGATTTTGCACAAATTGATGCAGCAGAGGGCTTTCAGGTAAACAATTTCTAATTTTTGTGGTTATACATTATTTTTGCAGGGCTTCCACAAGTATGGGGGACATATTAGGGAATTGTAATTTTGCTATGATTTTTTAAATGTTCATTCATGATCGTGAATAACAGCAAAAGTCAAGAGAATAGAAAACCATTGGTTAGCAAATGTGGGCTCCCAGGGTTTATCTGATTTAATGAACTAATGGGAATTCAAATGTTTTTCTTCTTAATCTATGATTAGTGGTTCAGTTTCTCAGAAAATATGCCACTTTTATGGGCAGCACATTAGACATGATGAAGGATTTTCTTTATCATTCAAATAAACATCTTTATGTTGTAGCCCTGTCATTTTAACTTTGAAATATTGATCTCACATGTTCTCAACAAATATATTCTCAACCTCACTGCAGTGTCTCAGCAACTGTGGCCGCTATTCAGAAGTTAACACGCGTGAGGGTGGTGGACAACAGTGCTCTTGGAAATGCCCATCACCACCGTCCACCTAAAGTCATTCACGTGTACACCAAGAATGGAGTCGGTAAAGTGGGAGACAGAGTCTTACTGGCTATTAAAGGACAGAAGAAAAAAGCTCTCATAGTGGGTCATAAGATGCCAGGAGCGAGAATGACCCCACGCTTCGATTCAAATAATGTTGTTTTGATCGAAGAGAATGGAAACCCCACAGGAACGAGAATAAAAACTCCTATACCAACACACCTGCGCAAAATGGAAGGGGAATATTCGAAACTGTTAGCCATTGCTCAACGATTTGTTTAGATCAGCGTTTCTGTATTGTGGGAGTACAAATCACAAAATATGTGACTACTTATCTCTGTAAATATATATATATATAAAAGTGTTTTCCATTTAGGAAATTTGCTTTCATGGTTACTTGTGGAAAAGTTTCTAATAAAATATGTGGATGAAACTTCTTTAGTTATAATTTTGTAGAGATTGTTACATTATCACCAAATTTAAAGCATGTCATTTCTGTTTATAGTATTCCTAAACACATGAATTAAATTTCACACAAATCACCATTAAGTGCTCCAATATGACTCGCTTGTAAGGAGGGTTCAAGCTTTTGGAAGACTTGTTTTCAGAATATATGAAATAAAACAACTTAAATTTTAACAGTTTATTCTGAAGCTCATATATAGTGACAATGTACACAAGTGTTGCATTGTGCACCTGAAACTTTTTAATAGGATGCATTAGTTCATGTGAAGTGCACTATTGCACTGTCAGTACACAACCTTTTGGCTGGTCTTCTTATATGGCAAACCTTGAAGCTCACTTGATATTTATCCCATGCACATGATGTTTCTCAGCCATTCCATCAGTCCTCAGAGAAGCGGTGAGTTGAGGTCCTCTTCTCTTGTGTTTCACACTAGAGGGTTTTTCTTTGTAGTGTAACTGCATTATATTATATTAAGAAATCCTTAAAAAACTAGCACTTTATTCTAACTACTGAGGTTATAGTGCAGATGAGATTGTTGCATGAGGAGTCCAGCATTGAGGCACTTTGCAGCAGGTTCTTGAGTTGGACATGATGAAGTGATCTACCTCAACCACACATGGTCATAAAGAGCCACTAGACAAAAGGAAAGATAAAGAATAAGCTAAATGTTTTGTAGATGTTTGAACATTTGAATCAAGAAATGAAGCCAAAGCACCTCAGACAAGTTCATCTCAGCCGTTCCCGTTCCATCTTTGTCCAACTGCTGAAAAGATCCTAAAAGGAAGCGCAATACTATGAAGGTGCTAGAATAAAGTGTTCCAGTGTAATTAAAAATAATTGATAGGCATCATGTCATGTGATTCAAAGAGAAACACCTACTGAACATGGCCTCGAGTTTGATCAAGCAGCAGACGAAGTTGTCAAAATCGATGACCTCATTCTCAGCGTATCTGGCCACAAGGATCTGGTTGAGTCTGTTATTGAGCTTAAAGCCTGTAAAGAAAGTGAACTGCTTTCAGAGAAGATTTGAATGGGACTTTACAATAAGGTCCCATTAGTTAAGTGAAAGTGACATGTGAAGGCCAAGTATGGTAACCCATACTCAGAATTTGTCCTTTGCATTTAACTCATCCAAGTTATTGCGCGCACACACACCCCGAGCAGTCAGTGTGGCGCCTGGGGAGCAAGGTCATTTCTTGCTAGTATTGAGGATCAAGCCCGCAACTTTCGGGTTAGTCTTTCTAATCATTGGGGCAAAACTGGCCTAAATGCTAATCAATGCATTAACTAACAATGAGCAATTCATTAGTAACAGTATATGAGCTGTAAAAACAAATGTTTATTGTTAGTTCATTTCAGCTTAAGTCCGTTAAATAATGTTAATAGGTTTATTATATAAACTTTTCATTTTAGTAATGTATTGGTAAATATAAAAAAGTGCCATTAACTAAGATTAATATTATTATTAATTATTTATTTATAGTACATTTTCACTATTATTTATAACTAATGTAGTTAAGAAATGTTAACAAATGGAACCTTATTGTAAAGCTTTGCCATTATGTATCATTCAAAAGTTTTGGATTGGTAAGATGTTTCTTATTCTCACAAAGACTGCATTTAAAATATCCTCACCAAGCCTGCATTTTCTTTTTCTTTTAAAATTGTATTCTTTTAAAATAAAAGAATACATTAAAATATTTTATTTTAAAATGTATTCTTGTGAATACACATGCATACACAATCTCACAAGAATACATTTTTAAATATAGCAGTCAATACATTTACATTAAATCTAATCATTTAACAGACTTACAAATGAGGAGAGCAATAGAAGTAATCAAACCAAAAAATTAGGAAATTGAAACTGAAAATTCAGGATTATTTGATGAATAGAAACTAAAAAACAAACGGCAGTTATATGAAATAGAAATATTTTGTAATATTATAAATGTCTTCACTATCACTATTATGGCTGATAAATATTAATGGATAGCAAAATATTTTAATTCATCCTTCATTTGCAAGTGTGGTAAGTTTTTGGACCCTGTTTGTGAGTGTGTGCCAATAATGAATGCCTCTTTACCTGATGATTCTACAGCAATACGCATCTCATAAGAGCTCATAGTCCCCGACTTATCAATATCAAACTCTCTGAAGATCCCCTGAGTGGAAAATATACAATAATTATTTCTATTGCACGCTATACAGATTCATCAATAAACATTTCCGAATTTGTAGGAAATACAGTCAGTGGGCTAAAAAAAGACAAACAAAAAAATGTCTCCACTCACCAGCAACTTTCTTATTTTGTTCCAGAGGATCTGAAACTCTACTAAGCCCAAACGTGCACTACCATCTTTCTGATGAACAGAGTCAAGAATAAAAACTGACGCCATTGTCTGATCACAACTGACATGTAATCTACAACAGAAAATAGTTTAGCAAGGCACTGTACCAGAATAAACTATTTTTATACTGTTAATATATACTGCTAACCTTTCAGTACAAAGTTATATCCAGTATTTCTCATGTCATAGCCATTTAAATCCAAAAAAGAGCTTCATGTTTCTGCCTTTATGGATTCAAATATAGATTTCAACTGTATTTGCATTATTGTAAAAAGGATTACTGCTTATTGACAAACTTCTAAAAAGATAGGAAAAAGACTTAAGACAGGAAAAAGACTAAAGTTGCCAAGAGGAACCATATATATAGAAAATGTGAAGGAGAGGTTACATCTTCAAATGTATCAATCCTCAAAATTCAAATATTTAAACATCCTCATACTGCAAAACATGTTCAGGATTAAAGGCTATTTTGTGAAAAATGTCCAATGTTATTTATATGCTGCCCCTGCTTGAACATTTTTACATGTTTTGGAGCCGTGGTGTGCCAAATTTTTCCTGGCTTTTATGGTTTTTCATGTTGAGCACCCATTCTGATCAAAAAATCATTTTGCTGTTGATGTGCGTGCTTTGAATCTATTTTTTCTAGTTTACAAACTCAGAAGTTAGTCCAAAAAATGTTTTTCCCATACCCGTAGCAATCTACAGAATGCTGTCAATAGAGGTTAACTTGCATCTAACCCAGAATACTCTTTTTAATAGTGAAGGATACATCTAAGAGGTTGACCATAGTTCTGCAGGACTCCATGCTGAAGCCATCTGTCTTTAGATCCTTGTCTGAGAGAGAAATGGTTCATTCAGTTCAGATAAATAGGTTAATTTTGACGGAGTTGACCCCAAGCGTGAGCAAACGGTTATGTGTTACTCACGTTTGGAAACTACTCTGTTGAGAATAGTTCTGAGCTCATGGACGGATATCTCCATATCCTAAAACGCGGGGAAAAAAAGATCAATTATAGGCACAAATCTAAAGTAAGTACCATTTTTTAGTGTATTCACTTACCTCTCCAGCCAGCTGGGCAAACATGGACTTGAAAGAGTCATCAATATCATCCTCTGTAATTTCTTCCTACAAGAAAACCAACGAATCCATGTTTATTCAACAGTCTACACTTAGACTCGAATGCACTTGGCATCTGTTTTTTGTCAGAAAGTTTGTGATAATGTAGATCCAACATCTTACCTCATCCTCCAGGTCAGCTGAAATCTCATCATCCAACTCCCTTTGACGAGAAAACACATTTGTGACAGAATAAACGTCAATAACCATGTCATTCCAAACCCAATTTTCTTTCCCCCCCCAGAACACTTATGATTCTGTTGGTCTCATTTCCCATTCCTATAATTTCCAGTGTTCACTTACTATGCTTAGTTTCTTTTTACTTTGTTACTATACTAACCCTTGTTAGTTTCCATAGTGATTGATTTCCATCCTAGTGGTCCTAGTTAGCCTCTCGTTAGCCAGTATGTTTCCCTTGTTCAGTGTCTTATGTTGTTCACTGTGTGGATGTCTTTTATGCCTGGATTTACTTGAGTTGTTTTGTTGTTTTTATGTAAAAATGCAGAAAGTTTTGTATGATGGGTAGGTTTAAGGGATAGTGTTAGTTTACGAGAGAATATACAGTTTGTACAGTATAAAAATCTTTATGTCTATATGGAGAGTCCTCACAAAGATAGCGAAGATAGTGTGTGTATATTTGTAAGACTTTATGGTGCTATTTTGTCTTTGTCCACTGTCCATGGGGGAAAAAAGCTTTCTTTTTGTGTGTGTGTGTGTGTGAACTACTTCTGTAAGAAGAAAATGACTGAAGTGCTCAAACACACTCACTCTGTCTCTGACTGCTTCTCAGTGAAGACTCGTAGGACAAAATCAGCCTCTTTGCTGGGTTCAAAGGTGGAGGGGACGATGATGTATTCCCCGGGAGGGAGGCGGAGACGTGTGCTCACCTCCCGTAGGTTGATGAAGGTCTCAGAGCGGGCACTTGATGAGTGTGTCAGGAAGAAGTCCTTTTTAAGGTGCACGTTCTGACAGCCAGCGTACTGCGGACAGACGGAAATAACAAATATCTGCTATTTGCAAAGTTATGTTTCTGTTATTCCACTGTGAATGATCTAGAGGAAAATTAAATATTCAAATCTTTTGTTTTAAATATAAAATGACCTGTTTATAGAAGTATACAAGCTTTAATAATGTAGTCAATCCTAATTAACTAAGAAATTGCTGACATGGAATCATACCTCTTCAGGAATCTGCAAGGATGAGAAAAAAGAAATGGAAAGAAAAAAATATTTAGTATTATTTTGTAATGAACAATTATTTATAAAAAAACAAAGACAATGAATTACTTTCATATTTAATAATTATATACAAAAAGCACTTGCAATGCAAGTGCATTGCACCAGTTTTCAGATATGTTAAAATGTCAGAAAACATAGCTTTGTAAAACAATGAGCAAAAAAATTAACAAATCCACATTTAAACATCCATCCTCACAATATTCCAAAATTTGTATATAAATATGATTATATTATGAAGATTTTCAGCTTGTAACAGACATCTGAACATTTTGGAAAGAGACCTCTTCACCTCATAGACCGCAAAACCAATGGTGTGCATGTCCTGCCCGTGGCGGCGGTGCCGTCTGCGGTCTTTCTGCATTAAAGCCACCAGTAAGCTGCAGGCCACTTCTTCATCCTCCGGGTCATCATCTTCCTCCAGCAGCGTAATCTTATACTGTGGATTGATCCAAAATGTGTCTGCCAAATAGTACAGGAACACGTACCAGTTATGGAGTTCAAATCCCGGGTAAAGCTGGTAGCCGAGTTTGATTCATGCATTAATAATTGTTCCTCTTGCTCGTGACATGATGCTTAATGCACTACTGTTCAAAAGTTTGTGGTCAGTAAGAATTTTAAATAAATTAATACTTTTATTCAACAAGGATGCATTTAATTTATCAAAAGTGACATTTTTAATGTTACAAATGATTTGCATTAAAAAAAATCTTTTTTTTCAAACTTTCTATTCTTCAAAGAATCCTAGAAAAAAGACAAGATAAAAGACAAAGAAGGATCGTGTGAAAATGGAGACTTTAGTGCTACTAATTTTTTAAAAATACATTCAAATAGAAAACATTTCTTTTAAATTGTTAAAATATTTTATTGTGTTTTCTTTAATCAAATAAATGCAGCCTCTGTACACATAAGAGACTTGGTGACATCCAGGGATATAGTGGAGGCTAAAAGGACGTAAACGCCGTTTACGCACCTCCCAAAATTCGGAAATAGCGTTTACCCACCTCCAAAGTGCGTTTATCCACCTCTAAATTGAGTTTATCCACCTCTAAATAGCCTACAGTTCCTAAGCCATTTTAAATTAAGCTTATGTCGTTTTAGTTTCATATTGTTCATTTTCATTGGTTGTTTGTTGTACAGTTAGATGAAGTCTTTCATATTGCGCTGCAACTGTCAGTGTGAGTAGTGGGAAGTTCGGATCATTTTACTGACTCGGATCTTTGAGTCTCGTTCGGCAAAATTAACTAATCTTTTCTCTTTCTGTCTCTATGGGACTGACAGGAAGAACAAAAGACTCGGATCTCACCTGTCGATTCAGAATCAGAACCCATATGTTGCGTAATGCGCATGCACGGTCAACACAAAATGAACGAATCACTGGGACAACTCGGTAGTCCCGACTCATATTAAAGATTCGTTCAAAATGAACGAATCATTCATGAACGACACGCAAAGATTCAAAAATGAATATCCGGCAATTTTTTAAGCGCCGTCAAGACAGCAGCCCTCCTCCTAATGCCAGGACGTCTCGCGCCCTTACACAGGCAGGAAAAAAATATAAAGGACGTCTCGCTTAATTTTGCCTGAGGACCCTCCGTATACTGCATCCTACACAGAACGTGTCCTGCGGAGAACGCAGCCTTCGAAATTTAACGAAATGAGACACTATCCATAACTCTTCTTCTCCGTTTTTAGTGTATTTCTGTGGGAGAATTACAGTGTCACACACTGGCCTGGCACACATACTAGATCGTTTTGAGTCATTTTCACAGCTCTCGTGTGGACGCAAATATTTCTTAAAACGAGGGGAAAAAAAGATCGGATACGGAAAGCTCTGGCTTCGTGTGGATGAAGCCTAAATCACAAACGACTGCTCGACATGCATTATTTTCATCTAAACAACGGCAACAAAACCAAATGTTTACGCCGCATCAGAAACGGTGAAATGTACGGCAAGCCGTTTTAACTGTAATCGACAACTATTTTGATAATCGATTAGTCGAGTAATTTTTTAAGACAAAAGTAAAATTCTTTGGTTCCAGCTTGTGAATATGTTCTAGTGTGTTCTCTCATATGTGACAGTAAACTGAATTGTGGACAAAACGAGACATTTAGCCACCTCGTAAAATTAGTACGAATTGCCGTGAGATCGGGCTGCATACACCGGTAGGCAGTGGCCCACCTTACCGTGACCACGATGCGGTCACCCAGAATTCATAGTTTACCCACCTCTTTTTTTACCACTACACCTCTGGTGACATCCAAACATAACCTCCTCCAGAATCTTAATTGTAATAGCAGGAAAACGTTTTTACCACTACAACCACCAATACAGCCACTCTGAGGCCTCATCTGATAGAGTCATGAACGGGCTTAACTCACTGGGATGATTTCGGCAGCCTCCTGCGGTACTGCCTCTCCGCCAGGCACCGTGAAACTTGATGGCGTTCCAATGGCTCAGGTCATCATCACTCAGAGCATCAGGGGACAGATTACAAATCTCCAGCCTGGAGAACTGCCGCAAAAACTCACTGAATGACATCCTGGGGACAAAGGGAGCCATTTCTTTATGCTGTGTTCTTTACACAATGCTTATTGGTCCACTATTCAGTAAAGTTCAATTTATATTGCTGATAAAGCTCACCAGAACTCTCCATCTTCCATTTGTAAGTGCAAGTCATCCTTTTCGGATGGATCAATCTCATCCCATTCAGGGGAGCTGAGGAAGGAATATACACAGTGTTCTTACCCAATGACTTGGGCTGAACTGATTAAGTCTTTCAATGTTATTTCTTACTTATCACTCCAGGCCCCTGTCCATTCTACCTGACCCCACGGGTTACGGACCCGGATAAGCCTCTCCGTATAGCCCCTAAACTCCACCTGTCAAAGTGAAGAGAGATCTCACACACAAAGGCACACAAAATGAAACTCCAATGTGTAGATGATCAACATACACTGAGAACGTTACCTGTTTGAGAGCAGTCACTGAGTAAGCGTGACCCTTAACAAGCTTCTTAAATGTCACAGATTCCATATCAAAGGCACTGGTGATCTGGAGAACAATTATAATTAACAAATTCATCTAAATCTAGAATTAGGTTTATAAGAAAAAACTAATTACCTATATAAAAGGGATACAAATCAATCAATACAAAATAATTATTTATAATAAAGTTTAGGGTCAGTAAGAAGGCTGCATTTATTTGACCAAAGATGCAGTTAAAACATATTGTTTTTTTAATTCATTTTAATAAATAAAAATATACCGGTAGATTAATACGTTCTAAAATAAATTTGTCAAAGCTGCTTTTTCAGCATCATTACTTAAGTGTCCCATGATCCTTCAGCAATCATTCTAATATGCTCAAGAAACATTTCTGAGCTTATTATTAATGTTGAAAACAGTTGTGCAGCTTAATATTTTTCTGGAAACTGAGATGTGTTTCTTTGATCTCAAAATTCTTTGATGAATAGAAAGTTCAAAATAACAGCACTTATTTGAGGAAAATTATATATATATATATATATCCTTGCTGAACAAAAATATGAATGTCTTTAAAAAAAGAAAAAAAAAGAAAGGTAGTGTATATATGTAGCTTGACAGCCCCGAATCCATTCCTATCAGCTTACATTGTAAATTAACAGCAGATTTGACATTCTGCTAAACATTTGCATCAAAATTGGATACAAAAATCTTACTGGTTTCTATCAACATGAGTTCAAGTAGGTAACTTCTGTGTCAAGTATCCCTTAAGTGAATAAAGCTCTCACATCAATAGAGCAGCCCAGCAGGGAGCCTCTCTCCAGGGCTTTGCCGATGATTCGGTACAGGTCTCTCGGAGCATTCCGGAGCTCGTACATCTCCGAGACCCCTCCGGTGAAATCCTCAAAACCCTCAGTGGTGGAGCCTCCAGAGAGAGCTTCATAGGAGCCATTTAGCCTGGCACAAAACAAACAAAAACACACACACACACACACACACACACACACACACACACACACACACACACACACACAGTGAAGATCGAGGAGACTGTACTCCGGCCATGATCATTTTTTCTTAAATAAGACCGAGTACAAGTGCACTTTTTTAAATCATTCCTGTTTAGTAAGAACTAAATGTGCTGGTCTTTACCAAAATGTCTATCAGGACATACTTTGCATAGGCTTTTTCAACCAAGGCACTCCAGAACTCATTTCCCTCTGCTGAATGGACAAACATGAGCTCTCCGTCTTTGACCGGGAGTCGATCGTCAATCACAATGTCAACCCACTCGCCAAACTGCCAGAACTGCAGAACAGAAGCAAGCAACTGTATGAAGAAAGAAGCTGAGAGGATTCCAGTTTAAACAGGTCCTACTTGGCTCTTTCTTTAGTGTGTAATGTTACTATTCGAGCATGAAACATTTCTGCAAGGCACTCCAAAGGGAGTTATTCTCTATATCAGTGCACACTGTTTCTGAATTCCCTGAAACACCTTGATGGTAGTCTTGAGTTCTCTTTAGGGAATGAACATATCACAATATTCCTCAATTCCTGTACAAGGCATATAAAAAAAAGGGTGACGAGGCTAGGTTGATTTGCATTAGTAGTAGGCCTATGTTGAAACTCTGGGAGTGGCATTTCCGAAACACACTGTGGTTGACCGATCACACCACACTGGTCCAGCCGACCAGAGCACATTTTTGGTGCCAGGTGCTGCAACAGTGTAAAATACGTTTTAAATAATGAACATTCAAGCATAAAAACCTACTGTAGTAAACCTCAAAAAAACAAATCAAGACTTAAAAAAGGCCCTTTTAAAGGTGCGGCCACATTTTCCATTGTTCTGTGAATTCTGCAGGCAAAATACAGTTATTTTAATAGGAATCCATATAATTAGGAATTTCATGAGACTAACATAAAAATCAAATAAATACTTGTGGAAATATAATTAAAAAAAAAAACATTTTAAAATAGGACAAGAAAAAAAATACAATTAATTTTTTTCTTCAAATAATTTTTGAATAATGTTTGTCTACGAAACTATTTTAAGCATACTATTTAGATTAAAAGCCTATTTGTTTTATCATTGACTTGCATTTGTTCCTGTGATAGCAAAGCAGAGTTTTCAGCAATACTCCAGTCACCTGTCACATGATCCTTCAGAAATTATTTGATTCTTCTTATTCGTATTATTAATGTTGAAAACAGTTGTGCTGCTTAATATTTTGTGGAAACTCTTGATTTTTCAGAATTCTTTGATGAATATAAAGTTAGGGGGGGGGGGGTGAAATGCTGTTTCATGCATACTGAGCTTTTTACACTGTTAAAGACTTGGATTCCCATCCTAAACATGGACACAGTTTCAAAAACTAATGTTGGACGTTTGATGGAGTATTTCTGTGTCAAAAATACTCCTTCCGGTTTCTCACAAGTTTTGGAGAGTTTTTTTCGAGTATGGGTCTACTTGACGTTAATAGAGCGGAAGGTCCTTGTATGGGCCGTACGGGCTCTTCTCCCGGTAGGGTGCGCGCGACACTTATGTCATTATAGTCCGCGCCGTGCTCCACTTTATTCCTATCGGTGACGTCGAGCGACTTCAACGCTTCACCACAGCATTCTGGGAAGGCAGTGCCGCATTTGAACCGATTTGAACGCAGAAATGACGGGAAGCTTCACAACATCGTTTCGGTCGCGTCTCAAAGTGGATGTCCACGCCACTGCTGTCACAGGACTTCACCAAATTATACCAAAGAAGTGTGTTTTTGACGGAGCGGTCCCAGTGATAAAGGTTCGGTCTTGCTTTGGAAGTAGCTGGTGAGTAAAACGGCTTCAAATGTCTCTGCTATTGGCTACCGTCGCATGAGTAAACATCAATAAACGACACGATCGCGTGCTTCGTCATTCAAATGCGCTAACGGTTACTCCATTGTTGTTCTATGTATAACGTTACACTAGTCTGACGTGCAAAACCGTTTTGCTTGCTACTTCTAAGGTCTAGTCGCATACAATAGTCCATAAACCGAATCATGTCCTCATACACTGCGGGTAAAGACACACAAATGTTGACAGGCCACTAAATACAGTACATACCACAGAGACGGACGTCCTGATGTAGCTGTTTCTCCTGTTCAATTTATTTTTTGCCTCAGATTTGATTCTGAATCATATCTGTATTAGCTGAGATAGCCATGGGTTTCTCCACGCTTGAGGACGTCACCGCTTTGCGCGCTTTTTCTTCTTTAGTTGTCATTCTTTAGCTTCGCCCACACGATACGCCTCCAGCCGCTCGTTTTTTTTCCGGAAAGACTCGGTACAGCCTTGTGGCAAGGGGGGCGTGGTTCAGCGAGGTCTGCAGCGGGAGAGAGAGCCGCGGGACGAGCGGTAAGTGAGTGGGTTGGAAGCAGATTAATAACACCTGTCTCTCGTTCCAGTAATGAGCGCGGAGAGGGTACAAAACATCGGTGGAACCGGAGATCGAGGAGAGAGAGAGATCGGACGGTTGTTGCGAAACCCAGAGACTGAGTTGCCGGAAGCCGGAAGTGCCGACCCGGAAGTGATCCTTGAGTTTATGAAAAGTCACACCATTGAGTGTGTTGCTGTGTTTAGAGTTGAAAATAAAGAAGCATCAACCGTCCAGCCGACCCCCGTGTCCTCTTCCATCCTTCCATTATAGAAATTTGTTACAAGCCTATATTTCTTTTATAAATATAATAAAACTAAAGACTTTTCAGAGATATGAAGGATGCAATACTACTCTATAGGTACTCAAGATTGACATGAGATTGACTGAAACTGAGTGTTTCACCCCCCCTTTAAAAAAGCAACATATTATTTTGATCAAAATCTCTATTTGTTTTATCATCTACAAAAATAACTTCTAGAGCATTGCATTCATAGAATTTTTCAGAACCTGAAAGTGGAATATTCCAGCATAGTCGTCCTGAAAGGTCTGGCCATGAGGTACGACCCTATGGAGGAGTCTTTCATTTAGAGTCAGCGATGCTATAGCAGCGAGGAGCCAGCAGTCACCTGAGCAGGGGGAAAAAGAACAAGATATACAAACAGATAAGGAAAGAGCAAATAATGACACTCATTCAAACTGTGGTACTAAAATTCCTGAATAAAATGCCATTAATATTTGTTTTTAATACAACACAGAAGTTGAACTGCCAAGTTACAACCAGCAGGGGGACACAAAGTAAGGGGTGGGGTTTATTTTCTCTGCGAGGCCTGTGTGTCCCCATTCCTGTTTACATCCCACTCAGATCTCCATCTCAGAGCAGAGGAATTTTCCACAGCTTCAAAAGCGTAAGGGGTCGGCGGCAGGCTGAACACACACTACAAGCTGAAAGAAATTAAGGCTCAAATACATGAAAGTTTTGATTGGCTTAATACTTTTGGTCACTATTTAATTTCCATTACACCATTTATGTTATGTCCTAAGTTTGATTAATTTTCTATTATTGTGAAACATGGACTTTTGCCTTGTAATGTATTCGACAATTTGAAAGCAGTTAATGTAATGGGAGCAAACATTCAGTGTGTACTGTATAAAGGTGGCAACATAAAAAGTAAAAAAAAGTAAAAGAAAAAACAGGTTGTTATCTCAGTTTAATGACTTTTCTATCATTGTGAAACATGGAAAACGGTAATAATAAAGATTGTGTGCAGACTTGTAGTGTATCTGGTTGTTTTATACTGGCATAATAGAAATCAGACATGTAATATACAAGGGTGTTAACTTAGAAAAATGCAACAAATCTGACAAGCACATTGAGATAAGTTGGCACTATTAAAAACATGCACTGACTCAAGGCCAGTGGGAAACAGATGAGTCACATGCAGACACGCCTCAGGTCAGTTACACGAGCTGCTCTTTCTGTCGTGACTCACACTTTGAGTTTTCTGGTAGACTGGTACAGCCACAGAATCATTTAGAGGCGTTTAAGCACCAACACTTATGCAAACTATGCATACCGGGTGAATTTTGTACAACCAGAACACTTACCCAGAGCTCCCTGACAGATGTCTGTCCGTGAAGCTCCTCCCACAATGAACTGAGGATCATCACAGAGCTCCTGCAGACAAAAGGATGGATTAGACTTAGAGGGTCTGACATTGGAATTGGGAAGGTTTTTATTTCTAGCAAGTTTGAATCAAGCACATTCATGTTGTAACAAACATGTATAGTTGTATACTAGGACAAATGTTGAAGAACTTTTTAATCAGCTTTTAAATAAATTGTCATTGAATGGAGTTATTTTAGTATGACTGAGGTACAATTATTTTGTTTCTTAATATTTTGCATTCATTTTCATTTTCCATTTTCATTTTCAAGTTCAAGTAATTTTGTGGGTTGTCATTTTTATTTATAAATTTTATATATTATTTATTAACACAGTTTTTAATCAATTTTAGTTATTTTATGGAATGTGTCCACCTCAGAATAAAAAATGAAAAAGGTAACTGCAACTTTTTATTACTCAATTCTGACTTTTCCCCCCCTTGCGATTGCGAGTTATAAAGTCAGAATTGCAGGATGTAAACTTGCAGTTGTGAGAAAAATGGTCAGACTTGTGAAATGACTTGTTTTTTTTCCTATGACAGCTTCTATAATTTAGTATATTTTAGTTATCTATAATAACCCGGGTATGGAAAAAACATATTTTCATATATTATGGTAAAAAAATAACAACAAATCATTGGAATGGCACGAGCGCAAATACTGCTGCCACGCCTATGTTGTCAAAGAAACACTCATATACTCCTAACCCTTCCTTAAAAGAATAACAGCGACCAATCTTTATCAGGCCTTCATTCTTCCAGAGGAGGCGTGTGTATTTGGACCAAGCGTGACTACAGAAACCTCATAATCCGTGTGTATGTGACAACAGCTGCAATAAAGAGAAGGGAGGGGTCATTCATGTGGGCGGATCCACAACGAAGAGCATGTTACTTAGACTGCTATACAGTATATAAACTACCATTCAAAAGTATGGTGTCAGTAAGATTTTATTTACAGAAATTAATAATACTTTTATTAATCAAAAGTGACAATTAAGACATTTATAATGTTACAAAAATGCTGTTCTTTCATCAAGGAATCCTGAAAAGAATGTGCACACAAACCATTTTAAGCCTTTTTTCAAGATTTACACATTTCGATCAATAGTACAATTCCATTAAATTGAATTATCCTTAAATATTATCCCTATTATGAATTAATACTTTTAAATGAGTAAAAAAAAGAGCTTAGAGCTTAATGAAACATTTTGTAGAAATCTTAACTTAAATAATTTAAACACATTTTCTGTTTTTAAATTTATGAATATTAAACTAAATGGTTAATTCCCTTGTTCCATTTTTATTTATGCTAAATGTTTAGGTCTAGGTTTTTTACTCATTTAAAATAATTAATTAATCATATGAATAATATGTAAGGATTTCGATTCAATTTAATGGAGTTGTACTATTGATTAAAATGTGTAAATCTTGAAAAAGGCTTAAAATTCCTTTTCAGGATTCCTTGAGTAAAAAGAACTGCATTTTGGTAACATTATAAACGTCTTTACTGTTACTTTTGACGAATAAAAGTATTAATTTCTATAAAGAAAATTTTACTGCCACCATACATTTGAATGGTAGTTTATATACTGTATATAGCAGTCTAGACGGCAACATGCTCTTCATTGTGGATCCGCCCATCCCTGCAGTTCATAGTCAGAATGAACCCTCCCTTCTCTCTTTTGCAGCTGTTGTCACTAAAACTTGTTACCTAAGAATAAATGCAGTTGAATTAAAGCTACACTGTGTAACTTTTTTAGTTTATTCTTAGCTAAAATCACTTAGTTCTTTCAAAAATATATGTGCTCATTAATGTATATTTACTTCTTTCAAGTAATAATGCATTCTCGTAATTTTATAATATACCATTGAAAATGCATAAGTGTTGAGGGTTCGGATGGCGGTCGCCATGTTGCTCCTCCATCTTGAAAGTACATTTGCCAAAGAGGGACATACCCGTAAATTCAAGCTTCGCTTTTCGCGTTTTTACACTCGATGGCACTGTGTCGAATGTGAAGAGGAGGATTGCTTGAGGCTGCTATATGACGATGGAGGATCACTCTTAAGCCCCTTTCACACTGCACGTCGGACCCGCAATATTCCCGGAACATTGCCGGGTCGCCTTCTGTGTGAAAGCAACCACGTCCCGGAATTGATTACCGAATTCGACCCGGGTCGGGGACCTAGTAACATTGCGGGATATGTATCAGAGTCGCCAAGGAAGCAGAAAAGAGAATTAAGACGGCAACGCAACAGGCAAATCAACAAGACAAAAGTAAATATTGGAGTGGCCTTTCCAAGATGGAAAGAGCTCATGAGGAGCAACGATTTTAAAAAGAATGCCGACGTTGTCTGCTTTCTTCTCGACAGGTAATATTAATTCAGCCTATTTGTGTATATTGGAAGTTTTATTGTTGCTTGGCTAATTATATCATGGTGTGCTGAGCATAACACTAGAACGACGTCTAGGATAGTTTTCCTCGCGTCAATGATGAAAAAGTATTGTTTACCTTATAACATAAATCCGTGTTCTATGACGGATAACATGAGATTAATATTTGAATTGCATTATAATTTGTTTGCCTTACGCTAGTGATGTCATATAATATAAAGAATAACGATAGCACTGATAAAAGTTACTTTACTAAGAATAGCTTGCATTCGTCTGGGAACCTGATAGCTGATGTTAGCAATGAAATGGTAAAAAAATAACGAAAACGTAAAACTATTATTCATTTTACATATATTAATTTGATCATAGATCATTTGGCAAATTAAATAACTGCAAATTATAATAGTTTTCAAAAGTAACCTCATCACTTGCAACACTCACCGAAGAGGTCGAACTGGAAGCCGTGACTAAATCGGCCACCGTAGGAGTTGAAACGAAATCGAAATTAAGAGGAACAGAAACTATTATTCACTGGATGGTCATATACCGTTTCACCACTAGATGGGGGAAAATATCACACAGTGTAGCTTTAAGGCTGCAACATACTCCGCAAGAACAGAGAAAAAAGTTCTCACTCCCAGGGCTGCAAGAACAAAATGCAGCTTGTTCTCTGCACATCGCCTCAGCAGAACTTTTTTCTTGCGTTTGTCCAAGAACTATTGTGTGATTGGTCAGACATTTAAAGTAGGCGTGGTTAATGCAGAGAAACGCAGATGATCGGCACCAGCTTTTCTCGTGAAGTATGGCATGTACTGCCAGAACGAACTTTGTTCTTGCCACCTCAAGAAACGAACAAATTTCTTTGTTCTCACAGAGTATGTTCCAAGCTTTACTGATCATTGAAAGTTAATGTTAAAGCCACAAAATGTAATTTTTTCGCCATTAGAGGTTGCTTATTCAAAACAGGTGTAGCTGGATGACTCCTTGATTTCACAGACGATGGTTTCCGCTTTTTCCAGTCATGCGTATGTGAGGTAACGCAGTGCAGTTTTATCATATTAGATTCATTATTTGAGTTTGTTGAAAGTTAATGTTAAAATACTTTATATATATTATGAGACACTTGTTGATCATGAAAATGAGATTTATGTGTTGAGCTCACCTGTCTAATAAAACACAATATATTAAAGAGTCTTTGGTGTTTCCATGGTTTCTACAAAATAAATCTGTAAATCGAGGGTAACGCGAGCGCAAGTATGATGCCTTTGATAGGCTACAAATGGACATGGTTAAAAAAAAAAATCTGGATTCAAACATTTTTGGAAATATTTACGATAATGTAAGTACACAAGTCAATAAAATATACAACATTGTTCTAGTGGTTTTTGAATATTTTAATCCAAGAATCTTACATATTGTGCCTTGAAGACAATATTTACCAAGAAAGTCACTTGGGTTTAATATTGTCATTGACTTTCATTGTATGGACAAAAAATGTTTTTCAAAATACCTTATTTTGTGTTCTACAGAAGAAGACATCAGGGTGAGAGTAACCTAAACATAACCCTTTAAAACAACCACAGCTAATAATGGAGCCTTTTTCCTTACCGTAGGGCGCATCCACTCCACATCACGGGTTTTGGAGGAATACGGGGCAAGTTCTTTGAAGCCGAGAGAGGGCGGTTCGGCGGGAAAACAGGGGTCTTCAAACAGGTAGCCCCCTTCTAAACATTCCTGTTTGAGGGCCTCAAAATCCTGGTTCTGGAAGTGTAAAGCCTGCTCAAAAGAGCCCACGCCTTCTGCTTTTAGCCTGTTAGCACTGATCTGGGCTGAGATCCCTCCATAAGAGAACATGCTGGAGCGGTGAGATGCAGAGCGGGTATAAATATAAAAACTGATACCAAGATGATTCACACTCACTCAACATTTAAAACTCACTTCATATCACTAATATGTGTGCCTTTGTCTGGATTATGGCATCTTTCCATAATAAGAACAATAATGTACAATAGCTTTTAAAACATTATACTGTACATTAAGGTTTATTGGATCTCAGCACCAGTTGGACATACTGTTCAAAATCAAGACAAAAAAGTATCTGGACACTTTGTGGTTGTTAAACATTAGTGGAATAAGTTAATATGATGAAATGTTAATGTGTAACTTAGCAAATGCACAAATGGCCAGAAAAAAAAAATATTTCTGAGAAAAGATACATTTACAGTTTTTGATAACTTAGATGAATGCTGCTCTGTGGCTCTTAATTAAATATGTCTAAAT
The DNA here is from genome assembly GCF_024679245.1 of Pseudorasbora parva. Classification (NCBI taxonomy): domain Eukaryota; kingdom Metazoa; phylum Chordata; class Actinopteri; order Cypriniformes; family Gobionidae; genus Pseudorasbora; species Pseudorasbora parva. Next base: position 8,517,259 of record NC_090188.1, on the reverse strand, counting down.
GTGTGTACAGTCATAAACCGTTTCTCCATGTCCAGTGTTAAATATTTACATGCCAGATAGTTTTACATCATTGGCATCTTATCTCTTTTATCTCTATTTAAAAGAACCAACACAGACTGAGAGCCTCCCATTCATTTCAACACATAAATCACATTCAGTGTAACATACATCACATGATCTACTGTATTAAACAAATGTTCAAAAACCAGGATACTGAAACGTCCACAACAAGACTGTTATGACACGTAACATTTTAAAACACTTTTAGTGGCGATTTATTAGGGTATCTAAGGTTGTTCTGTACGTTTCTTACTCTAAAATGTATGGTATGCAAAACATTTGTCTTACTTGTCTTACTCCATTAAACCTTCGCAAATCACTGCGGTCCACTTTAATAATTAACTTCAACTTAACTGTATTTATTTTGCGATAGTAAGATAGCTAGAAAATAAAAACATGCAAAACATTCATATCTGGCACAGAATAAAGTGTCTAATGCGACAGACTAGCAGCAGGCCGAAGGAGACCAACAACACGGACAGAATAAACGAAATAAATCTCGACGTGATTCAATGAGGATCAACATACAAGAACCGCTAAACTTGCCTTGCCACTGCGGTCCTGTCTCTTCTGTGAGGGGGATGTGGGATATAGTTATATTCTCCAGAAAGACAAGCGATACACGAGTGTATTAGAGCTTCAGTGTGTGTGTGTGTGTGTGTGTGTGGGGGATAGTCCAGAGAAGGCGGAGCGATAAACGGAGACCGACAAGTGCACTTGCCACAATATAACGGACTGTACAAACTAGGGGAGAGCGGGGCTGGTTGGGTCAGGGGGTTGGTTGGCACGCAGTTAAATTCCAGTAAACTAAAGGGTGAACACAAAAATACAACATTAAAATGACTGCCATCTTGATCTGAACACATTTCCTAAAATTATCCAACTGTCACTAACTATTGAGGTGAGGACAACTTATAGTGTCAAAACAAAACAAAAAAACGCCCCCCCCCCCACTAAATACAATATAATTATGATATTTAGAGATATATAAAATGTAAGGAGTTCAGCTTATAGAGATAGGGATCATCTATATTTGAATATGACATTTAAAAGTCTCTGATGAGCTATGGTATGTAGCTAACATCATTTGAGTAAAGTGGTGTGTCCAAATATGGGTGGGGTTGGTTGACACACTGATTTGGGGGTTGGTTGGCACTATGTTTGACACATGTGCCAACCATATATTATATGGTGTATGTTTATAAATATAATTATACTTTAATTTTTTTTATCTGGAATGTATGTTAAATTATCATTAACGTAAACTTATGCATTAAATAATTTTCTTTTAGAACTCAAAACGGTCAGAAAATATTTAAGAACAATAGATGGAGGAAAGACACAAGCACAGATTATGCCAAACAGGTGAAGACTCAAAAAAAAAAAAGAATTAGGAGCACAGCAAAGGACATCAAAAACCATTCAGCACACTAAGCAGATATTTTGCTTGAATGTGTGAATTAAATGCTCAAGTTCTTTATATTCGTCACCTCATTCTTTGGAACTAGCATCTGTGCCAACCAACCCCGTTGCATGTGCCAACCTACCCCATACTGGGGGTGGTTGGCACAAGTGCACAACATGACTTTAATGATGAATAATTAAAAAAAGGAATCATTTGTGAACATCAAATGTATCTGTTGATTAGCTGAGATCTTAACCTTTCAGTTGTTACTGGTTAGACATTTTTAACATATAGCATGACTGAGAAATATTACAGAGAGTGAAAAGTGTGCCAACCAACCCCGCTCTCCTCTACTGGTCCGAATTGAAAGGGTCTGTCCCACTTAGTTAAGACTTGGACATTCCAAACTAAAATAAAAATAGCCTATAATTCTTTACATTATTATTTATTCCAGCAGCCTATAATTTCATCAGATGTTTCAAATATTAGGCAACAGTAACAACAAACATTTTTAAAGTTTAAATTATATGTCACTTTGATTTACACGTCATAAATATTAAAATGTATTTTCTAGTTTGCGAAGAAAAGTCGTGTTCAGCTGAGAACAAATGCTGACTTCACGTGCTATCGGAAATTTGATAATTCCGACTTCTGAAGTCGTGATTACGAGATCATTGCATTAACGTTTCAAAATGGGAGGGCGTTCATGTGAAATTACGAGAGCACGTGAAGGCGCCATAACAACAGCTACTCTAGCGATTTCTTGTAGGCCTGCATCAACAAATATCAGCACTGTCATTATATGTCACTTTATTATCCACCTTACACATAAATATATATATATTTTTAATGTATTTTATAGTTCGCGGAGAAAAAAAAAATCGCATTCTGCGGAGAAAGTAACTATGGCAGCAGCATCGACAAATAAGGTGTCATTATTATTTTTTAAAACTTTATTACAGAGTCACCCATCATAAATATTTGTTTAAAATGTATTTATAGTTGATTAAACTGACGGTGCTGTGTTACCAAAATACAATTTGGGACGCGCAAGGAAAACCTTGATTTTCGTGAAAATTATTGACAGAAATTCCCTGAAAATTAAATAAAAAATAAATGAACCCTTTAAAAGTAAATGAATCATTTGAACACTGGGATGAGTACATTATAGTAAACGATAACTTTATTTGTTTCTCTACAGCAACAAGGCTGCGTATTGTACTCATTTTTAAATTCCAAAAAAAAGAAATAACAATGCTTGCAAGGCAGCAAAAACAAAATTTGGTTTAAAAGCTTAAATCTTGAATTTCATTAAAAAGTATAAAGTTCACAAAAAGGCATGTTATATTAGCACTATAAATTATCTACAAACTAAAGTTTGAATAGAGTCTGTGCATTAAAAACACAAAAATCCAAATTACAGTTTTGTAGAATATAGTTTAATACCACCTGCACTGATTATCAATAGCAAATCATATTTCTTTGTCATGCTAATGTAGCTTTTTATTTAGTTATTTTTAAAATGGTCAATACCTAAAATATGCTCTATTCAAATTTCAATAGAAAATGGCAGAAAAAATTTGGTCAGTAATGTAAAAATGTTTTTAACATTTTCTCTAAAAATTTGAGCAGTGCTTGCTAGAAAAAAAAACAAGATAATAGGGTGTTGAGGGTCATTGCCAGAGTATTGCTATGTTGTTGCTTTCTGGCCGCTTCCAAGATTGACACAATAATCTGGTATCTATATATGGATCGCTCTTGGGATCTTATTTAACAGTTTTATCGTAGACCACGTGAAAACCATATATCTGATAAAGTATCTTAAAGTAATTGCACAATTCTCCTCAACAACCCACACAATTTGGTCAATCAATCACATACACAACAGCAGCAAAATGGCCTCCCAAAAAAACAGTGATGCCTTGCAAGCACCAAAATAAAAGGGAAAGTGCAATACAAACCTAACTATACTTGTATCTCTGTAGTACAATGGACACATTTACAAATTCCAGATGGTCCACTATACTAATTAAGCATTTATCTATATGATTGTTATCTGTGTAAGTTAACTAGCACAATACAAATACAATAATCCTCTGGCCCTTTAAATCATAGCAAATGTCAGCCACTGAAAGAAAGAAAAAGAACCATTTAAAACACTTAAACATAAAATGTATAAACACTAAGACATGCTATTAGATTGCAAGACATTGAGTACCTGGAAGAAGTCCAACTCAATGAACCCACTGTCGTCTACGTCGATCCTCTTGAACACTTCTAAAAAAAATAAAAAAAAAAATAAAAATTTTTTTTTGCTGTTGAAATTTAATTTATGTAAACAAACACTCAAAAATGTATATATATATATATATATATATATATATATATATATATATATATATATATATATATATATATATATATATATATATATATATATATATATATATATATATATATATATATATATATATATATATATATATTTGCTTCTGGACTACTGAAAACATACAAGGTGGTAATGACACAAAGACATTTTTCAGGTCTTTTTTATACAAAACTACTTAAAGTGCCCTTATTATGCAGTTTTTAGGCTCCTGGTTTTGTTTTGGAGGTCTCCTAGCTTTACAAGCATCAAAGGTCAAAAACACTTTTATTTTCTCAATATACATTGCACATCGCCTATTTTCTGGGGAGCCTACACTGCTCTGATTGGTCAAATGGTCCAGTCTGTTGTGATTGGTCTAACACTTACAGCACGTCGGAAACGGAACGCATATTACCGTGTCTAAATTTAAGCTCCAGAGGCTTCCTGAGCACTTAACATTGACATGAACAGTAACGAAAGCATCAGTTTAACAATGTCTTCTCAACATGTTGACAACATGAACCAAACTCTTCTAGGCCTCAGCGACTACAGGGTTTGACGGGCAGCCAATGAAGACCATATAGGCTGGCTTTATGTAAATTTGTGTATACCCACAAAAGTTTGTGCACGAAGTAAGGCCCAGATCAGACAGAATGCGTTTTTGCCAGGAGACGCACCTTTTTAAAATGGTTTTCTGTTGGCAGTGAGCATTTTGTACGCTATTGGTGCGCCACCGGGCGCCTCGTGTTTTTGTAGCAGTGCTCTTAGAGCCTGAAGTAGATAAAAATAAAATAATACTCTGAGCAGAAAAGCACCTGACGTCAGGAAAGTTAATAGGTGGTAAAGATTCGTACAGGCTGCTCTATAATTTGTTGCACCAGCTATCTCTTCAGTTAGTTTATCAAAGAATTTAATTAATGAGAGGCTAGTTTGTTATTCTTAGTAGCTTATATTTAGTTGTCTAATGTTTTGGAAATACTGGTTCAGTTCGGCCAACCACAAACGCCTTCTTTCCTCCGACAGTTTTTGCACTCTTCTACTTGATTTGTTATAACTTTTGGCAGTCTATAGTCTACAGTACAAATTTTTTCCTGTGCGACCAATTACTACAGCCCAAAACACGACAATAACTGACAATTTACAGCAGCAAAAATCAGCTAAATTTGTGAGTTCTGTTCGGTTCAGGCCCTGTCCACACGAAGCAAGCGCTTTCCCAATCCGATCTTTTTTTTCCCCTCGTTTCAAGAAATATCTGCGTCCACACGAGATTACAAAAACGGGCTAAAAACGATGTAGTTTGCATGCCAGGCCAGTGTGTGGCGCTGTAATTCTGCCACAGAAATACACTAAAAAACGGAGAAGAAGAGTTGTGGCTAGCAGGGGTATATGTCCATTTCTTTTACTGTCTATGGGGTATAGCAGTGTTTGGAGGTGAGGCAAAATCTCACAATAAAATAACAATAAATACATTTGCTACTTAACAGATGTGTTTTATTAATGCCTACACCTACCCCAACCCAAAACATACCCTTACAATAATGCAGATACGGTCATTAAATGACGCGATATTGATGTGCGCATGCCCAGTGTCCGTAGTTGTATCCCTTAACTCTTTCACCGTGCTGGACGTAGTGTGATGACATCACCGTTTCAGAAAATATACGGATTCGCTGTACACACTAAGACGGAAGATGATCGTTTTCAGATTTATCCGCTTTGGAACCCGGTTTTAAAAAATATCGGATGCATGCTTCTAAAACGCCGGATCCGTGTGGACGAAACGCTGATACGGTACAAAATTTATACGTATACAGCTAAACGCGTCTCCGTGTGGACGGGGCCTCAGTGGCCTTGTTTATGTTCAGTGCCACCAATATGACCAACTTCAGGATTGATGATGAGTCGTGAAAACACCCTTTAGGGGCACTTTAAAGTTTGACTTTAAATTTTCACGTTAAACAGATAACGAGACAATTCCGAAAGTATGTAGTAAAGCGATTTACAACTGCAATGTGGTCAACAAACCTCCAGTACTTTATAGCCATATAATAAAAAATGAAACAAATGAACACTCTAGACAATCAATCTCTCAAACAATCAGAACTAGGAATTCACGGCTCTTACTGAACATCATCTCCAGACGCATCACGCAGGACACAAAGTTATCGAAGTCGATAGTCATGTCTGCGTCTCCATAACGCGCAGCCAGATTCTGATGAATGCAGTCATTCAGAGAGAATCCTGGGAAATGATTACAAATAAATCAAGTTACTCTGATAAAATTTTCACTTGCTGCTTGCAAATACCTCCTATTATGGCTTTCAGGAATGTACTGACTGCAATGTCCCAGTTGAAAAAAGGTATGTTTTGAAGCCGCAAGCCGGGTAGCTGGTCCTGAGCTGGAGATAGTTTCCTAGAAACAGCTTAAGACCAGCACTTGACCAGCTTAAACCAGTTCATGACCAGCTTAAACCAGCTCAAACCGGCTGCCATGGTTCAAAACATACCTAACCAGCATATACTGTTTTTTTAACAGGGTTATTAAAATTCATTAAATCCTTCTTTGAAAATGTGTTTTGAAATGAAAGGTTTGAATGAAGGTCAATGTACCTGCTTCTTTCAAAGCCATTCGCATTTCTGGTGTACTCATGCAGCCGGACCCATCCATGTCATTCTTCTTATAAATGACCTAAAAAGGAATGAAGAGGATGTTACCCTGAGTTAACCCATGAGAAGCATATGAATGTAGCATTTTTGAGTTTTGAGACAAACTGACCAGATACTTTTGAATTTTCTTCCAAAGAGTGGCAAACTCAGATAACCCCAGTTTACCATTGCCACTATCCTGTACTAGAGTTAAGTCAAACACTCAGAAACACTAATGAATACAGCATCTTAACAACTGCCTATTGGACTATTTGTAAAAGGATACATCCATGAGGTTCACCATGACTCTACAAGTATCCATACTGAAACCATCTGTCTTTATATCGGTTCCTGTACAGAGAAGAAAAATGATTAACTAAATATCTTTATGAATATGTTTTTTTTTGTATAATAATGTACAAAGAAAACACTTACGTTTAGAAACTATTTTGTTTAAAATTGTTCGCAGCTCAATGGCAGAGATTTCCATGTCCTTAGGTAAGAGCAAACATTATTACATTTTTTACAATTTACATGTCAAGTAAAGTAATCCATGAGCATTAAGGCCCGTTCACACCAAGGATAACGATAACGTTTAAATGTATTTCTAAAAATCATTTTACATATAAAAGAATAGCAGAGTCCACACACCACAACTCTACGATAACGGCACAGAGGAATGATTTAAAGCGGCAGGCCACAAAACTGCAGTGCTGGTGTGGATGCTAATACAGTTATTGTTATGGATATCTTTATTTTTCTTGGTGGGAACGGGACATATGCAGGGTCTAAAATAACTCACGTCTCCAGCAAGTTTAGTAAACAGTCCCCTAAAGCCAGCATCGACCTCATCTTCAGACACTGTGTCCTGAGGAGACAGAAAAGAGGTTTATTGTTGATATTCACAGTAATAAATGGCAGTTTTATGATCCAAATTTTTTTTTTTTTTAATTATAGAAGGGACTTTTGGTTTGGGAAGCTTCCACTCAAAAATATATCATATTATAAAGTTGCAAAACGAATAATCCTTATCCATCAGTTTGACTGGATACGTTTTTATTTCTGATTTCAGAAGAATATTGTGACGCTAGGTATTTTAACAACAGTATCACAAGAGTATGTGGTAATAGCTCTTTTCAGGTGCTGCATTCTTTTACTCTAGATTTGATTGCATGTTACATAGAAAAGACATATATTACTAAAGTGATATTTAACACATCCGTAATATTGCTGTGGACCGAATCTAGTTTTTGTGGTAATTCATATTCTGTTGAAAGTAATTTGTTAACGCTTTAACACTTTTAAGTTTCATTTTCAATATTTGATGGCTAAAGGATGAGTAGAATAATGTCACTTTATTGTACCCAGTTTTTTCTTTCTTTGTTTGTTTTAAAAAAAATAGCTTATTGTGTTCATAGAGAGGACTGTTCACAGATTATCAGAAGGCGTCATGGGGGAGGTGGAGAGACGCAAAAGAAAATGGGACTTACATCTTCTATGTTTGCCTCTACAGGGTCATCACATTGTCTGGAGGAAATAAGAGATGGGGATGGTAGATAAACCTACTGGTGTATCATACAAAGGCAAATCAAATCAAATCACACACACACACACACACACACACACACGTCGTGTTTCCATGTTTTATGGGGACTTTCCATAGGCGTAATGGATTTCATACTGTGCAAACTGTACATCCTATCCCCCTACACTGCCCCTGCCCCTAAACCTACCCATCACAGGAAACATTCTGCATTTTTACTTTCTCAAAAAAACTCCTTCTGTGTGATTTATAAGATGTTTTCCTCATGGGGACCTAAAAATGTCCCCACAAGGACAAGGATTTCGGATATTGCCATCTTTGTGGGGACATTTTGTCCCCATAACGTAGGGATTACCAGGTCACACACACACACACACACACACACACACACACACACACACACACACACACACACACACACACACACACACACACACACACACACACACACACACACACACACACACACACATACACGTCTATATTACCAAGAGGGGACTATCACTCTACACTATCCAAGAGGGGACCTGTGTTTCTAGTCATTTTGAAGAAACAAAAATCACATACAAAATTTTCTTTTAAGGTCCTTATTCATAATATAATTTCAAATAAGCATTTTTTTATTTTTTTAAAAATATGCCAAGAGGGGACCTGAACGATGTCTACCTATCCAACAGGGGACCTTCATAGACTCTAATGGAGCTGTGTGTGTGTGTGACCGATGTCTACCTATCCAACAGGGGACCTCCATTAGTCTGCAGTGGAGCTGTGTGTGAATGTGAAGTGAGCTGGCAGTCAAGTCTGTCTTCATTTTATATATATATATATATATATATATATATGCATTTGGCATATATGCCATCTCCACCATTACATGTCTTTACAAATAAATAACATAAATGCAGTTAAGCTTCGTACAGACTATATAATGTGTCAAGTAATAATATGTCTTTTTATAATAACTGTGTTCTTTTGAATGTACTGAGAAGTGTTTATTTGTAACCTAAAATATACTTTAATACTTTAATTTATTTTGAAGCTTATTTTTAAATATATTTATTACACAGTCGCAATAAAGTTACAAGATGTAACATCAAGTAACACACTACACTTAGTTAGTCCACAAGTCTTCTTGTGTTTTAGTATTTTAGTCAACACATTAAAATAAGTTAACTTGTTTACTCAGGCATCTGGTATCACAATAGGCACACACACACACACACACAAACACAATATACCTTAGACATAATACCTAATACATTACAGAAAAGTCATTTCTTTAAGAAATTCATTCTCTGTTGTGTCTTCATAATTACAGTATATGATCAGTCCACATCTCTCATTTAAGATTATTGTCAGGTACACCAATGTATTTACATTATTGAATATTACAGGTCATTATTGAATAGTGATTACGTTACACACACACTGACTCAGGTCCCCTGTTAGATAGTAAATCACGACGCCTGTGTGTTTGCTGTGACATTTCTTATCATCATAAACACACTGCAAAGATTTAGAGTTTTTACAGCAATACCTGAGTTTAAAGGGTTAAATCAAGCAGAAATAGCTCTCTAATGTATTAATTGCAGGTCATTATTGAATAGTGATTACGTTACACACACACTGACTCAGGTCCCCTGTTAGATAGTAAATCACGACGCCTGTGTGTTTGCTGTGACATTTCTTATCATCATAAACACACTGCAAAGATTTAGAGTTTTTACAGCAATACCTGAGTTTAAAGGGTTAAATCAAGCAGAAATAGCTCTCTAATGTATTAATTGCAGGTCATTATTGAATAGTGATTATGTTACACACACACTGACTCAGGTCCCCTGTTAGATAGTAAATCACGACGCCTGTGTGTTTGCTGTGACATTTCTTATCATCACAAACACACTGTAAAGATTTAGAGTTTTTACAGCAATACCTGAGTTTAAAGGGTTAAATCAAGCAGAAATAGCTCTCTAATGTATTAATTGCAGGCCATTATTGAATAGTGATTATGTTACACACACACACTGACTCAGGTCCCCTGTTAGATAGTAAATCACGACGCCTGTGTGTTTGCTGTGTCATTTCTTATCATCACAAACACACTGCAAAGATTTAGAGTTTTTACAGCAATACCTGAGTTTAAAGGGTTAAATCAAGCAGAAATAGCTCTCTAATGTATTAATTGCAGGTCATTATTGAATAGTGATTACGTTACACACACACACTGACTCAGGTCCCCTGTTAGATAGTAAATCACGACGCCTGTGTGTTTGCTGTGACATTTCTTATCATCACAAACACACTGCAAAGATTTAGAGTTTTTACAGCAATACCTGAGTTTAAAGGGTTAAATCAAGCAGAAATAGCTCTCTAATGTATTAATTGCAGGTCATTATTGAATAATGAATACGTCACACACACTCACTCAGGTCCCCTGTTAGATAGTAAATAACGACGCCTGTGTGTTTGCTGTGACATTTCTTATCATCACAAACACACTGTAAAGATTTAGAGTTTTTACAGCAATACCTGAGTTTAAAGGGTTAAATCAAGCAGAGATAGCTCTCTAATGTATTAATTGCAGGTAATTATTGAATAGTGATTTACGTTACACACACACACTGACTCAGGTCCCCTGTTAGATAGTAAATCACGACGCCTGTGTGTTTGCTGTGTCATTTCTTATCATCACAAACACACTGCAAAGATTTAGAGTTTTTACAGCAATACCTGAGTTTAAAGGGTTAAATCAAGCAGAAATAGCTCTCTAATGTATTAATTGCAGGTAATTATTGAATAGTGACTACGGTACACACACACTGACTCAGGTCCCCTGTTAGATAGTAAATCACGACGCCTGTGTGTTTGCTGTGACATTTCTTATCATCACAAACACACTGTAAAGATTTAGAGTTTTTACAGCAATACCTGAGTTTAAAGGGTTAAATCAAGCAGAAATAGCTCTCTAATGTATTAATTGCAGGCCATTATTGAATAGTGATTACGTTACACACACACACTGACTCAGGTCCCCTGTTAGATAGTAAATCACGACACCTGTGTGTTTGCTGTGACATTTCTTATCATCACAAACACACTGCAAAGATTTTGATTTTTTACAGCAATACCTGAGTTTAAAGGGTTAAATCAAGCAGAAATAGCTCTCTAATGTATTAAATGCAGGTCATTAAATTGTGTCGTAAAATAACGGTAATCTACTGGCAGCTGTGGTTGCCAGCAATGTACTGTTAATTTACAGCCCTCTACTGTTTATATATAGCTCTCATTTTTTTACAGTATTTTACCGTAATAATACCATGAAAGGTAACTTTTCATTTGGAAAACTGATTGCTTCAAACAGTTCTCATTTTAAAACTAGTATTTATAGGTGTTTGTATCGTAAAACTTCCTTTGAGTCCTTTCACACTTGTAAGGTGTAGTAGTGAAATAATTTAGAAACATGACTTTAACTTCACTTTTTGCGGTTCATTGTGAGCAATAGCACACACGCATGTGATAAATTACTCAACAAACGGCTCATAACTGCATCAGCAAACACAGTCACTGCCGTTAAATAAAGCATCAGGCAGCATATCATCAATGTTTCTCTGCTCATCCTGGACTGAAGCACAGGCTCTACTCTTCAGCACAACGGTAACCCACAAAACTAATGAATTCAACTAAAACATCTCTTCTATATCATCTTGTGCAACAACACAAACACAGGTCATTTTAATATTTACTCTCCTTATCAGTTACTGACTTTGCACAACTTTTTTCTATTAACTTGCACTAATATTTCAGTGAAAATATCTTAAATCATCTGGTAAATTAGACTGTTATGTTTTACAGTATATTACTGTTTTTCCTTGATTTAACGGTAATCTACTGGCAGCTCTGGTTGCCAGTAAAGTGCCGTTTTTTTACAGAACTTTTCTGTAAATGAATTTACAGTTTCTTACTGTTAATTTACGGTTCCCTCTGTGGGTTTTTTCATCTAACCCCTTTAACCCTTTTAACCCCACAGCAAAATCTTCAGTTTTAAATCAACACTGAGGAGTGTACACACTACAGAGTGTTAGAGTAATTGAAGCATTGATGAAGTTCATGAGATAATTAAGAGATGAATTAAGTGATAACTGAGAACACCTGTTAACAAACATCACTGAAGGACAGAGAAACACAAGAACTACAACTGACTTCAGCCACAGCTTTAGATGAAATCAACTGAAGATAAAAGAAGACATTAAATCTCTGAAGATCTCAGCAGAGGATTAAACTACTCCACAAACAGCATTACCAGCTTCACACATTACTAACCAGACTGACTCTATTTCTGTCAGACGTCTACAGAAGCTCTTATTGGGAATTATCAGATCTTTAGGTGTTGATGTTTAATTGAAAATATTTGGTCACCCTTATCGTGATTAGTGTTTGCTTCAGTTGGGATCTTGGCCCTTGACTTTGTAATGATAGTCAGTCTGCTATAACTGTGTGTTTCGTAAACACATTTATTGTAGCAAAAAAAGCCAAGAAAAAAACCATGGTCAGAAATGATTGACTATGTTTTGCTATAATTGTAATAGGATGTTTAGCTTGTTAATCTTGTCCAGTGTTTCTTCCCCAAACAAGCCCATTCTTTTAAAAACACATATAAACTCTTATTTTACGTTATTAAACTGGGACCCTTCTGAAATTATTAACCACTGATTAGGAATTAGATATAATTTATAAAGTCATGAGTTCAAAAATTAGTTTGCTCTCTGCTGTCATTTAGACTCACATAGACATGAAGAATCAGCACATGAATCTCAACAATGGTGACAATCAATAAAAAAAACGAACAGATCAACTCTGAACATCACAAAACACTACTTAAAGTCAACACAACAACAGCACCAAAAATAAACGCAAATAATAAGAATTAAAGAAAATAACCAGGCTATTCAGCAGCATAATTTATTCGTGCCGCAATTGCATGCTGGGAGTTTTGAGTGTCACCACGGCTGAGATTCATACGCCGATTCTTGATGTCTGTGTGAGTCAGATTGATTCAGATGTTTTGACCACAAGCGTTCCCATGCTCTTCAAATTATCTGGTTGTTGCAATACTGATGTTATAAAACTGTAGGGTTCAAGTTCTGCAAAAAATAAAGCGTCAACTACATGTTTATAGATAAGACTACTAAATTATTAGTGAATTAAACCATTATTAAATAGTCAACATAACCAACTCATGTTTTTTTCTCAGCTTTGCTTGCTATAACACATGTATTGAAAACACACCATTACAGCAGCGAGAGAATAACTAATGTTATTGCGTCGATGTTCAAGAGCCCAACTAAAGCAAACACTGATCACCATAATGGTAACGTCAGAAGAACCAATAAAACATCATCTGTTAATTCTCAATAAGAGCTTCTGTAGACGTCTGACAGAAATAAAGTCAGTCTGGTTAGTAATGTGTGAAGCTGGTCATGCTGTTTGTGGAGTTGTTCAATCCTCTGATGAGATCTTCAGAGATTTAATGTCTTCTTTTATCTTCAGTTGATGAAATCATGTTTCTCTTTCCTTCAGTGATAACAGCAGGTGTTCATCAGTGTCTGAGTTCACTCTCTTCTTTCCTCTCTCTCTGTCGAGTGGTCTATATCAGTGAACTAGTGTAGGGAATAGTGAATAAGGGAAGAGGGAGTGAATTTGAACACAGCCTCTGAGTGTCGACTTTAAGCGTGTTAATTCACAGTATATTACTGTTGGCTATTTTCTCGAAAATGACAAATATTACCCAGAATGCATTGTTTTCTACAGTATATTACTGTTTTAATGGAAAACAGCAATTTACTGTCAAAATGTGGCCGTTTTTTTACAGCATTTTTTTACAGTGTAGTTAAAGTCTCTGGCACTCTCAAATTTGTCAAACAAATGTTGGTCACTTTTTCAAAACTCTTCACACAGTGATCACAACTTCAGTCTGTGCAAGCTAAACTGTGGATCATTGGCACTTGATTTGAGACATGAATTAAGTGTTTTGTTAGTTTTTGTGGATTTTGAATGTGAAATAACTGCTGTGAAGCAGAAAGTTGGTTTGGAGAACTGTGTGAAGGATTTTGAAAATGACCAAAGTATTGAGAAATGTGGCCTAGCGATTGTAAAAACTGTAATTTAGTTTAATTTGGCAGGGCAAATCCCAGCATCTTCTCTAGTTTATTTGAGAAGGGTTCTGCCACATTGGTAGTTTGAGCTCTATTGGCCTGTGGTTCACAAACTGGTTTTTCAAGTCTTCCCTTATTGAAATGTAAATTGTGAGTGGGGGGTTGTGGGAGTTGAGGAGAGAAACACACAGGCGTCGTGATTTACTATCTAACAGGGGACCTGAGTCAGTGTGTGTGTGTAACGTAATCACTATTCAATAATGACCTGCAATGAATACATTAGAGAGCTATTTCTGCTTGATTTAACCCTTTAAACTCAGGTATTGCTGTAAAACCTCTAAATCTTTGCAGTGTGTTTGTGATGATAAGAAATGTCACAGCAAACACACAGGCGTCGTGATTTACTATCTAACAGGGGACCTGAGTCAGTGTGTGTGTGTAACGTAATCACTATTCAATAATGACCTGCAATTAATACATTAGAGAGCTATTTCTGCTTGATTTAACCCTTTAAACTCAGGTATTGCTGTAAAACCTCTAAATCTTTGCAGTGTGTTTATGACAACAAGAAATGTCACAGCCATACACAGGCGTCGTGATTTACTATCTAACAGGGGACCTGAGTCAGTGTGTGTGTGTAACGTAATCACTATTCAATAATGACCTGCCATGAATACATTAGAGAACTATTTCTGCTTGATTTAACCCTTTAAACTCAGGTATTGCTGTAAAACCTCTAAATCTTTGCAGTGTGTTTATGACAACAAGAAATGTCACAGCCATACACAGGCGTCGTGATTTACTATCTAACAGGGGACCTGAGTCAGTGTGTGTGTGTAACGTAATCACTATTCAATAATGACCTGCCATGAATACATTAGAGAGCTATTTCTGCTTGATTTAACCCTTTAAACTCAGGTATTGCTGTAAAAACTCTAAATCTTTGCAGTGTGTTTGTGATGATAAGAAATGACACAGCAAACACACAGGCGTCGTGATTTACTATCTAACAGGGGACCTGAGTCAGTGTGTGTGTAACGTAATCACTATTCAATAATGACCTGCAATTAATACATTAGAGAGCTATTTCTGCTTGATTTAACCCTTTAAACTCAGGTATTGCTGTAAAAACTCTAAATCTTTACAGTGTGTTTGTGATGATAAGAAATGTCACAGCAAACACACAGGCGTCGTGATTTACTATCTAACAGGGGACCTGAGTCAGTGTGTGTGTGTAACGTAGTCACTATTCAATAATGACCTGCAATTAATACATTAGAGAGCTATTTCTGCTTGATTTAACCCTTTAAACTCAGGTATTGCTGTAAAACCTCTAAATCTTTGCAGTGTGTTTATGACAACAAGAAATGTCACAGCCATACACAGGCGTCGTGATTTACTATCTAACAGGGGACCTGAGTCAGTGTGTGTGTGTAACGTAGTCACTATTCAATAATGACCTGCAATTAATACATTAGAGAGCTATTTCTGCTTGATTTAACCCTTTAAACTCAGGTATTGCTGTAAAAACTCTAAATCTTTGCAGTGTGTTTGTGATGATAAGAAATGTCACAGCAAACACACAGGCGTCGTGATTTACTATCTAACAGGGGACCTGAGTCAGTGTGTGTGTGTAACGTAATCACTATTCAATAATGACCTGCAATTAATACATTAGAGAGCTATTTCTGCTTGATTTAACCCTTTAAACTCAGGTATTGCTGTAAAACCTCTAAATCTTTGCAGTGTGTTTATGACAACAAGAAATGTCACAGCCATACACAGGCGTCGTGATTTACTATCTAACAGGGGACCTGAGTCAGTGTGTGTGTGTAACGTAATCACTATTCAATAATGACCTGCCATGAATACATTAGAGAGCTATTTCTGCTTGATTTAACCCTTTAAACTCAGGTATTGCTGTAAAACCTCTAAATCTTTGCAGTGTGTTTATGACAACAAGAAATGTCACAGCCATACACAGGCGTCGTGATTTACTATCTAACAGGGGACCTGAGTCAGTGTGTGTGTGTAACGTAATCACTATTCAATAATGACCTGCCATGAATACATTAGAGAGCTATTTCTGCTTGATTTAACCCTTTAAACTCAGGTATTGCTGTAAAAACTCTAAATCTTTGCAGTGTGTTTGTGATGATAAGAAATGTCACAGCAAACACACAGGCGTCGTGATTTACTATCTAACAGGGGACCTGAGTCAGTGTGTGTGTAACGTAATCACTATTCAATAATGACCTGCAATTAATACATTAGAGAGCTATTTCTGCTTGATTTAACCCTTTAAACTCAGGTATTGCTGTAAAACCTCTAAATCTTTGCAGTGTGTTTGTGATTATAAGAAATGTCACAGCAAACACACAGGCGTCGTGATTTACTATCTAACAGGGGACCTGCATCATTTTGTTAAACATAAATGAATCAAAAGTGGTTAGTTTAAAAAGCTCATAAATGTATAAGGTGGTAAGATGGGCCTTTTTTATGGGCCAAAAGTCACACATTATTTTTACAAATACTTGGCTAAAATAAAATGTTTTTAATAATGTCTATGTTAACACTTGTTTAAAAGAACTTTAGATGCAAAGTTTGTCCCATTTACCATACCTTTTTTTTTATATAAATAAAATAATGCATTATTTTTCAATAATTATAGGCCACTGTCATTAAAATGTTATATATATACACAGAAACAAAAAATGTTTACAAAAGCATTGAATGAGATCCCTTAATAATTTAATAAAGTTTTACGGTCTGTCCACGGCCATGATGGATGGTATTTACTATATTTATTTGTAGAAACTGAGGACACACACATTTTGATGGCAGATGTATTTTTCTAATTACATCCTGGTTGTTTAGATTTTTTAATCGTTTTTTCTTGGATCCTGTAGTATTTAATTTTAAAGTAATGCAAAGTTTGAAACTAGTCAGGGTATTTAGTAAAGAGACATAATCTATATGATGTTTGTTCCTTTAGTAAGCAGCCTGTTAAACAGCAGCTCTAGAGTCAGAGGACAGCAGGCCATTCAAACAATAGAGGAGTGTGTGTGTGTGTGAACGACGTGTGTTTAAGGGCTATTGCAGTTCCTGCTCCAGCCTACAGGGGAGCTGCTGAGCATGGCCTTAAACACTCACACACTCTTAGGTCCCCTCTTGGTCAAAATTTTTAAAAATTCACCAGAGTGTTGTTTCTTGATTTTAACATGATTTAAACACACACACCTGTAGGTCCTTACTTGGTCAAACATTTAAAAAATCACCAGAGCATTTCTTTAGTGTTTTACTTCATTTTCACATGATTTAATGCATGACCAACAGGGGACTTGAAAAATGTCCCCTCTTGGCTCAGAGGTCCCCTGTTGGTGAGTGTGTAACGACGCCAAGGTCCCCTGTTAGATAGGTAGACAAGTACACACACACACACACACACACACACACACACACACACACACACACACACACACACACACACACACACACACACACACACACACACACACACACACACACACACACACACACACACACACACACACACACACACACACACACACACACACACACACACACACACACACACAATTCTTTCCATTGACTACAATAATTTCTAAAACTATAAAATCTTCATGACCTGGATTTGCTGTCATAGTTTGTGTAAATAAATAAATAAATAAATAAATAAATAAATAAATGTATTTATAATAAATAAATAAATGTATTTATAACAAATACATAAATAAATAAATAAATAAATAAATAAATAAATAAATAAATGTATTTATAATAAATAAATAAATGTATTTATAACAAATACATAAATAAATAAATAAATAAATAAATAAATTCAGAATTAAAAAAATAAAAAGATAATTGCACAAGTATTAACTGCAAGTTTTGTCATTTCTTGACAGGTTTCTCAAGATCACTTGTAATGTAATAGTTTTTGTTTGATCACATGTTGAAGACACTAACAGGATCTTATCAAGATGAGCTTATCAATAATTTTTGAATCAGTAAAACAAGAGAGTCCTTACTGCATCTCAGACTGTTTCTCGGAGAACACACGCACACAGAAGTCTCCGTTCTGGTGCGGTTCGAATGTGGAAGGGACGATGAGATATTCTCCAGGAGGAAGTTTAAAGCGGGTGCTGACCTCTCTCAGGTTGATAAAGGTCTCAGATCGAGCTTTCTGAGCGTGGGTCAGGAAATAGTTCTTATCCAGATGAACATCCTTTTGCCCATGGAACTGCAATGAGGTGATCAAGAACCAGAGGATGTTTACATTTTCTGAAGAAAATGTGCGGTTTTGCCTATGCTAACATCAATGCTATGCTGGGTGTTGTGGGTGGTTGCTAAGGCATTGCTATGTGGTTGCTCAGTGGTTATTATTGACTATAAAGAGTAATGAGTATAAAACACACACACACACACACACACACACACACACACATGTTGGTCTATGTGGTTTACAGGGACTCTCCATAGGCGTAATGGTTTTTATACCGTACAAACCGTACTTTCTATCCCCCTACACTGCCCCTGCCCCTAAACCTACCCATCACAGGAAACATGCTGCATTGTTTCTTTCTCAAAAAATCATCATTTAGTATGTTTTTAAGGCCATTTGAATTATGAGGACATTTGATATGTCCTCATAAACCACATTTATAGTGTAATACCAGTGTAATACCCATGTAGTTATACAAATTTGTGTCCTCATAAACCACATAAACAGGCTCACACACACACACACACACACACACACACACACACACACACACACACACACACACACACACACACACACACACACACACACACACACACACACACACACACACACACAAAAGTATACTGTTTATGTTAGTGCTCCACATCTTTATTTTCAAAAATCCTATTTGGGTTTTTCCATTGTGCTCACCTGTGAAGGCACCTAGAAAGAAAGCAAAAAAGAATGGATGTATAAACAGCGCCCTTCACAGGTTATGCCATAAACATTACAATAAAAATCACATAAAACATTTGTTTCTTAGCAACCTCACCTCATAGATGGCATAGCCAATGGTGTGCATGTCCTCTCCAGACTTCCTCATTTTGCGCCGGTTCTTCTGAATCAAGCCAATCACCAGACTGCAGCCTACTTCATTATCATCAGGATCATCATCTTCCTCCTCTAGTTTGATCTTAAACTGAGGATTCATCCAGAAGGTGTCTGTGGAAGACAAATAATTAAGATTACAGTACATATAATTTCTTAGGTTGCATATTTGGCATGGGTTTCTTTCCCTAGCAACCACCCTGAGTACCATAGCAACCAGATATCAACACCCTAGCAACCACCATGAGTACCCTAGGAACCGCATAGCAACACCCTAACATCCACCCTGTGTACCCTGGCAATTGCACAGAAACCTCCCAGAGTTCCATAGCAACCACATAGCAACACCCTAGCAACCACTCTTGAGTACCCTAGCAACCACATAGCAACACCCTGACCACTCCAGCACCATATCTTTAATTTTATCCACATCTATCTATCTATCTATCTATCTATCTATCTATCTATCTATCTATCTATCCATCCATCCATCCATCCATCCATCCATCCATCCATCCATCCATCCATCCATCCATCCATCCATCCATCCATCCATCCATCCATCCATCCATCCATCAAAACTGCTACATTTTTCCCAGGATTCTTTTATGAATACAAAGTTCAGTTGAACATCATTTATTTGAAATATATATATATTTTTTGTAAGAAAGTAAAAGCCTTTAATGAGACATTTAACCAAATGAATCCATCCTTGCAGAATAAAACCATTGATTTCTTTAAAAAAAAACTAAAAATAATAATAATAGTAATTAATTAAAAAACAAAAATCCAACACTGTGCTACTAGACATTTTCTAATCTGCCACTGACAGCTTCCATTAACTCCTTAAACTCATGGCATTGGTAGAGCCGATGTTTTATGCCATGTGCACTTAAAAAGATTGCAAATCTGTTTACTGCCAATGCCATTAGTGTTAGAGAAATTACTCTTCACCTTTAAGGTTAAACATAAACATGCTTACATGGATGGTTCCTGCAGCCACCAGCAGTAGAGCCTCTTCTCCAGGAGCCATCGAATTTACATGCACTCCAGTGTTTGACAGAGTCCGAGGACAGCGTGTCTGGTGTCAGAGTGCAGACCTCTAAGCGTGAATAATGCCTCACAAAATCTGAGAATGACATCCTGCACAAGTGCAAACAGGAAATGAATAACTGTGCCAAGTAAAGCTTTGGCGATGTGGTTACATAGTTTTAACTGCATTTGATTTTACCAGAACTCTCCGTCGTCTGCCTTCACATTCTCACGTTCAGATGGATCGACAGAGCTCCACTCAGAAGAGCTAAAATACAGGGTACATAGATATAATTATGTAAGAAGGTTAAGTAATATTTTCAATATGCTACTGTATAATGCGACAAATGCTCAATTTCAAGCTTATAAATTAATATAATAAAGACTTTAAAGGTGTTATGAACTTACAATTTTTTTATACTGTTGTCTGAGGTCAACTAATGACGTTCGTGCAGTTTTTACATTCAAAAACTAATAAATAATGGGCTATTTTCTACACTGGTTTGAGGTTCTCTCCTCAACGCTGGGTTTTGATGGGCGTGCCGCACTGGAGACTTGGAAGTAAACGCCCACGGCTAGGATTGGATAAGATTTGCATATTTAAAGAGCTTCAGTTCCCCTGTTCAGTTGAGTTCACATGAGGGAGGGATTGTTCTAAAAGCGGCAACCAGAATGATTCTCTCAATCACAGGGCTCATAAAAGTCTTCATCAAACAAACAGTGATTTATTTCTCATCCACCCGTGGAATATTATTTCATCCACCCGCGGAATATTGGAATATTATTTCTGTATTACATGGCCAGCCCGATCAGTGGATATAAGTGCAAACCACACACACACGCACACGCACACAGACACAGACACACACAGACACACAGACACACAGACACACACACACACACACACACACACACACACATGTTGGTCTATGTGGTTTACAGGGACTCTCCATAGGCGTAATGGTTTTTATACCGTACAAACCGTATTTTCTATCCCCTTACACTGCCCCTGCCCCTAAACCTACCCATCACAGGAAACATGCTGCATTTTTACTTTATCAAAAAAACATCATTTAGTATGTTTTTAAGGCCATTTGAATTATGAGGACATTTGATATGTCCTCATAAACCACATTTATAGTGTAATACCAGTGTAATACCCATGTAGTTATACAAATTTGTGTCCTCGTAAACCACATAAACAGGCTCACACACACACACACACACACACACACACATACATACACACACACACACAAACACACACACAGACACACACAAACACACGCACACACACGCACACACAAACAGACACACATACACAGACACACACAAACACACTCTCACACACACACACAGACACACACACACATACATACAAAAACACATGCACACACACACACGTACACACACACACACACACACACACACACACACACACACACACACACACGCGCACATGTCGTGTTTCCATGTTTTATGGGGACTTTCCATAGGCGTAATGGATTTCATACTGTACAAACTGGACATCCTATCCCCCTACACTGCCCCTGCCCCTAAACCTACCCATCACAGGAAACATTCTGCATTTTTACTTTCTCAAAAAAACTCCTTCTGTGTGATTTATAAGATGTTTTCCTCATGGGGACCTAAAAACATTTTGTCCCCATAACGTAGGGATTACCAGGTCGCACATACACACACACACACACACACACACACACACACACACACACACACACACACACACACACACACACACACACACACAAACACAAACACAAACACACACACACGCCCGCCCAGATCAAGAAAGGAATTATTTCAGTATTTGAGATTCACTGGCCTGCCACGGGCGTACGTTTTGGAATCCCGTCTGGAAAACACATAGCCCTGGGACTACTATTACATATAAAAAAGACGTTTTACTCACATAAGCTTGCCGCACCATTCCTGTCGGATCCAATTTAGAAAAACAAAAGAGATGGCTGACCGCACACTGAATCCAAAAAAGACTAAAAGTCTAAGAAACTATATCATTTTTATTTTTTCAATTGCATGGTGCAATAAAGTGCAAAGTGCAAGTGAGTTAAAAACAGAGGAGCATGAGCAAACGTTTCAGCAGGTTGCTATCCTCAGTGGCTCTACGCACCTGAAAGAAAAATAATCTTTCCTACTGAAGAGCGCAACAACCTTCTTGGATCCAGTTTAGAAGGCACAACATTGTGTTTTAATCTCAATATATCTGCAAATCCAGCACCTGAGACTTGTTTTCACATGATTCCGCAGTGAAATGAAGCGAACACACATACATGTCTTCTCCATGTCAGCTGGAACTTCATTAAAAATAAATGAAGTATCACACATTCCTAATATTATGATCCGAAGGAAGCTTGCTTCTTCGAACTTGCTATCTTCGTCGACATGTTTATTGCTGCTGGCTAGCGTGATCCCATGAGTCGGTGGGCGGGGCTACTGAATTACACGTGCTTATTATTTTGTAGAGGCGGTTTCATCGTGTGATGACGTCAAGATGAGCACAAGATCATTTTCTGGGCCTGGTGTCTATAAAAGCTTTTCTTTGACTAACAATGACGTTTTCAGCTCTGAAACTTAGAGGATATTCTTATATTTACCTTTTATATATCAAAAGCCCAAGGGAAAGTTGATTTCTCAATTCATCACCCCTTTAATAAATTAAGTTATTTTGAATTTTGTATTGTACTGTATAGGGTCTTACCTGTCACTCCAGGCCCCCGTCCATTCCACCTGACCCCAAGGATTACGAACTCTGACCAGCTTCTCCTTTCGACCTCGGTAAGTAACCTGACAAAATTGCACATACATTATACATTTACAGTTTAATTTTAGTATAAGCCTTCTTTCACTGAGAGAATGCACAGGAAATTGTCTAAATTTCATCTAATTCAAGGAATTAGAATTTAGTCTATTCCAAAAAAAAGAGAGACACTGAGACAAATAACCTCAGTTGCCCCAGTAAGAGAGTAAGCATGTCCTTTCACAAGCTTCTGATGAGTGATGGCCTCAGAGTCTGCTGCACTGGTGATCTGTAGGAACAAAGAACTGGTAATATAACAGGATTTTCATTTTAGGGTGAATTATTCCTATAACATCTTTAGGTGTGCCGAAGACTTCATACATCTATGGAGCATCCCAGCAGAGCTCCGGAGTCCAGGGCCTTCTTGATGATTTGAAACATGTTGGATGGTGCGCTTTTCAACTCGTATATTTCTGCAATCCCACCGGTGAAATCCTCAAAACCTTCAGTTGTGGAGCCTCCAGAAAGAGCCTCATAACATCCATTCACCCTGAATAAGAGAACACAGTGTCACTTTGAGGGCCAGTCGATGAATTGCAGTTAAAGTCACTTCCGTATTGGCTCCAAGAGAAAATTCTGGAGGTTGCCACTTGAGGCTACTATAAAGGAGGCCCTTGGTTTGCTATAGCCTCAGGGCCCTACGTGTTCTTAAGCCGGGCCTGTGTATGCATGACTTACTAGATCACTTAGCAAAGCTCTAACCACATATTCACCAAGTAGCTAAGTAATTAAACAAACACACAAATCTATATTCTTGAGCAATGAATTCAGATCGGAACATAGTTTTATTACAAGTAGTATAAAATTATCTTTGAACTTGCTATTTATCAAAAGCCCCTTTCACACAGTGCATTGATTCCATAAAATTGCCAGATAGCTAGAGTGCCTTCTTGGGAATGCAAAAACATCCTGCAATGCTAGTTTTTTGATTGAAAAAGAGAGAGAATTTGCAGATCCTAACACGTCTCATCAACGTCATGTGTCTTTAGGGCATCTTTACAGGATGTGTGTGAACACACACACAGATTCCAGAAAATCACTGGCAGAGTGAATTTAACCAAAAACAAATGATCCAGGGACACATTATCCGTGTCTTTTCTGGAATCTCTGTGAAAGGGGCTAACCATTTTCAACATTGAGAATAATAAGCAGTAAATCAGCATATCAGAATGATTTCTGAAGATCATCTGACGCTGAAGACATGGGGAATTATGCTGAAAGCAGCTTTGCATCACATGAATAAATGTAATAATAATTAAAAAAAAAACATTAACTTTGAAAATATTCAAACAGAAATTTTAAAAAACAGTATTAATGTTTTTATTGTATTTTTGGCAAATAAATGCCTTGGTGAGCATAAAATACTTTTAAAATAATTATTCTAAAAATTATATATTTTTAATCATTTTAATAGACTACTTAAAAACTGAAAAGCTAGACTGCAATTGTGACTGTTATGACGCAAGAGAAACATGCCAAACCCAACAAAGGGAAGATTATATGACTCACTTTGCATAGGCCTTCTCCAGCAGGGCGCTCCAGAACTCAGAGCCTGTGGCGGAATGAACAAACAGCAGTTCTCCATCTCTAGTGGGCAATCGATCATCTACCACCACATCCACCCATTCCCCATACTGCCACAACTGCAACCATCAAAACAAATGTACTTAAATTATGGAGGAATCACAGCAGATGAGAATTAAAATACAACCTCATAACACAGAATCAAGAGCCAAAGCACCGCCTCACAAAGTCCTGTGAATCATCACTGGCATCCCTTACAGTTAAATGCTTAAATATAATTAAACTCAGTCGCATAGCAAAAAGTGGAATATAAAAATACAGCAAGCCTGAGCACACAGAGGAACTTTGCACTTCCTCTGGGATCAATGCTGTCCGTCTATATGAGTCAGTTTGACTTCCTGCCCTGACAAAAACATTCCACCATTCCAACCCATAAAACCGAGCCAATCTAGTCTCTGTTAAAGAGAGATCATTATTTATTCAACATATCTGCCTAGCAACCAGCTAGAACACACCTAGCAACACCCAAGCAACATTCCAGAAAACTATAGCAAATATTTAGCAATCACTCAACACCTTATCGACATCCCAGCGAGGCTTAATTCCTTAAAACTTCATCGGGTCTTATCTTTAAGTTCAACTTCAACACACTTTCATGTTTACTTTGTTTACCTGAAAGTGGAAAATCCCAGCATAGTCTTGCCCAAAGCCCTGGTTGGATGGTACGACACGAGCCAGAACATCTTCATTGAGGGTTAGTGACGCAATGGCCGCTAAGAGCCAGCAATCACCTGCAGAAAGAAAACTTAGTTGTAGTTATGAAGGTTTTACAAACTTTACCAAAATGAACAGCTGCACAGGTATTATAAATCTTAAGGGGATAGTTCACCCAAAAAGGGAAATTGTCATTTACTCACCCTCATGTTGGTCTAAACCTGTATGCATTTCTTTCTTATGCTGAACACAAAAGAAGATACTTTGAAGAATGTCGGTAACCAAACAGTTGACTTCCATAGTATTTTTTCCCCATACTATGGACGTCAATGGAGCCCATCAGCTGTTGGTTACCCAGTCTTTGATCATATTTTGAGTTCATAAAAGTTTGGAACAACTTGAGGCTGAGTAAATGATGAGTTTTTTTTATTTTTGGGTGAATTATCCGTTTAATACTCATAAGGAAACTTTCTACCAATGCAAAAATGTAATGTGTCATGAGTAAAAGCATTTCAAAAAACCCTAATGAATTAAAGTTCATTGTAAACTACATAAATTAAAATGTATCCTTTTCTGTTTCACAGAAGAGAGAACGCCAGGGGTTTTTGAATGACATGAGGGTAAGTAAATGGTGACAGGGTTTTTATGTTTGTGGTGATCTATCCCTTTAAGACTTTACTTCCCACATGCTCAATTACAAGCACTGAGATTCTATCCTCCAGCGGTTTGTTGTAGGCCTACACACTTATTACTGCCTAAATATCCTTAGCATTCCACAACCTTCACAAAGACAACTCAGTTTAGCTGGTTGCCTCTAAATAAATCACCTTTCAGTTTCTTCACAAACATGTTAGCTGATTAGGCCTCAAAATGCCTTTAACTCGCTGGGCTAAAAAAACGGTTTCCTCTTCCGTTGTATGAATCATCATTCATACAGCTATGACAATATGTTCCTAGTGATACCACCATGTAAAACAACACTGAAAGTGTTACTGTAGTAACAGTCAAACTAACACGCTTTATGGTGTGTGTTGAAACTACTATTTCCTATTCTTAAAGAATGAAACTAGGGCTATGCATTTCATTCCATGCAATAATTTACGACTCTTTGGAGTGTTTGTTTTTTGTTTTTTTGTTTTTACATGTCCCTTCAATCAAATATGTATATAATGAGATAACTCAAACTGACCAAACTATCAAAAAAATTAAATAAAAAGTAATAAAAACCTGAAATCACAATAGTTTATTTTGTAAAGAAACTGATATCCAGCCAAATACACAAAAATGGTAACTAATTCAAGTAAAGTCAATAAAATGTGTCTATAAAACAACTTTTCATCCACAGTTTATTATAATCATGTTTTAAAAAAATGCAAAAAAGATTAAAATTAAAAAAATGTGTGCACCTACTACAAGCATATACAGAGCCAGATATACATAAGGAGCCTTGTGAGGCAAGGATTGCAAAAATCGCTCCGTGTTATGCAATGGTGTGTATCACACTCCGCTTTATGGACACAGACTGAATATTTCTCCATATGCTCAACATTCATTGCAAGTAAAACAAAAACAAACAGAGGAACTGAAATCAGCAATGCCTAAGATTTCACCCAAAAAGTACACAAAGACTCCTCTGATGTCTGAGTAACTTTACTGGGTCTCACAGCAGAGCAATACTAAATGGGAACAGAATACTCAGAGACAGTGGGTGTGTTTCTAAAAATGTTTCCACATGTTTAGATGGGAATTCCCTAATATTTAATAAATATAAGACGGTTCCAACTCCAAGATAGCTGCACAAAATACAATACACATTTAGTCGAACTTACATGTTCCTGGTAATTCCTCATAATGAACACCTTTTGGACTGTTATATTGTACACAGCAGGGGTGTTTACTTACCTAAACCTCCTTGGCAAATATCTGTTCTTGTAGCTCCTCCAACAATAAACTCAGGGCTGGAGGTCAGTTCCTGCATAAAAAGTGCAAAAGCATTGACATGAAGTTTTCCAAAAAAAATTTAGCATTTAAAATGTTAAATATTTTCCATTCAAATAGTTATGAGATGAGTCATGTGTTGGCAGACATTACTTTTTAAGAAAGAAAAGAAAGAATTTTCATAGATAGATAGATAGATAGATAGATAGATAGATAGATAGATAGATAGATAGATAGATAGATAGATAGATAGATAGATAGATAGATAGATAGATAGATAGATAGATAGATAGATCATTTTCCTTGGTATATGATGCATTATGGTAAAACTACATTCATGTGTATTGGCAGGAACTCACCCCAGGTCTTTTCCACACCACACCTCTGGTTTTTGACGACCGTGGACCGAGTTCGTTGAAGCCCAGAGATTCGGGAGCGGCTGGGAACGTTACATCACAAAACAGATCCCCGCGGCTCAGACACTCACTTCTCAGACTCTCAAAGTTCTGGTTCAGGTACTTCACGGCATTGGTGTTCGTCCCAAAGCCAGCCGCCAGGGCTCTCTTCTTGGCGAGTGTGGATGCCACGCCAGACATTTTTCTAACTTTCCCCCCTGTGTTTCTCTGCAGCTGTAAAGTGCGACAGTGAAATATTTCTGCTCGTACGCCTTCACCCACTCCTCCTTCTAGGACAGGCGTGGTCCTAAGCCTGTAATTTTAGGGGCCGTTCACACGGCACGCAAAGGGCGATTTCTGCGTTCTTTTGGCGTTCCAAAACAACTGGACCCAGCTGAAAAATGAGCAGCGGTTTTACAAAACTGAGCGTTTCCACGCGTTTATAGAGGAAGTGTTCTTGCATTTCATCTGCAACTTCTTTTAATAGGCCTACCGTTACCTCAGACCGCCTAATACTAAAGAGATTTACATAAAACAGGAGTCGCGTAAAGCTACATAACATGTTTTGAATAGTAACAGTATTCAGGGTGAATTGGGACAATTTTTGCCATTGAGGTGACTTGGAAAAACGGTCCCAATCGATCTGAATTCACCTCGTGTTATAAATAGTTATATACAAAATTAAATAAATGTTAAATGGGTCAATGACGAATTAGGTTTTCAAGATCATTTTTTTTTTAAGCAAAACAGTTTTAAAATGCAGAAAATGTCAGGTGGTGCGACCATATATTAATTTAAATAAATATACCTTTAATGTACTTAGCACTAGTGAGAACTTGTCTCAGTCCTTGTAATGTCTTAAATGCATATTGCATTGTAAATTCCCATTTCATTTATTTATTTACTTTCTTTCTTATTCCAATTCATATATGTCACGTCACAGACAAGGGAAAAGGGTGCGAGGACTCAAGTGCAGAAAATGATAATTTATTATAAAATAAAACAAACTCAAAACAGCGGCCTCAGCGGCGCACGGAGGAACACGATCCACCGGTACAGGGACCACCGGAACACAGTCCACCGGCTCTCCAACCCCCAAAGCTGAATCCTCTCCAACGGAGTTATCTAACAGGGTAGGCCTGCTCCTCCTCCTCCTTCTCCGTTTCCGGGTCATCGGAGGGCTGGGGCCTCCACTGACAGTAGATGGAAGGGAACCGTCAGTGGGCTGGGATTCTGCTAGCCGAGGATGTTCAGGCTCTCCAAGATGTCAAATATGATGGACAAAGTCCCAGAATCCCAGATGCCCCAGCTTTTCCATCTCCCCCGGGCTGAGAGGCATGTCCAAACAGATGTTCAGTACCTCTTTAATCTCTGCCTCAGTGTAAGTCATGTGATCTATTTTAATGAGGAGACTGCAGGCGAAGTCCCTCACGTCAGACCCCTGCTGACGGATGTAGTTAAAGCTCCCATATCTAGCAAGTTGTAGATAGTTGGAGGGAGATGAAAAAAGAAAGCTACCCATCTTCTGCTGAGTCCTCAATGTAGGGTTGGATCCTTCTGTCACGTCACAGACAAGGGAAAAGGGCGCGAGGACGCAAGTGCAGAAAATGATAATTTATTATAAAATAAAACAAACTCAAAACAAAACCCATGAGGGGGAAAAACACATAATAGAATAATATAAATACAAACTTAAACAAACCAACAGAATCACGGGGAGGACGGAAGACGCAGACATTACACAAGGATCCAACACAGACTGACAAACACAAGGAGCTCATAAAGGGGAAGAAATCAAGAGGGAACAGGTGGGAGAAATCAACACTAATCAGATAACAAGGGGGAGGGATCAGACAATACATGAGCACATGCTCAGAAAGACAAAATCCACATGTGCACACAAGACAGGACAGGCATGTGACAATATAAATGGCTACTTTTCTATGTGTTCAAACACCAATTTTTCAATAAGGAGTTTTTATTTTTGTTTTTAATTGTTAAAATGATTTGTATATGTTATATAAAGTTTTACAGTTATATTTATTGTATTATATTTATTTTGCAATTGCAGTGGAAATTGATACATTTAAATGAAAATATGCTGGTTACACCACCTGACCATGACCGGTTTCACCACCTGACGTTGTGATCAATAATGATTGATATTCACAAGATAAAAGTAAAAATGTCAATGCATTTTATTCTGATTTCAATTGCCTTTATTTTAATCATCAGACCAATTTATGTAACTCAATAATATAATAATATTTCATTAACAAGAAGTGCAAAACAATACAGACAAAACCTCAAGGAACAAGTTAAATAAATGAAAACATCTTTTATATGGAACTAGTGCAAATATTGGGCCCAGAATCTATCAATCTATGATAAAAATAAATAAAAACATTTGATTATCGATTCTTTAGAACGTCTCGGTTACGTATGTAACCCTCGTTCCCTGAAGGAGGGAATGGAGACGTACGTCGAACGTGACCGACTGAAAGGGAACTAGAAATTTAAAACATTTCTATTATTAACATGTAATAACTGTGTAATTACCACAAAACATAACATCTTAACTTGAGTTGTAATTTATCTAGATATACACAAAACCTTGCTTTTCTTTTGGCAAGGTACTCTGCCCTTGCAACTGGATCACTTTTTAAAGGTGTCATGAAGTGGCTTTTTTATTTTTATATATACTGTTGTCTGAGGTCAACTAATGATGTTCGTGTGGTTTTTACATTCAAAAACATCATAACTAATAAGTGATAGTCTATTTTCTACACTGGTTTTGAGGCTCTCTCCTGAACGCTGGGTTTTGATGGGCGTGTCACTGGAGACTTAGAAGTAAACGCTGTCAGTTCATTGGAGGGAGGGATTGTTTTGAAAGCGGCAACCAGAATGATTCTCTCGACCACAGGGCTCGTGAACGTCTTTATCAAACAAACACAATGATTTATTTCTCATCCACCCGCGATTGATTGAAATATTATTTTTGTATTGCTTGGCCTGCCCGATCGGTTGATAGAAGCACAAACTGCACACACACACACATGGACGTGCTTATTATTCTGTAGAGGCGTGTTTCGTCAGTCGATGATGTCAGGATGAAGCACAAGACCGTTTGCTGGGCCTGGTGTTTATAAAAGTTTTTCTTTGACTAACAAGGAAGTTTTCAGCTCTGAAACTTACAGGATATTCTTATATTACCATGACCTTTTATATATCAAAAGCTCAAGGGAAAGCTGATTTCTCAATTCATCACCCCTTTAAATGAGCTCTATGTTGTGCTGTTTTCTCCTTGCTTGATATTGGCATCTACAAAAACAAATGAAAAAATATTAATTTAAAGATGCAATATGCAATTGTTTTAGTATCAGTGTTGGTTATTCTTGAAGAATATGATTTTTAGATGGACAATGTGCTTAAATGGTTACCCATACTATCATAAAATTAAAAAATATATATATAAAAAAAAATATATATGTAGATTGCACCGTTAAACAACTTAATATCTTACAGAAAGCTTTATACATTTATTAAAATGTATTTAATATATTCAAAAACATGAATTAACATGACTTTTTTCAGTTAGTTTAACTGCAATTCTGGTCGCACCACCTGACATTTTGAACTCAATTCAAATCTATCAGGCATTAATTTGGACACCTATAAAAATGTTTGACCATGTGGTCAAGGTTATACATAATTTTTTTTAATCAAATACACATTTTAATAATAACAACACATTTTCAAAGTTTTCCAGGGGTCAAACCGCCTGACATGATAAGTTGAATCAACCTTATCATTACTCAAAAATGTCAAATTATCTAATATTTATGGGAGGGTGACTAACCTTGTTACTCCATCAAATGGGTCCTCTGGGGTCTTTTGTGTATTGTCATATGCTGTCACACATTCCTGGGTCGAGCCCACATGCATACTGCGGTCATGCCATATATGCCCATGAATTAAACATTTTTACTTTCATTAAACCTATAGGTTAATTGAGTGAAATTCAATGTTCATATTCCTATTAATGTCTTTTAATATAAGCTTTTAATGCCAGTGAATGGCAGCCCAAGATTTGAAGACCAAAAAAGTACATTTATCCATTATAAAAGTATGGTCTGGGTGGTTAATAAAGGCCTTCTGAAGCAAATCGATGGGTTTGTGTAAAAAAATATCCATATTTAATCCTTTATAAAGTAAAATACTGAGAGCTTCTGCCAAACCGCCTTCCATATTCAAATTACAAAGAAAGTGCCGTCAGATGTAGCGTAAGCGTTTGAACTGTGAAAGGCTTTGCACTTTTTAATAAGTTAAATATGGAGAGCAGTCTGATAAAAAAATAGATATATTATTTGATAAAGTTTGAAATATGGATATTTTTCTTACACAAATACATCACTTTATTAGGCTACCTATTCTGCTATTCACTGCCATTATAAAGCTTTAATTAGCCAGTTAATTAGACTTTTTTTTAGTATAACTTTGATTTTATTCATCTGAAAGAAGAATGTCATATATATCTAGGATGGCTTGAGTCAAATAATTTTCATTTTTGGGTGAACTATCCCTTTAAAGGCGGCATGTTCCCCTATCACCTATTGTAATGCACTAAAATACATAGGCCTACTTTTTTTCCCCTGTTAAACGTTAGCTTTAAGATATTGGTTAAATTATACAAAATAATTCACCTCAAATTCATTCACATCCTCACATTGTTTATTTGATGAGTGTTTATTTGATGAGTGAATAAGCTGGATAATTTAATTTTCGCAATATCGTTTACATATTTGACCGCACAATGCCTCTGTTGACCAATTAGAATCAAGTATTCCAGAGTTCTAATTGATGCCTAATGAATCCAGCATATTTTAATTGCATCACAGTCCTCTAAACTCTGTTCTGCTCCAGTTCCTCATCACAGGGCTGCAGATAGAGCTGCATTCTCAGGATGAACTGCTGCTGCCCCCTTGTGTTCTTTACACAGCAATGTGCACTACAAACATCCATTTCATCAAACAGTTAATAACACAAAAATCTTATATTATTGTTCATAATAAATAAACAAAAACAAAACAAAATCATTTATAATTAAATTATTGATCCAAACATAACCTTAAACCTTTATGCAATGCAAAATTAAATTTTGTATATTAAATGTCATATTTCTTTAATAATCTAGTCTTTTTCTTGCTCATCCAAGTACTAGTCCATATATTACCCCCCCCCCCCCCCCATTAATTGAAAAGCATGTCCAGCAGAGGGAAGTAGAGTGTCAAGCAAACACACTAAAACTCGGAGGCAGTTTAGGCAGGCAACTCGTCTTTCAGTGTGGTACCGTTTATTTACCGTTAATTATTAATAACTATCTCTGGTGATACATGTCAAGATTATACTAGTGGTAACATTAATCTGAGTTTTAAATTGTTAACCTTTAGATAGTTTTTTTTACAATCAGCGAATGCAATAGAATATGTAAATATATCTAAAAACGCAGTAAAACTATCAGTAGAGTAAGCTATATTTACGTCTTCTGTAACCATTTGCATTAGAAAAAACAGACAAATAATTGAATGTATTATGATTTGTAATACATTAAATTATTTGTCTGTTTATTCTAACGCAAATGGTTACAGAAGACAAAACTCAATTTTTTGCTAAAATTATTAAGCGGCTCTATGGGTCACGTGACACATGAGAACCAATAGGTTGAGAATGAAGCAAGGCGCCATTTTTAATTGAACAACAACAGCAACCCACAATCCAGCCGCCAGAAGACGAAGAAAAAAAGCGCGTTTTACTGAATAACCTGCTAAATCATTTACATTTACTATGTTTTTCCTCAGCGCTTTTTTGTGAAATTTTTCGTAGCTCCTTAGTATAAAGCATCCACTTTTATATGTTACTTTCTCAGAAGCCTTGCTGAAATAATTACATTAGGGTGAGTAACGTTAAATGATGAAACTTCATAGTGACGTGAAGTCCACATGATGACAGCAAAGCCATCTTGCGCTTAGGACAAAATTCAACCTCTTAATAATGTATTAATGTCAGAAGGGTGCCCATTTGCTGTAATTCTCATCCAGGTTATAATGTTATTTTAATATAATATTATATAATATAATATATGCTGCGTGCCAGGCAGGTTTTGAGTCCTCAAACCACGACTCACGACTTTGTAACGTTAGCGTTCCGCTATGGGAAGCCAAACAATCCAAAAGTGGGATGAGTCAGCGGGCTGTTACAGAGTTCGCGCCGCGCGGACATGTCATCTGCGCGGTTCAATAGACCGAGCCGCGCGGCTGACTCAGCGCAGCGCGGACGTGTTTACTAGCGCTACCCACTGGGCAGCGCGGCGCGAACCATAAATGCACTCAAATATAGGCTACAATAAAGAAACCCCTCATTCCTTACAAACATTGGTTCTCTGCTGAAGTTTAATTGTTTTTCCCTACAGTAGACAAATGAAATCGGGGATGAAATGCATTTTCTTTTGTTTATTATCTTGAAAAGTCAAGTCAGTGTTGTGTCGATACTGAACTGCACGCTATATGGAAATATCTGTAAAGCAAACGTTAATTATTTTCAATATCATATTCCTCTTGAGAAAGCGCCAACCTCCTGGTAATTATATCAGAGTTTATATGTTCAGGTAGCCTAATTAATTAGCCTATTGTATGAAGTTTTGCATTCAGCTATTATTTGTAGACTGTAAATTACATTTTTTATTTGCTTCCGACGCCCATGACTGTAATACTTAAGCTTTTTATATCTATCTTTTTTATATAGATAGATAGATAGATAGATAGATAGATAGATAGATAGATAGATAGATAGATAGATAGATAGATATTAGGCTATATCATAATATCATAATATTGATAACAAAGTCATTGAAGTTTCTGCTTCAAATGAACTTGTATCGGTTTAAATTGTTCATTGCAGGGCTGGTGAGGATTAGTTCCATAGACCGTGAAAAAAACGGATTAATTCGCGCCGCGCTGCCCATTGGGTAGCGCTAGTAAACACGTCCGCGCTGCGCTGACGAGTCGGCCGCGCGGCTCGGTCTATTGAACCGCGCAGATGACATGTCCGCGCGGCGCGAACTCTGTAACAGCCCGCTGACTCATCCCACTTTTGGATTGTTTGGCTTCCCATATTCCGCGTCACGCCAAACTGCCTGATCAAGGCTAGCGTTTGCTAACGTTAGATGGAAGTTTACGGCGGACCATACGGTATCGCCAAAGGTGCTTACTCCTTGCTTATTTGAGGGAAATGGAGGAGAACGACGCATAAGGTAAGAAAAGCTGCTGTACCTTTTATTTTACGTTATTTGTATATTTGGAAATGTATTTGTATCCATAGGGGCTGGTATTGTTGTTTCGCGGGGTATGTGACATCAGAGCCTGTAACTGGGAGTAAAACGAACTAGTACGAATTCACGGGTTTGACTGCCTTTCCAGTGCACTTTCCTGGGTAGAAGGTTGGAAAAACACGTGTTAGGAGTTGTCTGGAACAATTTGCAAATTGTCAAGCAAGGCAATGGGTCGTGACACATGAGAATTAATAGTTTGAAAAGGTTTGGTTTCTAGGCAAACTCCCCTAGTTTCTGTTGAAGCCAATACGAAAGTGACTTAAACTGCAATTCATCGACTGGCCGCTAGGGACAGGCTCAAGAAGGGAGCAGAATCAGTAGAAAAACATGTATACAGCCTGGTACAAATTATGGTTTTGGTATATATATGGCTAATATACGGCACATTTTTCCTTTCATGACTAGCCTAGAAATGTAGACGCACCCTAGCGGCAGCAATTCTAATCTGTCCGCGAGTGTCATCTAGCAACTCTCAATATCCTTCTGAGCTGTAAACGCCAAACTCTGAGCTGGCCAATCACATCGTGTCTAGAGTCGGTGGGCAGGGCTTAAGATAATGACAGCGGAGTTGCGCTTGCGTGTGCTTCTAATAAACACAGAAATTGGCGAATGGCGGTCTTTCTAATCCGCTTTGACCGTGACTCTGGAAGACTTGGGAGTTGAGCTTTTCTCTGAGAAAAGAACAAAGAACGGCACTGAAGTAATTCTTAAGAAGGGAAGATGTGTTCTGAGGTTTGCCGACCGGATATGGCCATACGGCTAAAGTTTAATCTTTAGTATCTGGTTGGATGTAGCGCTATCCAATTGCGTGCACGCCGTGCAGAGGGAGTTTAAAAGACAACCGTTTATCCCGCCCCTCGGATTGAGCTGTCAATAGTGAGTTTCCAGACCAAACATCTTGATGTGGGTCTGGCTTGTCAGGCTACTTCATGACAACTGTGAGGGGGTGAATTGTTATTATTATTTTTTTTTTTAAACTTCGTTTACATTATATAAAGCTTTACATTTCTACATAATTAAGGGTGTGGTCACTTTGAGTTACAGGTGGATTGCCGTTTGTCTGCTGTCTGTTTGGCCGCATTTACAATGCAGGTCTTGATGCACAATTCCTATTTGGTGACTATATCAGATTTTTTTTAATGCTTGCATCCCGTTCACATCATCTTTTAAAAGTGACCTATAGCCTATACACTGGCGAATCAGCCAAAGATGCCCTGACCCGAAAAAAGAATTAAAACGGGGCCGATGACGGGGCCAGTTCACGTCCACCTGAGTTGACGTCATTCACCTCCGTCCCTTTTTTTCAATGACGTACGACTTGCACTTACATGGCAGACGCACATGCATGTATCCCAATCATATCGGATTTATTACCACATAGGAGTGAGGCCAGAATCGAATCTGAGGATATCGGGATTAATGCGTTTTTTTCCTGCTTACACGTTCACGTCACATCCGATCTGTGCCACATAAGAGGGAAAGGGAAAAATCGGAATTGGGTCACTTGAACCATGCAGTGTAAAGTCATCATGTCACCTCAGCTTGAGGTACCTGTCCCTAGTGGCCAGTTGACGAATCGCAGTTTAAGTTGCAATATGTAAGGCGCCATTTTAAATTTAACAACAACACCCCGCCAAAGGACGAATAACAAAAGCATGTTTAACTAAATTCTCGTCGCTTGGTAGTATAAATCATCCACTGTTCTAGGTTAAATTCTCAGAAGCCTTGCTGTGCTTACTGCTTAGAAAAAAATCCCACTCTAATATAATATAAAATATTATAATACAATAATATAATATGATAATGACAGAAGCTGCTCATTTGCTGTTACAATCTGTTACAAATTGTGAATTATTGAGAGGTTTGGAGGAGTTTTGAGCTCGAGGGCTTTCCGTTATAAATGTTGGACTGTATTTATCAATACAACATAGTATAGGCTATCATCATGGTTTATTGTTTAATTATAATTTTGAACATATCATATACATTAATTTATATATCAACATAAATTAGCCTAGTGTTTTGGTGAATCATCTTTGATATAATTTACAGTTAGCTATTGGCAGAAATTCCTTTCAAAAATCGTCCCCTCTGAAGGTCATTGAATAATTCTCACCATGGTTATAATGTTAGATATTATTATACAAATTATCAAGCATCGCAGTTGGTCACGTGACACATGAAAACCAACAGGTTGAGGTTTTTAACAGCAACCCGCCAGAATGCAGAAAACGTTTGACTGAATAAACATGCAAACAAATTTCCCACAATGCTTTCTTTTGGCAATTTTTTCCATAGCTTGGTATTATAATAATTCATGCTTTTTTATAAGTTAAAAGGTTAGCTTTTAATGTCATCCCCTCTGAAAGTCATTAAATAATTCTCACCCTGTTCATATAATATACTACAATATTACAAATAAGATAAACACAAACTTATGCAGTAAAGTTGTTTATGCGTTAAAGGACCTTTTTATTTTATTTTACAAAATGTAGCTTACTCACAATTTGGGGTTCAACATGTTTTTAGAAAGCAGCATCGGGTTATATTATATAATATTAATATTATATAGTATTAGTATTATTTTATTTTATTATAATGCACTATTATACTATTTCCTATATATATTTATAATATTTGATATAATTATATATTATAACATTTGTTTAATCAAAAAAGAAAACAAAAACCCTTGGATTAATGTAATTTGGTATAAGAAATGGATGATCATTTAATTGTTGAAATGCAGTGATGTGCAAAATGACATTTCTAGCCAGCTTCATTTGTAGATGATAAATGACACTCGATGGTGCTGCTAGGTCACAAGCATTCAACTTGTTTTAAACTTGAAACCGCAACATGAGAGAACGAGAGAGAGAGAGCAAGAGGGAGAGCAAGAGCAAGAGCGAGAGCGCGCGCGCAGTGACGGTAAGCGCGCGGAGCATCGGCACTCTCTCAGCTGCAGGATCAGCGGTTGGTCGGTCGGTCGGTCGGTTGTCAAGAGCGCACGGGCCGGACTAATCTGGAGGAGGAAGCAGGTAAGAGCGCTGACTCTGACTTACTCTGGAAAACTGCTCACAAGACTATATAACCTCTACTTTTATTTATAACATTAGTTCAGTATCGCATAGACATGTTGAACAATGTGACAACCATGATGCAAATAATCTTAAACCATACTTTCCGTTGGCCAGTCAGTTTCTATATGTTGTGTTCTATAATGTGTCAGTGTTTTATTAGCTTTTGTTTTTAATGTGTCTTTTAACCTTTGAATGTTTATTAGTTTTTGCGCAAGAGTTGCGCGTATCGGGTAGCGGTGCGTGCGCCTGCTGCGCGTCTCGTTATTTATTCAGATGTCATGCGAGCTCATGAGGTGAACTAGCGGGTTGCCATGAGCGCACGTTAAGCTCGTGAGGGGGTTCACCCCCGGAAACTTATTGAAGAACCAAATAAAACAGCGTGTCAACTGATAAGCGCATTTAATGTGTTATTATGATTGATGGTAATACTGTTGTTAGAGGAATGTCTGGCATACCATCAGTGAGTGACATTATGAGTTTATGATGTTGTGTTGTGTCAGGAGGTAATTGGTGATGTAAATGATCAGCATGCATATAGACTTCCAGCTGGACAGCAGATCTGATCACCTGTGCATGCATAAGCACTCCAGAGTGATCCAATCCAAAGGGCTTGTTTTAATTTGCTCAATTGTTTGTCCCCTCCATGCTCT
This sequence comes from Pseudorasbora parva, assembly GCF_024679245.1. Taxonomy (NCBI): domain Eukaryota; kingdom Metazoa; phylum Chordata; class Actinopteri; order Cypriniformes; family Gobionidae; genus Pseudorasbora; species Pseudorasbora parva. Next base: position 8,478,410 of record NC_090188.1, on the reverse strand, counting down.
TATGAGTGTCTGACATTATGAAGTGCATATAGTTGTCATTTTTTGCCTCTCATACGGAGCTATAAATATTCTGCTTTGAGCTGTGATGAGATACTCTACCTCATTGACTATGTACATTTGAGATTGTTCACCTTTTGCCTCTGGTGAACTCGGTGAACTTATTGATTACAAAGGCAGTTCTTCAGTTTTAGGACTTGTCCCTCAACTGTTGCTCAGTTTGGGAACATTGGAACAACTTTCATACAAAAGGCATGAGCTCTGTTCCAAAACTTGTGAGCTGCATTTTAAAGCAACATACTGTAGATGCTCTCAAGATGAAGGCTTTTCGAAAGGTTGATGATATAACTTTGCATTGCATGCATCCTGTTTAAAGGTAATCTCATAATACATTACAAGTGAAGTACTAAGCTGTGTATATATAGAGGACAGTGAATTTTGGACAGGACCTGGCTCCAATCAAGCCAAATGCATATTCTATATTAGAGGACTGCATTGGGACAATGGGACTCTGGCAGGAGCGGGGTTTTTTACCTTTGGTACGAGTGTGTGGTCAAAAAATATAAATAATACAGTTCATGTAACACGATACAGAAGTGCTGTCGATAAATTTTATTTTGGATGCAATTTAGTTTTTGCATAATGTGTGTGTGCACTGTGTATAATTATTATGTATATAAATCCACACACATGCATGTTTAAATCATTTATATATTATACATAATAATTATACACAATACACGCATACATTACGTAAACAAACTTTTATTTTGAATGCAATTAATCCAGCATTAATAAAAAACAAACAAACAAACATATATCAGGAACAAACAAACATATATATATATATATATATCAAGAACAACAACAACAACAAAAAAAAAATATATATATATATACACACACACATACATACATACATAAACATTAAGCATGTTTATGTGAACATGTAAATCGTTCATTCACTTGTCTGAATAAAGAATGTGCTTGTCCGGAGAAAAGTTTATAATTTTTTTGTGTGTGTGCGTTGTAAATATAATTTATTCTGAAGCAATATTCTCCCCAGTGTTCAATTAGCTTTGACATATTTAAATATGCATATTTGTGATTTAAAAAAAAATTATTGAATCATTTGATATGTATGATATTTTTACCTTTTAAAAAGGGAATTTTTCCCCTATTCTTATTAAATAAAGGCTATGCTTCAGGTTTCATTTTATATTGTTAAATTTGATCAATACATTAAATTAAAATAAGACACTATAAGGGCTGTTACCAATCAAATAAAATAATTTACACTGAAAAAATTACAACTTAAATAATTAAATAATGTTTAGAGATTTGTAGTTTTGAATAGACAAATATTAATGTTGGAAAGTACCGGTATGTTTAAACATGAAACTAAACCTCCAGTAGGTGGCAGCAGGTGGCTGTCTTAATGAGCGAGTCATTGAGTCGTTCATTCAAACGATTCATTCAAACACTGAATTGTTCAGTTGCTGTGAGACGCGTTACGGTTCTCTTGTGAGCGATTTTCGCTGCTGAAATAGAACAAACACACTCAATATTGCATCTAAAATGTAAGTGACTTTAAGTGAATGTTAATGTAATGTTTATGGAACTGTCATATGAAATCAGTGTCACTTTCAGTCATGATTGTATTCAGGAAACAGCTTAAATGCTTGTGTTGTAATTTCTCCTCGAGAGGCTGCACGAGTGTCAACAGCGCAAACATGTTATCGTCATTTCATCATATATTATCCACTATCGATCGCACGTGCACTAAATTAATGCACAATCATTCTTGCATTTTGGTGATTCACTAGTTATTTTTTGTTTTAATCAGGCTCTTGTCCGTCGTGAAAATTGTCTTTCACTTGTCCCTTCAAAAAATCAACTTGTCCCGGACAAGCGGACAAGCGTTAATGTCGAGCCCTATATATATATATATATATGTGTATATATATATATATATATATATATGTGTGTGTGTGTGTATATATATGTATATGTGTGTGTGTATAACCCTGGACCAGTCATAAGTCTTACAGGATATTTGTGGCAATAGCCAACAATACATTGTATGGGTCAACAGTGTGCAGGCAGGTTGGAATGGGTGGGGAAAAGTGTTAGGTCTGTTGTGTGATAAAAGAGTACCAGCAAGAATGAAAGGAAAGGTGTACAGGACAGTAGTGAGACCAGCTATGTTGTATAGTTTGGAGACAGTTGCACTGAGGAAAAGACCGGAGGAAGAGCTGGAGGTAGCAGAGCTGAAGAGGTTGAGGTTCTCTTTGGGAGTGACGAGGATGGATAGGATCAGGAATGAGTACATCCGAAGGACAGCACATGTGAGATGTTTTGGAGACAAAGTTTGAGAGGCCAGGTTGAGATGGTTTGGATATGTTCAGAGGAGGGAGAGTGAATATATCGGTAAAAGGATGCTGAGGTTAGGGCTGCCAGGCAGGAGGTCAAGAGGAAGACCAAAGAGGAGGTTTATGGATGTAGTGAAGGAGGACATGAAGGTAGTCGGTCTGAGAGAAGAGGATGCAGAGGATAGGACTAGATGGAGGCAGATGATTTGCTGTGGTGACCCCTGAAGGGAACAGCCGAAAGGGAAAGACATTGAATGGGTCAAAATTATTGATTTTTTTTATATATTGAAAATGTATTATTATTAGCAATATGCCTTGCTATGGACTTCATTTGGACAACTTTAAAGGCCATTTTTCAATATTTCGATTTTTTGCACCCTCAGATTCCAGATTTCCAAATAGTTGTATCTCGGCCGAAAATATTGTCCTATCCAAACCATAAATCAATGGAAGCTTTATATCAGCTTTGTCAATTTCAAATTGACATTTATGATTAGTTTTTGTGGGCCAGACGCACGCACACTCACGCACACTGTATTTAGTTCAGTCTATTGAAAAATTAAAAATTAAATATTTAACCTAATATTTGTGTGTGCTGCATTATGGTTAATAAAATATTGTGTTATTGGCTTGGCAATGTACCAACTCCAAACTAAATTTTGAAAACAAATCAAACCACCTTTAAGAATGTGAGCAATGGTATTTGTAAACCTGTTGTTTCAAACCAGTCTCTCATGAGTTCATGTTCTATTCAGTTCAGATGCTGCCTGGGAAGTAGACGGTGAGACAGCTCACTAGGTTTTGAAACCGAGCCATTGACCTTTTTATATTTTATGGCTATAAAGCCATGATGAATTTAGGCTAAAATAATTTGGGTTGAAGTGTTATGACGGTATTATGGCTGGTCTGAATTCTTGATGAGTTTGTGAGGAAAGAATGTCAGTTTATACATCAGAGTGAAATCATCAGGACTTTGGTTGCATTAGCTTTGTTGGAATAACAAAAAATGATGAATGCTCAGCGGAGGTGTGTTTGTGTGCGTGCACAAGTGTTTCTGTTTGATATAGAATCTTCTGGCTCCTCTGCCACGCTTTCTCACTCGGCATGTCTGTCACTCCTTTCAAATCCACTCTGAAAACGAGTACAGACTAAGAGAGAGGCAGAGAGGGATGATCATTTGAAATGAAGGCTTGCGATGGGACAGGTATTTTGAGTGACAGGCTGAAATGAATGGCTGTATCAGAGAAGGAGAGTGGAATGAATTGCAGATACAGTGACGAACAGATGAAGAAAATAAAAGATGAATCTGAGGGATAAAATGGGAGAATTCTGATCTGTACTAAGCAGAATCTCACTCTGTTGGCTTTAGCTTTTGGCTCCCGCTCGTTTTCTCGCTCTCCTTCTCACCCATTCTATCGGAGTGTCCCGTCTGTGCGAGGTCATTAAATCAGGAGGGTCAGTCAGGCAGAACGTAGAGAGGTCACGAGGACAGAATAAAGAAGATGAGGGGTAAAAGAAGGAGAGGAGAGTGACTTCTGGACAGGACCCTCCCATCAAGCATATTCTATATTAGAGGGCTGCTTTGGGACAGTGGAACTCAATGCAAATCTTGCTCGAGATGGGGGGGGGGGGTGTGTGTGTGTGTGTGTGTGTGTGTGTGTGTGTGTGTGTGTTACCGTTGGCATGAGTTGGTGGTCAAAGAAATTAATAAATACAGTTCATGTCACACAATTTGCTGTGTAAAAAAAAGTTTACCACAGTCGATAAGTAATATTCTTTTCCTCCAGCAGGCTAGGCCAAGTGATTTATTATTTAATTAATTTGTTAAGTTACATGTTTTTTAGTAAGCTATTATTTATTTTCTTTTTGCTATATGTTAATTATCTAGCCTACATAAATTCTGGGAGTTTATCTGTAACCGTGCATTCACACCGCTGCTGGTGAGAGCGTCAAAGTGGCTGGAAGTCATTCATTTTCAATGTGAGATGGCGGCGAGCAGTGGCTCATTGAATGATTTGGGCGTCGAGGAGAGTTAAAATCAAATCAACCTTATGGTAATGAGCTATGACGCTGAATTGTGGCAACTGCTGCGTCCAAAAACCTAGGCAGCTGACTTGGTGCCTCGCTGCCTTATGAAATGAAAGCAGCAACAGATAATTTTGCCTTTGCATAACATTATGCCATTAAGTGAAGTGATTGTCTTCATCCCGACACCTGTTGTGGGTGGGATATAGGCAGCAAGTTTGACAAGGGTCAAACTTGGAGCATCTCCAAAACTGCAGCTCTTGTGTAGCTCTTCCGGTCTGCAGTGGTCAGTATCTATCAAAAGTGGCCCAAGGAAGAAACAGTGGTGAACTGAAAGGTCATAATGTTATGCCTGATTGGTGTTTATGCAAGTTAGGAGTGGAACAGTTCTCTGTAAAAATACATTCCCAATACATTACAACTATGGGAGTAGAGTTTCCTTGCGTAAGTTGCATCCATTTGTGAATCGTTTCCTGTGTATTTGTTTATGGCTTCCTCTGCATTTGTGAATCTCTTGCACATTTGTAAATCGCAGCACAGCACATGGATTTTGAAACATTTCTAGCGTCTATACCAGGGGTGACCAATCCTGCTCCTGGAGGGCTCTGTCCTGCAGAGTTTGGCTTCAACCCAAATGAAATACAGCTGAACCAGCTAATCAAGATCTTTCTAGGCATAGGCCTACTAGAAACTTCCAGCAGTTGTGTTAAGGCAAGCTAGAACTAAACTCTGCAGGACAGCGGCCCTTTAGGACCGAGTTTGGACACCCTTGGTCTAGACTCACACAAATCCACAAATAGGTAGACTCCACTAGGGATGGCTCGATACCACAATTTTGGCTTCGGTACGGTACCACAATCTAATACCGAAGTACCGATATTAAATCGATACCACAAGGTCTGATATTAGCGCGGGTATATTGCACGTGAATGAGAACAATTATGCAAGTTTTGAGTTTATAAAGTGGGAAATTACCACAAATGTTTATTAGTAAATTAATCAGCGAAGCTTATCACATCAAATCAGTCATTTGAAAACTTTCTTGTGAGTAATAATTTCAGCAAAAATCTCTCAAAATTAGCAAATTGCTTCTGGTTTCAAAAGACATCGCACTACACTAAAGCAATCTGCATAATCCGATTCAACATTTCACGCTCGTCTCGGGATGGAGAACGGAAATCATTTGAACACGCAAGAGATTTTATAGCATTTCGTAATAACAGTTAAGTTACAGGAGATATGAGCTCATACGACACACACACACACACACACACACACACACACACACACACACACACACACACACACACGCCTGTCACTTAGTCACGCTCGCACATTACACATTAAGTTTCCTTAAACAGTCAAATACACAGAATTATGTACAAATGTCCGTCTTTAGTGAGTATTCACATTAGAGGTCTTCACGGGTCCAAAAATTCGCACCCGAACCCGAAGAGACCCGCAATGTTCAACACAGACCCGACCCGGACCCGTCTATTATTTCAAAAACTGGACCCGGACCCGTGCAGATCCGAAAAATGCCAAAAATATATTACCCGGAACCGACATGGACCCGTCTATTATTTGATAGCTGCCGAACCCGCCGGGAAGACACAGACGCGACTGGACCCGATTGTCTCATATTACACAATATAACGTTACTGTTGTTAACAAGTTAATGAACAAGCTGCGAAAAATAACTTTGTCTCAGTCAGCCTACCTAACGATATAGCCGTTGTCTCCCTTGTACCTTGATTGTGATGTATTACAATATTCCTCATTAATTGTTCCAAGCATGCTTAATTCACTCATTTCAGCTGTAAAAGTCAATTTTATTTCACAGTGACGGATTTATGAGTTAATTCGCATAATAACTTTGACTGTTTGCCCTTTTGATCTAATAACTATTGCTCCTTTAGTGCCATGGCCGCTTGCGTTACCATTATTTATTTGCCATAATCTCTCTGAGTCTGACTAGCAGAACTTTAAGATTAAACAAGACGGTTCATTCATATTATTTTTAAAGTCATTACAGTCACTGCGGTCTGCGGAAGCTCGGGTTGCCATAGAAACATGACACGCGCTTGAGACTGCACTCGCGCTCAGCTGGAGCAACTTGAAATATGAACAATTTTTTACGCTATTTAAGCATCACAGAAAACATTTATGTGACAGTTCACCTGAGGTCTTGTTGCTGATTTGAAATATATTCTTGAGTACATTATTACCGCGCGCATGCATTAAATCTGCCCGCTTTCTAAAAGGCTGAGAGAGCGCGCGCGCGCGAGAGAGAGAGCGCTTGTGTTTTTGTTGTTGTTGTGTATTTCTAAACCTCATTTCCCGGCTCACACTTTTCTTATCCTAATTTAGCAATTTGTAAGTTACACAAAACACACAAGCCGCGCTGACTCTCACGGCCAGGTGTTCTCCGAGTCCGATTGACGTATTACATAGGCTACAACATTAACAGACCCGGGAACCGAAGTAATAGATTAGGACCCGACCCGGACCCGGCTGACCATTTAAAAAATAGACCCGAACCCGTACGGGTCCCGGGTCGGATCCCGGGTCCACGGGTCTCGGGTGCCCCGTGAAGACCTCTAATTCACATAAACACAGGCGGTTGTGTCTAACGCGAATGTAAATAGTGCAATAGTACGCGTGCAAATATAATGAGATCTAAATGTCATTGGTTGAAACGAACGCTGGAGATTGTGATATTCGATCTTATGTTAGGCTGTGTGTGTGCGTTGATCAGTGTTAAAAGAAAATAAATGTCTAAATGAGATGGTTTGAATGATTCACTGACCTGTCGATCTCTTAAGAAGTCCTAAAGTCAGGATCGTGACAGATGCTTCTTGGCTAGGTTTGATGGTTCTTCATCAGTTTTATAAGCAAAGTCATTACAAATGTCACTTCTACTCCTCTCTTTATTCATTCGTTTTGGGCATCTTGAGTGAGATTCAACTGCTTTATCCATTTGTCCGTCTATGTTGTTGTCACATTAGCCGGTTGTTTCGGGTCAGTTGGGGTAGCGCACTGCCATCTAGCGGTGAACTTCGGAAAAGCAGCATATACCGAAATGTGCCAAATCATGATATCGTACCGTTTTAAATAAAATATATACCGGTATTTTTCCAGTACCGGTATATCGCGCATCCCTAGACTCCACCCACCGTCTACTTAAGTCAATCAGATAACGGCCATATCGTGCTGACCAGTTGTAGCACGTTCTCGCTCCAACCAATTACGTTTAGGCCAGTGCTGCTGATAAATAGAGCTACAACCACTGATCTATATAAATGTATATATATCAATATAAATCTATATATCAATCTATATAGATCAGTGGTTAGGACACTCTCATACACTTCCATAGGAACTAAGGCAGGGCTATTCAAATCTTAACCTGGAGGGCCAATGCGGTGCAAAGTTTCGCTCCAACCCTGATCAAACACACCCACCTGTGATTTTCTAATGATCTTGAAGACACTGATTAGCATGTTCAAGTGTGTTTGATTAGGGTTGGAGCTAAACTCTGCACTGCATTGGCCCTCCAGGGTAAGATTTGAATAGCCCTGAACTAAGGAATGCAAAGCGCGTGTCACGGAGCGACCAATAGTTCCAGCATTAAGCACAATTTCATTGTAGGCTATCTCAAGTGTACTCGCTGGAAAATTGATTAAATGAATGCATATTTTGAGATTTTATGATGTAGCCTATTTAATAAAGCATGTTAGAGTTGATGTATATTATTATATAATAGATCGTCAGACTCTTAACTGCAGTCAGATAACGTGAGATCACTGCTAAAACTATTATATCCAGATGCTATCTGTCATTTCAAAAGTTTTTTAGATTCTCCGAGATCTTTCTGTCAATGCATTTATATTTATTCAAGGAATAACGTATAGGGCTTAAAATACGATGATGGACAGATAACGTCGTCATTCAATTCACCAAAGGGGATTGGGTTGAATTCGTTCTAATCCTAAATGGAGAACTTGTTTGTATATGCATTCACCTTTACCATTTCTCTCAAATGATGATCGTGTTGGTAAGTACTTTGTTTCCCCTTACATTCTTTTTACAACAGAATGAAACGAGCAGTAACAGAATGTTTGCGGGTGCAGGCGGTAGTGGATACTGACATTGCGGTTCGGGCGGGAGTGGAACACACGTTGCGGGAGCGCCGGTAATGGTCAGAAATTCAGCGGGAGGGAGTGGGATTAAGAAAACAGGCCTACACAGGGCTCTATTCTGTATTCAGAACTGAATAGCATGCTTCATACTGCACAGTAGGGATAAACTGATATTTTGGCTTGGCCAATAAATGTTCACAGTATGTATACTGTATATGGCACAGAGTCGTAAAGTAAGCTATAGCCTTAGATCACATCCTCCTTGATATTTTTGACCTCCCTGATAATCTCCATATACTGTTCTGGAGCTGAACACCTCTCGCCATTATGAGTTATTGAGATTTTAATTGAGCACAGATGTGACTGTGACATGATGCTCTTAAGAACAAGCTGTTTGTTCGGTCAGAGAGGGTGAACTAATGGTTGCTTGTGTGCTTTATGATGGTAACAGACTTCAAAGCTGGGTTCAGTTCACCTAACAATGATAAATATGTCATTATTTATTCATGTTGTTCCAAACCAGTGAATTCTGTGTAACATAAAAAATGAATTTATGAAGAATATTTTGAGCACTTTTTCAGGAAAATTGTGAATAAAGATTAGGGCTGTATCATAAAAATGATCCATATGCACGATTACAAGTCTTCTGAATAGTTTTGTGTGAGAAATAAACAAAGGTTTTAGTAAAAATCTTGACACCCTAATTTGCCCTGATTCGTGAATTAAGTGTTCTATTGAATAAGATTTCTTTTTCCAATTAATCAGCTGATCCAGTTTGCAAAACTAATATTAAACTAATATTAAGCACCCTCCATTTTAATTCATATTTGATAGTTAATATTTGATTTAGTTTTATTTTACAGTTGATTTTTGACTAATTCGTTTTCATATTTGTTTCAGACTGTGTGTTTTGGGGGAAACATAGACAAAGTTTCAAAAACTAATGTTGGACGTTTGATGGAGTATTTCTTTGTCAAAAATACCCCTTCCGGTTTCTCACAAGTTTTGGAGAGTTTTTTTCGAGTATGGCTCGGTTTGATGTTAATAGAGCGGAAGGTCCTTGTATGGGCCATACGGGCTCTTCTCCCGGTAGGGTGCGCGCGCGTGACTAGAGCGAGAGAGAAAATGCATGCCCATAAACACTCGCTCAGATGCAGATCCACTCGTCCGTGAATACTTATGACGCGCCGCTCTCCCGCTCCACTTTATTCCTATGGGTGATATCAACGCTTCAGCACAGCATTCCCGGAAGGCAGCGCTGCATTTGAACCGATTTGAGAAATGACGGGAAGCTTCACAACATCGCAGATTTCCACGGTCACTGCTGTCACAGGACTTCACCAAATTATACCAAAGAAGTGTGTTTTTGACGGAGCGGTCCCAGCGATAACGGTTCGGTCCGGCTTTGGAAGTAGCTCGTCGCGTGAGTAAACATCAGTAAACGACACGATCGCGTGCTTCGTCATTCAAATGCGTAACGGTTACTTATGTTGTTCTATGTATAACGTTACACTAGTCTGACGTGCAAAACCGTTTTGCTTGCTACTGCTTTATTCGCATCATTCTTTAGCTCCGCCCACACGATACGCCTCTAGGCGCTCGTTTTTTTCCGGAAAGACTCGGTACAGCCTATATTTATTTTATAAATATAATAAAACTAAAGACTTTTCGGAGATATGAGGGATGCAATACTACTCTATAAGTACTCAAGATTGACATGAGAGTGACTGAAACTGAGTGTTTCACCCCCCCTTTAAGCTTAAAATGCTTAACAGCCAAATAAAGGAGTTGTTCTTTTGAAATCAGATATTTTCAACGAATCAGTGGAACCAGTTCTCAACACTTGTCTGGATGTTTCTTTCATGAATCTTACTAATCCAATTCTTGAATTCAGTTTTTTCTTGTCATAGTTGTGATGTTGCCCATCACAGTTCGGTACAGATATCAGAACCGCGTCTCCTCACAGTTAGTTTGTGTGTGTGAGACGGAGGGATTCCTGCTGCTGTTTTGACTCCTTTACACATTTTATGAGTTCTTCACGAGTTCTCAGCTGGTCAAATACTATTATATGTAGGCTACGCACATACAACAAGCTCATTTAGCCCAGCACACAGCATTGATTTGAATGTTCAGTAAGTTCCATCTTGAATAGGCAATACTTCATAAAAGGTGACCAATCAGCTTGTGAATGTATCCCTATGCCTTTAGGTTCGTTGTTAAAATTGGCAATCTGTACGCTAATACATTTTTTTTTTTTTTTGGTCTGGACCAAACGAGCCAAGCGAACTGAAGATTTCTCCCTTTGTGTTTTATGGAAGAAAGTAATACATATGAGAAGGTTATGTAAGTAGATGAGCACAGAATTGGATATTCATTTTTGGAACCCGAATAGAAATATATATATATATTTTTTAAATGACTGATTCCAAACTTTGTAACGGTAGTGTACGTGTTACGATGTTATGCCTTTCTTTTTTCTACAGGCATTATGTCATATTGAGCAGGGTTGGGTACCATTCACATTTTAACCGGTACTTTAAGGATACATCAGTAACTGTAAAGTCCTTTTATAGAAGTGTTTAGGGCTGTGTATTGCCAAGAATCTGGCGATACAATACGTATCACGATACAGGGGTTACGATACGATATATTGCAATATATTGCGATATTGTAAGAGAGGCAATATATTGCAATATATTGCGATATTGTAAGAGAGGCAATATATTGCAATATTTCTTTTTGTGTGTTTTTGTTTTTTATAATTTAAAAGAATAAAGAACACAACCATAAGCCTAAAACACGAGACAAAGTATTTTATTTAATTAATACAGTATCATTTATATCACTAATCATATGCAATGTGCAATCTAAATTAAGGGAAATGTAAAGTGACTGCAGGATTCTCTATGTGTATATGTTTTAAAGGTTCACAGTATAGCAGTGGCTATTTAACAACAGAAAGTGCAGTCCATTTCATGACTGAATGACTGTTTTATATTTAACACAGTAGCCCCGATCACACAGAACGTGTTTTTGCAGCGAGAAGCCTTTTTTGAATGGATTTCGGTTGGCAGAGAGCGTTATGCGCGCTGCTTATGCGCCCTGGGCGCCTCGCGTTTTTGAAGGAGCGCTGCGAGCGCGTGAAGTGGAAAAAAAGTCAACTCTGAGCGGAAAAGCGCGCAACATCATCGCGCTTATGTTCTGTTGTCCAATCGAATGAATGAAGCGGCGGACCTTCCGTTGTGTTGACCGTTACATTGATTTGACTGACAGTACAGCTGATTCGGGGGTTGCCTAGAAACATTAAAGCGCACTGCTCATTTTTGAATGAGAAAACGCCGACCAAAAAAGGGAGTGCAGTGCGCCTCGCGTTTTCGAACCTGAAAAACGCGATCGGACCCTAAAGCTGTTTTCTATAAAGCAGTCTATTGTATAAAGTGCTGTTTCAAGTAACGTTACTGAGCTGCAGAGCTGGTGCATCCATATCCACATCGCTATTATCTTTCGTTCTCCTGCCACTGCTGTCAGTTTTGGCGTGTGTTTATTTTGTTACTGAGAGGAAAGCGTGCAGGACATTCTATCGAAACACTTCTCAGCAGCGCGGGTGACATCAGGATGTTAAGCGAGCTCTCTGTTTCAATGTGTTTCCCGAGTATTAGATTATAACTTGGCCTATTTTGCAAACAAAATGATTCTTGTCGATTTCCTTAGTGGCTTCTTTATAGCTGAAGCCAACATGAGTCCACACTTCAGCTCTGTATACTGCAGGAGCGGAATAATGCTATCGTCTTGAGAGCTGGGTTTGCTAATGTAAACACTAGTGATGCACGCACTTTCACCTTGCGCTTCTCCGGCTCCGTGTCAGTTATGCGTTCTGAGATAACACTGCCATCTAGCGGTTGGGTGTTATACAGTCTGTGGTTTAAACCGAACACAAAGCCACGAATCTTGGATGTAAATAAATAAATATATAAATATCGATACAGCGTTTTTGAGAATCGATACAATATCGCCAAACCTAATATCGCGATATTCACGTGTATCGATATTTTCTTACACCCCTAGAAGTGTTATTGACATTATGCCAGAGCTGCCTTGGTCTGCTATGTCTTTGATATTTGTTAACTAACTCTAATATTTATCAGTAAAAAGTAGGCTACTAGCTATTAATTAAATTCACAAAAACAACCATGTTATTATTTTTTCTTTTTAACTCAATTTCTATGAAAAGATTTCCCACAAACTGAGCTGTTACTGTTAAAATTAAAACACGAAGAAAAAATCTGATATATTACTTAAAACAGGGTGTCCGCGGGGTTTTAAAAAGTATTAAAAAGTGATAAATCAAAATTGTCAAATTTAAGGCCATTAAAAGTGTTAAATGTGGTCTCAGGGGTATTATTTTTTTCCAAATTATGTATTATTTTTTCAGACTATCAGGTATCCTATTCTGATTGAAATTCTGTCTGCGTTCGCGTTAGTTCATTTAAATATGGGCTTAAGCATATCTGGGCACATAATCAAAGATCTTACGTCTCCGTCTCAACGTGTGTTTGATGCTGACGTCATATTCAGTGATCGTTCGGCATCATCTCAGAGCACAGCGCGCTCAACAGAAGTGGCTGGCTTACGTTTTATTTTAGACTTCCTTAAAGGCATATCTTCAACGACTATCCTCATAAGAGCAATCTTAAATGATTTATATAAAGTCTAAAATGAATAAAAAGAGTTGAGAGAATGAGGCGAGATCCATAGACGGTATATAAACAGTGAGATCCGCGTGTCTGTCTACTCTTAAAGGGACAGCAGCCAATAAAGCTTCCTGTCAGTAAAGTTAAAGAACAAAGGGAACAGAGAAAATGACTCGCTGCTCTTGACTAAATAACTTTTGTAGCTTTAATAAGGATTAACTATTTCATTTATAGTTTATGCAGTGCAGACTGCATATAACTTTGATAACTTTATTAAATTTCTCTATATTTCCTAACTGTTAAGATAGGAAGGGGAGGAGTAAACATGACATTTATTATGGGTTTATGTTAGCATTGTTTTAAGTTTACTTAAATTAAAAACTGTTATATTTTTGAAGCCTAATAATGAATGTTGTAATAAAAAAAAAATCAGTAGCTGAATTTTCAGTAATACTGGCCTTCATTCATAAAAAGATGCCATTTAAAGTATTTAAAATATACTGTCTTTATGTTGTTTCTACATTAATTTGATTAACTGTGAAATTATTATATTAAAAACGTACAAAAACATTTTTTTATTGCGATTAATCACAGAAAAAATGTGTGATTAATCTAGTTTTTAATCGATTGACAGCACTAGTTTTTAATATTTTGTCAAATTCAACAACTTATCACAGTTATAGAAATGTAATATTTGGCTCAGGTTTTGTTGTTGGGGAAAAAAAAACACTAAATAATTTAATTGCTGAATTACCAATTATTAATTGAAATCAAATGTGTATGCAGTAATGCTTCTCCTTCACCAACCTTTGTGAATGTTGAGATGTATTTAACTGTGTCTGAATCATAACTTATAACAGATTTGCTCCTGGTGTCGATTCTAAATCTATTCTTTTTTGTATGTTATATATGTCAAAATCTGTGTAAATAATAGAAAGGTAGCTGATTAACACTTGCAATTCAGTGTCGTGATGGTTTAAAAAAATATTCTGAAGGTAGTAAAAAAGGTGTTAAAAAGTAGTAAATTTAACTTAAGGATTGCTGTATATACCCTGTAAAAAATAAAGTTTTGATAATGTATTATTACATTAGTGTTAGTATTATTATTACATAGAGACATATCTAATTATACTGTACAATATTTGTCAAGTTAAACCAAACTTTCATTTTGACGGGTTGCCGTGAATACCTTTTGAGTTTCTGTATTTATATGATGGTAGTTTTTCTCAAATTAAATGATAAAATGCTCATGAAGTGACTCTCAGAGTGGAGCGCCTCTGGAGATGACGGACATACAGGCGTGCGTTCATGTCCTTGTATGAGATGGAAACACGTGACCGTCACGTGCATGTGAGTGTGCTTGTGTGTGTGTGTGTGTGTGTGAGGTAAATAAACTGCGTGATGGGGCCATTCATTCACACACGTAGGACATGCAGGATTCGTATTTAAATAGTCTTTTTCACAGACACTAGTCTACATCACCAGATGTGTTCTCAGGTACTGAAATTTGGTACAGATTGATTTAATGTGAATCAGTACTTGGTAATACCAATGTAATTCGGCCGGTGCCCTTAAAAGTAAAGAGTTTGGTACCCAACCCTAATATTTTTTTAGAGAGTTTTTTGGAAAGCCAGCTCTTCACTATTTTTTAGGGCTGTCCTCGACTAAGGATTTAGAAAATCGAATCAGAATTGTCGAATCTCTCTATGGTCGACTGATAGTCGAATCATCTGTGTGTGTGTGAATGGGTTGGGAGGGGCACGACACTGTCAGCAGAAGGGTAAAACTATTTTTATTTTCCTTTACACACTGCACACAGCAACAACTTTTAATAAAGTGACCAAAACTGCCTGCCAACTGACAGACGAACTGACAATGGCTTTCTTATTTAGGTTTAAATAGCCTAAAAGATAATGTGGATAAACATTAATAAACCGTTTTCTCATAACATGTTAAAGCCGCGATCGAAATACAGAACATCACACAAATATATAAAAGAACATTTTGATAAATAAACCTAAAAAAATACCTGCCTAGAGAGGAAAAGAACACTTTGAGTGCGTTTACATGCACGTCCTTAAGCCAATTGTGCCTAAAGCGGGTGAAGATGAGCTGCACGAAAGCGCTCTGTGGTGCAGCAGGATTTTAAACAACTTCCTGAGTGACCGCGGACAGGCGCTGAATGCTGCCGCCGGTGTGTGTACACTCATTGAACGTGTTCTAATTTTAAAGGCGTGGTGCGAAGCTCAGCGCCCTTAAAGGGGTCGCACACCGATGCTCAGCTCAGCTCAGCGCCGAGACACGTCTTTAAAATATTTAGCACCCCCATATTGCCAAAATGGTATGATCCTCGTTTCATAACACCCACGAAGATTCGACCGTGAGATCGGTGGTCGAATCAGGCTCCGCATATCGATGCATCGAATCTTCGACTATTCGGGGTCACCCCTACTATTTTGTGAATATTATGGATTCTGAATTGTACATTTTACAAAAACGAAGTTTTTACAAAGTGTTTTCTCTCTAAAGACACCACCCTTGGCTCATACAGTATGAACTGTAGGCCTCCGGGACCCCTGGTGAGTTCAACACAAGCGATCAATTATTATAGTCTAAGCCTAGTAGCCAAATGTTCCCTTATTTTACTTTTATTTACCCTGAATGATTAAATGTTTCTCAGTACTGTATGATGGCAATAAATCACCTCTGAGGTGTTATGTTTCAGATTTTGACTACAGGTTTGTGTGTTTTGTTGTACTGTGTTAATACCAGTAAGCAGGTATGAATTGGTAAAGTTTGTGAATTGCGTGTGCGAGAGAAAGGAGCATATGGAGTACACTTGCGAACGCCCTCTCCTGTTCATCCATAACTCAAAGCTGTAGGATTTGCAGTGTTCAATTACAGCCCCACTCATAAATAATCTGACGGAGGCCGGTCATAATACCCCATTCAGTGTTAGCTTTACAGCGTGACAAATCCTTGTTGTTGGTATTTATGTACAGAATGCAGCCTTGGGAATGTTTGTCTCTCTCTCTGTGTTTGTGTGTGTGTATACACGAATAACAGTAAACTTGTTATTTTGAGATCTTTTAATCATAAATGCCACTGTTAATAATCCTCTAATAAAGAGAAAAAAAGGTCACATTAAAATAAAGTATTTTGCATAATGAAATGAAATGCTTTATAGGCCATTAATGTTTTTCCATAACATTATATTCATGATATTTAAGCAGTTTTGGTAATTTACATTATTCTCATTGGTGATTCTCATTACTGTAATACAATGTTTTTTATCTTATTTAAATCGGTTAAAAATAGCCTATTTTAATATTTATCAAATCAGTGGATGTTTTTTGCATTACAATAATGAGAATAGAATGTGTGTAATATTTTTTTGACCTGTATTAATGTTGATTATTATTATTATGTTTACTTGTCCAATAACCTGAATGAAACACTCTTTTTTTTAAATTGTTTTATTTCCCGTTTTTGAGGAGAAAAAACTGCAGACTCATAATCCTGCAATAATAAAAATATATGCATTATGAATATTTATAACAGCAACAAAAATAGTAATATTAGTTATTATTTTATTATCAGTAGAGCCCACATTAAAGACACAACTCGTAAATGGCTATTGGTTTACGTCAATTTTATTGTAAAAAATGTCACGATAAAAAACATCTTAATGGTACTAAAAACAGGCCGCAAAATACAGTTGTGTTGAAATACAATTGTTTGTTCAGGACGCTGGAAGGAAAGATGTTTTATTCTACATCTTTGTATTGTTTCACCTGTATGCTGTCAGACAAGCTGCAAGTTTCCCCGTTTGATGGGTTTATTGTAGTAGTGGCCCTTTCCACAGCACAACAGCTGCCCTCTCTTTCTTTCTCCATCTTCTTCTCTTTCTCTATCGCTCTGAGAATTCTGACAGTTTATTTTGCAATGCAATAGAGGAAAACTATACCAAACTCTGTGGAGAGAGGGATGAGGCAGAAAGGAAAAGATAGAGGCAGAGGGAGCAGGAGAGAATATCAGTCCTTCTCCAGCTCTCCTCTCCTCTGACAGGTTATTGATTTAGGCATTTTGTCGGCGCAGTGAGCTTGTCTCGTCTGCCTCGAAGTTTTGCTTCACATAAAGTGAAAGTCAGCGCACAGCACTGATACATGTTGAACATATTAGTCTGCATAAACCATTTAATACTCAAAACGCAATGTTCTCTGACACCACAAATTGTGAGCATGTTTGATCTGCTGCAATTCAGACTTGTATCTTCCAGAAGTATTTCACAACTCTCGATCTAAATCATGCTTGCTGATGTAGGCAATATGAATGATTCACCTTGGCCATGATGCAGTTCAGTGGGAAAATATACACTACATTACCATGAACTTAAATACATCCAATTGTTAATTGGTAGGGTTTATTATGGAGTTAGCCCACCCTTCGTATCTACAACAGCTTCAACTCTTCTGGGAAGGCTTTCCACAAGGTTTAGGAGTGTGTTTCTGGGTATTTTTGACCATTCTTCTAGAAGGTCAGGTCTGTGAGGTCACGGATGTTGGACGAGAAGGCCTGGTTCGCATTGTCTGCTCTAATTCATCCCAAAGGTGTTTCAATCGGGTCACTCCAGAGAACACGTCTCCACTGCTCTAGAGTGCAGTGGCGGCGTGCTTTACACCACTGCTTCCGACAATTTGCATTGCACTTGGTGATGTAAGGCTTGGATGAGCTGCTCGGTCATGGAAACCCATTCCATTAAGTTCTGCGCACTGTTCTTGAGCTAATCTGACGGCCACACGAAGTTTGGAGGTTTGTAGCTATTGATTCTGCAGAAAGTTGGCGACTTCTGTGCACTGTGCCTCAGCATGCGCTGACCCCGCTCTGTGATTTTGCGTGGCCTTATATACTGTATATATAATATATACTCACCTAAAGGATTATTAGGAACACCTGTTCAATTTCTCATTAATGCAATTATCTAATCAACCAATCACATGGCAGTTGCTTCAATGCATTTAGGGGCGTGGTCCTGGTCAAGACTATCTCCTGAACTCTAAACTGAATGTCAGAATGGGAAAGAAAGGTGATTTAAGCAATTTTGAGCGTGGCATGGTAGTTGGTGCCAGACGGGCCAGTCTGAGTATTTCACAATCTGCTCAGTTACTGAGATTTTCACGCAAAACCATTTCTAGGGTTTTTCAAAGAATGGTTTGAAAAGGGAAAAACATCCAGTATGCGGCAGTCCTGTGGCCTGGTCTGATGAGTCTCAATTTCTGTTGAGACATTCAGATGGTAGGGGTGTAAGAAAATATCGATACACGTGAATATCGCGATATTATGTTTGCCGATACTGTATCGATTCTCAAAAACGCTGTATCGATATTTATATATTTATTTATTTACATCCAAGATTCGTGGCTTTGTGTTCGGTTTAAACCACAGACTGTATAACACCCAACCACTAGATGGCAGTGTTATCTCAGAACGTATAACGGACGCGGACCCGGAGAAGCGCAAGGTAAAAGTGCGTGCATCGCTAGTGTAGATTAGCAAACCCAGCTCTCAAGACGATAGAATTATTCCGCTCTTGCAGTATACAGAGCTGAAGTGTGGACTCATGTTGGCTTCAGCTAAAAAGAAGCCACTAAGGAAATCAACAAGAATCATTTTGTTTGCAAAATAGGCCAAGTTATAATCTAATACTCGGGAAGCACATTGAAACAGAGAGCTCGCTTAACATCCTGACGTCACCCGCGCTGCTGAGAAGTGTTTCGATAGAATGTACTGCACGTTTTCCTCTCAGTAACAAAATAAACACATACCAAAATTGACAGCGGTGGCAGGAGAACGAAAGATAATAGCGATGTGGATATGGATGCACCAGCTCTGCAGCTCAGTAACGTTACTTGAAATAGCACTTTATACAATAGACTGCTTTATAGAAAACAGCTTTAGGGTCCGATCACACAGAACGCGTTTTTCAGGTTCGAAAACACGAGGCGCACTGCACTCCCTTTTTTGGTCGGCGTTTTCTCATTCAAAAATGAGCAGTGCGCTTTAATGTTTCTAGGCAACCCCCGAATCACCTGTACTGTCAGTCAAATCAATGTAACGGTCAACGAAACGGAAGGCCTTCATTCATTCGATTGGACAACAGAACATAAGCGCGATGATGTTGCGCGCTTTTCCGCTCAGAGTTGACTTTTTTTCAACTTCATGCGCTCGGAGCGCTCCTTCAAAAATGCGAGGCGCAGCAAGCGGTTTAAATGCGAGGCGCCCAGGGCGCATAAGCAGCGCGCATAACGCTCTCTGCCAAACAAAATCCATTCAAAAAAGGCGCCTCTCGCTGCAAAAACGCTTTCTGTGTGATCGGAGCTACTGTGTTAAATATAAAACAAACAGTCATTCAGTCATGAAATGGACTGCACTTTCTGTTGTTAAATAGCCACTGCTATACTGTGAACCTTTAAAACATTTACACAAAGAATCCTACAGTAACTTTACATTTCCCTTAACTTAGATTGCACATTGCATATGATTAGTGATATAAATTATACTGTATTAATTAAATAAAATACTTTGTCTCGTGTTTTAGGCTTATAGTTGTGTTCTTTATTCTTTTAAATTATAAAAAACAAAAACACACAAAAAAGAAATATCGGAATATATTGCAATATAACGTATCGTAACCCCTGTATCGTGATACGTATTGTATCGCCAGAGTCTTGGCAATACACAGCCCTATCAGATGGTAGAGTCAGAATTTGGCGTAAACAGAATGAGAGCATGGATCCATCATGCCTTGTTACCATTGTGCAGGCTGGTGCTGCTGGTGGTGGTGTAATGGTGTGGGGGATGTTTTCTTGGCACACTTTAGGCCCCTTAATGCCAATTGGGCATCGTTTAAATGCCACTGCTTACCTGAACATTGTTTCTGACCATGTCCATCCCTTTATGACCACCATGTACCCATCCTCTGATGGCTATTTCCAGCAGGATAATGCACCATGTGTCACAAAGCTTGAATCATTTCAAATTGGCTTGAACCTGACAATGAGTTGACTGAACTACAATGGCCCCCACAGTCACCAGATCTCAACCCAATATAGCATCTCTGGGATGTGGTGGAACCACATGTGCATCCAACAAATCTCCATCAACTGCAAGATGCTATCTTATCAATATGGGCCAACGTTTCTAAAGAATGCTTTCAGCACCTTGTTGAATCAATGCCACGTAGAATTAAGGCAGTTCTGAAGGCGAAAAGGGGTCAACCACAGTATTAGTAAGATTGTCTCTTACCAAGGCTGCATTTATTTGATAAAAAATAGTTAAAAACAGCAACATTTTGAAATAATTAGGCACTTTATTCTGAAGAGAAAAATATCGGTTGTTTATATTGATAATTTAATCAAAATCTGCTCTGTTTTGGCTATCACCAATAAGAAGTCTTAATTTTCTTTTCACCCATTACATAAAAAAAAAAAAAAAAAAATCCCTTTTCTTGTTCAATATCATGTTTTATTTGTAAATATGCCATAGTAAAATTGATTGTGAAAGTCGTTGAAATGGCATACTTTTGACATAAAATGACATACAAATTGAATGTTAATAAGGCATATTCAAAACTACTAATTTGATGCACTTTATTTTAATGCTTTTAAAGTTTAAAGTGGCTGTACATTTCCTGTCAGATTTTCTTGGTATTTTTCAAGGATGGATCACTGTGAAGTGATGCCACTCACATCGCATATCAGTGGTGGATTTCAGCTTTGTTTCAGCCTGAGATGTACACGCTAACCTGTAGACCGCTCCACTCTCTCTCACTCTACAGGAGACTAATTCATTTAGTTCTGCAGTTAGAGAAAGAGAAATAAAAAAAAGTTGTAAGAACAAAAAGAGTGCCGAGATGGCAAAGGAGAGACCTCACACGCTTGTGGCTGGAGGAGAAGACGTGCTTGAGCGATAGTGACAGGATGAACTGCAGCACAGCGCCTCGCTGGGGCCCCATCCTGTCGCAGTAATTACCGTCTCTACAGGTCGCCAAACACACACACATACACAAACACAATATTCACACTCAAATGTGAAAAGCACAACAAGTAGACGCTTACACAAATTTAGCTATGCAATGTCAGTGTTTCAGACTTTGTTTGTTTGGGTGAAGGTGAGGAAGGTGTTTGTGTGTGTGTCTGTCTTGTAGTGCCTCTTGCTGCTTTTATTGCAATTTGAGAGTCTGCCTGTTTAGTACACACACAAACACAATCGAAAAAATGCAGCACACATTCATTCACACACTTGCTGGCTGCGTTTACATATAATGGGATTAAGTTGAAGCTCATATACACTGAATACTGTGATTATGTTCATGTGGTTAGGCTCATAATTATACCATAATCACAGTCTAATATGTGTAGTTTAATCGTACATACAGGATACGGTTTAATCGTGGTTCTTCCACTCTAACTCAGGTGTGCATGTGCTGCTGATAGAGGAGGTTTAGTGCTCATGATCGGGTTTGAAAGCATGGTTGAATCTGAAATCGGTTTTAATTCAGTTCACTTGAAGGAGTGAATTAAAACGAGTGAATGAATTCGGACAGCCGTTGAGTGTACATCGGCTGTACACTTGTTATTGCAGTGCAATGTGGGATTGAGTGCGTTCGATAACGTCCACTATGGTTTCGGACAACACTACAAGTGGCTGTCCCTTCAAATAAATGTCCTATTTGAGGGTATAGGGGGTGATTTCAGATTTAGCCGGATTTCCAGATTTGTACCATGAAGCCGGTTTAGCTTGGTAGCCAGATATGTTTAAGCTTAAGCCTAGTTCAGACTGCATGATTTTCATACTGTGCTCTTTTCACAATGCATGGCTATCTGAGGTATCATTCAGTCACTGCTGTGTTCACACTGCTGTGATCGGGACAGAGGGTCTCACACTGCATGCCTGTACAGGAGGAACAATCGCCGACAACTCTCAACACGTGCGATGTGACAAGTAAAAAAACGCGAGATCACACATGCGTCAGACCGGAGTTCTCGCGCAAGACTTGTTAGGGGTTCGAGCCTGAAAGGCTGAAACCCTATTGTTAATTTTTCCATGATGCATCATTCTCCATCTATAACTGATCGGGCAGACCAAGCTGTAAGTCGTAGAGACTTGAAACTTTCAGGGCTGGTGGTACTCACACCGACACCGACTCACACCGAGGTAAGCTCCGATCGTCCTGACGGGGGCGCTACAACAAGCAAAAGTATGAAACGGCTCATAACTCCTTAACCGTTAGGTGTGGGCTCAAGTGTCTTATATCGTTGGAATCCTTGGCTCGGGACGGACAAAACGCATGCCTCGGATTAGCTCGCCCTTCAGGCACCAATTTCGAGAAATTAGTTTTTTTTTTTTTAAACCTACTTTTGTAAACTTCTCCCACATCTTTTCCCTGATTGGAACCAAACCACTGTAGAAATGTTCTTTGGAGCGAGACTATTAATAATTATGAAAAAAATTCAATTTTACAGTTCAGGGTCGCTAAGTGGAACCAAAATGTTCATAGTGTCGAGGGCCAATTTTACGAAAATGACTAACTTGTGAATGGAAAGAGATATTTTCGCAAAACTTGGGTCACATGTCTATGAGCTCAAACATCAGTCACTTGAAAAAAATTGATTGTCCACTTGGTGGCGCTGTAAGAGGAAAAAATGTCATAAAAAATGGCTATAACCACTCCCAACCATTAATCTGATAATAATTGACATGCAGTCCCTTTGTCCAGTGTGCCATATAGCCTTTGAGAACATTGGCGTATCTCAAAAAACATAGTTTGCATCATCAGCACAATGCCTTGAAGTAGCCTAAGAAGTTTAAAGCCAGTGTTTTCACAGAAGCCACCTCCTTATACTCCTGAATCCTTGCCAAGTCCAACAATCACATGCATGGCCGGTTTTGCCTTATGGTTTGCGTAACAGTGTAATTTAGCACTTACAAAACTTTAGCCAAAATGAGCCAAAACCACCACAGGAAATTTGATAACATAGGTCAATAGCTAAACAATAATGTCCAAATGTCAAAACTATGATGGGACGTGAAATCCAATCAATGTTGCCCATGGGTCATTTTTATACTCATAAATATACTGTAACTATATATAATGGGGTGGCCAGTCCTGCTCCTGGAGGGCCACAGTTCTGCAGAGTTTAGCTCCAACCCCATTTAAACACACCTCTACAAGGTCTTAACACACCTGTCTGGAAGTTTCTAGTATGTCTATTGAGGCAAGCTGTAGCTAAACTTCAGGACAGTGACACCCCTGGTCTAGAACTTCAAAAAAAAATCACCTACTCACCAACACTCAATTTGATCAAAAGTACAGTAAAAACATGTAAACAGTGTTGTGAAATGTTAATTAAAAATGTTCTATTGGAATATATTTTAGAATGATGTCAATGTTGAAAACAGTTTTGCTGCTTAATATGTTTGTGGAAACCAACATTTTTTTTTTTGTTCAGGATTCTCAGGGCCTGTTTACATCCGGTCACTTCGTGTTTTTACTGACCAGCTGTCTGATTTGTTAAAGAGCTAGTTAAAGGTGCCATGTGTAAAAATTGAGGTAAAAATATCCCAAAAATGACCTACACGCATCAAAAGAATGAGAAGAAATAAGGGCGATGATGTCATTAAAAAAATGACATCATTTTATAAGTTATAGTGCTGCAGAGATATCAACCTTAATTAGCAGTAGCATTACTAGCCCCGGCCCGTCAGGTATCGTAATACCAGTCTCGGCCATGGGAGGCGGTATGCGGGCAACATAACCACCAGCCAACTAGAGGGCTGCATTGGGATTGGGTCCCGTGGGACCCAACGCAAATCTCGCGGGAGCGGGCGGTTTGAATTTTGCTGCGGGCGGGAATGGGCGGCTAAAAAAATCACAGCGGGATAGGGAGGTTGCCTAGCGCCATGATGGAGAAGATGTCAATAGATGATGTAGAAAGAACCTCAAACGAGGTATTTACAGCGCAAAAGCTAAGCAAGGAAAGTCTGACATTTGGAGAAGTTTCTCAATTGTTTGTAATAAAGATGGAAAGGAGCTGGACTTTGTTCATTGTGACAAATGTGCAAAAATACTCTTCTACAATGGGCACAAATCCGGCACGTCTGGGTTGAGGCGACACACCTGCTCTGTTCTCCCCGATCAAAGTTTTCATGTAGCCTAGTTTATCATATTATGTATATTTTTTTGCAAAGCAGTCTATTTTTATGTGCAAAGTTTTTGATAAAAATGAAATTATATTTAAATGTATTGTGTGTTTTGTAATATCAATACAAATACGTTTTTTTTTTTTTTTTTTCTGCGGGACGGGAGAAGACACAAAATAATGCATCTCTATTATTGTGCGGGAATAAATTCTCAGAGTTTTGCGGGAGCGGGCGGGAGTGGACATACATATTGCGGGAGCGGGCGGGAGTGTAACACATACGTTTCGGGAGCGGGCGGTAATGGTCAGAAATTCGGTGGGCGCGGGCGGTAGCGGGATGAAGAAAACAGTCCCGTGCAGGGCTCTACAACCTGGCGTACTTGAACCTGATGTCAGTCGTGTGAAAAGTACAGCCCACTAATTCATTTCAGTTCAGGGAAGAGATATTATGTCCCGTCCCGTCATAATAAAAGTCCCGGTACTCGTGAGCTGTTTAGAATAGACGCCCTCCAGTGGACGGAAAGTTGCATAGTGCACCTTTAAATGCAATTGGAGTTATATTAAAAATGTCCTGTCCCTTCAAGCTTTATAATGGCAGTGTATGGCAGCCAAATTACACTTTCTTTGTTTTCTTAATTTTTTTAGTGCATGCCCTTTGAATAATCGTAAAAAAACAGCATTCATGTGAAAGACATTTTTAATAAATGTATTTACTGTCACTTGATCAATTATACATATCTTTCAAATAATAATCTTACTAACCTCAAACTTTTGAATGGTAGTGTAGAGAAAAAAAAAAGTACATTTTGTAGTGTTTAAAATAAACTGTAACAAAAAATGTGGCTTTGTAACAATTTTCACTTAGAAATTGCTAGAAATTTCACTAAATATTACAGAGAAACAACAAGTAACACATTGAATTAAATATGAAATTATGAAGTAGAAAGACCAAAATTATTTTTTCCCCTGTAAAGCGTAAGCTAATCTGTACAGTGTAAACACACACTGTGTGTCAAATAAAGCTTTAGCATTAGAGTAAAGTGTGGCAAAGTGTCACGTGATGTGTACTCTAGCACATGATGATGTGATCAGAAAGAAGTGTGTGTATACAAGACCATATTATAGTACGGTTATAATTGCAGTACACCACATCATTTTACAGCAGTTGTTAATTGAGAGCACAATCACATTAACATAATCACAGTATTTTGCATGACCTCCAACAGCATCACTGATCTGGCTTAATGGCATTACAGAAGTGCATGTTAGCGTAACCAATATTTTAAGCAGTGGATGCATTATTGTTTATAAAACCTAGGTTAGTCAATATTAACTTCTTGTTTGTAGAACTGTTTTATAAAAGCAACATCACAATTGCAGTCGGCGGTACTGAATGAAAGGCTGTGATTACCTAAAGCACTCCCTGCGACCGCCGCTACTTAATTCAACCCTCTGCTACTGATCATTAGAAGTGAATGAGAAGAAATATCCCATTATATAGTGGAAAAGGGACACACAAAATAATTAGCCTGTGCGGACAGCAGGATAATAAGAGCATGAGAGGTTGGTTATTTATGTGGAACCAGTGACTCTGAAAAGCTTACAGTGATCTTCGTGATGGGCAGAGGAGAACAAATTGTCGTGTTGTACTCTCTGAGGTAAAGTCCTGTCACATATAGTCTCACTGGAATCCATTGTAAGGAAAGGATACGCTGGGTAAACTTTATTTTGCTGGGTAAACTTTATTTCGCTCACTCTACCGGCTTTGAAAGAACTTGACATAACTTCCTATACATTTACCGCAAACATCCGTCAACCGATATCACCAATAGTTATAACCCATCGCATTTGATAGTGTTGTTTGCGCTGTTAATTGATGTAGTAGTCGTATTACAGTCAGCAGATGGCTTTGTTGGGTTATCAAGGTTTTTATCGTACCTTTAATTGTGAATAATGACTGAATAAACTCCTATTATGTGCCAATAATCCAAATGGTGTTGTGGAAAGTCAAATATCCTGCAAAGATACAGGTCATAATAATTCATGCAGTCACTTTTTGATTGTTATGGGTGTTGCGCAGCACGACAGGAATTTCAAATGAATGTCATTCTTAAGTCAACATACTTTGTGTTAGAAAAATGCTAAAGAACATTATTAAACTTGTTGTGGTTGCTTTGGAAATCTGGCATTTCATAAGCAGAAATGTAAGGCTTGTGTTTTTGTTAATGCACACGCATGAATGTTTTAGTAAAACCTGTTTATTATTCAAGCTAAAACATCCTTTTAGAGTTTTTTTGGGGAATAAAAAACACAGCAATTGACAGGAATGAATAGCATTTTTTAAATATATAAAAATAGAAAATGGTTATTGTGATTAGTAATATTTTTTTCCATAATAATAGTATGTTTTGTACAAGTAAATACAGCCCTGCTGAGCATAAGAGTGTCTTCTTTCAAAAACATAAAAAAGTCTTACCAACCTCAAGCTTTTGAATGGTAATATATATTATGTTGAAGTCTTTTAAAGCCTCGTAAAGTATCTACATTTCCATTGTAAATAATTTACCACAATTCTGATATACACAGGCAAATTTACTTAACAATTGCACCATACATCAATGCAAAAACCTGCATTTTTCATCATAAACACTTTCAATCTCAATGATATTCATTGTACAATGTGCTATGTTCCTAATATAAGCACCTTTAACTTGGTTCTATTAACACCCATGAAAAGTAAGCTTTAAAAACGAGTGTTAGAGTGGATTTTCTAGTGATCATGGGCATGGCAGCTGTAATTGCAGCCAGATTGATTGTGTGTGTGGTGGGAGACAGGTAACAACAAAGTACTGACATTGTGGAAAAAAAGTCAATTGACCCGTGCAAATTGTGATGAGATTGCGCAAACAGCCCCAATGCTGTGGCCATGTTTGCCCCATTATCTGATTTGCATAATTCATTTTGAATTGGGAGCTGAAACAACTCAAAGCACATGCAAATAAACGACACTATCAGAGGATAAACAATTACTGTAATTCTTAGTGAACTTCCCCTTCTAGTTTAACTCAAGTGACATGCAGTGCAACCCAGTCCTTTTGAGATCAGTGTCCGTCAAAATGTGGCAAACTCCCACAATTCCATCTGCACATTTGGGCTCATTTACTCTGGTTTACTGAAGTGTAAGTTGTGTTTCATGTCACATACCAGCATTAGGATGTGCACAGCATCACAACTAGTTGGAAGCATGACAGCAAGATTGCCAAATCTTATAGTTGTCTTTGCATATTAAGCTGAGATAGAAGAAAGTGTTTTAACATCAAAGAAATTAGACAAGCTGTGTTCCTTTAGTCCTTATAGGGGTGTGTGGCGAGTTAAGAAAGACGATGGGTGTTATATAAAACATATCGTCAGTGTCGGGTGCAAACCACCAAAAATGCTGCTTTTCAGAAAATTAATTTTAAATGTATTTTTTAAACAATTAATTGTGTTTATATATTGTCAGATACTTGCATGTGTCATAATATTATTGACATTTTAATAAAATCAAGCTCAAAGGGAGTTAGAAGGTTTCTGACCAGCGAATTCAGACAGTTTTAGACATACGTTTTGTCCGTCATTAGTACTGCTGCCAGGAAGTCCATCATATTACATTTTCATCAACTTATAAGATATACCCCCTGGTTTCACAGAAAAGGCTTAAGCCTAGTTTCGTACTATAAAGCATGCTTGAGCTGTTTTAACCAGGTGTGCACAGATTGGTCGGCTATTGATCGCTATCGGCTGATAATCGCTTTGGGAAGTTTGATAGGCAGTCTCTATAAAGGCCTCGTAAACTTTATCCCGTAAACCTCATGTTGATGATGCATAAATACTCTCTCTGTCCGATGTGGGTAAAATTATTAGGTGTTTATTTTATTAGCTTATTAATAATTATTGCTAAGTGTGAGGAACAAATAATATTTCTTCATTGAATAACAACTTTTAATAATACCATATAGTGTGCCTTGTTGGCAAGTACTATTTGCTCTAGCTCTGCCTAACAATGCCTGGTTGGACCAAACAACATCTTAAAAAAACTGCTTGTGATATTAGTTTTCATTGGTGCAATCGGTAAAGCGTATGGCTAATCGATCATTATTTTTACACTATCAACACGGTTTAAATCCGCCTTATACAGAGCTTGCTCTTCTCCCTTTTCTCATCACAAATCACATCAGAAAGGGATTTGCTTTCAATACAAAATGTATAATACGTTCTAAATGTGGAAATAAAATATCAAACAAAGTGTTTAATAATAATAAAAGCATTTATGGGTCAGTGTAGGACATACTTAGTGACATAAACAACTTTGGTAAAATATCTTTTCGAGTCTTCTTAGCAGGCTAAGAGTGAGCGTTATCGGGAAACCGGGCCCTGGTTCTTTGAATAAACTGTTTTCATGAGCTGTATGCCAAAATCATCAGTATTAAAACAATAAAAGACCTAAAATATTTCGGTTGGTGTGCAATGAATCTAAAATATATGAAAAGTTTAATTTTTGAAAATAATGAACTTTTATCACATATGCTATTTTTTGGAGAAGGACCTATAGACATGTCCGGTTAAATGTCAAAAGGGCGAATAAAGACATTGACATGGACTAAATGTCTCCGTGGCCGACGTCGTCTTTATTTAATAGAAGGATACGTTGTATCACTGCCATAGTTGGTTGCTTACTGGACACCCCCATGCTTAACCATTTATAGATCTTAGCCATTTAGAGCCAAATTGTTTGCCAGATGTTAATTATCTAAAGTGATTGCCAATTTAAACGCTTTAATGACATTGCAAAATAGCCTAATTACCACCATATTTGTTCTGATACCAAATAAAGTCAACTTCATAAATAGGCCTGTATCCATTGCAAACATATTTTATTATTTGTCTTAAAATGTCCATAACATAAAATCATTTTTTTTTGTACTGTACTGCGCTGATTTCTAAAGACTGCTGCACAGTGGTGGCGACTAGGGTCTTAAACAACACTAAGAGCGCTACGAATGGTCCAGACCAACCTTACGAAAGTGTGACTTACATAAGATATACTTAGCGTACGAACATTTTGAGAAATTGTGCCATAGGGTAAAGAGAGAGGTTAAGGAATAGGTTAAGAACTACTTAGCGATAAGAACGTTTTGGGGAACCGGGCCCAGTTCTTTATAACCCTTGCATTGCAAACAAACAGTGACCAATCACATCCGGCAGCACTTAATTCATGAAATAGGTGGGTGGAGTTTGAGGTTTGACTGATAGTTTGAGGGTCCAATGGAGATTGGAGGTTTATTTACAAGCTCTTTTTATAATTTTCATTGGTTAAATATTTGCAAACCCACAGACAGACAAAGGATCACCAATAGTAATGATTTATAAAAAATAAAATAGAATATAAATTATGAAAGTGACAATAAAAGTATCAAAATGGGAATATAAAGTGTCTCTCTTATCAGGAGCAGTTTAGTTTAGGATGCAATGATGGGGCGAGGCGGTTGCTCCGTCAAGAGTGTAATTCTGTGAACTGTGGACCCTAGGGCCCGGTGGGTTTCTCATTAGTAAAATTACAGTAAGTTTGAACCTAATGCAAACATTTTGCTGACTTGGATTAATACACGTCACCCCTGTAGGCAAGTAACCTTTTTATTGATTGGTAGTTCTTTTCAATTTTTCCTTGATACTTTAAAACAAGGCTCTCGAACTGTAATCAACCAATTTACTGCTTGAAAGCATCTTGAAAATGAATTACATTCCTTTTTTTCAATTTCCTTTGTCAGACATGAGTGGTTTTACAACAAAAAGTAGAGAACTATTTTTAGCCTTGAGGTTGTTTTTTTTTTGGTTAAATTTTATTAATCTTTTTGTCTCATTAGAACAGATTGTGGCCATGTTTTGACATAGGTCTGCATAGAATAAATAATTATTTTGTATTCATAAATGTTAGGGTTGTGAGGGTTTGTGTGTAAGAGGTCAGAGAGAGTTCTATTTTATGTACTTACATACTGTGGTGTAACTAGCGCACACATATTCATATACGTTATTAATGTAGGTGAGTGAAGTCAGGGAGCCAGTCAGATTTAGCTCTAGGTCAGTATAACCCGTTTTCTTTCTTGCTTCATGTTTGAAGGAGCATACTAACATACTACTCTTACTATTTCTGCACTGTATGGCAGGAGCATTGCTGAATCTTTTCTGTTGGTACACAATCACAAAGGTTATAAAAATAGGCATGCTAAAATACAACATAAAAATGAGTTGACAATGTGAATCTTTTACAGCCCTAAACAATAATACTTCTCAATATTCATAACATGTAATCACAATCAAGTCAGTACTAGCTGCTTTCTTAGAGATACTCGCATTTGTCATCTCGTATTGAAAAAAGCCTCAAAGTTGTAATATAAAAGATCTTTTTTATTTAAATGTTTTTTCTTTATTTAAAAATTGAAATGGTTGTAATTATCTACTCTTGTAGGAAAATAACAGTTATTAAAGTCTGTAATTTGCCTCCCATTTGTAATGTGAGAAATGCACTGGAATTAATACATTTGTTTAAGATATGTTTTAGCTCATTCTTTGATTGAATTACCAAAAGTCTATCAACTGTACGAAATTAAATTACAATGCAAAGTATTTACAGGATGCATCATGTTAAGAAATTATTGGAAAAAATAGTTTAGTATATTTATACATTTCAGTGTTTAAAAAAACTTTTTAGCAGTGCTCCCATATCCTAGCATGTTTTATTGAATATTACAGTATGTTTGAGATGCATCATTAAACATTCAATACTTACTTTACATTGTTTTGAAACTATATGCTATTCACAAAAAGCATAAGCATCATATATTGTGTGGATTTCCCTGCCGCAGAAGCAGTTGTATCGGGCTCATGTGACAGCACTTTTCCAGTGGCAGAATGTTCTGCTACACAGTGGACAGGGAAGGTTTCTGCTGCTGTATATGACGCCAGGGAACTCTTTTATTATATCACCCAGGAAACTGCAAGATGCCAAATGAAAACAAATGCGACTATTTCTCGTTCCCTCGCTCTCTCTTTCTCTTCCTCTTTTTTGTCTCTTCTGTTTCTCCCGAAATGCAATTCACTGCCAATGTTGTTGCTCAAATTCCACACCAGGGATTGCCATGCTAACCAAAACATTATAATATGCAGCTTGCTCATTTCATTTTGTTGCAATGTTCATGTATTTTTGTTGAGTATGTGCCCTGCTACCGAGTCTACAGGGACAAACAGAAGACGTGTGCTTTTCCAGTTTGACTGTAATGTACTTAGCTGAGAACTAACGCTTTATTTATTTTAGGCTATTATTTTACAAACTTATATCTTGGATGGATGGATGGATGGATAGATGGATAGATGGATGGATAGATGGATAGATGGATAGATAGATAGATAGATAGATAGATAGATAGATAGATAGATAGATAGATAGATAGATAGATAGATAGATAGATAGATAGATAGATTGATAGGACAATGGGTTAGGAAGATCCTTTGAATAATGAATCCATCATGGACACTGAGAAGGTAGATCAAGTTCTGCTAACACACACACCTTAATACCTTCTCACTTAAGCATTTATCACACAACTATTGTGTAAACAATGCCATAAAGCTGTTTTTGAGTCCAAATTTGGTTCTGTTGTCTTGAATTGCAATTTTTAAAGATTATTTTTTATTAGATTTTTTTTACTTGACACACACACAAAAAAAGTGATGCTCATGTGGTGAGATACCTAGTCAATTATTTACTTGTGTAATACAATACTGTAACGTCTTTGTATTTGAGTGGATGTTTTTCTCACAAATTTTGATGTGGCAAAAATATTGAGGGGCAGTTGTGGCCTAATGGTTAGAGAGTCCGACTGGTAACCCGTGGGTTGCAGGTTTGATTAATAAAGGTGGGAAATGACTGAGATGCCTTTGAGCCAGGCACCAAACCCCCAAACGCTCCCCGGGTACCGCAGTGAATGGCTGTCCACTGTTCCGGGTGTGTGTGTGTCCCACGGTTTGTGTGTGTATTCACTACTCACTGCTCCTAATGTGTGTGCACTAACTTAGATGAGGAGGACAAATTCTGCATTTGGTTTACCGTACTTGGCATTCACGTCACTTTCAGCTACGCTTTAAATATTGACACCAGTTGGTGATTCAATAGTGATTACAACAAAAAATACAAATAACTCCACCAGGAGTTCCAGTGCTAGATGGGATTCTTGCTTGATCTTTTTCTCATTTTGGAATTAAATCCTAAGATGCTGGGCTAAACTTCCATTTGATTGGTTTCCTAGAATGTTGAGAGAATTAGATAGTATCTTATCTCCATCCCTGCGGACACCTTTAACGCTGCAGCATTGACAGTAAATACCAGCAAAACAAACAAGCTCAGCCAATCCCAACTCGGTAATTAGCCTAATTAAACTGAGGTTGTACGCGGCGTGATTATACATCGTTAATTTCGACCTTACAGTTGCTGTAATTAAGTCGCTCATCACATCAGCTCACTTGTAAATATCATTTTCACTCCTCTCACTCAGACGCTTATTTCATTTATTTATTTTTCCTCGCAGTGAGGAAGAGCGAGATGCTGGTGTGTGATGATTAGCAGCACATGATTAGCTCAAGTGTATGTGAGTACTTCACTCTGTGGGAATTCCTTGTTGAGTGAACCCTCCTCCTCACTTGAGCAAGTGTAAAACTATTCTTCATTTTAATGCATAAATTATATGCCTATTAATCATTAATACTGTCAATACAATACCCCACTCCTCAAGCAGTATTGTCTATTCAGTGACTTCACGTACATCCAAAAGTGCTTTTAGCTTGCAAAATATTTGGGAGAAAGACTGCGCAAAGGAAATGCATTGTATGTTTTGAATGTAGGGCTGCACAGTTTAAGTCTATCATGTCAAGATTGTTGACAGATTTCAAATGTACTATAAATACCTAAACATCACACACTTCTATACTGCTTGTTTATCAAAGCTAAAAGAATAAAAAAGAATAGGATCATTTTGAAACAGCAGCTTTCATGTTCAACAGGGTGTGAAAATCTACGAGCTAGTAAATTAAGCCTTTTGTCTTCAAATTAAGTTATTTTGCTCATGCTCTGCTGCCAGCAAAAGAGTTACTCTTAAGAGTGTTCACCAGGGTACGAAATTAACTTTTTGCCCACTAGCTATACTGAGGTTTTTTTTATATATTGAAAAATGTAGCATTTGCCAGCCATTTTATATATGCACTGCCCGGTCCAAAAAGTCACTGTTTGGATTTAAATAGGCAAATGCTTTAGAGTCAATGATTGCATCAGTATTACAGTGATTATTATGTTTCTAGCATGTTATATGTTTGGCAACAGTTCCTCTAAGCCTAACTGATGGAGTGTGTATTTTTTTCATTTTTAAAGGGCACCTATTATGCAAAATTCACTTGTACATTATTTTTTAACACAAATTTGTGTTGGCAGTGTGTACACAACCAGCCTATAGTAAAAAATCCACCCAGTGTATTAGAACAAGCTGTTTGCAGATTCCTTGTAAAGTGACGTCACATATTTTACAGGCCCCACCCACGAGTGTTGATGGACATTGCCGTATATTAGCACAGACCCCACCCTCAGAGAGCTGTTTAAACTAGTCCACCATGTTTATCTCCACGCCAGAGCATTAACAGCATAGCCTAGAAATCTAGACGCACCCTAGTGGCAGCAAATCTAATCTGCCCGCCAGTGTCACTCTCAATACCCTTCTGAGCTGTAAACGCCAAACTCTTGTCGGGCCAATCACATCGTCTATAGAGTCAATGGGTGGGGCCATAATGACGACGGCCGAGTTGCGTTTGCGTGCTTCTAGTAAACACAGAAACTGGCGAACGGCGGTCTTTCGAATCAGCTTTGACCGCGACTCTGGAAGACTTGGAGTTAAGCTTTGCTCTGAGAAAAGAACAAAGAACGGCACTGAAGTCATTCTTAAAAAGGGAAGACGTGTTCAGAGTTTTGCCAACCGGATACGGCGAATGTTTCTGAATCTATCAACGAGTTCGTTTCACCTTCGTTGCTCTGGTTGGTGTAGCGCTATCCTATCGCGTGCAGAGGGAGTTTGAAAGACAACCGTTTATCAATGGTGAGTTTCCAGACCAAACATCTTGATGTGGGTCTGGCTTGTCAGACTATTAACAGCAGCATTCAAGTAAGAAATGTGTTCTTAATAAAGCTACTAAAGTTATTCAGTCAAGAGCAGTGCATAATTTTCGGTTTGTCTTTTGTTGTTTGATTCATATTAACAGCATATAATACAAGATCGAATATACACACAGGATTTCGGTACTTGCTGCATATACGTGCACAGACATAACCGACTTTGTTTATGTGAACTGTGGGTGTTTCCGACATAACCTTGTGTGCATTTGACAGTTTAACTAGTCTAGTTTAATACTTTAATACTCATGGATGTACCGACATCCAGCTCTCTGTGCGCATGCGTCAGGTGTGTGTGTGTGCGTGCTCAAGTTGGGAGTTATATGGCTTTAAAACGCACGCAGATATTTCATAATGATGATGAACTGCAATATCACATTAGCTTGTCCGCAATTAAGATGATCCATTACCAAACAGATGTATCATGTTTCAGTTTTCATTTGCATGTTCACAAGCTTTGAAGGCTCCGCCCTCTGGGGTGGGAAGCAGCAACTTATTTGCATTTAAAGGAGACGCACACAAAACAGCTAATTTTTAGCAAACCAAAAAATTGGCATCCTCAAAAGGGTATATTAAATGATTGGTTAGGAATTTTGATCTGAAACTTCAGACACAACCTGGGGACACCTGAGACTTATTTTACATTTTGTTATGGGTATAATAGGTGCCCTTTAAACAAACATGAAAGAAGATACACGGCCATATCAAAAATGTATGCACCTGTTGATGGAAATAAATGTTGTTATTTCTGTCAAGAGGTGCATCAATTTTGGTCCAGATCTTGTATTGACAATGCAATAGTCCAGCACTGTGTAAAGTCTCCTCCAGCACATCCCAAAGACTTTCAATGAATTTAAGTTCTGGACTTCTTCTTAAGTGTCAATTCATGTTTGAAAATGATTGTTCATGCTCCCTCCCAACCATTCTTTCACAACTTGAGCCTGATGAATCTTGACATCCTGGATTATGGCCATGATGTGTCGGTTAATGGTAAAATAATACAGGTTTAACTCACGTTGCACGTTCATACAGACAGTATTCAAAATGCTAAGCTGCTTTTTGAACAGGAGATTTTGAGACTTCTATTGTAAATGCGGTTGTCAATCCCCAAAAACTGACAGTGTAAATGTAATCTTTGCTGATGCAAAATAAAACTCCTCTTATGTATTTGTTGTAGCTGCATGTATAAGATTTTGGAGTTCATAACATATTGAAAACCTGACCCAAAATAAATGTCTAACCCCTGAAAACTGATTACGTTGTGATTTTCCTTACTGAGATTCATGCAGCTTGTATCTGGAACCAGACAATGATGGTATTTGCAAATCACACGTTTACATCAGGAGCAATGAACTTGTAATGAGGTTCACCTGGAGACATCGCAACTCCCAACATGAACCGTACATTATTTATTTAGAGAGATGGATTTCACCTCACAGATGTCGATTACCAGCTGTGCTTTGTTTGTACGAATGTCATTGAATTTTAAATGTTTTAATCACAAAGACTTGACTGTGCAATATCTGGCTGCACACATACACAAAGGTGCAGTGTGTAATTTCTGAAACACTAGTTGCACAACAGTCACAGTGTTGTGGCTGTTTTTCATGATGCCACTTTGAGTGCATTGGTGATTGTGTTCTTATTGTATGCTTGTGTGTTGCAGGTTGGAGATGTCGTGGTGTGAAGATTCTGGAGGCATGATGACTTTGGTCAAGTTGCTCCTCTCCTTAATGCTGCTACACACATTTTCTGAAGGTAAACACACACACACACACACACACACACACACACACACACACACACACACACACACACACACACACACACACACACACACACACACACACACACACACACACACACACACACACACACACACACACACACACACTGGTATGACTGTTTTGCATGCTTTAGCCCCTTACTTTAACCATTGCAACTGAGTGCCTAGCCCTGATCTTTACCCTAAAACCAGGTCTTAACCCTCAAAACAGGCCTGTAAAGGGTTGTCAGAAAGTGAGGACTGGCCAAAATCTCAGCATTTTACTCAGCATTTTTTTCACTTAGCATTCTTTGTCCTCATTCCGATGGTCTAAAACTCAAACTGGTCCTCACAGAGCACACAAACACACAGTTTGTGAAATAAACAGTAATATTGTTTAACACAGTTTTACTGTATTTTTCATAACATTTCTGTTCAAGCATTCCATTGGAGCAGTTTTTCTGATGTCAGGGGAAATTGTGTTAATATTAACTCATACATGTCCTGCTAAATAGTTAATTTAGCATTAAAGCGTTAATTTATAATCACTTTTTTTACATTAGTAATTAAACCTAGTTAATGTGTTAAATTGACATTCCTTATTAAAAGTAAATGTAAAAAATATCAGAGGGAGCGTTAAATCAGTGAGATGTCTACAGGAAGAATAGGACCTGTAAACCTGATGCCACTGGGCTCATGAATATTAATTTAATATAAATATTATTAATATTCATGAGCCCAGTGGCATCACACCCCACCCATCTTAAGTCTCCCACTAACTTGTTGCTCACGGGTCAAATGCGTCTCTCAGACTTTCAGATTAAAACTCTGATTGTGCTGACACTCTTCTGTCACTTTCATCTGTTTCTCTCATTTTTCAGCATGCACTCATTACCTTCCTTTTGTCCCTCTATCAGCCCACATGTCCTGTTTTTGCTCAGACATCTCATTCTTCATCACTGTTCTCTCACACCTGTCTATCATTCCTCACTGTTTGTGTGTGTGTGTCAGACACCTGAGATCGGTGTCGGCCCGTTTAACAAGACTGTGTCGCTGCCACTTAACATCAGTCCAGAGGAGTTTATAATTTGCTGCCCTCTTCTTCCTCTTCCGTTTGTGTCCTTTGCTTTTGCTGAACCACTCTCAATCATGTACACACTCCATCTTTCTTCATTAATCTGCCTCACTTCTCCCTGTCTCTCATAGGTCCTGTGGGAGCTGTTCTCTCATGGTTATTAGCTCTCTGTGATTGGTTCAGGATTTTGAGGGTTAAATGAAATGGAGGCAAATTAGGGAGGGAGTTTGAGCCCTGAACCCCAGAACAACTCAGGACTGAATTTTAAACACTGCTTGCCCAAAAGAGAGAGAGAGTTTAAAGGAATAGTTCACAAAAAAGAAAATTCTTCCATTATCCAAACTTTTTCAGTGTGACCGTGACTGTCAAGCTTCCACAAGGACGAAAAACATCATAAAAGTATCATAAAAAGAAATTCATATAACTTGCGTGCTATATTCCAAGGCTTCTGAAGCCACATGATAGCTTTGTGATGAACATTTGTCTTAATTTGCTTTATTAGCCTCTTCCAACAGCCTCTCATGGCGCTTTGTAAGTATTTTACGTTTTGTTAATACATGATTTCCAGTGAAATAACAATCTACATTTAAACCACTTAATGGCTTCAGGAGACTTTGTGCTGTCAGTCGATTTAAAAAAACAACTAATCACACATTTTCTGTAATTAATTGCTCCTAACATTAGAAATGTTAATATATTTTTATATTGTAATATATAATTTAACAGTGAAACTGTAAATTAATGTAGAAACAATATAAAGATGTTTTTTTTATAAATATTTGTTTAAAGGGACAATATGTAAGATTTTTGGATTTAAATATCCAAAAACCACTAGAACAGTGTTATATATTTTATTGACTTGTCTTCTTACATTATCCCAAATGGTTCCAAGAATGTTTAAATCCAAAGAAATTAGCAATTTTAACCAGAACCCGGATGGTGATAAAACCAATCTTTTGTTATAAAGCTCAACATCGTTAGTATTAATGTTTAAATCTCATTTTCATGTTTTACCATGCCTAATATAGATCTAGCTTACTGCAGTGTGTAACAAAGTGTCTGATTGTCTCTGCCGACCGAACTCACAGAGAAATGTTATAACATAACTTTCAACACTCTCAAATATAATAAAACAGCGCTGCGTTGCCCCAAATACACATGACTGGAAAAAGCAGAAGCTTTCATCTGTGGCAATTTCTATTACTCTATGAAATTGGTGATTATAGCCATTTAACATTACGTTGTAATTGAAAGTTGTAATTTAAAGTTGTAATTTAAAAAAATTAATAGGCTTTAAAAATAAAATGTTTAATTTAGGTGACCTTAAAACAATCTTTAAATAAACCCTTCATAATAAATGTTGGCAATACTTTAGTTTATGGTCCAAAATTCACTAATAACTAGTTGCTTATTAATATGAATATTACTAGGATATTGGCTGTTTTTTAGTACTTATAAAGCACATATTAATGCCTTATTCTGCATGACCATGTTAATAGGCAGTACCTTAATAGGCAGTAATTAGAAGTTTGAGGCAAAAGTCATTGAAAATTTAATAGTGAGAATTAATCTAAAGTGTAACCTAAATGTCATTATTGTAGGCCACTACATACGTCGTTTTGTTCTCGCGGCCCTGGTTTGGCAGTTCTCGCAGTTTGTCCTTGACACATCATCGGAGCAGAACTTTTTTTCTTGTGGGAGTCCAAGAGCTATTGTGTGATTGTTCAGAAATGTAAAGTGGGCGGGGTTAATGCTAGGGCTGTCAAAATTGCTCAAAAATGATGTTCGAATATTCACTCTAAAACAAACACGAATATTCAAACTATGCAAACATCTGGGCGCGCATTTTGTCAATGACACGCATTACGCCAATAACAGGAAAAATGAATACAAAGAGACATTAACTACTTGTATAGTTTGTCTATTTATGTTTATACATATTTGACAACGTATTACACAAAAACAAGTAGATTGTTATTATAAATTATATAATTATTATTATATATAATTATTATATATAAATTAACTAATGGCCTAGACCGCAGAGCGCAGACCTCTCTCCCTCACCCTCACTGCGGATAACGGTTTAAATGAACAAACTTTGAGAGCTGATCAAGAGTTGTGTGCAAGTTAAGGTTGCGAGACTCGCGACTCTTGTCCCAAATATAGCAGGCTTCATTCAGTGATTGAAACAAATATTATTAATATTAATTGATGTTTTACAGCATATTGAGCGCTCCGAGCGAGCTGTGGTGTGGTAAACATGGAGCTTTTCTTTGACATGGTAAATAATCACACCAGTGAAAGCAGTGCATTTATCCTTTATTCCTGCAATATCTCTTCAGTCAGTACAGTAGCCTACATTTTAGTAATGTTTCTGTTTAATGTTAAATAAAATGAGGCATGGTATGCTAACTGTATCTTACATAGCTTTCATATAACTTCATCTCGCGGCTCAACATTTTTACCCCCTACCAACCAAAATCTAACATATTTCCAGACATGGCTTTTTAGATTATGGAGTTAAAATCTATTTCTCTGCTGCGGTCGAGTTGGGCTCTGCACTTTCTGCCATCTTCACTGCAAGACGTGTCAACTTTCAGCAGTGACAGTGCGACTCCTGTGACCTGTCCCTGAACCCCCATGCGCGTGCTCCCTCGCAAAGCAGACAGCCACGCCTCTACTACCGCGGCGGGGGATTTTTTTCAGCTTTTTTTTATTTATTCGAATATTAATTTTCACCTTCGAATTTAAAAAAAAACAACTATTCGAATTAGGGCTGCACGTTTTCAAGTTTTTCATTAACCGTTAACCGAGGCCCTTAGCGGTTAATACTCGGTTAACCATAGTGTGCGTCAGGGTTATTTTTAGCTTATTAATTTG
Organism: Pseudorasbora parva; assembly: GCF_024679245.1. Lineage (NCBI taxonomy): Eukaryota > Metazoa > Chordata > Actinopteri > Cypriniformes > Gobionidae > Pseudorasbora > Pseudorasbora parva. The sequence goes on along the minus strand of NC_090188.1, from coordinate 8,438,013 downwards.
ACGACCACCATCTCCGTAGTGAACGCGCCTATATAGAGAAATGCACATCATGGATTACACAATCAGAGAGTAGCCTATTTCTTTTCGTTTTAAATTGTTAAAAGACATTTCAAGTTTCTTAAGATCTATTTCATGTCTGCGAGGCGTACGCTGAGTTTCGTTAAATTAGGTTGAGATGCGCTCCAGTTTACGAGCAATGCGAGTGGCCGCCAGGGCGCCTGCAGGATTAGGGCATGTAGTAAAATATGCAGCCGAGAATGATTCACAGCGTTTGACTCGCGCGGCTGATGAGCCTCCCCCGGCAGAGTTCAAGCATCTGTGGACTCGTCCCTTCAGCTCTGGCCATCTTGCTTTCAGTCCGCGATTAGCTTTTTTGCTTTCTTCATTACAGTTAAAGTAACGTCTGCTTTTCTCTAGTCATTCACAAGTTTCTTACTTCAAACTTTCTTTCTTCTGCTCCGTTATGCACAGCGCGCGCGGCTCGCGCTCTGCTTCTGCCCTAATGCGACTTTTAGTCCAGTGCGACGCATGTTATTTTCCTCTTCATGACGCATATTTTGACTGATGCGACTCATACTCCGGAGCGACTTATAGCCAAAATACTTGCATTTTGTCCCGTCACTCTCATTTTTAAAGTGCTCCCACGCTTTCTTTGTCCCCTTCATTGCCCGCTTAGAAAGCTGGTCATGACTTCTTCTTGTGGATATTACAAATATCTGGGAGCGCTCTGGCGATCTCTAGGGGTGCAAACATATATTACAACTAAATTCAAGGCACGTCATTGACGCCACTTAACCGAGCAAAATGTTTCACTCGGTTACGCAATTTTTAACGGTTAATCGGTCAATCGGTTAACCATGGACACCCCTAATTCGAATATATATTCGAATTTAGAATATTCGTTGACAGCCCTAGTTAATGCAGAGAAACTGCACTGTAATGCACTGAAACGGTTTGGCGTCTGCTTTTCTTGTGAAGTATGGAATGTCCTAGCCAGAACAAACTTTGTTCTTTTTCTTTGCCACCTCAAGAAAACAAGCACATTTCTTTGTTCTTGCACAGTATATACCAAGCTTAAAGTGCCTTTAATGTTGTTTACAGTGTTTATAGTCATATAGATTTTTCTGTCTCTGTCAATATTAGCACACTCTATTTGAATGAGAGCTGACAGTTCATTTTCTCCCTCTAAGTTTATTTCACGCATTAAATTTTAATTAAAGTTAAAACATTTTGTATCACTAATTTTATGTGAGGATCGATCCTCTTAATACAATGTCAGTATTTACATATTATTGATATTGGGACACTGCAAAGTGCATTTTCTGTCCTTTTTGACTGCAAACAGCTTTTATGTTCTGCTAAATAACTCCTTTTGCGTTCCTTGGAAAAAAAGGCAAAGTGAAGGGAAATAAAAGATTTTCTATATATTGTTTGGTGAACTATCACTTTAAAGGTAAAGTGGAAGAAGTGGAATAGAGGTGAGCCGTCTTCATAAAAAATGATGTCTGCGAAGAGATCTGATATGACGTGAGTTTCTGTCCGAACTGTTCACTCAAAAGACTCTCAGTCAATGTCACAATGGTAAAACATCAGCCATCAAGCTTGTTTCACACATACTGTGTCTGCAGCAGGGTAAGCAGCACAGCCTTGGGTGTCGAGGGCTTACAGTTTTTCCTTGATAATGGACGTAAATGATAAAATTGGTTAGAGCAGGCCATTGTGAACTATTACAAACTCTAAAGTGTAAGCTAAACTGCTTCATTAAAGCTTGTCATTTTCGGTTTGAAATGCGTCACAAATGGACAGACAGATGGTGAACGGTAACATGTTTTGTGTAACAGTAGCAACACATTATTAGCTGTTTGATAACGTAGTCAAGCAAAAGGCTAATCATATTAATCGCTGTTATGTGTCCGACGTTGTATAGAATGATACATAGGCTAAAACGCATTACCCTTCTGATACATCAACTTGTAGATAATCTTATAATTCACTCTTCCACTTTAATTCCAGACATTCAAGCTGAATTAAACCAGTATTTCCACTTGGCATTGTGTAGCGTTTACTACAGTAAAGTTGACAGAGTGGAAAAGGTCTTCCAGCTATTTTAAGGCATTAACTTATTTTTACGTTTAAATATGTAATTTTGGTGGTCAAAGATGAGCTTTAAGGGACACAATATCACTTGAACCATGGCGGATTCGCTATTTACATAGCAGAATTTGCAAACAGAAAGATTGAATGCTTCTCCAGAGAGGAATCCTTTTATTGTAAATATTTAAAAATGTGTGTTTGTGTTCCGCATGTCCTTGTGTGTGTAAAAAGTAGTGTATATGTGCATATTACTAGCGCACCCTTTAAATAACACAAAAAACTTTAGAGCATGTTTTTGTTGGTCAATGGCGCAGTCGTTTTCAGTTGCCTCAAAATAACACGCCAACAAAGCCCCTGAACACACCTCGTTTTCAGACCAGGGTGAACAGATGAGCATTTGCTATTCAAACAAGATGGCGCTGGACGTGAAAATGATAACTGTGTTGTGCTGAAACTAGCAAAAACACTTGCGTTGCACCTGGCATTGCATTACACCGGTATTATGATTGGGCCCTAAGTATGAAAAATCTATTAAATCATATTAAATTCAGTATTCATTACAGTTTAATTTCAGTGCATGAGGCTCAAAGAAAATTTAATTAAGCAACATAATGATATGACTATTAATTTTATCATTACAGTATAAAGATCTGGAGCTGAAACCAGGACAGATGTGGCAGTTTTTTTTGCTTTTGGCAGGAACTCTTTTTAAATCTCTTATGCACTTACTCACACACCTAAAACTCGTTTTAATCTCTGCTGCCATTCTGTAATGGTCCAGTAATTAACACAGGCTGATGTGTTACTCTAGATTGATTCTAGTTAGTGTGTATTGGCAGATGCACAGTCGATTGGCTCTCGTTTCTTGCTCGGCATCTTTCCCTCTTTCTCTCTCTGGGTTTGTTCTTGCCGCTTTCAAAGCGGAGTCAAAGAGTGATTCACCCTATCAGACACCAGCACTTCAAACACACACACGCACAAGCCCTTTCTAGAGTGTGTGTTGTCTCTGTGGCCCACTACACATGCATACGATCAAAGCTTTCCTGATCTTTCTGACAAATAAGCTTGTCTCCTGCTACCCCTGGAAAGAGAACACACACATGCATGTGTACACTGGGGAAGCATGTCTCACACACAACAAACGCTATACATCTCATATTTACTTTTCAAGTCGGTTACATACAGAACTAAACAACTCTTGATACACTGGTTAATGGGCCTTGTAGGAATGTTTTTTTTGTTTTGTTTTTTACACTTAACTTTCCCGCCATTGATGGTATTTTCGAGCTTTCTGTGTTTTCACCATTATACGGTAGGGGGTACTATTATGCATCTCTTGAACGAGTACAGAATCTCCAGATCAAAACAGCCAAAAAAGGAGCAGAAACAAGAGATAAAAGCATTGCTTATGCATGTTGTATATCTGAAAAAAAACTAAATTTTTGTTTATATTTAAATTCTCACATTAAAGTGTTGATTAAAAAAACCCAAGGGTTAAAAGCAGAGGATTTGTTCTTATAATTTGTTTTATTTGAATATTTTTTTTTTTTTTTTTTGCATGTTCAGATATTTATACCACAAAATATTCTAGTGGCCATGATATTTGGGTAAAAAATCTTCAAAAACACTCTTTTGGGAACCCAACACAATTCTTCTATGAGTTTGCTGCGAAAATCCCCTTTTGAAACCTTTATTTTTTTTTAGAGTGTCCTGTAGAAGAGACTGATTTTCACTGTCAAATCACATACACATACACACATACTTGGCCCTCATATTGACTGGGGAAGGCTCCACATTGAGAGTATTCATTTGATGCCAATCAATGCCATTTTCTGTTTGTCGTCTAATGTAACATAACTGTATGTGTTTTCTCTTATTAAGACCCATGTCTCTTTCTCTCTGTCCTCCAGCCTCTAATCAGCCACCTCGTTTCCAGAATTACTTCTTCCAGTCGTACCTGCTCATATATGAGAACACACCAGTGGGTGAGTGTCTCTCGCAAACACACACACATTCTTCTCTGTCTGTACTCATAATTATTGATCTTTTGACGTGCACTGTCTGAACATATTTTTAGTCCATAAATGCTGAATGGACCATGTTTGGCTTAAGTTTCAGACTGTTCAGTTGCTTTTGTGTGTAAGCCAAGCAAAACACCTATAGTTAGAAGAGATATACTAGGTGTTAACTAGGTGTGTGCGTTGTGATTTCAGTGTTGGAGGATAGTATGAAAAGTTATTTTGGCTAGAAATTCAACAAAAATGGTTTATGCATGAAATAACCATGTGGTAATGGCTTTTTTCTTAGATAATTCAGTAAATAAAATATTTAAAAGGTACCTTATCTCAAATTCAGCTTGGATGCAATTGATTAAATCATGATATACAACTGTGACTGAAATCAGTAAATTAGTTGCTTAGTCAGTCAACAAATTCCCTAAAAAAATTAGCTTGTCCGGAAAAAAGTTCGATGTTTTTTTAATTTTGTGTGTGTGTGTTGTAACTATAATTTATTCTGAAGCAATATTCTCACCAGTGTTCAATCAGCTTTGACATATTTAAATCTGCATATTTGTGAATTTTTATTTTAAAAAATGTTATTGAATCATTTCAAATTTGTGATATTTTTACCTTTTATAAAGGGCATTTCCCCCCTAATCTTATTAAATATATGCTATGCTTTAGGTTTAATTTTATATTGTTAAATTTGATCAATAAATTAAATTAAGCCACTAAAAGGGCTGTGAACAATAAAATTAAATAATTTACACTGAAAAATTACAGCTGCATTAAATAATGTTTTGAGATTTGTAGTTTTGAATAGACACATAAGAAATGTTGCAAAGTATGTTTAAACATGAAACCAAACCTCCAGTAGGTGGCAGCAGGTGGCCGTCTTAATGAGTCAGCCATTGAGTAGTTCATTCAAACACTGAATTTGAATCGCGTTAAGGTTCTGCTGTGTGTGAACGATTTTCGCTGCTGAAATCGAACAAAAGCACTCAATATTGCATCTAAAATGTAAGTGATTTTAAGTGAATGTAAATGTAAGTGAATGTTAATTAATTGTTTGTGAAGCTGTCATATACTAATTAGGGATGCACGATATTATCGGCACGACATCGGAATCGGCCGATAAACGCTTAAAATATAAAAATCGGCATCGGCCGATATGAAAACATTATGCCGATATGCATTGCCGATATGATAACGTGTTGATATGCGCCTGCAATAACGTGTGCAAGGACTGCTTCAGCGATAAGACCATGTCAGCACTGAACTTCAAGTGAAAACAAGAAAATACATTGCATGTACAGTGATTTATATTGACTGTTTTTAAATGCTGCCTTGAATTTGTGAATGCACGTACAGAAGGACGTGACCGTCAGCAGCAGATTTGCCACGTTTTCACAACAAAACGAACCCAAAACAAGCCCAATCGCGTCTCCCCACTCTCTAGCGCGTGCGGCAGCCTCCACAGCAGCAGAAGCTCCTCCAGGTCCTAGTGCCCTCCAGCTAGACCGCTATATATTTATACATGTAGTGGGGGCGCTGTTGTTACAGCAATACAATGAAAAGTAGAATACACAAATAAATTGAAGTTACTACTTGTTCTGAATAAACAAATCAGTAATGATGTCATAAATCACAAGCATGACACTTGTAAATTAAATACTTTTATATACAGTGTATTAATCTGTAATAAAATTTTACGAAATGGATGAAGAAAAATAATCCAAGGAGCTCTACAATAATTGTAGAATTAAAAGACAGCATCAATGGATGTCATGCCACCCCCACTTCATGTGTACAAACGTTAAATCCAAAAATACAATATTTAGGTTACAGCTGCATCTGGGGTGAAAAATTACTGACTTTATTATTGTTATTTTCAGAGCTTTTAATATACTCGTATCATAAAAAGAACTTTATTAACATTTATTTATCTTCAACAAGAATCCTTTTAGTAAGGATACCTCAGAAATCTGAAACCAGAATGAAAAAAAATATTTTTTGCTCAAAATGGTGTTGTTTCCAAACAAAGGGAAAAAATAAACATATATCTGCATTGGTATTGGCATCGGCCAAAATTAGCTGAAAAATATCGACATATCGGATATCGCCAAAAATCCAATATCGTGCATCCCTAATACTAATACTGTGTTTGACCCCCTTTCGCCTTCAGAACTGCCTTAATTCTACGTGGCATTGATTCAACAAGGTGCTGAAAGCATTCTTTAGAAATGTTGGCCCATATTGATAGGATAGCATCTTGCAGTTGATGGAGATTTGTGGGATGCACATCCAGGGCACAAAGCTCCCGTTCCACCACATCCCAAAGATGCTCTACTGGGTTGAGATCTGGTGACTGTGGGGGCCATTGTAGTACAGTGAACTCATTGTCATGTTCAAGAAACCAATTTGAAATGGTTTAAGATTTGTGACATGGTGCATTATCCTGCTGGAAGTAGCCATCAGAGGATGGGTACATGGTTATAAAAGGTATGGACATGGTCAGAAACAATGGCAACGTGGCATTTAAACAATGCCCAAATGGCACTAAGGGGCCCTAAAGTTTGCCAAGAAAACCTCACCCACACCATTACACTACCACCAGCAGCACCAGCCTGCACGGTGGTAACAAGGCATGATGGATCCATGCTCTCATTCTGTTTACGCCAAATTCTGATTCTACCATCTGAATGTCTCAACAGAAATCGAGACTCATCAGACAAAGACAACATTTTTCCAGTCTTCAACTGTCCAATTTTGGTGAGCTTGTGCAAATTGTAGACTCTTTTTCCCATTTGTAGTGGAGATGAGTGGTACCTGGTGAGGTCTTCTGCTGTTGTAGCCCATCCACCTCAAGGTTGTGTGTGTTGTGGCTTCACAAATGCTTTGCTGCATACCTCGGTTGTAACAAGTGGTTATTTCAGTCAAAGTTGCTCTTCTATCAGCCTGAATCAGTCGGCCCATTCTCCTCTGACCTCTAGCACTCAAAATTGCTTAAATCACCTTTCTTTCCCATTCTGACATTTAGTTTGGAGTTCAGGAGATTGTCTTGACCAGGACCACACCCCTAAATGCATTGAAGCAACTGATTGGTTGATTTATTTATATATATATATATATGTGTGTATGTGTCTATGTGTGTGTATGTGTGTATGTATGTATGTATGTATGTGTATATATTTTTATATATATATATATATATATATATATATATATATATATATATATATATATATAAATACATATACATATGTTAAACAGTTTGCATGGTAAAATGTTTCATCTCCTGTAAAGCTCCAGCACAATAGCAATACATGTATATGTTTCAGGGTGACTGGGACACTTTTTGCCATTGAGATGACTTGAAAAAAGTCCCAATTACTGTCAATTCACCTATATATATAATAATATAATATAAGGGTGAATTGAGGGTTTCATATGTTTCATATATATATATACACACACACTTTTTTTGGCAACCATTTTAATTTTATAAAGGCCGTTAATCCATCCTCACTGTCTTTACTTTCCATCTCACCTCTTACTACTCCTCTTCATCCCTTATTCATAGTTTTCCTTCGTTAATGCCTCTTTCACCTATCCCAGTTTATAGGTCAAAGAGCATGCATGTTTATTTAACCTTGTGACCTCTTGTTATCATAAGCTGCTTTAGTGGTCTTATCTGACCCTCATTCTGCATTTTGCCTCGCTGTTCCTTATTTGCTTCGGTTTTTAAACTCTTTGTTGTTATGAACTGAATGATAAACATCTATGTATAATTTAAGTATATTTGCCAGAGTAAAGCATTTGCACTGTATTAAGCCTAGAGAAATGGCTTCTCTCCATAAGAACTCATGTGAAAACTAATACATTAGCTGTGTCTCATTTCGTTAAATTTCGAAGGCTGCGTCCTCCGGAGGACACGTCCTGTGTAGGATGCAGTATATGGAGTGTCCTCAATCAGAATTAAACGAGACGTCCTTTGTAGGACACACAGGCAGGAAGTATCACGTTGCTATGCCAACACGTTCAACCTCGTTGCGCTCTCACGCCAGTTTATATGAATGAAAATTATTTTGAAATGTTTCTTGTCTTGACAGCAATGTACTGTTCTAAACGTTTAAAAAGCACTGAAGTGTTGTAATCCTGTTAACCACAACTATCTGTTTGAGGTAATAGAGCTTAAAAATAAAAACAAGCTTGAACTTACATTTTAAACACCACACCTACGCTCGCATGTATATCTGGCGGTGGTGCCGTTTTTTCATATAATATAAAAAATATATTTATGACGGTTGTTAACGGCGACGCAAAGAATTATGGGTTATCTCCAGCCGCGAAGGCTACACCTCATGCACACTCCGAAATCCTCTGAAAGAAGGACACATTAGAAGGTCGCATTTGGAGAGTCCTACTCACTTTTTTGAAATGAGACGGCCTTATGACGTATGCACCCTTCAAATGCGACCTCCGGAGGACGCAGCCTTCTGAAATGAGACACAGCTATTGACTTTGATTTCCCTCATTGTAACTTCCACTTTTTTGTGCATTTGGTATATTATATCATACAAGAAATACAGCATTGAATGTTAGTTCACAAAGTTGCGTTTTATGTTATTTTATACTTTCTAGAATACTTGTCAGATTCTTTGCTGCAACGTTATCTCGCAGCCTTTAGTCACTGCCTACAACGGTCTAGATCCTTCAGTGGAAACAAGGGCTGTGCGATATGGGCAAAAAAAACCTATCCCGATTTTTTTCTTCCAATTTTGATTTTGACACAAACAGACATGCTTTACAGTTATAGATGCATTATGTGTGAATTTGAAACATATTTCTAAAGGAAAACAATTAGAGCTTAATCGAAAAGTTAACACGTCTCTAGAACAAACAAATGGCCTAAAAAATAAATAACATTTATAAATATATTAATTAATGAGACTAAATGACCTTACCAATGCTTAGGTTGCTGTCTCATATTGTGGTCTTTGAATTTGAAATGAGCTGCTGAATAAAATGCATCATGAAACTTTTGCTTTCGTTGTTGTGAATAAAATAAACCAAATAAATTTGTTAGAGGGGAACTTCTAAAAAGGTGGGACCTTTTATAGGTGTTGAAGTTTTCGTATCTGTTTGGCAAATGGGAAGACAACAGCCTTTTTCTTTAGACAACAGCTAAAATCTGCAGGACGGTCGCTGTCCAGGACCAGGGTTGAACACCCCTGGTATAACCTGACGTGGTCATACTCAATTCTAGTCAGAATATGGCTCCACTGGGCTGTGATTATGGGGCGTGTTTCAACCGAACCAGGAAAGACCTCACTTGGATAGACCTACAACCAATCAGAGCAACGAAGCGACGCATTGTCAAATGTCAACAGAGCTCAACTGCACTGTGTTGCCAAGTCAGCGGGTTGAAGCGACTATTATGAGATATAGACCCATGAGTGCGAATTTTTGCAGGCAACCTTGCCAAAATAACACACTTTTTACCCCCAAACGCCATTCCCCCCCCCCCCCCCCCCCCCCCCCCCCCCCCCCCGAGAAGCTATTGTTTAGGGCTAGTAGTTGGTGGGTTTTGTTGTAAAAACTTGGCAACCCTCTCTGCACGCACGCTGGAATAAACGATCTTTGCCGGTGTTGTAAAAAAATAAAATAATTTAATGATACACAGAGTACTTACCCAACATAATCATCATTTTTTTTTTAAATTGTGAAGGTGAATGCATATACAAACAAGCTCTCCGTTTAGGATTCGAAGAAATATAATCCAAGCCCCTTTGATGACAAACATGATTACGTTGCTGTTGATCATCTGTCCGTCATTGTTTAAAGCCCGCCCTGGTGATTTCATTGGTCCGAACAGTTTCTGTTTGGAGATAATTACTTCCCTATGAATTGAGGCCAGACCGAACCGCCCGATCTAAAAATTTTGTCGGCGGGGCTAAGTTTGGCTGGCATCCAGGCTACAAATAGTATTTAGTACCAAAAGATCTCAAAATATTCAATACATATTTTTAAACTAAAAAATAGAACATTTATTTAAATAATTGTATGGTCACCGGCAATAAGTGTGACTAAGTAGTAAGGAATACCTGAGGGCTAAATACAAGAAAAACATTATCTCCTATACTCTCCATAACAAAATGATACTGCAAATATTAGGGCTGTAACGATATGCGATATGAAATCGAAATCGCAATATGCAGGTCCACGAACCTATATCGCGATGTGAGAAGGCAGAATCGCGACACACCCCTTCCAACTCCCAGAATTATCCTTCTTGTCCAGGTCCAATTTTTAAGTCAGCAGTATGGCAACATTTCGGCTACCCGTTGGAGAGCAAGAATGGCAATCGTGTAGTTGACAAGACCCACACAATTTGCCGTAAGTGTTTCAAGAAGCTTCCCCAACTGGCCGGCAACACAACCAACATGCAGATGCTCGAGACACACTGATTATTACTAATTATTTTTTACCTATTTTTTTATCTATTTATTACCGTTACTTATTATTTTTTACCCCTCAAAATATCTTTTGAACTGTTTTGTTTCCCCCCATATCGAGGTTTGTATCGTACCGTGGGTCAAAAATCGTGATACGAACCGAATCGTGGCTTTGGTGTATCGTTACAGCCCTAGCAAATATGGTTAATCAATAATTAATGCACACTATGCTGTACTGTTTACCAAAAATCGCTGCAAATACCTGTATAGTGAAGCTGTTGTCTATTCAAATGTATTGAGAGCGCTGGTTTGTTTAGAACTATTGAGAGCTCATGAACCACGTGACCGCGTGCCGCAGGTGGATGAACTCATGACATAACATTTTTTCGAGGGCTTTGGCTTTAACTTTTATGCCAGATTAAGTGCGCCAAAACGCTCTTTGTTGTTTGAATTTTCGTATAAAAAAAAAAAAAAAAAAGATTAGACTGTTTCAAATCAAAAGCAAGTTTGGCGGTTTGCCGTGAGAATTGGCAACCCTGACAGGTCGATTGGAACACTCCTTGTGTGTGAATGGGAGAGAGATGCGTGAGTGACAGAGAGATGGAGTGAGAGCAGGGAAAGGAAATGCAGATAAATGAATACGCTGCATGTTTTAAATGGTGTTAAAAAAATGAAAAAATGAAATATGTGGCAGCCAGTGTTGATTCTGTGACAGACCGCCATGAATTAGTCTGTGTGCGAAACACTGTGACTGCGGCAAAATTAGGAATACACTTTTGTGTCAACATAAACACATTAACTGTGTGTTTAGTCTTTCTCAAGCAGTGCTTTTCTCTACCAGTCTCTGTCTTTAAGTTTCTGTCTGTGCCTGTATGTATTTCAGCATTTTTAGGGACCCTGATGATTGACAGGGCAATTTGAGAGTGTCAGGGTTTTCATCACCTTGCCGCGTGTTGTCGTGAGTTGGTTTTAAAATAGATCTATCGGCCCTCTTCGCTGATAGCAGGCTCTCTGAACCGCAAATACACTTACACCACACTTATCCATAAAATCTGAGAATTCTGCCATTCAGCCCATTTTACCTGAACCATCTGAGTGCTGTGTGTGTTTATATGTGTTTCATAAGAGCTCACAATTGCGCCTCCATTACATCATAACTAGTGCTGTGGAAAAATTAATCGTGATTAATTAAACATTTTCTTAAATGTATACATGCATGTGTGTGTATTTTTGATTAAATAAATGCAGGCTTGGTGACTGTAAAAGACTTAAAAACACTAAGGGCCCCATTTTAACGATCTGAGCGCATGGCCTAAAGCTCATGGCGCAGGTGTACTTGCTAACAGAAAGACTAAATGCATTTCCAAAGATAAATTATTTTTAATATTGATACATTTTTGTGTGCTGAGCGTCCCTGTGTGTACGCAGTAATAAGTGCACGCTCGTTGTGTACCCACCTATAGGCACATATTACTAACGCGCCCATTAAATAACAAAAAAATACTGCGCTATTGACTTTGTAAATGGCTCATTTCAGTTGCCTTAAAAATAGCAACACGCCAACAATGCGCCTGAACACGCCTTGTTCACACATGATGGTGGAATAAAATGGCTGACACCTTTGTCATGCTAAGGCTAGATATAATACAATTAAATATTTTTACACTGAAATTTGACACACTTATACAAATTTTGTTTGGATTGGAAAATATCAGTACATAAGTGCCTGAAGTTGAGTCTTCCATTGACATGATAGAATGTTCATTGAGAAAAAAATTGACAGCAATGACATCATTGTTAAACTTGCATACTGAATTCCAATTGGATTTCCTCTTACTTGTATCATGTCATAGTGAATTGTGATTTATCTTTACTTTCTTACATATTTGAACATTCTACTTATTCAAATAGTTTGGTTATGTGGGCACAGGGCTAGTTCTAGTTTAAGCATTATGTAAAAGTCTTCATAACGTCATTCATTCATGATATCACATGACACCATCATAATATCATGTGCATACTTTGTCCTCAGTAGATTATCATTTAGTTCAAGTTAGATTAGTTTTTTTTTTTTTGCATTGATCCAGGATCCATTTCTCTTTGCCTCCCTTTTTCATTATATATGGTATCTATTCAATTAGAGTGCCAAAAGTCCTGTCACTCGCCATGAAACTGATGAAATGTCATAAGCAACATGCAACTTCATGAAAATGCATTCAGCATGAACATTTCCTTGAGCGGAAGTCAAGGAAATGTTCATGCTGAATGCATTTTCATGAAGTTGCATGTTCATCTCCATCAACGCAATGGATGGTGAGCCATTTTCAAAAGGTAAACATTTAACTCACTACTAGTCGACTACTTTTTGTGTGAACTGTTGATTAGTAAAAAAAAAAAAAAAAAAGTCGTTGTGCAGACACCAATTAGTTAATTTCTGTTTATTGAGATTAATTAGGATGTGACAAGCTGTTCCCAAACCAGCATTGGTTCAGTCAGGGTTCATTTCCATCCGCAGCATTGTCAGCATGCCCTGTGTGTCCTCTCTGTCCTGCTTGACTCTGATTGGTGGTCAGAGCCATCAACCATGTCTGATTGGATGACTCTGATGGCTTATTCACGGAGAGGGCGGATGATTGGACAGTGCCAATTTGTCAGAGTTATAGTTTATTAGTAGCGCAGATGTCCTCGTACTGGAGGACTTCCAAATGACACACGCACTGGCACACCCTGACACAAACACACACACGTAACACGAATAAACACATGCAAACCAACACACTCACACTCATGACTTGATGGAGACAGACTTTTCACTAGACTGTGTATATGCATATATAATCACTCAAACTGTATCTGTGTTTGTACAGGATCAAGTGAATTTGTGCTATTACAAATGTAACAGTGGAAATTGTAACCGTCTTAAGGGACCGTTTACATGACACCGTTTTCAACACAAAACAGAATTTTTTTTTGTGTTTTGGCCAATTTACACAACAACAGCGTTTTGGGGTCCTGAAAGTGCTTTTGATAATGGTTTTCAAATTTTACGTTTTTGAAAATTATATAGTCATTGTCTCCATTTATACTACAAAAACGGTAACATCATGCGCATGTGTATTATGTGTTTAGCCTATAGGTGCATAGTTTTTCCTTTACAAAGTGACGTCGCTAACTACACTCCTGGCAGCAGTGTTTTTAATCGTTTTTTGCAGATCTGCGTGGACGGTATCGTTCATCGTCGTCTGTACACAAAAAATGTGAAGGAAAAATGTTTTTAGTACATCACTGTTGTGTAAGCGTACCCTAAATATACACTAGTGTTTGAAATTTTGAGGGTCGGTAAGATTTTTCTTATTACAGAGTAATATCGACTAAAAAGAAAAATGCATCATTCCTCCTGTCTTCTGTGTCACATGATCCTTCATAAATAATTCTAATATGCTGACTTTCTACTCAAGAAATATTTCTTATCATCATCAGGTAAAAGCAATAGTGCTTTGTTTAAAGTGAACTGTTCTAAATTCAGTAATTAATTTTTTTATTTATTTAATGAAATGTGATATCAACCTCACTTTGCCTATGACATTTACAAATCTTTAAATTTAATTTAATTTATTTTAATTTAATGTATTTTAATTGTATTTTTTTGTAAAAATGTATAAATTTTTTATTTATTTAAAGGGGTGATGAATTGAGAAATCAACTTTCCCTTGAGCTTTTGATATATAAAAAGTCATGGTAATTTAAGAATATCTAAGTTTCAGAGCTGAAAACTTCCTTGTTAGTCAAAGAAAAGCGTTTATGGACACAATTCCCAGAAAACGATTGTGTGCTTCATCCTGACATCATAGCGCTACGAAACTCGGCTCTACAGCACGTCTAATCCAGTAGCCCCGCCCACCGACTCATGGAAGTGATCTGATCGCGCTGGCCAACAACAATAAACATGCAGAGGAAGATAGCAAGATATTGCGTTATTCCTGGTTGTGGAAGAACACAGTCGCTGCATAAGCTTCCTTCTGATACTATTATTAGGAATGAGTGGTTGAACTTTATTTTTAATGAAGTTCCAGCTCACGTGGGGAAGACATATTCACTTCATTTCACTGCGGGATCGTTTGTAAACAAATCTCCGGTCGATGCTGGATTTGGATCCGACAGGAATGGTGCAACACACTTATGTGAGTAAAATGTGTTTTTATATGTGATAGTATTGCATTGTTTTAGATTGTTTTGCTTATGTGTACGTGTCTAACAGAAACATACCTTTCGCACGCTGGACTCGCAAAGCCCGGAAGGCAGATGAATCTCATTATATTCAGTTCTTGATCTGTGCTGTTCTCTCTCTTGACTTGACATTTGACGGACAAGTGTGTGTGTGTGTGTGCACAGTTCGTGCTTATATCAACCGTTCATGCGGCCTATGTTTAATATAAAAATAGTAGTCCAATCAATCGTGGATGGATGAGAAAAAAATCATTGTGTTTGTTTGATAAAGACGTTTACGAGCCCTGTGATTGAGAGAATCATTCCCGTTGATGCTTTCAAAACAATCCCTCCCTCATGTGAACTGACAGGGGAGCTTAAGCTCATTAAATATGCAAATCTTATCCATTCCTAGCCGTGGCGTTTACTTCCAAGTCTCCAGTGCGGCACGCCCATCAAAACCCAGCGTTCAGGAGAGAACCTCAAAACCAGTGTAGAAAATAGCCTATTACTTATTAGTTATGACGTTTTTGAATGTAAAAACCACACGAACGTCATAAGTTGATCTCAGACAACAGTATAAAATTTTTTAAAAAGCCAGTACATGACACCTTTAAAAAAAAATCTGCCCAAAGGCTTTTTTTTTTTTGTATATTCTGGAGTGTTCTTTGGGTTTGGATTTCTTTTTAAAGTGTTTAAGGGTGCTTTAGGCACTCTGCTTCCCAGTGTGTCTGTAAGAATGCTCCGTACCTGTGGTAAATAGCTGTAACGTACAACCTCTTGTGGCTTATGTTTTATGACTTTCTTAGTGTACATATTGGTTGCTGTTGGCACTTGTCTGTGACTTATGAAGTAGACCGTTAGTAAATTTTACCGTTATCCCCAGTGTCCATATAGGAGTACTGTTTGTGTGTTTTAAGCTGGTGTCTCACTGCAGTAGTTTATCAGCCAGACAATTTATGACTCTCCTTCCTTCTAAAATTCCACTGAGACGCCTCTGTTTGCTTACTCCCAAATTGGCAAGTGGCTTAATTAGACTAATTAGTCAATTAGCTAACTGTAGCATGTGCATTCATCTGTTTAAATGACAAAATACTTCAGGTCTGTTTGGCTTTGAATAAAGGGCATACTGCAGATAATTATAACGTTAGTTTAACAGCAGTCTGCTGCTACAACTGAGAGGAATATGAAGACTTCATTAAGAGCCCAAAAATGCACCGCTTAGGTGAAGTGAAGGTTGAAAAATGAATGTGCATATCAGGTTCTGGACTCAAATTCAAATATTTTGTCTGGATATGGATTTTTGGTCTATCCATATCTAGAGACATTCCACCATATTTTTTAACATGGATGTAAACTGCTTTCTGTGAATTTGCGGCTGTTTGAGTCATTAGTTGCTAAATAAGTAGAAGAATGGCAAAGTGCAGTAAAGGGTAAAACTAAAGGGTAAAAAAGGACATGATAAATATTTTGATTGTTACCTGCAGCATTTCAGCTTTAATTATTAAAAATGTTAGATATATTATGTTCATTCTCTGTCTAACGATGTGTTTATGATGAAATGGTATTAAATCTGTTATCAGTATCTGTCTGTTAAGTGAGTTAGTGAGTGTAGGAGCCATGTAATGTGAATGTCATGTAGCCAAGGGTAGAAGGGAAGTGTCATTAATTACGTGGGGTTAAAACACCTGTGTGTATGTGTTTGCATGGAAGAATGGGGTGGAATTTTAGTTGAACGTACAAATAAAACACAATGCAAGTATTTATTAGGATACCTATATGGATTGGCGTGACATAAGTTATTCTTTCACGCAGCTCATTAGTGGTTTTGGCTAGTTTTTATTGTGCCACTACAGTGAGCGTCAATGCTCCCTGGTTATCATGTAGCATTGTGGGACTTTAAGGGAGCAAAAGTTTCAGTGCACTGGAAGGACTTTACGATTGAGACAGCTCTTAAAATGGCAGACACCCTGACCAGTGCCTAGACTGTTGAACTAGGGAACTGATTGAGATGCACCCTCTTAATAATTTAAAATAACATGATAATAAATTCCAGTTTGCAATATCAGTCAAGCAGCATAATGGACTGTGGTGGTATAGCTAAAAAAACTGGAGGTGGTTGCCACTAGAAGCCTTGCACACTCAGTGCCTGCTTTTACATAGTGTCTACTTCATGAATTCTGTGGTTTTGCATAGTGTCTTCTAGGGCTGCAAATCGATTATTTTTACGATTAATCTAGCAAATATTTTTTGTATTAGAATGACGAATGCGCAAAGCGGTGACGTCCTCAAGTGATGAGAAACCCTTGCTATCGATCTCAGCTAATAGATATGATCCAGAAACTAATTCGGAGGCTGAAATAGAAACAGCAACAGCAGGATGTCCGTCTCTGTGGTATGTACTGTATTTAGTGGCCTGTCAACATTTGTGTGTCTTTACTCGCCGTTTATGCGGACATGATTCGGTTTATGGACTATTGTATGCGACTAGACCTTAGCAGTAGCAAGCAAAACGGTTTTGCACGTCAGACTAGTGTAACGTTATACATAGAACAACAATGGACTAACCGTTTGAATGACGAAGCACGCGATCGTGTCGTTTACTGATGTTTACTCACGCGACGATAAGCAACAGCACAGACATTTGAAGCAGTTTTACTCACCGGCTGCTTCCAAAGAAGGACCGAACCTTTATCGCTGGGACCGCTCCGTCAAAAACACACTATTTGGAGTGTGGAGATCCACTTTGCGATGCGACTGAAGCGATGTTGTGAAGCTTCTCGTCATTTATGCGTTCAAATCGGTTCAAATGCAGCGTTGCCTTCCCGGAATGCTGTGCTGAAGCGTTGAAGTCGCTTAATGTCAAAGTGGAGGAATGAAGTGGAGCGCGGCGCGGACTATAACCGACATAAGTGTTCACGGACGACTGGATCTGCAGCTTGAGAGAGTGTTTATGGGCGTGCATTTCCTCTCTCGCTCTAGTCATGCGCGCGCGCACCCTACCGGTAGAAGAGCCCGTACGGCCTATACAAGGACCTTCCGCTCTATTAACGTCAAGCCGAGCCATACTCGAAAAAAACTCTCTTGTGAGAAACCGGAAGAGTATTTTTAACACAGAAATACTCCATCAAACGTCCAACATTAGTTTTTGAAACTTTGTCTATGTTTAGGATGGGAATCCAAGTCTTTAACAGTGGAAAAAGCTCAGTATGCATGAAACAGCATTTCACCCCCCCTTTAAATAACATTTTCCAATAAATAGCTAATAACTAGGAGTGTGACGAGAGTGTGATCTCGCAAGACTAAACTGTAACGATCATGTATTTTATCATTGAGGATTTCTTAAACATAAGAATGTAAAAATCTCGTCTTGTTCTTGTGAATCCAATCTTGTTTCTTCTCGTCACACCCCTACTAATAACCATAACTAATCTATGAGAAATGTGGTATTCATTCAGAAGATCAAAGTGACTGCTTGAATATGTTAATTCATCCGTATGATCAAAAACAGCTCAAGTCAAAACTAAATTCTAACTAACCATAGCAGTAATTATAGCGACTGTGTCAAATATATCGGTGTCCATAAAATCAAGTTTTTCAGCGTTTGATAAATAAATTGCGTTATTAAATAAATGAGTCCAATTGAATTTTAGTGGTTGCTGAGAGTACGCTTGAGACACGTGTCTCGCAGCTCATGTAAAAAAGGATTCTGTGTGAACCCAACCTTATTAAGCCCAAAATATGGGAATGACAACCGTATTCTAGTACTGTTTAAAACTTCACTGTAATAATCCAAATACTTAGGCTGCTGTCTCTTCATTTTGAGGTAAGAGAGCCTTTAGTTTTTAGTTTTTTTTATGTTCCTGCACAGAAGTTGTGCTCCTGTAATAGGCTGCACCATTTCAGTTTCACAGAGCATGCAGAGCAGCATTTTTTACAGTCTCTGTTAAAAAATTCCCATAATTTAGATGTGGCTCGATACTTTTGTAATAACTGCTGGTTTTCACGTGCCCCGGAGCCACTATCATTGGAGAATATTAAGAACGCGACAAACCAACACATTTTATGCAAATTGACTGATTTACAGTACATTCATGATCATTTACATTGCAGCCCTAGTATCTTTACCATTACAGCCTGGTTTTTGTAGGCCTGGGGGTTATATTTTGGTTTGGATCTGGACCTGAAGGTGTTTAGTTTTGTTCTGGGTTATAGAGGGTCTCTTCTTGACTTAAAGCAGCACTAGGTAACTTTTCAACCTTCATAATATATTTTCAAGACTCTTGTGATGAAACATCGGCCTACAATAGGTTGAGTGACACGTCTGCCATAGCTTGATGGGGTCTGTATCGTTTTTAATCGTACTTTTAAACTTCGGGTTTCGGGTAGTAACCCGAGAACAAAAAGAACTACAAAATTCGACTGCTTTACGGCATATACGTCACTTCCACCAACACCCACACTTACTTAAATTCGGACGTGCGAGCCCAACTTTTTGTCGGATAATATAGTCATGTTCCCCCCTTCTATATGTAAAGCGCTTTGGGTGTCTAGAAAAGCGCTATATAAATGTAATGTATTATTATTATTATTATGTCTGAAGCAGCAAAGACAAATAAGAAAGAAAAGGTTTTGTTGGAGGAAAGCAATAAGAGGAAACGAAAAAGTGATGGGTTTAAAGGCAGGACGAGGATCAACATTGGACCAGCGTTTGCTCGTCGGCGTGAGCCGAAGGAGGCGTGCCCGACCGATGCTGTCATGCTTGTTATGGTGATTATCTACCACTCAAACATTGTATTGAAGGATCATATAGATTCTGTAAAACGGTAACCAGTAGACTACTGTAATGACGTTGGCTTGTAAACGTGAGCATCACGATTATTTGTCGTTTGAAAAAAAAAAAACCCATGAAATTATATTCATATGACATGCTGAAACATATGCCACTGACTGTACCTGATAAAGACATTTCACAAGTGCCGTTAGAAGAACACCTGCATGTGAACTCCTCCTGCAGTGTTCAGGGTAACTGTTAGTGCTGCACCAACCTGCGGGGCCGCTTTTATGAAGTTATTTGGCCCGCCCCGCACCACTGTATATACTTTTACAACCCGCCCCGCACCCGCGACCATTAAATAGACATACGTGGTCCGCGGATTATGAGACGACCCGCGCATCACTAGTTCAGGGCTATCAGGGTTGTCATATCAACAAATGCACGTGCGATGGCGTCTCCTGTTGTAGGATGACAGAGTTTACGACAGTAGTTGAGGACATTATTTTTTTCCAACTGTAGGGGGACCCCGAGAGCAAAAGTTACCCAGTGCTGCTTTAAACTTGAATGTATGCGTGCTACAGACTGTGTGATTTCGCCAATACTGTAAGATTATTACAAATCACACTGTATGACATGGATCTTGGGTATGACATGCATGTACACTATACGATGATGACGCAAGTTAGAAGAATAAAATGTCACCAGCATGGGCTAGCGGTAAACCGATAGAGCAAAGATGAATCAAACTTTGGCCGTTGTGATTTTTGTGTGCGCTGAAAAAAAGGAGGATGCAAAAGAGGAAATATGGCTATGGAATAGGGGCCTACCTGGCATGCCAATCTTGCAAATGGAGCTTGAGGTAAATCGTTTAAGTTTTATCATGTTGATCAATATGCCATTTCATGCTGCATTTGTATTGGCTAGTCAGCTCAGTAACGGTAGGTCGTAGCAGCAAAAAATGTACTGTGAGATGATCATGCTAAATTTCTGACAAAGTCAAAAAATGATCGCAGGTCATCTTTGGTCGCAAGACTGTCTTTGAACCTCTCTCACTGTAAGACGTTGTTCCCCTGTTTTGGAGCCACAGTCACAGAAATTGCAACACCTAGGACAGCCTAAAATCATACAATGTGTACCAGACATTTAAATAAACTTTCAGGTTATTATAGAATAAGATAAATGGGATGTGTTTCTGTGTTGTGTCATGACCTCCTCAGCTCTGTGGTATTTAGTCACACTTTTTATTTATAAAGAAATGTATATTATATTAAAATAAATTTATATTTCTTTACAGCATGGTTTAGTCTTTTGATTTAGTGGGATCTTGAGTTTGCTTTTGATTATAATTGATAATTTTTTTCAGACCAGCACATCGGTTTCTGGGCTCTGTAAAGGACATGTAAATAGTTTTCTCAAGAACTACAGACTTTTTGGTGGAAATATTCTACAATACTGTAGCATTAGGTACAGTAACCCACTTGAACTTTTATTTTTAATAGTTAAGGATACTTGTGTTAAATGGGTATGTGTCAGGTTTTTGCAACAAGTCCAAACCTGATGTGGATATTCAATCCTCAGCGGTCAGATTACCGTGACTTCTGATTGGTGGGATTTGGGTTTCTTCTCAGTCCAGCTGAGTCACTGTGATGTAATGTGTGACTAATGTGTATGCATATAGTGATGTTATGCAGTTTTTATGTGCAAAGAAGTATGCAGGAATGCTGGGTAAAGCATTGTCATGTTTATTTATTATGTGAGAGATGTGGAACTGGATACTGCATACTAGTGTATTTTTGTTCCCTCCCACACATTCCCTAGACTACTATTACAGAGCCCTTCAATTATACACACATTAGACATCACACTAAAAAGAAAGCAGATATGGCATACGTTTGAGGGAAATAAATAGCATTCATTTAGATTCAAAACCAAGAAATAAAATCTTCAAATGTGAATTTAAACAGGTAGAATGTATTGTCATATTCCGTGAACAGATGGCCTGAATGAGTCCTGAAACCACTGCTTTTTGTTGTTGTTGCGAGAACGTCTGAGATCCCACACAGAGAAATCTATCAGATCAATTATTACACGTGAAATGTTTCACACACCACATCACATTAACATGAACACCCCCTGAATGATGAACATCTAATAAATCACACCCCTTTCTCCTTGATGTGTGCTCTCTTTGTGTGTGTTTGTATGGTAATTTAGCATTGTGTGATTTCATAGGAAGTTGACTGTGTGTTTAATTGAAGTGCAGGGTGTGGCAAAACCCTCTAATCTGATAATCTGATCCACCTGTTTACCTAGACGCAGTTTCAATACTGCAATTAAACTTTAAATATATTCTCTCTCTCTCTCACACACATGCTCCCTTATGTTTATTAGTATGAAAATAATCATTGCATTATTTATATTGTTATAATTATTGCATGTATGCATGTGCCCGTAAGGGCCAATTTTTGCATGTTAAAATCTTCTCTTTAATGAACTCCTTGGCCTTTCTAATTGAATAATAAAGAGGCAGGAAGTGACCGGAGGGTACATATTATCAAAGTTTTCCTCAAGTATAGGAAGGTCCTGTGGGAGCTTGTTTCCGACACAGAATAAAACATTTTAAAAGATAATTACGACTTTTTATCTCACAATCGGTATTTGAGCTAATTGTTCTGGTAAAAAGTCTTTTTTCTCAGAATTGCGAGTTTATTTCGACCTTTATCTAGTACATAAACTTGCAAAAGTCAGAATTGCTATATAAATTTGCAATTGCGACTTTATATCAAGCAATTACACTGATCAGGCATAGCATTATGACCACTGACAGGTGAAGTGCATAACAGTTATCTCTTCACCATGGCACCTGTTAGTGGGTGGCATATATTAGGCAGCAAGAGTAACATTTTGTCCTCAAAGTTAATGTGTAAGAAGCAGAAAAAATGGGCAAGCGTATGGATTTGAGCGAGTTTGACAAGGGCCAAATTGTGATGGCTAGATGACTAGATCAGAGCATCTCCAAAACTGCCGCTCTTGTGGGGCGTTCCCGGTCTGCAGTGGTCAGTACCTATCAAAAGTCCTTTAAGGAAGGAACAGTGGTGAACCGACAACAGGGTTATGGGCGGCCAAGGTCTTATTGATGCATGTGGGGAGCAAAGGATGTCCCATGTGGTCCGATAAAACAGACAAGCTTTTTTACATCACATTGCTCAAGAAGTTAATGCTGGTTCTGATAGAAAGGTGTCAGAATACACAGTTTGTTGCGTATGGGGCTGCATAGCCGCAAACCAGTCAGGGTGGCCATGCTGTCCCGCGTCATCTGCTGAAAGCACCAAGCATCAGAACTTGACCACAAAGCAATGGAAGAAGGTGGCCTGGTCTAATTAAAAAAAAAAAAAAAAAATCACATCACATGGATGGGTGTACTCTGTGCAGGATGCACTATGAGAAGAAAGAAAACCGGCGGAGGCAGTGTGATTCTTTGGGCAATGTTCCACTGGGGAACCTTGGATCCTGCCATCCATTTGGATGTCACTTTGACACGCCACACCACCTACCTAAGTATTGTTGCAGACCATGTACACCCTTTCATGGAACTAAAGAATTAATCCACTGAATTCAGATCAATCACTTAGAAGGTCTATATAAAAATGAATGGAAGTTCTGGCTAATACCTACAATACATTTTTCAAAGCTTCATGTAATATAATTTTTTTCAAAGAGTGAATTTTAAAAGAGACTATCACTCTAAAGCTTCATTGAGTTGATTTGAATAGAAGAAAATGTCCTCAGGAATAGCTCTCCTTTGAGCAGTCCTGCACTCTCAAATGTAAATGAATCTGTGATTGACAGCTAAATGAGTGGCCTCGTTAAACAGTTTATTTCTCAGAGCTTGGAGCAATTATTTCAGTGGTTACGGGCACAGGTTCTGTTTGTGTTCTCATCTCATTTAAAAGCTTGTTAAAAACAGTGCCGTGAGTTTTGGAGCCTTACCTTAGAGGAACTTCTGATGATGATAAAGGAAGTGATTTATTTGACTGCTGAATGATATGATAGTTTGGGTCATGCACACTGATAGCGTAAAGGGATAGTTCACCCAAAAATGAAAATGCTTTCATCATTTACTCACAATCAAGTTGTTTCAGACCCGTATGAATGTCTTTCTTCAGCTGAACACACAATAAAATATTTTCCCATTGACTTTCATTGTATGAAAAAAAGCAATGGAAGTCAATGGGTCCATAAACTGTTTGGTTACCAACATTCTTCAAAATATCGTCTTTTGCGAAATTCAGACAGGTTTGCAAGAACTTAAAGGTGAGTAAATGATGACAGAAATTCATGGGTGGACTTTAAAGGGTCTTAATAGAATAGTTTACCCATAAATTATATTTTTGTTATTTATGCACTCTGATATCATTCCAAACCTAACATAATAGTATTTATTTTATGGACAGTTTTTATATATGTATTTTCACTGTTTTGGCCGATAACAGATTAATGGCCAATATTAAAACGGAGTGTCTATTCACACCGAATGCAAATAGCGCACCTTATTGGTAAGCAGTTCACACTAGCTTAACAAAGATGCATGCTTTTCAATATCTTCAGGGGAGCGTAATGCTCATGGAACTTGGTTTTGACTTGGGTTCAAATCCATGAATTTTGCTGAGCTCGCTCTTCTTCCTTTTCCCTTCACATACCACATCGGAAAGACGCTTTAAATATAAAATGTTCTAAAAGTGGCAATAAAGTGCATAACGAAATGTTTAAAAATAATAATAGTGTTTATTGGGTAGGATAGGTGTAGGGATGGCTTTTATTGTCCCGTTTAGGCAGCATCCATTTAATATTAATAATTATCATTTACACTCTGTTATTTCTGTTATTGCATCCTGTTAATGTACAACAATACTGTTGTGCAAATAGTATATAATTACTATTTACACATATTTACACAAATAAGAACTGCTACTTTTACATGGTGCCAATAGAATATATCGCTATTTTAACTTTTACCTGCCATATTAAAATTGTATACTATTTTGTTTGAATGAATAAAAACACTGAAATCAGTGAATTTAGGAATATTGTAATGAAAATGGTTATTCATTTTGAGATTTGCAGAAGATTACATTTAATGATGTTTTTAAGATTATTAGTGTTTTAAAGATTCTCTTGGATTTTTTTACTTTATGTATTTATTGCTTGGTTTTGGCTGGATGTTGGTAGTTGTTCAACTTTAGGTGGGTGGTTCAGCTCTGGTTGTAAGGACGCAGGTTTGCAATAACTAAAGATCCGGTTTAAAAATAAAGAAAAGGGAATGCTGTAGCCTGAAGATCTAGACAGGTAGCAAAAGGTTGTTTTGTAGTTTGAACCCTACAAAAAGTGACCCTTGAGTGATTACTGCTGTGCCCTTCAATCAAATGCTAAACCTCCGGTTGTTCTAGCTCCAGTAACTTAAAATGGTGACGACATTTATGCTCCTTCCCTCTCACTTTCGTTCCAGGAGATAATCCTGTACGCTTGAATGGTGTCTGTAAACACACCATCCATCAGACCTGTACTGTATATAGTGTGTATTGCTGTACGTGTGGGTGTGCAGAACACATGGTGTTCTCTGGGCTCTGGACAATCCCGTTGCGTTTTGAGTTCTGTACTGACCACACACCATTACCATATGCCTTGAGCAAGGGCTGAATTAAACGAAAGCGCTGTGTAAATTAAACTAGAATAGTGTAAACTAATTATTAGAATAGTATTATTAGCTGTAATTGCAATAGTGTTGTTTTCACTTATGTGAAACTGAATAGGGTAAAAACAATGAAAACTCATTTTAATATGGTTGCATAGTGTGTAAATGGAATATTATGACCTGAATAAGATGGCTTTTACCTCATTCTCCCTCAAAATGTCAGTGTTTTTGAAATGTACAGTGTATTTGCTAGGAGAGAATTAGATTGAATTGAACAGGGTAAACAGTTATATAAAAGAAAAACACAAATAACATACAGTATATACATATACATTTATATACAAGATCGTTTGATTATTAATAAATACATAATACATAGTTTTATCATGTTTTTTTTACAATATAAATATATGATATAGAGGTATTTTTTTAAATTATGTTTTTATTGGGGTCTGGCTTTTTAAGTGTCTATAAATCTTCTTTATTTACTCTTAGATTAAATCTAGAGCAAATGAGATTAACTTAATTCTTCTGCTTTTCAGATGTTTACAGTGTGAAAATTTGTCTGGTAATCCCATGTGTCGTCTCTAGAGGCTCAGAACTAATTTCAAGTTATGTCTCAGTAAACAAAGTCTGCAGTCAAACACCAAATATGAAAACATTCTCATCAAATTTGTACATGATCATCAGGTTATCTGAGCTATGCTGTTCATTTTTTTAGTTCTGTACATCAGTCATGACTGACTTCATTGTCTCATTTGTGTCTATTTTCTTTAATTGAGTTTTAGGAGAAACATCCAAGACTTAAATGCGAGCTGATCACAGGAAATATGATTCCATGTTTTTTTTTTTTTTTAACATAGCAACCCTTTAATATATAAATAAATATATAAAAATGTAAATGTAAACTTACATCTCACAATTGAGACATTTCCTTAAAATTGCAACTTTTTAATCTCACAATTCCAAGAAATGAAGTCAGAATTGTACACTTGCAATTCTGATTGTTCTCTCACAATCGAGAGTTAATATTCCACAATTCAGATTTTTTTTTCTGTTAAAAAAGTCAAATTCTTTGAAAAAAAGCTAGCTCACAATTCTGACATTCTCGCTGTTGAGTTTATCTCTCAATTCTGACTTTATAATTCATAATTGATAGTTTATATCTCACAAAGTCAGAATTGTGAGATGTAAACTTGCAATTGCGAGGAAAAAAGAGCGAGTTTATATCTTGCAATTCTGACTTAATTCCATTAAATTGCAACTTTATTTATCAAAATTGCGACTTCTCAGTATGGCAAGTTTATACCTCGCGATTCTGAGGAAAAAAATCTGACAGAATTAAGAGAGAAAAAGTGGCGGATAATTTAAACTCATCCGTTTAAATGATATAAAGCCTTAGTGCTGCAAAATGAAGGGCGTGGCAACTTGAGTGACAGGTGGATAGCCGTTTGTCTGCTGTCTGTTAGCCATCGCGTCACCTCAGCTTCACCCACGCCCCGCCTCTGATCATTTTCAGTTGTCTAGGAGTGACGCACGGTGATGCGCTACCAAGATGTTGACGGCTGGTTCTGCCCACTTTAGACTTCAAAAAGGCCTATGGGTGACATCACGGATGCTACGTCCATATTTTTTTCTGTCTCTGGGGTGTACATTGCAAAGACTGGGTGTCCTTTACCTGGGTGCACCCCTGCCTCTCTCTCGCTCTCAGCGACCCTATCATTGTCTTATG
Organism: Pseudorasbora parva; assembly: GCF_024679245.1. Classification (NCBI taxonomy): domain Eukaryota; kingdom Metazoa; phylum Chordata; class Actinopteri; order Cypriniformes; family Gobionidae; genus Pseudorasbora; species Pseudorasbora parva. The sequence continues at coordinate 8,411,054 of NC_090188.1, read as the reverse complement.
ATTTATAAGGGCTTGCGTATTTCTGATGCTAGCGCTAATGTGTAATTGATTGGGGTCATTTGGAAGTGTTCACAGACGCTCCTGCAGTAATAAGCTCACTTTACCAAACACTGCATTGCTGCTCAGACCCAAACCCTGATGTGATTTTTACATCAGATTACATCGGGAACATGCTGCTGCTTCATTAAACTGCTGTAAAAAGTATTTTACCATTCAAAAAAAAAAAAAAAAAAAAAAACTGCTTTATGCAGTAATACTCACACAGAAGATCATGAAATATGAATGTGTCTTCAGACAGTTTTGCTGTAGTGTATCTGTCTGTGTCTAGGTTGACGTTTATATGATCTCACTGACTGACCTTTACTCTGGCTTCAGGTGTGTAAGGTTACATTTCTGAAGAAACAGAAGACAGAAGCCATTTGAGACTGTATCTCGATGCTCTGTTACATCACACGCAGGCATCATGAAGCCTGATGGGAACCGTACGGATTCGTGTGTTTGAGTGTTATGTTTGTGTTGAGACCAGAGAGAATACAGCTACCATAATGTTTTATGTGCTTCAGTACTGTACCTGATGTACTGTAAACCATCGAAAAGTAGACCCAGATGACAAGGGGCCAGTTTAGTCAATCATGTTTGATCTTCACTGCTTCATATATGAAATCAGCAGCTTGTTGAGATGTGTGGAATAAAGTTTCTAAGGTTACATTCACACCGCGAGTCTTCCTGCTCAATTAAGAGTTCAGATTCAAAATTTTAATTTTTTTTTGTATAGCTGTTCACATTTTTATTTTAAATGTGATCAATATTAGCCTGACAAGCCAGACCCACATCAAGATGTTTGGTCTGGAAACTCACCATAGACAGGGTTCAATCCGAGGGGCAGATAAACGGTTGTCTTTCAAACTCCCTCTGCACGCGATAGGATAGCGCTACAACCAACCAGAGCAACGAAGGTGAAACAGAGCTTGTTGATAGATTAAACATTCACCGTATCCGGTCGGCTAAACTCCGAACACATCTTCCCTTTTTAAGAATGACTTCAGTGCCGTTCTTTTCTCAGAGAAAAGCTTAACTCCAAGTCTTCCAGAGTCGCGGTCAAAGCTGATTCGAAAGACCGCCGTTCACCAGTTTCTGTGTTTACTAGAAGCACGCAAACGCAACTCGGCCGTCGTCATTATGGCCCCTCCCGCCGACTCTATACACAATGTGATTGGCCCGTCCAGATTGTGAGGAATACAGCTCAGAAGGGTATTGAGAGTTCCTAGACGACACTTGCGGGCAGATTAAATTTGCTGCCGCTAGGGTGCGTCTAGATTTCTAGGCTAGATCAATATCTGATTCCAGTGTGAACAGAACAGATCATGGTCCTGGACTGAGCCGCTGTCATACGGAAATAAACACAGAGGACATTAAAGTAACGTTTATTTAGTGTTATCAGGCAATATGGCTGTGCAATTTATCGTGTTTCGAATTCGATTCTAATTTCAGCTTTCAATGATTATGAAAATAATCGAGGTAAAATGATTGAGCCGCTGCTGCATTCTGTCCAGCGCACCATCATTACATTTTTGTTTTACCCCTACTGTGATATAATAAATATAATTTATTCCAGTGATCAAAGCATCATTTTCAGCATCATTACTCCAGTCACTTCAGTGTCACATGATCCTTCAAAAATCATTAGAATATGATGATTCGAACATATTGTTGAAAGCAAATGTGCGTCTTAATATTTGTTGTGGAAATCCTGATACTTTGATTCAAAAGTAATTTTTTACAAATATAATTTTTTGTGTAAAAATATAAACAGTTTTACTATCTTATTAACATTTGATAAATGTACTGTCCTTGATGAATAAAAGTATTAATTAAAAAAAGATAATATACACTACCATTCAAAAGTTTGGGGTCTGTAAGATGTGTCTTGAAAGAAATTAATATTTGTATTCAGATTTTTTAAATACTCTATATTTAATTACTCACTGACAGATTGATCAATTGATTCAAGTTATTTTAAGGAAAAAAAAGAACCCAAACCGATTATTTTGTTGCATTGGTTTAAATTTCGGCATGCGTTTAAACCTGTTGTTCATAGTTAATTTATTCATTTTAATTTGTTTCATTCATTTGTCAAGGATAAAGGATTGAATGTCTGAAAGTAAAGCTGGACTCATTCAATTTCTCAATATTTCTGTGTGCCGTGTAGGTGTGTATGGATGTACTGATCTGTGTGTGTGTGCATGTGTGTGAATAATGTATGTCGTGCGCGCTTGTTCTGTGTGTGTGTGTGGTTGAGATCATTTTGCGGCAGCTGCTTATCAGGGGCAGGTGTGTGTCGGCTGATACCTGTTGGAGCCGCTGAGAGCAGCCTACCTGGAAATTGATGTCTCACATCAGTGACCCGCTCTCTGCCCAGCCGCCGACAACAACCACCCTCACAGGCTTTACCTGCATGTGCGCGCGCCGCTTTGTGCCTGTCATGTCGTTTTCTGTGCATATTTGCATCCATCTGATAATGAGAGGGTTAAAGTGTGTGGGAATTTAGGAGAGCGGTGTCAAAAAAGGGTTTGTGTGTGCTGAAAGGTTATCGTGTCCTTCACCGCTCCGATGACATTTGGAGCAGCGTTGTCCGATGGGATTAATCCCCCGGCCCCGTGTCTCCACTGAGTCACCTCCTGAACCGCACGGCCCAAATCTTCTGCCTCCGTCTTGTTTTTTTCTCTTTGTTTTCCTACTGTTTATCTTCGCTTCATTCTCTCAGTCCACTCCTCTCTCTACCCTGCTCTATTGATTCTTATTGTCATTCAGGTTAAGCTTGCAAAGACCAAGCAATTATGTCTTCAATCTGACAGTATCTAGCAGTGCAGCGCTTCTCCACGTTTAATTTCGACCTGGATTGGGGTTGCGTTCGTGTGTCGCAGAGGTGCAGGAGCGTCTGCTGGATGGTTGGGAGGGATGTGTGTATAATTGAGGCTCTCCCCCTTATCTCTCACAGAAGAGAGTGTTTGACATTTAAAAGCTTCTTCTTCTCTTTCTGTTGGTCGTACTCGGAGATGACTGCAGGGGCATGTCCACGCGGGTGTCCGTAGACAACTGTGACACTGGCAAATTCTAAATTGCAGCTGGACATCAGCCAAGCTGCTTGACACCTCGAGATTGTGTACAGTTCTAACCCTTCAACCAGTTTTGCTGATGCATGAGCTGTGAGGAGAAAGGCAGCAAAAGAGTTTTATTTTATTTTATTAATATTTTATAAATAAATATATATATATATATATATATATATATATATATATATGTTGCAACACATATATATATATATATATATATATATATATATATATATATATTACATTTTTTTAGGGTGCTCTGTTTTTTATTTTATTTATTAATTTTAATATTTATTTATTCCTTTTTTTCATAAAATATGCTTTAAAAATACCCCCCCCCCACATTAAAAAAAAAAAATTAATGCAAAATGCTGTTCTCTTTTCCCTTCAAAGTATGAGATTAATGTAAAAATGTATTACTGTTTTACACAAAAATGTTAAGCAACATCAACATTTATAATAAAACGAATGTCATATTTAATGTGCTATATTAGACTGATTTCTGAAGGACACTGAAGACTGGAGTAATGTTGAAAATTCAGCTTTACCATCACATGAATTAATTACATTTGAAAATATATTTAAATAGAGAACAGTTACTTTAAATTGTAATAATATCATTGTTTTTACAGTATTTTTGAGCAAATAAATGCTTTAGTGAACATAAGAGACTTAACAAACCACAAACTTTTGAATGGTGTATAGTGCACACAAATATTGGGTTAAGTAATCCACTTTAATTTTCATATTTAATTTTTTTCATTTGACATTGAATAGAGATGGGCATGAGTACTCGAGGGTGACAGCAATGATCGATCATGGCAGCACAATAATCTTCAACTTTAAATTTTTTACTTTTGTGGTTGGTTAGAGTGACATTTTTGCTGGTACCTTACAGACCAAAACCTTGCAGTCCAGTGACTTTCAGTCTGGCACTCAGCAGTCAGGCTGAAAAAGATTAGAGTGTGTATTGTACAGTATATCACAGGTCGTGTTCTTGTGTTTAATGAGATCTAGACAGAGAGTACCATTTCTCCCTTTTCAATATCCATCTTGGATTAATTATGGGATTGTTTTCTCTGTGAATTTGTCCAGAAGAAAAGAAAATTGTTTGCATTAAAATACCGCCTTTAAAGGCATCTTGCTAGGTTTTGGAGTGCAGCCGATGCTTTCATTTTATTGAGTTCATGCTGAAGTTTGTCATTTTATTCTCTGTTTACCCCTGGTCTCCCTCTCTCTCTTTCTTTTCCTCTCCAGATTAACTGAGAAGGTCAATTGCCAATTTTCCTCAGCCATTGTCTTTATCAAAGCCAATATTAATTTTGGCTAATTAGGACCTGGAGCTAATGAGCATTACAAATAATTAGTTCATTTATAATCCATAGCATCCATGGTTTATTACGATCTCTCAAACTCAAGCAGACGCAGTGCATGCACACACACTCATAGACACTCAGACTCACATGTGTCTGTCTGACTAGTGGATGTTGACTCCTGCGATCTGGAGACCCAGACTGCCCACCTGAATCCTCCATCCTCCTTTTCCTGCGACCACCTCTATGACCTCACTGTCAGGAGTGCAGCCACGGGTGACATGAGAGTCAGTGGGTCAACAGATAGATAAAGACTCCAAACCGAATGAGCTGCCAGTCTAGGCAATGTTTTAAGACACAGTCACCTAAAGGATTATTAGGAACACCTGTTAAATTTCTCATTAACGCAAATATCTAATCAACCAATCACATGGCAGTTGCTTCAATGCATTTAGGGGCGTGGTCCTGGTCAAGACTATCTCCTGAACTCCAAACTGAATGTCAGAATGGGAAAGAAAGGTGATTTAAGCAATTTTGAGTGTGGCATGGTTGTTGGTGCCAGATGGGCCGGTCTGAGTATTTCACAATCTGCTCAGTTACTGGGATTTTCATGCACAACCATTTCTAGGGTTTACAAAGAATGATGTGAAAAGGGAAAAACATCCAGTATGCGGCAGTCCTGTGGGCGAAAATGCCTTGTTGATGCTAGAGGTCAGAGGAGAATGGGTCGACTGATTTAAGCTGATAGAAGAGCAACTTTGACTGAAATAACCACTCCTTACAACCAAGGTATGCAGCAAAGCATTTGTGAAGCCACAACACACACAACCTTGAGGCAGATGGGCTACAACAGCAGAAGACCCGACGGTACCACTCATCTCCACTACAACTGGGGGAAAAAGAGGCTACAATTTGCACAAGCTCACCAAAATTGCACAGTTGAAGACTGGAAAAATGTTGCCTTTGTCTGATTAGTCTCGATTTCTGTTGAGACATTCAGATGGTAGAGTCAGAATTTGGCATAAACAGAATTAGAACATGGATCGTCATGCCTTGTTACCAATGTGCAGGCTGGTGGTGGTGGTGTAATGGTGTGGGGGATGTTTTCTTGGCACACTTTAGGTCCCTTAAGCTGCCTTTCCACTGCAAACAACAAACGACAGCCGTCGGACCGGAAGTCATTCATTTCCAATGGAGAGTCGTACAGGGGTTGCGTAGGGTGCCGACCATCTGCGAATGCAGAATTTTCGGATCCGATTTGAGCTTCGGATGCGTTCAAATATTTGAACTTGAGCGACTACACCGTATGTGACATGCCGACCGGATGTGATATATTCCAAAGTTGTCCAATCAAATCAGTGTGCGCAAGTTGAGAATTATTATTCTTTTTGTTTATCACATTTTATTTTGTTAATTAACATTATTATGCATTATTTAAAACCTTTTTAATAATGCTTAATAAATGAATATTAAATTATTAATTACATTTTATTATTTTGAATGTCTTTATTTTCTTAATGAATCTGTCGAATGGGTCGGGGTCAGCCCGTTAATTAAAAAAAGGAAAAACAACAACACACACACACAACCACCATCATTATATATCCAATGTGTGAATAAGAGTAAACGGTGCCATCGTTTAAATGCCACAGCCTACCTGAGCATTGTTTCTGAACATGTCCATCCCTTTATGACCACCATGTACCCATCCTCTGATGGCTACTTCCAGCAGGATAATGCACCATGTCACAAAGCTCAAATCATTTCAAATTGGTTTCTTGAACATGACAATGAGTTCACTGAACTAAAATGGCCCCCACAGTCCCCAGATCTTAACCCAGTAGAGCACCTTTGGGATGTAGTGGAACAGGAGCTTCATGCCCTGGATGTGCATCCCACAAATCTCCATCAACTGCAAGATGCTATCCTATCAATATAGGCCAACATTTCTAAAGAATGCTTTCAGCACCTTGTTTAATCAATGCCACGTAGAATTAAGGCAGTTCTGAAGGCGAAAGGGGGTCAAACACAGTATAGTGTAGTGTTCCTAATAATCCTTTAGGTGAGTGTGTGTACGCAGTTCAGATGCAAAGAACATCCTTCATAGAGAAGGTAATCCCACAATGCATTGCGACAAGCTCAATAAAACATATACAATATATATATAATATACAATATATAATATAAAAAATTTGGTACTTTTTTATATTTGTATTAGAGTTGATTGATTTTATTATTTATTTTTTTAAATCATTTTTTTAATTTATGCTGATTTAATGCCCGGGGCAGTTGCCAGTGTAGACAGCACTGCAGTTCACTAGGTTTTGGAACATAGCTGGACAAATATGTCACACTGGCACACTCCAGAGGATGCACACACTCTTTTGGGACAGCCTTGCTGCCACAGCAACTCTGAGTGACGGACAGCTCTGTGGTTGACAGCAGAAACGGCAAACATTCTCCAAGTGTTTGCCATTTAAGTGAATAGGTGTGGAAAGAAAGGATGGCTGCCGTGATTGAGAGGCATGAAATGGTTGAACTTGTGAGTGAAAACACACACATTGGAGTTCCCTTAGTTTTGATTTAACTCCACTCCAGATAATGCACAGGTCTAAGAGGTCAGCATCGGAGCAGAAGAGTTATCAAGTGAGAGAAATGTAAGCGTGTGTAGACTAAGTTTATAGAGTGCAACATTAACTGTACACTTTTTCAGCGGTGTCGGCTCCGGAAGTATTTTTTTCCATCAATGTTTCCCATAGGGATTTCAAAAAAGTCTTTGTTAAAGAGTTATAAGCCATGAACCAAGACAATCAGCTATGACGTTTGATCTTACCACAGTTGTTTTCTTTTTTTGCGGATCTCCTGTGCCCCTCCTGCCCGACTCTGAGAATCACTGATTTATGCTGATAAAAAAAGAAAAAAAAAGTTATTAATAAGAATCACCATTGATGATAATTGGAATTATTAGAATATTAAAAGTCATACTGAGTAGTCTTCTCCATTGACATCTATTCAAACAGAACAGCTTTTCTTCTCCCTTGTCAGGATCCAAACTGTTTTACTCATTTTTCAGCTAACCTTGAAGGCTCCCCCTGAGACTCTGCCCAAACATTTCTAAACATCCCCTACCATCTCTCTTTGTCGCTTGCCACACTAAAAGACAGGGAAAGACAGATCGAGAAGGAGGAGAGAAAAGTAATGTGAGTGGTGTTAGTGAGGTGTGCGATAGCTTTGGAGTTGTTGAATGGGTTTTTAAATGCTCCAGACTTCTGACAGCTAAATGGAACCTGAGTAAAGGGTGTGTGCATATATATATATAAATTCTCCAGGGTGCACAGTTTGTGTCAGGTGGAATCTTTTATAGCACTTTCACACACGTCTGTGTGTGTGTGTGTTTGCCGTAGTGTTTATTTGATTAATTATTTATTAATTATTTTCTGTCACACGCATTGTCTTAAAGACTCATTCCTGGAAAAAACAAATTAGACCCTAGAACACTATCCATTTGTGACCGGTCATTGTCCACTGTAGTCTTACCTCACCCTGATTCCTGGAGGCCAAAACTCCCTGCTGGAACATCCAGGGAAAGCAAGGCGAAGCCTCTTTATATGGGTTTAAGTAGTTGACTGGGTCAGGCTTGATCAGATCTTCGTTCATTAGTTTGGTCATTCGTTCATTTAATCATTTTAAACCACAAATACAGTATAGAGAGTATATATACAGTATTATTGCCAACGTAAACTTACATTTTTGTACAGTAAGTTTACTGTGGCAAATTGATGTCAAAGATATCATGTTCTCTATAGTTTGGTTTCCGTTCAAATTTTCACTCAACCAATACCTGAATTTTTGTTGTTGTTGATACTTTAGGCATGTTTACCTTAGTTTCATTTAGTTTAATAATCAAAAAGCATGTCTAATTAAGTAAAATCATGAAACTTATACAATTTCACAACAATTGATTAAAAGTTTAACAAAAATCAAAAATTGCATGTTTAGTTACATGTGTATGTTTTTTTTTTTTTGGAACGTTTGAAGTTTTTCTGGATTCCATTCCTTTTTTAAATTATTTTATTCAAGAGCATGTCTAATTGACTGAAGTATATAAAAACCATTTATATATTTTTATTACATATTTATACTGTTAAAATTAAAACTATTTTTCTTAAAGTTTGGATCATAATTTATTATTATTATTAATGTTAGTTTTATTATTACATTGAAACATCTAAATTTGGTAACACTTAACAATATCTCATTAGTTAACATTACTTAATGTATTAATTAACATGAACTAACCATGAGAAATACATTTGTTACTGCATTTGTTAATCTTTCTTAAAGTTAGTTGATATAAATCCAGCTGCTCGTTGATTTTAGATGTTAGTTCTCAGTCCATTAACTAATGTTAACAAATACAACTTCTGGTTTTAATAATGTATTAGTAAATGTTGAAATTAACATTAACAAAGATTAATAGATGCTGTAGAAATGAAGTTCATTTTTAATGAAAGGTTATTGTAAAGTGTTACCCTAAATTCTACTGTACAGCAGTAGCATATTTGTCTGGAGTGGAGTTAACCTGTAAAATGCTGGGATAAGTTACAGGGGTGATGTCACATGGTCTCTTTTACTGGCACCATTTGATTTAATGCGAGTACTCGGTACTCAATTAGGTCAGTACTCGGTAGAACTGAAGTAATTCGGTCGGTGCAATTAAAAGTGCAGAATTCGGTTCCCAACCCTAATGTTCTCTGTTATAGGAATCAATTCAAAGCATGCATCATGCATGGTTCTGGATGTGTCATGTGGTGCTATTCTAAAAAAAATGCATGTGATGTGAGTGTGCTTGTGCATGCTTGTATGTGTATTGTTGAACTATAAGGTGATGGAGGCAAAGGGTACGCTCTCCTGAAGCGTGACAGATTTAACCATAAATCAGATAGATTAATACACACTGGCCCAAGGTCTGTGTGTGTGTGTGTGTGTGTGTGTGTGTGTGTGTGTGTGTGTGTGTTTGAGAGTTAAAACACACGAATCACTTAGAGCTAGACTTAGACCTCCATCAGTCTCTTGTTCTGCCATCAACTTTGATAATAATGCACTGGAAAGAAACCAGAGAGAGAGAGTGAGAGAGAGTAAGAGAGAGACTTTTATGACATTTATAATGCTAATAACTTCTGCATATTTGTATAACACTGACTGGTTTCACTCTTAATATGATACCAGTAAACATTTAAGATGCGTAGATTTTATATATATATATATATATATATATATATATATATATATATATATATATATATATATATATATATATATATATATATATATATATATATATATATATATATATATATAATTTTTATTTGTATTAATTCTATACAAAATTGTATATAACATTTATAATTTTTGTAAGTAAATGTTTAAATATTTATACTAAACATTTACTGTATTTATAACATGACATTTTTGCAGAATTGTTTTAATTCATTTCTTGCTAGTACTGGGCGATATAAACGATATGCGATATAAAATTGGCCTACCATAGAGCTTTTAATTATATTGCACTATCGCGATAATGCACATTGATGACGGCGAAATTTAGAGCCACGAGCTGCAACTGATTGCTACGCATCATCGTATTCATCATCCTGAGTAAACATAGCTGAAAGCGAAACGGAGGACATGTGAAAGACTGGTGCAACATCTATTATTTGCACTTGGTTTGGATTAAAGGCATCTAATGCGCACATACCACACACACACTCGCGCTCAAGCGCGCTGTCTTTGTAGTCTCTGACGTGTGTCACTATATGAGGACACGAAAGCATAAACCATCACTTCATGAGAATTTACCGTTTTCATTTGAGAAAACTGTGATATCATGAAATGAACACACTCAAAGTTCTTCACGGCAACCCATCATAATAAAAGTTCAGTTGAGAACATTTTCAGAATATATTAGGCTATTGTTATACATAGATTTAACTTTTTGTCTCTAGGTGGTTTATTACTTTTTTATAAACAATGTTTGCTTTTAAACAGCATACAGCCTTTTAATGTTTATGTATTATTTACATAAAATGATTATCATCATAAATAATAAACGTATAGAATTTTCAAAAAATACTTTAATAAAAAAATATTTTGTTGTACCGAAATTGGTATGAAGTACTGTAAAATTTGTATGCTAGTGGTACTGACTACTGGAATTTTGGAATCGTGACATCCCCATTCCCTAATTCCCAGTATCCGTTCCTTTTTTAACAAGACACCATTTTCATTTCATTAAGAGAACAACATTTTTAAAACCAAATACGTTACATTAGGCTGCAGGTTAGAAACTTTGTTTGAAATATGTTTTTATTTAAAGTAGGCTATCTGTGCATTACACAAAAGGATCGTCTTTGCCTAATACTGAAAGTATTGTCAGTAGCCTAAAGTGTCTGTTCCTTAACTAAAAAGACACCAGTTTTTCCTGTTCTCTGCATCATGGGTGGAATTTAAGAACCAAGGACATTTCAAGAAGAATTTGTTCCATTCTGTTAAAGCCCATCTTTCAAGTTGAAGATCACTGTGAATGAACGTGTAGATAAATAGTATAGGAACTCGACTTGCGTGAAGAAATTAGTCATAAATGTGCATTAAAACAGTTTTTTAAAAGAAATTGTGAGTAAAATTACTTCCGTTGTGAAAAACGCTCTGATCGGAAGTGACCCAACGGCCGGTAAACATGGTCTCTTTGTAATGGAGTCAGACAGCGAAGAGGTTGCAGTTGGGATAAATGTCAACTCTTACAATGGGCTATTGCCGTATAATTATGAGCCGCCTAGGCGAGAGGGGGGTCAGGGAGAGTTAAGGGGAAGGGTAAATGGACAGAGGGGAGAGATAGAGTTGTGGGATAACTACGTACACGTTGCGGCATTAGTTTTGGCTTTTGTTTACACAACGCTCGTCCCGGGTCGAACCCCGCAATGTTACTAGGTCTCCGACCCGGGTTCAATTCGGTAATTAATTCCGCGACGTGGTTGCTTTCACACAGAAATTGACCCGGCAATGTTCCGGGAATATTGCGGGTCCGACGTGCAGTGTGAAAGAGGCTTTGGTGAGTGACCACAGGGTAATGTTATAGCTAATTGTGGCTAACGTTGTCTCCATGTTTATCACATTGCAGTATCTTTAATAAATCATATTTAGCAATATTGTTGTCGACTTTGTTGTTTTTCAAGCATCCATGTAGATTGTCACCATCTATGCCAGCAATATGTGTCTTAAAATAATTAATTTAGATCCCAGATTTTAAATGAATGTTGTAGGATGTAGGCTATAGCTTACATATGTGACGGTCAGATAGGGATAGACATTCTGTGCATTTCTACACAACATAGTTTATCGTGAAATTTTGTAGAAATTGCTAGCTGATGTTTAATCATTAACTGCTTTTAGACCTAGGTGTCCGCTCCGCATGTTCTGCTTCTGCAGATGTCAAGCGTTTGGGCCGTATATCTGAACAACATAAACGGACAGCTGGAATTCCGACCTTAGTCGGCTGTTATACTACTCACCTCTTAGTATTTCTGACGGACATAATGTAAATGAGCTCACATGTACTGTGGAGTATGTGTATGAAAGCAGTTAGTCTTTCGGCTAGGACGGGAATATGCTGTTCATGTAAATACAGTCATTGTAACAACGATCTTTTATTGATTTACCATTGTGACAACAGAATTCACCATTGTGACGACTCAAACCTACTATAACTATAATTACGATAACGAAAATCTCTATTTTCTGTTTCCACCTCTCAGACTACGTAAACCCACAATGAGAGCCAGGGCTGCAGCGCCTATGTTTGCCGTTCATTGCGTCATATGACGCGTTCTCTGAGAAAAGGCGGGTTTTTGGAGCGTAGCTTAGAACAGGCACTTTTATTCTTAATTTCTGCTGTTGTTCGGGTGTTGTAAAACATATGTATTCTTATGTATGTCTTTTTTAAATTGACATTTTCATACAATATTCTGTATAAAATTAGTTATAAAATTAAATTGAAAGATGGCCTTTAAGGTGTGCAAACTCTTTTTAGAGACCAGCGGAAATTTGTGTCACACTTGATTCCATTTGGATATTTTTTTTTTTTTTTTGCATTGTCAAGTTGCTCTTGGTATGAAAAGGCCTTTACATAGAGTCCCAAATAAATATTTGGCAGAATCTTCCACCACTTCATTTACTTCCTGAGATTAATTGGATCCAGAAGGGGTAAATTACAGCTCAAATTGAGTCCCCTGCCCAAGCATCTCTGTTCCCGACAGCACACGAACGCTGCTTTATACTGTTTTTCATTGAGTTGAACTTGTAGCATTTTTGTGTGATTATTATAATGTTCCTGTCTGGCACTTAACCCTGTGTTGTCATGAATATAGTGTTCATTTATTGTACTGGTGTGATCTGACACGGCAACGCACACAGTCTTTATCAGTAGTGTTTGATAGCTCTCCTGAGGGACTGACCCAGCGTCCTCTCTGGAGGTTTATCCATGGAAATGAGCCACCTGGATGTGCCCTAAATTGCCTGTGTGAAACACACTCACACAGCGGCCCCTCTGTATGTAAATGTGCTGACTAGAGCTGGAAGGTATGATGGTACATAGAAATGTGTCAGCCAGTAGAGATTCTGGCAAAATTCTAAATTGAAGAATTGGCTTTTAATTCAATCGAACTGACTACACCTTAAAAGAAGTTGAATTGGAATTCGAATAGAAAGGAAGGAATCACATAACATTCTGGGAAATTAGGTGGTGTTCTACCCTGAGTTGTATTTTAATAAATAAATAAAAATTACATCTAATTATATTTAATAGTGTTAGTTTAGCAACACACTGATGTCAGATCAGTTGTAAATGGAATCTCTTGTGTACTTTGTGGCAGTATTTGTGTTCCATATGCAGTTGCTGCCTTTTGCAAATGGCAACAAAAAAAAAGAAACGCGTGTGTGTGTGAACTCCTAATGTGAGCGGACCCTCACAGGGATCAGATCCGCTCTGACATTTAAAGTCATTTATGGTTGGGGCACAGCGAGTCACTGAAGGGGGTTTGGTCAGATTAGATTATGTTGACTCCTCAGGGGTCTATCAAACGGGATAAACTCGGGATTGCAGGTCAAATTATGCATGGAAATATGTTCACATAAAACATGAGCAGAAACAGATTTGCACGGATCACCCCGAGAGAGACCTAACATCGCCTACGTTCAACGTGTAAACGAACTCAATTCAAATCAATCATTTATGCTGCTTACACCTTTTCTCCCCTGCAAACGCGGCTCATGGTATTTACCTCCTCCCTTAACACATTAGGGAGGGTACCATAACTCATGCTCTGGGGGGGGACTAACCTTTTTCAATAGCCTATAAACAAATTAGGGCCCCTGTGCTTCAGTGCCTGTGCTCATTAGTGGAGAGGAAACTCAGGCGTTAAGACATTACGGGCACACGGATGAAGAACGGCTTTAGACGGAGATTATGACACAAAGCCAATTAACAGCCTCTTTGATTTACAGTTCAGCCCTATTAATGAAACACCCGCCATTAACACAATGGGTAATGAATTTGAGGCTGTGAATCATGTATCAGAGTTGCAGTCGTGGAACATGTGCGGTTTATCGCCCGCGTGCGAGGCGACGCTTTCGATAGGGCTAAGACTGATGATATCTGCTGGATTGTACGCGTGACAAAATGACAATGAGATAACGTAATACAGCGCTTTCCGGTTTAACTACTCTTCATGTCTCTGTCTTATTATTAATCATGCTGGGCAATAATAAAATATATTAACATTTTTTTATTTTTTTTGCTGGTTCAGTCAGTGAGTAGATTAGATTATTGTTCTGTCAACATTTTCACTGGAACTGAGGCAAAATTTTTGCTGAAAAGTTTTGCCGATTTTATTAGAAGAATGGCAATTTTTTAACAAATTTGTGATTTTAAAGATTTAAGAATGTTTTTATTCTCTTATACTGACCAAAGAATGCAAAACAGCAATATTGTGAAAGTATGAAAAAACATAATTTAAAATTTTTTTTATTGCTTAAGTCAAGTGTCACATGATCCTTCAGAAATCATTCTGATATGCTATTTTGCTGCTCAAGAAACATTTCTTATTATTATCAATGCTGAAAACAGTTGCACTGCTTATATTTTTGTGGAGACCTTGATATTTAGTTTTTTCAGGATTATTTGATTAATCGAAAGTTCAAAAGAACAGCATTTATTGTTATTGAAATATAAATATTTTGTAACATTATAAATTACTTTAATGTCACTTTTGATGAATTTAATGCATCCAAACAAAACAAAGAGAGAGAAAAAACTCTTAAACTTTAGAACGGTAGTGTATTTTCGAAGTAAAAAAGCACCCTATATCCCCTGACCCCCCCCCCCCCCCCCAGTTTCACTCAGAAATGCGTTACATTACAGAAGTTAAATAGATGTTAGTCATTTCCTGTTAGAATACTCCTGATTTCCTGCACTGTTAGTACATGTTAAATATGTCTCAAATGCACATCTTTGCGTCACATCTTAAAGGGATAGTTCACCCGAAAATTCAAATAATTTACTCACCATCAAGTTGTTTCAAACCTGTATGAGTTTTCCTTCTTCTGTTGAACACAAAATAAGATATTTTGAAGAATGTTAGTAACCAAACTCTTGATTTTTCCTTCTGTGGAAGTCAAAGGCTACTGTCAAATGCCTGGTTACCAACATACTTCAAAATATTTAGGTAAGACTGTTTCTATGTTTTTCACAAATCGTTTTAAAATACAAATTTACCCTAATATTTTAATTGATGGACAAATTGTTTTAAATCAAGAGCAGGTAAAATATTTAGGTGTCATATTGGAACCAAATTTAGGCTTTAAAAAGCATATAAAAAAAGTTAACAAATACAATAAAACTTAATATGACACAGTTCAGATACATTAGAAATTCCTTTACAATCGAGGCCTCAGGGGCCTATCTAAATGCCATGATTGTTCCTCATTTTCGCTATTGTTTGACAAGTTGGTCACAGGCTACTAAAACTGCACTCAAACCACTTGAGTCATTATATAAAAGCGCCCTAACGATTCACGATAAGAAAAGCAGACGATACCATCACTGTCATATTCTTGTAAAATACCAGTTTCTCAGCTTTGAAAATCTGATAATTCACACCAATCTTTGTTTGATGTATAAGATACTTCATGACAACGCTGCTCCTCCACTAAAAGAATTCATATCTTTGGGCTCTGAAATAACAGCTCGAGCCACACGATCTACTGTGCGAGGTGAATGCAAGATCCCGAAACGCAGGACAGTGTTTGGAAACTCTGCGTTTTCTTGTGTGGCCGCTCGTCAGTGGAACATGTTGCCTACAGAGCTAAAAAAAAGCACACATTTTTATACCTTCACACGCCAAGTAAAGAAATGGCTTTTATCAAATCAAATTTGTTCCCACATGTGACTAGATATGTGTATGTGTGTAAGTGTGTGTTCTAAGGTCAAAGTATGTGAAAGGTGTGAACATGAATGTTTGTACAATTTCTGTTTTGTTTTATTTATTTATTTATTTTTTTGGCAAGTATAAATTTTATTTCTCATGTTTGTTTATATATTGTAGCTTAACATCAGCCTGCCCAGGGACTACGGGTGAAAATTAGCTCTTGAGCTAAAACCTGGTACTATGCATCTCTCCCTTTGAGGTTAATGTTTATTGTACGCTGTCCCTGTTTCTTAAATAAATAAATAAAAAAAATAAATAAAAAAAAAATATCTTCGTGTTAAACGTAAGAAAGAAACTCTCTTCGAAAAAAGTGCGGATTTTTTTTTTTTTTTTTTCAGTGTCTCGCTCCATGAATGTCAAGTTAAAAATAGTTTTAGTTCTTAAAAAACTGCAATATGCTACATTGTGTTTTTTCTTTTAAACAATAATGTGTCCTGATGGTGTGAATGCAACACTGCCCAACTGGATGAATAATGGTTATGTCGACTGACCCAAGCTATCCTCACACTGCCTCTGAATTATTTATACATTTTTTAATACAAATTATTAATGTTATTGCTCAGTTGTTCTTTTAGAGCTCATGAGACTTAAGGTGATGATACACGGGGTAACTTTTTAAGCAATGTTGCAGTCAACGGGTAACCGGATGAGACACTGGCCCACGACCGATCCCAATGCACTGGCCCAAAAGCATCCAGATAGAATTTTGTTGCTCATTCTCAATAAGAAAGTGCCTAAGCAAAATCGCTCCGCAAGATTGCTCAGAACAGTTGCCCCATTTTGTGATCACTTTTAGGCTACGTTCACGAAGCAACCGCTTTTCTCATAAAACCTGCGCTGTGCGAACAAACACGGACAGCTCTGTGCTGCACAAATGCGTGTCTACTGTGCGTTGTGGATTTTCGTGTGTGGTTTCACTTTCACTGTCACGAAAGTGTATCTTTTGCTTGCGTTTTTAAGTATTGCAGTTTGAAAACAGGTGATTTTAAACCGTTGAAGCGCAATATGAAGCGAAAGACAACTCATTTCAGTATATGTGCGTCTGAGAGATGCGTGACATGAAGCCGTGCAAACTGTCTTGAAGTGACAGCATCCAAATATACCTGCTGTCATTATTAATGGGCTCAATGGGTTTTAAATCCACTTGCTGTTCGCAAGCAGAGCAGCTCCCGTCTGTTTGTGAAGCTGTTTCCTACCTACACAAAATGCTTTCTTTTGGTCAGCGCCATTGTCAATGTAGATTTGAATGTTCCAGAGTGATTTTGTCAAAGGTTTAACAGACATAGGCGACTCATTGTCATTTAGAAATGATTATGTAGGTGTTTGAGTCTCTAAAGCCCCTTTCACACTGCACGTCGGACCCGCAATATTCCTGGAACATTGCCGGGTCGCCTTCTGTGTGAAAGCAACCACGTCCCGGGATTGATTACCGAATTCGACCCGGGTCGCGGACCTAGTAATATTGCGGTATTCGACCCGGGACGAGCGCTGTGTGAACAAAAGCCGAAACTAATGCCGCAACGTGTACGTAGTTATCGTGCGACTCCTAGAGCTTGTTTTTTCAATACTACAACCCTGCAGTGCCAGAAGAGCTAGTCGGTGTTTTAAACGCAGAGAGTGTTCGTATACAAAAGAAACTAAAATTAAACTAGCAGAAATGTGCGCAAACTGGACACAAGTCGAGACCACGGAGCTCCTTACTATCCGCGCTGAAGCGGAGATCGCTCGACATTATACGTCACATCAGGATGTCACGTGTCAACTCGACCCGGGACCGTTAAGCGTTGTGTGTGAAAGCACACATATTACGGTATTTCCCTGGCAGTGTGAATGGACCAAATCTAGCGGCCCGGGAACAAATGCCGGGTCGCATTATCCGTGTATTTGCCGGAATCGCAGTGTGAAAGGGGCTAATGTAAGTTGAACGGGATGATTCGAAACTCACACCTGTAAGTAGATGTGGCTGTCAGTCCCAAAAACTGACTGTGTGGGCGTTGCCTTAATGAAGTTATCTGCATTTATGTACAAGTTTTGCCTCAGATGCTTCTTTAAAGATGCTTCTATTATTTTTTTAGAATATTAAGAAAAAGAGAAACACAAATGAGACAATATTGACAGTACAGAACAAGAAAATGAATGCGTTTAGCATAGCTCAGATCATTTGGTCTTCAGATCAGATACGTTTGTATTGAGATTTGTGATGTTTTATTGCAGACTAATCTTGACATTGAATCTGTTCTAAAACAAATCTGTTCTAAGATGAGTTTTTCCTCTCAGGAGAAAGGTCAGGATAGCAGAAAAATCTCCATTTGCTCTTAATTTATTGTCATCACTGTCTAGGAGAAGCAATTGAGATTTTAGCTAGATCTATTTTGTGATATTTCTTTGCAATGGGTGGTCCCACCGCTCTTCTATGAGTCATTGTGGGTCCGGTTTAGGATGCTGCTTTTCATTGTTTTCAAATGTGTTTCTCTGAACTCTCTGTGTGTGTGTTTGTTTGTTTCTGTGAGTATGTCTCTGTATTGCAGTACAACATTACAGTTGAGATGATGGTAATAAAGTTGGCGGTGTGATGGTGGAGTGGTGACCCCAGGCCCCTGTGGGCCCCCAGAGGAGCTTTTGTGTAGTCACAGGGGCTGAAAGTCTATTGATCTATCAAGGGATGGATGCCCTCTCTGAGCTGATTTACTGGCCCCAGCGGCCTGCTCTCCAACAGACCAGGAGCTGCATAAAACACTTGACTGCCAGCATCTCTACACAATCACATCTCATACTCTATCTTTCATTCTCTTTCTGTCTGTTTTATTTCTCTCTCTTTTATCCGCACACACGTTAGCCACCTATACGTTGTAATTTACAAGTTTCATTAATGTGAATTTCATTCACATACTGTATGCACTAACGAACTAAGAATCAGGTTCAGTATCATGTTACAGTAATACAGTGACATTAGAGGACCGTACAAATACCTTGATACGGATATAACAAATAGATTTGCAACGGACATCTAGTGTAGACAGCCTCGAGATGAAAACTGTCACGTCCGGTGTAGTTCACTCAAAAAAAGGAACGTTTCGTCATCTCATCTCATTCCAAAGCAGTATAACGTTTTTCAGTGGAGCACAAAAGAAGATATTTTGAAAAATGTCTCGTTTTTTTCATGCAATGGAAGACAATGGGGTCCAGTAATGTTTGGACCTCAACATTTTTTTTGTGTGTTATGCATAAGAAAGAAAGTCATAGTTATTTTTTATTTGGGTGATACTTCTTCTAAGGATGTATGATCTGAGAAATTCTACTGTTTTATTTCTTTCACCAGTTTGGACGTGTCACAGACATTTTAATGAAAGCCAACATTCTTTTTTTGTGTTAAACAATAGAAAGTCACACAGGTCTGTAATGACATGAGAATAATAAAATAAAATAAAATGCGTAGTATTTCTGTCACTTATCAAAAACAATGTGATATTCAGTGGGATAACATGCACTGAATGTTAAATACCATAGTATTTTGTAGTCATTCAGTAGTGCATAGTATATCAAAGTACCATTATATATCCACAGTGCCTTTTTCAAGTAGGTTTTTTGTTTATACTGCTTTAGATTATAAGTAATTATTCAGTAACATAAAAGTAGTCCTTATGACTCGTGCACAATACTTTTTGCAGCTTGAAAAACTCTGGTCGCTATTTGCTTTTTTGTAATGGAGAGAGCAGCTTAAAGAAAGTCAATACAGGTTCGGGACGACATGAGAGTGAGTAAAGAATGACTAAAGAATGAACTATCCCTTAGGCTGCTCACAAATGTTCAGGTTTCTGTTTGTGAATCATCTGTGGCAGTCTGACTTAATGTTGTTTTGTCCAGGAGTTTGTGTTTGTGTTGTCCGGTCAGCGTTCAACATGAGTTACATTCTCTGAAATAAAACATTGTACAGACTTGCTGAGATGGCCTGTGACTGCGAGAGAGATAGATGAGCCCGCGGGCACATTGCTCTTGTCAGTTCTTCTCGGCTGTGGGGTCTGTTAATGTGCGCTGTATCAGTCATAAGCATAATACTGGCCTCACTGAGGCCTAAATAGCATCATCTATCAGCCTGAGCCAGAGATAAACGAAGAGAATGTGAGTGTCACTGCTTTAAACATACTTGTATATAAACGCACTTACATACTCATTACACACCAACACAAAGGCTCTGTCTCAACACCTAGTAAGCTGCCTACACAGTGTGCTTCCAAATGCCAAGCAGTGTGACTGTTGCCTTCTGAGGACAAATTAAATGTATACCGTAATTCACAGATAACACAATAGCATAATGCATTGTGACAGCTGAAATAGTCCATAGATCATTACGATGATGGAAGAATGAAATGTTTAAATTAAATATAAAAAACTAGTAAAATATATTAAATGTTTAAAACACTTTATAAATATTATACATTATAAAATATATTTTAATAACAAAAATATGGTTTAGAATACATTTTAAAATACCTAATTTATTTTTATTATGCAGTTTTGTGCTTACATGTAAAGTTTAAAGTTTACAAAGTGTAAAGTTGCAGATAATACAATCATGTAATACATTGTGAAAAAACCCATCAAAGATGGAGGATGAAATCATATTGATTATATATACATATAATTTCTAATGAATTTAAATAAAATATATTTGTAATAATTTATAATCATTATATTTAATATGCTATTATATTTTAATTCATTTCATATACAACTATAAAAATGGTTTAGAATAATTAAAAAAAATATATATTTGAATTATATATTTTTTTGCATTGAATGTCATGTTGCATAATGCAATCCCATTATGAATTGTGAAAAGTAAAACATTGATAAAGGACAAAGTGAGAAATGTTTAGAAATATAATTTATATTAAACATAACTGTAAACATATATTTGTAATCATTTAAAATATTTAATATAATTTACGGTTTTATTTTTATTATTAAATATAATTAAAAAACAAAAAATAAAATAATTTATAATTTAAATTGAATATAATTTAAATAAAAGTGTATAATAATTTAAAATGTAATTATCAAAAAACACAACACATTTTTTTATTTGAGTGTCATGTTGTTAGCTTAGCAACATGCCAATGCCAAACACTACTGAACTAGTTTGTTAAGGCAGCTCAGGGTTTTGAAACAGAGCCACAGATTGTCTTGCATATTGACTTTTACACATATTTTAGGCCTAGTCCACACACATGTAAATGGGAAATTTCATGAGGGTAAAAAATCACATCCGCATGAAAATGCAAAACGCGCTATGAAGTGTTGTCAAGAGCATGCCAAAACAACAGGTGGCACTATAACCCTAACTACACTCTAAAAAAAAAAAAAAAATGGTGCTATTTGGCACTAAAAGTGGTTCTTGGCTTGTAATCATAGGGGAACCACTTTTGGTGCCAAATAGCACCATATCTTTAAAGGTGCTCTAATAAGCACCTTTGTCAAATGGGGCTATGTAAAACCCATAAGAGGTGCCATATCGCATTTTATTTCTTCCTCAATAATGGCGCTAAACGGCACCAAAAGTAGTTCTTTGGTGTGTAAAGAACCTTTAAAGGGGCTTGAAAGGTTCTTTGTACAGCAGTGGTGCTATATAGCACCTTTACCACCCCAAAGAACCGCTGAAGAACCATACAGGGGCTTAACAGGTTCTGTATGTGGTAACGGTGCTATATAGCACTTCAGTCATCCCAAAGAACTGGTGAAGAACCGCTGAGGAACCATACAGGGGCTTAACAGGTTCTGTATGTGGTAACGGTGCTATATAGCACTTCAATCATCCCAAAGAACTGGTGAAGAACCGCTGAAGAACCATACAGGGGCTTAACAGGTTCTGTATATGGTAACGGTGCTATATAGCACTTCAGTCATCCCAAAGAACTGGTGAAGAAACACGGAATTACCAAGATTTGGTGCTATACAGCACTTAAAGTGGTTCCCCTATGATTACAAGCCAAAGAACTACTTTTAGTACTATATAGCACCATTTTTTTTAGAGTGTATAGAGCCATTTTGGCCAATCAGAAGCCTGGAAAAAAGGTTCTTGCCAGTTCCGGTTCTGATACAACAAGCCAAAATCACCGCAAGACACCACTCCAACTGGAGTTTCTAAAAATGTTCACTTTGGCAGGAGTTTTGCCGACCGTGTCAAGTTTGGTTTCAATGTCTGTATGGTGCGTTTGCGTATGGACAAACGGCCTAACCGCATAGAAAATCTGTGGTTTTGAAAATACCCATGTTCGTGTGGACAGGGCCTTAGTCTCTTCTTAACATATCCCACAATCCCTTTATAGTCAGGCACACATCATTGACCCAGAACAGCCATTTGTTACCCAGCATTCCCTCTTCTGACCACACACAATGGATCCCTCCACCCTAAAAACAGGAAAAAGAGAGGGAAAAGTCTTTATTATTAATGAGTGTAACATAAAACGCTTAATTTGCACCGTCTTCAACCAAATTATAACTCACACTGAAAGCAGCAGAATTTGCATAATTCTCATTATAAACAGAGTACAGTTCATAAATCCTCCCATTAATTAGAGGTGTTTCACCTCTCTTTTACACAGTATTGTGTATTTAATAAACGTGTATGTGTGCATGTGGTTTAAATGATTGACCTTTGTGGTTGCTAGATGTGTCTGGATTTGAAAGAGGTGCTTGCACAGTTTGACCCGAACAGCTATATACTGTATATTGATTGCTATGGGATACATTTGCTATACATTTATGCATTTGGCAGAGGTTTTTATCCAAAGTGGATTAAAGTTTACATTTCATCCTGGGAACTGAACCCATGGCCTTGGTGTTTCTCACATCATGTTCTGCCTTACCTGTTTATTTGAATGCATTTGAATGTGTGTAAATATACTTTTGAGTCTAAATCTCTGTGTGTGTGTTTATGGCTGTGGAAGGGATTCAGCCGGATCTGTTTGTTGGTCTTCCTCATTAATGTAGGATTTGCAGCATTAGGCGTCTGGCGTGTCAGCAGAACTAAAGCTGGAATGAGTCAGGGACCCCCTCGCCAGGTGTCTTCATAAACGCACACCTGTTACCACACACACGCAGACTCCATGTGTGGGATGTATAAAGAGCTTTGAGGATGCCATTGTTGCTTTTGGTTATATTGTAGCAGGTTTTGGGATATTGAGAAGGAATGAGAGAATAAAGAGGTGAAAAAACTAATTTAAAAGGGTTAGTTTGTTTAGATTTTGATTAATGAGAGATGAAAAATAAAATAAATAAATAAACAAATAAATAAATAAAATAACTACTTTTCAAGGTCAGAACGTTACACCTGACTGAAATATCTGCAGGAAGTTTCATTTAAATGAGTGCTTGATTATGATTTCGCTTTTGTAACTTTAGTGTGCAATGTTGCTGTTTGAGCATTAAAACAACATCTGCAAAGTTATGACGCTCAAAGTTCAAAGCAAAGGGAGATATTTTATTTTGCAGAAATCTCTCTTTAAGGACTACAACAAACGGCTCGTAGCAGGGCTTGACATTAACTTTTTTGCTCACCAGCCACCGTGGCTAGTGGTTTTCCAAAGTTACTAGCCACTCAGCATTTTCACCGGCCACAATTTGCAGTTTGGAAATTACATTTGATATGATTAAAGTTGACTTTGGCATGCCTAAATTACTTGATTTTGAGTCATTTTACTTGATTTTGAAGATTTAAAACCCTTTCAAACGTTCACATGCAGGGTGAGAGAGCCGACTCTACGTTAAATTAAGCTTCACTACACTGAAGCCTCCTATAGGAAATGTGGCAAGCTAAGCTACAGCAACTTGGCAATTTTACATTGAAACTTCATTCCAATCAACGCTATCTCTGTGATCAATAAAATTCAAGCAGATAGACATGGATACTTTTTCAGTTAGGCTATTCAAAAATTGTCAAAATCGATTTGGCAAAAAAAAAAAACGTGATCCATAATATTAACAAAACCAGGTGTTGAGAGTGTGTGTATGCTCATCTGTAGCCTATGTGTATGATATGTGTTTGCATTTATGCTCAACTTAGACTTGGGCACTTCATGGAAGTGTTCTCCATGGAAAAGTTTCATTCGTTCATATCAAGAGGTGGCCAGGCTGGACCCCGATGCTTTTAATAAGAGGTGTTTATTCAAGAGACACAATAGATTATTTTAAAACTTGAAGACGATTTCTCTTTTGTCACCGGGCGGATGACGTGCGTGCAACAGCGAACTGAGCGCTCGGAAACAAACGTCAACTACTAGATAGTGTGCTTATCTAGTGCACGCGACGAACCCGTCTTTCCGCGCTCATTGCCAAAGGAGTCCTTTGAAAGGCTTGCGCGCATCTGTGCGCGTTTGCGCGAGGCATAAAGGAACGTAGAAAGTGAAGTATATCCGCGACTTGGCAGTTGGTTTCCAAATTGAGCTTGAGCTTAATTTAGCGATGCTACTGCCCAACACTGACAAGGAGAACTGATTGTGCGTGACAGAGCTTGCACGCTTCTGTTGTCATTCAGTGCGATTCCACCTATCCCGCCTTCACTTACTGCAAGTTGATTGATAAAGAATTGTAAGACAATTTTAATTTTGTGATACGACGGTCTTCGCATTTCACTTGGCTGTTGGCTGAAATTATATTCAACCTGCCAAAGTGGCTAGTGGGAGTGGCTGCCTTACCCGCCACAGCTGAAATCTACCCGCATTTGGCGGGTTGGCGGGTGTTAATGTCAAGCCCTGGCTGGTAGGGACTAAAACAAGCTTATTCACAGGTTAGTGACATCACAAACCCTAAAATTTACATTAACCCTAAAACACTAATGAAAACAATTGAAACACTAAAAATATACTACACAATTAAACAGATATTTTGTTCCGATTTGCAGGAGACACTAATTGCCAAAAATCAGAACTAAGCCACATGCACACATCATTAGAATGTGGTTATCAGTCCTCTACTTTTGAGTCCTGGGGTGGTTGGTATTGAATGGAACTGACAGGACGGTGTATGTGAATTGTGTTCCTGGCCATCCAGACTGAAATGTTAACTATGAACACAGTGGTTTTTCAGATTTTCTGTCGCAGCGTTCTCTCTGTATTTACGATTCTTTGCCGTCCTTAGCCGCCGCTTACAACGCTCTAGATCCTTCCCTGAAAGACTTTAATCCCTAACTCTCAAAATAATTAATTGGTTTGAGTTGCGTCAACTCAAACAAGTTCAAACTAATTAACTTTTATGAGTATTTTGAACTTTTTTGTTTTGTTTGAGTTAACTAAACGGACACATTTTAAGTAATCTGAATTGTTTCTTTTTTTTGAGTTTTATGAAATTGTTTATTTTAAAGGTGCACTATGTAGTATTTTTGCAGTAATATATCCAAAAACCACCAGGCCGGTGTTATATATTTTGTTCAGTTGAGTACTTACAATATCCCAAATGTTTCCAACTATTTGTAAATTGTGAGAAAATTGTTATTTTAACTAAGGACAGGGATGTTTCAGCATAACGTTTGAGGAAGTCGCCTGTCAATTGTGTCTATCTGCGCTAGCCTCGGTTTCGGGTTTTATTTGGCAGGAGCGCTTTACTCTTAGCATTGTGAGCAAGTGAACGCACGAAGTAACGTCATAACATCATTTTCAACACACTTAAATGTATCTAATATGATAAACAGAGCTGCATTACCTCATAATCATAACCGGAAGAGCGGATCAGTGCGCGCGCCCGGTGACTGTGTCCCGTCATAATAAAAGTCCCGGTATTCGCGAGGCGGGTATTTGTTTAACAATCGCTCCAGAGGCCGTGCTCAGGTCCATAACACTCGGCCCTGCTCTGCTTTATACTACAGTAACGTTAATAACCGCATGTATGAACGTAATTTCTGCCCGAGTCCTATTTTCCACCGGCTGTGAGGTGAAGACCACATGTCCCAAGATGCTGCGCTCAAACTTTGCGTCATCAAACTACGCATTTGTTTTGAATAGGCACCCTCCAGTGGATGGAAAGTTGCATAGTGCACCTTTAATTTAATTTAATAATCAATTTGAACTGAAACTGGGCTGGGATTTCTATTTCTATTAAACACTCAAAAGTAAATAGTAAAATTAAGAGTTATGTTTTTTTGTTTTGTTTTTTTTAACAAGATAAAGGTTAAGTGGGATGTTTAGTACTGTTTAATGTTTTTTTTATGCTTGCTATTTTTTATGTTGTTTTTTTTTTGTAGGGTTACCATCATGGAGTAGTGCATGAGCGGATGAGTGGAGCATGAGCTTAATTTGAGAACAGATATATTCAAGCAGCCATATCACCCTGTAGCCCAAGACTTATTATTATTATTATATTCAAATTGCTGCCCTCATTCAGAAAGTGCAATGCTATGCAAAGCATTGTGTAACCAATTAGCAAGGTAGCATTTATTGAATTTAGTTGAAGCTAACCAAGCTAACCAAGTTGAAGCTAACCAAGTTTCCATTCCTAAAAATATAAGTTGAGGTTACATGATAGTTTAAAATTTTGTAAAAATTACAAAAATGTAAAAAGTTTTTGTAAAACTTTTTAAAAAAAGCTTTCATATAATAGAAATTTCTATTTCATATAATAGAAATATTTCAAGTAAGGATAAATTCAAATGTATGAGAACAAAATAAAAATCAGCAAGTTCTGCTTATTTAAACTTTACATTTCTCAACTTAAAAAAATGTATATAACTTGCCTCAAATTTGAGTTCTGCCAACTTTTTCGGGTTTACAGTGAAACTGAAAGTAACTCCTACCGCTAAACGTTTAATCTTTGAATTCTTGCACCCGGGAAAAAATACAAGTCAGCACCATTATGACTAAAAGTTTGCTAAGTGGTATTTCCTACTAAAGCAAGGTGGTATTTGACTCAGGTAAGCGTATTCATAGCAGACTGGTGAGTGTGGCCTTGGACGGCAACATGCCTAGTGCATTATGGGTGTTAAGGCTTTTTTTCCTTTTTTCTCTAGTCAGGTACCACAGATTTCTTCTTTTCTTCTTTCTACTCTTTAGGCAGCCAGGTTTTATTGAAAGCCCATTTTGCCAGTGGTGAAGTAGCCCTTTAAGGGAAATTCAGCTTTTCATAATATAACGCCTTCAAGTCATTCATTGTCTCTGTGTGTGTATACAGGCACATCCATTACCCAGCTGCAGGCGGTCGATCCGGACGGAGAGCCGTTGATTTTCGGTGTGGTCGGGGAAGAGGCCATGCGGTTCTTCGCTGTGCAGGAGAAGACTGGGGTGGTGTGGCTGAGACAGCCGCTCGACAGGGAGGTGCGGAAAATGATGAGCAAATGGTGAAAGAAAAGAATGACTGTCCAACTGGAGTTGACACTAGTGATATAATGCTGCTGTTTGTTTGTGTGTGTTTTGTTTTTGTCTTTTCAGACCAAGTCAGAGATGCAGGTGGAGTTCTCAGTCAGTGACAGTCAAGGGGTGAGTTAGCTATCATCTATTTATCCTTCTGTCCGTCCATCTTTTTATCCATCCATCCGTCCGTCCGTCCGTCCGTCCGTCTCTAAAGTCTATAAAACTTTTACTGTTCAAAAGTTATGATTTTAAAGATGAATACTTTTATTCAGCAAGTCATTAAAAATCAGCATATTAGAATGATTTCTGAAGTATCATGGGACACTGATGACTGGAGTAATGATGCAGAAATGACTTTGCATCACACGAAAAAAAAATACTGTTTAATTAATATAGATTTTTTAATTTATTTTTTATGAGTTAAAATATGAGATTCAGTGTAGAAATACTAGAATGTTCTCAAAAGCCTCTCCTATTTGATTTCATTT
Organism: Pseudorasbora parva; assembly: GCF_024679245.1. NCBI lineage: Eukaryota > Metazoa > Chordata > Actinopteri > Cypriniformes > Gobionidae > Pseudorasbora > Pseudorasbora parva. The sequence goes on along the minus strand of NC_090188.1, from coordinate 8,383,264 downwards.
GATTTTTAGGTTGTCAAGGAATCAGTGAACATTCAGATCGGGGATGTAAATGACAATTCTCCAACATTTCACAACCAGCCGTATGCCATTCAAATACCGGAGGTAATGTACAACCCACTCACTTTCTAAAATCAACTTGCAGTACCGCTCCCTTCATTTTTCCTTTATGATGTGATTTATTTCTAAGCAAAACATGATATTTAATGAGAAGAAATGTTAGGTTAGGAATTATTCATTTATTTTTATTTTTAATTTAATTTCATAATTATTTTTAAATGGAAAATTTTAAATAATTTAATGTTTTATAATAAATATTTGATCATGTTATTTTATTTATTTATTCTTTTTTATATAAATTGCAAAGATGAATCTTTTTTCTTTTTTTTAAGCCAGCACCAATGATTTGCATTAAGAGAGCAAATAGGGTCAGTTTTCATTTCCTGATGTCTTATGATCAGACTTATTTAAATATTCTGGTTTGAATTCCAGAAACACTGCCATATGTTTAGAATGCGGAGAATGTTCTTGTATTCTCTTTATTTTGCATTTCTATTTCTGTTTTATGTAATATTTGTCACCCCCAACTGAGATCAACAGAACCCCCCTCACCCTCTCTCTGCTGCTCTGTCTATCAAAACAACTTCAACCCATCCTTCTCTACTTTTCCCATCATCCTTCTGGCCCGTCCCCTTCTAATCCCTGACATGAGGTAATTTGGTAGAGTAAAGTAGACAACTCTTTCTCACACACCTCAGCTGTTTATATTGTATGTCTATATACATCCCACACTCCTCCCCACAGCAAATCTTCAAAGCCACAGTTATTTTTTCTCTTTTCAATCTGTCATTCTGAGCAAATAAAAGTAGGGTGAGAGTGAGCAAATGTGAGCGAGAGAGCTGTATTTAGCTGATGTTGTTTACCGAGGCTTGATGATTAAGCTATCTGCAGTTAGGAGGACAGAGGAGGACCGGCATATTTGGCCACTTACCCATAATTCTCGGTCTTCATCACAACTGCGGAAAACCCAAAGAGTCATCTTGTAAGTTGCAGCTTGTATCATTTATTTTGAAACTGGTCCAGGTCACATTTCACTACAAAGTCAAAAGATTGGTTTAAAAAAAATAAACATCATAAAAAATATATAAAAAGGTATTTTGGAAATGTGTCTATATAAGCACTTGCATTTTGCTGAAATAACAAAAACAAAAGGATCGCAAAAATCGTTATTCACTGAAAACGTAGTCCTCCACTGTAGCTTTCAAATCAAGTAATCAAATCAATTAAATCATCATGACTACAAATCATTGATGACTGGCACAATTTATTTTGAGATTGATAGCGGCAAGGGAGATATTTAAGTGAATTTTAACTATTTAATTTTTTCTGTTTTGAAAGAGCAAGAAAAAACAGCTCCAGCGCCACACCAACCACCCCTTTCTGTTTTCAAGTCTCTCTGTTTCTGCATTTTGATGGCCTCATTACTTCTTCTGACCTCTCTTGGTCTGTGAAAACACACTACAGCATCACTCCATCAATCTGTCACTCAAACTATTCCACCAATCAGGGATTATCCTGACATCACCTCTCAGAGTGAGAGGATGAGCGGGAGGAATAGCGCAAGATGGTGGGAAGGGCTGTAAAGGTTTGAATGAAAGTTAACTTAAAGAATTTCAAGTCATGAAGTGAATGAAACAGAAGTTGTGAGTTTTTTCTTCCCTATTGTGACTTAAATCAGAGTGAAATGGCTACAGGAAAGAATGTAGGACATGTCTGGATTTTATTCATCGGGAATTGATTGGAAGATTGTGGTTTGCTATTGGTCGATCTCATGTGAGTGCCAGATTGTCCCGCCCCCGTAAACAGGTCATTAGACAATAGATGAGATGTCGCTGGAAGGGGGAGGGGAAGTCTTTAAAGTTGGGCTAAACTATTGTTTTTGTCTGTGACCAGCAGAGATTAGTCAGGGGAGTGCTTTGTGCTTTATTGAGCCAATCAGAAAACAAAAACTGTATGGTATGGCCATTATAAAGTTGCATTTGAATCTGTCAAGAACATCAGTGAAATTATCATGAAACAATGTTTTTTTAAGTATGACAATTGCTAAGTGTGCATGTGTGAATGGGCCTGTAATTGGCAGTGTAATTTGCTGGGCAGTAACTGGGGGGAGATTTCTTATGGAAGGGGAGCAGGTGAACAGCATTGCATCTGACAGTTATAAAGCTGCTTAAATTTACTGTGTGTGTGTATGCAAGCATGCAATTGTGTGTGTCAGTGTTTACTGCCCCCTTATTCTCCAATGACACCGCACAGCTGCACAGCAAGAGAATAGTTGTTTGAGAGAGTCTGATTTGCACTGTTATTGAGAATGTTTTGGAATCCTATTCAGTTTAATTGAGAGACTGTATCAAAGAGGATGTGTTTGAATGAATCAATATACATTTTAAAGCTTTGAGGTCAGTAAGAATTTAAAGAAAATATCACATTTATTCACCAAGGATGCATTAAATTGATCAAAAGTGATAGTAAATACTTGTATAATGGAACAGAATATTGTAAATCAAATAAATGCTTTTGAACTTTCTATTCATCAACGAATCTTGGGGAAAATGGTCATGGTTTCCACAAAATATGAAGCAACTGTTTTCAACATTGATAATGGTTTCTTGGTCAGCAAATCAGCATATTAGAATGATTTCTGAAGGCTCATGTGACACTGAAGACTGTTTTTAAACTTATATTTGAAATTGCAATAATATTTCACAATATTACTGTCATTACTGCATTAAATAAATGCTTCCTTTTTGAGCACAAGAGAAACATATTGTTTTAGCATGTTAAAATTGCCACTTTTTGCGATGAGGAAAAAAATGCTGTGTGTGTGTGTCCCTTTAAATGCAAATGAACTGCTGTTCCCAGCCCCCTTTCTAGAAGAGGACGGAGCTTCAAGAGCTCATGCTCCAGTGTCGAGACAATTTCATGCACTGAAATAGTCAGAAACTATATCTAAAAAATCTCACTGACCCATATTGTACAGTATCATTTATGCTACATTTATGTCAATATATATTTGAATGGCTGTGTTATAGTGCCCCTATTATGCTAAATAGGGCATAATAGTGCATAAAAGGCTCCTGGTTGTCTGCTAGAATAGGTTTTCATGCATCCAAGGTAAAAAAAACACTTTAATATTCTCACACCACCTCTTTTCTCCCAGTGTCTGAAACATTTTGATAAAATATTCAGTCCTCTGTTCTGATTGGTCAGATTGCCTAGTCTGTGATGACTGGACTAGCGCTTAAAGCATGTGACGGAAACAAAATGGCCATTACCATATGATATAATGGCCATTACCATACCATTTCAGCTTCAGACACTTCCACAGATCTTGTACACACAGTGATACGAACAGTAACAATTCCAGCATGAGTCCTCATCCTTGGAAAAGTACATCCAAAGTGGATTCGCAGTGCAGAATTTTGGAATTACTGACTACTTGTGTAAGCAGTTCAGAATCAATTCTTTCTATTAGGAGACAATAACTTTATCCGTTGCACACTTTGATCTTTAAAACATCCTTAACCTTTACATTCACAAACAACAACATTATATTGCCAAATGTATTGGGACACCCCTCCAAATAATTGAATTCATGTCTTCCAATCACGTCCATGTCCACAGGTGTATAAAATCAAGCACTAGGCATGCAGACGCTTTTATAAACATTTGCGAAAGAATGGATTGCTCTCAGGAGTTAAGTGAATTTAGGCATGGTACTGAGATAGGTTGCCACCTGTGCATTAAGTCCATTTGTGAAATTTCCTCACTACTAAATATTTAGTGGTATTATAACAAAGTGGAAGCAATTGGAACAATAGCAATTCAGCCACAAAGTGGTAGGCGACGTAAAATCAGAGTGCAATCACACAGTGTGCAGTAGTCGCCAACTTTCTGTAGAGTCAATAGCTACAGACCTCCAAACTTTGGGTGGCCTTCAGATTAGCTGAAGAATAGGACGTAAAGAGCTTAATGGAATGGGTTTCCATGGCCGAGCAGCTCATCCAAGCCTTACATCACCAAGTGCAATGCAAAGCGTCGGATCTAGTGGTGTAACACACGCTTTCACTGGACTCTACAGCAGTGGAGACATGTTCTCCGGAGTTATGAATCATGCTTCTCGCTGGCGATTCGTCTGACTGCATTGTGCCAAGTGTAAAGTTTAGTGGAGGGGAGATTATGGTGTGGGCTTGTTTTTAAGGGGTTGGGCTTGGCCCCTTAACTGTTTTAACCTGACTGTACAACAGTGCACCAAAGCATGGTCCATAAATACATGGGTGAGTGAGTTTGGTGTGGAGGAACTTGACTGGTCTGCACCTCAGTCCTGACCTCAACCCGATAGAACACCTTTGGGATGAATTAGAGCGGACACTGCGAGCCAGGCCTTCTCGTCCAACATCAGTGCCTGACCTCACAAATGCGCTTAGAGAAGAATGGTCAAAAATCCCCATAAACACACTACTAAACCTTATGGAAAGCCTTACTAGAAGAGTTGAAGCTGTTATAGCTGCAAAGGGTGAGCTAACTCCATATTAAACCCTAGAGATTAAGAATCGGATGTCATGAACGTTCAAGTGCATGTAAAGGCAGGCGCCCGCAAATTTTTGCCAATATAGTTTATTACACACTGCTTGAAAGGTAATATTCAAAAAAGCATAATATGGGCACTTTAAGTATTTTGACAGTATTGAACATATACACATTTAACTTTCTATCAGGGAATAAAAATGAATAATTCAAGAAAAATGTTAATTAAAATTTTGTCACACAACTAATTTTTTTACAAGTTTGTGAATATCTTCCGAAATCTGAACAGGAAGGGTGATTGTTCATGGTTAAAAGTGACTTGATCCTGTAGAAAATTGTTATACCCTAAATTTTCTAGTGTAATTTGAGATGATGATGAATAACACTCATTAATAGGGCGCTGTGCATTATAAATTGAGAGTGAGCAGATGCCTGAAAATGTACCATCACCCAAAAAAACGCACGTGTGTGTGTGTGTGTCTTTTTATTTAATATTCATTCATATTTATGTAAATGTAGGCCATTATAGCTTCACTTACAAAGAATGTTTTTCTATGGAAGTGTACGTGCCATAGTTAGGATGGTTACCTTTTGCACTGTAAGACCAAGTTTGATACTGTAATTAGTATTTCTACAGTATGAAAAAAATTATCACCTAGCTGTTTTCTCTTTGCATATATGTTAGAAAGTGAGTTTTTTTGGTTGGTTTTTGACTTGTATTTTATACAGATGCTTTTATTCAGTGACTTACATTTACAGGAATGCTAATGAAAGATTTGTATGAATGAGTGTGTTGTTGAGTGTTTGATTAATTGATATTAGATTAACTGATTTTGGCTTGAGTTTACACAGATTATGAACTTCATGTGCAGAAACACGCAAACATGCTTTGTATTTGCAACTTGGCTTCAGAGAGATAGTTGAGATCTTTCTGTGATTGCAAGCAGTTTGTCAGAGTCAGATCATTTAGTCTTTTGGTTTTAATCATGCAGGAAATATTCTAGGTGTAATTTACCTTTTGTAGCTTGTGGAAAAACAAAAACCTGACTAACAAACCTGTTGGGTATTTTAGTAGAAGTTAGATTTTTTAAATTGATTTAGTTTTATTGCAGACCATACTTTTTATATACAGTGCCTTGCGAAAGTATTCGGCCCCCTTGAACTTTGCGACCTTTTGCCACATTTCAGGCTTCAAACATAGATATAAAACTGTATTTTTTTTTGCGAAGAATCAACAACAAGTGGAACACAATCATGAAGTGGAATTAAATTTATTGGATATTTCAAACTTTTTTAACAAATCAAAAACTGAAAAATTTTGTGTGCAAAATTATTCGGCCCCTTTACTTTCAGTGCAGCAAACTCTCCAGAAGTTCAGTGAGGATCTCTGAATGATCCAATGTTGACCTAAATGACTAATGATGATCAATAGAATCCACCTGTGTGTAATCAAGTCTCCGTATAAATGCACCTGCACTCTGATAGTCTCAGAGGTCCGTTTAAAGCGCAGAGAGCATCATGAAGAACAAGGAACACACCAGACAGGTCCGAGATTCTGTAGTGGAGAAGTTTAAAGCCGGATTGGGATACAAAAAGATTTCCCAAGCTTTAAACATCCCAAGGAGCACTGTGCAATCGATAATATTAAAATGGAACGAGTATCAGACCACTGCAAATCTACCAAGACCTGGCCGTCCCTCTAAACTTTCATCTCATACAAGGAGAAGACCGATCAGAGATGCAGCCAAGAGGCCCATGATCACTCTGGATAAACTGCAGAGATCTACAGCTGAGGTGGGAGACTCTGTCCATAGGACAACAATCAGTCATATACTGCACAAATCTGGCCTTTCTGGAAGAGTGGCAAGAAGAAAAAAGTGTTGTTTAAAGTTTGCCACAAGCCACCTGGGAGACACACCAAACATGTGGAAGAAGGTGCTCTGGTCAGATGAAACCAACATTGAACTTTTTGGCAACAATGCAAAACGTTATGTTAGGCGTAAAAGCGACACAGCTCATCACCCTGAACACACCATCCCCACTGTCAAACATGGTGGTGGCAGCATCATGGTTTGGACCTGCTTTTCTTCAGCAGGGACAGGGAAGATGGTTAAAATTGATGGGAAGGTGGATGGTGCCAAATACAGGACCATTCTGAAAGAAAACCTGATGGAGTCTGCAAAAGACCTGAGACTGGGATGGAGATTTGTCTTCCAACAAGACAATGATCCAAAACAGAAAGCAAAATCTACAATGGAATGGTTCAAAAATCAACATATCCAGGTGTTAGAATGGCCAAGTCAAAGTCCAGACCTGAATCCAATCGAGAATCTGTGGAAAGAACTGAAAACTGCTGTTCACAAACTCTCTCCATCCAACCTCACTGAGCTCCAGCTGTTCTGCAGGAGGAATGGGCAAAAATTTCAGTCTCTCGATGTGCAAAACTGATAGAGACATACCCCAAGCGACTTACAGCTGTAATCGCAGCAAAAGGTGCCGCTACAAAGTATTAACTTAAGGGGGCCGAACAATTTTGCACGCCCAATTTTTCCGTTTTTGATTTGTTAAAAAAGTTTGAAACATCCAATACATTTCGTTCCACTTCATGATTGTGTTCCACTTGTTGTTGATTCTTCACAAATAATTACAGTTTCATGTTTGAAGCCTGAAATGTGGCAGAAGGTCGCAAAGTTCAAGGGGGCCGAATACTTTCGCAAGGCACTGTATAAACTATTCAGTGCTAAATAAACTAAGCCTGGATGGCAGCTGAATTTAACCTTGACCACAGTATTTGAGTTTGGGATGTTCGGTCTGGACTTGATCTGTTGTGAAGCAGCTATGCTCGAATCAGAGCTGGTCGGACCAATGAAATTGTCATTTCATGAATGGGTTTTATACGATGATGGACAGATGATCAAGCATTCACATCACCAAAGAGCGCTTGTGTTGAATTCGTTCTAATCCTAAACAGAGAATTTGTTTGTATATGCATATTATAATCTAGTTGGTAAACTCTCTGTATTCTTAAATTCTTTTTACAACACCGGCAAAGATCGTTTACACTCATCTTCCTCTTCTTCTACTTCCAGCGTGCATGCAGTTGAGTTCTGTTGACAATTATGCATCACTCCGTTGCTCTGATTGGTTGTAGGTCTATCCGATTGAGGTCTTTCCTGGTTCGGTTGAAACATAATCCTATAATCACAGCCCAGTGGAGCAGTATCAGGCTCATATTCTGACTAGAACTGAGTATGAAGATGTCAGGCTAGAATAAACTGCTTTTTATTCCAATTTTTCTTTGATTCGGTCTGCAATCTTGGATTATTGCTGCTTTCACGATACAAGATTGTATTTACGAAATGTATGCCAACAAAATGTTGTTTACCGGTGAGAAACTCTTTTAGAGTTGGAAGCATAAAGAATCAAGCCAATTAGTTTTCATTACTTCTATAATTTGTTACAAATCATTTGCTCTTCATTCTGTTGCATCAGCACAAAAATGCCTCCTACCCCCATCATTTTTTGACATCCGAGCTTGTAAATAGAAACTTTCTAGAATTACTGGAAGTATGAACTTTTCATTGTCCCAATGCATTCTAGGATTGCAATTAATCTGTAACTGTACGGTGCATCCTTAGATTTAGGTGAAAAATGTGGTGTTTTTAAAGATAGAAATGCCAGCTAGGTCGCTCACTTGAGTTTGGATCGCTGAATGTGATAAATAGGGAATATTTTCAAATATTTTCATCCTAACAAGATGCAATCAAATGTTATTTGTAATGATAGAGGCCAGTGTTGCATGTCATACCATGGCAAGCATAATAACTGTTTTGGAAAGCAGTGGATGGTATTAATAAATATTTTGAAGGGTGAGCTCAGCCCTGTCAGAAAAATAAAATATGATATTTCCAAACTGACTATTTTCACTCCCAAACCTGCCAAACATCCAGAAGACAAAGAGCGTGTGGGCCGGCTTTCAATTTACGTTCAAAGAAAAATGGAGCTGCGGGAAATGGAGATTTGTGGTGGACAGTGAAGATATGGCCTCTTGATCTGTTTGAAAACTGCCTGCCAAATGTAAAGCAGTGGCTGTTTAGGAAAGGGAATTGCTCTCCCCAGCCAGTCATTACAGAATTCACTGTTGGAGCGGTAAACTAGAGGCTTTATTCCTGTCGCTCTCACTGAAATCTATTGCACACACACACACACACACACACACACACACACACACACACACACACACACACACACACACACACACACACACACACACACACACACAGCACTTTCCCAGCATCTCTATGAGTGAACAAGGGAGAGGGGGAGAACATTATAGAAAGGGAGACCTATAAGAGTCTTGCTCCCAACTGCTTAGCAGTTACACTCTTAAAAAACTAAAGGTTCCAAAATCGCTTTTATAGATTAGAAGAACCATTTTGGGTTCCACAAATAGCTTTTCAGTGATCCTTAAAAAAGCTTTTTGTCTAAGTGTGAAGAGAATTTTAATATTCTAAAGAACATTTTCCCTCTATAGAACCGTTTGTGCAATGGATAAGTACTATGGAGGTTCTTAATGGAACCATTGATGCCAATAAAGAACCTTTGTTTTTAAGAGTGTGTATCTAGAGAGCAAGATAGAGCAATATTTTTTCTTTGTTAATTGTTGAAATGTTGAATTTCCTCATATCTGTGTGCCAAACCACCGTTCAGAATTTTGGAATTAATCAGAGAATTAATCAGTGGTTGCTTTTTCACTGCAAATTAGTATATATGTGAACATATTTACTGAGTTTTTTTCAAAATTATCTCACAGCACCAATATTAAGCTCAAACGTCATGTTGGGAACACATTTATGATGTCTAAAATGCAGTCTTTATGAAGTACAGGACTTTTGTGTTTGTCAGGTTGTATGTTTTTAAAGGTATGTGAGGTTTGTGTGCATTTATGATGTTGTGTGTGTGTTTCTGTTTATGTTCGTGCGTCCGTGTGTGTTGATGGCTATTTAGTGAGATATCACAGATGCAGACTCATCTCGCTGCAGTTTAGCACACATCATTTACACTTCAGTGGCTAATACTAACAACGCCTGCGTCCTGTCCATCAACCCCACCCCCCACCCCCCCTCTCTCTCTCTATGTCCTGTATCTGCTTGAGCATGAAGAGCACCTTTGATTTGTGTTTGCAGTTTTTGGAGTCTAATCTTACCTGTCATACCAGAGAGAGAGAGAGTCAGCGCGTGAGTGAGTGAGTGAGTGAGTGAGTGAGTGAGTGTCAGAGCATCAGTGTGTAAGTGTGTGTGTGAGTGAATGAGTGTCAGAGCATCAGTGTGTGAGTGAGTGTGTGAGTGAGTGAGTGAGTGAGAGTCAGAGCATCAGTGTGTGAGTGTGTGTGAGTGAGTGTGTGAGTGAGTCAGCATCAGTGTGTGAGTGAGTGTGTGAGTGAGAGTCAGCATCAGTGTGTGAGTGAGTGTGTGAGTGAGAGTCAGTGAGAGTCAGCATCAGTGTGTGAGTGAGTGTGTGAGTGAGAGTCAGCATCAGTGTGTGAGTGAGAGTCAGCATCAGTGTGTGATTGAGTGAGTGAGAGTCAGCATCAGTGTGTGATTGAGTGTGTGAGTGAGTGAGTGAGTGAGAGTCAGCATCAGTGTGTGAGTGAGTGTGTGAGTGAGAGTCAGCATCAGTGTGTGAGTGAGAGTCAGCATCAGTGTGTGAGTGAGAGTCAGCATCAGTGTGTGAGTGAGAGTCAGCATCAGTTTGTGAGTGAGTGTGTGAGTGAGAGTCAGCATCAGTGTGTGAGTGAGTGTGTGAGTGAGAGTCAGCGAGAGTCAGCATCAGTGTGTGAGTGAGTGTGTGAGTGAGAGTCAGCATCAGTGTGTGAGTGAGAGTCAGCATCAGTGTGTGAGTGAGTGTGTGAGTGAGAGTCAGCGAGAGTCAGCATCAGTGTGTGAGTGAGTGTGTGAGTGAGAGTCAGCATCAGTGTGTGAGTGAGAGTCAGCATCAGTGTGTGATTGAGTGAGTGAGAGTCAGCATCAGTGTGTGATTGAGTGAGTGAGTGAGTGAGTGAGTGAGAGTCAGCATCAGTGTGTCAGTGTGTGAGTGAGAGTCAGCATCAGTGTGTGATTGAGTGAGTGAGTGAGAGTCAGCATCAGTGTGTGATTGAGTGAGTGAGTGAGAGTCAGCATCAGTGTGTCAGTGTGTGAGTGAGAGTCAGCATCAGTGTGTGATTGAGTGAGTGAGTGAGTGAGAGTCAGCATCAGTGTGTGATTGAGTGAGTGAGAGTCAGCATCAGTGTGTCAGTGTGTGAGTGAGAGTCAGCATCAGTGTGTGATTGAGTGAGTGAGTGAGAGTCAGCATCAGTGTGTCAGTGTGTGAGTGAGAGTCAGCATCAGTGTGTGATTGAGTGAGTGAGAGTCAGCATCAGTGTGTGATTGAGTGTGTGAGTGAGAGTCAGCATCAGTGTGTGATTGAGTGAGTGAGAGTCAGCATCAGTGTGTGATTGAGTGAGTGAGTGAGAGTCAGCATCAGTGTGTGATTGAGTGAGTGAGAGTCAGCATCAGTGTGTGATTGAGTGAGTGAGTGAGAGTCAGCATCAGTGTGTCAGTGTGTGAGTGAGAGTCAGCATCAGTGTGTGATTGAGTGAGTGAGAGTCAGCATCAGTGTGTGATTGAGTGAGTGAGAGTCAGCATCAGTGTGTGATTGAGTGAGTGAGAGTCAGCATCAGTGTGTGATTGAGTGAGTGAGAGTCAGCATCAGTGTGCGATTGAGTGAGTGAGAGTCAGCATCAGTGTGTGATTGAGTGAGTGAATGAGAGTCAGCATCAGTGTGTGATTGAGTGAGTGAGAGTCAGCATCAGTGAGTGAGTGAGAGTCAGCATCAGTGTGTGATTGAGTGAGTGAGAGTCAGCATCAGTGAGTGAGTGAGAGTCAGCATCAGTGTGTGATTGAGTGAGTGAGAGTCAGCATCAGTGTGCGATTGAGTGAGTGAGAGTCAGCATCAGTGTGTGATTGAGTGAGTGAATGAGAGTCAGCATCAGTGTGTGATTGAGTGAGTGAGTGAGTCAGAGCATCAGTGAGTGAGTGAGTCATTTACATTTCTTTGAACACTTGAAATGTAAATTAGTCTGAACAGAATTATGCTATAATCACAGACTGCTCATTTATGTGGGCAATGTAATGCTTTTAAAGAGTCATTGTGAAGGAAAAGACTTTAAAGTGAAACTCTAATAACAGTATGTTATAATGTTGAATGTACAGAAACACTACCATACAAAATTGTTGGGTCACTAAGATTATTTAAGGTTTTACCTTAACGGCAAATAATACAATTGAAAATAACTTTTCTATGAAATATATTTATGTAAAATTTTATAAATGTAATTTATTCATGTGATCTAAGCTGAATTTTCAGCATCCTTACTCTAGTCTTTAGTGTCACATGATCCTTCAATCATTTTAATATGATGATTTACCTCTCAAGAAATGTTGACAACAGATGAGGATCTTAATAAGCTAGGATTCTTTAATGAATAGAAAGTTCAAAAGAACAGATCCTAATGCTCACATTATTGAACATTATGATTATATAGAGCTGAGGACAGGTGTGTGACTGTGTGTGAAGCTGAGCAGCTGTTTGAAATCACTCCATGTGCAGAAGATAGAGGCGCTCTGCGAATATTTAACATACACGATTTATAAGTTAAACAAAATGACCCACTTAATATTCAAGCTAAACTAAATTCAGCTGTCCCTCATTTTATAAAGACAATTCAATCCACGAGAGAGTGTTAAAAGAGAGAGAAGGAAAGAACTATGAGAAGAGTTGAAGTGGCTTAATGACTGGTTATTCCCCAACATTTTTTCAATTGTTCCTTTGATTCAGTGGATTGTGTACATTAAGATATCATGCTGATTTACCCACAACTAATAAAGTACATTTGCACTACAGACAGACAGACAGACAGACAGACAGATAGACTGACAGACAGACAGACAGACAGACAGATAGATAGACTCATGTAACACAATCCTGATGTCTCTATATCCAAGGAAAGACAGAATGAAAAACGAAAAAAGGATATGGCTCAATTATACATCAAAGGATTGATACTGAGAGAGAGAGAGAGAGAGAGAGAGGGAGAGAGAGAGACTGAAATATAGTCAAATAGAGGGATAGTGAAACAGAAACGGGTTGGACAAATAAACATGCACAATAAACCCATATATAGTAAAGGATTTCAATGAATAACTACTTAAACTTCAGTCTGTTCTTCATAAAAAATATTCATTGCTGAGTGAAATATATAATACTTACTAATAAATATAACAGCCAAAGCCACTAACCACACAGTCAACATCAATAACGGTCACACACATCAGTATGAATAATACAGTCCTCTCTCAATGGCAGAAATATAAAAGCATCTAAAAGTGAAGGTTGGTATCTGTGAGTGTGTTGATTTCACAGAGAGTGAAAGAATAATGCATTTATTCAAATGTCAAATAATATTGCTGAAGAGTATTACCATCAGAAATGAGCTTTAAATATCCACTGTAGTCATTATTATTATTATATACTGTACATGCCTGTTCAAACGTTTGAGGTAAGTAAGATTGTCTTCTTTTTGAAAGAAAATAACACTTTTTTCAGTTTTTTATTCAGATGAATTAAATTGATTAAAAGCAACAGTAAAGAATTTAGCATATTTCTAATTTTGCAAAAGATATTTAAAATAATTGCTGTTCTCACAACTATAATCATGTTTGAACTGTGTGGGAATATCGATATGCGTGAGTATGTTTAGTTGACAAGCATATTTGTATTCTGTAAAATGTATTTGATATACCATACTGTGTGATTATGGTGTTTTCCCTCTTGCACTTGAATATTTATAATGCTTATTTGTCACACTTTGTTTCACCTCTATATCATACTTGCTCATTCTTACACTTATTTCTATCCTATTCTCGCGCACTCTTTTTAATAGTCTTTTCTTTATATATAGATCAGGCATATCATTATGACCAAAAATTGTGTTGGTCCCACTTTTACTGCCAAAACAGCACTGACCCGTCAAGGCACGGACTCCACTAGACCCCTGAAGGTGGGCTGTTTTATCTGGCACCAAGATGTTAGCAGCAGATACTTTTAGTCCTGTAAGTTGAGAGGTGGAGCCTCCATGGATCAGACTTGTTTGTTCAGCACATCCTACAGATGCTCAATTGGATTGAGATCTGGGGAATTTGGAGGCCAAGTCAACACCTCAAACTTGTGCTCCTCAAACCATTACTGAAACATTTTTGCTTTGTGGCAGGCGCATTATCCTGCTAAAGAGGCCACAACCTCCAGAGAATACCGTTTCCATGAAAGGGTGTACATGGTCTGCAACAATGCTTAGGTAGGTGGTACCTGTCATAGTAACATCGCGTGGATGGCAGGACCCAAAGTTTCCAAACATCTCACTGCCTTCGTCGGATTTTCTTCTTCCCGTAGTGCATCCTGGTGCCATGTGTTCCCCAGGTAAGCTACGCACACGCGCCTGGCCCTCCACGTGATGTAAAAGAAAATGTGATTCATCAGAGCAGGCCACTTTCTTCCATTGCTCTATGGTCCAGTTCTGATGCTCACATGCAGTGGGTGGGGTATGTTGGTGCTTTCAGCGGTGAACAGCGGTTAGCATGTGCACCCTCACTGGTCTGCGGCTATGCAGCCTCATATGCAACAAACTGCAATACACTGTGTATTCTGACACATTTCTATCAGAAGCAGCATTAACTTCTAGAGCAATTTGAGCTACAGTAGATCGTCTGTTTGATCGGACCCCAAAGGAGCGAGCCTTCACTCCCCACGTGCATTAATAAGACCTTGGCCGCCCATGAACCTGTCGCCGGTTCACCACTGTTCCTTCCTCGGACCACTTTTGATAGACACTGACCACTGCAGACCAGGAACACCCCTCAAGAGCTGCAGTTTTGGAGATTCTCTGACCCAGTCGTCTTCATAATTTTGCCCTTGTCAAACTTTCTCAAATCCTTACGCTTGCCCCCTTTTTCGTGTTTCTATCACATCAACTCTGAGGACAAAATGTTCACTTGCTGCCTAATATGTTTGTGTTTATATATCTGTAGTTATATATCTGATCTGTGTTTAGGCACTTCACAGAACCTTTTAGGTAGCCCATTATGGGATAATTTTATGGATTTAGTTTTAATGAATTAATTTAGTTTTAATTCATTTTTTATTTTGATTGTATTTTGTGAATTAAACGGCTCATAAACATGCATAATCACTAGGAAAAAAAATAACCCATTAAAAATTAAAGTATTATGCAATCATTCAGGAGATTGCTGCTTATAGAAACATTTAGGCTTAAAACGTTCTTTAAAATTGCATTAGGAACCCTAGGGTTCTATATTGAACCCCATTGAACATTATTTTTTTTACTAAGAGTGCAGATTGTCTTTCAAAAATATAGAAAACTAATTAAGCAATTGTTAACAAGTCGTAACATTGATTTATTTGAGAGATTTTCATGGTAAATATTTTACTTCATACTGAAACATTTGACTTTCGATTGCAGACCTGGAAATATTGTGCAGATCCGAGCACCGTTTGAGACATAAGCACGTTTCTTTTTCTATCTGCACTCCATTTGATCTCATTGCTAAATAGAAACTCCTATATGATTTATTTTCCTTTTAAGCTTTTTGCTCAAACTCTTGAGGTGTAAGTGATTGTGCCTTTTGTTTGGATAAATATGGATTTTTCATCCCTGACTGAAAATGACATATTGAAAGCTTTAGTCTGCAGTCAAATTGTGAATACAAGGGCACAAAAAACAAGGGAAACTTCACAGCGCTGATAAGATTGCAACAGCGAAGTGTAAACATTGTGATGCTACCTTTTTTTTTTATTGTTCAAAGCAATAAAATCTAAAGTGGTTTATTATCAAGGGTAAAAGCAGCAGTAAGAAGTAAAGACTGGTCCTATAATTAGCTGTTTTCTCAATGGCTGCGACAGTGAGTTTAATCAGCCGCTGATAATACAGCTCCTTCGACTGGACCCTTGTCTTATAGACAGGAAATAGACGCCATCTTAAAGGGCAGCCATAACAGAAACAATTCTCTTCCTCTGTTCTTTCTCACTCATGTGACTATTTGAATGGACCGTTTTATAATACAGTAAACACATTTTTCTCTCTCACACGGCAGTCTCCCACCAACCATGCATGTATATGCTGATCAAATTAGCGATTAAAGAATCAAACAAACACATGCAATTTGCACACGCAAAATGATAATTGCAGTGTTTTATTGTTGGCAAATGCAACAATATCAAAGAAGTAAATGAAGCCAGAATGTGGCGTCCCTTTGTGCAAAGCACCTTTTGTATGATAATCAGCTCTCTGCCCATTTGCATTTAATTCTATTAAAAACACAATTCACCAGAATTCAATGGATAGAGGGAGAGAAATGAGACCAAGAGATATAGGAGACGCACAGAATGAGGAAACAATGTTTATGCGGTAAATTTGTTTTTCCTCAGGAAGATGCTTTCAAAGCTGTTATATTGGATTTTGTGATAACTTTAATGATTGTTTCAGGCCAAAATATAAATGTCTTTATTTACTCTTTTTGAGGTTTTTTTTGCAGAATGTTTTTTTATTTATAGTATTTTATTCTATTTTGCACATTTTTTTCCCCATACAATCAAAACAATGTACAGTTGTCAAGCTCCAAAAAGGACTAAAAAGTACTTCTGTCAAGTCGATTACTCTTAAATTGACATGTGAAGACACATTTGATCAGGTTTGAAGTCAGCGATGCCATTTAAAGTTTAAATACGCAGTAACATGACTGAGGTTTGAGAGCTATGGTGAATAATGGCTCAAATTTAGTCAGTTCCTCACTCTAACCTACCAGAAGAAAATCATAAACAGTAAACGGTAAAATAAAATAAAGAGCTGGGACATTCTGCTAAAAAGCCTCCTTTTTTCTTCTGAGGAAACTCAAGGGTGAGTAAATCATGACAAAATTTTCATTATCATCTTTTTCCTGTCTTTTCTGTAGCATTTTTGCGGCGTGTTCGTCCCATGTGTGCGTCTGACCCTGGCTCTCTCCCGCTGAGACACAAAAATAGGATGAATGAGAGAATGAAAGAGTTTGAATGATTGAGGCAGAGGAATAGGAGATGGAGGGTTTTTCTTTGTGGCGTCCTTGTGCTCTCGCCATGAGGTACCCAAATACCATCAGTTTTTTTTTCTTTTTGTGCATTGTGTTTTTTCTCTCTCTCTGTCTCTCGGCCTTCCAGGCTCTTTCTTGATTATCTTTCTTCTTAAATACATAGCACAGACCTTTAGCAACCAGTCATTCGTGAGGTGTGTGTGTGTGCCTGTGTGGAGTGTGATCCTATTTGATAGAGTATATTTCTTCACACATGCAGTACATTACTGTTGCTCTTTGGGCTGCCATACGTCAATGCAATGTGTGTATAACAAGCTTAGTGTTCACACACACACACACACACACACACACACACACACACACACACACACACACACACACACACACACACACACACACACACACACTTCTGTCAATGCACAAGTTTAAATCAATATATAATGCGTATAATTAATTTATTTCAAATATGTATTAATATATTGCATTTTAATTATTTTTTATTCTATTTTTCAGTTATTAGGGGTTCAAGCACGAAGTGCTGAACACCTATTGTATTTGTACTGATTTTTATTAGGGGTTCAAGCACGAAGTGCTGAAACCCTATTGTAATTGTATTGATTTTTATTATTATTATTATTAGGGGTTCAAGCACGAAGTGCTGAACACCTATTGTATTTGTACTGATTTTTATTATTATTATTATTATTATTATTATTCAGCCGAAAAACGCATCGTGCAGACCAAACCGTAAGGGCTGGAAACTTGAAACTTTGTCAATAGGTAGTACAAAAATCGAGGAAAGGTTATCAAATTATGAGCCAGATTGGCCTATAGGTGGCGCTATAGCAATCAATTGCGCAAAATGGCTCATAACTCCTAAACCGTTTGGTCCACTCTCAAGTGTCTTATATCATTGGAAAGCTGAGACCTTGGCGAACAAAACGTATATCTCCGATTTTATTTCCGTCATTAAAAATTTTCCGCCATTTTGAATTTTGTTGAAAACCTACTTTTACGAACTAGTCCCTGGTTTTTTGACCGATCGGAACCAAACCAGTGCCAAAATGTTGCCTGTAGTCTGTATATCAACATTCATTGAGAAAAAGTTGAAATTTCGATTCACGAAAGATAAGGGGATCAAAATGGACGCTCAGGGCGGAGCCTATTTTACTAAAAAGACTATAACTCAAAAATGAAATGAGATATCTTCACCAAACTTGGTACATGTGTGTATGGGCTCATTCTTTGGTCTCGATAAAAAAATCGTGACGATTGACCACTTGGTGGCGCTATAATGTGAAAAAAAACATGAAAATAGCTATAACCACATGACCGCTAGTCCGATTGACCTGAAAATTGGTATGCAGTGTCTTGGCCCAAGGTACTATATAAGTCTATGAGGACATTGGTGCATCTCAAAAAACATGGCCGCCATCAGCCAATGAATTTTGAGCACCTATTAGATGGGGTTAACGGCGGTCGATCGGAACGAAACTCAGTGGACATGTTTGACTCATGGTCCTTGAGGTCTGTAAGAATTTTGAAAGAAATTGGCCACTAGTTGGCGCTAACCCAAAAGGGAAGCTCAAAAATTCACGAAAATTGTTGGGTATATGTGGCATGACATGCTGATGAAGCATGCAAAGTTTTAAAGAGATCGGACTATAGGTGGCGCTATAACTGTTAAAAAGCTTTAAAAACCATGCATTTCCTATGGTAAATTGCCTATATTGGCTGTAAATGGAATTTTCCATCTATTATTTCAGTGTTTAAAATCTTGCTAAATAAAACTTAATGTCTTTAATGCGGTTGCTAAGGGGTGGAAAAAGAATGTTGTGGGCGGAGCCTATTTTACTAAAAAGGCTATAACTTAAGAAGGAAATGAGATATCTTCACCAAACTTGGTACACATGTGTATGGGCTCATTTTTTGGTCTCGATAAAAAAATTGCGACGTTTGACCAGTTGGTGGCGCTATAATGTGAAAAAAACAACGACCGTTAGTCCGATTGACTTGAAAATTGGTATGCAGTGTCTTGGCCCAAGGTACTATATAAGTCTATGAGGACATTGGTGTATCTCAAAAAACATGGCCGCCATCAGTCAATGAATTTTGAGCACCTATTAGATGGGATTAACAGAGGTCGATCGGAACGAAACTCAGTGGACATGTTTGACTCATGGTCCTAGAGGTGTGTAAGAATTTTGAAAGAAATCGGCCACTAGTTGGCGCTAACCCAAAAGGGAAGCTCAAAAATTCACGAAAATTGTTAGGTATATGTGGCATGACATGCTGATGAAGCTTTAAGTTTTAAAGAGATCGGACTATAGGTGGCGCTATAACTGTTAAAAAGCTTTAAAAACCATGCATTTCCTATGGTAAATTGCCTATATTGGCTGTTGGCTGTATATTGGCCATCTATTATTTCAGTGTTTAAAATCTTGCTAAATAAAACTTAATGTCTTTATTGCCTATGTGCTTTAAAGGCCTTAATTAGGGGTTCAAGCATGAAATGCTGAAACCCTATTGTAATTGTACCGATTTTTATTATTATTATTATTATTCTGCCGTAAAACTCATCGTGCAGACCAAACCGTAAGGCCTAGAGACTTGAAACTTTGTCAATAGGTAGTCCAAAAATCGAGGAGAGGTTCTCAAATTATGAGCCAGATTGGCCAATAGGTGGCGCTATAGCGCAAAAAACAAAAAAAAGTCACTATTTTGCTTATATCTCAAAAACCCATTGTCGCACAATCAAGTGTCTTACATCATTGGAATCCTTGGCTCAAGCCGAACAAAAAACATAGGAGGTATTTTATTTCCGGTATGCAAATTTTTCCGCCATTTTGAATTTTGTCAAAAACCTACTTTTGTGAACTAGTCCCTGGTTTTTTGACATATCAGAACCAAACCAGTGCCAAAATGTTCTGTCTGGTCTGAATATCAATAATTATCAAAAATATGTTGAAATTTTGACTCATGAACGAAAAGGGGCGTGGAAATGTACATTTAAGGCGGAGTCTATTTTACTAAAGAGGCTATAACTCAAGAAGGAAATGAGATATCTTCACCAAACTTGGTACACATGTGTATGGACTCATTCTGAGGTCAGGATAAAAAAAACGTGAAGATTGACCACTTGGTGGCGCTATAATGTGGAAAAAACATGATAATAGCTATAACCACGCGACCGCTAGTCCGATTGACCTGAAAATTGGTATGCCGTGTCTTGGCCCAAGCTACCATGTATGTGTATGAGGACATTGGTGTATCTCAAAAAACATGGCCGTCATAGACCAATGAATTTTGAGCACCTATTAGACAAGGTTAATGGAGGCTGATCAGAACGAAACTCAGTGGGCATGTTTGACTCATGGTCCTAGAGGTTTGTAAGAATTTTGAAAGAAATCAGCCACTAGTTGGCGCTAACGAGTTTTATGGCTCTGAAATCACGTGGTGTTGCACATATCCATGAAATATGCATATCATATGATAGATCTCCTCATGATGAACAACTTTGCCTCTAGAACCATTGCAGTCAATAAAATCATTAATTAAATTTTCGTAATTATGTTAAAAACCTACTTTTGCGAACTAGTCCCTGGTTTTTTATCCAATTGGAACCAAACCAGTCTAGGACAATTCTATAGACTCTCTAGGTCAATAATTATTGAAAAAAAGTTGAACTTTTGCATTTGGATGGCTATAACAGGGCCATTTAGAAAAGAGGCTTGGCAAAATACACTCAAAAGCCTATAAATCCTAAGGGAAAACTCAAAACTTCACGGAAATTATTGGGTATATGTGGCATAACATGTTGAAGACACATGCAAAGTTTTATGGAGATCGGAGTATAGGGGGTGCTATAAGTGTTAAAAAGCTTTGAAAACCATGTATTCCTATGGTGAATTGCCTGTATTGGCTGTAAATGGTATTTTCCATCTCGTTAATCAGGTGGGGTTAAAACAGCCACATAATATGCATATATTATGATAGATCTTCTCATACTGAACAACTTTGCCTCTATAACCAATACTGTCAATCAAATCTTTATTTAAATATTCACAATTATGTTAAAAACCTCGTTTTGCAAACTAGTCCTTGGTTTTTCTTGCCTGATCGGAACCAAACCACAGCAGTATGATTCTCTGGACTCTCCTGATCAATAGTTATCAAAAACATGTTGACCTTTACACTTTGGGTAGCTATAACAGGATCATTTAGAGAATAGGTGTGGTAAAACATGCTCAAAAGCCTATATTAATCCTGAACGAAAACTCAAAACTTCACAAAAATAGGTGGTGTGTGTGTGTGTGTGTGTGTGTGTGTGTGTGTGTGTGTGTGTGTGTGTGTGTGTGTGTGTGTGTGTGTGTGTGTGTGTGTGTGTGTCTCTGTCTGTCTGTCTGTTTGTCATTCGAGCAAACAGCACTTCCAACATGCTACACATGCTAGCAGTGATTAGCTAAGTGTTAAATCAGGCAAAGAACATAGTAAGAACTCTATAAACATTATATTAACCATCTGTGACAGCTAACAACTGCCTAGCAACACCATAACAACCATCAAGAACAACCTAGCAACCACCTAGCAACATGTTTATCATGTTAGCAAAGTAAAATAGTAATTTTGTCATACAATTGATTAATATTGTTCTATAATTCATATTTAGACTTTATAAAGTCACTACTATAATATTTATAATCATATTTTATCAGTTAATCATTTCATTTCACCTGATATCTCTCAAATTCATTCAGTGCTTAAAAACCTTCCATGCAAAAGGCGTCAAATGCTTAAAGACCTTAAATGGCTTGAACCCCGCTAAATGCTGCTCGCAGCTTTAATTATTATTATTATTATTATTATTCAGCCGAAAAACGCATCGTGCAGACCAAACCGTAAGGGCTGGAAACTTGAAACTTTGTCAATAGGTAGTACAAAAATCGAGGAAAGGTTATCAAATTATGAGCCAGATTGGCCTATAGGTGGCGCTATAGCAATCAATTGCGCAAAATGGCTCATAACTCCTAAACCGTTTGGTCCACTCTCAAGTGTCTTATATCATTGGAAAGCTGAGACCTTGGCGAACAAAACGTATATCTCCGATTTTATTTCCGTCATTAAAAATTTTCCGCCATTTTGAATTTTGTTGAAAACCTACTTTTACGAACTAGTCCCTGGTTTTTTGACCGATCGGAACCAAACCAGTGCCAAAATGTTGCCTGTAGTCTGTATATCAACATTCATTGAGAAAAAGTTGAAATTTCGATTCACGAAAGATAAGGGGATCAAAATGGACGCTCAGGGCGGAGCCTATTTTACTAAAAAGACTATAACTCAAAAATGAAATGAGATATCTTCACCAAACTTGGTACATGTGTGTATGGGCTCATTCTTTGGTCTCGATAAAAAAATCGTGACGATTGACCACTTGGTGGCGCTATAATGTGAAAAAAAACATGAAAATAGCTATAACCACATGACCGCTAGTCCGATTGACCTGAAAATTGGTATGCAGTGTCTTGGCCCAAGGTACTATATAAGTCTATGAGGACATTGGTGCATCTCAAAAAACATGGCCGCCATCAGCCAATGAATTTTGAGCACCTATTAGATGGGGTTAACGGCGGTCGATCGGAACGAAACTCAGTGGACATGTTTGACTCATGGTCCTAGAGGTCTGTAAGAATTTTGAAAGAAATTGGCCACTAGTTGGCGCTAACCCAAAAGGGAAGCTCAAAAATTCACGAAAATTGTTGGGTATATGTGGCATGACATGCTGATGAAGCATGCAAAGTTTTAAAGAGATCGGACTATAGGTGGCGCTATAACTGTTAAAAAGCTTTAAAAACCATGCATTTCCTATGGTAAATTGCCTATATTGGCTGTAAATGGAATTTTCCATCTATTATTTCAGTGTTTAAAATCTTGCTAAATAAAACTTAATGTCTTTAATGCGGTTGCTAAGGGGTGGAAAAAGAATGTTGTGGGCGGAGCCTATTTTACTAAAAAGGCTATAACTTAAGAAGGAAATGAGATATCTTCACCAAACT
Source organism: Pseudorasbora parva (assembly GCF_024679245.1). Lineage (NCBI taxonomy): Eukaryota > Metazoa > Chordata > Actinopteri > Cypriniformes > Gobionidae > Pseudorasbora > Pseudorasbora parva. The sequence goes on along the minus strand of NC_090188.1, from coordinate 8,360,454 downwards.
TGGTACACATGTGTATGGGCTCATTTTTTGGTCTCGATAAAAAAATTGCGACGTTTGACCAGTTGGTGGCGCTATAATGTGAAAAAAACAACGACCGTTAGTCCGATTGACTTGAAAATTGGTATGCAGTGTCTTGGCCCAAGGTACTATATAAGTCTATGAGGACATTGGTGTATCTCAAAAAACATGGCCGCCATCAGTCAATGAATTTTGAGCACCTATTAGATGGGATTAACAGAGGTCGATCGGAACGAAACTCAGTGGACATGTTTGACTCATGGTCCTAGAGGTGTGTAAGAATTTTGAAAGAAATCGGCCACTAGTTGGCGCTAACCCAAAAGGGAAGCTCAAAAATTCACGAAAATTGTTAGGTATATGTGGCATGACATGCTGATGAAGCTTTAAGTTTTAAAGAGATCGGACTATAGGTGGCGCTATAACTGTTAAAAAGCTTTAAAAACCATGCATTTCCTATGGTAAATTGCCTATATTGGCTGTTGGCTGTATATTGGCCATCTATTATTTCAGTGTTTAAAATCTTGCTAAATAAAACTTAATGTCTTTATTGCCTATGTGCTTTAAAGGCCTTAAAGGCTTGAACCCCGCTAAATGCTGCTTGCAGCTTTAATTATTATTATTATTATTCTTCTGCCGTAAAAGCGATCGTGCAGACCAAACCGTAAATGATAGAGACTTCAAACTTTGTCAACAGGTAGTCCAAAAATCGAGGAGAGGTTATCAAATTATGAGCCAGATTGGCCCATAGGTGGCGCTATAGCAACCAAAAGCGCGAAAGGGCTCATAACTCCTAAACCGTTGCTCCTAAGGGTCAAGTGTCTTATATCATTGGAAAGCTGAGACCATGACGAACAAAACGTATATCTCCGATTTTATTTCCGTCATGAAAATTTGTCCGCCATTTTGAATTTTGTCGAAAATCTACTTTTGCGAACTAGTCCCTGGTTTTTTGACCAATCGGAACCAAACCAGTGCAGAAATGTTCTCTGGAGACTGAATATCAATATTCATTGAAAAAAAGTCGAAATTTCGATTCATGTTTGCTAAAGGACGTCAAAATGGATGTTCAGGGCGGAGCCTATTTTACTAATAAGGCTATAACTCAGGAAGGAAATGAGATATCGTCACCAAACTTGGTACACATATTTATGGGCTCAGTCCTTGGTCACGATAAAAAGATCGCGACAATTGGCCACATGGTGGCGCTATAACATGAAAAAAACATAAAAAGGGGTATAATCACCTGACCGTTAGTCTTATTGACTTGAAAATGGGAAAGCAGTGTCTTGGTCCAAGGCCCCATGTATGTCTATGAGAACATCGGCGTATCTCAAAAAACATGGCCGCTATCGGCCAATGAAATGTGAGCACCTATTAGACAAGGTTAACGGAGGCTGATCGGAACAAAACTTGATGGGCATGTTTGACTCATGGCCCTAGAGGTCTGTAAGAATTTTTAAAGAAATCGGCCACTAGTTGGCGCTAAAGATTTGTATGGCTCCGTAATCACGTGGTGTGGCACCCATCCACAAAATATGCATATCATGTGATAGATCTCCTCATACTGAACAACTTTGCCTCTAGAACCATTGCTGTCAGTCAAATCATTAATTCAATATTTGCAATTATGTTAAAAACCTACTTTCGCGAACTAGTCTCTGGTTTTTTGCCCAATGTGAACCAAACCAGTGCCAAAATGTTCTCTGTAGTCTGAATATCAATATTCATTGAGAACAAGTTGAAATTTCAATTTACGGTTGCTAAGAATTGGAAAAAGAATGTTGTGGGCGGAGCCTATTTTACTAAAAAGGCTATAACTCAAGAAGGAAATGAGATATCTTCACCAAACTTGGAACACATGTGTATGGGCTCATTTTTTGGTCTAGATAAAAAAATTGCGACGTTTGACCAGTTGGTGGCGCTATAATGTGAAAAAAACAACGACCGCTAGTCCGATTGACCTGAAAATTGGTATGCAGTGTCTTGGCCCAAGGTACTTTATAAGTCTATGAGGACATTGGTGTATCTCAAAAAACATGGCCGCCATCAGCCAATGAATTTTGAGCACCTATTAGATGGGGTTAACGGAGGTCGATCGGAACGAAACTCAGTGGACATGTTTGACTCATGGTCCTAGAGGTCTGTAAGAATTTTGAAAGAAATCGGCCACTAGTTGGCGCTAACCCAAAAGGGAAGCTCAAAAATTCACGAAAATTGTTGGGTATATGTGGCATGACATGCTGATGAAGCATGCAAAGTTTTAAAGAGATCGGACTATAGGTGGCGCTATAACTGTTAAAAAGCTTTAAAAACCATGCATTTCCTATGGTAAATTGCCTATATTGGCTGTGAATTGACTTTTCCATCTATTATTTCAGTGTTTAAAATCTTGCTAAATAAAACTTAATGTCTTTAATTAGGGGTTCAAGCACGAAGTGCTGAACACCTATTGTATTTGTGCTGATTTTTATTATTATTATTAGGGGTTCAAGCACGAAGTGCTGAACACCTATTGTATTTGTGCTGATTTTTATTATTATTATTATTATTAGGGGTTCAAGCATGAAATGCTGAAACCCTATTGTAATTGTACTGATTTTTATTATTATTATTATTCTGCCGTAAAACTCATCGTGCAGACCAAACCGTAAATGCTAGAGACTTCAAACTTTGTCAACAGGTAGTCCAAAAATCGAGGAGAGGTTATCAAATTATGAGCCAGATTGGCCAATAGGTGGCGCTACAGCAACCAAAAACGCGAAATGGCTCATAACTCCTAAACCGTTGCTCCTAAGGGTCAAGTGTCTTATATCATTGGAAAGCTGAGACCATGACGAACAAAACGTATATCTCCGATTTCATTTCCGGTATGCAAATTTTTCCGCCATTTTGAATTTTGTCAAAAACCTACTTTTGCGAACTAGTCCCTGGTTTTTTGACATATCAGAACCAAACCAGTGCCAAAATGTTCTCTCTAGTCTGAATATCAATAATTATCAAAAAAAAGGTGAAATTTTGACTCATGAACGAAAAGGGGCGTGGAAATGTACATTTAAGGCGGAGCCTATTTTACTAAAGAGGCTATAACTCCAGCGAGAAATGAGATATCTTCACCAAACTTGGTACACATGTTTATGGGCTCAGTCTTTGGTCACGATAAAAAAATCGCGACGATTGGCCACTTGGTGGCGCTATAACATGGAAAAAACACAAAAAGGGCTATAACCAAGCGACCGCTAGTCCGATTGACTTGAAAATTGGTAAGCAGTGTCTTGGCCCAAGGTACCATGTCTGTCTATGAGAACCTTGGCGTATCTCAAAAAACATGGCCGCCATCGGCCAATGAAATTTGAGCACCTATTAGACAGGGTTAACGGAGGTCGATTGGAATGAAACTCGGTGGGCCTGTTTGACTCATGGTCCTAGAGGTCTGTAAGAATTTTGAAAGAAATCGGCCACTAGTTGGCGCTAACTAGTTTTATGGCTCTGCAATTACGTGGTGTTGCACACATTGGCAAAATATGCATATCATATGATAGGTCTCCTCATGTTGAACAACTTTGCCTCTAGAACCATTGCTGTCAATCAAATCTTTAAATAAATATTTGCAATTATGTTAAAAACCTACTTTTGCGAACTAGTCTCTGGTTTTTTGCCCAATCAGAACCAAACCAGTCTAGGACAATTCTCTGGACTCTCTAGATCAATAATTATCAAAAAAAGTTGATTTTTTGCATTTGGATGGCTATAACAGGGCCATTTAGAAAAGAGGCGTGGCAAAATACACTCAAAAGCCTATAAATCCTAAGGGGAAACTCAAAACTTCACGAAAATTGTTGGGTATATGTGGCATAACATGTTGAAGACACATGCAAAGTTTTATGGAGATCGGAGTATAGGGGGCGCTATAAGTGTTAAAAAGCTTTGAAAACCATGTATTCCCTATGGTGAATTGCATGTAAATTGTATTTTCCATCTCTGTAATCAGGTGGGGTTAAAACAGCCACATAATATGCATACATTATGATAGATCTTCTCATACTGAACAACTTTGCCTCTATAACCAATACTGTCAATCAAATCTTTATTTAAATATACACAATTATGTTGAAAACCTCGTTTTGCAAACTAGTCCTAGGTTTTTTGCCTGATCAGAACCAAACCACAGCAGTATGATTCTCTGCACTCTCCTGATCAATTCATATTTAGACTTTTTAAAGTCACTATTATAATATTTAAAATCACATTTTGTCAGTTTATCACTTCATTTCACCTGATCTCTCTCAAATTCATTCAGTGCTTAAAAGCCTTTCATGCAAAAGGTGTCAAATACTTAAAGACCTTAGATGGCTTGAACCCCGCTAAATGCTGCTCGCAGCTTTAATTATTATTATTATTATTATTATTATTATTATTCTGCCGTAAAACTCATCGTGCAGACCAAACCGTAAGGGCTAGAGACTTGAAACTTTGTCAATAGGTAGTCCAAAAATCGAGGAAAGGTTATCAAATTATGAGCCAGATTGGCCTATAGGTGGCGCTATAGCAATCAATTGCGCAAAAGGGCTCATAACTCCTAAACCGTTTGGTCCACACTCAAGTGTCTTATATCATTGGAAAGCTGAGACCTTGGCGAACAAAACGTATATCTCCGATTTCATTTCCGTCATGAAAATTTTTCCGCCATTTTGAATTTTGTCAAAAACCTACTTTTGCGAACTAGTCCCTGGTTTTTTGACATATCGGAACCAAACCAGTGCCAAAATGTTCTGTCTAGTCTGAATATCAATAATTATCAAAAAAAAGTTGAAATTTTGAATCATGAACGAAAAGGGGCGTGGAAATGTGCATTTAAGGCGGAGCCTATTTTACTAAAGAGGCTATAACTCCAGCAAGAAATGAGATATATTCACCAAACTTGGTACACATGTTTATGGGCTCAGTTTTTGGTCACGATAAAAAAATCGCGACGATTGGCCACTTGGTGGCGCTATAACATGGAAAAAACACAAAAAGGGCTATAACCACGCGACCGCTAGTCCGATTGACTTGAAAATTGGTAAGCAGTGTCTTGGCCCAAGGTACCATGTCTGTCTATGAGAACATTGGCGTATCTCAAAAAACATGGCCGCCATCGGCCAATGAAATTTGAGCACCTATTAGACAGGGTTAACGGAGGTCGATCGGAACAAAACTCAGTGGGCATGTTTGACTCATGGTCCTAGAGGTCTGTAAGAATTTTGAAAGAAATCGGCCACTAGTTGGCGCTAACGAGTTTTATGGCTCTGCAATCACGTGGTGTTGCACACATCGGCAAAATATGCATATCATATGATAGATCTCCTCATGCTGAACAACTTTGCCTCTAGAACCATTTTTGGCAATTAAATCGTTAAATAAATATTTGCAATAATGTTAAAAACCTACTTTTGCGAACTAGTCCCTGGTTTTTTGCCCAATCAGAACCAAACCAGTCTAGGACAATTCTCTGGACTCTCTAGATCAATAATTATCAAAAAAAAAGTTGATTTCTTGCATTTGGATGGCTATAACAGAGCCATTTAGAAAAGAGGTGTGGCAAAATACACTCAAAAGCCTATAAATCCTAAGGGGAAACTCAAAACTTCACGAAAATTGTTGGGTATATGTGGCATAACATGTTGAAGACACATGCAAAGTTTTATGGAGATCGGAGTATAGGGGGCGCTATAAGTGTTAAAAAGCTTTGAAAACCATGTATTCCCTCTGGTGAATTGCTTGTAAATTGTATTTTCCATCTCTGTAATCGCATATATTATGATAGATCTTCTCATACTGAACAACTTTGCCTCTATAACCAATACTGTCAATCAAATCTTTATTTAAATATTCACAATTATGTTAAAAACCTCGTTTTGCAAACTAGTCCTAGGTTTTTTGCCTGATCGGAACCAAACCACAGCAGTATGATTCTCTGCACTCTCCTGATCAATTCATATTTAGACTTTATAAAGTCACTATTATAATATTTAAAATCACATTTTGTCAGTTTATCACTTCATTTCACCTGATATCTCTCAAATTCCTTCAGTGCTTAAAAGCCTTTCATGCAAAAGGTGTCAAATGCTTAAAGACCTTAAATGGCTTGAACCCCGCTAAATGCTGCTCGCAGCTTTAATTATTATTATTATTATTATTATTATTATTATTATTCAGCCGAAAAACGCATCGTGCAGACCAAACCGTGAGGGCTGGAAACTTGAAACTTTGTCAATAGGTAGTACAAAAATCGAGGAAAGGTTATCAAATTATGAGCCAGATTGGCCTATAGGTGGCGCTATAGCAATCAATTGCGCGAAATGGCTCATAACTCCTAAACCGTTTGGTCCACACTCAAGTGTCTTATATCATTGGAAAGCTGAGCCCTTGGCGAACAAAACGTATATCTCCGATTTCATTTCCGTCATTAAAAATTTTCCGCCATTTTGAATTTTGTTGAAAACCTACTTTTACGAACTAGTCCCTGGTTTTTTGACCGATCGGAACCAAACCAGTGCCAAAATGTTGCCTGTAGTCTGTATATCAACATTCATTGAGAAAAAGTTGAAATTTCGATTCACGAAAGATAAGGGTATCAAAATGGACGCTCAGGGCGGAGCCTATTTTACTAAAAAGACTATAACTCAAAAACGAAATGAGATATCTTCACCAAACTTGGTACATGTGTGTATGGGCTCATTCTTTGGTCTCGATAAAAAAATCGTGACGATTGACCACTTGGTGGCGCTATAATGTGAAAAAAACATGAAAATAGCTATAACCACACGACCGCTAGTCCGATTGACCTGAAAATTGATATGCAGTGTCTTGGCCCAAGTTACTATATAAGTCTATGAGGACATTGGTGTATCTCAAAAAACATGGCCGCCATCAGCCAATGAATTTTGAGCACCTATTAGATGGGGTTAACGGAGGTCGATCGGAACGAAACTCAGTGGACATGTTTGACTCATGGTCCTAGAGGTCTGTAAGAATTTTGAAAGAAATCGGCCACTAGTTGGCGCTAACGAGTTTTATGGCTCTGTAATCACGTGGTGTTGCACACATCGGCAAAATATGCATATCATTTGATAGATCTCCTCATGCTGAACAACTTTGCCTCTAGAACCAGTGCTGTCAATCAAATTGTTAATTAAATATTTGCAATTATGTTAAAAACCTACTTTTGCGAACTAGTCCCTGGTTTTTTGCCCGACCGGAACAAAACCAGTCTAGTACAATTCTATAGACTCTCTAGATAAATATTCATTGAAAAAAAAGTTGAACTTTTGCATTTGAAAGGCTATAACAGGGCCAATTAGAAAAGAGGCGTGGCAAAATATACTCAAAAGCCTATAAATCCTAAGGGAAAACTCAAAACTTCACGAAAATTGTTGGGTATGTGTGGCATACCATGCTAATGAAGCATGCAACGTTTTACAAAGATCGGAGTATAGGTGGCGCTATAAGTGTTAAAAAGCTTTAAAAACCATGCATTTCCTATGGTAAATTGCCCATATTGGCTGTAAATGGCCATTTCCATCTATTATTTTAGTGTTTAAAATCTTGCTAAATAAAACTTAATGTCTTTAATGCCTATGTGCTTAAAAGGCCTTAAAGGCTTGAACCCCGCTAAATGCTGCTTGCAGCTTTAATTATTATTATTCTTCTGCCGTAAAAGCGATCGTGCAGACCAAACCGTAAATGCTAGAGACTTCAAACTTTGTCAACAGGTAGTCCAAAAATCGAGGAGAGGTTATCAAATTATGAGCCAGATTGGCCCATAGGTGGCGCTATAGCAACCAAAAGCGCGAAAGGGCTCATAACTCCTAAACCATTGCTCCTAAGGGTCAAGTGTCTTATATCATTGGAAAGCTGAGACCATGACGAACAAAACGTATATCTCCGATTTCATTTCCGTCATGAAAATTTGTCCGCCATTTTGAATTTTGTCGAAAATCTACTTTTGCGAACTAGTCCCTGGTTTTTTGACCAATCGGAACCAAACCAGTGCAGAAATGTTCTCTGGAGACTGACTATCAATATTCATTGAAAAAAAGTTTAAATTTCGATTCATGTTTGCTAAAGGGCGTCAAAATGGATGTTCAGGGCGGAGCCTATTTTACTAATAAGGCTATAACTCAAGAAGGAAATGAGATATCGTCACCAAACTTGGTACACATATTTATGGGCTCAGTCCTTGGTCACGATAAAAAGATCGCGACGATTGGCCACATGGTGGCGCTATAACATGAAAAAAACATAAAAAGGGGTATAACCACCTGACCGTTAGTCTTATTGACTTGAAAATGGGAAAGCAGTGTCTTGGCCCAAGACCCCATGTATGTCTATGAGAACATCGGCGTATCTCAAAAAACATGGCCGCTATCGGCCAATGAAGTTTGAGCACCTATAAGACAAGGTTAACGGAGGCTGATCGGAACAAAACTTGATGGGCATGTTTGACTCATGGCCCTAGAGGTCTGTAAGAATTTTGAAAGAAATCGGCCACTAGTTGGCGCTAAAGATTTGTATGACTCTGTAATCACGTGGAGTGGCACCCATCCACAAAATATGCATATCATGTGATAGATCTCCTCATACTGAACAACTTTGCCTCTAGAACCATTGCTGTCAGTCAAATCATTAATTCAATATTTGCAATTATGTTAAAAACTTATTTTTGCGAACTAGTCCCTGGTTTTTTGCCCAATCAGAACCAAACCAGTGCCAAAATGTTCTCTGTTGTCTGAAAATCAATATTCATTGAGAAAAAGTTGAAATTTCAATTTACGGTTGCTAAGGGGTGGAAAAAGAATGTTGTGGGAGGAGCCTATTTTACTAAAAAGGCTATAACTCAAGAAGGAAATGAGATATCTTCACCAAACTTGGAACACATCTGTATGGGCTCAATTATTGGTCTCGATAAAAAAATCGCGACGTTTGACCAGTTGGTGGCGCTATAATGTGAAAAAAACAACGACCGCTTGTCCGATTGACCTGAAAATTGGTATGCAGTGTCTTGGCCCAAGTTACTATATAAGTCTATGAGGACATTGGTGTATCTCAAAAAACATGGCCGCCATCAGCCAATGAATTTTGAGCACCTATTAGATGGGGTTAACGGAGGTCGATCGGAACGAAACTCAGTGGACATGTTTGACTCATGGTCCTAGAGGTCTGTAAGAATTTTGAAAGAAATCAGCCACTAGTTGGCGCTAACCCAAAAGGGAAGCTCAAAAATTCACGAAAATTGTTGGGCATATGTGGCATGACATGCTGATGAAGCATGCAAAGTTTTAAAGAGATCGGACTATAGGTGGCGCTATAACTGTTAAAAAGCTTTAAAAACCATGCATTTCCTATGGTAAATTGCCTATATTGGCTGTAAATTGACTTTTTCATCTATTATTTCAGTGTTTAATATCTTGCTAAATAAAACGTAATGTCTTTAATGCCTCAGTGCTTAAACGCCCTTAAATGCTTGAACCCCGCTCAAATGCTGCTTGTTTATTATTATTATTATTATTATTATTAAATTATTTAATACATTAGTTTATTATTTATGTCATTTATATCAATGCTCAAAATAAATAAGTATGAAAAAAAAAGTATAATATATTTATTTGTTTGAATTTGCTTGCGTAGAGCTGTTTTTACACTTGTTAGTATCTCATTTGATATCTCTCCCTCATGTTGTTCCAAATATATAATTGCCATTTCAGGCCATTTTAAATTTGATTTTGTTATTTAAATGTGATTTTTTTTTTTTTTTTCTTAAAAAGAAAATTCTTATTTGTGTTTTTTCTCAATCTTGCCACATTGTAAATGGTCATGCAACACACCAGAAGCAATGGTGTTTGATCCCAGTGATGTCAAATGTGTTGCTATGCATCTTCAGGCACCGTTTTTTTAATAAACATAAGCGAGGAGAAGATCTTTGATATTTAAATATTTTGTTGTGCTTCTCGATTTTTTTTTACTGAATTTCACTGCATTTTCAATGTAAGCTATTAGACAAACACAATAGGGACACTTGAAAAGACGTTGTTATAAGTTTGTGTCTGTGATCACGATTGTTTTAAAGCAGTCTCTCCCCCAGTGATACAAATGCTTGCGCATGATGTCACTTCATGTGGGCGGAGTTGCGTCTCATGGGTGGCTGGGAGCCCCTATGAATTGTGGCATACCATTGCATGTGCGCTCAGTGTAAGTTTTGATTGGGAGAATCAGGAGAGATGGATGAGAGAGAAGGAATAAAGGAGGGTGGAGATGTGCTGCCCCTCCCGTTATGAGCCATTTCTATCAAGTAGAGGAGAGCTGTTCTTCTGCTTCATTACTCGTCTTTCACTCTCCCTCTCTCTGCTCTGTTCTCGTCATGTTCAGGAAAGTGGATGAGGTCCAAAAAATATATATGAGAGTCAGAATGAAAAAATTGAAAATCAGATCTTGGGCAATTTAGATGCAATGTGAATGAGAATGTGAATTCCACTTTAATGCTACTTTTCAGTCCACTTTCTTTTTCTCAAACCCCCTCTATACTTTTCACACAGGTTTTATTGACAATTCCTAAACAAACAGGAAGTAATTGATTTATTATAATATTTCTATACATTATAAATGTTGTATTTTTATGATTATTAGAAAAAAAAAGCAATTAGAGCACGTAGAAACCAGTGGCATGCAGTGGTGTTCTGAAATGAGGAGGCAAGGTCCTCACAGTTTAACGCTGGTTTTGCACAAAAGTTGTTTCTGAAAGATTTTTTGATTAAAAGGATAGTTCACCCAAAAATGAAAATTATCCTATAATTTACTCACCCTCAAGCCATCCTAAGTGTATATGACATTCTTCTCTCAGACTAATACAAGTGGAATTATATGAAAAAATGTCCTGGCTATTCCAAGCTTTGTAATGGCAGTGAATAGCAGCTCAAAAATTTTCTTACACAATCCCATCGATTCACTTCAGACGGCCTTTATTAACCCCCGGAGCCGAGTGGATTTACTTTTATAATGATGGATGCACTTCTTTGTACTTAAAATTTTGGGCTGCCATTATAATACTTGGATTAGCCAGGACATATATATTTAATATAACTCTGTTTGTATTTGTCAAATACATAAGAATAGCATGGCTTGAGGGTGAGTAAATCATGGGGTGAACTATCTCACCCCGATAGTTCATGATGGTTTAACATAAATGTTCACATAAATGTATCCACTAACCATTCAGAAACATCCAGTTGCATTCTAAAAGTTGGAGTCTCATCATCAGTGTCCGACTCTGGTTTGAACACTGCAAGGCTGAACACTGACCGCTACTGACATTTTGGTTGTGACGTTCTCCAGTTTTAAAGGGTTAGTTCACCCAAAAGTGAAAATTAGATGTTTATCTGCTTACCCCCAGTGCATCCAACATGTAGGTGTGTCTGTTTCTTCAGTCGAACACAAATGAAGCTTTTTAACTCCAACTGTTGCTGTCATATAATGGGGTGAATAGTTAACAATTCTATGAGAGGAAAACATAAAAATAACATGCTTAGGCAATGTGCACAAAAACCCTGCTGCTCCTGACGACACATTGATTTGTTAAGACACGAACCAATCAGTTTCTGTGAGAAACCAAACATTATTTATGTAATTTTTTTTACCTCATATCCCGACAAGTCTCATCAAGTTTTCCTATCGGCAGTAACTTCCATCTGATGAGGTCAAAACCCGACGCGATCATAGACACATATAGACCCTTATTTGTGCCTGCGCAGATTGATCGAATGAGGAATCTACATGGTATATATCTATGATCGCGTTGGTTTTGACCTCATCAGATGGAAGTTACTCTGCATTTATGAAGAGACGAGAATAGTTTTTGTGCACACAAAAAAAAACAAGCGGTATAGTTATGTGCCGATTTCAAAAAAGTTTTGAACGGCTATGAATCAGTGTATTGATTCATGATTCGGATCGCGTGTCAAACTGCTGAAATCATGTGACATTGCCGATCTGAATCCGTTCAAAAACTTTGTTTGAAGTGGTTATTTAGGTTTTTTTTGCACATAAAAACTATTCTCATGGCTTAATAAAATGATTGTAGAGCCACTGTAGTGAGATGGGCTTTGTAACGACGTCTTTAGTGTCTTTTATGGGTCTTGAGAGAGGAAATGACATTGGTGTCAATGAAGGCCTTTCTGAGCCATTGGATTTCAACAGAAATAACTTCATTTGTGTTCTGAAGATGAACGGATGTCTTACTGGTGTCGAACGACATTATGGTAAGTAATTATTGATAGAATTTTTGGGTGAACTAACCCTTTAAAGGGACAAATGAGCAGCTCATTTGCATTTTGCTTACCTAAATAGGGACAAATTTGATAAGCTATGAAAATGATCTGTAGGGTATTTTGTGCTGACACTTCACAGACATGTTCTAGGGACACAATAGATTTTTTACATCTTGTGAAAAGGGGCAAAATAGGTCCGTTTTAAGAATTTGTATTAAAAAAGTAAAGCCGTTAAATAAGGATTTACTACAAAGAAACAGTGAAAAACTAGTGATCAAAGTTACATTTTTTTTGTGGCTGACCTTATTGCATATGCATTTTCAGCGGCTTCCATTTCAAATGCAAAATTTATTGGAGGAGAGTATTATTAGTAAAGAAATTATTCAGCATGATTTACTAATGTTAGCGGTAGTCAAATGACAGGTATTTGTACCATCATATACCACCTCTTTCTTTCGTTCTTTAATTTGCGCATCGTCAGTAGATATCTCTCTGTCTCTCTTGCACGTGCGCTTTTATGGGATTGCGGTCTCATGTTAATTTTCCCTGTTTTGTAAATCCGGGCCGTAGTATGTAAAATGACTGTAGTGTGGTACAGTAGATTTTGAAGGTGATTTGTGTATGTGCCCTTAGACTCAGATGTGGGGTACAAATAGAGGTTCCGGTATTTTAGTTTGTTTCATTAGGAAGTGCAGATGCTGTTGTGTTTCCTCACCAAGAAGTGAGTGTGTTAAAGGTCCATGGGAAGCTGTGCAGTGTTTCTACATTCTAACCACTGATGTGCAGGAGGGCGATCTGCTTTGTGTCGTCTGCAGTCGACAATCAACTCTCTTGTTTTGCTGATGTTAAGGGATTTTTGTCCACACACAGGGCGTCCATTGTTGTTGATGAGCCCCATAACTGTAGTGTTTGTCAGTGAAACTTAATGATATTATTGTTCCTGTGTTTGCCGATGCAGTCGCAGGTCAGCCGGTGCACATCAGTGGGCTCAGTACATCTATGATACATATGGGATGAAAAGTTGGGATGAAAAGTTTTTTGACTGCTGAGGCTTGTTGTTTTGAAAGACCAGGACTGATGTGGTGAGCTCAAAAGAAGGCATTGTTAATAAGGGTCTAGAGAATGAGGGTGTTGAACCCTGAACAGAAATCAATACGGAGCATCCTGATGTAGAGTAAGACTCTTTATTTTCCAGGTGATATAAATGAGTGTCACTAATTGTAGTCGATAAGACGCTGCACTGGACAATTGACACTAGTCAGAGATCTGATCATAAATCATGAATTAACAAGCATTTATTTACATAATTTATTAACTGTTGATCACCTGAATTTTGCAGCAGAAATTGAGACTCATCAAACCAGGCTACATTTTTACAGTCTTCTAATGTCCAATTTTAATGAGCCTGTGTGGATTGTAGCCTCAGAGGCGTGTGTGGAAAGTTTGTATCGTTTTGGCGTTTCGTCAAGACAGATCCGGCAGCCTGAAACTGCTATTTTTTGAAAATGGTCCCAGAGTTGATAAATCTAAAAAACAACACGCGATTTCGTGTGTACAGCTAATTGGTATATTTTGCAAAACGATAATGTCATCTCCCTACGTCTCGACCCTAGTCAGACATCGCATGCTCAAGTTTTCTTCTCCGTTTTTAGTGCATCTCTGTAGCAGAATTACAGTGCCACATACTGGTCTGGCAGTTGATTTCAGTGGTTTCAACGATGCCTTGTCTACAGAATTTTTTTAAGAAACAGATAGGGAAAGCTCTGGGTTTGTGTGGATGTGGCCTCAGTTTCCTGTTCTTAGCTGACAGGATGTTACATGTTTAAGCTTGGAACATACTCTGCAAGAACAAAGAAATGTGTTCGTTTTCTCGAGGTGGCAAGAACAAGAACAAAGTTTGTTCTGGCCAGTACATTCCATACTTCACGAGAAAAGCAAGTGCCGAACATCTGCGTTTCTCCGCATTAACCACGCCCACTTTAAATCTCTGACCAACCACACAATAGTTCTCGGAAACCTGCAAGAAAAAAGTTCTGCTGAGGCGATGTGTCGAGAACAAGCCGCGAGAACTCCCAAACCAGGGCAAGTTCAACCCTGGGAGCGAGAAGTTTTTTCTCTGTTCTTGAGGAGTATGTTGAAGCCTTTAGTCTGCCAGCTGTGATTTTGGTTCTGTAGCATGTTCCTTTGTTCCAGTTTTCCCACTACTCCCTCATCATTATCATTAAGTTCATACTGTTCAGCTGTGTCTTGTCAATCACCTTGTTAGCCCTGTGTATTTATGCTGCCTTCACGTGCTATCGGAATTATCGTAAATACAAGTTTTCGAGGTAAAAATTGCACATGAACGCCCTCTGATGTCGTGTTTACCACTGGGAAGTTCTCAAGTTCCCGTGATGGGCTTGGCCTAACCGTTAAAAATGGCAGATGGTAGACGAATTTCTGCTGTGGCAGGTGTTTTGTTCGTTTTTTTCCCCACAATGAAATTGTCTCGTCTTGTCGTTGAAGTAGTACATATTTACATAAATTAATAATCATTTTAAGCATATTGTGTATTTTAAACGCATCGAAAATCACATCTAGTTGACCATCATTCCAGTGAGCAAGCTGACTATCTAGATAGTGTGGTAAAAGTAGCTATACAATAGGATCATGTATGGCTGAAAGCTATTGCCATTTTAGTCTTTAGTCTTTAAGCAGCCTTATCTTGTCTACATTATGCCTTTATTGTGAATGTGATTATAAACAATATGGTTTTGTGTTGTGCTGCTATTGTTTGCCAGTGATTCTATGATTTTCTGGGACCAGGAAATGACTGAAATGGTTATAGTGTTAAAATAACATTTTCCAAAGACGCACAAAAGTATGAACCTGTCGTCCTCCATTCTTTCCGACAACAAAGCACCTGAACACAACAAGCTCGTAATCACGGCTTCTGAAGTGGGAAGTAGGAAACTTCCGATAGCACATGAAGGCAGCATTAATCCTCAGTTTCCCCTCAGTGTTTGTCTGTTGACGTCTACGACGTATGCTGGTGTTTCTGAGTGGTCCCGAGTGGTCCCTGTGAGTTTTATCATTAACAGTTCCTGTTCCAAATCCTTCTCCTTCTCCTTCTCCTTCTCCTTCTCCTTCTCCTTCTCCTTCTCCTTCTCCTTCTCCTTCTCCTTCTCCTTCTCCTTCTCCTTCTCCTTCTCCTTCTCCTTCTCCTTCTCCTACTCCTACTCCTACTCCTACTCCTACTCCTTCTCCTTCTTCTCCTCCGTCTCCGTCGACATGTTGTGCATTCAGAAATGCTCTTCTGCACACCTTGGTTGTAACAAGTGTTTATTTGAGTTACTGTTGCCTTTCTATCAGCTGGAACCAGTTTGGCCATTCTCCTCTGACCTCTGGCGTCAACAATGCATTTTCACCCACAGAACTGCCGCTCACTGGATTTTTTCTCTTTATCTTACCATTTTCTGTGTTATTGTTTGTGTGTGTGTGTGTGTGTGTGTGTAACGTAGGGGTTTACCTCCCCCCCCCCACACACACACACATGTTAATTTCACTACTTTGCATAGACTTCCATTGATTTTATATCAGGTTAATGAGGTTTTCTATTCTGAACAACTACCCCTAAACCCGAAGAGAAACAGTTTAATGACAAATATATTATGTCTCATTTTGTAATGATATTTTGTGCATTGGTTATTGTACATTTCTGATATAGACTTGTATTAATACTCCCCCACACACAAGTTCCCTAACTAGTCAATTGTCATAAAATTTCATTATTTAAGTGAGGACAATTGGCCCTCATAAGTATAGCCAAACCTACGCACAAGCATACACGCGACTGTACTGTTGGTCTGAAGGGCGTCGTGCTTGTGTTCAGGTTGGATAAGGTGTTAAATAATTGATTAGCTCATTTCAGCACTGATATATGAGGTATCTCTCTGATGGATGATGGTGGAACGCAGGACGTAAGAAAGATACTGATGAGAAATACAAGTATGGCGTTTGGTAAATGATTCCATTTTTCAGGGGGAAATAGAGGGGGATGAATCTGTGCGTGTGTCCTGTGAATATGCCACTAGGATGCATGAGAATTGTCTTACTGTATATCGTCGCTATTTATTAACTTATAGTTGGTGCCTTAAGGATGAAATTCCACAGCATCTGATGATTATTTCATTGTTATTTTCAAAACACCAAGTGAGCAGATTGTGAACAAAGGGGAGTATAATGTAATCGCTTGCATAATTCCCCATAATGATGTAGGCGTCAGATTAAAACGTATAGTTGCATTATAATTTGCATAATTTGGTAGAACGTATTTTCCCAACCCTCCTCAGGTCCTTTGAAGGGCAACCTGCTGTCTGTCTCTCCGTCAGTTCTCTTTAACTGCAATGTGAGTGTCTGCAGTAAATCTATGCAGCATTAGTGAAAGA
This sequence comes from Pseudorasbora parva, assembly GCF_024679245.1. Lineage (NCBI taxonomy): Eukaryota > Metazoa > Chordata > Actinopteri > Cypriniformes > Gobionidae > Pseudorasbora > Pseudorasbora parva. The sequence goes on along the minus strand of NC_090188.1, from coordinate 8,343,710 downwards.
GTGCAAGTGATGGGGTTGCCAACTTCAGCAAGAAAATAGTGCACTCTTTCAGTTTCTTTTTTGGAATGTAAGTTACACTAGTAACACTCTCCATTTGTTTTTACCTGTTAAATAATTTAGTTTGTTTTTTGACAAGAATTAATAATAAAAAAAAAGTTTCTGGAAACTGAAGACTGCAGAAAATCAGCTTTTCCAGCAGAGGAATACATTGCATTTAATATACTGTATATTTAAAAAAGTAGGTGTTTAATTATGTGTTTTTTTTTCTTCTCATACATGTAGTATAAAATTCTTGATGCATAATAATATAAAGCTATCACATTGTGACTCACTGACATAAGACATCATTGCCTCTGTTGTAAAAAAATAAATGAATGTTAATGTCATACTAGAGTGTCACACACTATTACACACACATCAGTTTAGCTTCTATCCAGATACAACAAGAGAATTGTGACTGTACATACATATTTTAAGATGAACATATTTTAGTGTTTTTTGAAAGCTCACAGTGCTAATAGTGAAATTACTGAAAGTGCTTGTAAAACACTAATGCAAGGGATAGTATGGATATAATTATTAATCAATTATGTTTCCTATAATATAGAATAATACTATATCATGTGGGACGGTTGGCGGCCGATGTGAACAAGATGGAGAAAGAGCGATTTAGTAAAGGAGTGAAAGTCAATGAGGAAAGTGACATTTCAAAAGTGTCAAAAAGAAAGCGAAGGAAAAAAGCAGAAGGAAAGAGAGGTATAATCATGAGGCCTTTGGCTGGTGTAGAGTGGGCGTTCGGGTCCGTTCTTTTAGCGGGCGTAGCTGTAATCAGTGCTGTATTGTTGGCAGCAGTCGGCCAGCTCTGCTTGTACCCTGCAGGGGTTTTACGGCTTTAGGCTAGCGCACTGCGTGATCTTGCCGCTGCCACGCCACGTCAGACTTGTAAATTAGTCCTTTATGGCTAGAGCCAGCCTCACTTTGAGAACATACCTGCTCCTCACCTCGTCTATCACACAATGTCTCTATTAACCCTCCCAATCAATGAAAAACTTCAGTGCGCAAGCTGCTCGCAGCCATTCACTCGTGCTCAAACTGGCTAAACTTGAACTTTCTTCCAAACCGGTATTAACTCCCCCGCTCGCCCTTAACTCTAAAAAGGCCAGCTTTTCATACGTGTTTCAAAGTGTAACTTTAATCAGCCCCCTTCCTTTGTCAAATCTATAGGCATGAAAGAACTAATGACAGAACGCGCTGAGAGCGGCACCAAGCTGCTAAAACACCTTTTCTGTTGTATAAAATGTAAATCAATAACTGAATTTTTTTTGTTTAACAGGAAGTCGGCAAACAAGAGAGTGTGATTAACTTGTTAAAGTGGTGTATTGTTAAGAGATGTTCAAGCATGAAAGGTTTTCAGCGACAGCGATCAGACGTCTTTTATTTTAAGTCAGATTTCCTGTGGCATGAGCGACTTCCAATTGTTATTGTCCTTTCTTCTCTGTATATTACGGAAGCCCTGAACGGCCATGGATAATATTTTTTTTTCTGTCTTGTTATGTCGTGATCACGAGTTAATTATCTTGTGATCTCAAGATAACAAAAGTTGTTTTCTCGTGATAACGACATAATTTTCTCGTGATCTCGAGATAACAAAAGTTGTTTTCTCGTGATCACGAGTTTCATTCTGAAATACTGCACAGCACCCAGAGTCTACGGTTGCTGTAGCAATGAACACAACTTTCACGGTCATCTGATCAATGGATAATAAACCGTGCCATCTTTCAGCAAAATCTTTGCTTCACTTAATACACATTTTATTTGTGTAATTAACATGTTTAAATGATCAAAAGAGAAGGATCCTTCAGAAGGATGGCAGATTATTCTGTTCTATTCTAAAAATCGTTTAGTTTCGATTCAGCCCATTTTATTTTCCTCATTCGTTTGAAATAACATTACATAATTTGTTTGTTATTAGTATCCTTCCTTCTAGCCTTTATTCCATTAAAAAGCGGTGCAGTAGCATACTCCATATTTCTAAAAACAAACAAACGTTTAATCCAGTGAATACAGTCTCGTACAAAATACAATCGTTATAATTGCACATTATCACTGATTTAAATTAGGCTGCAATGCATCTTTACATGGGCTATACATCACATCAAGGCGATACATTGAGTGACACAATCTGGCAAACTAACGGTTATTTAGGCTGCTGATTAAAATGGCATTTTAATGCACAAAAAGGTGCAAATAGAATAGTGAAATCAAAATGAGTTTAACAGTAAGTTTAGTAACGCACCAAACGCTATTATAGCAAACTAATCACATTAGACCATTCAGTTATATTAATTGCCTAATGCACACAGTACTGCACAAATTATAGTGATCGGGAAAGGTCTTCAACGCGTTCAATCTGGACCAGTACAACACATGGTGGATAGGCTATACCGCACCCCATCAGTTAATTGGTTCTATACTGCCACCTCGTGGCGCAGTTGTGTAACTTAGAAAATATGAACTCGTGATCACGACAAAACAACTTTTGTTTTCTCGAGATCACGAGAAAATTAACTCGTGATCACGAGAAAACAACTTTTGTTATCTCGAGATCACGAGAAAATTAACTCGTGATCACGAGAAAACAACTTTCGTTATCTTGAGATCACGAGAAAATTAACTCGTGATCACGACATAACACAGAAAAAAAATATTATCCATGGCCGTTCAGGGCTTCCGTAGTATATAGCCTGTGCATAGTGTGTCTGTATGTAGTTATGTGAATTTATGTGTAACATCTACCTGCTTGGGGGTCTGCAGATGGAAATTAGCCTTTGGCTATAATCTGGCATATTTACATTTGTGAAAAATGTTCAATAATATGTATTGTCCCTTTTGTCTTTTATTTCTACAAATAAAATAATAATAATAATAATAATAATAATAATAATAATGGCAGTGCAGGTCATGTAATACAGTTGGGCATGTTTAAGCGTGAAAAACTTTATTGTTGTCATAAATGAAGTTTAGCTGCTTTTCTGAAACGCCAAACTGCTCTTTCAAAATCAAAAGATCACAAAGGAAGGAACTTTGTAAAGAACCGCAGACAGTTACGATAATTTGACAATGTGGTGTGTGCATTTTTTTCAAGAAACATAATTTTACATTTTTTATTTAATATATAATAAATAAATATTTTATTTGATGTAATTTACCAATGATTTTTAAACACCGTATTGGCCTTGTAATAATTTGACAAATACATTTTTTTTCAAGCAACAAATAATTAACATATTCTATTTAAGTTTTCTATTACTCTATAGTGTTTATACACATGGCATTTATGGCTCATATAATTGGCTTAAAGACTTTTAATTGGTTCCTATGAGCAGGCATGGTAGATGAGAGGGTAGATCTAGGTATTATAGATTTCCTTGACAGAGCCTTGTCAACCTCCAGTGATTTAATCGTTGACAGTGTGGATGTTAGTGAGTTAGAGATGTAGCATGATGAGTGCTCAGTGAGTTCATTTGCTTTTGTCTCTCTGTGGTGTCAGGGTATTTATCCCTATGGAGACGCACAAGCTAATGGTCAGTGAACCGGCCACTTTAGAAGTGATGCAGACCTCTGAGGGCCACTGGATTTAGTCCATAAACTCGACTAAATGGTCTGTTGTGTGGATTTTGTAATTTTAACTGACATCTGCATTATGTTGTAAGCAATATTTGTCCCCTGTTTTCTGAAAAGCAGAGTTTTCACTTTTGTGCTTGTGGGGCAAAAATGGCAAGAAAGGAAGTTACGCTGAAAATGTCATATACAAGATATGTTTATGCATGTGAAATTGAATTGTGGGAAACTGTGCCTTATATATTCGATTTTATATTTATGCACAGCTGATAGAAAATAAGATTCCACACTTGTTGTTTTGAGAAATGGTAAGGTTTAAAACAGAGTAGATTGAACAAATTATTTGTGAAGTAAAACATCAGAATATGCAAATATTGTCATCAGTGTTTGGTGCAGTGACAGGACATCTGCTGCACATTCAAACTTCAAACCGCATGCGTTCCATTTAGCAGCAGATGCTGAAAGCCTGACTGTGAAAACAGTTTAACGCAAAATGAGTGATGAATTTCCTTACGTCATTCTGTCTGATTGTAATCTTAAACTACATCCATGCCCTTGATTTTACAGATGTAAAATTGTATTTGTTTTCTTAAATATTTATGTGATTTACAAGTAAAATTAATATAATTGAGAAGTTGTAGAATCATTTATAAAAGCATCTACGAAATTGTATTCATTATTACAATAATTTACTTTTCTTTACATACACTACCGTTGAAATGTTTGGGGTCAGTAAGATATTTACATTTTTTGAAAGAATTGTCTTGCCAAGGCTGTGTTTTTTCTTCTTCTTCTTCAAAAATACAGTAAAAACACCACTATTGTGAAATATGATTAGAATTTAAAATTACGGTTTGCTATTTAAATTTACTTAAAAAAATAAAATTAGTTGAAAGCAGTTATTAATTTATTATTTATTATTAAATTATTTATTAAGATATTAATTTACTAGTGATATTTTTGCAGATAGCCAAAAGTCATCAAGATGTTGAGCCGGCATCGTTATTTCCCTAATGTGTAACACCAGTAACAGCAAACTAAACCAATGATATTTAAATGACGAACCTAATCGTGATCCCGGCATGTTTCAATCCGGACCGCGAGACAGAGCGGTAGCACCATTTCCCTGTTTCTGGTTGAAGTGAGCAGTGTCAGAACAGAGGTGCGGATCACACCATAAGCACTCAGGACCGTTTGTGGTAATGATTTTCAGCACTATATCCTCTAGAAGTTTTATCTAAAGCCAAACGCACTTCATTTGAGCCCTTTGAGCTCTGTGTGCATTTTCTCTTTTTCCAGACGCGCGCCACATTAACAGAGCTTAACACTCAAACTCAACCCTCCGATGGGATCGTCCATCGCAATTTTTCACTGTAGACATCGTCTGATGCCAATTTGGTAGACACCGCCCAACCCTAAATCAAATGAGATGCTGCCATGAAAGCTTCAGTTGAGAACAAAAAAAACCAAAACAGTTTAACTGAGTTTGAGTGCAAAAATACTCATGATGACTGAGCTAGAGCTGGGTTGAACATATTGATTTCTTGATGAGAGAACTCAGCTTTCACAAACTCTGTTTTCAAACTCAGATTGACTCTTTGGTCAATTTTATTACAACATTTAAACAATAAATGCTGTTTGACACTCTTGAATGTGATGTGACAGTGGTGCGACTCATTTCAAGTGCTGAGTGTGAGTGAACCGATCACCTCTTCCTCAGGAAAAAATAAATCCTCCAAAAATTGAGGCAGTCGGTTACATCACATTTTTTAAGTTAAGAAATATAAAGTTTTAAGTCAGCAGAACTTGCAGATTTTTATTTTGTACTCATTCATTTGAATTGGACAAATATTTGAGTACACTAATTCATATATTTAAATAAGTCTTTAAATATTTTCAATATTGGCTAATTGGTATGGCAATACTTTGATAACATTAGCATAGCAATTGCTGAACGAGTACAGCAATATAGAACATTTAACATACTGTATTTTTTTTCTCAAACAAGCTTATGCTCCACTCGGCACCATGATATCCCCCCCCCCCCCAAAAAAAAAAAAAAAAAAAAAAACAGAAACTTCTAAATTCTAAATTGATATAGCAAAACATGAAGCACTACTAAATATCCACCTTAACATTAATATTGCACAAAATTGTTTCATCAATATATATCCAAGCCCAATTTTAGGTATCTTTTTTTTTAAATATTTTATCAGAATTATTGCACTTTAACCTGAAATAAGCATAAACCAAGAAATGTTAACTCAAAGGGATGCCTTATTTTACTTTATAGTTTCATGATTTTTTAATATAAGGATAGTTAACACACTCTCTACATTATGCAACTTGCGTTTGGCGCCTGTTTTTTTTCTTGTAGAGCAGGGGTCTCAAACTCAAATTACCTGGGGGCCGCTGGAGGTAGACTCTGGGTCAGGCTGGGCCGCAACCAAATTTTCCACACAAAAAAAATAGTACAACTGATCCAATCTTCTCAATCTTTATTATTAACAGTTCTTCAACATTAATGTTTCTTCTGAACATGAACATGGCTTCTCTTGCTTACTCGTGTTTTTTTTAAAAATATTGCCAATATATTTTTGAGATTATCCTTCGTCCTTCGCACCTATCTATTACCAGCAGGTGTGTGATGGTAATTGTGTACTAATAAATATGGCCAATAGAAATTAAATCATTATGTAATAATGAAATAATAAATGTTTTTATTTTTATTTAAAATAATAGACTATTTCAAAGCAAGGCCATAACCAGGTCAAACAGATCAGTGAACGAAATTCTAGAGCTAATTCTAGTTGGGAAATAATCAATTTGGGACTATTTGCAAACAATATTTGCATTAATTGTTGTCAAATATACTATGAGGTTTTTCGCATGAGTGAATAAATACGCACATCAGCTGCTTATATTTGAGTTCCTCAGTGGTCTAATAGTAGACTTTTAGTAAATAGTCTCAAATGTTCAGAGTTTTAATCCGCTCATAGTTTTCTTCATTAAATGTTCATCAATGATTGTATATTAAGAGCATGGAAACGTTGCATTTTGTGTGCATTTGTGTGTGTGTAATTTAGTTTTGTGATTTTACTGGAAAGAATATTCTCTCTCCGTAACGACATTATGCGATTGATTGACATGCTCGTCTGTGTGTGTGTGTGTGTGTGTGTGTGTGTGTGTGTAGACTGCGCGAGCGAGCATGTGTGCGAGCCAAAAGAGAATGTAAATCCCGCCTACTTTGATTTGATTGGCCATTTGAGCGCCGTTAAACCACATTCATTTCGACTGTCTGAACATGTCAATCATGCGGCGTCAACCAATTATACTGCATGAGAGAGGGCCGAGCTAACTCTCTCAAACACACACACACACACACAAAGTGAGGCATAAAGCGCGGCACACGCAACGACTCTGCCAAAAATGGTTTTCAAAGCAACGCGTGGGCCGCACTAACACTAATCTTTGATGTCAAGTAGGGGGCCACAAAATATCATACAGCGGGCCGCAAGTGGCCCGCGGGCCGGGAGTTTGAGACCCCTGTTGTAGAGGCTATTGACTCCATTATTTATTTATTTATTTTTCTGGACAGGGAGCTTAACTGTAATTTTTTATCAATTTAATACATCCTTGCTGAATAAACCCCCCAGATATAAAAATCAAAGATAAAAAAGTTGTTGTCATATTGACAAGAATTATCAGATACAGATGTACATGAGAGCCTTGACTTTAACTACAATTGAAACCTTTTTACAAAATAATTGTCTTTTTTCTGTAGATGATATAATATATGCTGATTTGTTACTGAGCACTTGATGATGGGGGAATCCCTATTATCCTAAATATTCCAAGTTAATTCGTCTTCTCACAGAGTCTCTGGGAAGACTTCAAATGGGTTAATGAGCTGATAAGGGGGCTTGCGATCATTTAGCAATATAATAATAATAATTATAGAGCTTGAGAACATTAGTGTGAAGTTAAACTGTTCAAGTTTGCTCAGAGACATTAAGTAGAATGTGAAGGTGTGAAGCCAGGCCTGATACCTAAACTAGAAACTAGATCTCACCCTTTGCCAATGTGTAAACTGATTTTACTTGTGCCACAGTATAAAAGCCAGAAAGCTAATAATAAGTATCCCCTTTCACTCCTCCCCTTTCCTTCTTTCTGTCTTCCTGGGTTGGGAATAATCTTCTCTAACATACTGCAGTTGAAAGAGGCTGGGGAGTCCCTGCTGTATTTGAGGTTTTTAATACTATTAGATATGCCTCTTTCTCCCACCCGTGCATTCTTTTTCTTCCTTCATTCTTCTTATTTTATATTCAAACCTCAAATATATACAAATACTAAATTCTTTCTCAGATCAACCCTTCCCCCCCCCCCCCATAGATGATTACAACAAATAGGTATTTGAAAATGAAATAGTCTCAATAGATGAGATAAAGGGCACTGACTTGCTAAAATAGCTAAAACTCGCAATCTGTATTTACATATACATGATCACAATTATTAATTTGAACAATAATATAAGTGGTCCAGTTTCCTCAGTGGAGGTGCCTGAACTTTAGTGTGGAGGAACTGAGGGCAGCTGAGCAGTGAGAGTGTGAGAGGATGTTATCAGGTCGAGGCAAGAATTCACTGTCCACATCTATCTTCATTCCTTCTTATGATTCCCCCTTTTTTCTAATCCTCTTTTCTCTCTCTTTTATCTTTGTCCTTTATACCTCTCATGCTTTCTTTTTCTCCAATAGTTTATCTGAATCTTTTCTAATCCCTTCTTTTCAAAGGATGGATATCTCCTGTTTTATTGAAAGAGATAAAGAGTGAGTGCTTGCTGAAGTACAACTTCTCTCTCTCAGGAAGACTCTGGTTTACTGTTTTGGAATAGGAAGTGTCCCTTTTTCTCTCTTTGCTCTCTCTTTCTGTGGCCTGGGGGATTCTGGAAGTAATGCGGTGACATACAGCTTTATATGTAAATGGAATATATAAGCATGAATAGTTAGCCTGACAAGCCAGACCCACATCAAGATGTTTGGTCTGGAAGCTCACCATTGACAGGGCTCAATCCGAGGGGCAGATAAACGGTTGTCTTTCAAACTCCCTCTGCACGCGATAGGATAGCGCTACAACCAACCAGAGCAACGAAGGTGAAACGGAGCTAGTTGACAGATTAAACTTTTGCCATATCCGGTTGGCAAAACTCTGAAAAAATCTTCCCTTCTTAAGAATGACTTCAGTGCCGTTCTCTTCTCAGAGAAAAACTTAACTCCAAGTCTTTCAGAGTCGGCATTCGAAAGACCGCCGTTCGCCAGCTTCTGTGTTTACTAGTAACACGAAAGCGCAACTCGGCCGCCATTATGTTAAGCCCTGCCCACCGACTCTATACACGATGTGATTGGCTTGACCAGAGTTTAGTTTACAGCTCAGAAGTCTATTGAGAGTTGCTAGACGACACTCGCGGCAGATTAGATTTGCTGCGGCTAGGGTGCGTCTAGATTTCTAGGCTAATGAATAGTTGCATTCCCGATTCCATTAAGAGTTGCATTTGTCTAGTGTAGATATGTATATATACTGTATGTATTGATGGTGTTAAATGGTTTAGGGTCAGTATGTTTTTTAAATGTTTTTGAAGGAAGTTTCTAATGCTTGCAAAGGCTGCATTTCTTTGATCAAAAACCCCAATCATTCTAATATGCTGATTTGGTGCTCAAGAAACACTTCTTATATCAATGTTTAGAGATGCATGATATATCGGCCAACATATCGCTATCGGCCGATATACACTATATTGCCAAAAGGTTTGGGATGCCTACCTTTAAATGCACATGGACTTTAATGAAATTCTATTCTTAATCTGTAAACTTAATCTGAGTTGGCCCACCCTTTTCAACTATTACAGCTTCAACTTTTCTGGGAAGGCTTTCCACAAGGTTTAGGAGTGTGTTTATGGGAATTTTTGACCATTCTTTTGACGCATTTGTGAGGTCAGGCACTGATGTTGGATGAGAAAGCCTGGCTCACAGTCTACGCTCTGTCGGGTTGAGGTCAGGACTCTGTGCAGACCAGTCAAGTTTCTCCACACCAAACTTGCTCATCCATGTCTTTATGGTCCTTGCTTTGTGAATTGGTGCACGGTTATGTTGGAACAGGAAGGGGCCGTCCCTAAACTGTTCCCACACAGTTGGGAGCATGGAATTATTCAAAATGTCTTGATATGCTGAAGCATTAAGAGTTCCTTTCACTGGAACTAAGGGGCCAAGCCCAACCCCTGAAAAACAACAATGCAGTCCAACAATATCGTTCTCAAACTCCAAACCAAACTACCAAACTCAGACTCGTCTATCAGATTGCCAAACAGAGAAGTGATTCGTCACTCCAGAGAACACGTCTCCACTGCTCTTAAATCAAGTGGCGGCATGCTTCACACCACTGCATCTGACGCTTTGCATTGCACTTGGTGATGTAGCTTGGATGAGCTGCTCGGCCATGGAAACCCAGTGCATGAAGCTCTCTACGAACTGTTCTTGAGCTAATAAAGGCCACACAAATATATATAATACATTTATATTACAGTATTGTTTTTACAAAATTACTTAATATATAGATAAAGGAGGACATATATTTTTTATAAATTATTTTTTTTATATATATATTTTTGTACATTATTTTTGCAAGATATACTTTTCAGACTGACTTGTTTTAGAGTAAAATTGGACAAGGACCAGTTTTGATCAGATTGACCCATTTAGACCCCATTCTTAAAGATAATGTATTAACTTAGTGAGTGTGTGAAAAAAAGCTCCTCTTGCATTTTAGCCTGTGTGTGTGTGTGTGCGTTCTCTCTGGTGCTGACGGACTGCATCGTGTCTCAGTGACAGCAGGGGTCTGATCATCTCAGACGTGTGTCACTTACTGACAGGTGAAATGACAGAGACAAGAGCTGTCACTCATCATCTGAAATGTGCTTAAACACAGCATTAAATAATGCTCATCATGCAAGTATAATTTTATTCACGTGTATCATTGTTGTCTCCGTGTGTGTGTGTGTGTGTGTGTATAGAACATTCCAGTCGGGACGTCAGTGTTCATGGTGAACGCGACAGACCCAGATCAAGGCGTGGGCGGTAGTGTGCTCTTCTCCTTCCAGCCGCCCTCTCCGTTCTTTTCCATTGATGGGGCCAGAGGAATCGTTACTGTGACAAGAGCGCTGGACTACGAGATGACAACCAGCTATCAGCTTACTGTTAATGCCACGGTTAGAAAACGCTCTACATTGTCAAATTGTGTGGAGCCATTTCCATTACAAAGTCAAATAAAGTATGTATATTTTTTATTTTAACAGGACCAGGATAAACGCCGTCCACTCTCTAGCCTGGCTAATTTGGCAATTACAATCACTGATATCCAAGATATGGACCCCATCTTCACCAACCTCCCCTACAGCACTAATATAATGGAGGACGCACCACCAGTCAGTACACACTCCTACATTCATATTACTTTGTACTTAATTCAGTAGTATTTTAATGGGTGTTACAAAATGTGAATATTAATTGTATTATTTACAATGCATATTTTTTTATTTCCAATTTTATTTCAAATGAATATAATATTTTGTATTTATTTGTTTATTTACAGTTACTTATTTATTTATTTTCATTCTCAATTTAGAGAAGGTCTCTCAAATTCTTTACTAGCTTTAATGTGTTTGTAATTTCCATTATTCTCAATTACAAACCTGGACATGTCCAGGATAATTTTTTCATAAGATTCATCCAGATGGATTGGCACACAACCTAGTGAGCTGCCTATGTAGACAACATATTTGGGCCTCATTAGCATGTTAGACAGGATGTACTGTTATTAGGTTTTGAGTCACAGCCAGGTAATATTTAGATAGAAACCAATAAAACAGTAATATACGCAGGCCAAAAAAAGATTTGTGTAAACATAAAAGAATCTCCAGAGAATGAGAGAGAGAGAGAGAGAGAGAGAGATGCAATTTGGCTGACAAAATGTGATAGAATGTGTGTGTTGAGTAATTAGACAATAATTATAGGGGAAGCAGCGTTTACACCTGTGAACTCTCGCTGGAATATTCCTGTAATTATAGTGATAGGTTTATGCTGTGACCTGCTCAGTAAGAGGGCCCGCGAAAGGTCATTCGTCCTGAGATCCATCACCGGCCGTTCGTTCCTGTGTTATTTTACTCAATGTGTCCAACACACTACAGGCTCTGAGGAATTTGTGGGTGCTTCTGTGTTTTTCTGTCTGTGTTGAATTTAAAGTGGAATTAGAGAAGAACAGCTACTTTAAAGCCATTTTTACAACAAATTATAAACCAAAAGTTTAAAGATTTGCTCTTACTGAATTAATTATTTATTAATTAATATTAAAGGTGCTGTATGTAAGTCTTTTTGTAATTTTTTAACTAAAGCATAAAAATACCATAATTTGCTTGCAGATATGTAGGAAACATGTTAAACATGCTACATGCTAACAGCTACAGCCAGTTTTTCTACTTTGAAATGTGCGTTCTGTGTCGGAATGTCTGTTTTTGTTTTGGTCTGCGCAGGATCCATCTAAAAATCTCTATGAACGAGAGTATATTAAAACACGGATAGATCAACTCAATTGCGTTCGCTCCTTGAATGTCCTCAACCTGTCAGTCCTGCATACCGCACCTTTAAAGTCATAATATGTAAGATTTTTGTATTGAAATATCCAAAAAACACTAGAACAGTGTTATACATTTTATTGATTGTGTACTTACATTATCCCAAATGTTTCCAAGAATGTTTAAATCCAGAGAAATAAGCAATTTTAACCAGGACACGGACCATGTCTGTCCGCTACCTGTGAAATCATATCCGCATTATCCTTAATTTCCATTTTTATTTTGGAAACCATGGAAGCACCAACTCTTTAAAATATTATGTGTTTTATTTAGATATGTGAATAACTGTTGGGATACATTCATCCACAGTCATCCACCAATCTTTGTTATATAGCTCAACACAGTTAGTCTTTGATTTACGTTTTCATGATTTACAGCGAGTACCATGTTTTCACCATGCCTATCGATCTAGCTTACTGCAGTGTGCAACAAAGTGTCTGATTGTCACCGCCGAGCGAACGCACAGAATAATATTATAACATAGCTTTCAACAGTCTCAAATATGACAAAACAGTACTGCTTTACCCCACATCCAATGACTGGAAGCAGCGGACGCTGTCGTCTGTGGCAAAATGAAAGTTCTGCGAATTCCAGGCGTCATCAAGCTATGCCTTTGTTTTTAATAGGTGAATTCTAGTGGCAAAAAATGACATATTGTGGCTTTAAGGATCTTTAGACACAATGTTCCCGATTTTCTAACAGCTTGCACCAGCTCCGTCCGTCCGTCCATTCATCCATCCGTCCGTCCGTCCATTCATCCATCCGTCCATCCATCCATCCATCCATCCATCCATCCATCCATCCATCCATCCATCCATCCATCCATCCATCCATCCATCCATCCATCCATCCAGCTAGCTCATATTTTCTCTCTCAATCCATTTATCGCTCTCTGGTGTCCATTTGCATGCATATTAACTCATGAGCGTGTCAGATGTGAAGCGTTGTGACACGGATCTATCAGTCGTCTCAGGAAGGTCAGGAATAAGAAGACAGTGATGACTTTAGACCAGTTGTCCTGTCTAAATGTGGCGGTCAGCATCAAGTTCCAAGTGGATGTGATTGATTTTGGCATTCCATTCCTTATTTCCTACATCAGTGCTGGAAAAGTTGAGGAAGCACTATAGAAAAGACAAGAGGCCTTTGTGTTGAGAATTAGATACTTGAAACACGTACACCCTCAATAGTGTCACACGTCACACTAGTATGTTCAAATAAAACGATGTTGACACGTACACTTAGCCACACGCAGAGCTTAAAGCTTATCTTCCCTCACACACACACACGTGCGTGTACGCAGTGTGTCAGCTCAGTCGACGGGCCTCGGGCTAAGTGAGTGAGTGGGTGTGGAGAGTTCTCAATGCTACTGACATTTACGCGCAAACAGATATCAAACACGCAGAACTGTCGTGGGTCATCTGTCAAAACACAAATCTTAACCCCCCGCTCCATCTCTCACGCCGACTCAGGTGCCTCGCTCTCGCACAAACTCCTGGAGAGAGATCCGGTAGCTTTCCCTCTCTTCTCAATGGGTTTATTTTACATTGTAAAAGCACTTAATTTAAAGCAGTAATTCACCCAAAAACTCAATTATCATTTACCTTTGCATTGTCCAAAACCAGTATGATTTATTATAGTGAAGATTGTTAGATTATAGTGAAACATATATGTATATATTTATAATGTTTTGGGTAAATAACAAGATAATTACAATTTTCAGGTGAACTACTCATTTTAGATTCCTCCTAAACTGAAATATCTACTGTATATGGAATCTCATTCATGCTTTCTAATGAAATAATAATGTAATTGTGAAAAACTTTATTTCTCATAACTTTGCCTCACTTTGTTTATTTGAATTGTGACTTACGTATATCTCACAGTGTGATTTTTAAATGTTACAATTGTGAATTTATTTCTTATTTTACACTGTACATTACTGTTCAAAAGTTTGGGTCTATATATTTTTTAAATATATTTTATGTTTTTGAAAGAAGTCCCTTATGTTCACCAAGGCTGCATGTATTCGATCAAAATACAGTAAAAATATAGTGAACTATTTGTACAATTTAAAATAACTGCTTTCTATTTGAATATATTTAAATGTGTAATGTATTCCTTATGTCAAAGCTGAATTTTCAGCATTATTACTCCATATTTCAGTGTCACATGATCCTTCAGAAATCATTTTAATATGCTTTAATATTTGATGCTCAAGACACATTTCTTATATTTATCAGTGTTAACAGTTGTGCTGCTTAATATTTGCTTTAAAATCCGTAATATATATTTCTTCAGGATTCTTTGATGAAAGTTTTTTTTGTAACATTATAAATGTCTTTACTGTCACTGTTAATTTACTGTTCATTTCCTTTAAAAGATTATTGAGACCAAACTTTTAAGCAGTAGTGTATCGCGCGTTTATTTGAAAACTTTTTATAAAAAAATGGTTTTATCCGAACACACAGCTACTTTTAAATGCTGTATTGGTGGTCATCTACAAGCATAGAAACGACTCAAACCTTGACCTCCTGGCACAAGCGCATCCCTGCAGTTCATGCTCACGCCATAGAAAGCTGAATCCGCCTGCCAAATGGACCAAAGTTTGAGAACAGCTAAAATGTCGAAAAAAACAATGTTTTGCTGGAAAAGTGGGGAGTTTTTCACAGGGTTTGGCGTTTTCTTTTGTCAGGGTGACATTTAAAGGCTTTTTAGGGGCAAACACAATTTGGCTGTCAAGCGCTTGATCTGAAATGGTGCAAGAGAAGAGACACGGATGGAGGGAGGATGGAAAAGTGGACGAGAAGGTATAGGGCGAAATATTTAAGGATGAGAGGAAAGGAAAGAGATGGGCAAAGACATGTGCATGATTGAACATTCCACTTGTGCAGACGGCAAGAGAATAGCTCGCAAATTACTTCAGCCACACTTCATCCTCAGTTCAGTCGCTCCCTCCCCGCTTTTGTCATCCATTTCTCCCTCTCTCCTCCTCAAGTTTTTGCGCTAAACGTGCTGTAATTGATTGTGTGCTGTAATAGCAGTAGAGTGTTGGCAGAAATGAAGCATAAATAGCTCTCAGACACTATTAGATGGATCAATGGCATATGCTCTCTCACTTTTCTCTTTAAGATTTTCTCATTCAGGATCAAAGAGTCCTCTAAATTGGAATATTTTGCCGTTTGTTATTTTTCATGTCTCATTCGATTCGTTCATTCACCAGGCCCTTTCCTCAACAGTTGCACATGAGAAGTACAATGATGGCAGAAAGTATTTGGACACTTAAAATCTTTAATTGTCATTGCATTAGACAAAAGAAAACCATTTATTTTAATGAACCACAGCACTTTTTTAATTGAAAGAATTTAAAAAACTAAAGCAGATTTTAGGTCAGATTTACTAAACCCTCATTTGGCGTTAGGATTTACTAACTTTTGATATTGAAATTATCCGGGCATGCGTGTGTGCTTTAATTTGTGCTTTCACAGTAGATCACGCATGGAACTTTCCACTTCCATCTGTGCTTTGTTTTTTACATTAAAGGAACAAATGTTTAATGAATCACCCCACATGTTTTACCAATTTTTGGTACCCCACCAGCTACCTAAGGCTGTGTTTTTAACTTTAAGTGTAGATGGCTCTACACTGGAATTTCAAACAAAATTAAAAAATAAATAATTGTGGGTGATCGTTGATGCTCATTTAACATTTATTTCATCATTTAATTTTAGAAACATTGCCAGATTACATCCTATGTTGTCATTCCCAGTGGCTGAAAAGTTAATTAACATCTTTGTATTTTCTCGCATTGATTATTGCAATGCTTTTCTGGCCAGGGTTTCAAAAGCTACCCCTAAATAAATTACCGTTGGTTCAAAATTCAGCTGCTCGAATCCTGTCATCCTGCATCACTCTCTTCTGCACTGGCTCCCTCTCAGATTTCGTTTTGATTTTAAAATTCTCATCCTTGCTTATAAGGTTTTCATGGATTGGCACCTCATTGTCTGTCTGAGCTTTTAACCCCCTACTCACCAGCGTGTGATCTCCGCTCCTCGGAAGCTGGCCTTTTAATTGTTCTGCTTACTGGTTTAAAAAATATGGGTGATAGGTCTTTTTTTTCCTCCAATTTCTCCAAAGCTTTGGAATTTTCTGCCTGCTGAGATTAGGCAAGTAGAATCCCTTAGTGTTTTTAAATCTTCCCGTAAAGCTTTTTTAGGGTAGCTTTTACCTGATTTTTTTGTAATTTTTTCTACATTTTTAATACATTTTGAACCGTGAGGGCAATAATCAAAATTCTTCTTTCCTCTGATTCCGTGGCTCAAGATGATCCAACTTTTCCTAACACTTTTTTGAACTCCCTCTAGATGATTTACACGAAAATTTAACCATATCATCTTCAGACAATGCCAAAAAAGTAATGCAATTCAAGTTGCTTCTAGTGTTTTTAAAGGGGTACTTCAGCGCTGGGAAGATGAATCTGTATTTAAACGGGGTCTTCAATGTAATACAAAAAGTGAAATTATTTTTGAATTTGGTGCCTTCTAGACTGAGAAAAGACAGAAAATGTATTTTTGTCCCATGGGGATGAAAGACTACAATTCCCAGAATGCTTCGCTGCCCTGTGAGGCCATTCCCAACGCAACCAACTTGACTGAGTTAGAGAAGACACTACAATTAAAAACTGAACGTGTCTGTTCAATATAATGAGTGAGTCACCGCACGAGTATCACAGCACTGAGCACTGACTGCAGGAGTGATGAGAGCTGAGGTAATCGCGACTACACTCGCGGCATACATTCACAACGCGAGTTCAGTCTGGCGCGTTTCAGTTCATGCCTTTGCAAGCTTAACTTTCATAGAAATTAATTTGAGAAGTTAAAAATGAATTGAATATCTTCGAAACATTAGTCTGATCGAAATCATAGCGGGTTGACATTATTTCAAAGGCCAAATGTCATATTTTGATAGTAAATCAATACAATGCAATCAAAGTGAGATGAGGGTTCTTTTTTATATGTTCTTAAATACAAGTGTCTATAACGCCCAAACAAAATGAGATTTTTTTCACCAAAATTGGCACGCTTCTGTATGAGGGCACTCTGGGGACACACAAAAAAGTGGTGAGACTATAATTAAACAAATTATAAAATTGTCTCTTTATGACTCAATGTATTTATGTGGGTTTTCAACCTTTTTGCTTTAAAATGTCTCAATGTTTTTTGCTTTACTAATTTTTGCAGTTGGTCTGCTGTTACCTTTTCTTTTTAATTATTATTATTATTATTACTATTATTATATTTTTCGACAATCTGGTCCATAATGTTTAAACTAAAGACAAAATATTTGTGCACTTCTATGCATATTTTTTTATGTTTTATGTCTCTTTTTATCTCTCTGTGTGTCTGTAGGGTTTTGAAGTCCGTAAGATCAGGGCGATCGATCAGGACTTAGGTCGACCACGTGGAATCGGATATACGATCATATCAGGTCAGTCACATCCATCATGATTTTATCTTCAGGGCAGCTTAGCCATAAGCAAGAAGGTGTGGAAAGAGACCGTAGTCTTCCTCTTTAAATCAGCACCACTATATTGCGATATAGTAAGTCAAAAGTAGCCTACCGTTTCTTAATTTGGTACAACATTTTACAAAAAAAAACAACAACAAAAAAACATTAACATTTTTTTTACAAATAATATAAGACAAGTCTTTGTGCTGTACTTTTCCAATCAGTACATGTGTAAGCTACTGTTTGACTAACGGAAAATTGTCATCATACCATTATTCTTAAGTATTACTTTTAAAATCACTTGAATGTTTAAACTGACAAGACCTAAAAACACTTGAAAATTATAAACTTTCTTGAGATAGCAGTATTGGCTGTTCCTTTAGATAGGTGAATATAGTTTTAGGGGGGCTGAGAAACAATTTCAAGGTTGTGTATGGAGCACACTGTCATATTTTCGTGTTGGATGACACATATATTTTCTTTTATTGAAGTGCAACTGTTTATACGATCTGCAACGCTCTCCTCATCTTTATCTATATAACACTCCTTTGTGTTGTTGCATAATGTTACCTTGAATTATAGTCTGCAATGGTCTTAAATATTTAGATTAGCATGAATGTGAATATAAAAGGAACCCAAAACCAATTTCTCATGTTAAAAAGTAATCACATGTAAAGCTGACTGTTCCAGAAAAACACACTATGCATGTCAAGGCATTTTTAACACTAAGGGTTCTAATACTTCAAAGGGTTCAGTGTAAATTTCTCTTCATGGCAGTATGTGATTGGATCACTGTTCAATTACAGCAAATCAGACATTTATACAAGGACTTTGATAGCGCTTGTAGTATGATTTGAATGTTGAGTATAGTATGGTTTTTCATGCTCCAGTCTGAAAGACAGTGGCCTATATGTGTCACATTAGTGCTTCTGTGGTGTAAGTCTCCTGTGGGATAATATATATATGTGTGTGTGACTGAAAGCCTTTGTCGGTTTAGTCCATACATGAGCTTAACACAGCAGGACAAACCTTCCCACAGTGCAACACACACACACACACACACACACACACACACACACACACACACACACACACACACACACACACACACACACACACACACACACACACACACACACACACACACACACTTACTATGTGTACTTGTGTGTGTATGGCCTCCCCCGTAGATCACTTTCATTGCTATCAGCATGAGGCAGACAGAGCAAAGGGAGGGACAGAATGGAGAGAGAGAGAGAGAGAGAGAGAGAGAGAGAGAGAGAGAGAGAGAGAGAGAGAGAGAGAGAGAGAGAGACACTGCATTTTAATAGTAAAGGTGGGCACTTTTTGCTGGTATATTTTTAGAGTTTGTCTATTTTTTGTCTCATTAATTCCTAAATTATTTCCTTTTTTTAATTAAAGTTTATATTTGACATGCTTCACAACAAATTTAAATTAATTTTAAAGAGATCATGACATGAGAAATTAAATTGGCCTTGATCTTTTGGCATACACGAGGTGGGGCCTCGATGGATCAGACTTGTTTGTTCAACACATCCCACAGATGCTCGATTGAAGTGAATTTTGTGGCAGGGTTATTATCCTGCTGAAAGAGGCCACAGCCATCAGGGAATACCGTTTCCATGAAAGGGTGTATATGGTCTGCAATAATGCTTAGGTAGGTGTTACGTGTCAAAGTACCATTTACATGAATTGCAGGACCTACGGTTTCCCAGCAGAACATTGCCCAAAGCATCACACTGCCTCCGCCGCCTTGCCCTCTTCTATAGTGCATCCTGGTGCCATGTGTTCCCCAGGTAAGCGACACACACACCCGGCCATTCCCATTATGTAAAAGAAAACTTGATTCATCAGACCAGGCCACTTTCTTCCATTGCTCTGTGGTCCAGTTCTGATGCTCACGTTCCCACAGCATGGGCATCCTAACTGCATATAACCCATATGCAGCAAACTACAATGCACTTTGTATTCTGACACCTCTCTATCAGTATATTGTTCAAGAAGTTACTTTAGCTCCAAAAAAATTCTTGAGCAATTTGAGCTACAGTAGCTTTTCTGTTTGATCGCACCACACGGGCCAGCCTTCACTCCCCACGTGCATCAATAAGTCTTGTCCACCAATGACCTGTTGCCCACTGGCGTTCAGTTGCTTAATTTGCCTAAACTGGACGTGAGCGTTGCATCAAAAGCAAATAAAACGTATTATAATCACTGATGCTGTCTACACTGGATACAATATACAGATTTATGTTCAGTTTAAACAGGACAAATGAAAGAGTCCTGGATCGCAACGGAGGATTATATGTTTGTTTGGAGCATTTTGTTTTTTAAAAGAGGCATTTTACATTTTGTTTTGAGCGTGGCATAGTTGTTGGTGCCAGACGGGCCAGTCTGAGAATTTCACAATCTGATCCGTTACTGTGTAGTGATTTTTACTTTTGTCCACCCAAGGACACTAAGTAAGAGAGTGATTGGTACTCACGTCACCGCTGACGTTGTGAATTTGGATCACACGTCACTTAAGGTGTGGTTATGAGTACATCAGATGACCACCTTCCCCCCTCTTAGTTTGGGACACTAGTCAAGGTCTTTTACCTTGGCTGTATGAGAACACTCCGCACAGGAGGCTGCCCAGTCATTTATAATGAATGTAAAGGTGGGAGAGTTGGTCAGCTGATTTATCTGAAAGATTGGTGAGATTTCTAACTTGTAGAGCCTTTTCTGCCTTATCAGCACAAGGAAGACACAATTGTAATAAAATAGATTTTATTAACAAAAGATAAACAGAACAATTAACACAACTACTAAATGAATACAATGAATGATAAAGGAATAAAGTGCGTAAAATGCATAAAATACATGTGAGTAAGTTAAGTGTGGCTATAGAAGAGTTACGTTATCTTATGGAAAGATAAACTGTTGTTTCTCTGAAACTAAGGTGAAGAACCTTATTATGTATCAAACAAATAAACGAAAGATTATTTGTTATGAACTAGCATCAGTTATATTACCTCTAATGTAAATTAGAAAATCATATACTGATAATATACAACAATGCCAAGGTCTCTAGAAAGAGGTTTGGTTAAGTGATATTTACGTTCCACGTGGTTGAGTAAGCAGTCCGATGGTGATGACTTCTTCCAATGGTTTTGCTGGGAGACAGTGCAGTGAGGAAAGGAGCTGGAATCTGTTTCAACAGCCTTGAACACGAAGATCTGTGGGATGCTGATCTCCTGGGGCACCAAAGGGTCCTAAAATCTGGAACACGCAGATGAGGCCCTGAAGTAGGTGCAGAAGGTCCTTAATCTGGAACAAGCAGATGAGGCCCTGAAGTAGGTGCAGAAGGTCCTTAATCTGGAACACGCAGACGAAGGAACCTTGAAGTGAAGGTTTGCTCTCCTGAGCTTAACCTTGTTGCAAATGTCTCTCTGTCTTCTGCCTCTTTGGACCAGACACTCAGAAGTTGGTCAATCTGCTCTGGTCTCATTAGCATGGAGACTCGGTACGTGCTGTAGTCGTCTGGCTGGACTAAAACTCTGAACGTATTGTTGGTTAATGTCTCTTTCCTCACCGGCTGGAGGCTCAGAACGTTGTCGTATCTGTCACTGCCTCACAAGCTGTAGATTCAGATCCTCGGATCTTGTGTTGTCTCTCTGGTTAAACCAGAGGCTCAGAACTTGGTTGCTCAGTCACAGTCTAATCCTCAGTGGACAGACTCAGAATTTGGTGAACTGTTTGTCTCTCGCATGGAGCCTCAGAACCTGATTGCTCTGTCGCAGTCTAATCCTCAACGGACAGACTCAGAACTTGGTGGACTGTTTGTCTCTCGCGTGGAGGAGACTCAGAACCTGATTGCTCTGTCACAGTCTAATCCTCGGCAGACAGACTCAGAACAAGGAGTGTCTATTGAAAGGGTACCTTTATCCTTTTCCGAATAGGAGGAGATTGCAATTTGGCGCTTCTCCATTCCAGTGTTGCTATTGGCTGCTGGCATCAGAGAGGGCACACAGTGTGGCCCACCCTTCTTTCCCCTGTGGAACTCATTTGCATACTGTACACAGTTAGAAGTCTTTAAAGTGTCTTTAAAGTTCATCAATGCATTTCTCACTTTCCAAACCACCATCAGAATACCCTTGGCAATATACTAAACAAATAGACACCAAACATGATGGAAAAAGATTGAACTGTCATGTGTTCATTCTAGGGATGTCAATTTTCACAAATTCCCATGATCGATCGTCGTTTAAATTAACGATCAATTAATCGATTAATCGTTAACCATAATACTGAAATATGCGTCTACAGCAGTGGCTTATAGCCGACAGCATGTGCAATGCTGCTCAAAACGCCATGTTCTTCACCAAATGAATGAGAATGTTTTTTTTTTTTATTTGTTTTTTTTTATTTAAACAAAGGGCTATGGGATTGTTAATTAGTCGATGTTATTTATAATTTAATTAAATTACTTATTTAATTACCAAATATAACCTGTAATACAACACGAACGCCGCTTCAGATCTGTTATTCAAAATGTGTGGACGCACTTCCAAGAACAACGTGCTGAAACGTCACCTAAACCCAATGAATTCAAAACGATTTATTAAAATATTGTTTTCATTAATGTTATGTAATGTGGCTGTCCCAATCATAGTTATTATTAGTCGTGCGTTGTTTGAACTGCGCGAGCTGAAGCGGATGCGCTGAATCAACACTGGTAAGTTACACTGAAGCTCTTTGTTAGCACATTATTTAACTCAACAAAAAGCTTCCTATATGAGATTAATCAGATTTATATAAAGTTACCAAAATATTACAAATTATATATCTTCACAAAATGATGCGAATGCACAAGTGAACTTGAATTGAGTTGCTAATATTCATATTCAGAATGGGAGACGCGCTGGAACAACGCTCTGAACACGGCACCTAAACCCAATGACTTTACAACCATTTATTAAAACAATGTTCTCATTCATGTTATGTAATATGACGATCCCAATCATAGTTATTATGCATTGCTGTGTAGGCGCTAAAGCCGAAGCACTGAATGAAAACCGATAGCCATCACTGACTGAAGCCATTTGCTAGTGCGTTTTATTTCGCTAAAAGAAACGCATCCTATATGATTGTTTACATATATAACGTTACAAAATAAATGTAATATTACAAATTACTTCAGCACAATCTGATGCGAATGCAGAAATGAACTTGAAGTTACATGCGCGAGTCAGAATGCGTGACTCATGTTGTGCATGCGCTCTTCCTGGATCAACGCAACGAAACACACGGCAAATAAACCCAAATAATTAACAATCACAATGTTTTGTTACAATAGTGTTCTCATTAATGTTGTGTAATATGACAGTCCCAATCATAGTCATTATTAGTGCTGTTGGAGCTGAAGCTGATCACCACCACGCTTTAACTACCGCTCACCTCTAACGTTAATTATTAATCAAATGCATCCTTATGAGATAAATCAGCTATAGGCCTGCACAAAATAAACACAATATTACAACTTACATTTGCACAAAACAAAAGGCTTCGAATGCACATGCAAACTTGCAGTCATGATGAAGGTGTGACTCCAGCTGTAAAATGGTCCCAAATAGAACTCGGGCACGCTCGCATCATTTTTCCTCCCGTTTTGCGGTTGAGTCGCATGCACGCGCATGACCCTGCTTAATCGATGATCGATAAGTCTTATCGATCAAATGTCTTATCGACAATTAATCGATCATCGATTAATCGTTGACATCACTAGTTCATTCATTTGTTCATTAACAGCTGAATTTGTGGAAGATGTTGCATTACAAATAGCTGTTACTGAGAATACTTATTTCTCTGAATAAGTATGAAATGGATGTGTGTAGTTTACATCAGTTCTAAGGTTTCCAAACATAGTTGTGAATGGATTTGGATGGATCAGTTTTGGTCTTTCTTTGTTTCACCCACTACTGCTGAGGTCCCGAGGAATGTTTATGGCCGTCACAAATCAGGACATTAGGGATCCGTCTCTAGATGGGTGAAGGGCAGAAACTGCATGTGGACCAATGAAAAGTCCTGTCCTTCTTGGGCTTGGTACTAGAGGTCTTCTTCTTGCCCTCAAAGAGGTATCTGGATGTTGTCCAAGCATCTTTATCTGATGGCGTTGGACATCTTGTTTGTGCTAGTCCAACAAGATCCAATCAAAATGTAGCAAACCTTTGTCCACTGTTACGGGCAAAGAGGGGCCCGGCCATAAACTGGGCCCTGGAATTCTGCTGTCTACTACAACTGGGATTTTCACACACAGCCATTTCTAGGGTTTACAAAGAATGGTGTGAAAAGGGAAAAACATCCAGTATGCGGCAGTCCTGTGGGCGAAAGTGCCTTGTTGATGCTAGAGGTCAGAGGAGAATGGGCCGACTGATTCAAGCTGATAGAAGAGCAACTTTGACTGAAATAACCACTCGTTACAACCCAGGTATGCAGCAAAGCATTTGTGAAGCCACAACACACACAACCTTGAGGCGGATGGGTTACAACAGCAGAACACCCTACCGGGTACCACTCATCTCCACTACAAATAGGAAAAAGAGGCTACAATTTGCCCAAGCTCACCAAAATTGGACAGTTGAAGACTGGAAAATGTTCCCTGGTCTGATGAGTCTCGATTTCTGTTGAGACATTCAGATGGTAGAATTTTGCGTAATTTGCGTAAACAGAATGAGAGCATGGATCCATCATGCCTTGTTACCACTTTGCAGGCTGGTGGTGGTGGTGTAATGGTGTGGGGGATGTTTTCTTGGCACACTTTAGGCCCCTTAGTGCCAATTGTGCATCGTTTAAATGCCACTGCCTACCTGAGCATTATTTCTGACCATGTCCATCCCTTTATGACCACCATGTACCCATCCTCTGATGGCTACTTCCAGCAGGATAATGCACCATGTCACAAAGCTTGCATCATTTCAAATTGGTTTCTTGAACATGACAATGAGTTCACTGAACTAAAATGGCCCCCACAGTCACCAGATCTCAACCCAGTAGAGCATCTTTGGGATGTGGTGGAACGGGAGCTTTGTGCCCTGGATGTGCATCCCACAAATCTCCATCAACTGGAAGATGCTATCCTATCAATATAGGCCAACATTTCTAAAGAATGCTTTCAGCACCTTGTTGAATCAATGCCACGTAGAATTAAGGCAGTTCTGAAGGAGAAAGGGGGTCAAACACAGTATTAGTATGGTGTTCCTAATAATCCTTTAGGTGAGTTTCAGATGTTGTTGAAAAAGTCATTAATGTTTTTTTCTGATTAAGTTATATTAAAGGACAAAGTGTGTAGTTTCTTTTTTCAAAAGATCTCCTGAACAATCAATCTAAGCAATCTATGTCACCCTTACAGATAGTCCCACCTCAAACTCATGCCATTTTTTGAGCAAGTGATGCTCAGGATTGGTTGTGATGCTCAAAAACAGTTCTATTTTTTTGATAGTGCCAATTTGAGGAAATTCAGCCTATGAATTATTTATGTTAAATTGGGGGAACAAGTACTAAAACATCCCAAAAATTACATGCTACTCCTTTAATTGTCATATTTATTGTATTTTATGTGTTAGTGCAGTTTGTTACTGCCACCCTAATTGAGATTAATGTCCACGCCACAGGCTCATATAGTTTTCACTGCACATTGTAAATGCAACTGTGACAAAATTTGATTAGGCTTCTATTATGTCACTCACATTACAATCCTGAAGTATCTTGTAAACACACTGAGGCACAAACACATGAATAACACATAAATAAATTAAAGCCTTCTATATTATAGAATACAATGAACTATTAAGCAACTTGCTGTTTTTATTTAATAGCAGACATGAGATATATAATAGATTCATTAAGTTATGTATTCAGGATTTACCTTTTCAAATAAATAAATCTAATAAATGTAAAAGGATTTATCTTTATTTGATAGGCAGTTTAAAGAGAGGAGAGAGGGAGACAGAACCAAGAAGGACCATAGGTGGGAACTCAGGCTTTTTAAAAATGATTTTATATATTTATGTAAATATTAAATATTAATGTAATTTTTCAATATAAGGACATTTTATTATGCATACATTTATTTCATAAAATGTTATTTAAGTGTTGACTGATATAGATCTGGTTGGGATTTGGGATAAAGCCAATATCTATAAAGCAGGATAACAGATGGAAAATAACAATGCTTGTATACCATTTGCACATAATATTTACTCAAAATTTTGTCTTCCAAGTGTATGGATGGTTATCACAAAATGGCAATAATCACAAAATAGCCTCTTCAAGTTCCTGTTGAGCAGGGAGGCTTGAAGACATTTTTGAGAATCAACAGTGCAGCCCAAATCACATCCAAAATTACATATTTTTCAGTTTTTAGAGGAGAGATGGGAAGTGGACAGACGCATATTCTGGAGAAATCTGATAGCTTTGACATTAAATTGTGGAGCATTAATGCAAAGATTTCATATGGAAAGAGGATTGTGTCAATTTCCTCTGAACGGTTCAAGTCTAATGGTCTAATCAATAGGACAGGGATCCGTGATGTAGGTTAAACATTCCCGCTGGCTACCAGAGCACCGCTATTTCCTCAACCTGATT
Source organism: Pseudorasbora parva (assembly GCF_024679245.1). Lineage (NCBI taxonomy): Eukaryota > Metazoa > Chordata > Actinopteri > Cypriniformes > Gobionidae > Pseudorasbora > Pseudorasbora parva. Next base: position 8,317,261 of record NC_090188.1, on the reverse strand, counting down.
CCATACTCCATAATCATAAGAGCTATTGCACGGGCCCTGACCCTAGATCAGTGGAATATCCCTAGTTATCATTCATAATGGTAATTGCTCTATTAGAATTCATACTGCATGCTCTCTCAAAGCCGTTGTGTGTGAATCTAAAGGGGACAATCAAAGAAGCAGGGAAAAGGGGTAGAGAGCTCTCCAGGAGTCTCGGGTCGAGTTCAGATCATATGAAATCGTTTGTTGAACGCAGTTTCTTTTCTGTGTTTACATTAGGGTGAGAGATAGATAGATAGATAGATAGATAGATAGATAGATAGATAGATAGATAGATAGATAGATAGATAGATAGATAGATAGATAGATAGATAGATAGATAGATAGATAGATAGATCTTCTGATTTGATGTTAATTGTTTTAGTGTACATTACAGAAACAGACTTCTAGAACAACCTTTGCACACACAGAATCGCATTAGTGCAGATGCACTGATAAATTCATCAGCATGTAATGAATTAACATCCCAGGAAGCGATAACGGCATGTCACATCAAAACTGAAGAGTGTGTGGTGCGGAGAGAGGCAGGCTGATGTGTGGATTTTATGTGTGTGTGTGTGTGGCTAGGCTTCTCTCTGAGCATTAATGTTGGGTTTTCACACCTATATGTGCATGTGTATGTGTGTAGATGTCATTGTGGTGTCCTTTGGGGCTGTGTGTGCGTTTCTGTGCAGATTCGTCCCATTAGTTGAGTAATTAAGATAAATGAGTTTTTAATTGCAGGGTGATGTGTGTTAATGATCTAGAGACTAGAGATCACGCTCTCTTGTTGTCTCTCTCTCTCTCGTTCTCTCATTTTCCCCAGAGGTGTGATGACAGTGCTGTTGATGTTATTATTTACTGCCAAATTACTCTGCTGTTCCTCAGGCCTGAAACTTCCTCTCTAATCTTGCAGCATGACCTGGATTTTCATTATATGATCATGCATTTGTCCTTTGAAGTCAAAACACTACTTGAATGTGAAAATAAAGAGAAGGTAACCCGGTCAAGCACCATGTTTATATCTCTTCATCTAGCAGATGGTATTATTCAAAAGTCACCATGGTAAAATTACTGCCTTGAGTTGCTTGTGCTTTTATAAAAACACTACCAACAGCAATATGATAAATGTTGAACAATGTTTTCTGAAGAGCATGTAAGTGGTTCTTGATTGTTGCTGTGCAGTTGCCTAGATAAATTGCGTTGACTTGTTTCCATTTGAAACGGGACAGGATGAATCATATGGCATAGAAAGTCATGTGGGTTTGGATAAACTTAAAGATCTGGAAATTGACGTCATTTTCATGCCTGAATTTTTTCTTTAAAAAATTGTGAGTTATTGCTTGAGTATTGCAATGCTGTTGCCAGGTTATTCAGAGTGGTTTTAAGAACATAGGCGTTTGCTAGGTTGTTGTGGATGGTTGTCAGTCAGGTGTTGCTATTCAGTTGCTTGGTTGTTTTGAGTGGTTTTAAGAACTTTTAAGTTTTAAGAACTAAGTTACTAGGTGGTAAGGTGTTGTTTAGTGATGCACAATTTATTTATTTTTTTTAAATTTATTTTTACAAGCAAATTGGCCGATTTTGGTTGCTGTTTTTTTTAATACTTTTTTTTAATTTATTTGTTGTTTATTTCAAACTGATTAATTTTATAACAGGCTGGCCAAACTGGTATTAAACACCAAATATCTGTAGCCATTTCAAATCCAACCACTGCATTTTATGCACAGTCCAAACAAAGATGCTACACACATGTAGTATTAGCAGTAGTTTATTTGAATTCGATTGTCATTTCCAAGATTTTACACAAAATTCTAACTTTAAAATTATGCTACATAACATACCTGCGCAAAACAAAATCAGACAGGTTGAATGAAAATGCAAATTCACTTTCTGACAGTAGGTGGCGCTTATGAAACTGCAGTGGTTTCTTTGGGTGGATTTTTGTCATTAATTACTCACCCACACATTATTCCAAACCCGTAAGACTTTTGTTCATCTTCGGAGCACAAATTAGGATCTTTTTGATGAAATCTGAGTGCTTTTTGTTCCTCCATTCACAACTACACAACTACCACTTTGACATTTCAAAAAAGTTCATAAAGTGATTATAAAACTAATCCTTATGATTTGAGCAGTTTAGTTCAAATTTTCTGAAGATACTCGATCACTTAATATGATGAACAGATTTAATTCACACTTTTTATTCAATAAACATTGATCAGCGAACATAAACATCAGCTCAACCGAACCTGCTTGATGCGTAACCTAACCAATCTAAGACCATTGCGTTCTTCGGAGGGATGGGCTTCATGGAAGCAGGAAGCAAACGAGCCGTTCAAAGGACAGTGGAGACAGCGGTGTTGAATAAAGGTCAAATAGGAGAAAAATACGGCATTTTTATATAAAAGAATTAAGACATTTTATACTGCGCCCCATAAACACAACCAAGCCTAGAAAAAAATCACACAACCACCCCTTTAAGCTCAAAAATGCTGCATAACACAAGAATGAACCCTATTGGTTCTTGCTGAATCTCAAACGTGCCTCTATTTACCACAACTGATGTGTGAGTTTATGAATGTTTTGTATGTGAATAAAAGACTAAATGCAGTCTGTTCATCATATAAAGCGACCAAGTCTCTTCAGAAAATGTGGACTAAACTGCTCAATTCATAAGGATTAGTTTTATTAGCTGTAAATGAAGGAACAAAGCTCTCAGATTTCATCAAAAAGATTTGACTAATTTGTGTTCTGAAGATGAATTAAAATGTTAGAGGTTTATGTTGACATAAGCGTGAGTAATTAATGACAGAATTGTCATTTTGGGTGAACTAATTTAACATGCATGTCATAAATCAGATCAGATCAGCCAGAACTATACGTTTGTATAAATCAGAGGAATTGATGCTGAAGTTTGAAATGTGTGTGTTTAAACTGCAGCACAACTCCAGGACAAGTTAGTACAACTGTGACTACTGAAGCGAGAGGGAAGGTGTGTGTGTGTGTGTATGAGACAGACAGACTTGTGAAGGTCTTCAACGTGCTCTCAAGCCTGTAGAATCCATTATAAAGTGTCCTGGGAGAACAGTGTCCTGAGTTTTAGCCCAGCAGGGTTCATGAACCACAGTGCTCACAGATATGGCTAAAGCCCCTGCAGCTATGGTGGCTTTAAAGGGCCAAAGTTAAAGCCTCATTAAATCACTCTGGTCTTTCAGAAGCAGATGTGAGCTGCTTTGGATTCAGAGCTCCCAAAAGGAACAGATCTACATAGCCCGATATTCCTGTGACACTGAAGCTAAATGTTACCATGGAAACTTCATGGAAACTTGAGCAGCTTTATGGAGACCAGTTTGTTCTTATTGATTTACACTTTTCTCATGCAGGGAACTGGAATCTCACCAACACTGAGATTCCACCTGGAGAGATTCTGTTGATGTTAATGTTGTGTGCACATGACGGTTTAGTTGCATCTCATAAACCACACACGCATTTGAAATGTCCTTATAAACCACATTTATAGTGTAATACCAGTGTAATATCCATGTATTTAAATTTGTGTCCTCATAAACCACATAAATAGGCTCACACAAACACACACACACACACACACACACACACACACACACACACACACACACACACACACACACACACTGTGAGCTTTCTGCAGTACACTTATTCACTGTCTGTGTGGAGTACTTAAAAAGCCGTTACCTGTTAACGCACAAGTCTGCTCACAACAGTGTGACCTGTGAAATCCACCTGCAAAGACGTGATATGTGATGAAGACATAAAGAGCAGCTTACTTTCCTTTATTTTGCCATCTAAGTCCGATCTCTAATAGGATCTCATCATGTCAGTTTCCTGTGGCACACTCATATCAACAGCTTATTGTCATCTACTGAATTTGAAGTACTTACACAATTTTTACAACAGAATCGAGATCCACAAGCATTATTTCAGTGCTTACGAAGCTGCACTTTCTTAGTATAACTAATATAATTCTGCAATGTGTAACACTTTATCTTGATGCTCCACTTTAGACATTCTACTAATTATAAGTAACTTTGCAACTACATGTCAACTAGCAGTCATTAGAGTATTAGTAGACTGTCTGCTTAATATCTACTAAAGCTTTCTTTTGATGCTCCCCAACAGAAAATTCTGCAAGTATAGTCATAGCCTTTTTAGTTAGATATCAGGGAAATAGACCATCTACGATAGCCTAACATATTGTAAGTCAAACAGCAACAGTCACTAAAATAACTACTCAATTGTAGGCTGAGGCTCATTTAAAAATTATGGTAGTAGACTAGCACTACATCTACTAGAGCAAGGTTAGGCATTTCATGTATTGCTATCTCCTGAATTAATTAATCAGTCCCTCAATAATCATATTAACTATGTCTGAATCCCAAGCAATTTACTAGCGTTGCCATAGGAACGCCTCGGCTTTTGCCACCCGGAAGAACGTTTATTACTGTTGTGACGTCATGGTGAATTGTCGTATCTCCATCGATATCTACGTTTATATTATAGGCTATATAGAGATAACTGTTTGACAGTCTTAAACATGTACAACTAAATAATTCCAAATGAACTTCAATGTTTTGACAGAAAAATACAGCAAAGAATATGGTTTACATGTAGTGTGTCGATTCTGTGTGGTTCACATTTATTAGCCAATGGCTAATGTTAGATATTATTTAGTCACCCAGAGTGAATATTTACTCGCATATTGGAGTGATTTAGTCACATTGTAGAGGGTTGGATCTACCGATATAAAAATTCTAGGTATTATCCACTGACCAGAATCTATTCTAAACCATGTAATGCTTTGTAAATAATAATAAGCTGTATTTTAAAATGTGTGCAATGTTTAATAGGGAACCAATGCATATTTGGACCAGCTGGAGTTTGTTTATTAAGCGTGCAGTGCAACCACCCAGTAGAGCGTTACAATAATCTAGCCTTAACTGTTCATCATTTTAAATTGAGAGCATATGTTATACTTTAGATATATTTTAAGATGTAAGAACGTGGTTTAACAGATGCTAGAAATGTGGTTTTCAAATGAAAGGCTGGTCTACACCGGACATGACCGCTGACGCGTCACATCACACCCTTCCGCAACATCTTTAAGCTACTCTGTCTACTCTGGACGCGACAAAGTGACCATTGCAAATGAATTTGTCTTTACTGTGAGAAGTATTGCGAGTGCTTGTAGTATGTCACATATAGAATTAAGCATCAGTTTACTGTTTGGGATTTGTTGTGTCATCTCGCATCACAACATGACATCTATTGTCTTTTGTCGCATCGCGTTGCTCGTGTACGGTGTAGACACAGTGTAAGAATGATTAAATATAAGACTGAAGTTGACTTGCACTGATAGAATGTTCGGCATTCTGACAGAGATGATGTCACTGTGACATGCATACCGAATTCTGATTGGTATTCTATTTGCATATTTTTTTTTGATTGGTCATGCAAATTTAGTTTACTTTGAAATCACAAATATTTGTGGAAAACATATTCCCAACCATTTCTATTACAAATACAAAAACATCACCTAGTCCTTATATCCTCACATTTAAGTGCACACGCAACCGAAACGAAAAGTTCGATAAGCTCAATCATCTGTGGATCTTGTTTAAAGAATGCGCTTGACACTTTGAGCAGAGAGATCAAAGTTTCCAATCTATCTCTCTGGGTTTGATTATTCCCCTTGAGGCCTGAGCTCTCCGATCAATAGTCAACCCTGTGACCTGGGTTACAATAAGCTCTAGTTGATAATGAAATATCTGTGTGTATATGTGTGTGCGAAGGGTCTTTAATTTCAGATAAGGCTGGTGGGTTGTATATTGAATGAGTGTGTGTGTGATGGCTGACAGACTGTCATATGGGTCACTCCTCCAGCCTGAAGTACAGACACCGAACACCTTTTATTCTTTATTCATTTACTTTCACGGTGTCCTGACAGCTGGACCCTTTGCCCTTTAGATTCTGTCCTTATTCAGGAACACTTCCTTGAAACCAAATGATTTTCATAGCATTGGGCTCAATTGATGGTTCGGGAACATCTGCATTCTTTCTGTGATGTGGACTGAATGCTGTAAAATATGCATAAAATATGCAATATACACATCAGAGTCACCTTAAACTTTGCGGTTATCCTGATCAGCATGCATCTTATTTTCTGTCCGGTGGGCACAAGAATGAACGATCACCTTTCAAGCAGGTCTGTGTAAATGCGTCTTGTGGTGTATATTTGCTGCCGTGCAAAGATGTCTTTTGATTCACAGATGAAACGCGTCACAAGCACACTAAATCCAATTGATATGGGATTAGGAAAGATAATAAGAACAGAAAGGCTGTTAAATGCAATAACTGTGGAAACATTAATGTGAATCACATTTCCACTGTATTATATGGTTTATTTCCGATTTGTTGTTTCTGTTCTGCTGAATTCTGAAATAATCTCATCATTTCACTATAAGTTGGTTGTGGATCTTGTATGCAGTTTCCAAATATCTTCTATTCGTTCATCCTCAAAATTACTGAAACGATTGTTAATGGAATCATTAAGAACCAGAATTGTTAAGTGGAATCAGAATCTTTAAATTCCCATCCACTACTCTCTCTGACTGTAAAAAGCTTCTTTGACAATGGACATGGCATTAAATACTGTCAGAACATTGATAATCTCCACATGGTTCAGGTAGATGAAAGCAATACAATAGGTTAGAGTTAAAAAAAGGACTAAAATAGACACTATAAATGGATAGTGAGATATCAGGATTTTGAATTGTTTGTATGTTTCTGCTCATGAATTTTTCTATAAAGATTTGCATTAGTGCTTAATTTGAGATTTTTGGTTAAGTAGGCCTTGGTTGTCACTCTTGGGTTAGCGTTTGATTTGACTGTCAGACTCTGATCTGGCTGAAGAAATCCGAGAGTGTTTGTCACTAATCTGGATTCTGCATTTGTCATGTGAGTATATTGATTGAATTCTGTCATATAATCCATAAAACAGCGTTTTATGTCAGATGGAATCAAATGGTTTCCTCCATCTATAAAGTGGGGAAAGATTTCTATTGTTTAGTTTGTTGTAAATGTTTGTCGATAAAGGTGTGTATGGTACATGAATGGTTGATGGTGGAGTGTTTGAGTGAAAAGCTGACATGACCTTCGCTCAGGACAGGACTTTATTAATTGCGGAAGGTTATGATTTGGTAATCATTTGATTTTGAAAAATATATTACCCGCGCTATTCTTCGAACATATGACATTAGTTTGTAATCCTTTTTGTGCTGTTTTATATTCATCTAGTAAGTTCTCAACTCCTCGACTCCATTTTAAAGCTTACATCTACTAGTTTTGGATTATTGTAAATATAATACATATTTATTATTATTATTATTATTAAATAATGTGTAAATTACAATTTCTACTTCATTTTATTTTATAGACTGATCACTGCTAAACATTATAGTTTTATTGGATTTATAATATATATATATATATTTTTACTTAATTATTTAATTTAATTTTTAGTAGTATTAATAGTAGTAATTTAATAGTATTGAATGATGTGATTTTTCTCAGCTTTTTGCTCAATGTTTGAATTTTTTTATGAAACTTATCCATATTGAAGTGTTGATTAAAAAAATCTATTTTATTAAAGCAGGGTCTGTTCTTTCTTTTGATATATGTTTATTTAATATAAGAAAATGTGTCTGGCAAAAAAAAAGAAAAGAGGCTGGCGTTGAAAGAGTTAGTCGTAAATTAAATGAGCAATTAAATATTGGCCAAATTACAAGATACCAATTTTGTGCCTAAAGCCATTCTAGATACCGCAGAAACCTTATTGTTCATTTTTACCATTGTGGTGAGGTGCCATGCGTGATTTTACTTGTGTTTATGATGGCCTAAATGTATGATATTAAAGACCAATGGTTAATTTTACGGTTAAAATTTTCCCTTTAAAAATTAGGGTCTTAATTTTTAATAAAAAAAATAAAATAAATGTGTGTGTGTGTGTGTGCAGATTTTACATGGCTGTATTCTGAAAATAATTTTACATCTGAGTTCCAACTCATGCCACTGCTACTGACTGCTACTTTCTGCAGTACACTCATTCACTGTCTGTGTGGAGTACTTAAAAAGCCGTTACCTGTTTACGCACAAGTCTGCTCACAACAGTGTGACCTGTGAAATCCACCTGCAAAGACGTGATATGTGATGAAGACATAAAGAGCAGCTTACTTTCCTTTATTTTGCCATCTAAGTCCGATCTCTAATAGGATCTTATCATGTCAGTTTTCTGTGGCACACTCATATCAACAGCTTATTGTCATCTACTGAATTTGAACTACTTACACAATTTTCACAACAGAATCGAGATCCATATCTTTGCAATGTTATTACTGCAACAAGTAAACAACTAAACTCTTGATTTGTTTTGGACACATGCTCTGTATTTTTTACATTCCTCCATGTTTCTTTGGTTCTGTGCTTTTTTTGTAAAACACTATTAAGTTCCCTTGAAACCTATGAAAGCTGGTCATGTCCTTTTCAAGAGGTTTGATTAAATCGGTAATAGAATAGGTAATAGAAGTCATTCAGGTCAACTACAGGCTTGAATTAATCCGCTGCGCTGTCAAATGGCTGTTTGTCTGTCTATATTCTACATCTATTCTGTAGGTTATCATTCTTTTGAAGTAGATGTTTGCTGAAAGTGAAAGTATTATCTTTATATTGTAATGGCTATCTAGGCTATTGTTAACATATATTTGTTAGTTCAGAAGAAAACATGTCGATTAAACAGCGTAATGCAGGATTGTTGAAATTCTGACCGCTATATCACCCTGTAACAAAAGAACGCATGAGGAGGACTATCAACTGCACATCAGCGTGTCTTGCCTGTCTCTGTGGGTTCACCTGTATGAAAGCATAATTATAATGAGGGCATAAATATCAGCTCTTTATGTGCATGTGAGCTCTTTTTTTCCCATGTGAGCTTGTTTGTGTATATGCATTTACGCATGGCTCGAATTTATCTGGATGTCACTAGAGACTCTCTGATGTCTTTCCTAATGCTCTGAAATTATTCTCATTACATAGACGCTCTCATAACGCAGTGCATTAGCCTGGAGGAATCGCAATCTTTTAATCACCAAACCCCAGAACATATCCCAAACCCTGGAACGACATCCGCACAACATTAGCGCTTTCCTGATGCTATTGTGCAAGCGGTTGCAAAAGCGGTGCACGTAGGTTTACGGTGATTAAACTTTGTGGGAGGGAGTGTGTGTGTGTGTCTGTGTGCCGAGCGTGAGAATCGTTTGTCTCATCACACACTCGATCACACACATCAGATTATGCACTCGTCTTTCTCTTATAATAGCTACACATGTTTGAGTCCCTCTCTCTTCATCTGGGTGTGTTTTTCTGAGAATGAGGCAGGCAGAATTTCAATAAGTCTTGACTGGTGGTCCGGAGAGACTGCTGTCTCACTCACACATGCACAAACACAATGTGAATATTTTATAATGTTTTAATTGCAGTCTTTTTAACAGAACGTGGTGGGTTTTCACTTGTAGGTTTTGCCTGCAGACTTTTTTATAAAAGTCTTCCTGCATGAGCTGCATGATTCTAGATAGATTGACAATCAGCTTTTTTCCATGATTCTCTCAGGATTCTGAATAGACAGCTAAAAAAAAAAACATTTACTAGAGGTTTGGATTCTCAGACAAAATTTAAATTGCTTTCTATTTAAAAAAAAAAAACTACAAATTTTTTATTTTGTTTAAATTATATTTAAAGCTACACTGTGTAACTTTTTTAGTTTATTCTTAGCTAAAAACACTTAGTTCTTTCAAAAATATATGTGCTCATTAATGTATATTTACTTCTTTCAAGTAATAAAGTATTCTCCTAAGTTTATAATATGCCATTGAAAATACATACGGGTTAGGAGTTCGAATGCTGGTCACCATGATGCCCCTCCATCTTGAAAGTACATTAGCCAAAGAGGGACATACCCGTAAATTCAACCTTCGCTTTTCGCGTTTTAACACTCGACGGCACCATGTCGAATGTGAAGAGGGGGATTGCCATGTTAATCTTGGACTAAATCGGCCACTGTAGGAGTTGAAATTGATGCATACGAAATCGGAATTGAGTGGAACAGAAACTAATATTCACTGGATTGTCATATACCTTTACACTGCTAGATGGGGGAAAATACCACGTATGTCAGACAAGTGCAATGTTTATTATCAGAGGTTTCAAACAGGTGATACTTAGGTGGATGGTGACACTCAGACGAAGGACGATGAAGGTGGAGACGATGATGATGGTGAAGACGAAGATGGTACAGGTGAGGGCTTCAATGAAGGACAGGTAGTCACGGGTGGATCGGTGCAAGACCAGACAGTGAGTGTGAAGGTGAGGAGTGCTTATGTAGTGGTGACTGGTGATGGTGCACAGGTGATCAGAATGCCAGTGATGGGGAACGAGTGGTTGTGGCAGTGTCTGATGGCTGTGAGGGCATGACAGTACCCCCTCCTCCACGGGCAGCTCCTGATGGCTGGAACGGGCGGAGATGGGGTCTACCATGGCCCTGATGAGCGGGTCGATCAGGGTAGTCTTGGTGAAACTGAGTGAGAAGATTGGGGTCAGCACTTCGTTCCAGGAGATCCAGCTCCACACTTCAGGACCGTAGTCCTCCCAATCTACCAGGTATTCCATCTAGGAACCCCGTCACCGCGAGTCTCTTACCCGGTAGACTGATGGGTCCTCGTCGATGGTAGGAGGAGGAGGTACGGCACCATCACCAGGATCTGTGGGTGAAGAAGGGACAGGTTCAGTGAAGGGCTTGAGTAAAAGACACATGAAATGAGGGTGATATCTTGTAGGTGGGTGGAAGGTGAAGGCTGTAGGTGACTTCGTTCAGCTGCCTGTCTACCGTGAATGGTCCGATGTATCGGAGACTCAGCTTACGGCAAGGCAGCCGGAGACGGACTTCCCTCGTGGAGTGCCAGACCTTCTGGCCTGGCTGGTACCGCGGCGTGGGTCCGCGTTTGGCGTCAGCGTGGTGCTTGTGTCTCTGGACTGCCTGCTGGAGTTGCACGTGTGCTGAGTCCCAGACCCTCTCGCTCTGGAGGAACCAGTAATCCACCGCTGGGACCTCCGAGGGCTCACCCGTCCAGGGGAAGAGCGGTGGTTGGTAGGCGAGGACACATTGGAACGGGGTGAGCCCTGTGGTGTACTGCTGGAGTGAATTCTGGGCATATTCAGCCCAGGGCAGATACTGGCTCCAGCTCTCCTGATTCTGGTGGCATTATATCCTCAGGAATCTCCCAATCTCCTGGATCTTCTGTTCAGTCTGGCTATTGGTCTGAGGATGGTAACCTGATGATAGACACCCCTAGTAGACGTAAGAAGGCCGTCCACACTTTAGAGATGAATTGGGGTCCTCGGTCAGAAACGATGTCTTCCGGAAGCCCAAAATGTTGGAAGACTTGGGTGAAGAGTGCCTCCAACGGTTTCCAACGCGGTAGGTAAACCTTTGAAGGGAATGAGTTTGCAGGGTTTTGAAAATCAGTCGACAACAAATAGGATACAGGTGAAACCTTGGGATGATGGCAGGTCGGTCATAAAGTCGATCCTCAGATGGCTCCAGGGACGTTTGGGGATCGGAAGAGGGACCAGCTTTCCCTCGGGGAGTCTCCTAGGGCTGTTGGCAATGGCGCAGACTGAACATCCCTTGACGAATCGGGAGACGTCCCGAGGCATGGCGGCCCAACAGTAACTGTGGCAAAGGAGCGAGAGGGTCCTTCTCCTGCCTGGGTGTCCAGAGCCCGGTGAAGAATGAGCCAAGGTGGGACATAGAGGCGCCTTTCTGGACCTCCCGGCGGAGTAGACTGTTAGGCGTTCTCCTTTTGGATCTGCTCGTGGAGCGCCCACTGGATCGGGCTGACCACCATGGCTGTAGGGAGGATGGTTTCAAGGTGCTCTGGCTCAGGGTCGGCTTGGTGGAGACGAGAAAGGGCATCCGCACGGTTGACGAAGGACGATGAAGGTGGAGACGATGATGATGATGATGGAGACGAAGATGGTACAGGTGAGGGCTTCAATGAAGGACAGGTAGTCATGGGTAGATCAGTGCAAGACCAGACAGTGAGTGTGAAGGTGAAGAGTGCTTATGTAGTGGTGACTGGTGATGGTGCACAGGTGATCAGAAAGTTTTACACATTTCGCACTTGTGGATCATAACCGGGTTGTAAGTGGTTCTTCAAAATGCCAAAAGAAGAAACAGGAGCAAGAGACAAAAAATAGCGAGTAGGCAATTTATTGAAAACTGCATTTAAACTGAAACAGGCCGTTCATCAGCTGATCAAAAGTTTTTTTGTATTTTTTGTTTCTTGCTCCTGTTTCTTCTTTTGGCATTTTGAAGCAGCACTTACAACCCAGTTATGATCCACAAGTGCGAAATGTGTAAAACTGGCAATGAATCCCCTGGTCTTAAGATTTTGTTCAGGAGTGTATATAGCTACTTTTTATATTAGCTACAAATATTTGTTTAATTCAATATTAAGTGTTCTTTAAAGTATTTTGTTATACGATTCAATACATTTCTTTTTCAACACTATTTATTGATATTTTCAAACCACAAGTCAATACATTTTTGTAAATTCAACAACCGCAAAAGCCTCAAATATATATATCTAATTTGTGTGTGTATATGTATACAGATTGTTTGCATGTGTGTGAGTTGTGGTTGCTTTAGCTTCTCATTTTCCAGCTCAGTACTAGTGGTAATGTGAAAACTCCAGCAACACACACACACACACACACACACACACACACACACACACACACACACACACACACACACACACACACACACACACACACACACACACACACACACACACACACACACAGGTTTGTTTCACTATATTAGTGAGGACATTACATAGACTTCCATTGATTTTATATCAGGTCAATGATACTTTCTATCCCCTAACCCAACCCCTATCCCTAAACCTAACCATCACAGAAACATGCGCAGATCAACAGATTTAAATAAAAACATGATTTGGCTGATTTATAAGCCTTTTTACCTAGTGACGACCAGTCCAATGTCCTCACTAGTGGGTCATTTTCATGTTTTACTATATAAGTGAGGACATGTGTCCTCACAAGTATTGCCAAACAAGGAACACACACACACACACACACACACACAGACACACACACACAGGTTTGTTTCACTATATTAGTGAGGACATTACATAGACTTCCATTGATTTTATATCAGGTCAATGGTATTTTCTATCCCCTAACCCAACCCCTATCCCTAAACCTACCCATCACTGAAACATGTGCAGATCAATAGATTTATATAAAAACATGTTTTGGCTGATTTATAAGCCTTTTTAACTAGTGAGGACCAGTCCAATGTCCTCACTAGTGGGTCATTTTCATGTTTTACTATATAAGTGAGGACATTTGTGTCCTCACAAGTATTACCAAACAAGGAACACACACACACACACACACACACACACACACACACACACACACACACACACACACACACACACACACACACCACACACACCACACACAATCCACTGAATGAAAAAGTTAATTCAAGCATCTTGAAATAGTGATGGCTGCCATACTTGAAGGATTTCAGCTCGTTTCACTTGACACACACTTGCATACAAGCATCATACAAGTTTGTGTGTGTGATCCAGTATGTGGATGTTTGTTGTGCCTGGCAAAGAGGATAGCAAAATCTATCTGTCCGTCCGTCCGTCCGTCCATCTATGTGTCTGTCTGTACACTACCGTTCAAAACTTTTGGGTCAGTAAGATTTTGGTTTAAAAAAAATTATTAAACTAGGATGCACTAAATTGATCAAAAGTGGAAGTAAAGACAATTATATTGTTATACAAAAGATTTCTATTTCAAAATAAATGCTATTTTTTAACTTTCTATTCACTAGGAATCCAGTGTGTGTATGTATCACATTTTATACAAAAATATTAAGCAGCACAACTGTTTCAACATAGCCTAGAAATCTAGACGCACCCTAGCGGCAGCTAATTTAATTTGCCCGCAAGTGTCGTCTAGGAACTCTCAATACCCTCCTGAGCTGTATTCCTCACAATCTGGACGGGCCAATCACGTCATGTATAGAGTCGGCGGGCGGGGCCATAATGACGACGGCCGAGTTGAGCCCTCGGATTGAGCCCTGTCTATGGTGAGTTTCCAGACCAAACATCTTGATGTGGGTCTGGCTTGTCAGGCTAGTTTCAACATTGATAGTAATAGGAAATTGTTCTTGAGCATCAAATCAGTATATTAGAATGATTTCAGAAAGATCATGTGACACTGAAGACTAGAGTTATGATGCTGAAACCATCACATACATTTATTTACCATCACATCAATTACATTTAAAAATATATTCAAGTAGAAAAGGTTTTAGCAAAAAATCGCTATTTTTACTGTGTTTTTTAAATAAACATAGCCTGGATGAGCTTAAGAGGCTTTTAAAAAATCCCCCAAAATTTGAATTCTAGTGTATGCAAATATGTATTTTTTCAATACTTGTATCAATTGTTTGGCAAATACAGTTTGTATTTGTGTCTGAGTTTGTGTGTTTCCCTTTAGTATTAAACTGCTTATGTATATTTGACAAAGGTCTGTATCTAAGGTTTAGTTAAATTTCTGTGTGACTTGTGTGTGTGTGTTGTCGAGTCTAGTCCTACACAGGTGTGGATGACAGGTGAGGGCGCAGTGGTCCGTATAGCCGACGGCTGTCACAGTATATTGGCAGTTTGGTCAAGCCACTGAAGCACACAAAGCAATTTAGAGCCATCATGGCTGCTTTAAACCCTCATGGATGACCAGTCGCGGAGCAGCTGTCACTCAGCACTCTCTGTCACACTGATTGGATGGCGACCAGAGAAGGGGCGTGTCACAATGAGAACTACTTCTGTTCCACCTGCCTTAGATGTGCAGCTCTATAAGTTTGATGATTTATTTATGCAAGACTTTATATTGTTCCAAACATGTGACCTACCAGTGTCAGTTGTGTCGCTTCACTGACATTTATAAATCCTTTCCTGTGGCCTCATGGGATAGTAATGTGCATTAAAGTGTGCATACAATGTCCATTGTATGCACACTTCACCATCTCAGCACAAGTAGTAGGTCATCTGGGTACTTTTTTACACTTTTATGAGTGCTGTGAATACAGACATACTTTTCTTGTCACATACAGTTTTTTGCCTACTATATATAAGGAAAGTATGTGACTTCAATGCAACTGTGGTGTTCCTGGGGAACACATGGCACCAGGATGCCCTATGGGAAGAAGGCAAGCTGGTGGAGGCAGTGTGATGCTTTGGGCAATGTTCTGTTGGGAAACCTTGGGTCCTGCCGTCCATGGGGATGTTACTTTGACACGTTTCACCATGTACACCCTTTCATGAAAGAGTGGTTGTGGCCTCTTTCAGCAGGATAATGCACCCTGCCACAAAGTAAAAATTATTCAGGAATGGTTTGAGGGCAACAACAACGAATTTAAGATGTTGACTTGGCCTCCAAATTCCCCAGATCTCAATCCAATCGAGCATCTGTGGGATGTGCTGAACAAACAATTCCGATCCATGGAGGCTCCACCTCTCAACTTACAGGACTTAAAGGATCTGCTGCTAATATCTTGGTGCCAGATACCACAGGACACCTTCAGAGGTCTAGATAATACATATTCTAGTGTATAATACAAATTGATAATACAAAATGCACATTGTTTGCATCTATAGTAACATTAAAATAATGTGCATTTCAGTTTTTATAATTCTTAAGTGTAATTAAATTTATTCCTGTTTTAGTTTATTCTAAATTCCTGTTTATTCGTGTGTGCGTGTGTGTGTGTGCGTGCGTGTGTGTGCGTGGTTTTTTGCCTGTGCAAGAATGCACACCTGTTGCTTCACAAAAATACTCCGTAATATTTGCCAAAATTTCCCCTCAATAGTTTTTTTCTAGTCCCCCTCCTTTCTAAACCTTTTGCCCCCAATCCTCCATAATTACCCAGAAGGCTGTGCTCCCTTCTCTGCCTGCAGTGGCCCCACCGTCACCCCATTCTCTGGCCAACAATGGACTGGCATAAGCCCAGTACGCAGTGACTACAGACAGGCCTGGCCCGGGGTTAATCTCCTGTGCCCCAGCCTGTGTCAACATGCCTACACTCTGCCCTCGTTTATTGCACAAACGCACTACGCTCAGACATTATTATAGCAGACCTGCAGCAGGGGGAGTGCGTATGAAGATGTAAATGTTTGTGCCATGGGAAATGGGAATTGTGGTGCTAGTTAGCAGGGGTTTGTTCCAAAGGGTCCAAGAGGGAACAATGATAGGTGTGTGACTCTGTTCATTTGTCAAGCACTGGAGCTGTTGCGATGCAGAGGAAAATGCAGGTCCCTAACATTGAGAGGGGAGGGCTGGGTTTGTCCCAGACCCCATAAGAACAAAAACATTCCCATTTTGTTTCATTTTCAATTATTCCCCTGACATAGCATGATTGTTTTTCATTCATCCAGCCTTTTATCAGTGATGTGAAATTGATTTTCTGTCTGACTATTTCTAAGCACGCTCAAGTGCGCCACACGCAGTTTTGTGGAGTGGTACAGCATGGGACTTAGACCATGAATCCTAATCTTAACATCTTTCCTTTAATTTATGATTTTTCATATACAGTCTGTACTGTACTGTACAGTCATGTTTGTTTGTTTGTTTATATATATATATATATATATATATATATATATATATATATATATATATATATATATATAATCTTGCCCACTTAGTCTTTAGGATATACCTAATTCTTATGATGCAGAAGAACATGGTGAGAGAATTTTGAATTTTTATTTTATTTTTTTGCTTCGTCAACGAAAATATTTCCATGTATAAAATAGCAAACAATTATAAGGCCATCCAGAGTATGTGATTTTTGCATACTGTGGTTACAGTTGATTATAGTTGTTTTTTTGTCAATTTAAAAGAAAAATTATCGGTGAAATGTGATTTGTTAATAAGGCATTGAGGATCTATTTCACGCGTGTGCTTGCCGGTTTTTACCGGTCGCCGAGAGTTGAAGAATGATTCACTTTGGGTAAAACCCATCGCTCGTCACTGGTATCACTTTTTATCCAGCTGTCCAATCACAGTGGAGGAGAGGCGGGATAAATACAACACCGACCAACTACTACATTCTTGTACAACGTCAACAGAAAACAAGAATAATAATAACAGAACTTTTTTTTTTAAAACAAGAGCCAGAGCAAATATTTAACATTGTATCAATATTTTTATAGAGAATCAAAAGATCTGTAAATGAGACAAACAAATATTCTGTATTATAGCAAACAAAGCATCTCATCTGAAAAACGCTGAACTGCCGAATCACTCTCGAGTGCCCATAGCTAGGCTTTTTCAGCAGAGCGCTTGCCGTTTTCAGCTGGCTAAAAACACTTTGATGGCCTTAGAAACCTGAATTTTTATAAGACATTTTTATTGAGCAAATCATTTGAGTGAATGTTTCAATGACTCACTCGTTTGTTTAATTTCTGAATCATTCTGACTCATTCATAAAGAGTTACATGTCTCCACCTCCTGGCATATTGATGTAACTTCTAGCAGGGGTTTCTTGACAATCCCCACCACTAAAGTAAAATTATTGAACTTATTTTTTAAGCAAGGGTTGTACATACTTCAGTCTTGGATTAGATTTGATGCTTTATTAATAAAGTTCGGGAGGAGCACGTTCAAATTAACTATCCAAACAGTTCATCATCACCAATTACCGCATCTATTCAATCAGCATTAGAGGAAGCCTGTATCTATACACAGTTGACTCTCTGATAATCCTCGACAGTGTTCAGCATCCCTCCGCCACTCCTCACTCTTGGCTTGTTCCTGCCACAGCCAGGAATATGGGGGAGTACTCTGGGTTCAGGCCAAATACCGAACTCTCAGCCCTCTCCTCGGACAGCATACCAAATATGCACAGCATTTATCTGACTTATTTGTTAGCGTGAACTCGTCAGCCCTAGGCATCAAGCTCTATATCACTGGTGAGCTAACATGTATTTTGTCTCTTGTTTTTATTTTGAAATCATCCCTTTCAGTCATATTTCAGCTGGCACTGAAACCCACCCCCTGCTGCAACTCCTCTCCTGCTCCCTGACAGCCTAATGAAATTATTCACTAATTCACGCCGTGTCCACTAATTTGCTGCCTGACTGGCTTGATAGATGCGACAAAGCGTGGCTATCTGCTGCGCAGGTTCTCTAACCCATAACTGTGAGCTAATTTGCGTCGCTCTGTTAGCATGGCTAAGATCAAGGCTGGCGACGCGGCTCTTGTAGTAAATCAGTCTGAAACGGAGAGATAGCAGGTGCCGCGGTAACAGAGGCTGAGAACAGTGGTGTCTCATTCCTCTTTTTTACCGTGAGGTTCAGCTAAGCTCAGACTTGCAGATGATGGACTGTGACTTTAATTGATTTGATTTTACGGCGCCTTCACAAACCGAAGGTAAACAAGTGCTGTCTGGGAGGCAAAGTGTCAACCGCACACATAGGGCTGCGGCTTTAGATGAGGAGTATTTCAGGAAACTTCTGCAAGATATGACATACAAAATGTCACTGTTTGGATTTAAATCGGCAAAAGTCTATGACTGGATCATTATTAAAGTGATGATTATGTTTCTAGCAAGTTATCCCAGATAGAAACATAATGTCGGCCTAGATCCGGTCCACATCCGGTACATTTGGATTCCACGTAGTCGATGTCTGGGATATGTTTGGCAACAGTTCGTCTAACCTTAACTGATGGAGTTTGTTGCTTTTCATTTCTTAAACAACCATATAGGAAGACACATCATGGCCATGTTCCAGAATGACACTGTCAAGACTCATCAGACTCAAAGTGAAAGAATGGTTGGGAGGAGCATGAAGAATCACTTTCACACACAAATCGGCACCTCTTGAGTCCAGACCTTAAATCCATTGAAAGTCTTTGGGATGTGCTGGAGGAGATGTTACAGAGTGCTGGACTCTTGCATTGTCAATACAAGATCTTAAACAAACATTGATGCACCTCTTGATGGAAGTAAATGTTGTGGGGCATCCAGAAAAATGTCCATGATGTGTCTTCCTAGATGGCTGTTTAAGAAATGAAAAGCTACAGACTCCATCAGTTAGGGTTAGAGGAACTGTTGCCAAACATATAACATGATGTATATAATAATCACTGCAATAATGATCTAACCATAGACTCTTCTGCATTTGCTTTTTTAAATCAGTGTCAGTAAAAACAGTGCCTTTTTTGCCTGGGAAGTGCATGTTGATCTTGTTGAGATGATTTGTAAATTGAAATTGAAATAATTTTAATTTAATATAATAGATAATAATCCAATTTCATTAAAGGGCATAATTAAAGGGTTTCCCTAGCAGTCTCCAGCTGCTGACATGTAATTTAACGGCAGCTCTGTTTGGCTGGCTGCTCTTGCTCTGGTGTGTTGGTGTGCTTGTCTTAAGCTGCAGTGGGTGAGCTCTCTTAGCTGCTGGCTCTCAGCAGGATTAGAGTGAGTGAGCTATCTGCTCTCCTGCACATCTCCACTCACTCACACTCGCCTCTTTATTCTCTCCATCATCTTCAGCTGAGCTTGATTTCTCTAAGAGAGTGAATTCTCAGTGTTGTCACTTTGTGTGTTGATGAGATGTCAATCTCTGCTGGGGAGAGTTTTTGTTCTGTCAGGCAGAACGCAGCATCTTTCTTTTTTTCTGAAAAGTCTGCTTATCTCGTGCTAATATAAGCGCCTCTAAATCACAGCTCTGGTCTGCTGACTGCATTACTAAATTATTAGTGCATTCTGTTGCCTCTAGTTGAAGGAATAGTTTATCCAATGATGAAAATTCTGTCATTATTTACTCACCTTCACTTCAATGTTTTTCATGAAAAATTAATTGTAATTATGTCTGTCAAGCTCCAAACAGAACAAAACACACCATTAACTCTATGAAACTTGTCACTATGTTTAAAGGGTTAGTTCACCCAAAAATGAACATTATTTCATTAATTACTCACCCTCATGTCGTTGGACACCCGTAAGACCTTCGTTCATCTTCGGAACACAAATGAAGATATTTTTGTTGAAAGCTGATGGCTGAGAAAGGCTTCAGAAAGGCCTCCATTGGCATTCAGTACATTTCCTCTGACAAGACCCACTAAAAACATCGATACAAAGTCCATCTCCCTAAAGTGCCTGTACAATAATTTTACGAAGCAACGAGAATATTTTTTGCGTGCAAAAAAACTCAAAATAATGACATTATCTGCTAAGTTATTGTCTTCCGTGTAGGTCTCGGATGTGAACTCATGCGATAGCGGCGCTCCTCCTCTTCCGGGTCATGTATTCGAACGGCGGATCTGCATCATGTTCTCACGCATGCGTCGAGTTCACGTCAATAACTTGGTGGATAAAGTCGTTATTTAGATTTTTGTGCGCACAATAACTATTTTCGTCGCATTGTAAAATTATTGTACAGCCACTTTTGGGAGATGGACTTTGTATCGAAGTCTTTAGTGCCTTTAATGGGTCTTGTGAGTGGGTCAGTGGAAATGTACTGAATGCCAATGGAGGCCTATCTGAAGCCTTTCTCAGCCATCAGCTTTCAACAAAAATATCTTCATTTTTGTTCTGAAGATGAACGAAGGTCTTACAGGTGTCCAAAGACATGAGGGTGAGTAATATATTTAAAAAAAAATTGTTTTGGGTGAACTGAATATGATAGCTGTGTGTGAGGACGATACCAACATTCGTTATCCATTGACAATCTTTCATTGACAAGCTCACAAATTTTATTCACATCTTCATTAAGATTTCAAAAATGTGGCATGTTATAGGTCATTGTTGCCTATTGATTCTTGCATATTGTTTTTTGTATAACCAGCTCAGATTTTCCATTCAGCATATCAAAGTGCCATATCTGTTTGATATGCTGAAAATCTGAGAGCGAACATGGAGGGATCTGTTTGTCAACAAAGCTTCAGAAATATATTATTATATACTGGATTGCATTGTATTGTATTATAATATAATATAAGGGCTGTATATCGTTCAACAATTTTCGATATCTATAACGATACCTTGACTTTGATACCGGTTCCTAAACAATACATTTTCCAATACCAATATTATTTTTCTGTTTTAACAAGATGCACCTTTAATTTGGGTTACGTAATTGTGGTGTGGCAAGCAGCGGGGCGAGGGACCGCGAGAGCGGGCCGGTGATTAATGTCAACGAGTGCCAGCTGCGTGGCACACCGGTCTCGTCTCGCAGCCATGTGACGGGAGCATATAAGGAGGAGCAAGGACAGCGGAAGACGAGAGAGGACCAGGCCTGGAATTTATGTTTAGTTTTGTTTATGTGTTTGTGGGCAGTCGTCCGTGAGGGGCTGCCCACGTTTTATTTTGTGTGTGTTTGCGGGCAGTCGTCCGTGAGGGGCTGTCCGCGGTTTTACTTTCATTTTGTTTATTTATTTTTAATAAATGTTTGTTGAACGTTCGCCGGTTCCCGCCTCCTTCCTTCCCATGAACGAACTGTATTACAGTAATCAAAGTTTTTGTTTTCAAGTAGACATTTCAAGTTTTCTATAGGCCTATTTCTTATGTCTGCGGGGCAAGTGTCCTATACGTGGAGCTTCGGTTAATTTATGTGACGTGCTGTAGTTCTTCTTGCAGACAAATACAGAGCAACTTTGTGGTCTTAAATTTAAAGGGTACATAACACGTACAGTTTCAGTCAGTCTCATGTTAATCTTGTGTATCCATTGGGTAGTATTGCATCCATCATATCTCTGAAGAGTCTTTAGATTTATCAGATTAATTAAAGACAGATACGCTGTACCGATTCTTTCCCAAATCCGTTGCTCCTTTGGAAAAACAAACTTACTTACTCTTCCCTTAACGCTAGGTTATTTGGAAAGCTGAACAAGGTTTTCTTTCCCTCACAACCAAAAACACACTGCTTTAGTGTCATTGTTGTATTTCGTTGTCTAAAAACAAAATGACAGCATCAATTCGCTTCCATAAGCCGAACAAAGCTCTTGCTCTTGCTCTGGTTGGTGTGTGCAGGCACTCTTTCAGGATAAGTGCCCATTTAAGGGATTCCACCTTTTATATTGTCATACAGGGCCATACTCGAAAAAAACTTCATGAAACTTATTCGAATCCTGAAGGAATAGTCTTTCATATGGCCATGTTTAGCATGAGAATCCCAAATCTTTAACAGTGTAAATAAGTCCCCCCGAACCTTTAAGTTATTCTATGCACTGTCAAGTGCTTCAGATTTGTCGTGTTGCCAGCAATTATCCTGTCGCAAATTTTGCATCGTGTGCTGTTGGCATCAAGCCTTGTGAAATGTATCCACACTTTTACCACATCTTTTACATCTATGTGGGTTGGGACGCTTACCAATTACACTGCACAAGCCTGCAGTGCATCACGGCTCAGACAAGGTTTTGTTCAGTCCTTGTGCCGCAATGTGGCTATTAACACAATCATTGACTAGAGTGGCCGAGATCAGCTTCGGTGGCCATGTCGGAGGTGTAATGCGCTGAGAGACAAGGTTACACACTATAGCCTCACGTGTGAGCCAATCGTACTCCATGCTTATTACCTATTACTGAAGTTGACGAGATTAAACACTTGGCATCAAAATTTGCTGTGGGCGGAGCTAAAGAATGACAAGCACCCAAAGCGGTGACGTCCTCAAGCGTGGAGAAACCCATCTATCTCAGCTAATACAGATAATGATCCACAATCAAATCTGAGGGAGAAATAAATTGAACAGGAGAAACGGCAACATCAGGACGTCCGTCTCTGTGGTATGTAAGTTACTGTATTTAATGGCCTCTCCACATTTCTGTGTGTTTACTCGCAGTGTATGAGGACATGATTCGGTTTATGGACTATTGTATGCGACTAGACCTTAGAAGTAGCAAGCAAAACGGTTTTGCACGTCAGAATACTGTAACGTTATACAGAGAACAACAATGGAGTAACCGTTAACAGTTAGCGCATTTGAATGACGAAGCACGCGATCGTGTCGTTTACTGATGTTTACTCATGCGTCCGTAGCCAAAAGCAGAGACATTTGAAGCAGTTTAAGTTAACTCACCGGCTGCTTCCAAAGCAGGACCGAAGCTTTATCGCTGGAACTGCTCCGTCAAAAACACACTTCTTTGGTATGATTTGGTAAAGTCCTGACAGCAGTGGCGTGTAAATCCATTTTGAGACGCAACTGAAACGATGTTGTGAAGCTTCCCGTCATTTCTGCGTTCAAATCGGTTTAAATCTTCAAATGCAGCGCTGCCTTCCCGGAATGCTGTGCTGAAGCGTTGAAGTCGCTCGACGTCACCCATAGGAATAAAGAGAAGCGCGGCGCCACATAAGTGTTCACGGACGACTGGATCTGCACCTGAGAGACTGTTTACAGCGTGCTCTAGTCACGCGCGCGCGCACACCCTACCGGGAGAAGAGCCCGTACGGCCCATACAAGGACCTTCCGCTCTTATTAACGTCAAGTAGACCCATACTCGAAAAAAACTCGCCGAAACTTGTGAGAAACCGGAAGGAGTATTTTTGACACAGAAATACTCCATCAAACGTCCAACATTAGTTTTTGAAACTGTGTCTATGTTTAGGATGGGAATCCAAGTCTTTAACAGTGTAAAAAGCTCTGTATGCATGAAACAGCATTTCACCCCCCCTTTAAGTTTGGAATGATTTTAGGGTAACTAAATAATGACAATTACAAAGTTTTGGGTGGCCAAGTGACTTTTAGACATTTTTTCGATATTTCAAATCAATAAATTCTCTCCTGAATGCAAGATTTTTGCTTCTTCACAAGCCACAACCCCTCAGAAATGAATCCCGGTCTTCTTCTCACCTTAAAAAAAATGTATTTGCATTGCCAGATTATTATTATCATTTCAAATCAGCCTCTTCAACAGTTTTACTCCAGTGAACAGCCATAAGCATGCTCATTTTAATGAATCCATCAGGTCAGCGTGGCTCTCAGCTGCACGTTTGATTTCACACTGGGCAATTGGGAAAGTGAATTAAAGTGTGTATTCTAATTGGCCACCGATGCCCAGAGGAGCCAATATATTCACGCTAGCAGACTTGCATGCATACATTCGATTCAAGCGCTCTCAATCAATCTGGGTACTTCCATTGTTTGATTTCCATTACGCAGATAGTTCAGATTGCTATTTGAATGTATAAATCACAGCTATCTCTTCAGGGCAGCTCTGAATCGCTCATGCATGCTCAACAAGCTCTGTTTCAATCCACTGCCAATGCAGCAGGGGTGTGGATGTGTCAAATTTAGCATAACAATAGTGAACACCTGAGATGAGATGGGCTGAATGAAGAACAAAAGTTTGAGAACCTGGGAAGGAGGTGGTAAAGGAGCATAGTGATGAGGTGGAGGAATGTAAGAGTTCTGAGTTGGAGGACAGGGCTGTACAGTATTTAGAATGGGGGAAAGAGCTGATTCATTTGTAGTTGTCTGTCTGTCTGTCTGTCTGTCTACAGTAGGTGTGTAAAGGTTCAAATTACTCACATTTGTTTTTTATCTCGGTTTTACGGTCATGGTTTGGTATTCGCTTTGTTCAGGGAAAAAAGTACTAATGTGAAATAATAATTATTATTATACGGCTCTGTGAAATACTTGATTCTGATTGGTCAATCGCGCATTCCAGCGGTATGTTATTTCCAGATAACAACCGCTCATAGGGGTACTACGAGTTATCTTGACCGGTACTACTCCTATGCTTAACGCTGGCGCCATCTTGTGGCTTAAACAGCCGTGGGTTACAATGGAAGACTTCAAGGCAGGTTTCCTTTCTAACGTTTTTAATATAGATATTTTTCGTACACAAACGCACCGATTCGAATCAGAAGGCTCTATTAGCCCATCAGAGTCGTGTGCAGCACGTTATTTGACGGAAAGCTGCATTTTTTATGGACTTCAAACACAACTACAACTACTGCTTGGATTAACGTTAGCCTGGACTTTTTAAATACAACTCCGATTGTATTTGTCTGAAAGAACAATGTCATATACACCTACGATAACTTGAGGGTGAGTAAATCATAGGCTTGGTTTCATTTTTGGGTGAACTAACCCTTTCAGCATTCATTTTCAACATTTAGCAAGGGCATATGGCAAATCTTCAGCAATAGATAAAGGCTTAAAGCAAGTTGGAACCGCTTTCCTTCGCGGAAGCTTTGCGTAAGAGCTAATCAAATATTAAATCTCAAGACAATATTTTGTGTCTAATAATTATTTATTTGAGACTAGTAGCCATGTAATAAGAAGGATAATGTACACCCAGCCGGTTGTTATCGCGGAATAAACCCCTTCAGAGTGATGAAAAACCTGATCCTGATCACTCTGTCGGGGTTTATTCTGCGATAACAACCGGCTGGGTGTACATTATCCCTTACATAACATAGAACAAATAATCAAACTACAAGCAACAGCACACATAAATACAAATGAGCAAACATACAAATAAAATAATCAGTGCTTTCCAGGTTATTTAGGTATTTTACAGTTGTTTTAGTTGAATTTATCAAATGTAAAATAACATTGCATATAATATTCATTGTATAAATTGAGATGATAACTACCTAAAAGGACAGAAACCATCTTTGTAAAAACTTTTTTTTTTTTCACTTTGTTTAAGTGATATTTGTTTAATTTGTCTCAAATCTCATTAGATTACATGAATGGGGTGGGGTTTATTACCAGGGCTTGACATTAACTTTTTTCCTTACCAGCCACTGTGGCTAGTGGTTTTCCAAAGTTACTAGCCACTCAGCATTTTCACTGGCCACAATTTTGCGGTTTGGAAATTACATTTTTGTTGACTTTGACAAGCTTAAATTAAATTGATTGTGAATATTTAAAACCTGTTCAAACTTTCACATGCAGAGTGACTACCTACAACCCCAAATCAGAAAAAGTTGGGACAGTATGAAATGTGCAAATAAAATAAAAAAGAAGTGATTTCTAAAATTACTTTGACTTGTATTTCATTGCAGACAATATGAACACAAAATATTTCATGTTTTGTCTGGTCAACTTCATGTCATTTGTAAATATGCATCCTTTCCTGTCATTCAGACCTGCAACACATTTCAAAAAAAGTTGGGACAGTAAAGCATTTACCAGTTTGTCATGTTGCCATTCCTTTTCAAAACACTTAAAAGACGTTTAGGGACTGAAGACACCAAGTGATGAAGTGTTTCAGGTGTAATTTTGTCCCATTCTTCCTGCAAACAAGTCTTAAAGTGGGCAACAGTACGGGGTCTTCGTTGTTGCATTTTGCGCTTCAAAATGCGCCACACATTCTCTATTGGAGACAGGTCGGGACTGCAGGCAGGGCAGTCAAGTACCCGTACCCTCTTCCTCCGCAGCCAGGACTTTGTAATGTGTGCAGAATGTGGTTTTGCATTGTCTTGTTGAAATATGCATGGATGTCCCTGGAAAAGATATCTTCTTGAAGGCAGCATATTATGCTCCAAAATCTCTATGTACTTTTCAGCATTAATGGTGCCTTCACAGAAGTGCAAGTTACCTTTGCCAAGGGCACTGACACAACCCCATACCATGACAGACCCTGGCTTTTGGACTTGTTGCTGTTAACAGTCTGGATGATCCTTTTCTTCTTTGGTCCGGAGCACACGGCGTCCATTCCTCCCAAAAAATACATGAAATACTGATTCATCTGACCACAGTACACATTTCCACTGTGTGATGGTCCATCCCAGATGCCTCCGAGCCCAGAGAAGTCGACGGCGCTTCTGGACACTGTTAACATAAGGCTTCCTTTTGGCACAGTACAGTTTTAACTGGCATTTGTGGATGTAACTACGTATTGTGGTACTTGACAAAGGTTTGCCAAAGTAGTCCTGAGCCCATGTGGTGATATCGCTTATAGATGAATGACGATTCTTGATGCAGTGCCGCCTGAGGGATCGGAGATCACGGTTGTTCAGCTTAGGCTTGCGGCCTTGTCCTTTACGCACTGAAATTCCTCCAGATTCCTTAAATCTTGTAATTATGTTATGCACTGTTGAATGTGAAATATCCAAATCTCTTCCTATCTTTCTTTGAGGAACATTGTTTTTAAACATTTCATTAATTTTCTCACGTATTTGTTGGCAAACTGGCGATCATTGGCTCATCTTTGCTCCTAAAGGATTAGATCTTTCTTGGATGCTGCTTTTGTACCAAATCATAATTTCAATCACCTGTTGACATCACCTGTTTCAAATCACATCATTACTAGCCCTAAATTACTCCTGTCCCAACTTTTTTTGAAATGTGTTGCAGGTCTGAATGACAGGAAAGGATGCATATTTACAAATGACATGAAGTTGACCAGACAAAACAAAATATTTTGTGTTCATATTGTCTGCAATGAAATACAAGTCAAAGTAAATTTAGAAATCACTACTTTCTTTTTTTATTTGCGTTTTCCAAACTGTCCCAACTTTTTCTGATTTGGGGTTGTAAATACCTAAGACTAAATTGTATATCAGCTGGGATTTGCAGGTGGGCAAGGGCTGGACAATTACAGCAAATTACACACACACACACACACACACACACACACACACACACACACACACACACACACACACACACACACACACACACACACACACACACACACACACACACACACACGTCGTGTTTTCATGTTTAATGGGGACTTTCCATAGGCGTAATGGATTTCATACTGTACAAACTGTACATCCTATCCCCCTACACTGCCCCTGCCCCTAAACCTACCCATCACAGGAAACATTCTGCATTTTTACTTTCTCAAAAAAACTCCTTCTGTGTGATTTATAAGCTGTTTTCCTCATGGGGACCTAAAAATGTCCCCACAAGGACAAGGATTTCGGATATTGCCATCTTTGTGGGGATTTTGTCCCCATAACGTAGGGATTACCAGGTCACACACACACACACACACACACACACACACACACACACACACACACACACACACACACACACACACACACACACACACACACACACACACACACAGGTTTTTAATGATTTAAATCTATTTAATAATAGTTTTTTAAAGAGGAAAAAACTAAACCAAGCCAACATTCAAATATTGTCTTGACAAACTTAGTTTTTGTTAAAAATGATAGCTATGATTTTTCTTAAAATCATATCTTGGTATTTCAACTGAAACACTGGAACTGAAGTTGAAATGGAAGGGTGTTTTTAAATCAGTTCTAAATGACAAACAGCCCTGATGAAGGAGTGGGAAGGCAGAGGCATTGCGCAATGGTTAGCGGAAGGTTATATGAATGGGCAGGTGGAGAAACAGTTGGGTGGATTTACATAGGAACAGGGAGGTGGAGGAATGTAGGAGTGAGGATGTAGAGGACAGAGCTGATGATCTTTAGTAGCACATGATTGTGTATGATGAGAGCTGTACAGAGGTGAGTAGATATATTATAAAGAACAAAAGAAAACTGTTAGAAGAGAAGACAGATTGTGTGTCACTCTGTGTGCCATCTGCAACTGCTGGACTTAATTAGTGTGCAGTGAATAAACACTGCAGCTGTGGGAGAGGGACAGAGAGAGAAAAGACATGAAAATACAATGAAAATAATTACTCAAATATCATATAATTAAGAAAAGTGAGGTGTTAATGAGATGAACAGTTTATCGAGGGAGTATAAACTGTTTCGAGTGGCGAATGAATTAGAAAAAAACGGTGGATTGGATGGTGAGACAGTGTAGTGCTCTTTTTTTGTAGCCCTAAAGTTTGGACCACTTCTGCCGAGCACTGAACTAATTACCCAAAACCAGCATGATATCTCAGGAGTAAAGGATTAATTAACAGTTTTGAAGAAATTATTTTCCTCTGTCCCAGACCAGGGAGAGGTCCAGTCCCAAACCTTGCGCCTACTCTATTTACATTTACATTTAATCATTTAGCAGACGCTTTTATCCAAAGCGACTTACAAAAAAGGGGAGAGTAATAGAAGCAACGGAACAGACAAGGCCAAAAACCTGTAAGAGCTGTAAGAAATCTCAATTAATTAGCACAATACACAATTTTTTTTTTTTTTTTTTTTTTTTTAAATACAGACATCTACAACAAAAACTCACGTCCGCACAGTGCCGAACACTGGATTTTGATAGCTAAGATAGCTACAACCCATTAGGACTAAGGCTGTTGCCCCAGCTGTTGTCGTTAATGCAGATTCAGTGGCCCAATGGGTTGGTTTTGTATTCTAGCTAAACGCGCAGCAATAGCCATCTACAACAAAAACTCACGTACGCAATATACAGAACACTGGATTCTGATAGTTATGATTACTATGTAACATACCCGCCTGAAGGCGCAAATCCGGATGAGACACGTAGATATGATCCCGGAGTGTACGCTTTTGGTCGTTGCTGTGGTGATCAGTAAGTGCTATTCTGTATTGGTCAAGTGCAAATGGAAAAGATGTGTCTTAAGATGTTTTTTAAGAATGGCTACAGACTCGGCAGCACGAATTGAGATCGGCAGGTCATTCCACCAGGTAGGAACGGTCCAGGAAAATGTCCGTGAGAGCGATTTCATGCCTCTTTGGGATGGAACCAAGAGGCGCCGCTCGTTCGCAGAACGCAAGCTTCTGGAGGGTGTGTAAGTCTGAGCAAGTGAATTTAGGTATATTGGTGCCGAGCCAGAGGTTGTTTTGTAGGCGATAACTAGTGCCTTGAATTTGATGCGAGCAGCCATTGGCAACCAGTGCAGTTTGATGAAGAGAGGCGTAACATGCGCTCTCTTCGGCTCATTAAAGACCACTCTCGCCGCTGCATTCTGGATCAGCTGCAAGGGTTTGATAGTGCATGCTGGAAGCCCAGCCAGAAGAGCATTACAATAATCCAGTCTGGAGAGAACAAGAGCTTGAACCAGGAGTTGTGCAGCCTGTTCTGATAGGAAGGGTCTAATCTTTCTAATGTTGTATAAAGCAAATCTGCAGGACCGGGCTGTTGCAGTAATGTGGTCAGTGAAGTTTAACTGGTCATCAATCACAACTCCAAGGTTTCTTGCTGTCCTTGATGGAGTTATGGTCGATGAACCAAGCTGAATGGAGAAATTTTGATGAAGTGCTGGGTTGGTTGAGAAAACAAGTAATTCAGTCTTTGCAAGATTGAGTTTAAGATGATGCTCTTTCATCCAGTCAGAAATGTCTGTCAGACAGGCAGCGATACGAACACTGACTGTAGGATCATCTGGTTGATATGAGAAGTAGAGTTGAGTGTCATCCGCATAGCAGTGATAGGAGATGCCGTGTTTCTGAATGACAGAACCTAATGATGACATGTAGATGGAGAAGAGAAGTGGTCCAAGGACTGAGCCCTGGGGAACCCCAGTAGCTAGATTATAAGACTTAGACACTTCACCTCTCCATGACACCCTGTAGGACCTACCAGAGAGGTAAGACCTGAACCACTGGAGAGCAGATCCTGAGATCCCCGTCCTCTTAAGTGTTGACAGGAGGATCTGGTGGTTAACTGTGTCAAAAGCAGCAGACAGATCCAGCAGAATGAGCACTGAGGATTTGGAAGCTGCTTTTGCCAGTCTCAGTGCCTCAGTTACCGAGAGCAAGGCCGTCTCAGTCGAATGGCCGCTTTTGAAGCCGGATTGGTTGTTGTCTAGGAGGTTGTCCTGTTCAAGAAACCTAGAGAGTTGATTGAACACAACTCGCTCAAGGGTCTTTGCAATGAAAGGCAGAAGGGATACCGGTCGGTAGTTTTCTAAAAGTGCTGGATTCAGAGAGGGTTTCTTAAGCAGTGGGGTTACCCGAGCCTGCTTAAATGCTGTGGGAAAGGTTCCCGTGTGAAGAGAAGTGTTGACAATGTGAGTGAGTGCAGGAGTGATTGAAGAAGAAATAGCCTGAAGGAGGTGAGTGGGAATAGGATCAAGTGGACAGGTAGTAGGGTGATTGGAAAGGATGAGTTTAGAAATATCTGCCTCGGAGAGCGGAGAGAAGGATGGAAGCGTGTTCGTGTTAGTTGTTGAGATGTGCGTGTCAGTTAGTGATGAGGAGAACTGTTTGCTAATGAGAGCTGTTTTGTTGGTGAAAAATGATGCAAAGTCATCAGCTGTAAGAGTTGATGAAGGAGGGGGAGGAGGTGGACAAAGGAGAGAGGAGAATGTTTTAAAGAGTTGGCGAGAGTCAGAGCAATTGTTGATTTTGTTGTGGTAGTATGTTGTTTTAGCAGTGGAGACATTTGTAGAGAAAGAAGAGAAAAGAGACTGATAAAAGGCAAGGTCAGTATTGTTTTTAGATTTATGCCATTTCCTCTCTGCCGCCCTGAGTCCAGAGCGATGTTCACGGAGAACTTCAGACAGCCAGGGGGCAGATGGGGTGGGGCGGGCTGGTCTGGATGAAAGGGGGCAAAAACTGTCTAAGGAGGATGTTAGAGTGGAGCAAAGAGTGTCAGTAGCACTGTTAGTGTCCAGTGCTGAGAACTGAGCAGGTGGAGGGAGTGAAGATGAAACCATAGTGGATAGGCGAGAGGGAGAGAGTGAGCGTAGATTACGCCGAAAGGTAATCTGTGTAGGAGTATGTTTTGTATCAGGAGTCAGTATGAGGTTAAGAGTGATGAGAAAGTGGTCTGAGGTGTGTAATGGAGTAACTAAAGTGTTGTCTGTGGAGCAGTTGCGTGTGTAGACCAGGTCTAATTGGTTACCTGATCTGTGAGTAGCCGTAGTAGATACTAACTTAAGGTCAAATGAAGTCAGTAGAGTGCTGAAGTCTGCAGCTAGGTGTTTATCAAGATGGATGTTGAAGTCGCCAAGCAGAATCAGTGGAGTGCCATCCTCAGGGAAGCTAGAAAGTAACACATCCAACTCCTCCACAAAGTTACCGAGGTGACCTGGAGGACGATAGACCACTACCACATGGATTTTAACAGGGTGAGTAATAGTGATTGAGTGCGATTCAAATGAATTGGCCGGTAGAGACGGTAATGGATCAAATTTCCAATCATTTGAGATAAGCAAACCAGTACCCCCACCCCTCCCAATAGGCCGAGGAGTGTGTGAAAAAGTATAATTGCTTGAGAGTGCTGCAGGAGTGGCAGTGTCCTCTGGTTTGATCCAGGTCTCAGTTAGGGCCATGAGGCTAAGCTGAGAATGAGTCCCAATAGATGAAATAAAGTCTGCTTTGTTTACAGCCGACTGGCAATTCCAGAGACCAATTGGAATAAAGAGTAAAGTAGCAGAGGATGTTAGGATATAGCGCAAATTATTAGGATTACGGCGTCTCGTGCGTACGGAGCGTGATTTACGAGTGCTAGTAGTTATAGTTGAGATTTGAAAGCACATGGTGAAAAGGCCAGATAGGAATTAGAGCCGAACACAAATAACGAAAAGGAAGATGATACTCAAGTGCCTTGCCGGGGTCCTTGCTCGGGAGGAGTTGCACTGGGAAGAGTTGAAGTCTTTACACTCGTCGGTCTTGCACTGGGAAGAGTTGAAGTCTTTACACTCGTCGGTCTTGCACTGGGAAGAGTTGAAGTCTTTACACTCGTCGGTCTTCACACAAGGAGGGCTTCACACTGCCGCTTCCGCTGCCGCGGACTATCACGCTATTTATACTCACTTGAGTATCGTTATTGAAAGCAGCTGGGAACGCCCCCAACAAACTCGCTTCCAACGTGGCAATCACCAAACAAATGCTAACTCAACAAATGCTAACTCCCACACACACCCAGAGAATATACCAAAACTAATAATACACACCTCAGCACTACACAGACACACTTATCCAACAACAAATGAACAAACAATCAAATGAGAAAAGTTACAAACACTTACAGAGTAGTTGTCTATCAGTCAATTGAATTGCTTCTCTCTAGCCAAAATGTTTCAAACACACAAGGCTTTTAATACCTCGCTGGCCACGCCCCCAACAAACTCGCTTCCAACGTGGCAATCACCAAACAAATGCTAACTCAACAAATGCTAACTCCCACACACACCCAGAGAATATACCAAAACTAATAATACACACCTCAGCACTACACAGACACACTTATCCAACAACAAATGAACAAACAATCAAATGAGAAAAGTTACAAACACTTACAGAGTAGTTGTCTATCAGTCAATTGAATTGCTTCTCTCTAGCCAAAATGTTTCAAACACACAAGGCTTTTAATACCTCGCTGGCCACGCCCCCAACAAACTCGCTTCCAACGTGGCAATCACCAAACAAATGCTAACTCAACAAATGCTAACTCCCACACACACCCAGAGAATATACCAAAACTAATAATACACACCTCAGCACTACACAGACACACTTATCCAACAACAAATGAACAAACAATCAAATGAGAAAAGTTACAAACACTTACAGAGTAGTTGTCTATCAGTCAATTGAATTGCTTCTCTCTAGCCAAAATGTTTCAAACACACAAGGCTTTTAATACCTCGCTGGCCACGCCCCCAACAAACTCGCTTCCAACGTGGCAATCACCAAACAAATGCTAACTCAACAAATGCTAACTCCCACACACACCCAGAGAATATACCAAAACTAATAATACACACCTCAGCACTACACAGACACACTTATCCAACAACAAATGAACAAACAATCAAATGAGAAAAGTTACAAACACTTACAGAGTAGTTGTCTATCAGTCAATTGAATTGCTTCTCTCTAGCCAAAATGTTTCAAACACACAAGGCTTTTAATACCTCGCTGGCCACGCCCCCAACAAACTCGCTTCCAACGTGGCAATCACCAAACAAATGCTAACTCAACAAATGCTAACTCCCACACACACCCAGAGAATATACCAAAACTAATAATACACACCTCAGCACTACACAGACACACTTATCCAACAACAAATGAACAAACAATCAAATGAGAAAAGTTACAAACACTTACAGAGTAGTTGTCTATCAGTCAATTGAATTGCTTCTCTCTAGCCAAAATGTTTCAAACACACAAGGCTTTTAATACCTCGCTGGCCACGCCCCCAACAAACTCGCTTCCAACGTGGCAATCACCAAACAAATGCTAACTCAACAAATGCTAACTCCCACACACACCCAGAGAATATACCAAAACTAATAATACACACCTCAGCACTACACAGACACACTTATCCAACAACAAATGAACAAACAATCAAATGAGAAAAGTTACAAACACTTACAGAGTAGTTGTCTATCAGTCAATTGAATTGCTTCTCTCTAGCCAAAATGTTTCAAACACACAAGGCTTTTAATACCTCGCTGGCCACGCCCCCAACAAACTCGCTTCCAACGTGGCAATCACCAAACAAATGCTAACTCAACAAATGCTAACTCCCACACACACCCAGAGAATATACCAAAACTAATAATACACACCTCAGCACTACACAGACACACTTATCCAACAACAAATGAACAAACAATCAAATGAGAAAAGTTACAAACACTTACAGAGTAGTTGTCTATCAGTCAATTGAATTGCTTCTCTCTAGCCAAAATGTTTCAAACACACAAGGCTTTTAATACCTCGCTGGCCACGCCCCCAACAAACTCGCTTCCAACGTGGCAATCACCAAACAAATGCTAACTCAACAAATGCTAACTCCCACACACACCCAGAGAATATACCAAAACTAATAATACACACCTCAGCACTACACAGACACACTTATCCAACAACAAATGAACAAACAATCAAATGAGAAAAGTTACAAACACTTACAGAGTAGTTGTCTATCAGTCAATTGAATTGCTTCTCTCTAGCCAAAATGTTTCAAACACACAAGGCTTTTAATACCTCGCTGGCCACGCCCCCAACAAACTCGCTTCCAACGTGGCAATCACCAAACAAATGCTAACTCAACAAATGCTAACTCCCACACACACCCAGAGAATATACCAAAACTAATAATACACACCTCAGCACTACACAGACACACTTATCCAACAACAAATGAACAAACAATCAAATGAGAAAAGTTACAAACACTTACAGAGTAGTTGTCTATCAGTCAATTGAATTGCTTCTCTCTAGCCAAAATGTTTCAAACACACAAGGCTTTTAATACCTCGCTGGCCACGCCCCCAACAAACTCGCTTCCAACGTGGCAATCACCAAACAAATGCTAACTCAACAAATGCTAACTCCCACACACACCCAGAGAATATACCAAAACTAATAATACACACCTCAGCACTACACAGACACACTTATCCAACAACAAATGAACAAACAATCAAATGAGAAAAGTTACAAACACTTACAGAGTAGTTGTCTATCAGTCAATTGAATTGCTTCTCTCTAGCCAAAATGTTTCAAACACACAAGGCTTTTAATACCTCGCTGGCCACGCCCCCAACAAACTCGCTTCCAACGTGGCAATCACCAAACAAATGCTAACTCAACAAATGCTAACTCCCACACACACCCAGAGAATATACCAAAACTAATAATACACACCTCAGCACTACACAGACACACTTATCCAACAACAAATGAACAAACAATCAAATGAGAAAAGTTACAAACACTTACAGAGTAGTTGTCTATCAGTCAATTGAATTGCTTCTCTCTAGCCAAAGAGATACTCTATGGCAGACAGCATTGAAGAAGAAAAAAGATTTTATTCCTGTTTCTTTTCCATGTCTGTTTTTTTAAACAAATATTTTTGTTGACCTTAGTGCTAAAGTATGGTCTTCATGATGTTTCAGAGGTTGAATTCATCAGTGTGTTAGGAGCTTAAGGAAGCTGTTATAGGAGCGATATCTTGTATCACTTTTAGAGTTATATACGCAGTCATTCTAATGCTACGACAGACTTCTCTCTGACTTCTCTCCAATCATTTTTCTGCTTAACGACCCCGGCACATTTTGAGTTTAATCTCAAAATCCAATCAACATCCGATGGATAGAACCAAGTCCCTGTTTCGATAATCTGCTTTTCTTGGATGTACTGTACAGTACGTTGCAATATGAAGAAAACTTTTGATCAATAGAAATGAATTCATTACTATTTTATTTGGTTGGATAAAAGGAAGACTAGGGCTGGACAATAATTCAATATCAATATATATTGCAATATGATTATTTTTCAAAATAGCGTGATATGAATTTAAAACACATTTCCGATATTTTGATGTTTATTACAGCCTTTCATTACAGTTTATTTGTACAGTTTTTATTTCTAAAATATTATAGTTTCATAAGAGGAGGTTTTCTAGACTTGGCAAATACATTTTTCAGTAGTTTGTAGGTACAGCCATCCATTGTGGGTGTTCTTTGCAATTTTTCTGAGGCTTTTATATTGTTCATATCGATATCGGAATTATATTGTATCGACCGAAATTAAGAAATATATTGTGATTTAAATTTTGGCCATATCGTCCAGCCCTAAGGATGACTGTAAGTGTTGGGAAAGGTTGTGTTGCAATAATGCATTACTCCATTACGCAGTTAATTTTTTCCCGAAATTAACTGCGTAATGCAATTAATTACTTTTAGTTACTCAGTTAGTTACTTTAAATTAGTTACTTACACAGTGCAAACAATGCCTTTACTTCTTACTCCAGATTTTTCCCAACTTTGGGAAAGAAGAGGTGTCAGTCAATAAATGGGAAAACAAAGTAACTTGCATTACTTGAAAAATTAACTCAGATATTTTGTTGTAAATTTAAAAGTAATGCATTACTTGTTACTTGAAAAAAAGTAATCTGACTACGTACCTCATGTAATACGTTACTCCCAACACTGATGTCAATTATGAAAATCATAGCTACAGTCTATAGCACAATATAATCATTGTTGGAAATCCAATGAACAGATGGTTAATATACTCAATAATGTGCTACAGAATTCAATTGAAAATGCTTTTATATTACAAAGTCAGATCCTGAGAAAAGGGTGTTTAGAAATTTAAACACTAGGTAGAATATGAATGAATTGAAATTGAAAGAAAAGAATGTAACTATTGTCTAGAGAAACAAAGCCTTGTAGTTTGAAGGTTTATAGTCCTTACAGACGGATAGAGCTATAATAATAATATTATAATCCTGCCCTTTTATTTATGTGCACATTTGTACCATTTTTGGTATAAAGTTAAACCAACGAATTTGTCGTACCATCCAGCCCTAATTTACAGAAGAGAAATGATCTGATTAATACTTTAAAAATCCTTAGCTTAAAGCTGACGAAGGGAACATTCCCCCTGGAGTGGAGGTTAAGTGTCCTGCTCTAGGGCAGAATGGTGATTAGGGAACTCAACGACCCTCTGCTTTGCTGACACCTCTGAGGATTTTGACCTTTAACCTTTGAGTTTGGGCTTGGATATTTAACCACTTTACAATTATGACCTTCCAGTTCATTAAAATATCTTTATGCTGAAAAGTCAAAGTGTAACGAGGGTACAAACTCTTGGGTTTACTACGGCAGCATCCAGTGCAAATGGAAACATCTTGACCCAAATACTGCCACAATTATTCACCTTTCTTTTTCATTCTGTTCATCAGGTAACACCAACAGCATGTTTGCTCTGGACTACATCAGTGGATCTCTGACAGTGAGCGGCCAGCTGGACCGGGAAAACCCGCTGTACTCATCTGGATTCACCATCACAGTGAAGGTGCGACTCAAAACTAGAGGTTGAGGTCTTCATAAGGAATTAAAATGGGAAGGACTTGTTCAATTTCACTTTCTAATAGGGTTGGGAATCAATATTCTTGTTCAGAAACAGTCCCTTTTTATGACGTTCGGTTCCGTTAGCGGTTCTTGAACATGTAAAAAATTGCACATTCACAAAAAGCATACTTTGTACACGCAGGCATTTAATTGTTTTGCAGTATTTACATGGGTCGTAACTCATGGCGAGAGATTGCTCTAAGCAACGTATGCATCGAACGCCTGTGTACGCGTACGACTCAAAAGAAGTATATATTGCAAGGCTATGCGTTCGACTGTGTGCATACGCTCACGTAAGTGTAAAAAAACGAGGTATACTTTGGGCTTCAGTGGTACCAATTGATTGGTTCATTGATTTGTTGAGAAATTGGAATCGTTCAGTGGAATAGTGGAAGTGGAAAATCCTTAAGCTCTTAAAACCTTTTTATTATAAGTCTTTCAGCTCTGTGTGAGATTCAAATCCACTAATGCATTACTAAAATCTATTCTGTGATGTTTCAAGGTCAACACTGATTATAAATGAGGAATAAAATATAATATAAGCAGATCTGTTCTGTTTCCAGAAATTCTCATGTGTAGAGTAGTTCTGGTTAGTCTTTCATCCCCTGCTCTGAACTCATTGGGATCTCTGCCAAATGCAGTATTGATTCTACTGTAAATGTTTGCGGAGTGTGACTGTAATTTATCGAGCCATTTACCCACATTGAGTTTATCAGGGTCAGTGTGTGAAAAGTTCTCACTGACCGTCAAGCTTTAAATACATTTTTACCTATCATAGTGTAGCTATTACAAACATGCAAAACACTTCAAATTAACCGAACTGGACTGTCCTGGTGTATTGTG
The DNA here is from genome assembly GCF_024679245.1 of Pseudorasbora parva. Lineage (NCBI taxonomy): Eukaryota > Metazoa > Chordata > Actinopteri > Cypriniformes > Gobionidae > Pseudorasbora > Pseudorasbora parva. The sequence goes on along the minus strand of NC_090188.1, from coordinate 8,278,525 downwards.
CATGTTAGTGTTTTTTAATAACATTCAACTATCACATAACATTGTGCACATAATGGGTATAGATATGTCATGAAGTTTATGACATTCATGTATTTTACTATTATTAAAATAGATTTCAATTGTATTGTATTTTTGTCAGATTTTGCATTTTAGATTCTATTTCTAAATCACTAATCAAATACAAATAAGTAGTTTTGTGACGCTGATCATGTCAACTTCTTTTACAGACGGTCAGATGCTTTTGCTTTCGGTGAAGCTCAAGATACTCTTTGGATCACTCTTTTTTTTTAAAGAATAACCCTATTTTCTTTAATGACAAAAAATATATTAGTCTATTAAGCCCTGCTACTGTTACCTGTGTGCGTGTGCATGTGTGTGTGTGTGTGTTTGTGATGTCACCGTTATCTCAGTGTCCTGCTGACAGTGCCAGGGCCAAACACTGGAGGGGAGAGAAAGAAAGTGTGTCCCTATAGACCTCAGGCAGGAAAGCTCTTTGTTCCAGTCTCTCCATCTCTGAGAGCTCAGTTTAGCCAAGGCTCCTGAAATAGTCACACACACACCTTTGACTCCTCTTCAGGCTGTAAGGGGGTGAAGATGAGCGAGAGAGAGATGGAGAGAAAGAACAAAAGAGAAAGCAGACAGACTTTATTTTAGACCTTTTAAAATAATTCTGATATATATATATATATATATATATATATATATATATATATATATATATATATATATATATATATGTACTTGATCATCAGATACCCCCAAAATTAGTGCTTTATTCACATTGAGCTGAAAGGTCCAGAAAGTGCTGTGTGTGGGATTCTGTTTCCAATAGATCGGTGGAGATTGTGGCCTCTCTAGATTTCTGTCATCCTTTTTTCTGGATTTGACACAGACATCATGATAGCCATCATTATCGCCTCTGCTCTGATAAGACCCCATTGAACTGCTGCTGGTGTCGGTAGATTTGCACAAACTTTAAATTCAGCAATGCTTTATTTTAACTTCCAAAGCACAACCGCAGAGACAAATTTAATATATGACCAAATAACATTATGGATTACGTAACAGGACCCTGTCTCACCAGCACAATAGCCATTGGTAATGGTTCTTTGTGAAGAAATATGTACATAAAAACCATGCAGTACTGAGATGATCTGTTTTTGAGTTTGTTTTGAATGTGCTTTTTGTATGAAGTTGTCTTGTACAGTCATAACTGTGATAATTCTAAATCTAAATCAGCAGGTTTCAGAGCAAGGACTTATTCTGTTCTAAAAGGGTGATTCGCTCAAGGTCACTTCATGTTTAAATGTTCACTCAATATTGCTGCCTCTGTCACGGTGGCTGTAAAGGCTGTATTTATACTTGATGCTTCCTTAAGTTTGCTTGGGTGCACGCAGAGCAAAATGATGTCTTCAGAGTGTTGGGAGAAGTGTGCACTGAGTGCGCATGATCCCATTTCCCAAACCCACTGGGTTTTACAATTTCTCAAAGAGTCGCTCCCTGTCATTTCAAAAAATAGTACAATGGCCAGCCCCACTTTATATTAGGTGGCCTTAACTACTATGTACTTAGATCAAAAAATGAGTACAATGTACTTAGTGTTTATATCCTATTGCAAAACACTTGCTGATATTGAGGTGGGATACGGGTAAAGTTAGGGACAGGTGTGGTGGTAGGGGTAAGTTTAAGGGTAGGGTTAGCAGTAAGGGATGTGTCAACTGTGTAATTATAGATATAATTACAAAAAATAATTACAGATGTAATTACAGACAGGTATTTTTTTTAAATATAAGTACAATGTAAAAAGATGTATTTGCACAGTAAGTGCATTGTATCAAATTATTAATTTAAATCTTAGTACATAGTAGTTAAGGCCACCTAATATAAAGTGTGTCTCAATGGCCAGTATGTCAAATATAAATGCCTCGTTTGCCAGCTTAGTGGAACGGTACGTGATGTGCTAGTTTAAGATCGAATCAGAATAAAAATGCACGATTGTGGTTTCTTGAGAGAGAAATCGCAGATCATAAGCTGCGGAGACATAACGCATCACATGCTGATGTCACGTGTCTTTACTGGATCTTTATGGGATGTTTCAACACACACACAGATTCCAGAAAATCACTGGCAGTGTGAATGAACCAAAATCAGACGATCTCGGGACAAATCCCAGGACACATTATCAGTGTATTTTCCAGAATTTCTGTGTGAAAGGGGAAACTAGGAACACAGGTAGGCAAAACAGGAACAGAACGCAGTGAAAAATAACCCGAAACAGACTATACATGTTACAGCCTCTTTCACTGTAATATTATATATAATTCCATCTGGACAGATTCATAAATGTGTTTTGGATTCTTCTGCTCTATTTGCAGACAAAAACTGCATAGCTGTAGTTCTTTAAATTGAAATCAATGATTGCCACGAAAAGTAAAACTCAAAACAAAGCAAGCGCAAGAAAAACCTCCCAAAATATTCATAAGTTATAGATTTTCATTATCTATTTCTCTCTGCTGAACCTCTGCTCCTTTATATATATTTTCTCTATCTCACTCTCTCTCTCTCTACCTCTCTGTCGCCCTCTCTCTTATTGGTGGCATTATTGATTTGGAGTGAAAAGTAATAAAACTAATTTCTCAACTTCACAGAGCTCAGATAGGCTGAAGTACATTGGGCTGGAGGTCAGAGCGTTTATTATTCTGAGGGATGGAGAAGAGATGTGCAAGGGGGTGTTAAACGACACAATTCATGATTAACCTGGACCTGCAGCTTCACCACACCTCCATCCTCCATTCACCCTGCATCCCTCCTTCACAAAACACCATTATTCCTTTTGATTTCTCTGTGACTCCAACTCCATCGCTCAAAAAGAGGAGGAGAGAGAAAGAGAGGGAGGGAAGGAAGAAAGCAATTGTTTCCTGTCGATAAGACGTGTTCATCCTAAATCGCATTGCCTGTGTCTGTCTGGCCCTCGTTTGCCCCCACTTATGGCAGACCTGTGGGATTTCTCCCAGAATCCTCCCCTCTGATTTAATAAAGAGGCAGAGCTGAACAAATGGAGGAGATTGAAGACTAAACGTTAATGCTGCTTACTGCCAGATTCCCTCTATTATCACATCTGTTCCTCTCTCGTTTCGTATCTCCTACTGTCGCTCTCTGTCACTTTTCTCTCTACTTTCTTTTGCTGCTTTGCTTTTCTAGAGCTGCTTATGATGTTTCCTCACAGGAGACATCACTTATAATGTTTCCTCGGAATGCAGCGTTCATATTTCAGTCCAACCACACCAGAGTTCATCTTCGGGGGGTCTTGCGGCGTTTTTAGGGTCTGTTCACGGCCTGCGTAACGCTTCACAACTCATTTTTCAGACCATACAATGTAAATTCAAAAATTTAGACCAAACGTTCCTTTAAAGGGGTGGTTGCATGCAATTTCACTTTTTCAACTTTAGTTAGTGTGTAGTATTGCTGCTTGAGCATAAACAGTATCTGCAAAGTTACAGCACTGAAAGTTCAATGCAAACCGAGATTGTCTTTTAAAATTATGGCAGTTTATAGCCTACAAAAATGGCTGGTTTGGACTACAACAAGCTTTTTTTTTGGGTTGGTGACATCATAAACCCTTGCTAGTCACCGCAGATGTGACTTCTGCCTGTATTGGTAAGGGGTGTGACGTTTCTGGACAACCTGTGCTTGGCACTTCAGCCAATAAAAATACATTAAAACTACATTTGGCCATCTAACCAATCTAAGACCATTACGTTTTTTGGAGGCATGGTCTTCATAGAAGCAGGAAGCAAATGAGTGCACACCAAATAAGTGGGCCGAGAAAAAAGAAAAGATGGGTGTCAATTCTCTTCCAGATGAACTCTGGTGCGGCTCAACTGAAATATGAACGCAACGCGGACTAAAGACACAGTGCCCATCACAGTCCGGTACAGGTATCAGAACCGCGTCTCCTCACAGCAGATCTTTGTTTGTTTGTGTGTGTGACGGAGGGATTCCTGCTGCTGATTTGACTCCTTCACACATTTGATGAGCTCTTCACGAGTTCTCAGTTGGTCAAATGCCATCATATGTAGGCTACGCACATAAAACGAGTGCATTTAGCCCAGCACACAGCATTGATTAGGATGTTTGGTAAATTACATTGTGATAAATTATACATGTAATAATATGTAGTAAATGGACTGCATTTATATAGGGCTTTTAACAGACCCTATGGCCATCCAAAGCGCTTGACATTTTGCCTCACATTCACCCATTCATACACCGACGGCGATGTCAGCCATGTAAGGCTCCATCCAGCTCGTCGGGAGCAGCTGGGGTTAGGTGTCTTGCTCAAGGACACCTCGACACTTGGTCAGGCGGAACCGGGGATTGAACCAACAACCTTTCGGTTTGTAGACAACTTACATGAACCACTGAGCCACTGCCACCCCATAAAATAGTAATAGATATATGTAATAAAAACAGAACAATCAGGTTGTGGACACATCCCAATGCCCTTAGGTTCTGTATCTTTAGGTTCAGTGTAAAATGCCCATGTGCCTTTTGTGGTCCAGATCAAATAAACCAAGCAAACCGAACTACAAGTGTGAACCCCCCAGAACTCGATTTCAACCGAGAGGGGACCCTCTGTGTTTCTGTGTGTGTGTGTGTATTATATTGTGTATAATTATATTATATAACATAATTTTCATAGTTGAGTTACTAGGCAACTAGGGGGAGAGGACGCTGGCGTTGTCTGTTCGCCGCTTCTCCACCCACAAATCATGTTACTGTACTATTGGATTTAGATTTTATTTTATTTTATTATGTTTGTGACTAGTCTGACAGTCAGAGCTACAATTGGGACTGTTGCTGATTGCTGGCAGCCACTAAGAGGACGTTTGTTCTCCGTTTTTTTTCACTGCTTCTCTGCTGTTTTTGTTTGAATTATTGAGTTTGCTTCTGGTTTGAAGGACATTTCATGTTGCTCGCTGCAGCTGCTCCCTCTTCTGGGTGTCGGCTGCTCACTGGTGGTCTCCCTCGGGCTTGAACTGGTGGCTGAAGTTTGCACTGGTCTAGCGTCATCAGCGTCCGGCGTGATTGTTGAGATGTTCCGCGTCTCGGCTGTGCCGCTGTTCCGTCTTGCAGTGTAGCCGTGGAACGGCTTGGACTTCTGCGCCGACCCCGGCCCGTAGTGTCCACAGAAGTGCCCGGAAAACTTAGTTTGCCTCCTCCATGGTGCTGCAGCGATCCCCGCCCTCCATCTGATCTTCAGCTGTTATGCCTCGACGACGTCATCAGGACACTGCCGAATTGGAATATGTGGCAATAGAGCTTCTACCCCTGGGAGAAATGTAATACATGGAGTGGACCACAGTGTACTGTGAAGCATACAGGGACTTCCACCATCAGCTCTGTTTTCTGTTCAGAAAAGTTTTTAACTGTTATGTGTTGGTTGATTGTTTGTATTATTCTATATTTTTACTTGTTATTCATTTTTTGTAATTTTTTTCCTTTGTTGCACTTTAAGATTCTTCGTAATGAAAAGTGTGTTATAAATAAAATCTATTATAAACAATTTCTCCAGAAAGCAAATATCCTAAATTTCCATGTTCGCCAAAATTATTTGATCCAAAGACCATTTTGTTCTTCAATGGAAATAAAAACATCTTCATAAGATCAAATTCACAATTTTTCTGAAAATAGTTCTTACTCTGTGCGTTGAAATTGTTTCATATCTTAAAATGTTCTCTTTATTCCAGTTCTCCAGATCTCCAGATTTCACCTGCAGTTTCCTTTTGACCCTGCTGTACATATTGAGATTGCAGACATCAGATTAAAAACATCTTTCTGTCTCTGTGTAGGCGACAGAGCTGAATGATGACCGCTCGCCCTCGTCTGCCACCGTCATGACCACCTTTACCATCCTGCTGATCGATAAAAATGACAATCCGCCCAGATTTAACAGCTCTGAGTATCGCGTCTTGATCCCCGAGCTGGCGCAGGTCGGCTTCGCTCTGCCTCTGTACATCCAGGTCGAAGACAAAGATGAGGTGAGACATTCACACACAAACTTTTAAAAGAGAATATTTTTCCCCCACACATGATTTCACTGACACATATTAAATATTCAGATGGACAAGCATGTTTCTTCCTGAAATTCCTATGAGTAAAAGAAGCTGTTCGCAGAAACTTCTTTGTGCTTTCCATGAACATGACATTTTCTCCAACATAGACCCTTCTGACATCAGGAACTTCTGACTGGTCTCACTGCTCCCCTTTATGGCAGAGGCTCCGAAACGAGCTCGAATCAGTCACATGTCAACCTTTCTCACCTTCTCACCCCCTATCAGTCAAGCTTCAAACTAGTCACTCTTCTGAATCTGCTCTCCTGGCTGTAAAGTGCTCAAGTCAGCAGCAACATGCTCGCATAACTCCATGCTAATTCTTTTCGATCTGTAAGCAGTTTTTGACACTGCCATCCACACATTTTTCTAGCAGAGATGGGCATTTCAGACTCAGCACTTATAGTTTATGTTGTATGTGAATAGCAGGTCCAGGTCAGTTGTCCAGGAACGGCTGATTTCCTTACTTTGATCCTTCACCACTGGGTTATCATAGGGATAGGAATTTCACAATGTATTTGCTGGCGATAAATGTCCCCTTTTTACTTCACTAGTTCAAAAACAATGCAATTATTTGAGGGTCAGTTAGATGATGCTCAAATATACTTTAAAATTAAGTTCATATATAGTCACTTTTTTATGATGAGCATGATTAAATGTTTTAGTAGTAAAATAAATGTTGATATTTTTAGCCAAAATCAAAATGTCACAGTGATATGACTGCCCTGATATTAGAATGAAGAAAACATGTAATGTTAATTTAAAAACATTCAATTATATGAAAGAATTAAAACTATACAAAGCAGTTTTAATACTTAGTTAATACTTAATATTACATAAATATTTTATTGTTAAAATATTGCTAAAACTGCTTTACTTATTGTCATGCTTGCTAAACATGTCATTTTAATTTTAAAATGTTGTCAAGTTTTGCAGTCAAACAGGTTTTCTTGAAATTTGTTGCGTATCAAAAGCAGCATGTATTGTTTAGCAGTTGAAGCGTTTGATTTGTGAACAAGTGTAAAAGCTAAGTCATGAGGGAGAAATATTTACCTAGGAAATATGTATCCGTTTGATAGAGCTGTAGTGTTATGGCTTGTGAATATCAATGGCCCTGTCCCAAATGGCACACTTCATGTGCACTTTCCATCTTGAGGACTGCTCCGTGATCCGTGCACGTGTCCGTTAAGTCCACAGACCGCAGTGTGTCCCATTTGTCATTTTAGGTCTCAGAAGGGTGCTCGCATGCGCCCCCTTTGCGGCCATTATGCGCCCTTGTTGTGCACTTCTGCTGAGTCCGCAGCGGACTTCTTCCCGGCAGTCAAAGCGGCATTACGTCGTGAAAGTGCGGAATCAGAGGAAGACCGTGCGGGGTTTAGGGTGCCATTTGGGACAGGGCCGATGTCTGTAGGGAATGCTAGCTTTCATGAGCATCATTTGCTGTTTGATACCTTTTTCTAGCTTTTATACTGGAAAACTTGGAATCCTATCGTTTAGTAATCTTCGCTTAGAAAATAGATATTTTTCAAATCTTGAGCTTAGAATTAAGATAGGAAGTTTCTGTAATACAGTAAGAGAGGGAGATGCTTATTGTACACATATTATTTACTGTAATGCCAGGTGTTCATTGGCTGTTTTAGAGAGTTCGGACAAATTTATGATTGGATGAAACAGGGTAGATCTGCTATGAAATGTCGACCTGCTTTGATCTTATACACAGAAAAATAGGGTGTTAAAATTGTACCTTTAGGGGTACAACAGCTTGTCGCTGGGGCAGTACCCTTAAAAGAAAAACGTTGTACCATTTATACCACAAAAAGGTTCATAGTAGTACCTTAAGGTATGCATTTGTACTCAAAGGTACTAATATGCACCTTTAAGGAGTAAAAAAGGTACAAAGATGTCCTTTTAAGGGTACTGCCCCAGCGTCAAGCTTAAGGTACAATTTTGACACCCTATTTTTCTGTGTGATGTACTACAGACAAACACACTCTGACTTACATCCATGGTCTCACACACCAGGATTTAAAAAGGGGTTTAATTTTCTTTTGAGTAGGTGAGATACAGCACCAAATTATCAATCAGAATCAATCAGAGATAAGAGCCACATGAGTCAACTTGACATTGATTCCTGCTTCAAATACTGGAACAGAGAGAGAGAGAGAGAGAGAGAGAGAGAGAGAGAGAGAGAGAGAGAGAGAGGCATACTAACATATTACTCATGTATACTGCACTGTATACTACATACTGTTTTTCTTATATATATATATAGTAGTACGGCATAAATATTGAAGCTTGTTTCTGCCACTGAATAACACATTAAAAAGGTAATTGCGATTTTATCTCACAGGTCTGCTTTTTTCCCCTTCTCACAAATGTTTATAGCAACTATGTCAGTCTATAGGAAAAAAAGCTTTTCTTTCGCTTTTTTCCCCCCAGAACTGGACTTACCGGTATAACATATCTCACAATTCTAAGAAAAAAGTTACAACTGCAAGGAAAACATGTAATAATTGTGAAAAACAGTGAGAATTGTGAGAGATAAACTGACCCTTGCGAGAAAAAAATGTACCCTTGCTGTATTCATTCAGTATATATAATATCATGGATCATTCAAACTCTGAATTCTATTTTATAATGCTTATTCTGGCAAATGTCATCTAGGTATTATATGCATGCAGGAAATTTGCATTCTGTGCACAGTATACATATATTATACTGCAGAAATAATAAGAATAGTATATTAGTATGCTCTTCTGAACATTGCCAGATAATTAAACAGGAAGGAGGAAGTCAAGTGTGGTATCACCACCAGTCAGTAATTCAAACATTTTACTGTCCTGTCACTTTTGATCGGCAAATCAAAATTATATGAGTCCTTTCAGTCTTTGAGGGCATGGAAACAGCTCTTTTTTCTCTTTTGAGCATCAGGCATCTCCTCTTACTCAAGAAATACAGCACCAGCTACATATTAGAGGCATCATTTTCAGCTTTCTCAGCACAAGACTTTCTAAACACACGGGCGAATAGAGATGGCAGCTCTTCAACACACTGAGGCTTGACTCTGATCCTAATGCAAGATGAACAACAGTCTTCCAGAGGGTCTAAGAGTTCAATAACCACCTCAGCCTCTGTCTGCATGTGTTTAAAGAGGCTTCTTAGGCTCAAGCCGGGTGTTTATTTGGGGATTGGTGTAAAGCTGTCCTTCTCTCTCCTTTTTAGTTCAGCTTTGGGCTTCAGTGCATCAAGCTGCATTAATGATGCCGGTTAAAATGAGAAGACAATATCACTGTCAGGCAATGTAATTTTTTTAAATCAAATTCATTACATTATATTCCGAATATATGTAAGGAAATAAGGTACGAGAGGCTGTGCCAACAACAGCCTTTAGCCGTGACTTATTCACGATACTGCACTAGTCTCGAGTACCTTAAAGCGGCTCGTGAGTCCTAGCCGTCCTGACACAGACTGTGATGTACTCTGAAAGCATGCAAAAACATCATGGGCCTACTTCAGTTCTCAAAAATATAAATATATAACTTATATTTTTACAAAATGAAAAGCCTTGTCAAATGACTATCGTTTTAACTTATATGGTGAAAAAAGTGACATTTGCTAGAAGGATCGAGTGAACGATCTAAGCAAAGTATCTACGGTTGTATTTTGAAATATAAAATAATATTACCCTTTGCCATTAAACACACTTTTTAATTTTGTATGGTACTTGGAGTTTCCTATTGTTACTGTAAGCATCTTGCGTTATCTAGACAATGCTGTCTCCCTAAGAAACTTTCAATTTAATCAGAAATTGTTAAAACAGTCAATAAGTGGATAAATCACTACTTACTGCTTGCAGGACTATAGTTGTAATTGCAGGAATATAGTTGCCACTTTCTTCAGTTTAAGACGCTGAGCGAAGTTTGCTTGAAATGGGCCGAACAAACGAACGATCTTGATTTAAATTGTTGTGGTATCCGATTATAAACATCAACCATGACTGTTGACATTTTTCATCTGTGGGAAGGGTAGAAAAGTCTCCTGCACAGCCTGGAACATGAAGTGTGTCCATGAGAGCAGTTTGTTTACCTGCAGTCTCCGGCTGCAGTGCCGCCTGACAGTGCACAAGTTTGGACAGATGCAAATGTTGGAGGGGTGCATTTAAATGATCCCCAACGCTTGTGTCACGGTTGGCCTTATGTTGAGAAGCACTTTTTTTTTTCCGTTGTGTTTTTTATTTTACGAGATTTACATAAGAAGTAGGAGGCAATGAGACTCACAGTATGTGAGTATGTGATGTCCATGTACTGAACTCTTATTATTTCGCTATGGCATGGTTAATTCAATTTTACATTCTAGGGCACCTTTAAAGGAGCACTCCACTTTTTTAAAATTGGGTCATTTTCCAAGTCCCTTAGAGTTAAACAATTGAGTTTTACCGTTTTTGAATCCATTCAGCCGATCTCTGTATCTGGGGGTAGCACTTTTAGCATAGCTTAGCATACATCATTGGATCATATTAGACCATTAGCATCATGCTCAAAGACTCTTTTTTTTTTTTCAAAGATAATATTTTTCCTATTTAAAACTTGGGCCCCACTTTATATTAGGTGGCCTTAACTACTATGTACTTACATTAAAAAATAAGTACAATGTACTTACTGTGCCCATATTGTATTGCAAAACACCTTTGCTGATATTGAGGTGGGATACGGGTAGAGTTAGAGACAGGTGTGGTGATATGGGTCAGTTTAAGGGTAGGGTTAGGTGTAAACTGTGTAATTACAAATGTAACAACCGAAATTAATTACAGATGTAATTACATGCTGGTATTTTTTATAATGTAAGTACAATGTAAAAACATGTAGGTACACAATAAGTGCATTGTATCAAATGATTAGTTACAATGTTAGTACATAGTAGTTAAGGCCACCTAATATAAAGTGGGTCCAAAACTGGCCTATTCTGTAGTTACATTGCGTACTAAGTTAATAATAAAATACATATAATAAAAAGTTTAGATTTTTAGACGATATAGATAAGAACTATTCTCTCATTCCTGCATAAGAATCATGGAACTTTGCGGCCATACCATGTGTGCAGCGGCGCAATGATATTACGCAGCGCCTGAAAGTAGTCCTCAGATAGATAACTTCCAATGCGATCTGCACTAAGTTTTTGTAGTTGCAGATAATACAGAGTTGCTGCTCGCAAATTATGTAGTGGATTTACTGTGCGATTAGCCATGGTTCTGTGTGTTGTAAAAGGCTGTAATAGTGAGTCGAAGGTGTATTCTACCATCATGTTTCACAGAATACCAATGAAAAACAAGGAATGAAAGAATTAGTGGTTGACTACTCTGAACCATGGATATCAAAACTGGTAGATATTCAAACAAGATTGTGATATATATATATATATATATATATATATATATATATATATATATATATATATATATATATATATATAAAAGGGGGGGGGCTATTCCTTTGATTTTAAATTGGCATCGCTTGCTACGACACATAAATACTAGCGCAGTGAGTCTTACCTAGGATTTTTTGTGTTTCTAAACTTTCTCGGTATGGTTCATCTTCAAACTTTCCTGCTGATGTGTGTGACAGGCACCTTTTATCTTTCTGTAGTGGTTCAGGCAAATGGACGGGCAATTACGCTTATGGCCAGTGAGTGTTGACATCCCTGCATATTGGATGGCTCTTTAAATAGCCCCCATCAGCTACAATGGCTCTCTAAGCGCTCCAAACAAAAACAAGGGGTTATTTTAACCGCCGATGTAATTCCGTCATCGATCTCGAGCGCCGTCCTCCGTGTCGCCTGCATTCAAAGGCTTTTAAGAGCACAAACATGACGAGAGGTTTCTTCTAGTCTGGAATGCTTGACAGTTAGTGGTTTTGATTATGGATAGAGATGTGTGCAGGGATGGTTTGCCTTTACTCTGTGTGTGTGTGTGTGTGTGTGTGTGTGTGTGTGTATGTGGTGATCCTGGTAGAAGCTGAGCTGTCAGCTGGATCTATATAGTATATGGTTTTGGGCAAAAAAGAGTTTGTGGTCAGGTCAGTCCTAGGTCCCCATGTCAGTTTTTAACCAACATTTTCCACTTTTGATGTAATTTCTAGCATTTGTAGTAATTTATTGTAGTATTTAAATATTTGCTTAGTTATTACCAGAGCTCGCTCTATTTTGCTGTAGATCATTAAATCGTCACGTTGCCGTAAGGGGGTAGACACTGGAGGCAAAGTTCAGTGGCGCTTAAAATTCGAACACGTTGTTTTCAATGAGTGTACACACACCGGTGGCGCCATTCGGCACCTGTCCGCAGCGACTGTTGAAAACCTTGAAAAGTTCCTGAAAATCCAGCCACGCCACAGAGCCCCATTTCAAGGTTTTATATTAAATGCATATTATATTTCCCTCAAATTGTTAATGTACACACTGATGTATGTACTAATGTACATACACTCATTGTGCAGCTCTCCTGTCAGAAGTCGATTCAAAATTGAGACAATGAAAATGAACAAATCTTTTTCCAAGTCATTTCGTTCATTTAAGCAGAATCTAATATTAATCTAACACATTTAGTACTTTTTGGATAACAAAATAAACTATAAACTAATGCAGGCATGGCATTTTAGAATAAAATTATGAATTAATTGCTTAGCTTGCCTCACATCCCGATGCAAATCGTTCTTTCTTTAGTCACTTCACATTTAATCACTTCTGTTCCCTATAAGATTATTACACCTCTCGTGACTTCTGGTTCGAGCCGTTAGTTCCGTCATCATGTCTGATGTGGGCCGTGACAGCCTCATATAATACATGCATCCGGAAACAGAAAAGATTAGTTCTCTCGAGTCTTCGACTCATTCGTTTATCAAGTCCCAGCCCCATATAGGCAAAACTATGCAGTCACTGGAAACAGAAGAGATTAGTTCTCTTGAGTCTTCTCGTTCAAGTCGTTCTTCGGGTCTGACTCTGAGTCTCGTTCTTTCGTCACATGGCCGCGCCGGTTCAGTATCTCACAAGTCACAACATATACAGCATTACAGTCGTATTATTGACGGCATGTTGTAATATATTTATTATTATAAAATCATCAGAAGATATGGGCAATAAACTGTTATTATGCCTGTCCATTCTGACCAACCCAATGTGTCCAGGATTCATAGGGAAATCAATTATTATAGGCCTACTATCGAAAAAAATCTTGTTTGTGAGGAAGGTTTTGAATGAACTATTTCTGTGTCCAACACGGCTGTCACGTCACGTGACAAAAGAACGAGACTCGGACCGAAGACTCAAGAGAACGAATCATTTCTGTTTCTGTTGTAGCCTTGTCTATGGGGCTGGGACTTGATGAACGGGAATGACTCAAACCCGAAGCCTCGAAAGATGAACTTATCAATTCTGTTCCTTGTCAGAACACATGGGATGTTTTGCATGCACGGTCAACACAAAATGAACGAATCGCTCTCAGAGAAAACCCGTCGTTATCAAGTCACATTAAAGATTCGTTCAAAATGAACTGTGATTTGGTTGCTTTACGTGTCAGTCAGACGACCTATGGGCGGTCCTTAACCAATGGAGTTCAGACCTTGTCAGTCTAAAGGTCCGGCTACACGAGACTAGGTCAGTTATATTATATAAAACTTTATATTAACTGGGTTAATATAAAGTTAATGAAAGTTGATATAAAGGTCATTTTCAGGACGTGCTATCTCTAGGCTTGTCTCATGCAATGCAATTTATAATTTGACCCCACCGGAGAAGTTAGCTAAACATTAAGCTAAAAGGGCATTGCTATGTGGTTGCTAGGTGTTATTGGGGTTGCTTGGCTTTTATCAGCAGTTGTTGGGGTTTTCTATTGGTTTGGCATGGAGTAATTCCTTGGGCATTGCTATGTAGTTGCTAAGATGTTGTAAGTGGATTCTAAGGTGTTTCTAGGTGGGGATTGGTGGTTAGGACATTGAGAAGAGTTGCTATAGTGTTTTGGGTAGTTGTTTTTTTAGGCAGTTGTTAGTTCTTATAGATGATTACTAAGGGGTTTCTATGTAGTTTCTAGGGACATTGCTAAGCAGTTGCTTGTGTTTTCTGGATGGCTCCTATATGGTATATATTTAGATATTTACTTTGGTGTCCTGTTTATTTGCTTGGGCTTTGCTATGGGGTTTCTAGAGTGTTGCTATGTGATTTCTAGATTGTTCTGGTGGTTGCTAGGCAGTTGCTAGGTGTTTTACAACAAAATATTATTTCTCTTTCAGAATTTCATGTTTAAGTCAGTGTGTTATTTTGAAGTAAACATTTTTCAGTGTATTTTAGTGTTTTGAAAGTGCCACAGAGTCACATTGTTTACTTCTGTTGCAGGAATCAACCAATTAATCATTTGCTTGTAGCTGTCTGTGCATATCAAGCCAAGATAGGAGAATGCGTCTTAACAGAAAAAAATTACACACATCACCTTAAAAGCTATAAAACCACTCCAATAGTCCATTACAGCATCTCAGGCAGCGTACTTTCAAACGGATGATCATTCAGAGATAATGAGGTGTTATGTCAGCAAATGCAGTGTGCATTTCTTCATTAGCATTAAGGTTAATGCAGATCAAAATGAAAGTCAGGATTAATGATTGTGTCAATCCACACGACAATCAGTCGGCAGCTAGCTGGTTAGTTTGCACAACAACAAACTTTTAACTCTTAGGAAAAATGTGTTTGTTGGGTCACATTTGCATTTGTAGCTTTGTGTTTACAATCGTTTGCAGATCATAAAACATGATGATTCAGAGAAGAATATCTAAACAAATGAATCTCTTGATTATGCTTGTATATAAGAGTTCAACTGACACAAACTCGTTTGGTCTCTCCTCGTCTGTTTAGTGTCCGTTCTCCGGCTCTTCATTCAGCACCTCAATTACAGCATCCGGCCTGAGGAGTGGCATGATGGAGGGATTTTCATAACTGAGAGATAAAAAACAAGTGAATATCTCAGATTAACCTGGAGTGCTGTTTTTTTTTTGTGTCTGTGGTTAGCGTCCTTTATTTCATGCACTCAATCTCTCTATTATTTTCTTGTTCGTTCTGTGTGTTTTCCACTGTAAAGAAACACCTCAGGTTAAATGTTTATTGAACTCTGAAACTATTTTCTCTGTCCGGATCAATTCACCACGTTGCGGTCACAAACGGCTTCGACTGCAAAATGGAACCTGGCGGCAGGGTGTGTGTGCGTGTGTGTGTGTGCGCGCACGCACGTAGCAGTGTCCTTCATTAAGCATTGTGCTTTTATTTGTATGTAGTACATACAAATAGTGTATAGAGCAGTAGAGACCGGAGAAGTTGTCACAAGTATCTGATTTTTGATTAATGCATGTCCTACTTCTTGCCTGATCGTAATCCTTCTTTTTAAAAATTATTTTACCCTTTTTTTTTCTTTTGTATTTTCTGTCATCTCTCCATTTCTTTAGACGTTCTGCTTATGCCTGCCTCGTGCACTGAGCTCCTTCCCCATTTTATTGAATTTAGTTTTATCCTGTAAACTTAACTTCAGTACCATCATATTTTTGCTGTTAGATAAACAACAGTGTTTTTTGGTATTATTCTTACATGAATTGAAATATTAAGCTCGTTCAATTTAGTTGAAATTTCACTTAGTTTTTAAGGACAAATTATATTTTTCGGGCCCATTTTCAGATTTTGTTAATCACAATAAACAAGTGAATACAACAAAGGCAAGAGTCAAGTAAATAATGAATGTACATTAACTAAAATAATTAACCTTTTACAGTTTTTGCTGTTTGATTCATTGTTTTTGTTTCAAAAATCTTTTTATTATTTCAATTTAGCTAGAGGTCTTTGAGCTGTTGAGACAACATATCTCATAAACTGCATCAAAAGTTTCTACCTCGTCAATAATTGTGGAAATACATAGAGTAAAATGTGTGATAAGTAGTTCTGATCTCCCATATAATTTCACCCTTTTTAAGTATGTATATCTTGAGATTTTTAACTATTTTCACCATTTTTCGCTAAACGAATACAAGCTATTTTTTAATGACATTTTTATGAACCAACATAACAATACCATATCAATCATCGGAGGTGTTTATTTAATCAAGTTGAACTCTTACTGCGTGTATGCTAAATTACTCTGACACACTCCTTCGGAAGCTTAATGAACAAATAAAAATGTGCATTAAAACCGTTACGGTATTCATAATGTTGCTTAATTTTATATCTCCAGAAAAAATAACAGCAAAAGCATTCACTATATCGCCCAGCTCTAACAAATATACAAGGTTTGCAGGTCTACCATGTTGGTTTGTCAGTTTTTGTGTGTGCGTGTAAGATCAGATAAGAGCAAAACCCTCAACCCATCTTCTCCTTTTTTGTTTGAGAGAGAGAGATTACGGCAAAAAAAGAAAGAGAGAAGGAGACTCGAAGAGATGGAGTGATTGTAGCGACAGATAAGTGTGGACTTAGTAGAGATAAGCCGCAAGTAAACACACACACAATAATCAATCACAGAATTTTCTCACCATGCTTACCATTATTTCTTTTTCACCGTGTTTACGTCTGTGTATGTGTTTAGGGGGTGGGGGCGTCAGTATGCTTGCCTCACTTTCCGTCTGAACGATATTCCACATATTCCTTCTCGTCATAAGTTGTTGTGACAGCTCACACAACTGTGGTTTTCAGTCAGCAGATCTCGCCATCACTGTAACCGCCAGCTGTCTCACTCGAGCATTAGCACTGTGTTTAATCAGAGCGTGTGATGCAGCGTGTGTACAGTATGAAAACTGCACTTTCTAAGATGGTGATGAGTCATCATTGAATTTACTTCCTGCCATATGTCCTGTCTTCCTCTCACCGACCTTGTGGAAGAGAGAATGACACTAATGAGGGACTTCCTGTCATCTCTTCATTTGTTCGGGATCTCTCTGTACCTGAAACAGCGACAAGAGACAGAAATGATTATTGCAGAACATTTTATTACTTTATTATGTGAGGTTTGAAGTTTTATTTCGAGTCCGTCCGATAAAATCCCTGTCAAAACACACTCTCACATTTGTTAGAATGATGAGAAAGGAACTTTTTGGAGGTGCGATGGACAGTGGATGCTAAATTTGGCTTCTGGCTCATGGTTCCTTTAAAACTCAACATCTTCTCAGATGTTTTTCAAGTTCCTTGGGAGAAGTGAAAGTAGACACAAATTAGAGCTATACATTCACATGATATCAATGACGATATTGACCGTTTTTTAATGGAATAATATTGCAGTATTTATATTGATGCAATTTTTTTAATTCATGTGCCAGAATCTTTCATCAAAATAACTTTCCCTCCCTCTTGCAGCACCATCTCGTCTACTGTCTAATGACGTGTTTACTGGTGCGAGTGTGGGACAACCTATCGACCAATAGCAAACCACAACCATCCAATCAGTTCTCATGGTCAAAATTAAGTCCCAACCTAAATTTTTTCTTGTTTGAGAAGCTGTTTCATTCGGATATCGTCACAATAGAGCAAAAAAATGACTATTGCAACTTTAATTTCATGCCGACTAATTAAAGAATATTGATCTTGTTATATTAGGTGTCTTTAACTATTATGTACTTATATAAAAAAAAAAATAAGTGCAATGTACTTGCGTATTGTGTTGATGTTGTATTGCAAAACACTTTTGCTGCTACTGATGTGTGATATGGGTAGGATTAACCTCCTAAAGCCTGGGATACACTGCACGATTTTCGGCTGTCCCAAACGAAAGATTGGCATCGTGAAACAGCCGTGATGATTTCTGTGATCGTGGCTCCTAATCGGTGGTCCTATATTGTACGATGAGAGAGGGTCAAAGACAGCCGTGACAGTCTTGCGACCAAAGATAGTCTACAATCTTTTTCTGACAGTGTCAGAAATTTAGCATGATCAACGCACAGTGTGTTTGCTGCCACAACCAGCCAATAAAAATGTGACATGAAATCAACACAACATGGCGCTAAAACGTAAAAATGCTTACCTTAAGCTCTTTTCCCTTCCTTTTTAGCCTCTTTCTCTCTTTTTTTTCAGCACATAAAAACTACAACTGCAAAGTGTGACTCATCATGTTCTTTTTTTTTTTTTACCACCAACGCATGCTGATGACATTTTATTCTTCTATAGAAACGTGCATCGTAGCCTGCGAGTCAACAGGTGTTATCATCGTACAGTCTACATACATACGTACCCAAGTTTAAAGGGATAGTTCACTTAAAATTAAAATTCTGTCATCCTTTACTGACCTTTACTGACCAAACAGTTAACTGGAACCAAGGCACTCAGTTAGGTGGAGGATAAGGAAATAATTAAAAAGCCTTTATTAGGTATGGCTTAAGTCATTTTAAAATACAAGAGCCAACATGTTTCGACCCAAATTGGTCTTCATCAGGGCAAAGCCATTTTATTTTAAAATGACTTAAGCCATACCTAATAAAGGCTTTTTAATTATTTCCTTATCCTTCACCTAACTGAGTGCCTTGGACCTGCCTTTTTTTGTCATTCGACTTTTCCCTTTCCCAAGAGCACATATTACAGACTATCTAACTCCACCAGAGCGCCGGGTTGAATCTGTTACAGTTAACTGGAGCCATTGACTTCCCTAGTAGGAAAAAAAAATACTATGGAAGTCAGAGGCTCCAGTTAACTATTTGGTTACTGACATTTATCAAAATATCTTCCCTTGTGTTCAGCTGAAGGATGAAATTCATACAGGTTTGAAACAACTTGAGGGTGAGTAAAGGATGACAGAATTTTCATTTTAAAGTGAACTATCCCTTTAATAGATTCATGTCGCACATTTTGATTTGTAATGATCTTGTAGGATTGCTAAAATTGGTAAGTGTATCCCAGGCTTGAAACAAAGTCTTTTGAATTGACTCTGTCTTTCTCTACAGGGGGTGAACAGCATGTTTCAGGTGATCCTGACTGGAAATAACTCTGATCACTTCAGCATCTCTCCCACCTCAGTGCAGGGCAGAGCTGACCTCCGCGTGCGTGTGGCCGTCCCGCTGGACTACGAAACCATCAGAAGCTACAGCTTTTCTGTGAGTGTAGAAAACACACATTCATTTATCCAGATTAACTTCCCAAATCTCACTTATTCAATCCCTGGGTGATCAGTTTCTGTAGGTGACATTCAAAAGTTTGAGGTTAAAGATTGTTTAAATATTTTTGAAAGACGTCTCTTATGCTCACCAAAGCCACATTTATTTGATCAAAAATACAGTAAATACTCTAACATGGTGACGGCAGTTTTATAGAACTGTTTACTTGTCTATATATAAAAAAATGTACTTATTAATAGGGGTGACCCCGAATAGTCGAAGATTCTATGCAATGATATACGGAGCCGGATTCAACTACCGATCTCACAGTCGAATCTTCACTGTTATGAAAGGAGGATCATACCATTTTGGCAATATAGGGGTGCGCAATATTTTAAAGACGCGGCGCTGCGTGGTGCTGAGCATCGCATCAGCTGTGTGTGACCCCTTTAAGGGTGCTGGGCTTCGCACCGGCACTGATACGAAGCTCAGCGTCGCGCCTTTAAAATTCGAACACATTGTTTTCAATGAGTGTACACACACCGGCGTCAGCATTCGCCGCCTGTCCGCAGCGACTCAGGAAGTTGTTTAAAATCCTGCCGCGCCACAGACTGCCATTTCAAGATTTTATGTAAAATGTATATTATATTTCCCTCAAATCGTCAATGTACATACTGAATTCACCCTGTGCTACAAGATACACTCATGGTGCAGCTCTTCTGTCAAAGTCGATTCAAAATTGAGCTTGCACGTATATAATGTACGCGTCCGGTGTGAGATAACTGAGAATCGGCGCTGAACTTCTCATCTGGTGTGTGACCACCTTTAGGCACAATCGGCTTAAGAACGTGCATGTAAACGCACTCAAAGTGCTCTTATCCTCTCTATGCAGGTATTGTTTTAGGTTTATTTATCAAAATGTTCTTTTATATATTTATGTCATGTTATGTATTTCGAACGCAGATTTAAAATGTTATGAGAAAACGTTTTACGAATGTTTATCCACCACATTACCTTTTATTTAAACCTAAATAAGAAAGCCATTGTCGGTTCATCTGTCAGTTGGCAGGCAGTTTTGGTCGCTTTATTAAAAGTTGTTGCAGTGTGTAAAGGAAAATAAAAATAGTTTTACCCTCCTGCTGACTAGTCTCGTGCCCCTCCCAACCCATTCACACACACACACACACACACAGATGATTCGACTATCAGTCGACCATAGAAAGATTCGACAGTTCTGATTCGAATGTCTAAATCCTTAGTCGGGGATACCCCTAGTTATTAATTCATGTGATGGCAAACCTTAAAGCCCCACTTGGCTACTTTTGCTCTCGGGGTCCCCCTACAGTTTGGAAAAAATAATGTCCTCAACTACTGTCGTAAGAGCTGTCATCCTACAACAGGGGATGCCATCGCGCGTGCATTTGTTGACATGACAACCCTGATAGCCCTGAACTAGTGATGCGCGGTTCGTCTCATAACCCGCGGACCCCGTATGTCTATTTAATGGTCGCGGGTGCGCGGCGGGTTGTAAAAATATATACAGTGGTGCGGTGCGGGCCAAATAACTTCATAAAAGCGTCCCGCGGGTCGGTACAGCACTAACAGTTCCCCTGAACACTGCAAGAGGAGTTCTTCTGGCGTCGCGTGTGAAATGCCTTCATCCCAGGTAACGTTACAGTCAGTGGCATATGTTTCAGCATGTCATATGAATATAATTTCATGGGTTTTATTTTTTTCAAACGCCAAATAATCACAATGCTCACGTTTACAAGCCAGCGTCATTATAGTAGTCTATTGGTTACCGTTTTACAGAATCTATATGATACTTCAGTTCAATGTTTGAGTGGCTCACCGTAACAAGCATGACAGCATCGGTCGGGCACGCCTCCTTCAGCTCACGCCGACGAGCAAACCCTGGTCACATTTTGATCCTCGTCCTGCCTTTAATCCCATCATTTTTTCATTTCCTCTTATTGCTTTCCTCCAACAAAACCTTTTCTTTCTTATTTGTCTTTGCTGCTTCGGAGACTATATTATCCGACGAACAAAGTTGGGCTCGCACGTCCGAATGTAAGGAAGTGTGGGTGTTGGTGGAAGTGACGTATATGCCGTAAAGCAGTCGAATTTTGTAGTTCTTTTTTTTTTCTCGGGTTACTACCCGAAACCCGAAGTTTAAAAGTACGATTAAAAACGATACAGACCCCATCAGGCTATGGCAGACGTGTCACTCAACCTATTGTAAGTCGATTTATCATCATAAGAGTCTTAAAAAATATATTATGAAGGTTGAAAAGTTATCTAGTGCTGCTTTAAGTCTTTATTGTCAAAAAAACTAACAAATCAAAAATCATTTCAATATGCTGATTGCAATATTTATTTTAGGGTAGATAAGTAAAATATATATATATTTTTTCTTTTTTAAAATATTAAAGACTTTTGATTTAAAGAATGTTGAATAAAAGTTTTTTTTTCTTTAAAAATGAAAATTACTGACCCTAATCTAATTATACGTAGCATATGTTCATATGAATTGTGAATTGTGGTTTAGGCACACATATATTAATATTTTAATGGTCATAAATACTTCCAGTATAAACAAGAATGTATGTGAAATATGTATTAGGACAAGTGTGTTATATCACATGAATTTATCGTACTTTAAATACAGTAAATCAATCTATGAATTGTGTGAATTTTTGTATGAACCTTAGATGAATTTATAAAGATTTGTATGTTTCTGATGTTGTACATGCATAAAAAGAAAGCCTTTATTTAACAATATTATCAAATACATACAAATATTTACTTTACCTGGAGCATTTCCCGAGAGTCGCAGACAACATTACACATTACATGAACAACTGCAAAGCTCTGTCTTCTCTCAAGTGCTGCTTTTTATTTAAACATTATATTTATACTAGATGATCAGGCTTGGGCAGTTTTTTTTTCTTTTTCTTTTAGTTGAGTAGGTGTTTTTAGGGAAATAAACACAGAGATTTAGAACGGGGAAAATGAAATACAAATCGATTATTGGCAGTGCTGTCATGCTGCTGGAGTTCAGCTGTGTGTTTGCAGTTGATTTAGTTTAAATGACTGGAGCTGCTCCCTACAGCGATGGACTTATAGCTGAACTGACAAATGACTGCAATCTACACCGGCACAAAACACAATCAGAAACTGTTGTAGACCCGTATACAGGAGATTCCTTCAAACAGGCGCTACCTCAACCAGTTAGCCTTGTTTTTTGCAAACATCTGTTCTGATTTATCTAAAAGTTTTGACTTCAGTGAGTCATTTGGAAACTGAAACTATATATATATATATATATATATATAATGGGGGGGACTATTCCTTTGATTTTAAATTGGCATTTAATATATATATATATATATATATATATATATATATATATATATATATATATATATATTTTTTTTTTTTTTTTCAAACAGTCTTTCATCAAAATATCTTTAAGCTCATTTAAAATTATTTGGCGGAAAATAGTATTAAGCAATAAAATCATGGCCTACATTTCAGAAATATATCATATAATGTAACAGATTACTTGTATTAAGAATACATGTACAAAACATTTTTCTGCTCATTCGCCACATATTATAGTGATATAAAAGTCTCATAAGTGATATAAAACAGATATTTTCATTAAATTGTTTTTTGAATATGAAAATATTGGTTCTGTTCCAAAACCTAGCTAGCTGCCTTGCTGTTTAGTGCCTATGTAGCCACCTGTCTACTAAGGGAGTATTCTAACTGAAATGTAACCTCTTGACTGATTTGAAACACTCAGTGCTGATAAGAACAATGTTGTCTATACAGTGCCTAGAACAAGCAACTACTATATAATATAGCACTTTTTAATTAGACTTAGAATTAGAATTAGACCAATTATCTTTTTTATTGATACTTTTTAATACTGAATGAAATAGTCATTTCATTTCAAAGTTTTTTCCATCTTGGATGATGCTTTAAAATGTTTCCTTTATAGGTTTTTGGTGTTTTTTTATGTGATGTCATTGATGCTGATGGTGGCTGTGGTTACATTTGTGCTCTTTTCTCCAGTTGTATGCCAACGAGTCTCTGTTGGAGCATGTGGGGTTTGCTCGGGTCTTCATCGACCTCATCAACGAGAATGACAACAGGCCGATCTTCAGCCAGGCGCTTTATAACATCAGTTTACTTGAGAGCACCGCTCCTGGAACATCTCTACTGCAAATAAAGGTGAACACGCACACCAGTCGCTTTCTCTAGCGCTGCGTCTGAAATCTTGTACTGTGTGAGTAAAGTACTACATCTGAATTTAATTTTACTTTGCGACCATTAAAAAAAGGTTTGCTCTGTATAGTAGGAATGTATAGTATGAATGAAATTTGGATGTTCTATATCTATGTCACTGTCACGTGAACTACCAGTGTCCGTTGCATTGCTTCACTGCCTTTCATAAATCCTCTCCTGTGGCCTCATGGGATAGTAAAGTATCCATCAAATGCTCACTTCAGAATCGATGTATTCGAACATATTTTTATTTTGCCACACTGTTTTTCACATACTATATAGCGAAGTATTCAATTTCAGATGCAGGTGTGTTAGAACTGCGTGGTGTTGCTCATAATATTGAGAAAGTGGGGCCATATGATTTCAGTGATGTAGAATATGTGGAAAGAATCGAGGAATCCAGTCATAAATATTGACCTTACAGTGTTAGAGAATTTTGGATGAAATCAAAAGTAGGCTGTACAGACTAATGGACAAGATATGAACTAGTGTATATGAATATTAAAGCACAAAAAGTCTGACTTTCTGTGTGAATGCCGTGGTTTCATCTACTTCACACATTTAAAAGCATGCATTTTCTGCATCTGCCGCCTCACTATTTGAGGACATTAAAACATCTTCAGAGCTGCTCTGAGAGTCACTTTTCAAGCATTTCCCTATTTAATTTTAAGAAAAATAAAAAACTGATATACAACCTCTGGGCCCTATTTTAACGATCTTGCATGACGCGTCAGGCGCATGGTCCAAAAGCATTGTACCTAGTCTCTTACTGAGTAATGAATGTGTTTTGGGTGTAACGTTCAATAAACCAATCTAGAGTTCCACTTCATTCCCTTTAAAAGCCAGTTGTGCGTGTACCATGACAGATTCGCTATTTACATGACAGAATCTGCAAGCAGAAAGACTGAATGCTTCTCCAGAGAGGAATCGTTTTATTTTATGTTTTGTGTTCTGTGTGTGTAAAAAGCACAGTGTACGCGCGTTGTGAACACGCCTTATAGTCGCACATTACTAACACGCCCTTTAAAGGTCCCATGGCTTATAATTTTTTATGTTATGAGGTTTTTCAACATTAATATGAGTTCCCCTAGCCTGAATATTGTCCCCAAGTGGCTAGAAATTTTGATCAGTGTAAACCGAGTGTTGGGCGTCTTTCTCTGCCTCTGAGAAATTGAGAGCTCAGACGAGCTGATCCTGAATTGTCCTGTTATGACGTCATCAGGAGTTTCCTCCCCTTCCTCTGCTTTACCCGCTCAGAGAATTAGTAGAGAATGGATTCAGTCAGCACAGGCTTTACCATATGGATTCAACAGAACCACCACAAACAGTGAGTAACAGTGTTCATTAATGGCTGATCTGTGATCAGTGATTTCTGATGTGTAGCTAATCATTCAAGTTCACACAGACTTCCTTTCTAAATCGTTTAATACTGTCAGTCCTGCCGCTGGTTATCTTGATGCATCAATGAATCAAGCCAGGGACTAAAACGATCAACTTCACATGATTTCTGTTAGCAGCATTTAGAATCAATTTGCTATTTAAATGATTAAACTACAGAGCACGATCAAAGAACACACTTTATAATGTTGGGTTCTGTCAATCACACATATCTGCAGTGCACATTGTCCAAACTGCCGTTATAATGAATGACGCTGTTAAGCTGCGGCGCTGCTGCTGCTATTGATGTACAGAGAAAGCCTATTCTTCATGTTAATCATGTTAATCATAAATAGCCAACGTGATCTCATGAAAATACGTGAGTATTTTTACGTAAAGTGTGATTCTACTACACGTACATTTACTAACGTTTTCAAACACAATAAAACGTGCAATACTGACTTATTAACAGCACTAAAATGTACAATATTGACGTATTGACAGCACTAAAATGTAAATTATCTACGTATCCAAGTGTGTACGTGTAAGTTACCAGGCTCCCATAAATCGTGGCATTAATATTGTTTATTTTATATCCAATAGTCACATCAATACATGTTTTCAGTCACATTTATTAAATGCATTTTACTAAGTTAATCAACCTAATATAAAATAACATTTTGCTCTCGTGACTTCTGCTACAAACTCATTTCGGATGACTAGACAATGTTAAAAGAAGACTGAATTTTAAAACCGTCAGATGAATAACATTCTTGCCAACCATTTTGTAGTATTTAGCTTGCTGTTTGCTGTGAGACATAAAAAGGCATTTTTTCCTATTCAGCAACTGGCGATCACAAGATACATCAATTCACAAAACACGCGCCCTCATGAAGCGTTACGACATGTTTTATGGCAGTGGCATCGAACGCTCATTGGCTCTCGCCTGCTTCGTCACAGATTTTTGACATGCCGTGTTTCAGTCGATTTGTATTTGAAATGGGAAACGCGCAACTTCACGGAGAGAAGCCGGATTAATATTTTCATTGATTGATAGCTAACATTCTGCTCTGTACCTCATACAAAACTATTAAAGGGGTACTTCAGCGCTGGGAAGATGAATCTCTATTTAAACTGGGTCATCAATGTAGTAGAAATTTTAAATTATTTTTGAATTTGGTGCCTTCTAGACTGAGAAAAGACAGAAAATGTATTTTTGCCTCATGGGGATGAAAGACTACAATTCCCAAAATGCTTCGCTGCCCTGTTAGACCATTCCCAAAGCCATTACTGTGACTGAGTTGAAGACACTACAATTAAAAACCTGAACGTGTCTGTTCAATATAATGAGTGAGTCGCCGCGCGATATCACAGCACTGAGCACTAACTGCAGGAGAGAGAGAGAAATTAGCTAATGAGCTCGTGATGAGAGCTGAGGTAATCGCGACTACACTCGCGGCATACATTCACAACGCGAGTTCAGTCTGGCGCTTTTCAGTTCATGCCTTTGCAAGCTTAACTTTCATAGAAATTAATTTAAGAAGTTAAAACACTTACATTGCTCACCATAGCTCCGTTTAAATGAGTGCCTGCAGCTGCCTGCTGAGCTCTCCCTGCCAGCTGAGTGTTATCTCCCATCCCCCATGCGCGAGTTCAAACCATGCGGAAATGGCTCCCTCTGCTGGCTGTAGTCTTTAGCCTTATTCCAAACATTCCTCCTATGATGCAAATATCGTCAATTTGCATCATAGGAGGAATTTTTCCAGAAATAAAATGCATAAATCTCTTGTCTCAGGGGGATATGAGGGGGGAAAGCACAATCATTTGAATATACTCCAGGGTTTCTACTGATACAAAGCCATATGCTAATCGCTGAAGTAACCCTTTAACGTTATATACCACCAGAGAGGACTGCGACTGCAACACATCTTCATTTGAATGACTTTTGGTACCGCTTTTGACATTTTTGCAATAAATAAATTGTGATTACACTGGTCTGTCTGTTATGCTTTGATTTATAACAGTACGTTGTTTTAATAAATGCTAATGGGTAGGTTTAGGGGTAAGTGTAGGATTAGCCGTTCAAAATATTTTTTTAATGCTATATTGTTATCAAAATCGTCATTTTCCAACGTTTTACCTTTTATTTTCTTTATATTCTGTATTAAATTGGTAGGTTTAGGTTTGGGGTAGTGTTAAGGGATCGTACATTAATCAATAAAAGGGTCAAAGGGAAATTATATGATATCTTTGATATAACAAAAAAAAAAAAAATGTTTTTACCAGTATTTTAAAATTTACGTTTTTTAGCTGTAAAAATGTAATAATACTACGTTTAAATGTTGCAAATACGTCTATATTTTACATTTTAGCACTTCTCCAAATGTACTAAGACATACGTTTAGTCTCTTTGAAAGTAACGTATTAATACCTACGTATTAACGATGAGACCAGGCTGAAATAGCCTACTGAAGTACTGATACAGCAAAGACAACGTCGGCATTGACCATAGCCTACATATCTATAGTAATGATGGCAAAATAGGCTACAGAATAATTTGTTCTGTATTTACAGGTGCAAAAATTTAAAATTAATAATTGTTTTTTTTATTTTATTATTACAATTAGGCCTATATCTGCATTTATGTTAACCTAGAGACTTCAAACATCATAATGTCATTTACAAATATGTATTTGTGTCAAAATGACATATAAACCTAGTTCTTTTTCTAGCATGCACGTGTTTTTGCCGCTTGTTACGTAGGCAGTGTGCAAGCTCTAACCTGTTAACATGGGAGCTGAAATAAAAACGGACACGCCACACAGCCGAGATGGCACCCTTGCATGCTTGCACACTTGCAGTTGCCGGCCTTACTGTATTCATGTCGATGTCGTGTTTGTTGTTAGTTGTGGTGAAAGCATTTTGTGAGAGAAATAACATTGCAAAGTTCGATGTTGCAGTATTCATCAGTGTTTATTCCGAGCTTTCCCCAGCTCGACTCATTCTCTCTCTGTCTGGACTGGCAGTGCTGCTCGCCTCAATAAACCACGCCCCCTCCGCCACTCATTTCAAATGCAAAGATGTCAGCCAATCACAACAGTGGGCTTTTTCACTGAAGTCTTACAGCAGACACGCCCCTTGAAACAGAGCATTCAAGCAAGAGGGCTAATATCAGTATAGGAAAAATGCCTTTTATTTCTATATTATGACATTTTTTGATGTAAAAAGCATACTTAAAATACAAGTACACCTCAGAAAACATTATAAAAATTTTTTAAAAATCCATGTCATGGGACCTTTTAAAAAAAAGCCTTTTTTAAGCTAGTTTTAGCCCATTGAACATTTTCAATGCGAGGCCGAATGCCTGGTGTTGCTTTGGGCCTGGTGTATGACATGGCCCTCTGTGTTTCTCTCATGGTAACAATATGATTATACATTAGGATGTTAGGATTCTCATCTACAACTCTTTGACATCCATAAGATTCCTCTCCCTTTCACGGTGTCATGTAATTTATTTGATTTTAGCACACAGACTGTTTCCAGAGCGTTGAAGGTCATCCCACACTCGGAGTATAAATCACTGTGAACAACCACATGCAGCTCATAAATTCAGCCTATTATCACTCTCCCTCTGTCACTCTCACTCATGGGCGCTATGGAGATCAATACTGATCGATACGCAGTCCAGGCTCTGGATTCAGGTGCTGGTCTGGAGTCTGTGCAAGCTAGTCCTAATCATAAAAACTAATTCTAGTTCAGAGCTTCTGCATTGTGAGCAGTCCAAGAGCTTAAATTCACAGAACAAATCAGAAATTATGGTGCCATTTGTTGGGAAAAGCCGCTTGGAACTTTTAAACAAAACTTTTCTGTTTAATATTAAAGGGGTCATATCATGACGAGTCAAGTTTTCCTTGATCTTTTGAGATCAAAGACTATGATGTACTATGAAAACACACTCTGTAGCTTTCAGAACTTCCTCTGCAGTCCAAAAGGAGCATTTATTGAAAACAAACAATAACATATTCATTGGCAAATAACTGCTAGTCAGAAATTTGGCCTGTGATTAGGATTGATTTGCAAGCGAATGTAGGTAAAATGAGGTAAAAACAAAATGCATATTATCATCACAGTGCCAATGTTAGAAAAAAAATGGTTGATGCTTCTGTATCTCTGATCATTGAAGTTGGACTTTAAATGTTTTATAACATTACAAGTAGACTTCAATAGGAAAAAAAAGAGCAAGACCCCTTTAAAAAGGCCAAAAGGCTATTTTATAGTTCTGAGGTTAGCCAATCAATTGCAAGACAGACATAATTTGTATACAAACAACTTAAAGATTGGTACGGTAGTTTCATAAAAGGGTCAGAGAAAGTGAAAAATGTAACTTATGAATGTTTCGAGATACTTTGGCTAGCATTATAATTAGGTTTAGAGAAAAATGTATTAATAAATTGGATGTTATTTTTTTTATGGGTGTTCAAGTCGCATTTGTTAACTTAAAATCTGAATTAGGAATTATTCCTCATTAAATAGCATTTTAAGTTTTGAACATGTATGTAACATCTCTGGCGCTTGTTCTCCCCTCTTCCTCTCCATCTCTGATGAGGCGTTTGTGTGTGACAGCGAGTCTTTTATGTTGATAAATGCTGTCTGCTCTTTGTCACTGGCTCACTCGTGACATGTAACGGCCTGTAAAGTCAATAGAGTGGTAACTTTACCTACAATGCCCTAAGGAGTAGCTGAAACACAGTTATGCTACAGCAGCCTTATTACTCTCTGTTCTAGCTTTTTCTGTTTTCTTTTCCTTTTGTAATATCTCACTTCTCTCTTTTCCTCACCAACCATCGACTTCAAACAGTTGATATAAAAAGCTTTAAACAGTTGGTTGATTCTTATGCTCTCAGATTCTTCATTTTCTTCACCTAAATCTTTAACACTTTTCCTTTGCAGCGTTGCAGTCACTGTTATTTCCTTCAGGAATTGCAGATTTAGTTGTGTTGTGTCTGTAACCTCTTATTTTGTCTCTGCTTCTTTGTGTGTGTTTACCAGATGTCTGGACTGCTGCTAATGTGCTGCTGTTAACTCACTTGAGCAGTTTAGAAAAAGAAAACACACACACATCCATATGTTCCAACATTTTCATACTTGTCAGATACCTGTCAGCTCTGAGTTATGATGGATGTTCGTTTTTTTCTTAATTTGTTTTAACTATAACTTAATTGCACGTTCAACTTAGTAAATTTAGCTTTTGTTTAGCTGACCATTTTAAATGTGTGTGCATATACAGTATATATACACCGATGAGGCATAACATTATGATAGGTCAAGTGAATAACATAGATTATCTCTTCATCACGGCACCTGTTAGTGGGTGGGATATATTAGGCAGCAAGTGAACATTTTGTCCTTAAAGTAGATATGTTAGAAACAGGAAAAAATGGGCTAAAGGTTTGAGCAAATTTAACAAGGGCCAAATTGTGATGGCTAGACGACTGGATCAGAGCATCTCCAAAACTGCAGCTCTTGTGGGGCGTTCCCAGTCTGCAGTGGTCAGTGTCTATCAAAAGTGGTCAAAGGAATGAAAAACAGTGGTGACCCGGCTACAGGTTCATGAGCGGCCAAGTTTTATTGATGAACGTGGGGAGCGAAGGCTGGCCCGTGTGGTCCGATCAAACAGACGAGCTAATGTAGCTCAAATTCTCAAGAAGTTAATGCTGGTTTTGATAGAAAGGTGTCAAAATACACAAGGCATCTTTCAGTAGTATAATCCACCCTGCCACAAAGCAAAAATGTTCCAAGAATGATTTGAGGAGCTCAACAACGAGTTTGAGGTGTTGACTTGGCCTCCAAATTCCCCAGATCTCAATCTAATCGAGCATCTGTGGGATGTGCTGAACAAACATTCCAATCCATGGAGGCCCCACCTCGCAACTTAAAGGACTTAAATGATCTACTGCTTACATCTTGGTGCTAGATACTACAGCACACCTTCAGGTTGTCTAGTGGAGTCCATGCCTCGACGGGTCAGGGCTGTTTTGGCAGTAAAAGGAGGACCAAAACAATATTAGAAAGGTGGAAATGTTACGACTGATCAGTGTATATACAGGTGCAGGTCATAGAATTAGGATATCATCAAAAAGTTTATTTATTTCACTAATTCCATTGAAAAAGTGAAACGTGTATATTATATTTATTCATAACACACAGACTGATGTATTTCAAATGTTTATTTCTTTTCATTTTAATGATGCTAACTGACAACGAAGGAAAATCCCAAAATCAGTGTCTCAGAAAATTAGAATACTACTTAAGACCAATACAAATGAAGGATTTTTAGAAATCATGGCCAACTGAAAAATTTATAAAAATGAAAAGAATGAGCATGCACAGCACTCAATACTTAGTTGGGGCTCCTTTTGCCTGAATTACTGCAGCAATGTGGTGTGGCATGTAGTCGATCAGTCTGTGGCTCTGCTCAGGTGTTTATGAGAGCCCAGGTTGCTCTGATATTGGCCTTCAGCTCTTCTTCTGTTGGGTCTGGCATAACACATCTTCCTCTTCACAATACCCCATAGATTTTCAACAGGGATACCATGGTCCTTACCAGGTACTGGTTGCTTTGGCACAGTGTCCAGGTGCCAAGTCCTGTTGGAAAATGAAATCTGCATCTCCATAAAGTTGGTCAGCAGCAGGAAGCATGAAGTGCTCTAAAACTTCCTGGTATACAGGTAGGTGCAATGCCCTTGGACCCCAGAAAACACAGTGGGCCAACACCAGCAGATGACATGCACCCCAAACCATCACTGACTGTGTAAACTTTACATTGGACCTCAGGCAACGTGGATTGTGTGCCTCTTCTCTCTTCCTCCAGACTCTGGGACCCTGATTTCCAAAGGAAATGCAAAATTTACTTTCATAAGAGAACATAACTTTGGACCACTCAGCTGTCCTTTTTGTCTTTAGCCCAGGCGAGACGCTTTTGACACTTTCTGTTGCTTAAGAGTGGCTTGACACAAGGAATGCGACAGCTGAAACCCATGTCTTGCATACGTCTGTGCGTAGTGGTTCTTGAAGCACTGACTCCAGCTGCAGTCCACTCTTTGTTAATATCCCCCAGATTTTTGAATGGGTTTTGTTTCACAATCCTCTCCAGGGTGCGGTTATCCCTATTGCTTGTACAATTTTTTCCACCACATCTATTCCTTTCCTTCACCTCTCTTTTAACGTGCTTGGACACAGAGTTCTGTGAACAGCCAGCCTCTTTTGCAATGACCTTTTGTGTCTTACCCTCCTTCTGCAAGTTGTCAATGGCCGTCTTTTGGACAACTATCAAGTCAGCAGTTTTCCCCATGATTGTGTGGCCAGGAGAACTAGACTGAGAGACCATTTAAAGGCCTTTGCAGGGGTTTTGAGTTAACTAGCTGATTAGAGTGTGGCACCAGGTGTCTTCAATATTGAACCTTTTCACAATATTCAAATTTTCTGAGATACTGAATTTGTGATGTTCCTTAGTTGTCAGTTATAATCATCAAAATTAAAATAATTAATATTTGAAATATATCAGTCTGTGTGTAATGAGTAAATATAATACACAAGTTTAACTTTTTGAATGGAATTAGTGAATTAAAAAAACTTTTTGATGATTTTCTAATTACATGACAAGCACCTGTAGTTCAGTAATGAAACTCCATAGGGAATGGTTCTTTACATGCAATTTGCAAGCAATAACATCATTATTGCATGGCATAAGCTGATATCACAAGCTGAAACCTCTGCTGATCCTGCAGCCAATGAGATTGCTTGCTTAACATTTAAATGCTCTGGTTGATTGTTTGCCTTAAGCTAGTCCTGCAGTGTGCTTTCAATATTCCATGTTCCCAGCTCCAACTTTGTATATCTGTTATGGGATTTATGCTTGTCTATTTATGCAGCAGCATATCTTACATGATCACAGCGTGTCGCTGTATCTATTAGCAGTAGCAAGCAAGTCCATACTTGCTTTGCAGCAGCAGCATAGCAGATCTAGTCAGCAAATACATTAGCATTGCCAAATGCAAGTATGGACTTTCTTTCTTTGAGTCTTATATATAATAATATTTCATAATTTTTTTATTTCAAGAAAGAAAAATAAACTTTCTGACACACATTAAGCCAAGTGCTGAAGTGGATCACTCTGTCAGAGCTGATTGTTCTTTAAATGCTGTTTTTAGTCTGTCTTTCAACTTAATCTGTGCCCGGGAACCCAGCCCAAAGAGCTTAGACTCTGAGTATCTGGATTGTGGGCTATGAGTGTGTTTGTAAAACCATTGGAGACACTTTCTCCCTTAAAAGAAGAGCTCACAAACCCAAAGGCCATATCCATAAATCACTCATCTCTATGCCACTAATTCCATCAAACAGAATTACATTGAAAGGTGAATGGCCCAAATGCTGTAACATTGGATTTAGGGGTATAGGCAATGGCATATGACAAAAATATTGTATCATGATTTTTTTTCAGGAAAATTATGATTCATGATTTTTTCATGCTGTTTTTTTCTATTTTACAATTCACTGAGCAGTACAGCCAAACTAATTTCTCTATTTAAAAAAAAATAACGTTGCAAGGTAAAAAAAAAAAAAAGTATAAAAAAGAAAAGACAATTCACCCAAAAAATGTGCATGTGTTCTTTACTCTGATAGATTAGATTTTGCTACCATTTACATGCATTATACGACTAACAGACTTAAAAATCTTGGATGCCCTGGGGGTAAGCAGATAAACATCAACATTTTTGGGTGAAATATCCTTTTAAGACATAATCAACTCGTTATGTAAACCTGTGTTTGACAGTTTAAGCGCAATAAGATGCAAAAGATAACTTAATTTAGTACTCACAAGCTGTTTGACAGCCTTTAAATGTGCAAGCTTCGAGTGTACGCACTCAGAAAAGCACGTCAGAACAGCTCTAAACCGACAACGCTTTAAAAACATGCGAATAATAAACTTTTGTGATTGGGAATAACTGCAATGTCCCACGCAAGGCTAACCCTACCTCTGCATCACCATGATGTGAATGTACATCACATGGTCAATTGGTCACATTATAAATTATGTCTGGAGACGGCAGTACTGGAACTGAAAGAATGCACTGTAGCACGACACTGATATTTCTTTAAAAGCAGATTGTTCCTGATAAAAAAAGGTGATATTGCACACCCCTAATTGGATTAAAATATGTGGGGGCCGGATTACCTGTTTGTCTGAAGTAGTCAGTGTTTGGCTTCTTGAAGTATTTAAGGTTTGGCTGGTTAGCATGGCCTAGTTAGCACCTACTGGTAAATACCTTACCTACACCATTGTGTAAAAATAATAAATATATGTGTATTTTTGGTGCTCCTTGTAGCATAGAAATGCCTTTTTTCTTGAATTTTTCAATGACATGGCCCTTTAGCACTCTTCCAGACTATATCACCCCATAAATATAGCCTCATTAACCCTTAACGATCACTTATTACCCATTCATATTATCTGAATTGTGAATCTATGCTGTCTGTCTTTTTAACATCGTCATAAAAGCTCTATTATTTCATTAGGTGAGTTTAGTGCTGCGATCCTGCAAGCACAGGCCCGTAAAATCAGCAGCAGACTCATGGCTCAATAGCATCACCTTTCACTGAGCGCCATTATTGCACGAGCTGTTGAAGCAGGTGGGATCCAACACAATCACTGTGACGCGATTAACATCGTCAATAAGCAGTCGTTTAACTGGTGGTGTTTCCCCAGCTGGTTTTGTCTTATGTATCCCTACAAGCTCCATCAATAAAGCTTTGAGAATGTTTTTCTACTTTTGTGTTTTTTAAATTGGTTACTTGATTGGGCACATGATGCTGCTTTAGGCATTTGCCTGTGTAAGGCAACACGGAAGCTCACTTGTTTGTTTAGACTCGCTTTGCAGAACTACATTGTTCACAGAATATGGTGTAGTTTCCTTTGTATGTAGCACCACAGAATTACAGCTTCCACATCACATCACAGCTTTCTGACAGTGTGAGGCGGTTCAGTCTGGTCGGAGAGACGATACTCGCTGATACCGCTGACGATACCGCTGTTGTTATTCACTTTTGGTCAGTTCAGTGTTAATTCAATCCAGCTCAGTTACAGTATTGATGTTGCAATATTCATCAATTATGACATTTGTCATTCAGCTACTATAAAGCAGCTCCGCAGAAAACTCTCATCATCTAGCTCAATTCAGTTTAAATTGCTGTCAGTACAGTCCCAGTAAAGGGGATGTTAGCTCTTCTCTCTCTCCTATCGTTTTCATTTTTTTTCTAATAATCTTGCTGGATTTATCTTATTCCATGGAAAGATTTTTTCACCTCACTTTTTCTGAGCATAACTCTCTAAATATATTTGTTATTTTCAAAACAGACATTTTTGCGGTGTAACACAAAGTTGTGCATTACAAACCCCATATACACATAGCCTATTGTGTATTTGATAAAGCATTCATACACATAGATACGTTGTTTAATATTTATCAGTGATGGCAGTGGTTATCATTATAAATATTTATAGTGATTTAGTCTGTATGCGTCTCATGAGATGAGGGCAGCTCATATCTGCTAAATTGCTTCTTTGTTTTCAGTCTGTCTTTTGGCTGTGGTTTGTTTGCATCTCTCCATGTCCTATTTATTATTTTCACTTGCATTTATACACACTCTTTTCCTTCAGCCATTATAGCACTAATGGATTTCTATCCCTTTGAGTGTACGTGTGTGTTTTGTACAGTATAAAAATGCTATAAAAGATACATACTAGTACTTTCATTACAGTTAATGAAGAAGATGAGAGGATCTGTAGTTTTGACACAAGTAGTCATATTTCTTTATCTGGGTTTCTGTTCTATATTTGTTTTTGTTTGTTAGTCTTTTTTTATTTTTATGAAATTCTTTAATCGTAAAGAGGAAGGAGGGGGACAGTCACTGATGATGATCTGTCTATAAAGTATAGCTGCTGGCAAAATACAAACCTCATATTCATCTTGCCAAATCTCTCTCTCTCTCTCTCTCTCTCTCTCTCTCTCTCTCTCTCTCTCTCTCTCTCTCTCTCTCTCTCTCTCTCTCTCTCTCTCTCTCTCTCTCTCTCTCTCTCTCTCTCTCTCTCTCTCTCTCTCTCTCTCTCTCTCTCTCTCCCTCTGTCTATTCGGGTATAGTTTGGCTCTGTTGTTCATGTCACATTCATTTTAATCCCTCTTTTTTATTGTTGTTATGGCCAAATGTGAACGGAAAGCTGATCTCTCTCTCTCTCTCTCTCTCTCTCTCTCTCTCTCTCTCTCTCTCTCTCTCTCTCTCTCTCTCTCTCTCTCTCTCTCTCTCTCTCTCTCTCTCTCTCTCTCTCTCTCTCTCTTTGTCCACAGCACATCTTTTCCCTTTCTTCCTTTTTCTTTAAATCACTCTTTTACTCATTTTCTTATCATGGTTTTCCAGTTTGTTAAGACGTTCAGTGTGTGTGTGTGCGTGCGCGCACGCGTGTGTGTATTTATTTAATTGCTGCAATAGGTTTATTCAGTAAACAGTTGATAAGACTCAGACATTGCCCTGAGGCAGCACTTGTCTTTCCTGTTGTTTGATGATTTTTGCATGAAAAAATATGTATTTTTTAAGTATAAAATAAACAAATTATACACACATATATATATAATTTTATATATAATAATTTGGTCATACCGCCCACCAATAATTGTGTATTTCAATAAATAACTATTTAAAACTGACTATTCAAACATAATCTTGATTATGAATTTTGCCATAACCAAGCATCTGTTTTTGGCCAAATATTGTTTGGCAAAAAAAGCTAACTTCCTCTATAGGTTTTTATTTTATTATTATTTATTTTATTATTTTAAATACATAATACAAAAAACTCACAGGAAAGAACATACATTAACAACAGTCAATTATTAATATTTTAATTTCTTTGTATGACAGCCTGGCCAGCACTATTTGGTATGCTTCATTGACTCCATGCACAGCTACGCAATAGGCTTGCAAAACCATTTAACAGATATTTAATAATACAATATATATCCAAAAGTTTTGGGTCGTCTGCCCTTACGTCCACATGAACTTTCATGACATCCCAGGCTTAAGCCATATGATTTAATATGGAGTTGTCCCACCCTTTGCAGCTATACCAGCTTCAACTCTGGTAAGTCTTTCCACAAGGTTTAGGAGTGTGTTTATGGGTATTTTTGACCATTCTTCTCTAAGCACATTTGTGAGGTCAGGCACTAATGTTGGACGAGAAGGCTTGGCTCGCAGTCTCCGTGCTAATTTATCCCAAAGGTGTTCTATCGGGTTGAGATCAGGACTCTGTGCAGGCCAGTCTAGTTCCTGTACACCAAACTCGCTCATCTATGTCTTTATAGACCTTGCGTTGTGTACTGGTGTGCCATCATGTTGGAAAAAGTAAGGGACCTAAACTGTTCCCACAAAGTCAGGAGCATGAAATAGTCCAAAAGGTCTTGGTATGCTGAAGCATTAAGAGTTCCTTTCTTTGGAACTAACTAAGTTATATTCCCGAAATATAACCCCACACCATAATCCCCCCTCCACCAAACTTTACACACTGCACAATGCAGTCAGACAAGTGTCATTCTCCTGGCAACCGCCAAACCCAGACTCATCCATCTGATTTCCAGATTGAGAAATGTGATTCGTCACTCCAGAGAACACGTCTCCACTGCTCTAGAGTCTAGTGGCGGTAAAGTCCATACTTTATGCCACTGCATCCGATTTGCATTGCACTTGGTGATGTAAGGCTTGGATGAGCTGCTCGGTCAGGGAAACCCATTCCATGAAACTTTCTACACACTGTTCTTGAGCTAATCTGAAGGCCACACAAAGTTTGGAGGTCTGAAGCTATTGACTGCATAAAGTTGCAGAATTCTGCGCACTGTGTGCACTCAGCGTGCGCTGACCCCGCTCTGTGATTTTAACCCTTAAATGCATGACTGTTTCGCCAAACATTCTTACATATTCGGGTCGTTAGCGACTCGGATGTATATTTAACATGGATAGACCTCTACCTGTCATGATTATATATAAAACTCCTGATTTTAGAGTAACAGCTACAGAAGAATAAAATAAAACCTATTTCGTTACCTTTTGGAGCTTGGAAGGATTCAGTTTGAGCAGATGTTTAATACCATCATCATCTGTCCTCGTCAGAGCTCGTTTTCCAGTAACGTTATATTCTGCATCTGCCTCATATTCGCGATCTCCAGCATATTCTCCAAACTCATTTTCAATGTCTTCAAAATCAATATTTTGATCACTGACAGCTTCTTGAGCACATCCATCATCAAGAGACAGTGACACTAATATTTGATTGTGTTCAGTACTTGCTCTCTGCTGTAAATCACTGAGCCATTTCAAGTTTTGCAGATTATAATTATTATTGTTTCGTTTTCTGTCCGAGGTAACTATGAGTGAAACGTCACTTCATCATTGCGTATCAGACATTGCCACCTTGTGGAATAAAGGTGAATTGTGCCGTATTTAGTCATTATAGATAAAAAATATACGTACAATCCTACACACCTCGGGTCGTTAGCAACCCTATACAATTTTGACAAAAAACTAGTGAAAAAACAGGCATTCAATTATAATTCTATAATTTTTTTCTTGTTATATTGTTTAAAATGGATTGATTGAGGAATACTAAGAAGGTTGATGTCTAACTTTAAAAAATGAATGAGGAGCAGGGTAGTGAATGACGTCTCGGGTTGCTAAAGACCCGAGGTATGCATTTAAGGGTTAAATGGCCTACCACTTCGTGGCTGAGTTTCTGTTGTTCTCAAATGCTTCCACTTTGACCATGGAATATGGAAATTTCAAAAATAGATGCACAGGTGTTCCTGAGAGCGATCCATTTTTTCGCAAATGTTTGTAGAAGCGTCTGCATGCCTAGCGCTTGATTTTATACACCTCTGGCCATGGAAGGGATTGGAACACATGAATTCAATGATTTGGAGGGGTGTCCCAATACTTTTGGCAATATAGTATATATGGTATTTCTGACAGATAGATTTAAGAATTTTTTTTTAGTGTAATGTTGCAATTGTAATGTATTTATATAGTTTTCCTAGCTTTGTCAAATGATGACACAAACAGGCCAATCTCTAATATAAAACTTTTTGCTGCTTTAAAATAAAAAATAAAAAAAAGAATTAAAGCAGATTTTATTCATTATGAATCACCTTTTCATTTTGGACGTCCCCTTAAGAATCTTTAGTCCGATTGTAACTTCTGAAGACATTTCTCAGCTAATCTCGGTAGATTAGTGAGGCCCTTAGGGTCTCACAGGAGTGTAGGCCTCAATGCGTGTGTTTTGGCAGATTGCTCCATTGGATTAATGTGTCACTAACAGCTTAGTCACAGATTCACTTTGACCACCGAGACTAATACTCTCTCTCACACACACTCATGTGAGTGTCCTAATAAATTGAACTTACTCAAAACATTTGACGAAACTTGTACGATCAAGTAGTTAATACGGTCTCTCAAAACTTGTCATCAAGTTCATCAAATTGTTTTTGCTAAGAGTGAACTGTATAGTTTAAGCAACATTTTCACTCAGTGTTTCCATCATTAAATTCAGTTGATTATTTCTAATTAATAGACTCTAAATTAACACCATAACATGAACTAAATTTACAATAACCTAAATATAATCATATTAATTATATTATGAGACAGTAATTTAAAATAACTGTTTTCTATATTCCTGTGACGTCAAAGTTGAATTTTCTGCATCATTACTTCAGTCACATGATCCTTCAAAAATCATTTTAATATGCCGATTTGCTGCTCAAGAAACATTTATAATTATTATCAATGTCGAAAACTGTTGTGCTGTTGCGGTCATGGCTCAAACTGTGGTTCGGTGTTTGGTCTTGTGAATGAAAAGAGACTTTTGTGTTCTGTTAATGGTCTCTTGTCTCATCTGTCACAGCTAGATCTCTATTGAGGGTTTCTCCTCACCCTGGTGTCACTTTGGCTTTCATTCACACTGAGATGTTGTCTGACATGTGTCAGTCAGAGAGAATCGTCTTTTCAGTGTTTGGTCAAAACTATCAGGTGCACATTTAGGCCTGTCTTCAGGCCTTTACTCCGCTCTTTCACTGAAGTTTCAGTGTCTTTGTATTTCTGTTGGGCTGCCGTCTGGAGTTACAGGTGTGTGTCTTTGCCAGACTGAGCAGGAAGGAGGGATGGAGGAGAGAGAGAGAGATGCTATCACCTCTGCCATCCTCTCTCCGCTCTGATCCCTGTCTATCTCACCTGACCTGCATTAAGTCTCCTGTCATCGTAGCGACTGTTGTCACACTAACACCTGGAGCCCTGAACTGTCATCGCTGCACTTATGGGCCTGTCAATCACATCGAGAGAGAGAGAGAGAGAGAGAGAGAGAGAGAGAGAGAGAGAGAATTGTGAGGGCAGAGACTGAAGACAAGGGGAGGATTTGTTTGTGCAAAAGGGCATGAAGGAACAATAGAGAGGACAACAGAAAGCAAAAAATAGATTCTTTCATTTTTTGTTTTTTTTTGTTTGTTGGTTTGTTCAGTTGTTTATTTGCGCTTATGTTTATTTTGTCAATGTATCCTTAACTTTGTAATTTAATTCGTTCATTTGTTCTTTCTCTTTTTTTCTTTCTTTTTTTTTTTTTTGCTGTCAGTGTGTAATTTGTTCATTTTTATTGGTCAGGTTTTTTTTTGTTCCGTTGTGAAAAAAGTGTTTAAAGCAAGGCTAGATGAAAGAAAGATAAAGGCTGTGCCCACCAAAGCGGGGTTTTTTTTCACGCGGATGGCTGGCATATTCTATTTCTTTGAATGGGATCGCCGTGTTTTTAGACCGCCATGAGCACAACGAGTATTTCACGCTCAAGCGCTGCACGTTCAGCGGTTTTTACTGGTCTCCAAGAGTTTAAGAATGTTCAACTTTGAGTAAAACCCGCAGCGCTCATCACTGTCACTCTTTACCCAGCCGTCCAATCACAGTGGAGGAGGGGCGGGACCAACCTCCACATTCTGCTTATACCACTTCAACAGATGAAAACAAGCTGCATAAAACATCGGGACAAAAATCTTTTTTAAAAAGAGCAAATACTTCACAATGTATCTGCATTTTTATATTGAATCAATACAGAAACAAACTATCTGAAAAACTTGTCACCTCAAGGACACCTCAAGCTCTTGAGACTTTTAAAAAAGGACTTAAAACATTTATTTTAGGAGAACTTATGACTTTTAATTATTAAATCTATTAGTATTTTACCATTTTTAAATGATCTTAACTGTAGCACTTTGAGATTTGTTCCAAATGTAAAGTGCAATACAAATAAAATGTATTATTATTATTTATTATTATTATCAGTCAAATGAAATACTAGTAATACTTCCGCGGATATTACGTATCATAACAAGCAAAGAGTCTCAACCGGAGAAAAACAGACATTTTTATATGTCTGATCTTTCTTTCTAGTTTTGGTTTGTTTAATTTGTCTTTTCTCTTTCCTCATTTGTTCCTTTTATTCATTTTGTTCTTGAATTATTTTGTTTTTACCTTATACATTTTTTTTTTGTTTATTTGTTTGTTCATTCTGTTTGTTCTTATTTGTCTCATTTTTGGCTTGTTTGTTTGTTTCTTCTCTTTACAGTGATTGGCTGAATCTATTCACAGGTTTACAGTGAGCTCATTAGCTATTTATTTGGTTGTTAAAGGTGTCATGATCTGAGAAATCCAATTTTCTTTTGAAAGAGATCTTCTTACTGTAACAATATCCTGCATATTTCAGAACTGAAAACTTCCTTGTTAGTCCAAACACAGCTTTTATTGAAACCAAGCCCAAACAACGACTCATGGAGTGTGCCAATAGAGGGAATGCATTGACGTCACTTTCCCGCCGGAACACGTCTCCTCAGCCGGTGCTGAGTGGCAGAAGAGCTGCTGCGTGACTGGAGTTAATAGAGGAAAACACGAGTAGAGCAAACGATTATCAGTTTAAACTAAAGTTTGGGCTTGATATAGTGGTCCTTACAACTTACTAAAGATTCAGGTACCCATTTATAATGACATGATTTCAACATTTCGAAAACATGTTGGAAATTTAATTATGAAAATATACACTGGATCTTTTGCTAGCTCCTTTTCGCTAATAATATGCTATTATTACAAATTCTTATGGAGGATTACAGATCAAGCGGTTATGGGCAGCGTTTCCCTCTTAAAGCAGCAGCAGCAGCAGGTGGCAGTGGTATGAGTGAGAAAATGACACGCTATTATCAAGTCAACGATGTCCATGGCATCCGTGGACAAGCCTCCAAACAGAGCGTCTAAATCAGAGGGTTTAGATCAGGAATAGGAATATACTATTATTTCTAAATTATAACACTTTTTGATTATAATTTTAGATTTCTAACATTATAAGTGCAGCCCAGGAAATATTATAAAACAATGCAGTTCATGGCCCTTCGAATATAAGAGAAGTGAACGTTGTGGTCCAAGTCACAGGGAAACTCTGGC
This sequence comes from Pseudorasbora parva, assembly GCF_024679245.1. NCBI lineage: Eukaryota > Metazoa > Chordata > Actinopteri > Cypriniformes > Gobionidae > Pseudorasbora > Pseudorasbora parva. Next base: position 8,236,083 of record NC_090188.1, on the reverse strand, counting down.
CGGTTGGTTGAATACATTGTAGTTTGGCAACACACAAACACACACACATACATAAAGCACACACAGAGGGTGAGGTCATCATCGGGGCACGTTTGAATCATGGATTCTAATAGTGGCGCTGACAGCAGCACACACTCACACAACTCCATGACCCTGTACACCAGCAGCAGCGCCAGTCAACTGAAACCCCATTACCAGCGCCCAGCAATGATCCATCACGAGAGAGAGAAATTAAACAACGACAAACTCTTACATCATACGCTTACCTTGACATTAACATCACAACCAAAAAAGACCAAAATAAAATAAGCATAGCTGTTAAAGAACATCAATTTTGACATTCCATTTCAATGAGAATCAGCCAAAAATAATTTAATCAGGAACTGAGTCCATCACACTGTACTGGCATGAGCTCTGGGATTCACACACATCAAAAGGGATTTTGTGAAATGCGACAAACACCAAATATAGACTCTGCAGTCAGACTCCTGCAATAAAACCCCATGAATAGAGCATAACATTGCTGCTGCACGTTTTTTTGTTGTTGTTTTTTATACAAATCCCTGGATTAAAATACAGTTATGTCAGATTATTATTAAATAGATTACCGAATATTCTAATTGGAATGAAGTCACACCCTTATCTTCGATCATTTAAATAATTCTAGTTCTGAATGCTGATTGGCTGATTCAACTATGCTAGATCTGATTAGCTGGCTTTGCACAATTTTTGTGGTTCATACTATTTTCTTTTTTTAAATGAGCTTGTAAAACAACATTATGCAACATTTTATGTTAAACCGTAGGAGACGGTATTCTTTCATCACATTACCTTGGAATAATGCGTAAAGGGGTGGTCACTCTGCACTTTTCATTTCATTGACTTACATTCAAACGGAAACTCTTGTGAAAAGTTTTGCATTTCGCTGCGTTTCAAAGTTCAAGCTTGTTGAACTCACATCACGTGAAGACGTGTGATCAACACTGCAAAAAAGGCTTTTCTTACCTAGTATTTTTTGGTTGTTTTTTAGTCCAAACATCTTTAAATTCTTAAAACAAGAAGTATTTACTAGACAAGCAAAAGTAAATGTCTTGTTTTGGGGAAAAATAACTCAAAATTAAGAGTTTTTGCTTAAAATAAGAAAAATAATCTACCAATGGGGTAAGAAAATAATCTTAATTCAAACAGAAAACAAGATTTTTCTTACCCCATTGGCAGATTATTTTGCTTATTTTAAGCAAAATCTCTTAATTTTGAGTTATTTTTTCCCAAAACAAGACAACAATTTTTACTTGTCTAGTAAATTTTTCTTAATGTAAGATTGTTTTTTTAATTATATTTTGACTAGAAACAAGACAAAAATACTAAGTAAGAAAAGCATTTTTTGCAGTGAATAGAAGATCAGGAGGTTGTTTAAAGGTACCAGGCTGCTACAATGAGTGCTTTTTAGGAAGAACTTGTTTGCAAGGCTCATATAAAAGAAAGATATTGAACATTTCTGTTTGAGGCGCTTCACGGTAGCCTAGAAATCTAGACGCACAGCAAATCTAATCTGCCCACGAGTGTCATCTAGCAATTCTCAATACCCTTCTGAGCTGTAAACGCCAAACTCTTGTCGGGCCAATCACATCGTGTATAGAGTCGGTAGGCGGGGCTTAATATAATGACGGCCGAGTCGCGCTCTAATAAACACAGAAACTGGCAAATGGCGGTCTTTCAAATCAGTTTTGACCGTGACTCTGGAAGACTTGGAGTTAAGCTTTTCTCTGAGAAAAGAACAAAGAACGGCACTGAAGTCATTCTTAAGAAGAGAAGATGTGTTCGGAGTTTTGCCAACCGGATACGGCGAATGTTTAATCTATCAACGAGCTCCGTTTCACCTTCGTTGCTCTGGTTGGTTGTAGCGCTATCCTATCGTGTGCAGAGGGAGTTTGAAAGACAACCGTTTATCCCGCCCCTCGGATTGAACCCTGTCTATGGTGAGTTACCAGACCAAGCATCTTGACGTGGGTCTGACTTGTCAGGCTAGCTTCGCGGTGTACTTCTAATAAAATCGATGTCACTTCGCACAAAATTTGGCCAAACGGAGTTCGTCTTGTGACTAGATTTGGGAGTTTTAAACAGCTTGCTTTGGCTGGTAAACACTTTTCGAACTATCATTGTTCCATGGCGTTTTCTTAGTAGGTAGGTGTGGCTCTGAGGCCCAGCCTTCTTTGATGTGGACATCTTTTCCTGTTCCTTCTGTTCAGTCCATCAAGGTCTGACATCCACCGAGTAAAACCGTGAGCACACTGGAGAGCTGCTTTATAGTAGAAATGTAGTTGTAATTCTAATAGTCAACAGAATGTGCTAAACAGCCCATCAAATTAAAGTAAAACTGAACACTTTTATGTTCTGCGTTGTTTTTGCCAAATCCAATAAATAATCTGTAATATTTTTGTATTTGGATGGCTGGCAGCACTTATTTTCCACCAATGTGTCTAATGATGTCTGAGTAACCTCTTAGTTATTATGGCCTCATTGATTTCTGGCTTTAAAGGTCATGTAAGGCAGGGGTTTTCAAACTGGGGTCCGGGGACCCCCAGGGCTCCTCCAGAAGGTTCTATGGGGTCCCCAGAAAAATTCCAGGTAGTTAAAAGACAAAGTAAAAATGGATAAAGTCGAACAATCTAACTGTTTAATTTCTAAACGTTTCTCACCTTGTTTGCCATATACATACCTTTCAGAATTGTAAATGTTTGCTTTGTATAGAGAATTTTTCTCGCTATAGTCCCCTTTATCATGCTCACTGGGTGCGTAGAGCAGAATCATTAATGCGGGACGTAAGCCGCTTACTGGTGCATATATTTATTGTGAATGTTGCTTAAACAAGTCATTTTTAATTGAACACCTTCAGGTTTATACGTCCAACATTAAGTATATCCTATTTACATTTGGAAACAATGTTGTATTTAAAATGTCACAATTGCTATTTATCTAACAGTTAAAATGTTTTTTTATATATATATATATATATATATATATATATATATATATATATATATATATATATATATATATATATATATATATATATATATATATATATATGGATTTAAGGGGGTCCCCCATAAAGGTGCATCATATTTAGGGGTCCTTGGCATTGTAAAGTTTGAAAACCCCTGATGTAAGGTAACAAACTATGGTTGGTCACTTTAAATCTCATCAGATGGTCTCTTCCCATTTAAGTGGTCAGTTTTTGGCAGGATCAAGCTGCAAATTGGACCAGACGTTGACTATTGGCAAAGTCTGGCCATATGAGGCTATTGAGAACTCGACTGTGTATGTGTATATTTACAGCAAAAAGCTGCAGAAAACTCTATAAATCAGATTCAGTCCACCAAATCAAGCCCCAATAACAAATGTGCTGCTAACAGACACCTGCACATCTGCTTTGATGGATTATCAGATCCAAAAAAGAAAACAAGTTCTCTTTATATCAGGATCTAACAGATGTTACACTTGGCGTGCGTGTGCGCGTGTGTGTGTGTGTGCGCGTGCTTGTGCCTGCGTGTGTGTGCGCGCGCGCGAGCGTGTGTGTGTGTGTGTGTGTGTGTGTGTGTGTGTGAAAGGGAGAAAAGTGTCACTTGTCAAATTTTATTTTTCTTTCACACACATACACAGCTGTGCTGTTGATTCTGTGGTAACTTTTCTATTGATTTGCATAAAGAAACAAGCCAGGTTTGTTTCCCTTCAGCACTGAATAGCTTTATTTCTACATGCACACACACATTTATGCTATCTGTATACTATCAACTTCACTGAGATAGCTGTAAATATTCCTATGCTGTATTAATTATCAAATGCATTGTCATTTTGGGCAGTTTTTGTGATGTTGACTAGATGCCAAATTCAGCATCTGTCACTGTGGTTTCTGGAAACACTTTGTCCCGTTTTCAGAAGAAAAATGTAAATGTTTTGATTTTGCACTATAGGTCAAAACTTAAAAGGTACTTTTATTGTTTGTAATTTTGTTTATTCAGTACAGCAAGACCTCGTTAAATTCATCAAAAAGTGACAGCAAAGACATTTATAATGTTATTAAATCTTCTGGGAATCTTGGTTTCCACAAATATTTTAGGCAGCACAACTGTTTTAAACATTGATAATAATAAGAAATCAGCATATTAAAATGATTTATGAAGGATCATGTGACACTGACTTCTGGAGTAATGATGGTGAAAATTCAGCTTTGCAATCACAAGAATAAATTACATGTAAATATATATTCAAATAGAAAATGGTTATTTTAAAATTGTAATAATTATTAAAATTTTAATTGTATTTTTGTCAAGTAAATGCAGTCTTGTTGAACATAAGGGGCCCTATCATACACCCGGCAGGCAATGCGATGCCAGGCGAGATGAAAATGTTTTTCTTCTAGTTTCAGCCCGACGCAGTTAACATTTTCACATCCAGCGCTACGTTGTTTAAATAGTAAATGCACTCATGCCCATCTGTTCACGCATTTGGTCTGAAAATGAGGTCTTTTTTGAGGAACTGAAAACGACTATGCCATTGACCAACAAAAACCTGGTCTAAAGTCAATAGCGCAGTACTTAAGTGTTGTTTAAAGAGACATTAGTAATATGTGTCTATAGGAGTGTGCACAATGTGCGTACAAATCCTCCATTGGTGCGAGCACAGCTGGCTTTTAAAGGGAAAGGGAGATGAGACTCTGATTGGTTTATTACATAATATGCCCCAAACACACCCATGACTCATTAAGAGAATAGGGACGACCATGCACCTTGTGTCCAGACAGTTTTTTACTTTGTTAAACTAGCAAAAGTGGATTCGGACAAGCCCTAAGAACACCTGCGCTATGTGCTTCAGACCATATATATATGTATATTTAAAGATTTAATATATACATTTAAAAAAAGAATGCAGAGCCAGAATACAGTCAAGGGGTGTCCATTTGGAAACACCACATAAAGTGAGATGTGTGTAGTGTGTATTGTATTGGCCCAGAATGCATGATCCATTAACTTAATTTTCAGCAATTTCCCTCATTTGTATGTACTTGCTAAAAAATATTTATGCATGCCATCAAGTGTCCCGCCTTGTGAGAGAATTTTTTCAAAGGCTGGAGAAATTATTTATATATATATATATATAAACGTTTCAATGTTTCACTGTTCGTTTTTTTCATACCACACATTTCAAGATTTAACTCTTTTATATGTGTGTCTTGCGATCATTCCACAGACTCTTGTGAATGTCTTTCAGAACTTTTCAAATGAAAAGCTCTCAATTCATCCCAAAATAAAACTCATACTTTTTTTGAAGGCAAAGTCATTAAAGACAAATTGATTATGAGCATCTGTTGTTGTAATTTCTTTAGTTTGCACCGCCTGCTCTAAGCGGTGCTTGAACTCAGGTCTTTCCACATGGGAGTCTGACGCTCTAACAATGAGACTAAAGGCTGCGACTTTTTGCGTAAGCCACTACTAGAGCGTCTCTTGACATGAGGAGAGTGTACCTGCATAGCTCTCATTAGGTCGCCTCGTTACACTATCATGACAGATATATTTCAGAACCAGCCGCTATCAAAACAATCTGGCTGCGGGCACGGGCCAGATATTATCGCTGGCAGTCCATTTTTGACCCTGCGGGCCGCCAGTTGCCAACCACTGCCTTCTGGTAATCAATCAAGTCAAGTCTCCTGTCGATGCACTTTATGTGAGGAGCACTAATGGTATTACATGTTTAGTTGCTGTTTATGTAGAGCGTTCCGAAACAGGACAGAAAGGCATGCTCATTAGGTTTTTAAATGGCAGCACGCAAAAAAATTGTGAGTAATTGTAGAGGTGAGTCAACATGTCAGTGAGACCACTTGTGTGTCACTCATCATTACTTTCTTTTACTTTAAAACTTTTCTCTTTTATAAAGGTGGTTCTGACCATCGAAGAGTGGAGAGAGAAGCACAAGCTAGTGTTGTTTTAAGGTAGAGGACAGGGCAGCCGGTTCATGCCAGCCCATCTGGTGTGAGGAGTTTTCTTCCCCTTATGGTCCTTACTAAAGTGTGTGTGTGTGTGTGTGTGTGTGTGTGTGTGTGTGTGTGTGTGTGTGTGTGTGTGTGTGTGTGTGTGTGTGTGTGTGTGTGTGTGTATGTGTGTGTGTGTGTGTGTGTGTCAGCGTTAATCGTGCAGAACAGTGTACTTTGTAGGGTAGGACAGGGGATGCTGACACCATCATCTTAATATTAAAACACTGAAACACTCAACACAAACACACATTCACATAGAAAACGACCAAGTGTATATGTGTCTTATTGATGTTCATTGCTCTCTGTTTGTGTGTGTCTCTCTGCAGGCCACGGATAATGACATTGGCACGTTTGGAGTGGTTCGGTATTACTTCAGCGACGAGCCAGACCAGTGAGAATATCATTCATTAACATACTGTGACCTTTCACACTAATACAGCATCCCGTTTAATTCATTCATTTCCTCTGATTAATTTAATCCACATCTCTGTAGATTTGCATGCCTTTCTCTCCTTCTCCTATAGGCTGATTTCTTCAATGGCTGTGTTTAGAATGCAATACTAGCATACTGTTTACTACACACACACGCACACACATATATAACATTTATTGACATCACTATATTACACATTTAATTCAACGAGCAACATAGACTTCTCCGCTAATTTAGGAAATAAAATGGTTATTTAATTTTTTGTATTATGATTTATAAATAATATAAACTAATTTAAAATAATTTATTTATATATTTATTTATTGCCTAAATGTATTATGAAGATCTGATCAAGAAACAGATCACAGTATTGTTGCACATTATTATACAAATGTAAGAGGACATCTGGATTTTCTGGGCTACAGACAATTTTTATACTTTTTATACTGTGCTGTATTGTTATTGTTAACTAAAACAATTAAAAAGTATTTTCATTTAAATAAAGCTGAAATAAAATATATGCTGTAAATATTAGATGAAAAACTTAAAACAAAAAATATGTAAATGTTGCCTTGGCAACTAACTGAAATAATTTAAGTTGAGGTTCTAAAATGACTAAAACTGAAATAAAAGTAAATCAAAGCTAAATAGAAAAATTTACCACAAAAAAAAACAATGACAAGTTAAAGTTCAAATGAAAATTGAAAATATATGTAAAATAGCGCTAATTAAAAACATGTATAAATAAAATAAAGTCTATCATAGAATATACTGTAAAAAAAAACTAAAATAACTCTTACACTGTGCAGAGTATACTTACTGCATATGAATGGCCATATGCTATTCTGAACATAGGCTTTGCAAGATCCAACGCTTTCAAAGTTGTCATTTTGCATCTAAACGTCTCTTGCAACTATTAATGAATCAATGGTGACTCATTTCCATGTGTTAACCCCAGGTTCTCAATGGATGCGGAGACGGGTTGGGTGACTCTACGAGACCGGCTGGATTATGAGCTCATGAGGCGCTTTACTCTAACGATACTGGCTCGTGATGGAGGAGGGGAGGAGACTACGGGACGTCTCCGCATCAACGTGATGGATGTAAACGACAATGCGCCGGTCTTCCAGAAGGAGGCGTATACAGGTTCGCTCATGGAGAACCAACAGGCTCCACAGCAGGTCGTCCGAGCCCGGGTGAGAAACATAGAATACATAGAGAAAAACAGGAGCAAGAGAAACTAGAAAGAGACAGCGCTGTTCACAACACATTTTAATTGTGTCATTTATGTTTTTCAGAGTAGAACAAACTATTTATTGATAGAGAATGTATGGTGGGTTTGATTTGGTACTGATTAGATGATGAAAAGACATGGGAATGGCTGAAAATGTCAGCTTAATTAGAACGCTTTTTTTCTTTTCTTTTTTTTTTTCTGATGTGAGCCCTGTGCAATCGTGGGTCAGTCTGTCTGTTAGTGTTCATTATGTCTCTGTTAGTGTTTCATTCTCTCCGTGTGTGGACACTGCTGCACTAATTTCAGCAGTCTGCTCTAATCTGTGCTGTGATTGACAGTTTGACGGCAGGTGCTGCTCTCATCTGACCAGCAGGGGGCTCTGTGATAATGCATGTCTGCCACTTCACATCTTCAATACAGTAGTGGCCAAAAGTGATGCCTGGTGGGGATATTTACACAACGTTTGCTTTTAATATCACTTCATTAAACTATCAATATATAAGGAGTATGTTAAATTGGGTAGAAGAATACACTAAACTTGGTTAAGGTATTAAAATTACAAAATTATTTAACAAGAAAGGCTAACTCCAGTATATAATTAAATATGGGTTTTATGCAATATTAAAATACAATATTTTTTTGGTGGCTCTCCCTTGTTTTTTTCATTTACAGCACTGACTAAACTTTGCATGTGTCGTGATTAATGTCTTTCTAATCCCAAATGAACCCAAAGTTGAGTTGCATTGGAAGACCTGCATGACTTCTCACATCTCAGGTTTATAATTTCCCGAGGGTTTTCGATGGCTTTGAGGTGCGGCGACTGAGGATGCCACTTAAAGACTTCAAAACGCTAAGCATTAACACTTTCATTGCATGCAATTCTGCTGCATTAGTTTGGAAATGTTATCATGCTGGAAAATACACAGTTGATCTCCAAACAGATCCTCCATTCTTGGCTACATGTTTTCAGCAGGATTCCCAAGTATTTCTCCATTTTCAAAGTACCAGCAAGCAACACAGTAGATCCTCCCAACACCTGCTGTAGACATACGTGCCCATTATGTTTCCCCTGCCGTGCTTAATGGCACACGCATGCATTTGGTATTAAAATACTCCAGGTGTCTCCTACGAATATACCCGACACCGTCCAATGATAGGTTGTTAAATTTTGAACACGCCTCCAATCTTCCACACTCCAGTCCTTATTTTCTTTGGCAAACACAAGGTGTTTTTTGCAGTAGATAAAACGAATCTAAGCAGAACTACTTTCTTTACTGGCACACAACCCCTGATCCAGCCGATCAAGATGAAATTGGAGATTGCAGGTCTCATCCAGGTCTTTAGAAGCTGGTCTGAGGTTTTCCCACATTCAGGTGAAGAAGCTCACTAGCCTTCGTTGGCGGCCACAGCACTTTACATTCTGCATGGTAGTGGTCTCAGAGTGCTTTGAAATGATTTTGTGCATTGTGGGACCATTCACATCCAGCATGAGCAGTATCCAAAACCGTTTTTAACAATATCCTCATTGGTTGCAGAGCTCTTTCCGTCTGCCTGTTTTCACTACAACCCACAGAATAAGATCTGATAATACAGCTAATACCGCCACATAGTGATTTATTGAGTTATAGGCTGAGCATGAGGAGTGCAAGATTGGCACTTGGCAAAAAACGACGTCCACGTATTTCAGTATTTCATTATTTTACACTCCAGGCACAACTTCACAACATGCATACAAAATAAAAAGTTTGAAGAAGCCAATTTTCCTATTTTTCTTTCAGCCACTACTGTATACACCATTAATTCATTTGTCATCTTAAAATACAAAAATACTACTCTTTTAAGACAAAAGCTAATAATTCAGTTTTTCTATTCATTGAATGACTTTTATACATTCTTATACGCAAGATGCATGTTTTGACTTCCTGAAGAGTGAAAAGCTGTGACTTTGATGCAGTAATATTTTAGTATTATTTATATACTATTATAGTATTTATTATTACTATAAAATATAATTTATTTATAATACTATACTAGTCAAGTCAACTTTATATTGATTTATACAATACAGATGATTTCAAAGCAGCTTTACAGTGATAAACAGGAAAATAGTGATCATCTATGCAGTCAATGATCAACTAAAGCAGCTCTACAGAAGACAATGCCATTATATTCAGCTCAACTCGGTTTCGTGTTGATTCAGTTCAGTTCAATGACTGTGTAAACTCTTCCTTTATCAAATGAGTTCCTTTCAGTCATAAGCATCTCTACAGAAGACAATAGTCCCATTACTCAGTTCAGTGTTGAGTCCGTTCAGTTTAATAACAGTGTTGCAAAAATCTTCAATTATGATTATCAATTCAGTTTTTATTCTCATCCCATAGTGACAGTGCAGTCAAATCAATAATATTACTAAATACTAAGTGTCCCAAAACAAGTCAGAGAGTACAGTGGCAAGAAACCTAAACTCCATCTGGTGACAGACATGTAGAAAAAACCCTGGGAGAAAGCAGGCTCAGTTCTTCTCTGGCTAGTGAACAAACAGTGTAAATTATCATATGTAAAAGTCGAATTATGGATTAATATCATTCAGAATATTTAATTTGGCTCCTTCTGCTTGAAGATCGGGATATGTCTGAATTACTATAATATTATAAATGATTTATTAGCTTTTATTTTTATATTTTCAGTTTTCATATTAATTTTAGTCTATGTTGTATAATTATGCACTTTTCTATATTTCTTTTTGCTATTTAGCTTTTATTCGTTTTTATATTTCGGTTAGTTGGCACAGCAACATTTCTCATTTTTGATTTTTTGTTTTTTTAGTTAATTTGTTTTTATTATAAAATTTGGATTTAATTTCACCTTTATTTCAATTATGAAATAAATATTTGAATTTTATTTAACAATAAAAACAAGCTGTGTTTGCTTGAGTGCCACATGTCAGATTTTGACCCTACCAATGCCAGAAGTTTTGGGGTAGCACTATCTGGAAACTAGTTTGGAAATAGTCATTATAGTCAGGATATAATGAATTTCTGCATGTCTTTTTGTGTTGTTCTCAGGCCACGGACGAGGACTCTCCTCCAAATAACATCCTGACCTACTCCATCATCTACGCCTCTCAGTTCAGATCATTTTTCAGCATCAGTGTGGTGGAGGGCTATGCAGGTCTGTGTTCATATCAAAGTCACCTAATAATGTGATTTGACTGCTTGTTCAGCCTGTTGACGGGTTACATTAGGCTCTCGCCATCGCTCTGTGCATTAGCGGGGAATCGGATTTGGGTTTAACACCTTAAAGCGTGAAAATGCCTTTAGAGAATCCTTTGTGACCTCTGGTGTTTCATAAACGGATTATAGATGGCTGTCTAATAAGTATGTGCTGATGTATTTGTTTTTTGTCTGTTATTATGTTTATTTGATTGTTTGAATCATAACCCCTGTTTGTTTGCTGTTTGTTCGATTGTTTTAGTCATCACCGTGAATCGTCCTCTGGATTATGAGCAGGTTCCTGGTGGATTCATCTTTCTGACTCTGATGGCCAGAGACGGAGGGAACCCATCCCTCAACAGCACTGTTCCAGTCACCATTGAGCTGTTGGTGAGTACTACACCTGCCTTCAGTGAGCAGAACTTTCTGGAGGGATTGTCCAGTATACCTACACCATGAAAGATGGCAATCCTGTGGGATTATTTGATGAAAAATTGTGTTACATTACTGTTCAAAAGGTTGGGGTCAGTAGGAGGTTTTTTTTTGAGAGAGAGAGAGAGAGAGAGAGAGAGAGAGAGAGAGAGAGAGAGAGAGAGAGAGAGACTTTTATACAGCAAGTATGCATTCAATTAAATAAAAATGACATTAAAGACAATTACAAAAGATTTCAATTCAAATAATTATGTTCTTTTCATTATTATCAAAGAATCCGGAAAACAAGGTGTATCAGGGTTTCCACAAAACAACTTTAGTTGGTTTCAAAATTGGTAATAATAAATCTTTCCTGAGCACACAATCAACGAATTAGAATGATTTCTGAAGGATCATGTGACACTGAGACTGGAGTAATGATGCTGAAAATTCAGCTTTGATCACAGAAATAAATTACATTTAAAAAAATGTATTTAAATAAAATATTATTTTAAATAGCAATAATATTTCACAACATTACTGCTTTTACTTAATTTTTCATCAAATCAATACAGCCTGGCTGAGCATTCAAAACTACTTTCAATAACATTGGAAACAAAAAGAATCTTCCTGACCCTAAACTCTTAAACTTGATGTGTTGCATCTTACAGCAGTAGAATTGTCTTTTAAATTAAATTAAAGGAAATATTTTGGGTTCAGTACAAGTTTAGCCACACAAAAAAATGTGTTTGTTTTCTTTAAGAGAAAAAAAAAAAGTGGTAAAAATCATTAATACTTCCGTTTAATTATTTGAAATGTGTATTGTATATTACTTGAGCTGTGAAGTTTTGTCAGTTACAGTGACAGTTTTAGGGGATTATGTTACATTGTCCTGCCAAGAAACTAAATCATGTTAAATCGCATATTGTTTACATCTAGTGTTTTTTAAAATTATTATTTTAGCGTTTACAGATTGGCCTCAATCACTTCCCCTTAAAGGCCCTGTTTACACCTGGTATTAAGATGCGTTTTGGTCAATCGGATCACAAGAGGACGATAGAAAAACATACAAAGAGCAGCTTTTTTTTCTGCTCTGAAAGCCACAGGGCCAGCTGAACTCTGTAAATGTGTGTTAGAAATCAGGAATGGTGAGAGAAAATTGTACTTGGTGCATTTTTAGTCTTTAAACCAAACTTGGGTCTTCAGCCGACAAAGTTGAAATCCCATCTGGCTAGCGCGCTTCCCAAAATGAGCATGCATTTTTGACTACCTCTGGAAGTGGTCGAAAGAACGTGTGATCCAAAATTAATCTTACGCCACAAATGCTGTGATTGAGTTTAACTTGTAACCCAGAATAATACTTTACCTTTATCCTAGAATCTGGTGAAAATGAAGATTACAGAACCGTCATTTCAGATTTCAGTTCCTCACACAAAGCAGACACAGTTTGGCTTTGTGTGATGTGTTCTTTGTGAATTCATTGGTTTTCCTCTGAGGTTCATTGACTAGGACGGTTAATCCACAGATCATTTCTCTCTGACATTTCTCTGCTCTTTCATTATGATTCTGATTAGATACATTTTATCTGAAAAACAGCAGGGGTTTTGACATATCCGTGTGTGTGTGTTATTACTGAACGTTGAGCTGAATTGAAGTGGTAAAACAGTATGAGTCTGAAATTGAATAATTTCCCATCGCCACAGCCTGTGAATTTCCATTAAACCCCAAAAGCACTCCATCAATACATTTAATTACAACCAAGAGCATTTTTTCCCTGTGGAAAATTAATGAGTTAATATTTAAAGACTTTTTCGATGCCTAAAACACTCCTGCACCCTCCTTCCCTCCGCAGGACGAGAACGACAACCCACCCGAGTTCAGCCTCCCGTCTTATATCGTCAACATACCGGAGAATATCGTTGCAGGTATGTTTACATTTATATTATCAAAAAATTAAAAAACGTATCAACATGTAGCGCATGTACAGTGCTCAAAACCTCATGACAACATTACTAGATTGCTGTCAGTGATGATTTACAACGTTAAGCCAACTGTGCACTAGTTCTGTTTCACACTAATATAATGGTTTGTGTGAATAAGAGCAGTTTTCCCAGACAGGACACATGCTTATGGTAGTTTGTTTTGTTTTTTTTCAGCTCTGACCACCCCAAATGAGTCCAAATGCTCCCCAGAAACATGCACGTTCAATAGGTTTAGTACAAATCTCTAACCATATTAGAGGTTTGCAGAGGTGGGGGACTCGAGTCACATGACTTGACTCGAGTCAGGCTTAAGTTACTCTTTTAGGACTTGACTTGCTTATGACTTGCACATGTGTAACTTACTCCCACCTCTGGATGTTTGTACTAAACCTGTTGAACGTGCAATTAATAAAGCCTAAACTGATTAATATATAGACTCCATTCAGACTTTGTTAGATTTGAGCTGATGATTTTATTAACCTCAGTTAGTGTTATGTGTTGATTCTAATGCACACCAGACATACCAAGCACTGGTGTTTTCTTTCAGGAAATGCAAATCAAGTCTATTCAGCTACCTTTTTTCTTCTGTGTTCTGCATTATTTTGGACACATTGCAAAACTCCATCAAGATATTTGTTTCTGTCTTGGCTCTTTCTTTTTTCTTTTAAATTATAGTATTTTAATTGTGTGCGGAGGGAAAAGAGACAGAGATGTTCACAATCTCATGCATTTATTCACTAAATGCCTTTATTCCACATAATAAACTAGCCTCCAATCATTAAAGGGAAATTACATTTGCTCTGCCCAGCTTTTGCTCTGGTGTGTGTGTTTCACGTGTACCGAATGCACTTCACTAAATTCTAAAAAACATGAAATCCATAACTCTGTCTCCATCAATGCACACATTAACCACTTCCTGTCTGAAGACCATTACTTACACTTTGCCTGTCTATCACCTTGTGTGTTTTTCTCTTCATACAGCTGTCTTGTCTCACACAGTCATTATTTGATGGTTTGTTTACCTCTTTTCTCTCTCTCTCTCTCTCTCTCTCTCTCTCTCTCTCTCTCTCTCTCTCTCTTTCTCTCTCTCTCTCTCTCTCTCTCTCTCTCTCTCTCTCTCTCTCTCTCTCTCTCTTTCTCTCTCTCTCTCTCTCTCTCTCTCTCTCTCTCTCTCTGTCAGGAGCAACAGTGTTGTTTGTGAATGCCACAGATCTGGACGCCTCTCGAGAATTTGGACAGGCCTCTCTCATCTATTCCCTGCAGGGCAGCTCACAGTTCAGGCTCAACACACGTTCAGGTGGGCAACGTCACACACATTCACAGCTGCACACCAACCTTCTGTTCAGGGTCTCGCTGACCCTAAAGGCCCCGATATACTTTAAGCGAAATCGAATAACTGCTGTCGTTATTTTGAACAAAATAAGGCCTAAACCAATTTTTTTGTGGGGACATTTTTTTTTGTCCCCATGAGGAAAACAGCTTTTAAATAATACTAAGTGAAATTTTTAAAAAATGTAAAAATGCTGAAAGTTTTCTATGATGGTTAGAGGATAGAATATACAGTTTGTACAGTATACAAATCATTGTCAAAATGTCCCCATAAAACATGGAAAACCAATGTGTGTGTGTGTGTGTGTGTGTGTGTGTGTGTGTAGGAGAGCTCACCACTACAGCTCTTCTGGATCGAGAGATAAAGTCCGAGTATATTCTGATCGTAAGAGCCGTGGATGGTGGGGTGGGGCCACAGCAGAAGACTGGCATCGCTACGGTAATGGCTGAGTGTTTGATCCACCTCAGAAAGATAGCATCACCTATGATTAAAACTACTTTGCTACTTGACAGAAGAATCTTTTACTGTGTCTATTCTTAAAGGGGGGGTGAAACACTCAGTTTCAGTCAATCTCATGACAATCTTGAGTACCTATAGAGTAGTATTGCATCCTTCATATCTCCGAAAAGTCTTTAGTTTTATTATATTTATAAAAAAAATATAGGCTGTACCGAGTCTTTCCGGAAAAAAATGGCTGGAGGTGTATCGTGTGGGCGGAGCTAAAGAATGACGAGCGCGCACAAAGCGGTGACGTCCTCAAGCGTGGAGAAGAAAACGTTAAAAACGTCTTATAAACCATGGCTATCAGATTCAACTAATACAGATATGATCCATAATCAGATCCGGAGGCTGAAATAAATTGAACAGGAGAAGCAAAAACAGCAGGACGTCCGTCTCTGTGGTATGTACTGTATTTAGTGGCCTGTCAACATTTGTGTGTGTTTACTCACCGTATATGATGACATGATTTGGTTTATGGACTATTGTATGCGACTAAACCTTGGCAGTAGCAAGCAAAACAGTTTCGCTGTTGTTGTGACGCTTCCCGTCATTTCTGCGTTCAAATCGGTTCAAATGCAGCGCTGCCTTCCCTGAATGCTGTGCTAAAGCGTTGAAGTCGCTTGACTTTATTCCTTTCCCATAGGAATAAAGTGGAGCACGGCGCGTCATAAGTGTTTACGGATGACTGGATCTGCAGCTGAGCGAGTGTTTATGGCCGTGCATTTGCTCTCTCGCTCTAGTCACGCGCGCACCCTACCGGAAGAGCCCGTACGGCCCATACAAGGACCTTCTTCTCTGTCGAAGTCAAGCAGACCCATACTCCAAAAAAACTCTCCGAAACTTGTGAGAAACCGGAAGGAGTATTTATGACACAGAAATACTCCATCAAACGTCCAACTTAGTTTTTGAAACTTTGTCTATGTTTAGGATGGGAATCCTAGTCTTTAACAGTGTAAAAAGCTCAGTATGCATGAAACAGCATTTCACCCCCCCTTTAAGAATTAAATGGGTGTCTTTGTTAACATAGCTGTTTCCACCATGTTTTAAAAGTAAAGTCACGTGAAGCCTTGTATTATTGTGATTTTACAGTGTTTTAAAGCATGTATATATTTCTCTGCAGGTGAACATCACTATAATGGACATAAATGATAACGCCCCCATGTGGCGAGATGAGCCTTACCAAGCAAATGTTGTGGAGATGAGTCCCATCGATACTGACGTCTTTACTGTGAGTGCACTGATCTGACCTTTATCCTCTGATCCGACTTTTCCGAAAGCTCAGATATCATTCTTTATTCAGCATATAAATTGATCCACACCTGACATGACACATCAAAAGGCGTGTTTTAAAGCTACTTTAAAAAAAATAAATCGTATTAATGAGAGAGTGCAACAAACTTATCTTTACCCAACATGCACTTAATAAACCTAAATAATTCATTTTTATTTTAGAGCAAAATTGCATGTACAGTGCATCCATTTTTTATTTTTAATAAATTTGCAAAGATTTCAAAACAAACTTTCACGTTGTCATTACAGGGTATTGTTTGTAGAATTTTGAGGAAAATAATAAATTATATCCATTTTGGAATAAGGCTGTAACAACAAAATGTGGAAAAAGTGAAGCGCTTTGAATTCTTTCCTTATGCACTGTAAATGCCATGCCGTGCATGTCACAGAGAGACATCATACACAGAGAAAAGTAGCTCTCGCTTGACTATGGATCATTCAATGTGCCTCACTTCTGGGAATCACTGATTGTAAAAATAACAAAAAAACAAAAGACCTTTATTTGTCCATCAGTTTTGAAAAGATGTTATGTATTCATGTGGACATCATTGCCTCAAACCACATTCATCCACACAGAGGAGCAGAGCCGAAGCACAACCAAAATGTTCTTCCACAAAATTCAGGCTGCATATCACACCATCTGTATAGATTAGATGAAATGACAAGATACAGAAACGGTGACTGTTTTGAAGCAGAGGTTTGATCCTAATATCATCAGGTAAAAATGTATTTAGTGCTATTGATTTATGGGTGATAATGTCTTACAGTTTCTCTCTGAGTCAAATCCCACCGTACCCAGAGGAGCAAGTTTCCATCTCCTCTCCGTCTGGAGAAAATCGGCTGGAGTTTTACAGCTGAATTCAAAGTGGGCTCTCACCTCGGTGTCCTTGGAACATTTTATGGAGCTCCTATATGCTCCTTTTATTCTATTGCTTGAAGTATGTGAAAGTCCCATCTTGAGGGGTTTTTCCTCCTTTGGTGAATGAATAAATTAGTTCATATGTTAATGTCAGTCATTCCATCTTTTAGGCTCAGATGGCACTCCAAGGGATCATTCAGAAGTAGCTAGAGGTATCTAACATCTCAAACTCCAATATGACAGACTAGTTTTAATCTATTTCCACAAGTCATGGTTTACAAGGTTATCAGTCCACCAGGAAACAACATCTTGTTTACCAGGTTCCCGGACTGCTACAGTGAGCTCATTTAAAGGTGAAGTGTGTGATTTATGTGCCACTAGTGGCACCAAACAGAACTGTTTTCATGACTAACTCATCCCATTGGATTACTGTTGTTATGTCTGGCTCTGGAACCTACACTGTTAGAAGAAAGGGTTCTTTCAACCCTTCATATAGAACCTTTTAGGGGTTTCCATCCTAGACACAAATTCCGCTATTTTTTGGTGTTGACAACCATGTCATTTTTTAAGTGAATTATCACTTTGTTGCACACTTCATTTACTGTGGTATCAGTTACTTCAGATTTAACTGCCACTAAACGTCAGTCTCAATAAGCTAGACCTTAGACTTTTGCCATAAAAAGTCTGTTGCCTTTGACCTCTTCATGAAGCGTTGCTGGACATTAAGGCATTCATTACTGTAAAGCTGCTTTGCAATAGCATGAATTGTAAAAAACGATTTAAATAGGCAAGAATTGCCAACGTTACACTCACCAGCCACTTTATTAGGTACACCTTGCTAGTACCGGGTTGGACCCCCTTTTGCTTTCAGAACTGCCTTAATTCTTCATGGCATAGATTCAACAAAGTGCTAGAAACATTCCTTAGAGACTTTGATTGATATTGACATGATATCATCACACAGTTGCTGCAGATTTGACAGCTGCACAACTATGATGCAAATCTCCCATGGACAACATGGTGTTATCCTGCTGGAAGCGGTCATCAGAAGATGTGTATGCTTTTCTCATAAAGGGATAGGCATGGTTCGACTCAGCAACAATACTGAATCCAAAATCCAAAGCGTGGCAAGAAAAATCCCCCACACCATTACACCACCACTAGCCTGAACTGCTGATTTACGGCAGGATGGGTCCATGCTTTCATGTTGTAGACCAATTTCTGTCCCCACCATCTGAATTTCGCAGCAGAAATCAAGACTCATCAGACCAGGCGGCATTTTTCCAATCTTCTGTTGTCCAATTTTGGTGAGCCTGTGTGAATTGTAGCCTCAGTTTTTCAGTTTGAGTGGCACCAGTGTGTCTTCTGCTGCTGTAGCTTGTCTGCTTCAATGTGTTGTGCATTCAGAGATGCTCTTATGCAGACCTTGTGTAACAAGTGCTTATATGAGCTACTGTCACTCTTCTATTAGCTCGACCCTGTCTGACCATTCTCTGACCTCTGGTATCTGAGGAACTGCAGCTCATTTTCTTTTTTTCTGGCCATTCTCTGTACACCCTGTGATGGCTGTGCATGAAAAGCCTGACACCAGCAACCATGGCCACATTCGAAATCACTTAAATCACCTTCCTTGGCCATTCTGATGCTTCAGCTGGTCATCTTGACCATTTCTAAATGCACTGATTGCATTGTGCTAATAAGTAGTTATTTTAACTTATGAGGACTTATGAGGTGTACCTTATTAAGTGAGCATCAGTCTTGTGAATAGTTGGTGCAACAATTTCAATCAGTTTTTGTAAATTGTACAATACATGTAGTATAAATCAGATAATCTAAACTGTGGGTGATATCTGTATGTGGCATCTGAGAAAGCGAACTAAAATTGAACCAGTATTGAATTTGAGACTGTGTTCTAGATTATGTGTTCAAGTTAAACGTGGTCAGGTCTCTAGAAACCTTGGACTCAGCTTGAAAATGTTTAGGTGTTTTATAGTGGCTCTGTCTTTGGCTAAATATTCCCCTGATTGTCCTTTAATTAACAAGCTAGGGCTGAACTTCATTAGGAGGTTCCGATGACTAATTAAAATGTAGCCCAGAGTCAAGTGCATATTTGATTACCCTGCTGGACACTGTGCAGAGAGAGAGAGAGAGAGAGAGAGAGGGGGAGAGAGAGAGAGAGAGAGAGAGAGAGAGAGAGAGAGAGAGAGAGAGAGAGAGAGAGAGAGAGAGGAATCAGAACAAAGGAAGAAATGGATAGATAATTTTAATCACAGAACAGTGGATGTAAAAACCAAATGTCTTCAAGCTTTTGACTTCCACACTCTGGTCCAGACTCCACAATCAGGCTGTTTAGCAGTCAACACATTAGTATTGCATTTGCTCATTTTGTCATTTCAGACTCCTTTTATCTGATAAGCATACAGCATATGATAATGTTCAAAAGTTTGAGGTCATTGAGGTTTTTTCTTAGTTATACTGTGTATGAAAGATTTGAAGAAGACATAAAATAATTCTAATATGCTGCTCATGAAACATTTCATATTATCATATCATGTTGAAAACAGTTTTGCTGTTTAATATTTTTGTTGGACCGTGATTAAAAAAAAAACAGATTCTATGAACAATTACATTCTTTTAACAATAGTGCTTACAACATTCATTGAATTATTTATATTTCAACTATTTGTTTTTCACACAAAGGTATGATGTGACCTCAGAAGATTATGAATACATATCCTATGGATATATGATATACGATGGTGCTTTTAAAAAAAATAATTTTTGAAGCTTGATAGCCTGTCTCTGTATGCTGTCATATGGAAAAAGCAACGAGGACTTTATTCAAAGCAGACAATTGACTCTGCATAAGCTGGGATAGGAGAAACATTTTTAACATTGCAAAATCACACACACACATCAACTTCAAAATGGTCTGTAAACACTCTACCATCCTGAATAAATGAATAAAATTCAAATCAATTAGATAAACTTTACATTAGAGCCGTGCTCTACATCACCTGTTTAAACTCCCTCTAATCAATGAAGAACACAGTCGTCTGGGCCTTCCTGTTTTAATAATTAAAGACCTACAGAACCTTTGTTCTCTAATGACCAATTAAGTGATTTTCAGTGCTTCTCCACCAGCACTGTGAATAATTGATTGGCGCTTTAAAAAAAATAACAGCCTGGGTTTTATATAGTTATGCCCCATGCATAAATCTCCCATCATGCCATTCTGTGGAGAGAGGATTGGTGTGATTAAATTTCTGCACCTCAGGACTCTGCTTTGTGGCAATTTTTTCTTCTCTTTCTCTATGCAGGTATTAGCAGTGGACCCTGATTATGGTGATAATGGGACTGTGGTCTATTCCATAAATCCAGAGAACCCCTTCTACACCATCAACCGCAACACTGGGAAGATCCGTACCAGTGGGGCGGTGCTGGACAGAGAGAGTCAAAACGCCCGGTCCGCACAGCTTATGAG
This sequence comes from Pseudorasbora parva, assembly GCF_024679245.1. Taxonomy (NCBI): domain Eukaryota; kingdom Metazoa; phylum Chordata; class Actinopteri; order Cypriniformes; family Gobionidae; genus Pseudorasbora; species Pseudorasbora parva. The sequence goes on along the minus strand of NC_090188.1, from coordinate 8,215,316 downwards.
GACCATCATTATCTCTACTACCGACCGTAAGCAACTTTCACCTGTCCCATAATGCCTCGCTCTCTCTCTCTCTCTCTCTGAGGCCACAATACAGGTAGTTTAGCATTCACCAACTCGCACAAGTCTTCCCATTTCTGAAGTATATAGTGTGTATATTGGGCACAGCGTGTAAACTTTGTACACACTACCATTCTAAAGTTAATAATTTAGTATTTTAAGAATTATTCACACATTAAACTCATAAAATTTAAATTCAGATTTATTAGAGCCTAAGATAATTATTTTTAAAAAACAGAACCTTTCACAAATTGAATGATACAGAATTAATAGTAATAATCAATTTAATAAAAAAATTTTGTTGTTGTTTCTTATTATTTTCTTAGACTTCCCCATTTGGAGACATTTATAAAATAAAACCGATAAAATAACTGATAACATTTTTATTTATTTAATTAATTTATTAATTGTATTAATATTAATTATTAATTTATTAATCATCTCAATATTATACTTCAGAGTATGTATTATTTAAAATGTTGATCATTGCCTAATTATATTTTACTTACCATAAGAAATAGCATGCAGTGTATACTGTGCAGTATTCACTAAGTACGTAGTAAGGTATTACTCCATACAACGCATCCATTTCTCCCTCTATTAGTTGTGTATGACAGTATAAACTGACATTTCTTTAAAGAATTCCTTCCCTCTCAGTGGAATCGAATGACTACAGAAAACTCAGATACGTTATGCCGTATGTGAGTATTCTCTTTGTTTTGCTGCCCTCCTCAGGTGGGACACCTCCACTGCGCTCTTCAGCCAGCGCTACGGTGTATGTGAACCTCTTGGACCTCAATGACAACGATCCTGCCTTTCTCAACCTCCCATTTGTTGCTGAAGTACCTGAGGGGCTTCCTATTGGATCGTCTGTGTTCAGGGTTAGCATTTGATTGGTCTACAGGGACTGAGAATACACTGATTAAATATTCAACAATCATCTCATTTAGTATGCAGTGTGGCCTGGGTTCATATCCTAATTTGATGTACATACATACATACATACATACATACATACATACATACATACATACATACATACATAAATAATAGTCAGTGATCACCAGGCATTTTCACTGTATGAAAATAAGCAGATTTGATATTTTGATAATAACTGGGAAAAAATATGTATCATGGTATCAACAAAAACATTAAAGGGTTAGTTCACCCAAAAATGAAATATCTTTCATTAATGACTCACCCCAATGTTGTTCCACACCTGTAAGACCTCCGTTCATCTTCAGAATTTCATTTTTGGGCGAACTAACCCTTTAAGCAGCACAAGTGTTTTCAATATTGATAGTAACTAGACCATTGGGACAAACTTTTATTTCGTCTTGACAAAGAATCACGCTTCCTATGATTTTTATCATATTGTTTGTAAGTCTTAGCATATCTAGCTTTCTTTTGCATTTTGCTAACATGCAAATACATTGCTAGTATGAATTAACATGTTGTAAGCAATTTTTACATGTTGCAAGCAGGAATTACCCAGATACAAAATGTTGTTAACATTTTGGAATGGCACATGGCTAGCATGTTTAACACATTGTGAACTGGGGCTGAATCCAATATCGCCCCCTAAACCCTTAATCATTATCCCTATGTTAGTCCACTAATACAGTTCACTTGAAGGAGTGAATGAAAACAAGTGAATAAATTCGGATAACCGGTGTTGAGTGTACATTGGCTGTACACTTGTTAATGCAGTGTAGTGGGATAGACCCCTATGGTTTCAGATTAACGCCCTATTTGAGGGTAGGCTATAGGGGGCGATTTCGGATTCAGCCATGATTTACTTCTGTTGTTAGCATGATTTATTGTTGCTTACATGTTTTAACACACTGTTAACATGTTTTTCTACTATGAATTTGCATGCTGCTTGCACGGTTTAAAATGAATGACCACACTTCTAGCATTAATTACTTTGTTGCTTACATGTTGTAACACATTGCTAGTATTAATTAACATTTTAACAGTTTAGAATGTTGTTAACATGAATTAACATGCTGCTAACATGAGCAACATGTTGGTAGCATGTGTTTGCACTTTGTTAACATTCATTAGCATGTTTTAACATGTTGCTAGCATTCTTTAGCATGTCGCTAGTGTGTTTTAAGATTTTGTTAGCATGTTATCACAATGTCAGCATGAATTAACATGTTGCTAGCACATTTTAGCACGTTGCTAACATGAATTAGCATGTTTGCTATCATGAATTACCTTGTACCAATTCTGGGGTCATCTTTGATTCAACGTTGACATCTAATGACGTTCTTGTAAAAACCCTGCTGGTTTCCTCTTTCAGGTGCAGGTGCAGGACCCTGATGAAGGGGACAATGGTGCGGTTACCATGGCTCTTCAAATGGGGATGCCGCGGCTGGACTTCAGGCTCAACATTACCACAGGAATCCTTTTTTCCACAATAGTGCTGGACCGTGAGCAGATTGGCCAGTATTATCTGAGGATTATTGCGTATGACGCAGGCCAGTTTCCACGAACATCCACGAGCACTCTCACTATCACAGGTATGGAGCAGGAGGACCAATCACTGTCCGGCTTTCAATGCCTTGTGTTCAAAAGCAAATGCTAAATGATGTGTCACTCTTTCTGTGCAGTTTTGGACATGAATGATGAGACGCCAACCTTCTTTCCCAGCATTTATAACTTATCGTTGGATGAGAGCGTGCCCCGTGATTATGTGGTGGTCAGGCTGAACTGCACAGACAATGACGGGGGTCTTAACGCAGAACTCAGCTATTTTATCACAGGTCAGAGTGCAGAGGGTGCAAAGAGTTTGCGCTGATAGAGCAACACTGTGGGATTTTGGCTGGGGCTGCTGTCACCAGTGTTCTGTCTTATTTATTTTCTCACTGAGCCAAACTTTTCTCTTTTGGGCGGACATTTTGGTCACCTGAGCAGAAGCATTCTTTATACCAGACCTGTACAGTGTACATAAACACACACCAAAAAGGGGTTTCATCATGCAGTTATTTTATTTTTAACTTTAATGTGCCATTTTTATTTTATTTAACCCTTGATGTAATTTAAGTGATATATTCCATTTGAAAATTTTAATTTTAATTTTATTTTACAATGCTGTTAACTGTAGAAGTCTTCTTTGCCAAGAAATACTACAAAAAATATCTCCCCAAAAATAGTTAAATTCTTTATAATAATTACAATATAATCTTTATATTATTTAATATAATGTTTTTTAATTGTTTTTGACAAACAATTAAGCAGTTACACTGAGATCAAACTTAAATGTTTTTTTAGGGCTGTCAAAATTAACGCATTAAAACGTTAAAGCAAATTCATTTTAACAGCACTAAATTTACTAACGCGTAATTAACCCAGCGCGCATTTTCAGTTTGATCCATGGCCCATAGTTGGAGAAATTGAGATCAGCCATAGATGTAAAGGATGCAGCAGCAAACATTAATAGGGAAAGAAAAGGGTTAACAATAATATTACTCTGAAACAAGTGCAGTTACAGCCTACATAAGCTAGCATATTTTCTGCTTAACCTTTTTTATTAGACTCCGGGTAGAAAGAAAAGTGCGTTTTTTTCACTGAGCACATTCTCTGCAGTATACACACTATATTCCAGCTCTTAAAGGGGCCACACTATATTCCAGCTCTTAAAGGGGCCACACTATATTCCAGCTCTTAAAGAGGCCGCATTATATTCCTAATCGTGGAATAAGGACCTCCTCCAGTATGGTGCGGTTCTGGTGCGCTCACAGGTCCGCATGACAGCTTTCACATTAACAATTTTTCATACGAACTGTTAGGGCTGTGTTGGAAAAATCGATTTACCAATTCTGAATCGATTTTCATATTAATTTCTAAAGAACGATCCGTAACTCAGAGGATCGATTTAATAATAGGCGTACATTTTCCCCGTGAATTTTAATTTGCCGCGTCATTGAATTCACGCATGCACGCGAGGTGGAAGGACATTAAAACAACGAACATGGCAGCTTTGAAAACTCCAGAACCGCCGCGGACAGAGAATACTAGAGTAGATAAACCAACTCAAGCTGAAGCTCTCGTCACTATACCACCGCGGCCGTGCTGAAGAAGCGCAGCTTGAAATTTGAATCGAAACCCAGCCCTGCGAACTGTGCTCTGTTCTGAATTAAACTGCCAGTGTAACAAAAAATTCCTTAATTTATATTCTTAAAATGAGAGATCACTGCTAATTCTGAATTTTTTAAGCTTAGGCTTAAGAGACATGATCTAGTTCTTTGAAAAACAGTTCTTTGATTAGAGTATTAAAAACTTGAAGCATATTAATTTAAGGTACATTTAGAACTGATAAAAATGTGTGATTAAATTGCGATTAATCACGAGTTAACTCATGACACTGCGATTAATCACGATTAAATGTTTTAATCGATTGGCAGCCCTAGTTTTTTATTGCTTATAGAATTTCCAAAATTTTCTATATCAGGTTTTTTTTCTTTTCTTTTTTAATAGCAAGGATCACTAAACAATCCCCTTGTGAGATCAATTCTTTAGTAGGCTTACAATATAATAAAATCATAACAAACAGCCTATAATGTACCGGAGTCTAATATTGTAGGTAATATAAAAAATAATTTAACAATTTAAACTGATGCATTATGTCGGTTTAAAAAAATGCTTCAATTTGTTAAAAACCTGAAGCAAATAAAGAGTAATTAAATAGATCTAATAGCTAAATATGTTCAAGGGAAGATGTAAACTCTTGTAGTTATCTAAACATCCCCGAAACCCAAACCACACACACACATCTATTAAAACTGATGTGTGTCACTGAGATGTTTAGAATTTGCACGCTATACTTGTGGGTGTGTAACTGTAAATCTTTTGTTACTGTGCTGTGCCTATCATCTGTTATTTCCACCACTTAATCAAGCCACTCTTGTGTTTCATGTTGTCTCTCATATTGAGAGATCTGGACCGCAAACTTGACTCACTGTTGTTCACATGCGACATCATTCGCTCTATGAAACCTGTAAACCGCATTCGCCGGTTTGAACACTATAGCGATACTAACTATGGCGGTTGAACAGAGCACTGCAATTATTTCTCATTTAAACTACAATCAAATTGATTTCTCCATTTATTTCGCGTCTGCACGTCATTTTATTCTTTCTGCGCGACCGTTGCATCATTGCACGCGCGCAGCTTAGAGGAAACATTGCCAGTGGCCCGCCATGACTCAAAAGTTACACAAAGTCAATCCAAAGGGAGTCTTTATATCAGTGCACTGTTTCTGAAACTCCCTGAAATGCCTCTATAGTAGTCTATATATAGTAGTAGTTTATTTAAATAATCCAAGGCATAAGATAAATTAAAGGAAGAGGCCTCTTGAGTGGCGTTTATACTGTGTTGAAATTCGCTGTTATGGTAGTGTGTGTGACATTTCCGAAATCAATCACATCAATCACAACACACTGGTCCAGCTGACCAATCAGAGCACATTGCACTTTTCAGAAGGATGGGCTTTCATAGAGACTGGGAATAGATATTTATAGAATATTAAGGAATAGAATATTAATATTTTTTGTTGATGTTTTAAAAAAAAAAAAAATCTTTTGTACTAGACCCGACAAAATCAATACTCTGTTAAAGGGCAGATGTCCTCTATAAAAAATATATATGATTAAATATACGATTAAAATGTGATTATATTATTGTCAAATTGTGTATTTCATGCTTATTGGAAGATTATCACATCATTATTTTGTTAGTAACAATGCTAATGCCATCTCAGTTGAAATCCATTGTGTATTAGTATGACAACACAGGAACACATTCCAAATCAGTCAAAGGCAGCACACTAGGGTTTGGGACAGAGCCATGACTTGTGATTTCTCAGCTTGTGTTTATGTGTCCCAATAGAAGGGAACCAAGATGGAAAGTTTAGCGTGGGCTTCCGGACCGGTGTGGTACGAACCGTGGTGGGTCTGGACCGTGAGACTCAGGCCTCGTACAGGCTAGTGATTGAAGCGATTGGTGAGTTTCATATAGTTCTTAAAATGTTAGTTCACCAAAAAATAAAAATTCTATCATTAATTACTCACCCTCATGTCTTTTGTTTATCTCTAGAACACAATTTAAGATTTTATTTTTTAATAAATCGTATATTCTGTCCCTCCTGCTGCTACACAACTACCACTTTGACATTTCAAAAAGTTCATAAAGAGATCGTAAATGTAGACATGATCGCTCAGAATGAACCTCATTGGTTCTTGCAGAAGCTCAATCATGCTGCGTAACATGAGAATGAACCTCATTGGTTCTTGAGAAAGCTCAAACGTGCTGCGTAACATGAGAATGAATCTCATTGGTTCTTACGGAAGCTCAAACGTGCTGCGTAACATGAGAATGAATCTCATTGGTTCTTGAGAAAGTTCAAACATGCTGTGCAACACAGGAATAAATCTCATTGGTTCTCACACATCAAGTTCAATATGCTTGAGCTTCCGTTTACCACAACTGATGTGTGTTGATGAATGTGCAGCTAACCACTTTGACACTTTCATAATAATAATAATAATAATAATAATGCGTTCGATTTATATAGCGCTTTTCAAGGCACTCAAAGCGCTTTACATTGAAGGGGGGAATCTCCTCAACCACCACCAATGTGCAGCATCCACCTGGATGATGCGACGGCAGAACGCTCACCACACACCAGCTTATGGTGGAGAGGAGACCAAGTGATGAAGCCAATCAAGAGAGGGGGATTATTAGGAGGCCATGATGGACAGAAGCCAATGGGCAAATTAGGCCAGGATGCCGGGGTACACCCTACTCTTTTTCCGAAAGACATCCTGGGATTTTTAATGACCACGGAGAGTCGGGACCTCGGTTTAACGTCTCATCCGAAAGACGGTGCTCTTTGTCAGTATAGTGTCCCCATCACTATACTGGGGTGTTAGGACCCACACAGACCACAGGGTGAGCGCCCCCTGCTGGCCTCACTAACACCTCTTCCAGCAGCTACCTGGTTTTCAAAGTTGGCCTCCCATCCAGGTACTGACCAGGCTCAGCCCTGCTTAGCTTCAGTGGGAAACCAGTCTTGGGCTACAGGGTGATATGGCTGCTGGTTATAAAGAGATCATAAAAAGCCTAATTTGAATCTGTTCACCATATAAAGCGATCAAGTCTCTTTCTGTTTCAGAGGGACAGAAAGCTCTCAGATCTTATCTGAAATATATTAATTTGTGTTCCGAAGATGAGCAAAAGTCTTACGGGTTTTGACATCAAGGTGAGTAATTAATGACAGCATTTTTAGGTGAACTATCCCTTTAAATCAACTGGTATGCATGTGTGCATGCAAATGTGGTATGATCTTTTGCAGTTTCCTGCTTAAATGACTTTGAAAAGAGCGATGAATACTGTGGTTTCCTGTTTGAGTGCTGCAGCTCTCAGAAATATGCCAGATGTTCTAATACAAGTTTTAATGAGCTTCTATGAAAATATGCTACCCACTTTTTTCCAATACTGAAAAATTCTTATCTGATCAAATTAAATGAAACATAGTTTTCTTTCAGGCACAAACACTCAACTCAACATGCAAGTCATTTTACATTAAAAATTATATATATTCCAAAATAATAACTACAGTGTGTGCATAATTATTATGCAAATGTTATATATATGTGTGTGTGTATATATTTTTTTATATAATTACACATATATCAATACATTTTACACCAATATCAGTAACTGGTAAGTAAAAACTGCTAAGGTTTGTCTTTTGTATGTGTTGCAGGCCATTTTTAGCACAGTTATGTTGCTGTTGCTTGGCACAATTAATGGTTATTTAAAAATGACTAGTATTACCATGCAACACTACTGAAGATATGAGTCAGAAGGGCTGTATAGTGGCAGTGTTTTTATGTTGCTATCAGGCTTCCCATGGTCATGGAAAACCTGGAACTGTTAGCTAATATGTGAATTAGAATCCATATAATATGAAGGAGAAACAATAAAACATAAATTATATTATTTTGTTTGAAGTATGCTTTGTTTAAAAGTTCATCTCTTCTTTTATTCAGTCTCTGTAAAAATCCTTATTCAATAAGAAATAGAAATTGTTCATTTTTTTTGTACTGAGGTAAGTACAAATACATTTGTACTTAAATGTATTTGTACATTTCCTAGCCGTATTGTTCAGACTGTTGATGGCTTTCCTGTAGATAACGGTCCAGCGGGGAGTCGGAGGACAGGCACAGCTACAGTATATGTGGAGGTGCTGGACGTCAATGACAACAGGCCTATATTCCTACAGAACAGCTATGAGACCAGCGTCCTGGAGAACATATCAAGAGGAACTAGTATATTACAGGTACACGTGCACATTCACAATTCACTATTTCATATGAAAACTATATAAAATCAACAACAACAAAAAATTCACACTATTAGTATAAAGTAGCACATGGGATTTAGAATTGGTTACGTACATTATTTTTGTTTGTTTGTAACCATGGCAGCATAACCATGTCATGTCAGTGGTTTTCTGTGCTGTCATGTTCCAGTGTGGTGGTAACGTTAACCATGACCATTTACACTTTGAGATTCTTCGGAATGAAAAGTGTTTTAAATATAAAATCTATTTTTATTATTATTATTTATAGACTGGTAACAGTTTTCATTATAGACCTTATTCAGAGCAGCGCCATGACAAGTATGAAAGCAAAGCTAAATCAAATTAAAAAATATGATGAATTGAACTGTTATTAAAGCTCTGTTTGGGGAATAATCCATGTTTAATATGCAAAGCTTTGAGTTTGCTGTTATTGAATAAAATAGCATCCCACTGGCACAACAATAGTGGTTTGAACAAACCTATAATTTGAACTTAAAAATGTATCAAAAAGTCACAATTAGTTTAAGATAGCACAAGCACTCGTATTTACTTTTAAAGCAAAACAATGATAAAACAATAGATATCCTATATGATTCAGTAGTATAAAGTGAGCATAATTGGTTTGCTGTTTTTTAGTTATTTTTTTATGCGATGACATTTAGATATTTTTAAGTGTGAGGAAAAAAATTCCACTGGGCCACTGTACACATAAACATGCGTGCAAATAAATGTGAAAGTCCTCCAAATAAATAGTGATGATGTTAATGCCCTGTCTTAAATGGCCACCATTTCTCAGAATAGCTTCTGGTTTGTGCTGGTTGGTCAGAATTTGATGTTGGAAATGTTCAGCTCTTAATTAAGTTGCAGCCACTGTGTGGCTGAATTGTTGAGTCACATCTTGTTTCGATTGAGGCTAATGGTGAATGAAATAAGTTGGCTTCCTGTACACAGCCTGATTTCTTTTAGTACTGATAGCAGAGGACGCAGGATCGTGATTGTGTATAAGTACGTATCTAGCTCTTTTCCAAAACCTAGTGAGCTGACTACCTAGACAGCATTTTAAGGGATCATAGGCACACTCCAGCTGCAAATAGTCTTCCCATAAAGTTTCAATACAAATGGATGGCATTATTACACATGGACCAGACAAAGACAACATGGATACTGACTGTTTCAAATTCTGATTCAGCATCAAATCTCATAAAATGAACAAAATTGTTTTAAATACTTTTAGTTTTAGTTTGTTAATAATAATGCTGGCAACATCATATGCATCCCTCAAGGGGAAATGTATTTTAAAATACTAAATGTCAATTCTAAATATACATTTCATTCAGTTCCTGAAAGTTTTGATAAAAACAGTTAAATCTAAATAAAACTAATTGTGTCTAATATTTGTGTTATGCATTTTTATGCTTATTAGCAAAAATGTTTGAATCAGTTTTGAGTCTAGTTTCCTTTAGCTGGGGTTGCTCCCTATGAAGGGCACTTAGAAGGAATCAGTCACTTAGAAGGCAGCCGCCTATGTAGGCAGTAGACCGCATGGCGACTCGCTAGGTTTTCCAAAAGAGCTCAAATCTCAGTGGCATACTGCAGCAGAGACGGTATAGTAATATAAGTGTGGGAGTCGTTTGTCTTTGACTCTGCGGGCGGCATTGACCCTGATTGCTTCCTGCTCTGGGCTACGCATGGTTGAATGGGTCTTCTGAACGCTGGTGTGGAGGAGAACGACTGCCTCATCGAGCCCAAGCGCTTCCAGAGCTTTAGCTGGGGCTCGCTGGACAGAGCCTGCCCGTGTGCGAGAGCGTCCCCCGGGCCGCAGTCCCCATCCACACCCCAGGACCCTCCCGGAGAGCAGCCCACCGCCAGAAAGATCACACAGCCCCCGAACAGAACAAAGAGACACACGATGATGATGATGGTCGGGAGGGGATGTTGAAGATCCAGAGGTGAAGATGTTGGGGAGATGGGAAGTGAGAGATTAGAAAGGGACAGATTGAAGGGAACATCCATTTTGGTGCTGGATCTGTAGAGAAGCAAAACAGGAAGAGTTCAATCGGAGTCAAGTGGAGTGTGCTTATAGTGAAGATGTAGGTGTTTTTGTGACATTCTTGGTTCAAGCTTGTGCAAAAGTGTGATTGTGTGCTTGTGCGAGACGCATGCAAGGTTCCAGGATGTGGTTAACAGGTGTGTGTGTGTGTGTGTGTGTGTACCCTTGAAAAGAAAGAATCTCTAATATCTTTTCATTTTTTGCCTTAGGCAGCAATATGCCAATCAAGTGGACACTTTTTTAAAACTAAAGTCTGAAGCATGTACACAACAAGTGAGTGAAAACAAGTGTTTTGAGTTTATATGGGTCAACATGGTCTGAGATGTGTCTCAAAGCAGTGCATTACACAACTTGTGTGTATTATTCTGTGTGTGTTGGGGGGGGGGGGGGGGTATGGTCTTCTAGTATGGAGAAATAACTAATCATAGTAATCTCACATGTGAGTTTTTATTTGCCAAGGTAATCTGCAATCAGAAATCTGAGATTTATGAAGCTCATGATCTCATTTCCTAAGCTCTGTACTTATTATTGTGTCTCACCATTTGTCTCATTTGCATCTAATTTATTTATCTTAAGTAGTGTTGTTATTGTTAAATTAAATTAAAATACTTGAAGGAATGCTGAAATAAAAAAATTAGTTTAACAACAAACTTAAATTTGAAATGTTACACTAACTGAAGTAAAATGACCAAAACTGAAATGTTATAGCTAAATTGAAATATTTTATTTAAAAAAAGCTAATCAAAATTACAACAAAATACTAAAACATGAACTAAAATCAACATAAAAAAATAAAAGCTAAATGAAAATATGAATGTTATATAAAATAATGCTTAAAACTGCTCCTTTTTATTTTTTTTTATTTTTTAGAAAAAACGTAAGACCATACTCAAATGAATCGGGTGTAGAAGTCTAGTGAGCAATAAAAGAGCAACATCTGAGTACATTTTCCTCTAGGTAAGCACAGTGGTGGTTTGTGGTGGCATGACTGAACACCTACAATAAACGCACCTTATCATCATCACCATCTAGCATCTCTACATACGGCACTCACAGTGCTTCTCTCTGCAAGACTAGCAAAATGACTGAGCGATTTCTGTAACGAAATGCCAAGAAAGTAGGGATGTCACAATACTCAATATAATATTGAACCGTTCAATACGCGCTGGTGAATTGCATTTTTTTTCTTCAGTTTTGCATTTAATTAATTATTTCCATTTCCCTCCGTTTGAAATATTCCTCAGTTTATTTTGACTCTTTTTGAGTGTGCCTGTGAGTCTACGCGTTGATTTGAGCAAATATACAATCATGCACTAAAGTTAGGGGGTGTTAGCCGCGTTTTAAAGCCTCTCCGGTTAAACATTTCATATGCATGCACGCGAATAAAATGTTTTACCGGTAAGGCACGGACTGTTCAATGCATGCACTGTTTTGCATTGAGTACGCGCACTAAACGTCTGTCAAACACACGTGATTACTGGACAGTCTTACTATGCTAATACTGTCAAATACACACAAGGTTAACATATAAACACAGTCGGTTATGTCTGAAAGGAAAGTAAAATTGCGTGCGTCTATATATGAGATGTGAGCAGCCGGTCTTTAATTGAAAGCAGCAGCCTATAGTGAACCAGTTGTCCATAAAGGGATAGTTCACCTCTAAAATGATGTTAAAGCTACACTGTGATATTTTCCCCCATCTAGCGGTGAAAAGGTATATGACCATCCAGAGAATAATAGTTTCATGTTCCTCTCAATTCTGATTTTGTTTTAACTCCTACAGTGGCCGATTTAGTCTAAGATTAACATGGCAATCCCCCTCTTCACATTCAACACGGTGCCATTGAGTGTTAAAACGCGAAAGGCGTAGCTTGAATTTAGGGGTATGTCCCTCTTTGGCTAACGTACTTTCAAGATGGAGGGCCAACATGGCGACCGGCATTCGAACCCCTCACCCGTATGTATTTTCAATGGCATATTATGAACTTACGAGAATACTTTATTACTTGAAAGAGGTAAATATACATTAATGAGCACATATATTTTTGAAAGAACTAAGTGTTTTTAGCTAAGAATAAACTAAAAAAGTTACACAGTGTAGCTTTAATAAAAAAAAGACCTTTTAATAAACGTTGTATATTGAAGTCTATGTAGTTTTAATTTAACCCTACATTTATTCATTCAATTTCATACTTGAATGCTACTGTACATCTCTGAGCTCCCACTGTAAATCTTTTTATATATATTTATTTTATATTATACAAAACACTGGGAATGTGTACAAGGCAAAGTTTTTGAGGTAACATTTCAAGTCTTTTAAGTAAAATAAAGAAAGTTTTATTGCAATAAAAACATTTTCTCCTTAACCTTTTTCTGTTCCTGTCACCTAAGAATAGAATAGCAAAAAAAAAAAAAAAAAAAAAAACGAAAAATCGAACTGAACCGAAAAACCGTGGTTAAAAACCGAGGTATGTATTGAACCGTGGACTAACTGTATTGTTGCATCCCTACAAGAAAGGTCAACGTATAGTAAATTTATATTGATTACAGATTAGCAAGTCTCTTACTCATTTAAAAACACACACACACAGCCTGGGGTGGATTAAGGTCTACACCAAGTCTGCAGTATCTCTCTCAGATACTGAAGCTCTCGCGCCTCGATCGCCCCCCGGTGACCGGTCCCAGTATAGTCGCCCTACTGTGTTTTCTAATAGACGCAAGGCAAACTAAACAATAAAATTACAGTTCAAAGATTTTTTCCCCAAAGTGAGTTTATGTCATTGAAGGCAGTTATCATCACGATGATTTCATTTCAAGTGTGCGTTTTTAAAATAAGTCTAGTTTTTAGTTAGTTATTTGATGCTATAAAAACGTGTGACGTCATGATTGACAACTCGACGTCTTCTCTGAGTGAAGTTGTCACTGAGGCACTAACAGACTTTTTTCTGAATTTTTGGGAGCAGATTGGAGCTTTAGCTTTAATTTCTACATTTCCATAACTGTTTATTTCACACCAACATAATTAATTTTTCTGCATCTGCGAGAGTGTGGGCGGGCTTCTGATTTCGCGACTGTACTTCCTGCTCTACTTCCTGCTCTCTACTGCGCAACTGTGGTCCCGAAATCGCTACTGCATAGACTCGGTCCCAAGATGTCCGCGGCGTGCAGGCCGCCTGAAATCTTCAGATCTGGCAAGCGGAAACGGACGATGTCGAGTCGCCCATATTTTTTTACGGTCTATGGTCTACACAGTTCCCTAGGCTCAGGGATTTCTAGGACCCCCTAGAAAACCCTCTACAAACATGAGCATGACTCAAATGTTATCACTAATAATCATCATAAATATTAGTGATTAAATAAATATCACGAATAATGGCTATTTAAGTTGGGTGATTCGATTTTTGATGGATTTAGTTTTTTTAAATGGGGTGGCACAGAGGGGACCAAGATCCAGTCGGAGGGACCAGGAGATACAGAAATGTATAAGGGGATTTTACTGTAATAAAGATTTACTTCTAAATTATGCACCATTTATTATCTGTATTATCATGATGTAACCACTAGATGACTGTTTAGCCCTATATATAAATATATAAAAATGTTCTCCCTAATTCTCCCTAGTTTCTGGCAGCATTGTTTTCAGACATAATAATTTACTTGTATTATGTTTTGCATTTAGATATACGGTCGTGGTAAGAATTATTTGCACCCCTGGTAAATATAATCATGAACATAGCTGTAAAAATAAATCTGCATTGTTTATCCTTATGATCTATCGTTCAAAAAATACTAACTTTTTGTTGAAGTAGAAGAATGGAAAATCCCATCATGAAATAAATGTTTTTCTCCAAAACTTATTGGCCACAATTATGAGCACCCCTTGAATTTTTATGAGTAAAATATCTCATAAAATATATTCCCATTATATTTAATTTTTTTAGCACCCCAGGGTTTTCCTGGTCCTACCAGACTCTTGTACATTTCATTTGTACAGAGAGTCTGACCACTCTCCATTGACAGGCGTTAACTTCCTTGAAGGCGGGTACTAGTTTTGTAGTACTCGAGATCTACTTTTTAAAGGTCTTGGTCTCGTCTCGGAAATGACCGCGAGACTCGGTCTCGGGCGAAGATGACTCAGGATTTTATCTTAAGATCGGTCAAGACCACAGCTGAGTGCATATAAAGAGCAGAGAACTTTACCCCACGCTCTCTCTCTCTCTCTCTGTCTTCAAAATAAACACCGTCTTAGCTCTTTCTCATATTTCACATATTAATCAAAATCAAAAGTTCTGAAGACCGAATCCATGTTGAACGTTATGCATTTGGACAATTGTTTTCCTTGAATTACCGCTCGGTGTGAATTGTGCTCAAAAAACGTTGATCTTCTCTGACCAGCAGCTGACATAAATCATACTTTAAATAAATTGGAAACTAATTCTATCCAGTTATGAAGTGTTTTCTGTGTGACAAATTTTCAGTGATGTTCAAACAGCTGTGATTCACACACAACGGGTTTGCTAATGTCAGAGGATTTACACATTCAAATTAGTACTGTTGAATCTTTCTATGGTCGACTAATAGTCGAATCACCTATGTGTGTGTGTGAGTGGGTTGGGAGGCGGACAACACTAGTCAGCAGAAGGGTAAAACTATTTTTATTTTCCTTTACACACTGCACACAAATATATAAAAGAACATTTTGATAAACAAACCTAAAAAAATACCTGCCTAGATAGGATAAAAACACTTGAGTGCGTTTACATGCACTTTCTTAAGCCGATTGTGCCCAGTGCCGTTTCTAGGCATAGGCAAACTAGGCGGTCGCCTAGGGCGCCAACAGCTGGGGGGCGCCAGTGATCCCCCGCCCCAACAAGATTTTTTAGTTATTTCATATATATTTTATTATTAATATTTCGTACTTTTGCTATTTCAACTCAAGGCATTATGATTAGTTGCGATTATTGGAGTGACGTCGCCATGGTGATATTGGTGCTGCTGCAATGAAATGAGATCATGTAGAGGGCGGCAGGGAACGTCGTCATCCGTGGCGTTGTAACGCTTGTGTCCGAGTGAAAAATGCGGATAATGTAACTGGAGTGGATGCAAACACGGAGGCGATTACCATTCAAACAGATCGCACTTTATTCCCCGCTGAACTCTCATCACAAACTCCCTTTCCGTCCACAGCATTACTTAATAAAACAGAATAACTGACTGTTAGCAACAGAAAACAGAAAATAATCCCCACACATGGGAGCTCAAGACTCAGTGCGCACATACACAAACTGCAGACTTCGTTTGCAGGGAGCGCGCGCAACTCTTAAAGGGGCCACACTATATTTCTACTCGTTAGAGCGTGCTTTAGTTTCATCATCATGAAAAGGTCAAAGCCATCAGGGACTCAGTATCGTAAAAAGAAAAAAGAGGAAATATAAAAAAGAAAGCGAAATATACAGGTATGTTAGCCTACTCATTGGTTACTTGTTCTCTACTAAGCTGGTCTCTCTATCATAACATTGAGCAAAACATTACACTGAGTATTAGTACTGGACGGACCACACGCCATGCTCATTTCAGGTGCGGAACATTATAGCAGTTCATTTGAATATATATATTTTTTTACATCAGAGATAGCTGTTTAGTGTAAATTGATCAAGTAGGCTAATACTGTCATAACCATGGGCGTCACTAGGCCCTTTTTTATGAACTTATGCCTCAGCCCCCCCCCACCCCCCACCCCACCCCAAAAAAAAATGTGATTAACCTTTAAAACATAAGTTATATGAAACTGGCGCGAGGCTTCGGCTACGGCTTCGTCCCGTCTTTTAGTCTTTGTGTCACTGCGTTCCTCAATCCGCAGCGGCGCCGAGTGACATGGTTTTCAAGCTATTGTTATCTAATTTTTTGGCCTTCAGAACATCTTAAAATACACATATGTAGATCATAGAAATCAAAATTTTCTCGGGGGAGCATGCCCCCGAACCCCCCCAACATCTGTGATCTCAGTGATAATAAACCAAAGCTACATTATTGGATTAATGCATGTACAATATGCAAATGAAATAAGGCAGTCATATTTGCTTTATAAGTTATAGTAAAAAAAGAAAGAAAAAAAAGAAAAAAAAAGGGGGGGGGGTGCAACATGAATCTTGCCTAGGGTGCCAGAAAGGCTAGAAACGGCCCTGATTGTGCCTAAAGGTGGTCGCACACCAGACGCGAAGATCAGCGCCGATTCTCAGTTATCTCACACCGGACGCGCACATTATATACGTGCGAGCTCAATTTTGAATCGGCTTCTGACAGAAGAGCTGCACCATGAGTGTATCTTGTAGGCTAGCACAGGGTGAAATCAGTATGTACATTGATGATTTGAGGGAAATATAATATAACTTGAATATAGAACCTTTAAAAGGCGCTCAAAGACATTCAAAATGTCTTTGAATTTTAAAGGTGGGAAGCTCAGCGCCAGGTCTGTCAGCCACCACAGAAGACCATTTTGACCCAGGAAAAACCCTGCACATGTAAGATATTTGTTCAATCAAACTGTAGTTAATCAAAATAAAATGCAAGTAGGCTACATGGTTTCTTTTCCTTGCTGTTGCACAATAAAGCTGCACAATAACATTTCCAAAATGTAAATTAAAAATATGTACATATATAAGATAATTTGCCCAAGCAGCATAATGCATATCTGTATGATACATATTCCACCTCCTGTAATTCACATTCAAGACATATTGGACTGTGTCTGAGATTAATACCTCATCGAGATTAGCATTTTTATGGAACTTTGAGTTTTAAAATGGCGTGAGCGCTTTTCATAAAAAAAAACACGGCCTCACAAACACGCCCTCTGTCAGTGTCAGTTTTGTGTTTTGTCCACCATAGACCGTAAACCAGGGGTGTCCAAGCCTGGTCCTGGAGAGCTACCATCCTGCAGATTTCTGTTCCAGCACTGCTCCAACACACCTGTCTGTAATTATCTAGCACCATGATTACCATAATTAGCTGGTTCAGGTGTGTTTGATTCAGGTTGGAGCTAAAATCTGCAGGACAGTAGCTCTCCAGGACCAGGGTTGGACACCCCTGCCGTAAACAATATGGACAAGTCGTCTTCAATGCCTCCCACTGACGAAAAGTTAAGTGTTATTTGCTTATAGAAGAACTAAGTTAATTAATTCCCACATGGCTGCAATGCCTTTTGATTATTTGATCAAAACTTCTCTCATGGTACACTTATGCATATTCCAAATTTTACCATTAATGTGGGGACTTGCACTGGTCTTGGTTTTGTCTTGGTCTCGACCCTTCAAAGTCTTGGTTTAGTTGGTCTTGACTACAACACTAGCAGGTACGCTGTAGAAGTTTAAAACTATTGGATCTGCCATAACCAATCGCTAACGTTTGGTAGTGACGTATGTCATGCACCGTTATCCTTAGCCAACTCCATTATCCTTCACCATTAGCCTGTTTCACACATACTCCGTCTGCAGTCCGTATGCGGTGTGTGTTGTGTTGTTGTACTTTCACATATGCCGCAGTACTTTCAGTGCGCAACTAATCTGCGGTTATATAGCACAAACACAGCATTTGTTCATTTTTATTTATATTTTTTATCTTTATATAAGTCCAATAGTTGTTACTGATCATGACTTGTCAGTATCACAATTCTCTTTGTATACACTATTTCATAGATGTCATGTTTAAACGCACTAGATTTAAACAATGCTTTATTCAATTCATTACTTTTTGTAGCCTAGAACTTTTGATTTAGCTATAGGCCTATATTACGTTGTTCACGCTAGTGCAAAAACATTTAAACAGGCTATAGCCTAAAATCACAAAAAATTAAAACATACAATAGGACAAAAATAGCAGACTCTCGCCTTTTATTTCGTTTTAAAATCTTTGTACAAGAAATCCTGCAGGTCATAAAGAAACTTGTTTCTCCACCTCCAAGAAAGGAAGAGTGCTATCCATTATGTCTCCTTATTTACCTAAATGCGTTGTTTTTCTTCCTTTACCCGAGGCAATTAAGCCATGAGTAGACTTTACATTTATATGCATTTATGGTGAAATTACTAGGTTTTTGTTTCAATACATGTTTATTTTAATGGAAACAATGCACTTTAATTCAGTGCGTCTAGCACAGCAAAAAAGACTTGGTGTGGAAATGATCGTCGCACTGCTGTATACACACCGCTGCTGTCGGACAGCATCGTGCAGTGTAAAAGCTCTAACCGGTTAACATTGGTATGGCAAAAATATGCACCACATACGCACTGTGAACAGAGTATGTGTGAAACAGGCGTAGCGGAGCGAGCTGTAAAATCAAACTTTTCCCCAACTACATCACCACATGTTGTTTGGGAGGGATTCAAGAAAAATCCTTCTGTGGTCTGATGAAACTAAAAAGAGAGATGGGTTTGGTGCACACAGGGATAAAAAGTACCCCATGTCCACGGTTAAATATACTGATGGATCTTTAATATTATGGGCCTTTTTTTTTGTTTTTTTGCTTTAGATCCTGGACATCTTGTTCAGACACTATCATGGATTCTAGCAAATACCAACAGATAAAAAATCAAAACCTGACAGCCTTGCCTAGAAATCTTATAATTGGGCCTTGGTTGGATTTTGGATCTTCCCTGACCTGAATCCTATACAAAATGAGTGGGCTGAACTTTTTAAGACAAGAGCTGTGACTCTGAAGGATCTGAAGAGATTTCTGTATGGAGGAATGGTCTCTGATCTCTGGTCAGGTGTTCTACAAACACATCAGGACTCAGAGATGTTATCTTGGCAAAAGGAGGTTGATAAAAGAGTGCCAATAATTATGGCCAGCATGTTTTGGAGAAAAGCATTTATTTCATAATGTGACTTATCCCTACAATTTCAATTTACTTAAATGAAAGATTGGATTTCTGTGAATTTTTTAAAGGGATCCCATGATGTTGAGACTTGTATGGCTTAATATAACATAAATGATGTCTCTTACTGAATTATGTAGTAGAAAACCCATGAAAGATCTACGTTATTTAAAAAATCGATTTTATATTTGGACCATGGGCGGCGCCATTTTGTTTGCGTTCTAGGTTGATGACGTAGAATGGTTGAACTCCTCAATCAGCTGGCGTTACCCGTAGCTATTTTTACCACAACGCAACTCGAAAATTGTTTCAGAGTTAAACAAAACCAATGAATTGCTTTGTAATTGTACTTAAAACACACTCAAACATACATGTGCACACAAACTCACCTACACAAGTCACAAACAGATCGGCGGGCGCGCACACACACCTGACAGACTGCTCTGTCTCAATCGCATGCATCATCACCAAAACATCCTGCCTCTCTTCCTCACGTTACCTTATCCCACCGTCCTACCTAGATATTTCCCTCTGCTGGTTACATTAGGCATTACAGTTAATCTGCTGCATATCAACAGTCTATGATATCAACACAGGGAAGGGTTATGTATGCGCGCACGCAGTGCGTGTGTGTGTGTGTGTGTGTGTGTGTGTGTGTGTGTGTGTGTGTGTGTGTGTGTGTGTGTGTGTGTTCGCGCCGATCTGTTGGGGTGTGTGTGAGTCTGTGAGAGAGAGAGAGTTTGTGTGCACATGTATGTTTGAGTGCGTGAAGTCGGACAGCTGTTTGTAAATCGGCTGTACACTCGTTATTGCGGTGAACGTGAGACTGAATGACTGCACTCGAACATGTCCACTATGGTGCAAGGTTATTTTCGTAAACGAAAACTGAAACTAAGACTAAAACTATTGGTCAAAAAACATTTTCGTAAACTGAAATAAAATTTAAAAATCTGAATAAATAAAAAACTAAAACTAAACGAAACTAACTACTCTTACTAAAAAACTAACTGAAATAAAATAATAATTAGCAAAAATAAATATTCGTTTTCGTTGTTAATAAGCTCTCTTTAATGTGGTGGAAAATCTGACTGTGGCGGTTGAGGGAGTGTCTATTGCGCTACTGCGCGTCAAGTGAGCTGAGGAGATTAACCGCTGTCCTGTGACGGACGCGTGCAGACAGGCAACACATCGCCAGTCCTAAACGGGAGTTCACAAAGAATCAATGCGTCCGTGGCAGTGAAAGGGGAAATAACACAAGGTAATGAGATGCACGTTGAACTTCTTTTAAGCTCACTGTTTTAGAATGCCGTTTCTTACGTGACGAGAGACGCAGGCGCAAAAGTCAGCAACTATATTAGCAAATAACGTTACTAGCCTACTGTGCGTTTGAGATTTCATGTTTGCATAATATTGACAGGCTCAAAGGTGTTATCATAATCATTTACTACTAATAATATTATTCTGTGTGGAGACATTTCCCCACAAAGTAGGGAATGCCAGGACACACACACACAGGTTTGTTTTTTACTATATAAGTGAGGACATTGCATGGACTTCCATTGATTTTATATCAGGTTAATGATATTTTATATCTCCTAACTCAATTCCTATCCCTAAACCTACCCATCCCAAGAACGTGCAAAACAATAGATTTAAATAAAAACATGTTTTGGCCGATTTATAAGCCTTTTTAACTAGTGAGGACCAGTCAAATGTCCTTACTAGTCAGTTATCATAATATTTTACTAGATAAGTGAGGACATTGGTCCCCTTTACAATTATAGCACAACAAACACACACACACACACACACACACACACACACACACACACACACACACACACAAGCACACACACATGTCTGGTGCGCTATCTTTGTGGGGACTTGCCATATAGACGGTTTTTATACCATACAAACCATATATTCTATCCCCCTACACTGCCCCTGCCCCTAAACCTACCCATCACAGGAAACTTTCTACATTTTTACATTTTCAAAAGAACTCATTATGTATGATTTATAAGCTTTTGTACCCATGGGGACCTCAATTTAGGTCCCCACGGTGACACGAGTCCCCATGAGTCTGTGTGCATTCAGTTTGAAGTCCTCACCAGGCTAGAAAAACATGTACACACACACACACACACACACACACACACACACACACACACACACACACAGAGCAAAACAGTGTGTAGACACTGCTAGCCTACATTGTACTACTGAAGAAATTAAAATAAGCTTTTAATTGTTTAACAATATTTCATCTGTTATGAGTGAGTTTGTCTGGAATTTATAATTTTTACTTTTATATTTTACGTTGCATCTATTTTGTTCTTTAAGATAGATCCTGTATAGGTCATAGTTTGACTCAAGCTTTTTTGCTCAAAGGTGAAGACCCAACTTTACTGCATGTTTTGTAAGACCGTCCTGAGTATAAACAATAATGCTCGTTTATCAAGTTATTTCACTTAAGGATGTTTAGTAAGATTAAACTCTAATCTGTTAATTAAACTTTGCTGAAATTAAAAACCTTGATTTGGTCTCTACACTTCATTATGGTAACTCTGCTAAACTATAATTACTAAAACTAAAACTGAAACTAAATAAATAAAAACTAAATAGAAATGTATTTGCAAAATAAAAACTAAACTAAAACTAGCAAAACCATTTGTAAAACTAACTAAAACTAAACTGAAATTTATAGCAAAATAGAAAACGATAATAAAATAAAAACTAATTTAAAAAAGCAAAACTATAATAACCTTGCTATGGTGTCGGACAACACTACAAATGGCCGTCCCTTCAAATAATGCCCTATTTAAGGGTATAGGGGGTTGATTTCAGATTCAGCCCGTCGTGGAGACTGAGCAGCCCAACATCTCGATTGAGACAGAGCCTGTCGTGTGCGCGCCCGCCGATCTGTTTGTGACTTGTGTAGGTGAGTTTGTGTGCACATGTATGTTTGAGTGTGTTTTAAGTACAATTACAAAGCAATTCATTGGTTTTGTTTAACTCTGAAACAATTTTCGAGTTGCGTTGTGGTAAAAATAGCTACGGGTAATGCCAGCTGATTGAGGAGTTCAACCACTCTACGTCATCAACCTAGAACGCAAACAAAATGGCGCCGCCCATGGTCTAAATATAAAATCGATTTTTTAAATAACGTAGATCTTTCATGGGTTTTCTACTACATAATTCAGTAAGAGACATCATTTATGTTATATTAAGCCATACAAGTCTCAACATCATGAAATCCCTTTAAATAAAATAAATCTCCATTGTTTATCCTCTTGATCTTTTTATAGCCATATTTGGTCCTATTTACCAGGGGTGCCAATAATTCTGACAACAACTGTATATTTAGACATTATGTAAGACTACTTTAAGTTGCAATAATCTGCCCATGCCTGCACACACCCTAAGGTCTGGAAAATCTTCCAGCATGCATTTCCATGTTTGGAAACGTGTCCAAACATATCATTCATAGCACAACATAAATAGTATGTTGTTTCTCAGCAACAAAAAAAACAAAAAAACAATGGTTCTCAGCATCTTTTCTCTCTTGCAGATCAACTGCTTTCATGACCGAACTACAGCTGTAAGATAATCTTTTTTAAAGATTTTTCCCAAATCAGATTTCTAAAAATCCTTATTACGAGAGAAATTTTCTTGAGAAACAGCACTGCATAAGATATTAAGACTATTTTTTATAGATTTGTGTGTGTGTGTGTGTGTTGTGTGTGTGTGTGTGTGCATATGAAGTTAACTGTGCTGTACGTAAGAATGACAGCTAGTGGTTGAAATGGCTACTGCAATCCAAATTCAAACTATTGCTTGCCCCTCCTACTAAAAAAATGTACACTCATGCAGGTTGCCAGTTTAAATACACGCAACCGAAACGAGTGCAATTTACAATTGAATGCGAGGAGAGAAGAATCTGCCATCACTGACCCAGATTGTTTGCTGGCTTTCATGGCAGCAATATGCTTTGGTTTCCACAAATTGGCAACCTGTGGTGTAAATTGGCAATGTGTGTTATTGCATAGACTAGGGCTGGGCGATAAATCGATTTTATCGATTAATTTGAGTTTGTAGTTTCATGACGATTTTTGTGAATGAAAATCTTTTTTTTTTTCTTTAAAATCCGCTGACGCTCCCTCTGGGCTCCCGTAATTGCTCAGCCCTCCCATGCGCGTTTGCCATTGCCACAGAGATGCACAGACAACAAGGATAGCGTCTAACAACATACAGTGTCATTGGTTCAGTTTTTCACAGAACTATTAACAATACCCCGCTGCAAAGTGTGTTTGAAGTCTGAACGGAACTGCGCTCATTTGAGCTGCGCGGACAACGAATGCAGCACGAGCTCATATGCGGGCCGATCTCGTGACAGACACGATACACAGCGCTGGAGATCCAGTAAGAGCGCGTTTAAATTCACCACAGAATTAATAACAGCGCTACTGTGATCTAGTGGAAGCGTTCGGCGCAGAATTCTGTTATGAACCACAGATATCAGATCAAACAGAGCTGACATGGAGACAACATGAGCGAAGGTCAGGGGTTTCAGTCACAAATCACCAACATTCACCATGATTTACTGTAGTAAAACCACATGGATTTAAAGGGGGGGGGGGGGGGAATGCTGTTTCATGCATACTGAGCTTTTTACACTGTTAAAGACTTGGATTCCCATCCTAAACATAGACAAAGTTTCAAAAACTAATGTTGGACGTTTGATGGAGTATTTCTGTGTCAAAAATACTCCTTCCGGTTTCTCACAAGTTTCGGAGAGTTTTTTTTCCAAGTATGGCTCGGCTTGACGTCGATAGAGCGGAAGGTCCTTGTATGGGCCGTACGGCTCTTCTCCCGGTAGGGTGCGCGCGCGTGACTAGAGCGAGAGAGGAAATGCACGCCCATAAACACTCTCTCAGATGCAGATCAACTCTTCCGTGAACACTTATGTCTTTATAGTCAGCGCCACGCTCCACTTCACAACATCACTTCAGTCGTGTCGCAAAGTGGATTTCCGCGGTCACTGCTGTCACAGAACTTCACCAAATCACACCAAAGAAGTGTGTTTTTGACGGAGCGTTCCCAGCGATAAAAGTTCGGTCCTGCTTTGGAAGCAGCTGGTGAGTAAAACTGCTTCAAATGTCTCTGCTGTTGGCTACCGTCGCATGAGTAAACATCAGTAAACGACACGATCGCGTGCTTCGTCATTCAAATGCGCTAAAGGTTACTCCATTGTTGTTCTGTATAACGTTACACTAGTCTGATGTGCAAAACCATTTTGCTTGCTACTGCTAAGGTCTAGTTGCCGCATACAATAGTCCATAAACCGAATCATGTCCTCATAAGTGGCGAGTAAACACACACAAATGTTGACAGGCCACTAAATACAGTACATACCACAGAGACGGACGTCCTGCTGTTGTTGCTTCTCCTGTTCAATTTATTTCAGCCTCTTATCTGATTCTGGATCATTATCTGTATTAGCTGAGATCGATAGCAAGGGTTTCTCCACGCTTGAGGACGTCACCGCTTTGTGCGCATTCGTCATTCTTTAGCTCCGCCCACACGATACGCCTCCAGGCGCTCATTTTTTTCTGGAAAGACTCGGTACAGCCTATATTTCTTTTATAAATATAATACAACTAAAGACTTTTCGGAGATATGAAGGATGCAATACTACTCTATAGGTACTCAAGATTGACATGAGATTGACTGAAACTGAGTGTTTCTCATTTTATAATAATTGAAGCTGTCAGTCAGTTCAGTGTGAGAATATTGAAGAACAATGGTAATCTATATTTAATAATGTCATTAGCATATTATTAAATAGCATAACATTTAAATTTTCCCTATACTTTTTTGCACATTCCTGTTGTTAATAAATGTGAATTTGATCTGCATATCAATTAATTAACCTTTGACATGTATACTGTATATTGCAAAAAATATGGTGCCCATTTATACTGTGGAATGTTCTGGGTTATTCACATGCTGAAAGTTTTGCACCCCAGGTAGGCACTCTACCAAGCCGCAAATATTTTACCTAAACAAAAAGTTAAAACTTGTTTTGAACAATTTCTTTGTCATGCAGATTGATTTTAAGTAGGAGTGGGGAAAAAAACGATTAAAATCGTAAATCAAATTTTTTGGCAAAAAATCTGGGATTTTTTTTTTTGGCCATATCCAAAATTTTGGCCCAGCCCTAGCACAGACAAAAAAAAAAAAAAGATTATGGTATTTTTATGCTTCAGTATAGTCAAAATCTTACATACAATTACAAGCAGGTTATTTGCTAAGCATAAACATCTATGTTTATGTACTTGGGTATGATTCTGGCCTTTATTGCTCCCATAAAGCCACATTTGAAATGGTATTTGACATTAAAAATGTTGTTGCCCCACTAAGTGAGGAGTCAGATGAGAAATGTGGCTAGTGGTTTTCTTCTCTTTCTTGTTTTTTTATTTTTTTATTTTTTGCAAGCTAAATTGGGTCTGTCATATAACTCTCAATCTCTCTGAAACACACTCGCACACACACACACACACACACACACACACACACACACACACACACACACACACACACACACACACACATACACACAAACACAGCGCTACACCCAAGTCACCAATTACTCTGCATATCTGCACCTAAATGTCAGCATGTTAAATTCTGAACACACAGAGTGTGACTTATCGCTTTGATGAAAACACATTGAGACATGAAATTATTCTTCATCTTAAATGTCACAAACAGGCTGAAAAGGCCACTCGCATGAGAACTATTGTTAGGGAAACACTTCATTAGTTACCGCAGTACGGATCTGCTGAAATACATTTATGCAC
Organism: Pseudorasbora parva; assembly: GCF_024679245.1. NCBI lineage: Eukaryota > Metazoa > Chordata > Actinopteri > Cypriniformes > Gobionidae > Pseudorasbora > Pseudorasbora parva. The sequence continues at coordinate 8,189,102 of NC_090188.1, read as the reverse complement.
ACATCATCACATTTTTGCTTTGCTCATGCAGGCAGATAAATCTGTTTTATGCTTCTTCTTTTTTGCTTGTTTTTTTTGGTGCACTTGTCTTAAAAACTAATGTGGGAAAAACTAAAAATTAAAAACCAGCCTTTAAAAAAACCCCAAAAAAACCTTTTAAATCTGATACAAACCACATATTTTATGGTTTATTTCCAATCTAATTTCTAAATATTTTTGTACGTTTTCAGTGAGAACTGATATTTGAAGTAGTGTTTGTCATACACTATTGTTTGTGTGTTTGTATTTTTTTGTTTTGTTTTTAGAAGAAGTCTCTTATATTCATCAAGGTGATTGGAAAATCGTAATATTGCAAAATATTACATTTAAAAATGAACTACATTTATTTCTATGAATTTTTAGCATCATTGCTCTGGTGTTTTCAGTGTCCTTCAGAAATCAATTTAATATTCTGATTTGCTGCCCAAGAAACATTTATTATTACCAATGTTTAAATCAGTATTTCAGTGGAAACTGTAAGACATTTACTTTGATGAATAGAAAATTCAAAAGAACAGCATTTTTTTATAATGTAAAGTCTTTGGTGACACTTCTGATCAATTGAATGCATCCTTAGTAAATAAAAAAATAAACTTACTGAAACCAAACTCTAGAATGGTAGTGTATGCAATGTGTACACATGTGCTCTCCATTTCCATTCAGAGTAACCTTTGTGGTATTTACTATGTTGTGAATAGTTAATGAGTCACTGATTTAAGAGACAGCATTATGTGTGAATTAGTAAAATGAAATAATGCGAACATGAATTATATGTTGTTCAGTGTACTTTACGACTGACATCATTGCAAAATAAAATGGGTTCAGCCTTGCTGAATGAATGGCCATGCTGGTCTATAGTGGTTAGTGTGGGTTTAGTGCTGGTGGACCAGAATAGCCATGTTGCACAACAAATAAAAAGCCCAGTAGGGAAACCAGCATTCAAAACCTAACTTATCCTAGTGTTTTCAACAGGGATCCTATGAATAACATTTAGTTTTCAGTTTATTCTTTGTGGTTCAACTTTACCTTTAGTGTTGGACACGATTAGTTACTCCTCCAAAGTTCCTCTCGTTTCAAATCACGTTGTCACCAAGAGTGTTCGAGATAAAACAGCTGGAAAAAGTTGATCACAATATATGCAGAAAGTAGGACTAATCTCCATTCAGAGACACTCAATATCAACCGTCTTTTTTAGCACCATAGCAGTGTGTTTCATGAGTGAAAAACCCATTCTGAGCCAAACTTTTTGCCTCAAGTTTTAACCCCCTTGGGATGGTATGGTCCGGTCTGCCTGTTCTATTCATCTCTCTCCAAGAGACCCCCCTAGAACCCTTCTTTCTTTATTCCCCCTCCTCCTTCTTATTCCCTACTCCTTTCTTTTCCTCTCCACATTTCTTTATAAAGCTAATGAGTTTGAAGGAGGGGCTGTGGCTGTCCTCCTCACTGTCAGTAGGATTTGACTAATATATGGATGTATTCAGTGTATGCTGAATGGCTTTACTGCTTAATATGATTCATTTTGTGTGTAAATGTGTTTAAAAACAATTGCTGATCCTTGTTTCCATGATTTGTATATATCTTTGAAATTGTATGTGTGTTTTCAAACCCCTATAAGATACTACCATAGCAACTATTTAAAGGTGAAGTGTCTCATTTCTGTTTCACTAGTGGCATCAAGCAGAATGAGTCATATAACTTGTGAACATTTTATATTAATGTGACATTGCTTAGCAACCATAAACGGCCAGCGGTTGGACTACAATGAACTATATACATTATATTGCCAAAAGTTTTGTGACATCTGCCTTCACATGCACATGAACTTTAATGACATCCCATTGTTAATCTTTAGGGATTAATATGAAGTTAGCTCACCCTTTGCAGCTATAACAGCTTCAACTCTTCAGGGAAGCCTTTCCACACGGTTTAGGAGTGGTCAACATTCCCATAAACACATTCTTCTAGAAGCGCATTTGTGAGGTCAGGCACGGATGTTGGACAAGAAGTCCTGGCTCACAGTCTCTGCTCTAATTTATCCCAAAGCTGTTCCAGGTTTGGGTCAGGACTCTGTGCAGGCCAGTCAAGTTCCTCCAATCAAAACTCACTCATCCATGTCTTTATGCACTGGTTGCACAGTCATGTTGGAACAGGAAGGGGCCATTCCCATAAAGTTGGGAGCATGAAATTGTCTAAAATGTCTTGGTATGCTGAAGCGACCCTTGAAAAACAACCCCGCACTGTAACCCCCTCTCCTCATTACACTTGGCACAATGCAGTCAGGTAAGTTCCTACCATTGTCCTGGCAATGATCAAACCCAGACTCTTTCAACAGATTGTCATACAGAGTAGCATGAATGGTCACTCCAGGGAAGACGTCTCCACTGCTGTAGAATCCAGTGGCGGGATGCTTTACACCACTGTATCCGACGCTTTGCATTGCACTTGGTGATGTAAGGCTTGGATGAGCTGCTCGGCCATGGAAACCCATTCCATAAAGCTCTCTATGTACTTTTCTTGAGCTAATCTGAAGGTCACATGCAGTTTAGAGATCTGTAACTATTAACTTTGCAGAAAGTTGGCGGCAACTGCGCACTGTGCACCTCAGCATGCACTGACCCCACTCTGTGATTTTTATGTGTTCAACCATTTTGTGGCTGAGTTGTTGTTCCCAATTTCTTCTATTTTGTTATAATACAGTTGACCGTGGAATATTTAGTACTAAGGAAATTTCACGAATGGACTTAATGCACAGGTGGCAGCCTATCACAGTACCACGCCTAAATTCACTGAGTTCCTGAGAGCAATCCATTCTTTCGCAAATGTGTTGTAGAAGCGTCTGCATGCCTAGCACTTGATTTTATACACCTGTGGCCATGGACGTGATTGGAACACTTGAATTCAATAATTTGGAGGGGTGTCCCAATACATTTGGCAATATAGTGTATATTACATACCAACTGGAATTATTTATTCCAATTGCTTTTATTTATAAATGTTACTATTTTTTGTCTAATAGAGACCAACATTCAGGTTCCGGAATTAAAAACTCCATTAATTAATTTCTCCATAAGGAAGTTGATTTTGAACGTTAATAACTTTAAAGTTAAACAACTTTTTTACCGTAGTATCGATTTAGTATTGGTATAGAGGTATTTTAGTCTGGTATCGTATCAAAGTCATAATTTTATATATATATTAGGTTATTTATATATAAACTTGAAATATATTGTTTTTATTATACATGTAATCAACATTTGTAAATGAGTGGTTTTATATTTCTCCATTGTTTTTAATTCGATCATGCTGTTCGCAATGCTTCATGGGATTGTAGTTCTTTCCCTCATTAAATCCAAGTACACATTCTTGTACCTTTGGCTTTTAGTATGATTTTCAAAATCTTTTTTTGCTTGTGATTCACATAGTAGCTGTAGCATAGTATCTTATAAAGACTATTTTAAAATCATTATGGCAAAAAATGATGAAAAAAAACAAACTCGCACTCTATAGTCATCATTACACAGATGGCCCTGCCACAAACTCACGCCATTGGTTGAGCCAGTGTCTGGCTCAGGCCGGTCAGATTGTATTTTATTTGTTGCTGCCATTTATTAATAAATGCACACTGAAATTGAGACGGTAGAAAGGTGTCCAATTGTTTGAGAGTTTGAACATGTATTGCAGGATAATGTGTTGTGGTTGTAAAATGTTGTTTAGGTGTTTGTGGGTTTACATTTAGTTACTTTCACTCTCATTTTTAGCAGTACTTGTGTGTTTATGTTTTGTGGCTACATGTGTTTGTGGTCGTCTGCAGGTCCAGGCCACAGATGCAGATCAGGGGGAGAATGGAAGAGTTCTGTACAGGATTCTCTCCGGTAAATATTCTTCCTGTTTCCTGATTTTACACCTCAATGCCTTCATCATATGCACTCACACTGTGTACTATTCTAACTAACCGATATTATTGCAAAATATAATGCAAAAAAAGTAAGGAAATATTTTTATAGGAATATTTTCAGTATTTTCAAAATGTCTATGGACAAAATCCATGGTATACTGTAAACATGGCCACAATGCAGTGTTGATATGAAAACACATTTTCTTTAAAAAATATATATTTCCTTTTTTCTTTCTTCTATTTTTTGTGATGAAATATGACTCCACATTTTTGATAAATAAAGACAAAAAAATAATAAAGTTATCATTATTGTTTTCAACCTCAGGCTTCATGTAAAGTACTATGTCAGAGTTCAGCAGTATGGTTATGTGTGTGTGTGATTTCTGCTCTCTATAGGAAACAATGGTCAGTTTAGCATGGACAGTCTGTCTGGACTCATCAGCAGAGGAACTGTGGCTCTGGACCGAGAGACGCGCAGCTCTCATGTGCTGGAGGTGGAGGCCTACAACAGTGACCAGGGCAGCATGCGCAGCTCCGTCAGGGTGTGTTTATGTGTGTGATCCTGGAAAAAAAAACTACTTTGTAGGGACAAATATCATGACTTTTTTTCATCCCCATGAGGAAAAACAGCTTATGAATCATACTAAATTATGTTTTTTGATTAATGAAGTTGTGCAGAATGTACAGTATAAAAAACAATTATGGAAAGTGTGTGTGTGTGTGTGTGTGTGTACGTGTGTACGTGTGTACGTACTTGTTTATATTACATTTGGGGATTATATTACCCCACAATGTAATATAAACCTGAGATCACCTACATTGTGGGAATGTAAATAGATTTATAAATATACTAAATCATTTTTTTAAATGTAAAAATGCAGAATGTTTCCTTTGATGGGTAGGTTTAGGGGCAGGGGCAGTGTGTAGAATGTACAGTTTGTACTGTGTAAAATCCATTACACCTATGGAAAGTCCCCACAATTCACAAAATCACAACGTGTGTGTGTGTGAGAGAGAGACCTTTCCAAGTAAAATGGAATGAACATGTAAAAATATGTATGGCAGGACTGATGTGAGTGATAAAAAGAGTGCATTGCAAATCAGAAAGGTTGCTTAAACAATGCATACATAGTTATTTACCTAAGGGCTTCTTTACACTTTACATGTACCATGTCACCTGTATCCGGATGTTGGCCACATACACGTTAAAAAGACGAGTGTGAATGTGTTTGTTGTACAGAGGTAGTCAAGGACACATTATTATCTGATCTGTAAATGCATTCGAGCCATAGTATCTGTATTCACAGTTCGACGTCACACAAAACCAACAAATTTGGATCCATGTGTCTCTTTTTCCAATTTAATCGCTTGTATTTTCATTTGTAACCTAGTCGTCCTCATTTTACAAGATTTGACACGCGACTGAACATTACATACACAAACAACAAACAACAACAAACAATCACAAGAGCTAACAAGACACACCTGAGAACAATCAAGACTAATCGACAAGAAAAAGAACAAACATGGCACTCGGGACCAAAAGTAACACAAAAGTTCAAACACAAGACAGAGAACATGTAACATAAACATAAGAGATCTTTAAAAAAAAATGACATAGTAGTAGGACATTTTCTAGAATAAAAGGAAGTATATAATATGAGTGTGTATGTAGCAGTTGTGAGTCAGACTGATTGCGAGTTTGCATTTCTAGGTGATCGTGTACGTGGAAGACGTGAATGACGAGACTCCCGTCTTCACTCAGTCACAGTACAATCGCCTGGGGCTCAGAGAGACTGCTGGGATTGGTACATCTGTGGTTGTTGTCCGAGCTACAGACCCTGACACAGGTACACAATAAACCCAAACACACTGTGTGTGCGATGTTGCTTTGACCACAGCAGTTCACTGAGGAAGTCAATCTGTGAAAGACAGGAACATCTAATATTGCTAATATTATTTATTCGTAATACTTCTCATTTATTATTTTTATACTGTTTTGAATACCACAACTACTTTGCTCAAGCTATGTTGTTTATTTCCATGGATTCTTAATGCCAAAACCATATCACAGCATTTCTATTGCACTTCTGCTTGTGTCCGTTACTGCTTCTCTGTTTCACTTCCTCCTGGGGGATGTCCAGCATGGCATAAGATGGACAGACGTCTTTCCATCTGCATCTTTAAAGGCCTCACTTCAGATCTGTACATACTGTTGATAAATTGTTGACAAGCTGCTTTTTGCAAAAGAAGTCAGCTACTCTAACAAATGTACATTGAGCGCAGACTGCCACTTGAAAATATGAGTAATCCGTTAAATAATTAAAAAATTAAAACATGTAAATAAATAAATCACATTTCATAAAATGGTTGTCATAAAAATTTTAGTTAAATGCAACAATAAATAATTTAATGTAAAAAAAAATGTGTGTGAACCAAACATTATTTAAATAAATGTTTCTATTTAAATGTTAATTTAAAGCGATTTAAAAAAGGGATTTATCCATTTACATTTTAGTTGATTATATATTTTTTCGCTTTATTCTTTATTTAATTGGTATTTTGTACAAAAATAATCTGACGAAATGGTGTTATCAAAAACAGATTTAAAATAGTTTTTATCAAATAAAACTAAATCGATTTAAAATACCATTATAAAATTCGAGGTTGGTAAGATTTTTAAAGAAGTCTCTTATGCTCATTAATATTCATTATTACAATTTAAAATAGCTGTTTTCAATTTGAATATATTTATGCATATAATATAATTTATTCCTGTGATCAAAGCTGAATATTTGCCATCATTACTCCAGTCTTCAGTGTCACATGATCCTTCAGAAATTATTCTAATATGCTGAAATATTTCATATTATCATCAATGTAGAAAGCAGCTTTTGCTGAATATTTTTGCGTAAACCATGATCAATTTATTCAGGTTTCTTTGATTAATAGAAAGATAACAATATAATTTGTTTTCTGTCCATTTTTAGCAATTTAATCCATCCTTGCTTAAAAGGATTAATTTCTTTCAATAATTTTTTTTGTTGTTGTTGCTGTTTCTCTCTTTTTAGGGGATGGGGGCGCTGTGGCGTACGCTCTGGTCTCTGGTTCTGACCGTAAATTTGAGGTTGATACGAGTACGGGTCTGGTAACCACAGTGGATTACTTGGACTACGAGACCAAGACCAGCTATTTAATGAATGTCTCGGCCACAGATCAATCACCGCCGTTCCACCGCAGCTACTGCACCGTTTACGTCACTCTACTCAACGAACTGGACGAAGCCGTGGCCTTTCTGTCAGCTGGTTATGAGGTATCACTGAGGGAGAACATCGCCACAGGAACGGAGGTGGTCCAGGTGAAGGCGCAGTCGGCCGATAACCTGAACCAGCTGTCATACCGCTTTGACCCCGACACCTCACCAGCTGCCCTGGCACTCTTTAAGATTGACAGTATCACGGTGAGGAAACTCCATATAACTCAATAGTTGGGTCTGGTTTGAGTGTCACTGCTGAGTGTGGCAATTTTACAATGTGAACTATCACACCAAGAGTGATGCAAACAACTCAAAAAATAACACTGTTTGTAATAGGGTGCTGACGACTACTCATTTTTACTAATTGATTAGTCAGCAGGTTAATGTTTGACTCACCATACAGCATGCAGCTTCAGCAGTTTTCTAGCAAAGCTAGCAATAAAAATGCTGTACTCGCATGTCCATTTAACACATATTTATTGAAATCCATCTATCCATCTAATTAAACGTTTTCCTTTTAAAATCAGTACAGAAAATGTGGAAAAACACCTATCACTAAAACAAAGGACATTTTTTTTTCTCTCGCCTAGAATTGAAGAATGAAATTACAACATTTACCCCCGGTTTCACAGACAAGGTTTAAGCTAGTCCCAGACTAAAATGTATGTTTGAGCTGTGTTAACTGAAAGCAACTTGCAGTGACAGATCTTAAAATATGTCAGTGCTAGATGCACATCAGTAAAAAAAAAAAGATTGAACTAAGGCCGAATCCTATCTTAATCTAAGCCTTATCTGTGAAACCAGACCTCAATGTCATTATGAAAGGCTGAATCTGGACATGTGACCCTAAAGCTCAAATCTAACTGTGCGTTCACACCGCCGGCGACGAGAGTGGCGTGGCACGTCTTGAAGATTTGGGCGTCGAGGAGAGTTGAAATCAGCTCAACTTTATGGTAATGAGCTATGACGCGGTTCGGCGGCAACCAGTCAGAATGTAGAAGTGCTCCGCTTGAGAGAAACCCAGAGAACGCAGGCCTGTAAACTTTAGTTCCGACCACATTAGTTCCCATGCAAAATGTAAGAGAAGTTGATCATTGCTGTGCGGGTTTCCCTATCATTTATGACGATATCATTCATAGTGATTTGTAATTTGTTAAGAAGTCACGCAACACTATTTTATAGGCGCTAGAACGCTCATTGTTCAGCGGTTATGCAATTCATTCTTACTTTAACATTTAAACGATTTCATGAGGTTAATTTGTACCCTACTTGTGGTCAGTCTATCAATCAACATGCTTGTTTGATTTGCGACCTCTTGAAATACAGTTTAAAAAAAGAAAAATCATTCGATCATCGTCAGAACGGCAGCGCGTCCACGAAGCTTTCTACAGCGCCATTGGCAGGGCGGCAAGAGCGAATTTTGACGCTCTCTCCGGCAGCGGTTATGAACGCACGGTAATTGGTTAGTAAGTTTTCTTGCGGGGTGAACAAAAAAATCAAGACATTTTCTTTGTGTCTTAAAATCTGTTTCTTTTTACAGTTTGAAGCCTCCTTAAAAGTGAAATGTTCATATTTCCTTCCCCTGGTGTGTTTAAAATATATATATATATATATATATTTTTTTTTTTTGGTTTATTTGTCTCAATATGACAATAACAATACACAAATGTAATACTCTCAAGTCTGATTAATACATGGATTGTGCTTAAATCCATCCAATTCAGTTTTTTCCAAAATCAGTGCAGGAAATGTGGAGAAACTTTTTAGATTCTGGGCTTGCCCTAAAATGTAACGCACCTGACAACAAGGGTCATATTTACTAAACAGGGCAAATTAGTCTAAGAGCGCTATTCCTATTTTGCACATGATGTACTAACGATGCGCAAATGAAATCACACTGGCGCAGCCGGATCATTTCCATAATGACAAACACAATCTACCAAGAGCAGTGCAAATTAGGGTCTGGTTTAAGACATAGGCGGTAAATAATGTTGCAAATACCAGTACATTGACGAGCGCAAACCTACAGTGGGTACAGAAAGTATTCAGACCCCTTAAAATTTTAACTCTGTTATATTACAGCCATTTGCTAAACTCATTTAAGTAAAAAAAATTCTTAGTAATGTACACACAGCACCCAATATTGACAGAAAAACACAGAATTGTTGACATTTTTGCAGATTTATTAAAAAAGAAAAACTGAAAGATCACATGGTCCTAAGTATTCAGACCCTTTGCTGTGACACTCATATATTTACCTCAAGTGCTGTCCATTTCTTCTGATCATCCTTGAGATGGTTCTACACCTTCGTTTGAGTCCAGCTGTGTTTGATTATACTGATTGGACTTGATTAGGAAAGCCACACACCTGTCTATATAAGACCTTACAGCTCACAGTGCATGTCAGAGCAAATGACAATCATGAGGTCAAAGGAACTGCCTGAAGGCACAGATCTGACCAAGTAGTTTTTACAACAAAAAATATGCTATACTTAAGGTTCCTAAGAGCAAATTGGCCTCCATAATCCTTAAATGGAAGACGTTTGGGACGATCAGAACCCTTCCTAGAGCTGGCCGTCCGGACAAACTGAGCTATCAGGGGAGAAGATACTTGGTGAGAGGTAAAGAAGAACCCAAAGATCACTGTGACTGAGCTCCAGAGATGCAGTCGAGAGATGGGAGAAAGTTGTAGAAAGTCAACCATCACCACAGCCCTCCACCAGTCAGGGCTTTATGGCAGAGTGGCCCGACGGAAGCCACTCCTCAGTGCAAAACCTGAAGGACTCCAAGATGGTGAGAAATAAGATTCTCTGGTCTGATGAGACATATATAGAACTTTTTGGCATTCTAAGCAGTATGTGTGGAGAAAAATATTACCTGTCCAATAAAATCCCAACAGTGAAGCATGGTGGTGGCAGCATCATGCTGTGGGGGTGTTTATCAGCTGCAGGGACAGGACGACTGGTTGCAATCGAAGGAAAGATGAATGCGGCCAAGTACAGGGATATCTTGGATGAAAACCTTCTCCAGAGTGCTCAAGACTTCAGTCTGGGCCAAGGGTTCACCTTCCAACAAGACAATGACCCTAAGCGTACAGCTAAAATAATGAAGGAGTGGCTTCACAACAACTCTGTGACTGTTCTTGAATGGCCCAGCCAGAGCCCTGACTTAAACCCAATTGAGCATCTCTGGAGAGACCTGAAAATTGTTATCCACCAACGTTTACCATCCAACCTATCAGAACTGGAGAGGATCTGCAAGCAGGAATGGCAGAGGATCCCCAAATCCAGGTGTGAAAAACTTGTCGCATCTTTCCCCAAAAGACTCTTGACTGTATTAGATTAAAAGGGTGCTTCTACTAAAAACTGAGCAAAGGGTCTGAATACTTAGGACCATGTGATATTTCAATTTTTCTTTTTTAATAAATCTGCAAAAATGTCAACAATTGTGTGTTTTTATGTCAATATGGGGTGCTGTGTGTACATTAATGAGAAAAAATGAACTTAATTTTAAGCAAATGGCTGCAATATAACAGAGTGAAAAATGTAATGGGGTCTGAATACTTTCCGTACCCACTGTAAATCACCTTGTGTGATTCATTTAAATATCCTCCCATAAATTTTGCATCTGAAAAGGACACTCCTAAAAATGCATACGCAAAAGTTCAGCCGCAAAAATAACCCTGTCCACGGCTTTTCAGTGCAAATTCTTTACTGCGTGTCTTAGTAAATCCTGACAGTAGTTGTTTTAACACCAAAAATGGGTTTGCGCTGATGCAAGCTGTTGGTTTCAAATTTTAAATATTGTTAGTCAGTGAGTTTTCTTGCAGGGGGAACAAAAAAAATCATGCTGGAGAGTTAGAATGGGTTTTGTTTACTATCTTGTCACAGCAAAAAAAAAAAAAGTCTTGCGAGGTTTAAATAGACCAAGTAGTCAAACTTACTGACTGGACTGTCTCACTTTGGTCAAAATGATTCCAGTTTAATTCAGTTTTGAAAAGATTTACCTGGATTGTGTGTGCTCTACAGGGCCGTATTAGTGTGACAGGACTGTTGGACAGAGAGCAAGGGGATTCATACACTCTCACTGTTGTGGCCGATGATGGAGGACCCAAGAGAGGCTCCACTGTGGTAATGAGTTCCTGTTTTTCAATCTGTAGGTCAAACTTATACTGTAGAGAAGAAAACGTGTTCTTATCCTGAATTGTGTGACGTATAGCCATGTTTGCTAAAGTGTAGAGTAAAGTAAAGTTTGCTAAAGTAAATTTGTGTCAAGAAGCAAGAGTGATAGTGATGACATATGACAACATGATTGTGATGTACTATATAAACATCTAACCGGTTTTATTCTCTTTTTTCTTATTTCTTTCTTGATGCACATTTGTAGAAGGTAAATGAGTAATTCTTTGTCATCTAATAATTTTTAAATGCAACAAATGTTAATATAATGTCAGAAACGTCATCCATTGCTTTGTACTTTTGACAGGTGTCAATCACCATTCTTGACGAGAATGACAACAGCCCAGAGTTTGACATCACTTCTGATTTGTCGGTAGCTATTCCTGAGGACACAGCCATTGGCAAGAGAGTTGCGGTCGTGTTGGCACGGGACAAAGATGCTGGAAGAAATGGATTGGTGAGGGAGAGATTCACAGAACACTGTCAGAGGAGTTGTCGATCATTCATAACCCGCCTCCATCACCCTCTTGTTTCCTTTAGGTAAATTTCACCTTGATCGCAGGGAACATGCAGGACGTGTTTAAGATCAACACAGCCAATAACACATACGGAGAGGTTTACTTGAATGCCCGTCTGGACCGTGAAGCCGTGGACCGTTACCTGCTAAGAGTGAGAGAGAGACACTGGACACATGCTATGACTCTGTACCAAACTCTAGTGACTTTAAACGTTGTCATTTGTAATTTAAAGAACATCAGTTTTTCTGTATTTTTGATCAAATAAACACAGCCTTGGTGGGAATAAGAGACTTCTTTCAATAAGTCACGTCTGCCAAATACTTAATAACTCCAACAGTATGTGTGGTGCGTGACTTTGTACATGTTTCCTTGTACAGTTAAATATAGTATGTTTTGCATAATGTGTTCTGAGGGATCTGTGTGTTTGTTTGCTGAAGTTTAAATGATACCTGTGTGTTTGCGTGTTTGAATCAGGTGCGGGCGACAGATAATGGTTCCCCGCCGAGGTTCACAGACGTGTCACTCACAGTGAATATTTTGGATGTAAATGATAACCCTCCTGTGGTGCAGAGCCCTAGTGGATACAACGTCAGCGTCAGTGAGGTCAGTGCGGTTAATGCACCTCAAACCAGTGTTGCCATCAACACCTTAGTCGATAATATTAATGTTTGCAATGCATGAAACATGTCCAAAGAAAGAAATGTAGTCACTCTGTCAGTCAAATCAGCTTAGTTTGTAGTAAAGAAAATTTAAACTAATCATATTCATATTAACAATATAATCATTCATTTTATAATTAAATCATTAAACATTAATTTTATCATTTTATTTCATTATTTATATATATATATATATATATATATATATATATATAATGATAAAATTAATGTTTAAAAATTAATGTTTTATTTTAACTTATTATTATTATTTTAGAAATATTTAAAGACGGGTATGGTGATGTTAAAGTTTGTTAGCATGACCATTTTACATTTAATTATTATTATTATCATTTAGAGTTATTTCAAGATGGTTATAGTAATAATGTAAATGTTTGTGACTTTTCACCAACATGTAACAGAATTATACTGGGTAAATGTGTGTGTTGTTTTAGAATGTGGGGGGTGGTACATCGGTCCTGCGTGTCATAGCGACGGATCGTGACATCGGACCCAACGCCATGCTGTCGTACTACATCACCGGTGGGAACCAGGACCTGACCTTCAGAATAGACCGTATGACGGGAGAGATAGTGACCCGACCGTCACCTCCTGACAGAGAAAAACAGCAGCAGTACATGCTCACTGTGACTGTGGAAGATGATGGCACGCCACCTCTATCTGTAAGTGTGTGTGTGTGTGTGCCCTTGTTTATATTACATTGTGGGAACCAAATGTCCCCATAAGGATAGTAAAATCTGAGATTCCCTACATTGTGGGAACCAGCCAGCAGTCCCCACTTTTCAAAAGGCTTATAAATCATACAGGATGAGTTTTTTTGAGAAAGAAAAAATGAAGAATGTTTCCTGTGATGGGTAGGTTTAGGGACAGGGGCAGTGTAGGGAGATATGAATATGGTTTTCACGGTATAAAAACTGTTACGTCTATGGAGAGTCCCCACAAAGATAGTTAACCAGACGCGTGTGTGTGTGTGTGTGTGTGTGTGTGTGTGTGTGTGTGTGTGTGTGTGTGTGTGTGTGTGTGTGTGTGTGTGTGTGTGTGTGTGTGTGTGTGTGCACGTGTGGTAGCTGCCTGTTTTTTGTGTGATCTTTAATCAAATGAATCTCCATCTCTAATTTGCTCTTCTCTTTCCCCTGACATTACCAAGGCAAAATAACCTACATTTGATAACCTACATTTTATGATCCAGTCAGATCCTGATGTCTCAAGCCCCGCCCCCTACATTAGTACATCAGTAGTTCCTGCAGCTTCTTGTAAACAGATTTTGACAATTGTTTTCCTTTATCTTTTCTTTTTTTGACACTAAGCATACAATTCTATGCTTGCTTTTTAAAAAGCCAGTCTGAAAAAACAAACAGCAAAAACAGGAAACCACAACCATATTTCTGAAACAGGAAGTTGCACTCTTAAGAGCTCGTTGATTCCTGTTGTGAACCTCACAGCGGTCTGTGTTTCATCAAGTGTGACTTTTGGTCCTCTAATGTCTGGATCCGCTTGTTAGAGCTGAGTGCTCAAAAAGTGACAGGTTGAAAGAACATTTTAGGGATATGTTGTCTTTCAGATGATTCCAATCAAACTGATTTCAATCAAATCTTTTTTTTTCTTTTTTCTTTTGTAGAGGTTGGGTAAGCTTCTCATTATGGTTCAGATGCCTCGTCACCCATCCGTAGACCATTTGCTGTCTCAGGCAGTTCCGTGTGATTGAACAGATTATTTATTGCACAAACATGGCACAAGGACTCTCCGCTCTCAACAGAACGCTTTATTTATTTGTATTTTTATAAAAAGAAATATAAGCAAATAGAATCAGCAGTTTTCACAGCATCGTCACTGCAGCTACATATACGGCGCTACCTGTTTACAGGCACATGGGTGGCTTCAAATATACAAACTGGTAAAGTAGCGTATTTATCAGCATATGTACAATGTGGATTTGCAGTCATTCACCACAATCTTTCATTCATACTCAAAGCAAAGTTTTGGCATTCTGTTTGGCAGTGAATTTCAACTTTTAAGCTTCCAGCTCTTTGCCGTCTTTTTGTAATTTGAAAGAAAATTAATATACACTTACTCACACACACAATACAAAATATAGAAAATCTTCTTTTTTGAGCCCTCAGACCCTTAAAGCCACAGGTGGTGTAGGAAGCATTTGTGTTTAATTGTCACAGATGCAACATTTACCACCAAAAAAAACCTGCACTCATTCTGATGCATCATACAAGCTACATGTATCATAAAAGCACCACCCTCACCGCAAAGGGTTTAAAAAAAGCCCATTGTTTCTCAGCAGGTCTAGCGGTGAGTGTACTGAGAACATCCCTTTTCCACCAACACAATGCTGGTGCTGGTCCCAGGCTGGTCTGGATCTGTTATATAAAGATGCTTATTTTCGAAAGTAAAACTAGCTTTAAAACTTTGAAACTAAGTCACGTGCATCTGGAGATTCCCCGGCTGAGCACCAGATCTGGGACCAGCACCGGCGCCATTTCAGGGATAAAGTGATAACTGAGTACTTTGGCTGAGTATTGAGCAAGTAGGAATTGAGAAAGTACTGGGATGGGTAAAACAGAAGTGGATGAGGTATTAATACATCCCTGACCTCTACAAGAGAGTGGATGAGAATATGAATACAGATTAGAGATGACAGAGTGGAAAAGAGTCATTTAAGTGCAAATGAAGCCTCGTGTGACTGACACACGAAGCATGGGACGAACAAAAATGTGTGCAAACAGCTTAGCTGAAATACATTTTTCTGCTCAAATGGCATCTTTGGATCCTCTTCATAAAAATTCCCTGTTATCTTGCTCGCCCTAGTGCCCTAACTTGTGCCTTAACCTGTTCAAGGACAGTCAGCAGACAGACACAGACGTCACCAGCTAAGGGGTCCCATCATAATAGTGGAGAGATGAGTTCAGTTGTCATTTCTCTTTGGGGTGAATCTCTCCTTATTTTCCTTGTAGAAGACAGGAAGAATCGAGGGATGATGATGATGATGATGTGGAAGAGAAGGAAGAAGCACTAGGTGTTTCTCTTAGTCCAGTAAGTTGGGAGACTCAGGGATGGGATCTGGAAAAGAAAAGGCATGTTAGGCAAGATTTTTTTTGCACCGCCATAATTTACGTGTAGAATCAACACATAATAGGTGTATGGTAGGAAATGGTCCCAGAGTAATTTAGTGTAAATAAGTTACTTATTTACTGTTATTATTTTATTGTGAGATTTTGCCTCACTTCCTACCATTGCTTTACCCCTTCTAGCCACAACTCTTCTTCTCTGTTTTTAGTGTATTTCTGTGGCAGAAATACAGCACCACACACTGGCCTGGCTTGTATACTTCATCGTTTTCAGTGCTCTCATGTGTACACAGAAATTTCTTTAAACGAGGGAGAAAAAACGGGGCTTTAATAATGTTGTCGGTTTTACTATATCAGTTCAAGTCCAAGTCAGATTCTGAAACTTTGAGTTCGAGTCCAAGTCAGATTCATAGGAACTAACTTGGCACGATTTCAGAAGAACTTAACCAGCTTTATACTCTCCCACGTTCAGGATACTTTCCTAAAATATACTGTCCATAAATAAAGCATAACCACTGATTCCAAATTTCATCCTTTTTCGGAAGGCCCAAAAAATGTCGATGCAGAGCAGCATTTTCTGTTAGATAGAATTGTGGGAGCTTTGTAACTTTGCAGATCGCATACATGCTAAAACTGATACTTTACTCACTAAAGGAAAAGGGAAACATGGGGGGAAAAAACATATGACCCCTTTAATATACATTTTAATTTTTGTCATGCATATTATGTTAAATATTGTGGTTTTTTTAGAAATATTACTGCAAAAAAAAAAATGTTTTTCGTAATCTTTTATCAAAATGCAAGCACTTCCTCGTATACTACTTCCAGCTGGCATTTTTATCACCCACTTTTTCTGATCCAATCAGATCATCGTTAAATATCCTGTTTTCAATTTGAGTCACATTGAAAAAGTGAAATGGGTAAAACTTGCAAACTTGTTTAACGTTTTTTTGTGTGGGAATACAGAACTGTCTGTATGTGCCAGTAGGTCATGTATAATGAAAACACACATGAAAGTGACATGCATGCATACACACACACGTTCTCAGTTTCTCAGAATCCGGCTTGCCATCAGAGAAGCAGAAATGAGTGTTGTGAAATGAGGGAGAAAAGGGGAAATTGACATTCTGTAAATTCCGCTGAGTTAAAGGTTACAGGAGAGGAGGCGTGTGTCTGTGCTCAGACTAGTGAGCTGGACTTCATAGCGCTCACCTACGCACACAAGACTCAGACTGTGTGCAGATTTGCCTGCATGTGTTCATTTTTCATTGAAACAGTGTGGGGTACAGCTTTTGCCTACCAAATTTAAGAAAACAAATTTTTGTTTGTGTGGTGGTGTGTGCATTTAAGGGCATTTTCACACCTGAAAGTCCGCACCAAGATCCAAACCAAAGTTTGTGTTTTGATACATTGTATCCATTTGGTTAATTTTGGCTTGCTTTCACATTGCAGTTATGCAAGCGCACTAAAGGACTTTACATTATGTCATTATCTATGTGGGCTGCGTCTTAAAATTGATTGGTTTGTTAGCGGACGTGTGTCTGATGTCAGTGTGAAAGCTTGAAAATAAATAGTCAAGCAAAGCACTGTGTAGTCACGCAAGCTGACTACACAAAACGGTTCTGTTTAAAATGCTGCGCGTTCCATCAATGCATGTGCTGTGAGTTTAATCTGTGTTTTTTCAGTAATCCTACCACCAGAACTTCCTGTAAATGGTCTGAAAGTCTGAACTATACAGAAAATGCTTTCACACAAGAAACGAACCCTACCTTTGTTCAGTTTGATCCGGACCGAGACTACCTATTTTTGTCGGACCAAATTCCGTCTGTTTGGTCAGGACTGTGGTACGGAGAAGGTTTCACATCTGTAATTTTGATTCGGACTAAACTGAAAAGTCAGAATATGCGGACCAAACAAGGCAGGTGTGAAAGGGCCCTAAGATTGGGTATGTTAATCACCGTTGTCGTGTGTGTATCTGTGTGTGTAGTGGATCACCAGATGTTTCTAGACAAGCTTTAGATTTGGAGATTTAGCTATTTGGAGTTGGATTACAGTTTAATGTGTGTCTTACCATGTGCTGGGAAGAAAAATTCCCCGTGGATGTTCGGGGAGAGTGGAGTCCCTGGGTCAGACAGGAGGTGGCGTCCTGTTTCAGATGACTGCCTCATGATTTGGGATACAGTGCGGGGTTTCGGTTGTGGAGAATCGCACAAAAACACTGGGTTCTCATGTGCCTGGGCTTCACTAGAGAGAAACAGAGGTTTAATGAAAATATTTGCTGTTAAATTGATTAATTGAGATTAATCACATCCAAAAAGGTTGTGTTTACATAATGTGTGTATTGTGTTTAATTATTATGTATATAAATACACACATGTATGTTTAAAAAGAAAAAGAAAATTGAAAATCATAATTATATATTTAACATCATATAAATATTTATACTGTATATACATGCAAATATATATTAATGAATGTGTATTTATATAGATGATAATTATACACAGTACACACACATTTTGTGTGTAAACAAACTTTTATTTTGTATGTGATTCATTGATTTATATATATATATATATATATATATATATATATATATATATATATATATATATATTAAATAAAATAAAATAAATTCATTGTGAAATTATTTTTGACTGGCACATTTCCTCCAACTTCTCATTATAAAAGGACTTAATGTAAAATAATAATAATCATAATCATAATAGTACATTTAAAAAAATAACATTTACTTTGTAAAGTATGCTAAATTATGCTGATTTATAGAAATGTTTTACTTCATTATAAAAACATACAGTAACGGGAATCACCATAGAGAATAATACAAATTGCAAAAATAAATCAACAATCTGGAAGTATTTCTGTTAAAAGAAGGAAAATTTACTTTATTCTCATTAAAAAAATAATCTTGCGATAAAAAAAAAAATGGACATGGTTTTGTGAGATTCAGCTAAATACCCTTGCTGGATCTAGAGTATTGAGGTCACTGTGGAAACTCACCTGTCCATACGCACCAGCTCATGTGAACCTGGGAAAAACAGGAACAGGAAATGGTTTATAGTGAGAAAGGAAATGCAGTCTCTTTAAAACAATTAGTGCAGCTACTGTACTGCCATCAGCAGACTGTGCAGCACTCTCTCACACACAATATAGGTCAGAGTAAGTGTGTGAGCAAAACATGACTAAGTCTGCGTCTGCGTGTGTGTACTCACGTCTGTGTCGCTCTACTGTTTGTCTCTGTCTGTAAACTAGCATCAGAATGAGCGGGAGGCACAGAATAAAAGCCACACATGCTGCGATAGCCAGACCTTCAGCCACTGAGTCTGAAAAAAAAGACAGAGACGTTATTGATGGAAAAGAGAAAAGATATCTGTAGTGAATCAGCCCTAAAAGCATTTGGACACTTAAAAATGAATGAATGTCATTGGATGCCAGTTTGCATGTATTATATAAAAATAGAGAACAGATTCTGTCATCATTTACTCGCCCTCAGGTTGTTCCAAACTTCTATTCATTTCTCTCTTCTGCATAATACAAAAGAATATATATATTTTTTTTTTTCATACTATGGAAGTCAATGGGGCCCATCAAATGTTTAGTTCTCCATATTCTTAAAATATCTTCTGTGTTCAGCAGAAAAAAAGAACCTTATACGGGTTTAGAACAACTTGAGGGTGAGTAAATGATGACAAAATGTTCATTTTTGGGTGAACAATACCTTTAAGGGTGACTTCACTAAACAGCTAGCCAATTTTGTATATCACTTTGCAGTGCAAAAACTTGCATCTAGTTTCAATAGTCACAGAAATAGAGGGTCAAAAGTCAGTCATTTTTTTTAACATGGACATTAAAGGAAGTTTATGTAAGATTGTGGCCAAAACTGGTACTGCAGGTTTATATCCCCTCTCCCCCTTCCCCCTGACTCGAGGTTGCTAGATTGGCTGATTTTGAATATATGTATTGAATATATTTATTTTCATCCCCATAAGTATTAAAAAACAACGGGGAGCTCAGTCTGAGATCGGCTCGAAGCGCGCGCGCCAGGGATGGAAATTAGCACCACCACCAGCCAAATGCGGCTGATTTTGAGTTGTGTCGGGTAAACTCGCTTCACCTACCGAGCTGTTTCACCTCTTTGTAAACTTTGTTCAATGCATGCGAGTGCTGCCGTATGTGCGCATATAACCAGTCGTTTTCTCCGTCATCACTTGTGTGGAGACGCGCTGTAAGACTCGCTGTAAGACTCGCGTCACAGCGCGCAAATATTGAGTTCTCTTTCAAGTCTTGCGCTTAAACGGACAAACTCACACAAGAAGTATGTCAACATGTACATCTTGATGAGTATCCTAGCAGACATAGTCTGAATATGCCTTAAGTGAACTGTATAGTATGCACAGTCGAGAAAGACGAGCATATCCCTGCATCAGGTCTTAAAGCATCAGGTCTCTTTTGGTTTCGGCCAAGAATTTAGATTTCGGTGCATCCTATTCTGACAATGTTCTGCTCGGTATGTTGTCAACATGCTTCAAAGATGCCAAAACGAATAGTTTCATTGTTGGGAAATCATCCAAATGCCACATCCAGGTAAAAAAAAAGAGCGCACAGAGCCCTACTTATTAAATGAAATGTATATCAGTTCATGTTTATTGTGTTTATAAGCGAGGAAGAGAAAATGTCAGTATTTCATTGAGACTTGAGATTAAATAAATTGCTTATGTATTGTAGAGCTTGTAGTATTAATTTTCACATGCAGTTACACATGGTCAGTTAAAAACAAAAAAGTGGCTGGTAAAAACATTGAGTGGTAGACTTTGAAAAAAGTTAATTTTCATCCCTGGCGAGCGCTGTCTACGGGTGACGTCATGTATTTTGCGAAATGCGCAGTTAGGTAATGTCGCCCTCCATACGTTGCGGAACAGATATGCAATATATAAACGATACAAAATTGGTCTTTTTTGATTTGGAGGTTTTTTGCCGATTAGAACTTGAAGTGCGATGAGGTCTTAAAATATTTTGAGAAGGTCTTTAAAAAGTCTTAAAAAGGTATTGAATTAACTTCAGGATTCCTGCGTATACCCTGATTTATTACATACAGTTCCTTTAAAATAGGCTCAATATACATGTGTCTTATTCTCAAAACTATACTTGTGGACTTGAGGGGAACTTTCATTGAGTAAAAATGGATGCTAGCTCTGAGGAAATACTTATCATCATTTGTTTGCAGATCCCACTTGGTTTGACATTTTTAAGTGTGACGTGTTCTAATACTTTTTAGGGCCTCTGTGTTATTTTTGTGGCGTTAAACGTACCATCAGAAGGACTGTGAGACCACTCCAAGCACTTCAGACTGCCGTTGGAAGGATGTGCCTTTGCTGTGGAAACATGTGACATTAAGATCACACAGGAACGAAGGGGATACATGATTGTCACACCTGACCTCTCTTCTGGCTCACTTACTTGGCACCACAGTCAGGAAGATGAACTCATGGACCTCCTGCTCGACTTTGTGTTTGTCATGAAAGTCTACAAGCAGGCAGCAGTATTTGCCCTGGTCCTTCTGCTTGATGGTTTGCAAGAAGATGGAGAATAACTTGTCACTGGTGATGTATTCCACTCCCAGAGAGCGGTTGGTGTCTTTGGACCCGCGTGGGTGTATGCCCTTGTGGCAGCGCTCCTGTGAGTGAGACGTGAAGAGCCAAGTCTTCAGCAACTTGTCCCCTGCGTGAGCCTTGGATCCGAGCTGAATGCATTCCAGGGTGACGTTGGCCCCTTCAGGACACTCGTAGATCCGATGAGGCACAGAAACACTTAGAGAGTGATGCTCACCGCTCGCTGGAGAGACAGAAAGAGAAAAAAATGTAATAAAAGATTTACATTTAATATCAAAGTTTTGAATCTTAAATACATTTTGATAGACAGACAGACAGACAGACAGACAGACAGACAGACAGACAGACAGACTGACTGACTGACTGACTGACTGACTGACTGACTGACTGACTGACTGACTGACTGACTGACTGACTGACTGACTGACTGATTGATTGATTGATTCGATCGATAGAATATGAGTCTGATACTGCTCCATTGGCATAGTTGCTCCACAACGGATCAAGTCCAGACCATAGACTGTAAAAAAATGGACGTAGTGTCTATGATGTCAACCATAAGAAGAGAGTTTCTGAAGCTTCAAAGTCGGCCGTTGCCATCTTGGCAGCGCGTCACTCACAAATAACAGAACGTTGGGACGTTGATGGAGCTCAGGTGACGTGCTCACAGTTGTCATGAAGGGCAAAATTAGACATATAGACCAAAACCAAAATTTTTACCAGGCTGTAAACATGTTTTTTTCTGCTGTAAAGTTGGGAATTTTAATATGGAGCTCAATGAGTTTCTGCTCCCTTCTGGAGCATGTCCCTAGTGGCCAGTCGATGAATTGAAATTTAAGTCACTTCCGTATTGGTTTCAAGAGAGACTGGGGGAAGTTGCCGCTTGTTCCAGACCAAACTTCCTGACCTCAAATGCTGTGGACGGGGCTAAGTTTGGCTGGCATCCAGGCTACTTATTTCCATGTGTGCGTTTGGTGCTTTTACTTTATATAAAAATGTATATTATGTTATTTTATTTTATCAATTATTTTAATTCAACAAATTACTTTAACACTGTGCCTTTCAAAAAGTGTAAATTGTGCAACTCCAGTCACATTTATACATTTAAATGTTGCTTATGTGTCCAGTTGTGTACTAAAACTAGTAAAACTATTTTATACAAAAGAAAAAAAAACAAGCTTTGTGAAACCCTGTGGAGGAAAAGCATTTCCACTACATTAATGAACAAACAACAGGTGCCATTTTAGACTTCAGTCCTTGGCTGCTATTGTTTCTTTTATCCATGACTGTGATGTTCTGTGTTCAAGTTGGTGTGTGTGTGTGTGTGTGTGTGTGTGTGTGTGTGTGTGTGTGTGTGTGTGTGTGTGTGTGTGTGTGTGTGTGTGTGTGTGTGTGTGTGTGTGTGTGTGTGTGTGTGTGTGTGTGTGTGTGTGTGTGTGTAATAAAATAAGAGTGGCACACATTGTTTCCAATCCTGTAATAGACAAAAACAGACCTACACCCAAATTACACATACAAACCCTATGAACCAGAGCTGAATGTTTATCTACAAGGCAAATCAAATGGGAAAAACCTACATTTCTCATCACTGGGTATATATTATTTCCTATTTATGAATGATTGACCCAGATATTGACTGCTTGAATGCATGGCTTTCCTTCAGTATGTGTCCCCCTCTACTATCAATACGTGTGCTGTTGACCTTAATGTGCAGTCTGCAGGAATGGTTCTTTAAATTAAGATGAGTGACTTAAATGCACATGGCTTAAATCTGTGTGTATGTGTGTCAGGAAGAGCAATAGGAAGCGGCGTATGTGTGATAAAGTGCAGCTCAGGGCGGTGTGTCCGTTCCTGTCTCTCACAACAGTTAAAATCCCTCCTGCCCTATTATTCCCTATAAACCTCATCCGTCCTCATATTCCCAATCAGCGCTAATTATCCGGTTCAGGGCTCCATTTCCCACCCTGTGAGATCCTGTGCTGGGAATCAGCTCTGGCAGCTGCCGTCAGTTCAACATGTCTTTGTTGTGACTGGATGTAATACTACTCCACACTCTGGACATAAACGTGCCGTCTCTAAGTACCGGGTTATGGTTCGATCAGAGATCCAATCCAAAATTTAGCTTTAAAATCCTTTCAAAGAGGGATCAAAACAACATGAGCACGATTTGTTGAAAGATTGGAAGATATCACTGACCATAACTTGAGCCCAGTACTCATCTGAGAAAAATAATAATGAAATGTCCTCTGCCTGAGGACATCTGTCTGCAAATATGTTTATCTGTGCTTATCTGTGACGTCAACACAAAAGCATCTGTGCCACAAAATTTGCATGAACATTAGCATCTATCCTGCTCCTTGTTAATGATATCTGAAGAATGATCACATTTACATGCCGCTGACATGCACCACCATCCAGAATCTGCTTCTTTTTTCTTTCTTTTTTTGGAGAAAGAATGTCTTTATGATTGTTACTGGTCAAAGATTGAACCTCTTTAAAGAGAGATTTATACTGCCAAGATCAAGTTGTACTGTTGATTGAAATGCTAAATTTGGCATTGCATTGGGGGTGGAAATGAATAGACTTGGACTTGAAGACAGGTACTGGTCACCAAAAGGTGACACGAGAATAAAAATATTCATGATTCTGAAGCCGAAATAGCTATTTTAGACAAATATGCTTGCGCACTGTCAACTCTTTACTGGTAACATAAGACATTTGGCATTTTCAGGACCCACAAATATTCCTCCATTGCATTATTATACATTATATTCAACATTAAATATAGTAGTTTAATGTAGTACTGACTCTAAAACTATGTAAACTTGAGAGCAGCTCACATCTCATTTTGTCTTTCATGGTAGACTATAAGAGTGCATTGTCAGAGTCCCCATTGCTGCCCCCACCTACATGTGTTGGTCTCATTTCTCATATCACTGTTTATTTAAGAGCCTCATTACAAGGTGTTAATGAAAGCCATGGAGGTCTAAGAACCCCCCTCCCATCTGCAGAGGGCATGACTGTGAGGGACTGTCCCATTTCACCTGAAACCTCCTGCAGATCAGGATCTGCCTACCATTACAGAAACTCCTCATCATGCATTAACTGATTGGTTTAGTTTTTGAGCATTGGACTGTTTCCAGAAGCAAAATCATTATATTTTGTGGACTTATTATTATAGTAAAGATCTGTTTGAAATCATGGGGGCAAGTTGGAAAAAGGCACCATTGCTAAGAGTCAAGAACAATAAGCAATAGTAATATTTCGTTAAGCAAGCACCACTAATGCTCATCATTGCATCCTCCCTCTTCTCTCGTGTTATTTTTCTCTTAGTTCTCAGTTGGTCATTTTGTCCCCTTCGTATTCTTACTGAGAAGACGCTGTGGATGTAGCCTCTCCTAGGGACTTACAAACCCAGGGGGTCAGGAATGTAATCCCAGTGCAGTATCCTTCCACAGATAGTCTGCCTGTCTCATTCCATTTGGGATCATTTCAGTCTGTCTCCCTGTGTCTATGTATGCTTATTTCATTGGACTGGTTAAGATGAAACCATCAGGCTTTTTTTTTTTTGAGAAAGATCACACCTCCATATAAGGGTGTAGGGCTGGTTAGGCAATGAATCGATACCCCCTGGTATGGAAATCTGACCAGGATACTTAATAACAGCTTCCCCTCTGGGAACAAACCCTGCCACTTCCTGAAGACCTACATGTGTAGTACTGTTTGCCTTAAACCAACCTCTCTAAAATTGGCAAAAATCAATAAAGCCAAATGATGAAACAGCCATAGTCGACTACCGTGGATTATTGAATTAATCTGCAAACTAAAACTGGATAATCCGTTGAAATAATAACGCACATAGACTCTATAAAAACAATACATTTACATAAAGTAGGATGTGGTTCAATCAGAACTCATATATTATGATTTTATTTTTTATACATAAAAAAAGGAACCCAGCATTTTTTCTAGGCTGAGAGGGAATAGTGCTCAATGAGGAAGAAATTATCCAATTAAAACATGTATTAACATTAAAATCATTATAAAATGTCGAGTTCTGACGGAACCACACATTATGGTTTTTTTTTTTTTTTTAAAGGTCTATTCGAGTTTTCCTTTTCAACTGATTTATTCTGTAACATCGGGTCAAGACAACGAATTATGAATCATTATTGACAAAACTAGCTAATATTACGTAGGTTATGTAACGTTACTTACAAACCAACTGTGGGATTCGCTAGATGTAACGCTCACTAACTACAATCTACGTTTTAGCCAATCCACTACATTTGTAAGATAAACCTCACATGATAGAAATATTCACGAAACAACAACATTAACAATAAATTCGCTTGTTATTGTCGACGCACGAGAGAGCTTAAACTCAGCGACTTAATGCACCAAAAACATTGGGTTTATTCTCGGTATAATTCCACCTATTTATACGTACTTAACCAAAATAACACGCCTTTAAACCACAGAAGAAAATTAAAAGGAGCAACCGAACTAAATGACAGTGAAGAAGTAGCATTACACAGTCGAAATGACAGATGACAGTTTTTTGTAGCTTAACGTTGAATTCAGGCCAAAAATTGAGAGAGAGAACAGTTGTTTTCCCGTTCTGAAACAAGCTGACACACGCCCGATCAGCCTTGAGGACGTTTTACAAGTAAACAAATGTCAGAATCCGAGCACGCGTTTGGAACGCGACGTGACTGAAAAGAACGCGGATGTCTCGAGACGCGTTTTTAAACTTGGACCACGATGTTAAAACCCTACAACATTGCAAAAACGAAATACGTCAATTTGACGCACATGCAAACAGACGAGTTATTAATTAACCCAGCAACGCCAGAACGCGTTCTGAACAGAAATAGAGTAGATTTACCTTTAACTGCAGTTAGAAAATGAACGCAGAGCAAGAGAGCCCACAATAAATCCATCAGTCCTGTCTTCAATTTAAGTCCAAAGTCCTGTACAATTTTTCCAGGCGTGATGACAGAAAACTTGTATAGTCTTTTATTCCCGTGTGTTGTGTACTCAGCTGTTCTTACAGTAAGTTATTTCTCTCTGAATCAAGTGAACCACAGAAACAAGAGTCTATACTTCACTCTGCTGTCTCTCCTCCCTCCAAATCACTCCTCCCACTAGACTAGAAATATTACAGTTAAAATTAAAGTTAGACAACAATTTTGAATGCATTGAATTATGGTAATTGTTTTCAACCATATTATATATTATATTATTAATATGTAGTAATGTAAATAATTTAAATATAATTATCATTTAATTGAAACATCAGCATTTCTCTGTACGTTCTTGAAAGTTTTTCAATTTGTAGTAATAATTTATATTAAATAGACATTTTAAGCTTATTGAAACAACAATTTTAATGATAATCTGGTTATATACGTATGAGGACTCTTGATTTTGTACTATGTTCCTCTTATGTTTTTTTTGTCCTGGTCATTTCAATGGGTCTCATGAAAACCAACAAAAAATACAGTGGACACAGCTAATAACTGTATATTACTGCTACTAAACTACAAAAAACATCACAGCATATTAACTACTTTGTTTTTAATTTGTAGTTTGCAAAGAGTATGGTCAAACTTTAATTGCCATTGCCACACCCATGACGGAAAACAAAATAGTATCTATTCTCATACTCACTACCTTTTGATTGCCCTACTTAATTTTGTCTAGTTTCCCTGTCCTCTTCTCTGCTCCTCTTAAGTCTCCACAGAGTTTATTGTAGGCTACACATGAATAGGTTCTTGCAGGTTCGCGGCAGCGCCTTGAATGCAATTCATAGTGCGTCGCATTAATTCTTATGTTTATATTTTTTTCTATGTCGAATGAATAATTAATTATTATTGTTCTGCGTAGTTAGAAGAGAAACATTTTTAAATCTTTATCCAAGATATATATTTTTTAATCAGGAAGAGGGTGGGGTGGAAGGGGTCAAGTGGGGGGTCAAGGCGTTTTTTAGGAGGGTCTTGAGACCCCCCAAGACCCCCCCCCCCATCCCCCTCTCCTGATTGGCTTCATCACTTGGTCTCCTCTCCACCAATCAGCTAGTGTGTTGTGAGCGTTCTGGCGCAATATGGCAGCCGTCGCATTATCCAGGTGGATGCTGCACATTAGTGGTGGTTGAGGAGATTCCACCCTTCTATATGTAAAGCGATTTGAGTACCCAGAAAAGCTTGAGTGAATTTTGTGGGGTGACCCGGTATCGGTTTGAAAGCCTGCTGATAGCAGTCATCAGTAACCTCCTGACACACCATCAGGTTATGTAAATGTAATTCAAACTTGCTACACCAGTTCACTATGATACCATGATCTAAGGTAACTCCACAATGGAGTATAGTCTGTTCAGAAGAAAACATGCAAATACTTTCATCCAGGAGAATAAACATTGCCCTGCTATCTAGACAGACATCATGTTTACATTTTTAGATAAAAACTGTAGTAAAATAGTGTATTTCATAAAAGTTACAGATAATCAGTGTTATTCACTTCACCTGTCAGTTGTCATAATGTTATGTCTGATCGGTGTGTGTGTGTGATGTTTGTATATATAAATATAACTTTTTGTATTATTGTATAAATGTTACAAGTGTTTAATTCATGTTTCATCTGTCTTCACAGACTTCCACCACCGTGTGGGTGCATATAATTGATGAAAATGACAATGCACCTGAGTTTCCGGAGGAAGAGTATGTGACGGAGCTCAGAGAGGGGCCAAACACTGTAGGAGCCATCATCGCCACAGTTACTGCCATCGACCCTGACGAAGGTCTCAACGGAACCATCCGTTATGCCATCTCCAAGGGCAACCTGGCCCAGACGTTCCAGATCAATAGCATAACGGTGAGACGGTCAGACAGGAAACAAAGACTGGTTTAGATACGCTGATGTGTTTGGTGTTGTTGGATTATTTTTTGCTGTTTCTATTTATTTATTTTTGTAGCATTTTTTGTAACACTCATAGTCATTCTTACAAACTCTTGAAAATGTCAAGGAATTTTTTATAACTTTATTTGAAAAGGTTGCTGTTTAAGAAACATATTTTTCCTACCTCAGGCCACATGGCCAAAATTAGATTCAGATTAGTGAATAGTTAACAAATATTCTTCAACTGTTACCCCAAATGCTTAATGTGTGGCTTCAACATATGCACGTATCAGTTCTTATTTATTATTACTAACTCTGAGCATAGTTTTAAAGCACTATTCTCTTTTAAAACAACAGTAAATTTTGAATTCATATACTTAGAATTTGTATAGAATACATAGATTACTAATTTGCATAATAAACAGAGTAGACTATACCTGATCATATCTGACCCTGAAAATGGCAACATAAATGTAAACATAATGCAATACTGACAAAGGCAGTACTTTTTTTTTTTTTTTTTGACATTTCCCTCTCAAATATGAAAATAATATTGCATAGGCAGAGACATTTTAATGTCATTAAAAGCAAAATATAAATCATTTCATTTTAAAATTAATGTTAGGAGCTAAATCATTAAAATAATTTGTGTTCAATTACTTATCACATTACTAAAGACCTCAAGGCTGTTTATTTAATCAAAACAGTAATATAGTAAAAATATTATTACAATTTAAATGACCTGCTTTCTATTTGAATATGTAATTTATTCCTGTGATTACAGCTGTATATTCAGCATCATTACTCCAATCTTCAGTGTCACATGATCCTTCAGAAATCATTCTCATATGATGATTTGCTGCTCAAGAAACATTTATTATTATCAATGTTTAAAACACTGCTGCAGATGTTTAATATTTTTGTGGAAATTCTGATGCATTTTTTTTTAATAAGATAATTTGCTTACTAAGAAAAGTTCAATAGGACAGCATTTATTTATTTTAAGTCTTGAATCTTTCGTACCATTATAAATCCCTTTACTGTTGACCTTTTGATCAATTTAATGCATCCTTGCAACAAAAAAAAGCACACACAAAAGAAGACTTGATAGTTCACAAATGACACTGTTTTCTAAGAATGATCCTCCACTGCTGTGTGTGCACATTGTGTGTTTGTGTGTGTGTTCACAGGGTCGTATTGTGGTCATTAGGGAACTGGATTATGAGATCAGTAATGGTCACTATGTGCTGACGGTCTCAGCCACAGATCAGTGTCCTATACCTCAGTTTAGACTGACCTCCAGCACCACAGTGAGTTCACGTCTGCTACACACACATTTATAACCCTCATGATTCCTTTATATCGCACTCACACACTGTCCTGTACCGCAGGTCCTGGTGAACGTGGTAGACGTGAACGATAACGCACCCATTTTCCCGAGTTCATTCGAAGGTCCGTTTGAAATCCCAGAGGGTCAGCCGGGACCACGTGTCTGGACCGCTAAAGCCACGGATGCCGACTCTGGATCCAATGGAAAAGTGGAGTACAGCATCACCGCAGGGGACTTGAAAAGTGTGTGTGATGGATAGCTGATTCAGATCCAATCAAAAAAGTATATGATATTTCTTGTGTTTTTTTGTCCGCATTAAAATGTTTTTATTGTTTTCTTTCTGTCCCTCTCGATCCCAGATGAGTTTGTAATTTCATCAGTTGAGGGGGAGTTAAGAGTGAGGAGAGATGTAGAGCTGGACAGAGAAACTATCGCCTATTACAACATCACCATTACTGCCAAAGATCTGGGAACGCCAGCACTCAGCGCTACGGTATGCACCCACACACATATCTCATATTCTTCTACTACGCACAAAAGTATGAACTGATGGAAAAGAAGAGATGTATAAAGTACTGGAGACCCAGACTTGAGTAAAAGTACAAGTGCTCTATCAAAAAAGTGACTTGAGTAGAAGTTGATGTCCTCTTTAAGCACCACACTTAAGTAGAAGTACAAAAGTATTTTGGACTTAAGTATTGCAAGTAGTTTATTTAAAAATGTACTACTCAAGTACTTAAAGTAAAAGTACATGTATTGTGTTATGTAGTTATTAAAGAAAGTATTCAAAAGTTTGAACATCATATTTCATTACCAAAAAGTTTATTTTGATTAATAGTCTAATTTTCTACCATATACAATTTAATAAAATTAACAGCTAGTGAACAACAACTTGCTTTGCACTTTTTTTCTGTTTTCAACTCACTCCAGTCTAAACTAGGCTAAATAATTTTTGGGGGTAATTTTTCTACACATTGTTATATAAATAACCTGAAAATACTGTAGTTCATTAAGATTAACTCTTACTAACCACTCTTACTAAAAACAAATATAAGCACACTTGTATTCTTATTTCAAGAGGTGTTCTGAGTAAATGATTTGTTTGTAACACTTTACAATATATTGATTAGTTAACATTGCATTAGTTAATGTATTAGACTAATAACTAACATGAACTAACCATGACCAATACATTTGTTACTGTATTTATTAAAAATACAGCTGTTCATTGTTTGTATGTTTACAATTTACAGTGCACATTAACTATGCTAGTTAATTATTGCCACCGCGGTGAATGCGTGCGCGGTGCGCAAGGCCGGGACGGGCACTCTCTCTCGCATATGCGCCCTGACAAGCGCAACAGTTATTATTTTCTACATCACTTACCGAACAAATAAGGCTTTGGCGGCTAAAAAAAAAGGCAGAACGGGAGCACGCGCAGTCTTCTTGAATCGCTTGATTTGCTCAATGATATGCCAGCTTCATCAAACCTGCCATCAACAGTTCTGGCAGTGGTAATGTGGGTTTGGAATGGAAGGATTCGTAGTATTTTTATAATTGTAACGAGTAACTAAGCAGCACATTAAAAAAAAATATCGGAGTAAAAGTATTAAACTCATTGAAAATATGTACTGAAGTTAAAGTGGAAGTAGGAGAAAAAAATAATACTCTAGAATGTTTCCCAACCGGGTGCCGCGGTCTTAAAGGGGCAGTAGCCTTTACTGCTGTCTGTTTAATGTCAAACAAAAGAGAAGGACTTCTATGGAGTGATTTTTGTGCCATAATTAAACAAACAAATCCAGCATTTTGCAAACAAACACCATCTGCTTTGCAAAGGAAAACTCAACTAGCAAACAAACAGAAAGCGATGTGCAAATACAAAGAACAGTTTGAGCGAAAACGCAGAGGAGTAACAAATATATGTATTGTGTTTTGCAAATAAATGAGTGAGCATGCATATTTCACAAATAAATACAAACCATCCTACAAATTGCATGTAACCTTTGAACAAATACCAAATCTAGTCCACATAAATGCATGTTTGTTACTATCTCTCAGCTTAATTTTCTCACAAATGCAGTTCGAGCAGATTTTCTCACAAATGCAGTTCGCGCTGATCTTCTTACAAATGCGGTTCAGGCAGATTTTCTCACAAATGTAGCTGAGCAACTTCCTCTACCAGAACAGCAGATGGCGCTTTGGGTCAATTTACGATTTTCGAACACGTTTTCAGACGAAAATGAGCGGGGAACCGGATGCAGTATTTCTGTCTTACTGTATCTATTATTAATCATTTTGAGATTTTCACTTTGTCAACCCTATTTCATAAAAACAAAACAAAGAAAACATAAAAATATATAGATATTATTGTGACCAACAAGTGCAAAATCAGTAGTGACATTATGGCTGAAAACATTTTTGCTAGGGCTAGTTTTTTCACATTAAAATGCATGCATCCATCCTCCATATCATTTATCCACTGTAGTGTAACGGGATATAAAAAAGTATTTACTTTTATGTAATTTGTACATTTGATGATACAATTCAAATGAGAACATTCAAAATAGTGTAAGGGTGTATCGTGTCACAATATATTGCAATACAAAAATGCAACAATATGTATTGTGGATTAAAGTTTAGACAGATTTAGTTTTGTATATGTTACTGTCACATTAAATATGGTAAATCCTGATAAAATAAAATATATTTTAAGCAGAGTAGGCTATATATTATAAGCAGAATGATTAATATTTGTTTTTCTGCTGTCACCATTTCCCTGTGTATGGGGGAGAAGGACCAAGCCCAGCCAACTATAGTTCACCTCTGATGCAATATAAGATGTAGCACTTTAATGAACACTGTTAAAACTATACCATTTTAACTATTTTTGTTCAAAGTATTGTGGGTGTATTGCACTGCAGGGTCGTAACCACCATAGACATTGAAGGGGAAAAGCCCCCCCCCAGAGGCTCTGTATGTTGTTGTTGGGATGACAAAAAAGTTTAAAAGTAACATTTTAGTTTTGCCTCAGGTCTAACCGCGCTTGTCAATGTCAAGAGATGGCCAATCAAATCAAAGTAGGTGGGGTTTGCGTTCTCTTTTGGCTTGTGCATACAGCCTTCACACACAGACGAGCCAATCTATCGCTTCATGCCGTTGTGGAGAGAGACACTCGATTCCCTGTGTCCCTGCTCTTAATATACAATCATTGAATATCTTTGATTTTAATGAAGAAGAAAAGAAAAAAAAACTACATAAGAGCGGATTAGAACCAGAAACCTTTGACACGGTTAACATAAATTCTACCACTAGACCAGCAAGGTATACAGATGTAGGCTATATAAGCCGCTCGATGTGTTTATTCACTAAGGCGAAGAATCTCGGGACTAATAATATATTTAACACAAATTAATGCAAATATTGTTTGTGAATAGTCCCAAAAGGCTTATCCCCTCCCCCCAAAAATGGGTGAATTATTACATGCCTGAAATCTGCTGTTTTGGAAGAGAATTGCATTTGTGAGAAAATCTACACAAACTTCATTTGTGAGAAAATCAGCCTGAACTGCATTTGTGAGAAAATCTGCTCAAACTGCATTTGCACATCGCTCTCTGTTTGTTTGCAAGTCTTGTTTTCCTTTGCAAAGCAGATGGTGTTTGTTTGCAAAATGATGGATTTATTTGTTTAATTATGGCACAAAATTAATTCAATAGACTTCATTTACTGCTCTTGATTGAATAGCTTTTGTAAGTTTAATAAGGATTAATTTTTCATTTTCAATTTAAACAGTTAAATATGCAGTTATTTTACATTTGATTAATGTTTCTTTTCAATTATTCCATTTCTCTAATACCTAAAAACTAATGTTAGACCTACCTGAAAAACCTGAAAAGCATTGTTTATGCTATTAGTATCTTTGCTCAATAGTAATTATTTGTGCTGCTGCTTGTATTTAAGTTATTTTGCATCGTGATATCACAAACTATCATTCATCATTTAATAACCGTGATGAAATCGTGATATGGCTTAGTGCAATAATCAAAACACAAAAGCTGTGATTTACTTAAATATATGCGCTGCGTGTTTCAGATTGAATCACAGCACTGAAATTAGAGGGTTTAAAGTCTGTGTAAAGGCAATTCAGAGATTTCCTTCAAAACAAATTCAAAATGTATTGCTGAAAACACGTTACAAAGTGAACTATGTAGTACTGAATTGTAAAGTTAGATTGGGCAGTGTATCATCACTATAATATCTAGAGCGCATTAACATCAGTGGTTTGTCCGCTAAAGTTATATCAGGTAAATTTATATTACCTGGTTTCTATAATTTACAAACCAGCTCAGTCTCCTTATTTCAATTTCCTAAAAACGATGATATCAAAAAGATTGGATTCATTTTGTGAAGAGCCCACTTGATGAGAGCTGAGGATCACCACCAACACCCACCTCTGCAGTGAACATTTTCACCGGATAGTTTTACAAACTTTAATCTGTGAGACTGGTGAATGGGGACGAACAGACTTTCTCTCGTCCCGGCCTTCATGTTCCCGTCCTGCCGACATCTAATGCCATCGTCAGCAGTGTGTGCTCACAAATGAGTGCAAGTTTCCCACAAGTTGGTGTGGTTTCAGCTCAGACAGCGGTGGTGTTTTTTCATTTTATCAGTTAGTTTATCTGTGGTGTGACAAACACAGAACACATATTTAATATTGCTTTACACAGACTTTAATGATTGAAAATGAAGAAATTAAAACAGTCATAAATATTAGAATTGAAACTTAAAAATTGTGTTATAAATTAATTGATTGCAGTATTGTTTTAAATAGTTGCTTAGCTATATTAATAATACAAATAATTCTGTTTTTATATTTTAATAATAATAATAGCTTTTATTTATTATTTGTATGGTCATATTGATCTATAATCACAAACTTCTTGGCCATATTGTGCAGCCCTACAAACAAGCACATCAAACCTGGAGCTTTTCCCTCTCTATCACAATTTTCATATTCGATTGAAAATTCAATTTTTTTTTAACATTCTTTACTGCAGTTAAAAACACTGAAAGTCCTCCTTAGGCAGTATTCGTCTAAACTAGGCAATATTAGTCCATAAAGCATGCACAGATACACATACTCAACAGGGAATAGAATGTTTCAAGACACACTAATTTTAATCTTGCATACTATTTAGTATAGTTTGTATGTGAATTAGTAAGTAGCGAATTGCTTACATATTTCCCATAATTCATGTGGTGGTTTTGTTTTTCTGTCTCAGGTGGTAGTGGGCATTCAGGTGTTGGACATTAATGATAACGACCCCATCCTGCTCAACTTACCGTATAACACCAGCGTGAGCGAGGGAGCACCGATTTACACCTCCATCACTCAAGTACAGGCGCAAGACTCAGACAGCGGCCGCAATGCTCTCCTCACGTACAGCATCACTGCCGGCAACACTGATGGATCGTTCTACATCAATGAGACCGTAAGAGGCAGAGAGATACAGGACAAAAACAGCAAAGGGAAAGAGTAAGAGAAGGCAATGTTAATGAAATGGTGAACTAACTGATGTGCTCTCTCCTCCAGTCAGGTGTGCTTCAGGTGAACAGGCCGCTGGACAGAGAGAGAGTGGCTGAATACAGGCTCACCATCACCGTCAAAGACAACCCAGACAACCCTCGCATCTCACGCAAGGTAAATAACAGGATGCAACACATACTGTGTAAATATCACAATCAAGTGGGCACTGCAATGAGACTCTTTTCTCTCTGCTCAGGACTCAGATCTGTTGGTAGTGACTGTGCTGGATGTGAATGACAACAGGCCCATCTTCACCCAGACCAGCTACAGGGGCGAAATCAGTGAAAACTCAATAACAGGTGCTAAATGTTTCCACTAAACACATCCTGATTCTTAGGTAGATTGTGATGGTGTTTGACCAACTGGGAACTCGGGAAAAGCTTAGAAAACGTGTAAAGGAGTCAAAACAGTGGCAGGAATCCTTCCTTCACACAAGCAAAGATCTGCTACGATACGAGAACACGGTTCTGATGCTTGTACCGAACTGCGATGGGCAATCGCGACTATAAAGGGGGTGTCCCGTTTTTGGTTTGTTAACTTATCAGTGGTCCGTTGCAGTCATATTTCATTTCATATATGGGTTCGGGACCAATTCTAAGCTTGAATCCCCCTCTCCACTCCCCCGGAGTGTGAACTTGTGAATTCGAACGAACTGCACAACAGAGCAATCGCACCAGGTTTGATCTAACCAAACGTGCCAAGTGTGAACACACCCTTAGAAAGGAAATATTGCACAAGGTTGTCCCTTCAAAGAAAGGGAAGAAGCTTTTTTTCATTAATGATGAAATGACTTCAAACGCAGCTCTACAGAAGTTTTGTTCTTATCTGATAGCGTCAGTGCAGTCAAATCAATAATATTTGACTAATATACTAATTTGACTAATATAACATACCTCAAAAGAGTGAGAACAGGTATCATGGTCATGACTCATCACATTAAACAATATCTCCGAACCTCCCTCTGTCTGTCTGTCTGTCCATCAGGCACCACAGTGTTGATTCTGAACGGCCCTGTTCTAGCAGAGGACAGAGACATTGGGGTGAATGCAGTGGTGAGGTATCGTCTCCTGGGAGCCAGAGTGGACCTCTTCTCTATCGACTCCCTCACAGGTCAGAAGTTCAGCACAGATGTTATGGGTCATGTTCATTTAGTTTTCCTTGTGGGTGTCCATTTAAGGCCTTAAGAAGGATTACAAAAAAAAATATTTCAAGATATAATATCAAAATAACTAATATTAAGTTCAACAAATCACACTGATGTAGTATTTTTTAATATATTTGTTTTTGTTAATATAGTCTGTTGATTTATTTTTGAATTTATTGATCACCAAACAGAGTTGGAAAAGTAATAATAATGTGTTTATACAGGGGCCTGTCTGCCATTGGTTGAAAGACAGATAGTCCTACCCAAACTCATGCCATTGGTCAGTGTTGCCATGTTATGCTGGTTGAGATGCTCAAAAGAACGGAGCCATGTGTTTTTCACATTGTTTAACATGCCTTTAACATACAGATGCTTGTTTTCTGTGGTGTCAGATATACATGATAACAGTCCTCCCACCTCTTATACACCCACAGTTTCTCATAATCAAGCACGACTCCCACTCGTGACACATTCTCTTTCACACCCCCTCTCTCTCTGTCTCCAGGGGTGGTATCAGTGCGTGGGGGTGCTGTGCTGGACCGGGAGGCTTTCTCAGTGCCGCGGGTGGAGCTGTTTCTGCTCGGGGAGGATGTGGGAGGTTTAAACAGCAGCGTTCCGCTCACAATCACTATCCTCGACATAAACGACAACCCGCCTGTTTTCAATCCATCCAGTTTCACTGTACACCTGCCAGAGAACAGCCCCACAGGTGAGAGGCACAGTATCAACTGAATGAGCTGGATTAACTGGTAGAGGAACTGGTTTAATCTGGTTTGTTGGTCCCATTTGCAAAATAATGGATATATATATATTAGGGCTGTCAAAATTAAGGCTTTTTTTATATTTTTATTAACGTAGCTAGCATTTTATGTTTGATCCGTGGCCCATAGTTGGAGAAATCGAGATCAGCCATAGACCTAAAGGATGCAGCAGCAAATCTGCATCTGCATTAAATCTGCATCTGCATTAAAATTAATTGGGAAAGAAAAGGGTTAATATTAACATTACTATTCTGAAACAAGTGGAGTTATATCCTACATAAGCTACCATTTTTTTGTTTAACTTTTATTAGACTCCAAGTCGAAAGGAAAGTGCGTTTTTAAACTGAGCACATTCTGTGTAGTCCAAGCACAATGCGCTAATACACTGCATGCTCACTCTTGCTCATATCCCCGAGGTAAATCATTAACACCATCACTCACCACTTACATGTGTTTTATTGAACTAAATATATTTCAATCGGCTAAAACTTTCTCACACTGTTCATGGGAATCGCAGAACAGTTCTGTCTGCACAAATCACTGCTTATTCTACATTTTAAAGCTTAAGGCTTAAGAGACATGAACAAGTTCTTTGAAAAACATCTATAACTTTTGATACATGTCTAGTCCTCATGCTCTGAGTATGGTTTCACTAATAATATACATTTTACCTTGTTGATAAGAGTATTAAAAACTTGACATTAATTTAAGATACATTTTCAACTGATAAAAATGTGCGATTAAGTTGCGATTAATCACGAGTTAACTCATGGCAATCATGCAATTAATCATGATCAAAAAAAATGTAATCAATTGACAGCCCTAATATATATATATATATACATACACACACACACACACACACTCTCATACATGCATAATATTGTGTTAAAGGTGTGTTATGTGCCGTTGTGTATATTTTCAGGTGTGGTAGTAACGCAGCTCTCGGCGAGTGACGCTGATGCCGGCTCTAACGGTTGGCTGCAGTATCGGTTAGACACCGGCGCTCAAGACCGTTTCATTGTTGACGCTCTCTCTGGTGCGGTTCTAGTCGGCAATGCTACACTGGACCGAGAGGAGCGTAGCTCGTACCGGCTGGTGGTCATAGCAACTGACCGAGGCACGCCCTCTCTCTCGGGGACGGCAACATTGTCTGTCATCCTAGATGATGTCAACGACTCTCGTCCTCGTTTCATACGCCCTGTGCAGACGATCAGCGTTAACGAGTCAACTCCACCTGGAGAGGTCGTAGCTACGCTCACGGCCGAGGACCCTGATCTACGTCCCCGTCTGGAGTATTACATCATCTCTGTGGAAGCAAAGGATGATGGGAATAATCCAGTGGGTGGGCTGCAGCAGTCGTTTGGAATTGACTTTCATACAGGTGAGTCATAATGTCTTACAAGCTACATTATAAGATATCACCACATGTAACTTGTCTTCTGGAATTCAGCAACGAAACACTGTGTATTTTTTATTAGTACTACTGATAAAATGAACCCTGTTGTGCTCTGTTGTGTTAATATTTGTGTCCATCTTCTCAGGCGCTGTGTTTGTACGAAACCCTTTGAACCGAGAGCTGGTTGCCACTTTTGAGATCATCATTTCAGTGCATGACAACGCCAGTGATGTTATTGACATGTCAGTCAGTGTACCTAATGGTAAGAAAGATCTTTCTGTCTTTTGTTTCTTACCTTTTTTATGTTGTTTATCTATTTAAAAGATACCTATTATGCCTCTTTTTACATGATGTGATATAAGTCTCTGGTGTCCCCAGAATGTCTCTGTGAAGTTTTAGCTCAAAATACCCCACAGATCATTTATAATATCATGTTGTAAATGCCCATTTTTGAGTGGAAGGAAAAACATGCTGTTTTCGATGTGTCCCAACCAGTCTTATTAACAAGCTTGACCAGCTTAAAAGTTAACCAGTTTTGCCAGAAAAGCCATGCTGGTAACCAACTCTGCCAGCTTATCAGGTTTTCCTTCCTATGATTTCCATAATCTAAACCAGCACTTAACCAGCCTGGGGATAATTATTAGCCTTTTCTCGAACTCATTTAAATGGAATTTCTTCCCACAGCCAAATTGACCATCAACGTGCTGGATGTTAATGACAACTCTCCTCGTTTTCGGCCTTTCGGGGTGGCAAACTTCTCTGAGAGGATTCTGGAGGGTGCTGTAGCTGGTACCACACTGCTGTCAGTGACGGCTGTTGATCCTGATAAAGGACCCAATGGACAGATCATCTACCAGCTCCTGCATCTGCCCCGGGGAGACTACATAAGACTTGAAGACCCATCTACAGGTTACACATTTTCATTTCTGCAAGATTTCTGTTGACCAATCAATGTTCTA
Organism: Pseudorasbora parva; assembly: GCF_024679245.1. NCBI lineage: Eukaryota > Metazoa > Chordata > Actinopteri > Cypriniformes > Gobionidae > Pseudorasbora > Pseudorasbora parva. The sequence goes on along the minus strand of NC_090188.1, from coordinate 8,149,758 downwards.
AATTGAAAAACAGGTCAATAAATTAATTCCATTTATGCACTTCATTGTGGATGTCTTTCAATATCACCATCCATAGGTAAAATCGTGGCCAATCGGACAATAGATTATGAACAAGTGCAGTGGTTGAACTTCACTGTGCGTGCTCAGGACTTTGGCACACCTCCTCGCTTCACTGAACTTCCTGTCTATCTGCGCATCGTTGATGTTAACGACAACAACCCAGTCTTTCAACAACCTTTATATCAGGTACATCAGCACAAACCAGAGAATCAGGCTACTGTTTCCCAGTTGTCTTCAGGAAAGTACAGTGGGGTCAAAGTGAAAATGCTTCTGTGTTGCTTTTTGATAACTTAATGCAACATTTTAATTGAATTAATTATATTATGAATTGTTAGAATTAAATATGACCTATGTCACTTATTTGCTAGAACTACAAAATGTGTCTACTGCATTTTGTCATTCTTCACATTTTCAAAAAGGGTATTTGTAAAATTTTCCAATATTGTTTTAGACTTTTGGACCCCACTGTATTTGAAAAATATGTAAAAATATTTGTGTAAAACAATGTAGCACGGTTACGTTTCGGTTTCCACCGAAAATATTAAGCAGCACAACTTTTCAACATTGATAATAATAATAAGAAATGTTTCTTGGGCAGAAAATCAGTACATTAGAATGATTTCTGATCATGAGACACTCATCATGTTTCTCAATGTTTCCTGTATTTTTGATCAAATAAATGCAAACTTGATGAGCATACAGTGAGACACTTTTAAACCAAAGCGTTTGTGTATGTGTGTGCAGAAGTCCATTTTAGAGGATGTTGCACTCGGCACCATTATTGTGAGCGTGACTGCGACAGACGCAGACTCCGGCCTGTTCTCTGTCATTGAATACGGGCTAGTGGATGGAGAGGGCAAGTTTGGCATTACACCCACTACGGTTAGTGTGAAAGCAAAGCAAAGACAATACAGCCAGATATAGTGTTTTATATTCAATATTGATGTTCTTTGTTATCAGGGTGACATCTACGTCCTGTCTGCCCTGGACAGAGAGACAAAAGACCGCTACACTCTCACAGCCTATGCCAGGGACAACCCTGGTGGCAGCCCCAACAACCGCAGAGAAAACTCTGTCCAGGTAAAAATATGAAATTGCATAAAGAAATTATTTTAATGAACTTCACATCACAATTATGACTTCCTAACATGAAAGTAGGAACTTGGAGGCAGCATAATTGCCCTTTTTAAACGGCTAAATAACTATTTTTTTTTTTAGATCTAGCTCATTCAGACACCTTTAGATGAACCTGTCTTCCTCTCAATGTGAAATTAACATTCAAATAGCCTGTTCTGCACACTGCAAAGACCAGTTGACCAAACATGGATATAAGGATTTGAGCAAGAGTGACCATGACGCAGACAAGGCGGAGTATCGTTCACTTCCAGTTCCTGTTTAAGAAGGATATGAAGAGAGCATCAGCTGTGCAAATGAGGTTTCACAACATGTTAAGATCGCAGATTGGCCGAGCGTTTAGCTCACACTTCCTCTATTCACACTCTGATGGTACAAGGAAGTTGGAAATATAGAAGCAAAACAAGCAGAAAATCAAAATACCATCAGCAATGTACAATGCAAACATTTCATACTATTTAGGAATTATTTAAAGCACCAAATTTGAGGACAATGCACCAAATCAGCCAACTGGTTCCACTTTTTTGAAACTGAATCCTCATTTATTATATATGTTTGAATGCGAATGTTTGGTTTGCTGTTTCTTCGACCAGTGTTTCGAAATCAAACTCTCTTGCACGTTTGCATTTTTTGCACAGAATGTTTCAGTTTCATGCGAGTAGTTTTGCATGAGCTGACCTCAGATACTTGGCAAAACAACCAAAACAGTTTTGTTTTGGTACTCCGCCTTTAACACATCTGTATCAGATCTCTGAACCCATGTTTCTGTGTCTCTCAGGTGCAGTTGACAGTGATGGATGTAAATGACTTCCGTCCACGTTTCTCAGAGAGAGTTTTCACCACTAGTGTGTTTGAGAATGAGCCAGTTGGTACGTCGGTGATCACACTGAAGGCCACTGACCTCGATGAGGGCGAGAATGCATTACTTACCTACAGTCTACAAGGCCCTGGAGCAGGTACAACACACACGAACATGCAGAAATATAGATACAGTCTTGTTCAAAATAATAGCAGTACAATGTGACTAACCAGAATAATCAAGGTTTTTCGTATATTTTTTTATTGCTACGTGGCAAACAAGTTACCAGTAGGTTCAGTAGATTCTCAGAAAACAAATGAGACCCAGCATTCATGATATGCACGCTCTTAAGGCTGTGCAATTGGGCAATTAGTTGAAAGGGGTGTGTTCAAAAAAATAGCAGTGTGGCATTCAATCACTGAGGTCATCAATTTTGTGAAGAAACAGGTGTGAATCAGGTGGCCCCTATTTAAGGATGAAGCCAACACTTGTTGAACATGCATTTGAAAGCTGAGGAAAATGGGTCGTTCAAGACATTGTTCAGAAGAACAGCGTACTTTGATTAAAAAGTTGATTAGAGAGGGGAAAACCTATAAAGAGGTGCAAAAAATGATAGGCTGTTCAGCTAAAATGATCTCCAATGCCTTAAAATGGAGAGCAAAACCAGAGAGATGTGGAAGAAAATGGAAGACAACCATCAAAATGGAAAGAAGAATAACCAGAATGGCAAAGGCTCAGCCAATGATCACCTCCAGGATGATCAAAGACAGTCTGGAGTTACCTGTAAGTACTGTGACAGTTAGAAGACGTCTGTGTGAAGCTAATCTATTTTCAAGAATCCCCCACAAAGTCCCTCTGTTAAAAAAAAAGGCATGCAGAAGAGGTTACAATTTGCCAAAGAACACATCAACTGGCCTAAAGAGAAATGGAGGAACATTTTGTGGACTGATGAGAGTAAAATTGTTCTTTTTGGGTCCAAGGGCCACAGGCAGTTTGTGAGATGACCCCCAAACTCTGAATTCAAGCCACAGTACACAGTGAAGACAGTGAAGCATGGAAGTGCAAGCATCATGATATGGGCATGTTTCTCCTACTATGGTGTTGGGCCTATTTATCGCATACCAGGGATCATGGATCAGTTTGCATATGTTAAAATACTTGAAGAGGTCATGTTGCCCTATGCTGAAGAGGACATGCCCTTGAAACGGTTGTTTCAACAAGACAATGACCCAAAACACACTAGTAAACGGGCAAAGTCTTGGTTCCAAACCAACAAAATTAATGTTATGGAGTGGCCAGCCCAATCTCCAGACCTTAATCCAATTGAGAACTTGTGGGGTGATATCAAAAATGCTGTTTCTGAAGCAAAACCAAGAAATGTGAATGAATTGTGGAATGTTGTTAAAGAATCATGGAGTGGAATAACAGCTGAGAGGTGCCACAAGTTGGTTGACTCCATGCCACACAGATGTCAAGCAGTTTTAAAAAACTGTGGTCATACAACTAAATATTAGTTTAGTGATTCACAGGATTGCTAAATCCCAGAAAAAAAAATGTTTGTACAAAATAGTTTTGAGTTTGTACAGTCAAAGGTAGACACTGCTATTTTTTTGAACACACCCCTTTCAACTAATTGCCCAATTGCACAGCCTTAAGAGCGTGCATATCATGAATGCTGGGTCTTGTTTGTTTTCTGAGAATCTACTGAACCTACTGGTAACTTGTTTGCCACGTAGCAATAAAAAATATACTAAAAACCTTGATTATTCTGGTTAGTCACATTGTACTGCTATTATTTTGAACAAGACTGTATATGGGTCTCGCTTTTAATTCATGAGCTGTAGTTTGCCTACAGGATGTTGAAATGGAACTTGAATTGGAATGACAGAAAGGGGAATTTAACACATTAGTCAAAAAAACGAATCTAGTTAATAACTAGTTACAACTAGTTGATCGCTTTCTTAGATGTTCCACCAAGGCACAAACAATGTTCAAATTACAGTAATCCTTGTTTTCTACCTTGTTAACAAAGCAATTCAAATAGGAAAGGAAAGGCATTTTCACTTCAATTTTGATGTAGAATTTCATAAACGCACTCTAATACAACTACAGCGTTTGACATTGTTTCTGATATCTCTTCCTCTCTCTATCACAGATGCATTCTCTCTGGATCCTGACACTGGGCTGATTCGCTCCCTGAGGTTACTGCAGAGTTTTGAGAGGTTTAATCTGACTATGGTGGCGACCGATCATGGCAGACCGCCCCTCTGGGGCACCGCCAGTCTTCAAATCACCGTAATAGATGTCAATGACAACAGGCCTGTCTTTGTGCGGCCGGCCAATGGCACTATCATGTACATACTAGAGGTGTGTAACGGTGAAAAACCAATCACTAGTTTTGTTTGCACTTTTTTTGAAGTTATATACAGCGCTCCGCATCTGTGTGTGATATTAAAGAGTGCATGCTGTAAACCCAATAACAGCGGACACTGAGGACAGGAAATATTGAAATTACTGGCATTAGGCCTGATAACATCTCATCTGAACTCAGATAATGAATAAGGACACGTTTCTCTCAGCATCTGACAGAAGTTTACACACAAGTCTTTCAAAATAAAAGTGCATCGAAAAAAATTGTTTTTGTTGTTTTTTAGACTACAAGTCAAGTCGGTTGAGAAAAACTGATGTAGGCTATACATCTACTGTTCGCCGTTCACTATTGTTCTGTTGAAGTTCATTCAGAACCTGTACATTTTCCGCACTCATGTGATTTGCACCTGCCGCTGAGGGTTGGAGGGCGTGTTTGAAAAGTTTTTTGTGGTTTTAGAAGAGACAGTCCTGCGTTTAAATAAACCCATTTATTGTCCAAAAAACAAAACAAAAAAAGATACAGACACAGCAGTTGTGAGCGGGGTGGCCAAGCTTAGGTCAACAGTCAAACCAAAAAATTATTCAGACACCAGATATGATTTTTTACTAGTGGGTGCAGGTGACTATAGTTAATTTATGTATGTGAGGATAGCAAAATAAGGTAAAACTGTAATATATTATACCCCAAAATTCTTCATACAGTGATCTACCAGTAAAATTGATAAACATTTGGGACCAAAATTATTCAGACACTTTGACCTGACCATGTTTTGCTTAGGTGTTTTTTTCTTTCAACTGCTTTCATTTCTAATGCATCCTTTTAAACCACAGACTGAACAAAATGAAGCATTGCTTGGTCATTGGTTGACCTAAATTGGTTTTATCTAATTGTACTTAAATTGAACAGCTGATTGGTTGATTGTACTCCATTACATACCTTCTATCAAAGTTAGCTGACATTATCAAGATGAATTTGTTCTGACGGTTTAACTGTTCTTGTCATGTTTTATCACTATTTTCCTAAACTGTAGCGAATAAACTGTGGTGATGTGAGAAAATGTTGAAGGTGTCTGAATACATTTTGGCTTGATTGTATCTATTGTTTTATTGTAATTCAAGGCAGGGTTCATCACTCATCTTATAAAGTACAACTCAACCAGTTTGATGTGTTCTCAACTGTTCCTTTTTTTGTCTGCGTCATGGTCTTTCTCACATATTTATTTTATCTGACAGCCAGACTGAAGTTGTTAACCACAGTATCATAGATAGTATTTTGAGTACTTAGTAAGGAAGTGAGTAAGGAAACTTACCGTAAGTTCCTTTTAAAGTAAGTGCAATCTTCAAAACAATCTGTAAAACTGTGGTGCATCCAAGATGGCATACTACATTTGAATTTGAATTTACTTTTTTACCATTTAAAAAGAAATTCAGAAGCACTACATCCGTCATGTTGACACTGTCACATGACCTACCAGCGTTAGTTGCGCTGCTTCACTGCCATTCATAAATCGTCTTCTGTGGCCTTATGGGATAGTAAAGTGTCCATCAAATGTGCACTCAGAATTTCAGCAGAAGTAGCAGGTCTTCCGTGTACATTTCGCTTACTGTTTTACAATTTCTATGTATTTGTACGTGCTACTCATTTGGTGTACCGTTTTTCACATACTATATAGTAGGGAAGTATTCCATTTTCGATTGGATTGAAAAATACTGAACAGACCTTTTTATGCATCAAACTAAAAACATATATAAATGAAGGGATTCCCTGCTTGTGATTTTGACTAAAATCTCTTTAGTGGACAAATGTACAGGGATGAGTTCTTCAAACTGTTCAATGCTTTGACCCAAAGCTGTCACAGCTGTCATATCGTATTTGATTCCCCATATCTGGCTTGTGAGAGATTGGATGACCTATATTTCTTCTCTCATGTCTGTGTCGATGCAGGAACAGCCTCCTGGGCTATCGGTGTATCAAGTGAACGCCACAGACAAGGATGCGGGGGTGAACGGAGAGGTCCGGTACAGCTTCCTACAGACTGGAGCGGGAAACAGAGACTGGGAGAACTTCCGTATTGATGCAGTGACAGGAAATATCACCACTGCGGTTAAACTGGACAGAGAGAAACAAGCCCTCTACAGCGTGAGTCTTTCTTTTAAACCAAGGCCTCTGAAAAAGTTCAGGACACAAATAAAAATACAAGACGGATGAACACATAAGAAAACCCTCTAAAATAGTATAATAATAATTGAAATCTCTGTATTTGTGTGTAGCTTGTTGTGGTGGCGTATGACCTCGGACAGCCTGTCCCATATGAGACCATGCAGCCGCTGCAGGTGGCTCTGTCTGACATCGACGACAATGAACCTGTCTTCCTTAAACCTCCGGTAATGTTTTGTTGTGTTTTTTTAAAATAAAATATCACATGTATCACTCAATTTTTCACTATAGGCCAGTTTAGGTGCAATAAGTGATTTCTGAGAAACGCAGTCAAAAGGTGAATTTGACCGAGCAGCACAACACACCCAATCAGCAGTAGGGGGTGTGTCCACTCATGATGGGGGAGGAGAGAGGGATATTTGAAGAAAGTGTGTAGAAAGAGAGATGGCTATACAACATTATAAAAGAGAAAAGCTCAGAGGAATATCACTGGGAAAAGAATGGTTTATGATCAGATGAGTTTTACGAACAGAGTTAAGATTAGAAAAGCTTTCCGGCGCTAAAGAGCCCTCTGTGGGAAGACCTGGAAACGGATCATAATTTCTGCACCAAACAAAAATAAAATTCATTTTGCTGTTTAACAGAACCAACATAAGCTAATGTTGTAATGTCAGCTATAGTTACAGGACACTTTTGAGGGTCATTGTTTGTCTGGAGCTGCTGTGCTGCTGGCGACTAGGAACCAACTCTTGCTTGCACTTTGAGATTTGTTCTAAATGTAAAGTGCAATACAAATAAAATGTATTATTATTATTATTATTGTTATTATTATTATTTTACTCTTGTCAGTGATGCGCAGGTTTATCCAAAAATATTTGTAATGATATTCGATCGTGGTCGGTTGGGTCATTTGAAATAAAGATGCCAATTAAACCTTTGTAAGAAGATTCACCTACTTATTTTTAGCTTTTCTCGCGCTGTGTAGAAATAATACTGAATCAGCCGTCCCTGGGTTGAGACGGTTTCTTCTCGCCTCTATGCGAAGCTGAATGTGCCTCTGGGTTTGCGCTTAAGTGCAGCAGTGAGTGCACATTCAGCTCCGCAGGTCATGTCATAGAGGCGAGAAGAAACCGTCTCAACCCAGAGATGGCTGATTCAATATTATTTCTACACAGCGTGAGGAAAGTTAAAATAAGTAGGCGAATCTTCTGTTTTAGGCCACCAACGGCACCTTATAGTCCTTTTAACCCCTTTCCTGGCGCGGGACAAAATGCCAGATTGACGATATCCCAACACGTTGAACTGAGCAATGCCATTGTACCATTTTTAATAGGCTACTTTAAAATGTATATAGTTCAGTAATGTCAATTTTATGAATTTTCTGAGAGGGTGCGGGATTTTTGTTGGGAAAGTCGAGGGAGAGACGCACTTCGATTAGACTGGATTAAATACGCAGCATCTTAATTGTTAAGAAAATGAAACAAAATAAATGAATAAATTGAAACTACGATGAGCATTTACTACTTTTAAAAAATGCGGATCAGGTACAATATTTTCTTTTCTTTTTTTGTGGTCCGAGTTACGGGTGGGTTAGTTGAAAATGTCGGTCGGGTGTGGGTTGTGAGTTTATACATTGACCCGCACATCACTGACTTGTGTACTTTATGGTTGTTAATTGTTCTCCCTTTTAATGTGTTTGTCATTTTCACATAATTTTTCACAAAGCATTATTTTTCTTCACTTAAGGTATTAAAAAAAACACATTCACTCTTGCATTGCATGTGCATGCATTTTTGGGATGTGAAGGAAGGGGTGTCCCCCCCCCCCCCCCAAAAAAAAAAAACAGTGTTTCTCAGAAATTGCTTACTGTACCTTTAAGAACTTTTATATCATGAAAAATGGGATAGTTGGAAATGTTCTAACCACTTATTACTTAAGTCTTGACTTTTGTGTGTTGCGTGTATTTCAGAGAGGAAGTTTGCTATATCAGTCTCTGTCGGTACCGGAGCACTCGTCTCCTGGGACTGTTGTGGGTAATGTGACGGGAGCAGTCGACGCCGACGAGGGCTCTAATGCTATCGTCTACTATTTCATCGCAGGTGCCACAAACATCAACCCCTGTAGATGCACTTGCATCATTATACCATGCTTATCCGGTGTTAGGCTCTGTTCAACCTCTAGAAAAGGAGTTTGTCTTTGAATTTTGCATCAGCTGCACTGCTTGAATTAATGTATCTGACAGTAATCTCTGCTGAACATATTAATGTAAGAATATACATGAAGTTCAGTGAACCTAGGTCTCAAACAAACACTTTTGATTAGCAACTGGAGGTCAAGGCCTTTTCTTTATAGAACCTTTCCGCCTGCAGTTGCAAATGAGTTCCTCGGTTTGCACAATTTCATTGCATCAACGGAAGATGCTGAAATTCAGGTTTCTGAGAAACAGTACACTATGTCTGCAGTATATAGAATGTATGCCATGCAAAAATCTCTTTGCACTGGATACAGTACATTTGTATGTAAAGTACAATAAAGCTTACTGTGCTGAATACTACATATATCCTTCAGTCCAGTGTGCTTGACATGACCTTTCATTTAAGCATGATAAATGAACTGGGCAACATTATAGCATATAGATTTTTAATATCTATTTTAATTCATTATTTGATCAAACTGCTATTAAGACTGTTTTTGCTCATTTGATAGTATAGCAAAAAGTGTGGACTGTATGAAGTGTATACTGCACAGTATTAATTTAGTAGTAAGGTAGTTTTCACTCCATGCGCAGCCAGTTTAAATGTTTCATTAACTGCATTACCAATGTTCTTCTCTAGGAGGCAATAGCAAGGGAAACTTTGCCATGAGTGAGGCTGGGGTTTTATGGGTCATGAAAGATCTGGATCGAGAAGAAATCCCAGTGTATTCCATCATCGTTAAAGCTTCCAGTAACCGAAGTTGGTCTCTTCCAAAAGTCCAAAGGTCACAGCGGGCCCAAGTGCTTGACCCGAGCCGTGACCCCACGTTACAGGAAGTGAGAATCTTCCTTGAGGACATCAACGACCAATCTCCAAGATTCACAAAGCTGGAGTACACCGCAGGTAACATGTGTTTATTTTTATTCTTTTCTTTTTTTTTTGTACTTAATTATTTTGATGTTAATAATTAATCTTTAATCTATTTCTTAGTTTTCTTAGCACTGTTTTTAGGTTAAGTTAATTTAACATAAGTAAATTTTCATTTATTTTACATTATATATTGTATTTTCATTTTATTATTTATTTATTTGTTTGTTTGTTTGTTTGTTTGTTTTATTATTGTTTTAGTATAAAACCCTCTGCTAAATATTGGACTTTTCTTCTACTTGGAACTTTTAAACCTTTTTGGTTATTTAATTTTGCTTTTACTCATCTAAAATTGATTGAACTTACAAAACTAAAATATGTTGTATTATGTATAATGTATTAAAATCTGATTAAAAGCAAAAATAAGTGGACATAATGTTATGACTGATTGGTGTAGTATATTATAATATTAAATTATATTATATTAAAGCAACCCCTGGGACAACCGCTATGGTATGTCCTTATTAATATAGCTAGCAAACGTGTGCATGTGTTTATATGTGAGCTCACCTGTCTGTCTCTCTCTCTGTCTGTCAGGTGTGGCTGCAGATGCTAAAGTTGGCTCTGATTTGATCCGGGTTCAAGCGATTGATAATGACATCGGCAACAACAGTCTTGTTCTCTATCACATTCTGTCCATCCGCTACATCAAACTGCATTCCAATGACTCTGAAGACATGGGCAACGTCTTCATCATTGGTCTGTGTGCTCTACACACACTACACATTTCTGTTGAAATGTCTGTTTATTTGAATGCCATTTATTGGTGTTATTTCTAGTGACTTTTCTTCAACTTTCTTCAACTTTTTTCAGGCGAGACTGATGGAATCATCCGTACGTTTGACCTGTTCATGGCGTATGATCCGGGTTATTTTGTGGTGGAGGTGCTGGCGAGAGATCTGGCAGGACACAGTGAAGTGGCTCTAGTGGGCATTTACATTCTGAGAGATGACCAGCGGGTCAAAATAGTCATTAATGACATACCGGAGCGTGTCCGGCTGTTTCAGGAGGAGTTTATAAACCTGCTCTCAAACATCACAGGAGCCATAGTCAACACTGATGACGTACAGGTATGTGTGTGTTTGTTCTGTGAGAAATAATATCACTAGCCAATCTGTACAGAGTTATATTCAGTATTTCTCCTGTCATGGTCATGCAAATGAGTTACTTCAGATATTTCATTCTTATAGTTTCATGTGGATAAGAAGGGAAGAGTAAACTTTGCTCAAACCGATGTTCTGATTCATGTGGTCAACAAGCAGACCAACCGTATTCTGGATGTGGAAAGGTAAGAGTTATATACCAAACAGGACCAATACATGTCAATGAGGTGTTTCTTGAACTTGTGGTTGCTTCTTATTAAAATCAAAAGTATTTTAAAACAATGAAATAAAATATTATTTGTATAATAAATAGTTTAATAATTAGTTGTTGCATGGTCAAACATTTTGAGGCTTTTATTGGATTTTATATTTTTTACCCTTGATCTAGACATTCATTTCTACATGACAATTCATCATAAAATCGTTAATTGCATGTTAAAAAATTTGATAAACTAAAAAAAAGTACAAAATAAATGTATTGTTGTGTCCTTCTATAATAACATCCATATACAGTGATGACGACTTGCCTTGGAAGAGTCTCATCCACAGTTCATTTGATCCATTGAGGCGATTGATTGATTCACTGGTTGATTCACTGGTTGATTCACTGGTTGATTCACTGATTGATTCACTGATTGATTCACTTGTTGATTCACTGATTGATTCACTGATTGATTCACTGGTTGAATCATTTGTTTTCAGGGTTATTCAGATGATTGATGAGAACAAGGAGCAGTTGAGGAATCTGTTTCGAAACTACAATGTCCTGGACGTTCAGCCTGCTGTGACTGCACGTGCACCTGATGACCTCACCACCTTACAGGTGCGTGTGCGTGCGTGTTCAATATATTTGCTGTATTAAGAATAAATACAGAATATATACAAAAGGAACGAGCACCTCTTTCATCTCTTTCAGATGGCCATTATCATCTTGGCAGTTTTACTCTTCCTTGCTGCCATGTTGTTTATCCTGATGAACTGGTATTACCGCACAGTGTGAGTGTTTGCGAACAGATTATTACATTCTGAATGAACTGAGATTAGTCAGAGCACTTAAAAGGATAGTTCACCCTATAATGAAAATGCTGTCATTGTTTACTCACCCTCAAGTCGTTCCAAACTTACTTAATGGGAACTATTTCTTACTATATGGGATAGACCCCATTGACTTCTATAGTAGGGAAAAATACTGTGGAAGTCAATAGGGGCCATGAACTGTTTGGTTACCGACATTCATCAAAATATCTTCTTTTGAATTCAGCAGAACAGAGAAACTCATAGAGGTTTGGAACAACTTGAGAGTGCGTAAATGATGACAAAATTATCATTTTTGGGTGAACTATTCCTTTAACGCTTTTTACATTTTGTAGAAAAGATGCATTAGGTTCTTCTCACAGAAAGAAGTACCACATAAGATCCTGTTCTGCTTCTTGTCATGTTTACTCACTTCCTTTTCAGTACATAACCAGAGGTTATCTGTGGTTCTATTATAAACATGTAAGTTTTTTGTTTGTGTTTTAAACAGGCACAAAAGGAAGCTAAAGGCAATTGTTGCCGGCTCCACAGGTAAAATGCTGGGAATGTCCCATCCCTCCGATTGGAGGAAGCAGAGACTAATCCTCACACATGTCGAAGTTTGACAGATATGGCTTTGTGTTAGTGTTGTTACTGTAATCTTTCTCTCTCTGCAGGAAATCAGGGGATGATGGATATTCTGGATATGCCCAACACTAACAAGTACACGTTTGAAGGGTGAGACGGCGATAGATAATGTTGGTGTATAGCCACTTTTCCATCTGTCAGGCCAAAGCATTCTCGTTGGTTAACCACTCCATTCCGTGCCGATCCAGCACAGCCGTTACGGATATGGTTTCATTTTCCACAGTGGGGCTGATAACGGAGTTCTTTGGAATGTAATACAAATACGTCAGTCTTTGCTTTGGTAACGCAAGAGTTTACAGACGTTATGAGGTGTAAATAGCAACCGTGTTATGAAGGATGATCGGGTATTTTTTAAATTTTATTATTAACTTATGTTTACATAACTCAAGTAAACTGAGAAACTGATAGCCAGGCAAAAGACAAGTGACCAATCCTGAGTGGCGACATCACAGCACGCATTTTACCAGCAAGGTTCAGAATGGTTAGATAACTCTTCTGAAATTTCCGGGCTAAGAATGGTTTGTAATTGTGCTGAAACAAGCTCAAGTGAAAATATAACTGGAACTGTTCCTTGACATTCTTAAAACCGTTTGACCCAACGGTGGGAAAGTGGCTTATGTGTTAACAAGGCTCCAGACTGCTAAAATAGTCACGTGTTACTATGTGTGAAAACATTCAAATATGTTCAACATATAGTGTTGGTTTATTATCTGTATCACAATGCTTCTCTTTCTCTCTGTGCTTATAGAGCGAATCCAGTGTGGCTGGATCCTTTCTGCAGGAACCTGGAGTTAGCTGCACAGGCGGAGCATGAGGACGACCTTCCTGAAGACCTGAGTGACATCGCTGACCTCTGGAACAGCCCCGCTCGCACACACGTAATTCACACGCAAAAACACTGTCAGAATCATGCCATGGTGCATGCATTGTCATCACAAGAACCTAAACCTTGATATCTTGCCAATGTAGAATACTAAATTGACATCTTGGCTCTATAGGGGACTAAAGAGATATTTACATTTAATCATTTAGCAGACGCTTTTATCCAAAGCGACTTACAAAGGAGGAGAGCAATAGAAGCAACTAAACAAACAAGACCAACAGCCTGCAAGTGTTGTAACAAGTCTCAGTTAATCGAGCGCAGTACACATACTTAAAAAAATTTTTTTTTATATCTTGTGTTCTTTAGGGTACATTTGGACGTGAGCCTCAGGCCTCTAAACCAGAGGATGACCGTTATCTACGAGCTGCTATTCAGGAGTATGACAACATTGCAAAACTAGGGCAAATCATGAGAGAGGGACCCATCAAGGTGAGAACATGAACTACAAATCTAACATCTAAAGGCCCTTTCACAGATGAATCTAAGCAAATTGCAGACGGACGGAGCTTTCACACTGAATGCGAAACGATCGATTGCCTTTGGCTGATTAATGTCTGCACGATCTGACACTGACCGAGAATACGTTTTCATCATGTATGCATCTCATAAGTTTTCCCATTTGACTTTAACCTCATCTGCTGCACAACATAACACAGTAAATTAAGATCAGTAAAGTTTGGTACTACACAGAAACAATGATCGACTGCTCATAATAACTTCCGACTGTGAACTAAAGTGGATTTTGATTAATAATAGGCAGATGTGTATTATTTGTAATTAACTGAGCTCTACACCTGTATAGCATTTCTTATTCTTTACCTCGAGCCGCATGAATATATCGTTGAAGTCATATATTTATTTGGCTTCATGTTTCATCTACACAGAAACGTTTATTTCAGTTTTTATGTGTAAAACAGAACTCAAAATGAGAAACGTTGTCCTTCTTAACGTCGTCATATGTAAGGATTGGAGTTATGATCACATAAAATAATTGACAGCTCTGACACGCACTGAAGAAAACTGTGATCTGGACACCGTTCCAAGCTCTCAGATCACATAATTTAGTAGAAAATGAATAGAATTGATAATCTGTATAAAGAACATGTAATACTTTTCTTCAGTGTTTACACATTTTCATCACGGGGCGATGTGGAAAAAATTGACACACTGGTTGAAAAAATCGCGCTTTTGTCGTGCTGCGATTGTTCTCTCCGGTGTGAACATCTGTTGTTTCAAACTGCGCTGTTTATTTGCACTCAGTGTGAAAGGCCCTTTGATAGCAAACAACATGAACAAACAGAAGATGGGATCATCATAGAGCTTCAGTGCTTTTTCAAGACACAAACTCAAACGTTAACATATGTATTTTGAGTTTAGAATCACTAATTATGGTTATTTTTATTAAAACAAGACTGAGTTTGGGACCCTCAAACATTATGTGAAGTGAGCTCTTATCGAATTGAAATGTCAGAATGGTGTTGAAGGATTCTGTTCATAAGACACCACATGACCAATGCTACAATCCAATCAGGGCTCGCTGCTCAATGTGGTCCTGGATGACTACCTGAGACTCAAAAAGCTGTTTGCTGCTCGTCTGGTCACCAAGTCAACAAGCCAGGGTGACCAATCGTCAGTCACAGAGGTGGGCGGTGTGACAGGGTGCTGTGTTTGCTCTTCCTCTTCACCCCTCTTCCTCACTGCTGGCTGACTATGTCTCCACCCTGTCTTTTCAAACCCTGGGTTCTCCACACTGAGTCATGTGACCCTGTTAATATTTCCCAGGTGGTTTCACAGCCTGCTTACTGCTGTTCACTGCTTCACAGATGTGGTTGCTGTACTTTCTTCGTGTGTCCGCTAAAACTGCTATAAAGTTGTGAGTTTTTCTGTTGTTAATTTTTTCTGTCTTTCTTCTTTATCTTCTTAACCTTACCTTGAATCCATTGTCTACCAATTTATAATTCCATGCATCTATGTATTATTTAATCCATAACATCATTCATCTTCTGTATTATGCTATCCATTTATCCGTCTATCCATCTACATTCAATAATCCCATGCATCATCTATGAATTCATCTATCCATAATTCCATCCAACCATGCATGCATTCAACACGCCATCATTGCATCCATCCATTCATCATTGTATCCATCATTCCTTCCATCCATCCATAATGCATCCATCCACCAATCTGTAAATTCATTCAACCATCCTTCAACCAATCCATTAATCTATGTATCTATTTAACCCATGCATGCTTTCATCATTCTATCCATCATCCCTTCCATCGATTATGCATCCATAATTCCGTGCCACCATGTATCCATCCATTCGTGTTCTCCTCTCTCAGCTGATCCAAAGCGACCTGGATGATGATGACGACGAGCGCGTTGGTGTCGGAAGTCGAGGAACCCTTCGCTTCAAGCACAAGCTCCCGATCGAGCTCAGGGGCCCTGACGGGGTGCACGCGGTTCACGGCAGCACGGGCACGCTTTTGACCTCTGACCTCAACAGCCTGCCTGAAGATGACCAGCGGGCTCTGGCACGCTCTCTTGAAGCCTTGCACGCAGACGGCGGACTGTATGCCGAACGCAACGCCCGAACAGAATCCGCAAAATCAACACCTTTACACAGAAACAAGGGCAGCGACACTCTGTCAGAGAGTCCGTTAGAGATCACAGAATTATGACTAGCCGAGGCCTCGCTGGTCTGAGAGAACCACAGTGTGCACGCCACTCCTGGCTCTTTGGTTCCCTGCCGTTTGGACGCGGGGGAGAGTTGAGGTTTGTAAGGGCCAGGCGTGAGAACGGGGTGTAGATGTGTGTGTGGACTGGGAGCACCCAAATTAAGGGCGGCTTATCTTGTCAGGGCTATTTGAAGAGTACTGAGACTTTAACCACACACACTCAAACTACACCATGAAAAGCGAGTGCACTCTCAGACCAGTGGAAGGCCGAACACGGACTCTAGTTTTTATGTAGTTACTTTTTCATATTTGAATGGGGCGCCAGAGAATAACGTAATATTTGTGTATAATCAGCAGTTTGAACTGCTTACGAGAGTATATCTCTAGGGCTTTTCACACCACAATTAACCCGGGGTTAAGCAAGGGGTAGTGCTGTGTGTTGCAGTGCCAGGGTATATAGTGTGAAGCAGTGCAGTAACAACCAATCGTAATTGAAATCATTCCAATATTAATGCATTCATAAGGCCTCCGACATTATCTTTTTACAAATTTTTTAATAGAAAAGTTAATGTCTAAAAATGTTAAACAGTGATGGTAAAAGTGATCAATAAAACGTATTATATAAAAATAAAATAAATAATCTATAATATATTTCCAAAGACGTAAAGGTGAGGTGTTTGAGTTGACGGAGCAGAATTGTAAAAATGTTTACTGTTTTCGTGCAGGCATCCCAAAAAGTTCCCCGTCTGCCATTGGTTTATAAACGGATAGCTCCAATTTTAGACACACACTCGCTAACTTCCCTAGCACTTTCCCTCAGGGAATTCATCACCGCTATTTTAAACTATGTTTGGACAAACCCTCGACCCGTCGATTTTGACAGAGGGAGCGAGTCATGCAAACTTCAGGAAGATGCATGCAAATCTAGTGTATGATACTGGAGTTATTTTGACATTTAACCACATTTAATACCTGTAGCTACCTTAAGCGGACTGTTTATTTTACCCAGTTAGTGGGTAAAGTTAGTAGGTATAGTTTATTATTTTCGTTTGTGTATTTTTTATATTTATATTGAATATTTTTAGTTTTTGAACAGCCCAAGCATACATACAGAATATAGAATGGTGTGTCAAACAAATACAAAAAATAACTAAATAATAAATCACCTCCATATCTGATTCCAATTATTTATTTGATCCAAAATACTGAAAACAACTAGACTGTGTACACCCAGCCTGATCTGCCGGCGATTTGATTTTGTCCGGCAACTCAGTCTGGAAACCTGTCCATTAATTTCTACTGCTTCTGTTACACTTTTGCGGGAACCAATCACAGACTGGCTTATCCACCTGGTGCGCTATTGGTGGGTTTAACACGATGACGGATAGTGTGATGCTTGTTGATCACGCCTCTTGTGGTCTGATTGGTTGAAGGACTATCCTTGCGTATAGGGTTATTTGAATAATGCCCGTTGGTCACGCCTCTGGTTCAGTAGAAAATACAGAGCAGACTCCCCAGACCAATGTTCACTTTTAAATTGAGCTCGGTCTTGATAGCCAGACAAGAAAACAACAGTAATAATGTGAAATATTACAATTACATTATTGGTTTTCTATGTAAATATACCTTAAAATATTTTATTCCTGTGAAGACAAAGCTGAATTTTCAGCATTATTACTCCAGTCTTCAGAGTCACATGACCCTTCTGAAATCAGCTTAATATATTTGTTTTAAAGTTGAAAAGAACAGCATCTAATCAAAATAGAAATCTTTTCTGAGAATATAAATGTTTACTCTCACTTTTGATCAATTTAACATGCTAATTTCTTTCAAAAAAAGAAGGTAAAAAATGACCGACCCCACACTTTTGAACGTTTTTTTTTTTTTTTTTTTTTTTTAACTTTTTATTTATCAAAGATTCCTGAAAAAAGTATCCTCACGTTCATCATATTAGAATGGATCATTTCACAGACTGATGATGCGTTTTAACGTAAATCCTGATGATGCTCAAAATTCAGCTTTGCATTACAGGAATAAATTACATTCAATTACAAGTATATTAAAATATACATTCATTTAAATTGTATATTTATATTTCACAATATTACTGTTTCTCTCTATTTTTGATCAAATAGATGCAGCCTTAATGAACATAAAATAGAAATAAAAGTAGAAATATTAATCGTTACTCTAAATCCAACAAGACAAGGGTATAAAACGAGACAAGGCATAAAATATATACTGGCGGTGTCAGTGTTTTCCGAGTAATTTTTCTGTCATGTAAATATTCTCCATTGTCTGGCAGCACTCGTAGCTCAGATGTGTTTAGATGGTGTTACGTGCATTAGGTGCCTATATGGAGCGCAGTGGATGAGGACGTTTTTTTTTTTTTATAAATAACTCCCCCTCCCTCTTGCAGCAACATCTCTTCTCTGATGATGTGTTTACAAGCGTAGGGGCGGGACAACCTGTCACTCAAATGAGATCCACCAATAGCAAACCACAACCATCTAATCAGTTCCCCATGGACAAAATGAAGTCCAGCCCGTTATTTTCTTTCTAGTTTGAGAAGCCGTATAACTAGGATGTACACCTCACAATAGGGAAGACTTTCGCAACTTCCATTTTATGCATCTTTAAACGTTTCGAAAAATGTCACTTTAACTAAGACAAACAGTGAGTTTCAGATGGTGACATTTCCACAGGTGTAAAGGCAGGTTGTGAGCTATACTTGTCTGATCAATGTTATCAATAATGTGAAAATATGCATTGAAAATGACAAAGGTTTCTTTTTAGCCTGGGTTAACAATTAAGTGTGAAAAGCCCATCTGATATAGAGAAAAAGACCACAAGGAAACGGAATACTGAGGGCTGCTCTATACCGATGTCCTTTACAGACATGATTTAAGACTCTACAGAAATGACCTAATGAACTCAAATTGTGAACTATCTAAAAAAAGTAGAATCTGCATTTTACAAAAAAGGACAAAAAAATGTTTCATGGACCAATGAGGAAGCCCAGTCAGCAGACCAAGCACTGTTTCCAGCTGAACTTACCGAGGCCAGAGGTTTGAGTCTGGTCAAGTGAACTACAACAACAACAAAAACGACAAAAAAAACATTTTGCTTTTGCTTGAACCAAGAGACTTTCTCATGTGTGTCATGGTTTTAAGGGGATAAAAAAGAAACCGGCAGTGAAACTAGTTTGTGTAAGGTTCATGAGATGCCATAAGTCAATGTGAACTTTAAAAAAAGAAGAAAAGTCAACCTGTTAAAATATGACAGAACACTGCCACGTAAGAGGAGGAATACCATGCTTTTATTTTCTTTGACTTTTTTGATAGCCTATAAAAATAAAGAATATAAAAGATATTTTTAAAAAAGAAAAATGCTGACTTACCAAACTGAGTTGAGTGTAAATGGTTGTATTTAAGTGTATTTATTTTTAAACATTTTTATACCAGATTATTTGAGCAGTGTGTGTTGTATGGCATTATTTTTTTATATTCCACTTTTTTGTAACTTTTCTTTGTCATTGTCTAGCAGCGTTGAGGCTGTGGATGGAAAAATCTTTGTGGATCCTGTTTGAATAAAGGAAATATGCAACGGTTTTGCCTCGAGGTCCTGAAGATGATGATAACATATTGAGCAAAGCAAAAGTCGTCACGAGGATGGCATTCCTTAACGTATTGAAGCCCAGCAGCAGGATATTAAAGAGCGTGAAGTGGCCTTTACATGGTACGCGTACACACTGCACTCACAAAATGATTTTTCTCAGACGTCACATTACATATTGAATAGTGTACTTATTAATACGGAACTGGAGAAGTTAAGATTAAAAACATACGGATAAAAAAAATATCAAAGTGCACAATATATTTTGTTGTTGGCCTATAGGAATACTGTCAGCCCAAAGTGGTCCAAAAGAAATTTTCAGTTTGGTATTGTTATCTGCGGAGGGAATCCAAAGATTCTTCTGGCAGTTATGCTTATAACTGTATCTGCATATACAGATGCTTGGACACTGTAGAGACTGACTTCTATAGTAGGAAAAAAATACTATGGAAGTCAGTGGGTAAGTTACCGTCAACTGTCTGGTAAAGCTGCACTATGTAACTTTTCCGTCCACTAGAGGGCGCCTATTCAAATCAAAGTCGTAGTTTGATGACGCCATGTTTGAGTGCAGCATCTTGGGACATGTGGTCTTCACCTCACAGCCGGTGGAAAAGAATCGGGATAGGACTCCGGCAGAAATCATGTTGATGGATGCGGTTATTAACGTTTCTGTAGTGTGAAGCAGAGCAGGACCGAGTGTTGTGGAGCTGAGCACGGTCGCTGGAGCGATTGTTACTCAAACACACGTCTCGCTAGCAGAAGGACATTTACTATGACGGGACACAGTCGCTCGCGCCATTTCCGCTCATGAGTATGAGGTAACGCAGCATTGTTTATCATATTAGATACATTTAAGTGTTTAAAATGACGTTACTTACAGCTCTTACAGGTTGTTGGCCTTGTTTGTTTAGTTGCTTCTATTGCTCTCCCCTTTTTTGTAAGTCGCTTTGGATAAAAGCGTCTGCTAAATGATTAAATGTAAATGTTAAATGTACTTTGCGGCTCTGTGTGCTGTGACACTTGTTCACACTGCTAAGAGTAAAGCGTTTCTGCAGAATAAAACTGGAAACCGAGGGGAATGCAGGTATGATGTAAGTGACAGGCGACTCCCTCACACGTCCTGGTTTATTGGTTAAAATAGCAATTTTCTCACAATTTACAAATAGTTGGAAACGTTTAGGATATTGTAAGAACTCAACTGAACAAAATATACCACTTGCCTGGTGGTTTCTGGATATTTTACTGCACAAATACTACATAGTGCACCTTTAACAACATTCGTCAAAATATCTTGTGTTCAATAGAAGAAAGAAACTCATACAGGTTTTGAACAAGTTGAGGGCGAGTATGATCACAATTTTTTTTTGGGTGAACTATCGCTTTAACTGAAATTGAGCTGCTCAGTCGCATTTACGACTTCGTGACATCATTCAACTCGTAAAACAACTGGTATGAGAGAGGCTGAGGAATAGACACACGTCTCTACAGTCAGTTGTACGGTGTTATTTGATGTGTTTTTGGATTGTTCCACCTCCCTCTTGCAGCAAAATCTCTCACTGACGAGTCGTGTCAAACTCCAACGATCAAATCAAGTCCCTGTGGACAAAAATGTCTCACTACTTTTTTCTTGTTCGAGAAGCAGTTTCATTTGGATATACGTTACAATAAGAAAATACAATCGCAACTCCTACAGCCTCATTACAAAAACAATTCTAAAATGTAAATGAATTGTCACTGAATTAAATTTGATAATTGATGCAAAAAAATATATGAATTACCAGCCCCACTATATTAAATGTTAACTAAAAAATTTAAATCCAAAAAATTCAGCCACATCAAACTTTATTGACTTGATTGGAGGAATAGCATTAGAAACAGTTCTAACAGCTTTGCTTGTTTTTGACAGACCAGAGCAAGTCAGGGAAACTGAAAGGAGGATAAGTTCAGAAATGTTCTCAGACTGGTTCAGTTGAGAAGTCTGGGTCTTCCTGTGATTGATTAGTTAAGGATCTGCATTATGTGGCACGTGATGTGGAGGTGGTGGTCGTGGAGGAGCCGGCCGTCAGGGGCATTTTCTTCAGCGTTCGGTTAAGCTAGAGAATATGAAAGGTACAATCAAAATTTGACAATTTAGAGGTGAAATTCAACAATAGATTTGAATAAACTAATTACACAAGGACATTTATAGAATATGTATATGTTTGAAAAATAATAAGTGTGTACCTCCTCAAACTTGTGGATCTGTCGGATAAAGAAATCTCCATAACGACGGGCAACCTTGGTGTCTGCAATATGGATCATATCCTGATGGAAGACAGTGATTTTTTTAGTCTCTGCACTCACAAAGATCATTACTTCATCAGTGAAAATATTCAGAACAGAGTATAACTTGGCAACAAAAAAAAAGACATTCTTTATAATTCTAGATCGTTAAGAGTTTTTCAGTTGTTTGTGATATTTTAGGATAGAGAAATCTCCAAACAACTAAAGGGCCACTGAAGTGCATTTTACCCCACAGTGTCTGTTGACGTCATTTTAACTGAAACAGGGCAGCGGGACATATTGGACAATCCCTCCCCCTTCTTTAGCTTTTTGTTCATATCACAGCTCAGCCAGAGCCGTTGAGCTCAGTAAACCTCAATCTCTAACTGTTTATCCTCCATATCGCTTTATAATACAGCATTCTGTGCAGAATTCAAATGGATTAGATGTTTTCTCGTCTGTGCCGACTCTAACATGAAACCAGACTTTATTTGCACCAATGGAAAGCATATTTACACTGTCCCCTATATAGTGCACTATGTGCCATTCACCATGTACAAAATAGTAAACGTGTGAACAAGTGATTGATTTTTATCTGCAGCCTCAGCGTCTTTATTTTTTGCACAGATTCTTCGGAATGAAAAGTGCGTTATAAATAAAATCTATTATAATGTAGAGGCAGGACGCCTTCTGATTGAACAGAAAATGATGTGAAGCTGAAGTGCAGAGAGATGTCATCAAAATCATTGATCCATATTGGTAGAAGTGAGAGACTAAGTTTTGAATGCTTATATCTTCTAAATGTGAATTTTGTAATTGTTTTGGAGCACATAGATAGCAGTAAGGGTAACATACTCATGCTAAAAGCCAAAAGACTTTACTGTATATATGTCCACTTTTTGAGATTATAGTGTAAAACCGTAACTTCTAGTTAAAAGACAAAAACTGAAACACACACACACACACACCTTGTCAATGTAGAAGTCAACCTCAGATGCAGACTGAAACTCTCCATCCAGTGCAGAGATGCCACTGGTCCACACCAGGTTCTTCATCTTGTGTTTGAAGACCAGCAGCTGGATCCGGAACTCCTGCTCAGACATGTCCAGGAATCCGGCCAGTTTGGCCACAGGCATAGTGGTGTAGAGCTTCAGGAAACTGAGAAAACACAGCGGAGGAGTTTTACCAACACTACCACACATGCTTCAGCTGCAAGTAGAGCTGGGTAATAGAAGTTTACTAGGTTTACCAAAACATTTGAACTGTTTTATTTTTTTATATATATAGAGAGAGAGAGAGAGAGATTTTTACTGTTTAAGGCATGCTTTCTACCTTTTTCAAATAAAATGTTTAAATTGTGACTTAAGTTTCCTGTCCCTATGGTTTAAATAACACAAAAATATAAGAACTTTTTCACAATTCTTAGAAGTATTGGTGGAAGTACCCGCTTTTTGGCATCTTTGCACCACATGAACTAGGAATGATTTTAGTTCTAGGAACATTTTTGGGGGGAACTAAACTAGCTCCTACTTCAGAGTACGGTCTAACCCAGAACAGAAGGAACTACCAGTGACAAGTGTACAGCGCATCCAGAAAGTATTCATAGTGCTTCACACTTTCCACATTTTGTTGTTACAGCGGCAGCCTTATTAAAAAATGGATTAAATTATTTTCCTCAAAATTCTACATACAATATTACAATTTATAAAAATATATTATATTCACAGCCTTTGCTCAGTACTCTGTTGAAGCACCTTTGGTACCAATTACAGCCTGAAGTATTTTGGAGTATGATGCTACAAGCTTGGCACACCTATTGTTGGGCAGTTTCTCCCATTCTTCTTTACAGGACCTCTCAAGCTCCATCAGGTTGGATGAGGCGCTTCGGTGCACCGCCATTTTCAGATCTCCACCGAGAGACCTTCAGGTGCCTTTTGGCAAACTTCAGGCCGGCTGTCATTATTATTACTCATATTAATATTAAACAAAATGTTATATACACTTTTTCATTTGTTAAAAAAAAAGTGCATTTTAAAATCACAATTTTAACCAGAATAATTACAATTAGATGTTTTCCACAACTGGTGCAGCCCTAATATGGATGAAATTCTCATGTGAGAAAACATACCCCGCCGGCAGACGGTGCAGAGACACTAAGATAACTTTCTAACTTTGTTTTCTGTTTTAAAACCTGTGATGAAACTTAAAGGAAGCATGAGTCTCGAGATCATTTTGCAATCATACAAGTTCTCTCGCTATCACTCGGAGCCTGCACTCGTGAATGCAGCGATGCACAGCTGTCTGTCCTCATTCGCCTGAGGTTTGGATTTTATGCTATTACTCATCGGAGTCAGGATATTATTATAACTCAGTTTCATTCATTCATTTTATCAAAAGATAATTTTCAATATTCAAGTAATTCTAAACATCATGAGGCAGACGATGACATTGTGATCAAATACACTCCACAGCGCCACCTAGTGGATTTAATTATAACTGCGAGTTTTAGTGGAATTTATCAGGAATTCACTGCATTTACAGCCAGCAAAGCAACATGGTAAAATTTAAGTATTTTATTTTTCGAATATTAATTGCAGATCAAATATTCGGTGTGTAACGTTCCAAATCATGTCCAATCAATTGAATTTACCACAGATGGACTCCAATCAGGTTGATCTCTGATCAGTGGAAACAGGATCATGGCAAAGGCTGTGAATACTTATGTACATGTGATTTTTTTGTTTTAATAAATTTGTAAAGATTTCAAACAAACTTTTTACGTTTTCATTATGGGGTATTGTTTGTAGAATTTTGAGGAAATAATGAATTGAATCAATTTTGGAGTAAGGTAACAAAATGTGGAAAAAGTGAAACTGCTGCTGGTGCGAATACAACCAGGATAATGGCCCTGGGGGAAGACTAGTTCTCTGGGAAGCGCCATGGTGGCTAGTTCCTGAAACTGAGTTCCTAGAACTATGTGGTGCAAAATCCCCTAATGTTTCTTCTCTAGAAATATATCATGAATATCTGATAATTCCAGGACCAGACACACCATATCATTCATTTTCCTCGGGAAATAAAGCGTGTCATACCTGCGGATGGTGGAGAGCTGCGCCTGCTGCTGCACCTCCTCAGCAAACACTTTGAGCTGCTGCTGGAATGGCTCTTTGTGGTAATTTGGATGAACGTTATCATAGTTTGGAACTACAGGTGACAGGAACTTGGGGCAGGCAAAACTAAACAACTCCTCAAACACCTGAAGATCTCTGAACAAGAGGAGGAAAACAATTAAAATTTTTTAGATGCTGTGTATACAAACGTGTTGCATGCGTGTAATTTTTTAATTAATACTTTAATATTTATTTCTGGAGAATCATGTGACACTGAAAATTTCCATCACAGAAATAAAATACTTTTAAAATAAATTAAAATAGAGAACTGTTTTCCATAACAGCAGTAATATTGTGGAAATATTTACAATTTCAAAGGACTAATCAAATGAATGAAGGCTTGGTGAGCATTAGAGACTTCTTTCAAATATGAAGTGTATAAATATAACTTCATAACGTGCTTGCGTTCTTACCCTTTCTGCATGCGGAGCATCTTGTCTCCGTACTTCTCGCGGAGCTGTGTGTGAATGCTCTCGTCGATGCGCATGGGGTACATGGTGAGAGCGATGGCCAGCAGCCCGTGCATCTGCTCGTTCTGTTTATTAATCTGAACACCACGCAATACATGATTTAGATTAAATAATCACACCGTTATGAGAGCATATAATAGATAGTACAGCAGAACATACCATTCAATCTTCAAGCTTAACACCAAGAATATTAATGCACAAATATCAGGGCTGGTTGAATGCGCTCATAAGAGTCTCACACCCAAAAAATAAAAAAGGCAGCACTTTTAAGATGTTTTGCATTATTTTCATGACAATGAAAAAATTCTCATTACTGTATAGTGTCATTTTGAAGGAACTGTTAATGAAATTCACATTATCCTGATTAATGTAAACCAGTTATTTTACAGTAAATAAAATAGATAAAATAATAAATTAAATAAGAAATTATAATTAAATCAGCACATAACATACAACAAATACTTTTGAGTTTAAATTCACTGACCATCTCATATTTGTAGGTGGTTCTCTGGAACATGTTTCTGGTCCTCTGGATGTAGAGCAGGATGTTGGCGAAGACGCGGATGGCATCCTGATAGCGTCTCATCATCAGATACGCAAAACCCACATAGTAGTAGGTGGTGATCTGACACTCAGGCACACGTGAATACATGCTCTGAAACACAAACACATTATGAACACAACTTCAGCATGCTGACAAACAAAGCCTTAAGACATTGACACACAGTGACAATGCTCTAGGCAGGGTTATCATCATTAACTAAAACTACAACTATTTTGATAACTGAAATAAAGCTGATATAAAATAGTATTAGTTGAAAAACGAAACTAGAAATTATGCCTGAAATAAGTTTGTTTAGTTTAAGTCGAAGCACCAGTAGGGCTGTGACGGTGGCAGTTTTTTACCACCATGGTGGTTATTGATCAACCACTGGCGGTGGCACAGTGATTGGGGTTCGGGGTGGGGGATGAAACTGAAACAATGAACTAAAACACTGCCCTACAGCCTACTTATCACACAAACATGAAACATATGTTTAAAGAAAGCTTGAATGTCTGCTTTTAAATAAAACAATTCACATTTTAAAAATAAATATATTGTGATTTAAAAAATGAGGCTCAAACATCTGTTAACAAACGTGCGTGTTTACAGCACTTGAGTGAAACACAGCCTGCTAACATTGAAATAAATAAAATAAATATCAGAGATAATAAAGTGAAATAAACGGGTAAATAAGAAAGTTAAATATTAAATTATAAATCGTTGCAACTTCCAAACAGAATTCGTAACATGCAGGGGAATAAAAACTGCGGAGCGGCGCGTTCTCCACCACCAAATACGTTGCCATGTCTCTTGTCAGCATTTTCCACTTGTCACTCTCTCGTTTGTACTTGGCCTGTTTGGCGAAAGCCTCTCCAATACCAACCTTACCACCAGCTGGGCATTTGCGTTCACGGGACATAACTTGTACAAATGCCGATGGATGACTGGAGATGGCTCTTGAGATTTGATGTGTTCTCCCATTTAACACACATTTAGTGTTTACAAATCCGGCAAATGGCTTCATCCTTATTTAAAGCTTCACCTTTTTCGTTAGGCACAAATCCAAAATGATCCCAGATCGGCGATGTAGTTTTTGGTTTCCCAACCACGTCCATTGTCCAACAGGAAACTAATTTGCGGAATGATTTGTTTCATTGATTCAATGAATTGATTTGAAAAAAAATGATTTGGCCGCACTTAAACTAAGGAAAAGCCATATTGTGAGTGAGGTAGAATTAGTGCATTAGCTATTTTATACGCTAGTCTAAAAAACGCATACAGCTAAAAGGTACAGGTTTTAAATAGCAACTGATATTGCAAATGTTATTTTCTACACACTTTTTTTGCATGTCACATAGTGTGTCCCGTCACGTGCACACTACCGCCGGTGGCACGGTGGTCATGGCGACCGTCACAGCCCTATTAACTGGAAATAAAAACTAAACAAACAGCTATAAACAGCCTAAAAAGATTACAAACTTAAACTAATAGAAAGTTGCTAAAAAAAAGTAACTAAAATTAATATGAAAACTAATGATACAGTGCCCCAAAAAGGACATGAGGGTGGAAAACTTGTTTCCTTACATCTCAATTTTTTTTCCAATCACCATTTCCCTTTAGGTACTCTGTAAATACAAAATATGAACAAAGCTATAATAAAACTAAGTGTACAGTTTCACAAAAACGATGTACTAAAAACTGAAAAGTTGTTTCTTTGCGGTTTTCCCGTTCACACAGATTCTCGAAAACGATTAAAAGTGCTGCAGCCAGGCCAGTAGTTGGCGATGTCACTTTATAAGGAAACACTTTCCACCTATAGACCAAGTACACGCAATATGCAAGCGCATGACGTCATCGGTTTCACAAATCTTGTGAAATGAATTTTCAAAATTCATCTTGTTTTTGTAGTTTACAGAGACAGGTATTGTTTTCAAAATGTTTTCAAATTTTCAAACATCCTCAAAATGCTGTTGTTGTGTAGATGAACAGCCAAAACGCATAAAAAGGAAACAGTGTTGTGTCAATGGCCCCTTAAAAATTATTTTTAAATATTATATTACCTTCTTGTTGAGTTCGATGTTCTCCAGGACTTTGATGGCCTGATAGTAATCGCCCAGCAGAGAGTGAAGCCTCAGCAATCCCACCAGACTGAAATATCCCAACATCTTATAGAGCGAGTGACGGCCGTATTCTCCGGCCACTGACTCGGGATCACCTGTGACAGAAACACCAGCGTCACACTGAGATCTTAACTGGATAAAGAAGAGAGTCAGTGTGTGTGGCCAGCTGATGTCTTTCACCTCCGCTGGTGTACACCTCCAGCTGACGGTTGATGTTGCTCTTGTCCACCAGAGAGTGAAGAACATTCAGCACGCTGTGAACGTTCCAGATCTTGGGATTGTTCCTCAGGAATTCAATCTCTTCTTCTGATTTCTTGGCAGTCTTACAGCGATACTGACTGAATGACTGGAACTACAGAAGAGAGAGAGAAAGTTTGAATTACGGTCACGGTTATGAATCAGTGAATCGATCAATGATTCGGATCGCCAATGTCACGTGATTTCAGCAGTTTGACACATGATCAGAATCATGAATCAATACCCTGATTCATAACCCTTCAAATCTTTATTTGAAGAGAAGACAATGCTGAATAAAGTCGTAGTTTTTGTTATTTTTGGACCAAAATGTATTTCCGATGCTTCAAGAGTTTCTTATTAATCAACTAATGTCACATATGGACTACTTTGATGATGTTTTTATTCCCTTTCTGGACATGGACAGTATAGTGTGCATAACACTTGGATAGGTCTTCCGTGTGTGGAACGACATTAGGCTGAGTCATTAATGACATAAATTTCATTTTTGGGTGAACTAACCCTTTAAGAGGTATAAAGCGTTTCACTTCTACATGAACACATCAGTAACACAGAAGGTGCCAGAACAAGAGGACTTACGAGGACCAAGAGCCTCCTTAGCCACACATGGTTTGAACTTACCTGGTAAATGAACTCATCGATGATGTCCCAGAGCCACTGGTTAGGAAGCTCCAGAGGTGCCGGTCCATCAGCATCTAAAAACAATAAACCACATTAAATGTGCTGATGTAAAACATGCTCATATATAAACCTACTCAAAACCAAGATCTACGACTGAGCGGTATAAATATTAAAAAGTCCTGACAATATTAAATATACACTACCATTCAAAAGTTTGGCCTCTGTATGATTTTGTAATGTTTTTGATAGCAGTCTCATACCATGGCTATATTTATTTGATTAATAATACATTTAAAACAGTAATATTGAATATATCGGCTATTATTCCAATTTAAAATAATTATATTTAAAAATGAAAATCATTCCTGTAATGGTGAAGCTGATTTTTAAAAAGAACAGTATTTATTTGGAGTAGATATGGAAAACAGCTTATATTTTGATAATATATAGATTTTAATTATTAAAATGTATAATTAAAGTCATCCATTTATTTAACAGCCAAAAAAGACAAATATTGGCTATGTACCTCAATATGTATGTTTACTCTGAAATAGCCATTTTTTACTGCAAAATAAGTTTAAAAATACAAAAATTAGGATATTTAAATGGCAAAAACAAATATTTCAATGCTGCTAACTATTGCAGCAAACAATTCACAAATATCAGGCAAGCTGTATTCCATCACATGTAAATGGTGATTGGACTCACTGAGGATGTAGTTGAAGAGGTTGCAGTAATTATAATAGGACTCAAACCGTTGGTCGAGAGTTGGACCTCCCTACAGAGGACAAGACAAACAAGACAAGAGCTGAGACTCAATCTATAGTTACATAGACTGTTCTTGACTATAAAACATTCAACAAGACAGATGAGCAAACACACTCACGCTGACTTTGGCGTAGATGTGCCTGTAGTACAGCTCCTTGTAGAGGATCAAGAAAACTGCATCTGTAACAGACAAAACAATGTGAGTCAGCAAAGAAAAACCTCAATGAGGCAGATTCAGATTCCTGAATCAAGCAAAAACTAAATTCACTCACCATTACCAACCAGGGAAGCGATGGCCTCTGCCTCCGGCCATGGAGACGTCTTAAAGAAGCGCTCTGTAAGCTTGTTCCAGCTAAAATTAAAAACAATACATGCATCAAGATTTCCATACATACATCAGTGAAGTCTATGTAACCGTACAGCTGTGCACCTGTTCTCATAAACATCCTGGATCTCGTAGATCTTCTGCTCAATGCTCTCGCTGGACACACGGTTGGCCTGCAGCTCGTAAACCTTCTGATCGATCAGGTCTGAGATGGTTTTATGAAAATACTGCAGGAAGTTCTTGATGACCTCAGGTATCACATGGTACGTCTGCTGGTGCTCATATTGACGTTCATAAGCCAGATCGGCTTTAGGGTCGCCTGCAGAAGACACATACTTGATATACCTTCAGCCCTTTAATAGTACACGTACACTTTATCTAGGTAATCAATTTATTCAAATGCTTTATTGGGATGGTAAAAAAAACATTCAAAAATAGTGGGTGCTACTCCATAAATCACAATCAAAGCATACAATACCAAATTAATAATAATTTAAAACATCAAGTAAAATGCTGCAACATGACAATACAAACAACAATGAAATCTGAAAAGGACGTTAGCGCTCCTATTTAGATAGTCTGGGATTCGTGAGCCTGCTTCACGTGCCTCAATCCATCATTCTATTCAATAATAACAGTGTGAGAATACATTTCTGCTCACTGCATTTTGACCCAATGCAGATATTATATATAATAAAGTGACACAAATGTATTATGAGAATGCAAAAGATTACAGACACTATAAGGTGGAATTTTTATCACGTAATATTGACTGATGGATTGGCAGAGAATCATCTTTCTGCGAATCATCAAGAAATAATGCTTCTATTCTATCTAAAGAATCATGAGGTAAACGTGTGAATACATTTCTCCAAATGTACACATTATTGTCTATTAGTTGTCAAAGATTTAAGCTATCTAATCCTTAAAAGCGCATGGTTAAATCAGAATAAAATCTAAAATTTAAACAGAATAAAAAACTGCCAAAAGAGTCTCTCTCTCTCCATTCTATCTATCTATCTATCTATCTATCTATCTATCTATCTATCTATCTATCTATCTATCTATCTATCTATCTACATATACACAGTACAGGCCAAAAATGTGGACATTACTATTTAAAATGTTTTTGAAAGAAGTTTCTTCTGCTCATCAGGTCTGCTAGCCTGGATGCCAGCCAAACTTAGCTCCGTCCACAATATTTTTAGGTCGAGCAGTTCGGTCTGGCCTCGATCCATAGAAAAGTAATTATCCCCGAACAGAAACTGTTCGGACCAATGAAATCATCAGGGCGGGCTTTAGACGATGATGGACAGATGATCAACAGTAACGTAATCATGCACGTCATCAAAGGGGCTTGGATTATATTTTTTCGAATCCTAAACGGAGAGCTTGTTTGTAATCACCTTCATGATTTCTCTCAGAAATGATGATTATGTTGGGTAAGTACTCCGTGTATCATTAAATTATTTTATTTTTTATATTTATTATTTACAAAACCGGCAAAGATTGTGTATTCCAGCCCGATTTCAGTGCGTATGCAGACAGGGTTGCCAAATTTTTACAACAAAACCCGCCAACTACTAGCCCTAAACAATAGCTTCTCGGGGGGTTCTCCGGGGGGAAAAAAGGTGTTTGGGGGGTAAAATGTGTGTTATTTTGGCAAGGTTGCCTGCTAAAATTCACACTCATGGGTCTATATATCACATATTAGTCGCTTCAACCCCCGGACATAGAAAACAACCCACGGGGGAAAAAACGCAGACTTGGCAACACAGTGCAGTTGAGCTCTGTTGACATTTGACAAT
Source organism: Pseudorasbora parva (assembly GCF_024679245.1). Lineage (NCBI taxonomy): Eukaryota > Metazoa > Chordata > Actinopteri > Cypriniformes > Gobionidae > Pseudorasbora > Pseudorasbora parva. Next base: position 8,117,824 of record NC_090188.1, on the reverse strand, counting down.
GCGTCACTTCGTTGCTCTGATTGGTTGTCTGTCTATCCAAATGAGGTCTTTTCTGGTTCGGTTGAAACACGGCCCATAATCACAGCCCAATGGAGCAGTTTCAGACTCATATTCTGACTAGAATTGAGTATGACCACGTCAGGCTACAGGTCTGCATTTATTTGATCAAAATACAGAAAAAAAAGTAATATTGTTATATTACAATTTAAAATAATTGGTTTTCAATTTATAATAATTTAAATGATTATTGATTTCTGTGACGCAAAGCTGAATTTTCAGGATCATTCCTCCAGTCTTCAGTGTCACATGATCCTTCAGAAATCATTCTAATATGATGATTCATTATCAAAGTTGGAAACCGTTCTGCTGCTTAATATTTTTTTAATAACCTGTGATACTTTTTTTTTAAATAATACTTTGATGAATAAATACTTTGAAAAAAAAAAATCTTTTGTTACAATATACACTACTGGTCAGTAATTTTGGGTCAGTCATTTTTTTTCTTTCTTTTTTGAAATAAATCAATATCTTTATTCAGCAAGGATGCGTTAAATTGATAAAAATTGATAGTAAAGGAGATTTATATTATTTGAAAATATGTTTTTATTTTTAATGAATGCAGTTCTATTGAACCTTTTATTTATCAAATATATTAGGCAGCAGAACTGTTTCCAACACTCATAATAAATCAGAATATTAGAATGATTCATGAAGGATCATGATCCATCCTGGAACCATCCTGAAAATTCAGCTTTGCAGCACAGAAATAAATGATCATTTAAAGTATAATAAATTGAAAACCAAATATTTTAAATTGTAATAATATCTCACAATATTTATTAAAAATTCTGTATTTTTGATCAAATAAATACAGGCTTAATGAGCAGAAAAAACTACTTTCAAAAACATTACAAATAGTAATGTATCCTAACTTTTGGCTGTACTGTACAGTTTGTGATTTTGTTTTAAGGGAAAAAACTTTTTAAAACACAATCTCTAGATTTTTAACAATTCGCATCCTGTGTGTGTTTATACATATGTATATTGTGTGTTTGTTTTGTGTCATATGTATCCGCAGATGCTTACCGGTGTGATAGTCATAATCACTGGGGTAGGTATAAGGGTCATACTGCAGACAAAAAGAAAAAGTTTGCATGTGTCATGTTAAGATTAAAATGCAGGATGATGTTTGTTATTAACAAAGAGAGCGAAACTGTAACGTTACGTTAGTCTGCTCGTCATGCTGCATTGATTAAGATCAATACACGCTTTAAACTCTCACACACGCTCTCATATCAGAACGGTACTCACGTTCGCCTCTTCTTCCTCAGCCGGGAAAGACATGATGACCGTTTATTCCTCCAGTCGGTGTTAAATCCGTCAATAAACCTTTAATAAACCGCACAGCAGCCGCAAAGCACGCGCGGAGGAGAGAAAGGAAGTCTACTGCACATACTTCCGGTGAGGCAGTCGCAGCGCACAAGGCATTGTGGGATAGTGGCGGACTCATTTGGCTAAACTCTACTTGCTCTTTCTTTCTTTCTTTCTTTCTTTCTTTCTTTCTTTCTTTCTTTCTTTCTTTCTTTCTTTCTTTCTTTCTTTCTTTCTTTCTTTCTTTCTTTCTTTCTCACTTTCTTTCTCACTTTCTTTCTTTCTTTCTTTCTTTTGTCATTTTTGTTAATTTTTTTCAACTTTAAAATTTCACGTGTGGTGTGTGAATATGTAATCTTTCAAGCCTATTATTGCAAGGATTTTTATGTGACATGCAAATTAAAATCTTTCAAACCCCCAAATTGGTTTATAGTGGCCGGTTGCATTAACTGCTAAAGTTAGTTATCATCCAATAATTTTCTATAATACTGTTTATAATTCTTTTAAGTCAGTTACATAAAAACATAGTCCCTAATTCAACAACAATCCCTAACTGTCACTGAACACTTAAAATAATTATTATGAGGAACTTTAATGTCCATTAAATTGAAAACACACAGTCAATTATTTATAGGCCTAATAATTAATTGGTATTTTACAAGCAGTTTTTATGGAGCATATTCAATATAGCTGCATTACCATATGTGTCCAGTAGATGTCCAGATGTTCCTATAATTGAGCAGCATTCACATCTGCCCATCAGATTCAGTTTAAAACTTTGCATCTGATGTATTTCATGACGATATTTATAACTATATTTCGTCAGCTCACAAGAAAAGTAATGAAACACCATGGGTTATTGCGATTTGTTGTACAACATGACACCCAATCAGTATCTCTATAGCGCTGTCTACTGAGGATCTGATGATTTTAATGAGTGAACTCATGCTTCACTGAACACCGCTGAACACGAGAAGCAGAAATAGAACGTGTGCCCTTTGAATTAACAATAAATAAGTGAGGTTTTGAAATCCTACATGTGTAGCTTTGTCTCCGCATTCGTGGGAATGAAGGCTGTTATGAGTTTCAATAACTGCTGCCATATGTCTACTTGTTTGGCTTGAAGAGAATAGGAGAAAAGCGGTTCAAAGTGTTTGTTTTGAATTAATTTAAGCCACTCTGGCATGTCAGTCCAAACACGCCCAAGTGTTTAAAAAGATTAAAAACACTGAGATACCAGCATTTTAGTGATGATGATGATGATGATGATATATGGAGGAGATGCTCCTGGAGGGGGGGGGGGGATTTCTGTGGATGAAAAGTGTACAATAACATGAAAAGGATTAAACACATCTCATCACTCACCTTACAAAATGCTATATATATATATATATATATATATATATATATATATATATATATAGCACAAGCAAAAAGATGCTCTGAATATGAATATATATATATATATATATATATATATATATATATATATATATATATATATATATATATATATATATATATCATTTTGTAAGGTGATGAGATGTGTTTAATCCTTTTCATGTTATTGTACACTTTTCATCCACAGAAATCCCCCCCCCCCCCCTCCAGGAGCATCTCCTCCATATATCATCATCATGTGTGTGTGTGTGTGTGTGTGTGTGTGTGTGTGCGCGCGCATAGGCTATAAAACCAGTACAGCTTATCACTTTTTCCCAAACATAGAGTGATTTACATGTGTTGTTGAGAAGAAAGAAAGGACAAATGGGAGAGACAGAGTACTCTCTCACACACACACACACACACACACACACACACACACACACACACACACACACACACACACACACACACACACACACACACACACACACACACACCCCTCAGCTACCAGCATCTGTAAGAGATTCCACCCAAACTCACCTCCCGACTACAGCACGGGCATCCGATAAACACACACACACACACACACACACACCGAGTGAAAGAGAGAGAGTCACAGACAGCACAGGCACTTGAGCCGAGGAGACGGTCAGGACAGTCCAAACAGAGCACTTCACTTCATTACGCACAGAACCAACAGCAGCACTGCACTGCGCACACTGCAAGAGCGGTGAAGGGACGGGATTTAAGGAATTAAGCTTCACTTTGGAGAATCGATCGTGTCTGAACAGAGTTTTGTGGATTTGGCGCGTCTGGAGAGCTGTGAGGATGCGCGTCTCGGTCCTGCTGCTGCTATGCGCTCTTTACGCAGGAGACGCGCACAAACTCTCCGCGCTCACGGTGGGTCACCATACTTTATAATCACTCACATTAACCGATCGATAGGCAAATATGAATAGTCTGTATAGGAATATGTTTAATAACATTTTAGACTGTTGTAATGGTCTGTTCAAATGTTTTGTGTTGTCATCATATTAGTAATAGAAAACAGACGTAAAATGTATTGTTACTATTAATATGAGGTACTGCACATTTAAACTTTTGGTCATTTTAACAGTGTGATAAATATATAGTAATGCTATTTTTATCATCAAAAAAATAATTAATCTTTATTGGCCAAATATGTAAAGAAAAAATGTCTGTTTGATATGAGTTTATTTCAGGCTTCACATGTGAGTTTGGGTTCATACTCAGAGCATCTTTGTGCTTGTGCTTGTTTTGTAAATCGAGTAGCTTGGATACTAGAGTAAGGTGAGATGGGAAATCATGGGAATCCTATTTAGGCTCAAGAGTAGTGATGTTTGTGCACTCGCAATTCAGGAGGGTAACCAGAGATCCACAAGCTTTCCTTCAAACAACACACACACACACACACACACACACACACACACACACACACACACACACACACACACACACACACACACACACACACACACACACACACACACACACACACACACACACACACACACACACACACACACACACACAAAACCTTTACCTATTGTAACCTTATCCCTAAATCCCTCAAACAGGCCATCAAGGGGTCTCAGAAAGTGAGGACCAGCCAAAATGTCTTCATTTTGTCCTCAGTTTGATGGTCTAAAACTCAAACCGGTCCTAACAAAGATAGTTGTACAAGTACACACACACACACACACACACACACACACACACACACACACACACACACACACACAGACAAACACACACACATAGTGAGAGCTACAGGTGCACACCCACCTTATACCATATGTGTCAGGCTCTTGGTTTTGCCCGCTATAAGTGCTGGGAACAGGAGATTTTCTCCCCTTCCTGCGGCCGCTGGCCTCTACATGGACGCCTGCCTGTGTACACAAGGTTAGGGCTGCTGATTGCGGGAAGCACCTCCCTATTAACCGAGTGAGAGAGTGAGTGTAGCTTGTCCCAGTGGGACATGACCGCTAGAGAGAGAGAGAGAGAGAGAGAGAGAGAGAGAGAGAGAGAGAGAGAGAGAGAGAGAGAGAGAGAGAGAGAGAGAGAGAGATGCACAGGCACGTTGGTCCATCTAAAGCCTGGACACAGAGCGGCTTTGACGGACCTCGAAGCCTAAACATTTATGTCCAACCAACCCGGTCCTGCCGAATGCCAGAGAGGCTTTGCGCTTTCAATAGTGAGACAGGAAACGGCCCACTTTCTAATCCATAAATGTTGGTAAATGGTCAATATTTGTGTACCTGTCAAGAGTTGTAACAAATGTAGCATATAATCAGGTGTGCTTTGCAGCTGGGACCATAATATTTCCATTTGTGGTCACATATTTTGTTCTATACCAAATGCACTGACAATATTTCAAAGAATATTATATGCAATACATTGCTATAATTTTTGCTGAACGCACATGTCAATACTTTGAATTGAACGCAATTTTCATACTTTTTATACATTTTTTATTTAAGTTATTTTAGTATATCAAGTTAAACTAAAATGAAAATGAGAAATGTGAAAAAAAAAACTATTTTATTTCAGTTATAACGTTTATGTTACTTAAAGTACTTAAGTGCCATTTTTTACGGTTTTAGTTTTAGTTAACAAAAATAACCCTGATATGGAGTCCCAGGAGTGTTATTTTCTCACTGTGTTGACACCGGTCAGCGCTCTGCTGTGATTTTACGCAGTCCGGTTCCTTCTGGGCCATAAGCCGCAGAGTTTTCACCTGGCATAGTGTTCCTGGTGCTGATGGAGGCTGTTAGCACCACGCCAGAGATACAGTTGCTGTCAATGTTTCTCTGCTGGCATCTGCTGTTGCTCAGCCTTCTGGGATGGCAGCTATGTGGCACAGGCATGAATCAGGGCCTGTGATGACGGGGTCTCCAGGGCACCTGCTGCAGTTCGTGCCGGAAAAGGAAGATATGCTGTTATTTGAGAGAGAGTAAACAGAGGAATTAATTTCACACAAGCTTAGGTACGGACCTCTCGCTTCAGAGCAGCAGGACTCCGTTTAAATAAACTAGCCGTCCTGAGGTGTCAGATTCACCTGTACTAGTCCCGTCGTTAGACACGCTTCAGTCAGATAGAGTTGCCATCTTGATCCCAGCAGAAAAGCAGCATATTGGTGAATGAGCAGGCCTCAAAAAGAAAGACGCTTTCAAACAAAGCAGCTTTCTGTTGGTCAACGCAGCAAATCCGCTTGACCAACTTGAACCCGATGCGAAGGATATATTTTGTCCCTGTGCAACATTCCCGATCGTGTGGATTCCTACTAAATGATAGAATTTGAAATGTGATGCATAAATCAATCCATGAAGTGGATTATAGAAAGGAATGCACAACCTTCAGGTTTAGAGTGCTGTGATTTACAAAGAAACGGTGTGGTCGACACCCCTGCGTTCATTATTTACAGGTCGAGTAGAGATGCCTCTACATCTAAACGTTAACAAATGTCTGTTGGTAGTTAACCTGGAGGTCAGAGGTCATCCCATCTCACTCCTCTTACTCAGCTTGGCAGAGCGGAATGTGGGAGGCAGAGCAGTACAGCGCAAACCCTCATCTACACACACACACACACGTTTGTTTTTGTTACATATGGGGACATTCCATAGGCGTAATGGTTTTTATACTGTATAAAGCGTATTTTCTATCCCCTTACACTCCCCCTAAACCTACCCATCACAGGAAACATTCAGCATTTTTACTTTCTAAAAAAAACTCCTGTATGATTTATAAGCATGTTGAAAAGTGGGGACATGGCCAATGTCCTCATATTTCACCCTCTCCTTGTAATACCTGTGTCATCAACAATCAAGTATCTTCTGTGAGGTAGCTTGAACAATCAAGTAATAAATAACATAAATTCTTCACTTTTGGATTTTAGTGCAACAGTAAATATAAAAAATGTCCGGGACCGGAGTTGCGCAGTAGAGAACAGGAAGTACAAGGGCGATATCAAAAGCCCGCCTATACTCTCACAGATGCAGAACAATTAATTATGTTGGTGTGAAATAAACAGTTATGGAAATGTAGAAATTAAATTAAATTAAATTAAAGAATCTGCTCCCAACAATCCCGAAAAAGTCCGTTAGTGCCTCAGTGACAACTTCACTCAGAGAAGACGTAGATCTCAGCTGTCAATCATGTCGTCACACCCCCGTTTTTATAGCATCAAATAACGAACTAAAACTAAACTTATTTAAACTTACTTTGGGGAAAAAATATTTGAGGTGTAATTTGATTGTTTAGTTTGCCTCGCGTCCATTAGAAAACACAGAAGTGCAGCTATACTGGGACCGGCCACCGGGGGTGATCGAGCCGCGGAGGCTTCAGTTTCTGAGAGGGGTGCTGCAGGCTTGATTTAAACAACAAAAAAAGTGACGTCATGCCGCACGCGTTGCTGTTTCCGTGTGGAGTTAAAAGGGTCAACTCTGTGGCACCGCATAACTATTGATGTGTTAAAAAAATAATAATGAGAATATACATATATATCCAAGTCCTGATCGGGAGGTAACGTCCGATTCCTATCGAGTCTAAAATCACATGAAAGGGCCCAATTTCCAATCACGTAATCGGATTGGGACATTCCTATTGATTAGCATAATCTGTCATGATAATCTATAAATAGCTCTACATAGAGCTATAAATAGATGTGGGAACTGTTGTAAGATGCACAGAGCCAAATAATATCTGCTGCATGAAGATATAACAGGTTAGTTTAGTTTAATTACGGCTATAACTTAAGTTGTCATCTTGCTTTTATGATATGCTATTGCACTTGTGTTTGTACTCTATTACAATAAATGTGAAAAGACAGATGCTTTTTTGAGTGTTCCAGGGGTCCGGTTTGTGATGTCACTAACCCGTGAATAAGCTTGTGAAGTCCCTACCAGCCGTTTGTTGTAGTTCTTAAAAAGTGATTTCTGTAAAAGAAAATATCTTTTTCATGACAGAAAAACATGAACATGAACATGAACACACACACGCACGCACGCACTCACACACACACACACACACACACACACACACACACACACACACACACACACACACACACACACACACACACACACACACACACACACACACACACACACACACACACACACACACACACACACACACACCTATTTGCTATAACAGACTGTGAGCTCATATTGTCTTCTACAACACGTCAATACAAATTGTAATGCAGGTTGCTAAAAAAAACTGTATTTGAAAGATGGGACAGCAGTTATTAATTGATCCAACAACATTATATAATATAATAGACACATAATACTCATTTCATATGCAAAGAAGCTGTTAAACAGTCTTAAGGACAACAGTAAAAGCATTAGTTTAGTTGTAAGGGTCAGAGAGACAGGGTGGAAAATGGTCATAAAAAGGTTCAGGTGAAAACAAAACTTTACTAACGTTAAAGGTAGTAATGTAGAATTCATTTTAGTGGGCCAGAGTTTGATAAACACATTCTCTCCCTGTTTGCATCAGTAAAACCGTTCTAGATGAAAATCAGATGCACATTTGCATAGGAGACGACTCATAACTCAGTTGTGCCAAGTACCTTTGAAAATCATTAGGAACAGTTCTGTTTTCTGCACCAGTTCCACATATAGCAACACATTTTCCACATTTGCTTTCTTGAGTATGACACATTTTTTCATGAGTTGCATTTTGAGCTACTTTTAGCAGTATTGTGCATTAAAAGGGACAATTCATACGAAAGAGAAAATGATGTCAGAAAATGAAAATATTTTGAAAAGGCGTCTTTTTTTGTCCATACAATGAAATTCAGTGGTAACCAAAACAGAATTTCCCCCCTAAATTATCTGAAAAAAGAAAGCCATACAGGTTTAGAAAATGATGGTGGGTAAAATATAGCAGTTTAAAAATTTTTTTTTTTTTTTTTTACATTTTTGGTTGAACTGTCCCTTTAACAGACAGAAAAGGCCCATAAAAGCTCATGCTCATGGGGTTTCAGACAGAATAGAAGACGAGTATTGTTTGTCGTTCTTCCATGATTTTCCATTTTAAACCGCTTGATCTCATCTTCCCTTCCACACCTCCCTTCTAAAAATCCATTTATATCAGTCACTTCATAACAAGGGCTGTTCAAATGGTGGCCGTTATTCATACGCAAAACTATGCACCTGCACAAGAAGAAAAACATCTTTTTTCTCTCTCATCCTTCACATGACTAGCAGCAGGCTTTCCCTTTTCTTGCCGATTTTTCACAGCAATTAAAGGCTTTTCTCTTTGATTGAGTTAATAGCCTGGATCTAGGCTGTCAGTTTCTTCCATTTCCACTATGCTGGAGACTAACGATGCCTAGCCAATCCCAGGAAGCCCCCGTCGGGACCCTTTCACACGTCTGCGGCCTCTCTCTCGCTCTCTGCCTGGCCCCCATTGACCCTTTGCGGCCAAGGTGTGAGGGGCCTCTCTGGGTCTGTGGTCTTGAGGCCCCCTATCCTTTCTGGGGCCCCTCAGCCCCCATGTGGCCCTCTGTGGGGCACAATGCACTCTCTGCTGGAGATTGGCCCCTGAATCACTGCTTTCAATCCCACAATGCCTCACTGCCAAAAGGGGGTAATAGGATTTAAGGTTTGTGTGCTGGTGGGTCTTCTGAAATATATGTCATTTTTCTCTCTTTGCTCTCCTCATTTCTTTCGGTTCCTCCACCTTATCTTTTCATCTATAGTGATTTTTTTTCTTTGAGATGAAATGATACAAATGGCAGAAAAAACTAAAACAAATGGGTGGAGCTAGAAAAGTGATTTGGGAAAAAACAAACCATGACAAGTTTTGTATGCATTTCTTTGCAGTAGGTTCATTCTCGTGTTAACTCAACACGTTTGAGCTTCCGCAAGAACCAATGAGGTTCATTCTCGTGTTACGCAGCACATTTGAGCTTCCGCAAGAACCAATAAGGTTCATTCTCGTGTTACGCAGCACGTTTGAGCTTCCGCAAGAACCAATGAGGTTCATTCTCGTGTCACGCAGCACATTTGAGCTTCCGCAAGAACCAATGAGGTTCATTCTCGTGTTACGCAGCACGTTTGAGCTTCCGCAAGAACCAATGAGGTTCATTCTCGTGTTACTCAGCACGTTTGAGCTTCCTCAAGAACCAATGAGGTTCATTCTCGTGTTACTCAGCACGTTTGAGCTTCCTCAAGAACCAATGAGGTTCATTCTCGTGTTACTCAGCACGTTTGAGCTTCCGCAAGAACCAATAAGGTTCATTCTCGTGTTACGCAGCACGTTTGAGCTTCCACAAGAACCAATGAGGTTCATTCTTGTGTTACTCAGCACGTTTGAGCTTCCGCAAGAACCAATGAGGTTCATTCTCGTGTTACTCAGCACGTTTGAGCTTCCTCAAGAACCAATGAGGTTCATTCTCATGTTACTCAGCACGTTTGAGCTTCCGCAAGAACCAATGAGGTTCATTCTCGTGTTACGCAGCACGTTTGAGCTTCCACAAGAACCAATGAGGTTCATTCTTGTGTTACTCAGCACGTTTGAGCTTCCGCAAGAACCAATGAGGTTCATTCTCGTGTTACTCAGCACGTTTGAGCTTCCGCACGAACCAATGAGGTTCATTCTCGTGTTACGCAGCACGTTTGAGCTTCCACAAGAACCAATGAGGTTCATTCTTGTGTTACTCAGCACGTTTGAGCTTCCGCAAGAACCAATGAGGTTCATTCTCGTGTTACTCAGCACGTTTGAGCTTCCGCACGAACCAATGAGGTTCATTCTCGTGTTACTCAGCACGTTTGAGCTTCCGCAAGAACCAATGAGGCTTGTTCTAACGCAATAAGCAGGTTCTGCTTAGCATGTTTGCTGATCAATGTTTATATGTGAATAAAACTTATTCAAAATAAAAATAAAAATAATAAAAATAAAATCTGTTAATCATATAAAGCGATTGAGTCTCCAGAAAATTTGGACTTAATTACTCAGTCCTCGTTATGAACTTTCTGAAACTTCAAAGTGGTAGTTGCATAAGCTGTTAATGGAGGGACAGAAAGCTCCCAGATTTCATAAAAAATATCTTAATTTGTGTTCCGAAGATGAATTAAGGTCTTACCGGTTTGAATCGACATGAGGGCGAGTAATTAATTAGATCATTTTCCTTTTTGGATGAACTAAACCTTTAACATTACAGTGGTCAGACAAACACTGAAAATTCGGTCTGTTGCTGGCTTTTTAACCTGGCTATAAAAAGACTTCATTAAGGTCTTTCTGCCATTTATCAGCCTTCTCACAGAAATATTATATCCATCACTGTCTTAACTTCTAATTAGCTCTAATCAGAACCAAAAAGTCCTTCTCCAACCAAAAACCCTTTTAAGTCTCACAAAGTATTAGTTTTAGTCAGTTCCTTCAGAAATACTGGTTACTTATAGTCAGTAGAATGTTTTTTGGGGGACCATCACAATAAAGAGCAGATATTAAGCAGACAGTAATGATGGTTAGTTGACATGAAAGTTACTTATAGTCAACAGAATGTTCAAAAGGGACCATCAAAATAAAGTAAATAAGATACTAAAATAACACTGCTAGTGGTACAGAAATTGCACATATCTGTTCAGGAACAGTCCCAAATGTGATCCAGTCACTGTTCTCATGGTGCTGAAAGCAAGCGAGGTCTGTTTGGACTGGTTCTGGTGGTCCTCTGGTGTCTCTGTGACCAGCTGTTGATGCTGTATACAGACAGCGGTCGTGGGTGGTTTCAGATTCCCCCGGTGATGTTCAATGGACGTGTCTAAGTTTGGCTGCGGCTGAATTGATTGGTGATTATTTGGCCGTGTCTGGATTTGTGGGGTCTCGTTTGGGTCGATCTCAACTGTTGAATTGTCGAATCACTAAATGTGTCTTGGCCGCGATGAGGTCTCTGTGGCGGTCGTGTTGGTTTTGTCCTGGTCTCAGACACCAGCTGTGACCGAATTGAACCGCGTTGGCTGCGATTGCTTGGCCTGGGTGTGAGGATTGTTAACTCCGTCTTGGCCGCCATCGCGAGATGACCATCGTGGCCGATTGTGGTTGGCTCGGCGGCACTCCGGGCAGAATCTGTTTCCTGACATCTCTGTCGGGCCTCCTGCGAGCTCACTGACAGCAGCGCTGAGAATGACGGAGCGGAAGGGGCACAGGGTCACAGCTGCAGAGACGAGAGGGAGAGGGCGAAGGGAAGATAAAGAAAGCACATGTGTGTAAGAGAGACACAAAGAAAACGCAAGAAAGCGAACAGGGTGAGAACAGAAAAAGAGAGACTGTGTGTTTGTCGAAGATAAAAACGGGGGGGGGGGGATTTTGTGGTGGGACAGAGTTTCGAGGGGGGTCAGTGTTAGCCATGATTTCAGACAGCATGAGTCTGTCAGTCACAAACCGACACACACAGACCCCAAACAACAAATTCCAGACATGAGAACCCCTTATTCACAACTTAATGTTCATTCATTCATAAATATTCTAAATTAAGAGTAAAAAGTGGCCTGTTGTGGCAGAGCAGATGATCATGAAGAGGATTGTTGTCCTTTTGAAACACATTTTCTGTCACACACAGAGACAGGATGCACTGCAGCCAATCAAAACAAAATTGAAATCAGGATTGGCCAAGTGCAATAATTAAACCTCAAGAAGGGTGTGATTTAATTAAAAAAAATATATAGCCTACATGCATGTTACAAAAAGAAGTGTGTGCGGACTGAGATGAACTTAAAAGTGGATCTAATTTTCAGTTCAGTTCACTTTGAAGGTCAAGTACAATGTGAAAATAACAAAAAATCTAATCAAATCATATCAAACTTTTAGTAATGTGGTCTTAGTAAAAAATAAATAAAAAAAAACCTGTGGTGTATCCACAGCAAAACAAATTGTTTAGCCAAATAGTAAAATGAGCAACAAGCTATCGAAAGTCAACAGGTTTGGACTCGTGGGCCTCCAGGATGGATTTTCAATGGCTGATATCAAGAGAGCAAGGTCGCCAACTCACAGTACAATTACACTGACCTGAGAGTGCTCTTATAGCTCCAGTTTCATTTAAGCATCTCATTTGCCTCACATATTTCATCTAGAATACTCGAGGAAAAATAAAATAGTCTCAAATGAGACGATTGTTGACATAATCTCAAATTTATAATGAAACATTTTATATTAAATGATATATATTCTCAAACTCAAATATATCATAAATCTGTATAAATGCACATTGTGTACATACATGTTTTTACTGCATAAAAATACTGCATGTAATTACATTTGTAATTCATTTCTGTAATTACATCAATAATTACACATCCCTTACTCCTAGCCCTACCCTTAAACTTACCCATACCACCACACCACACCATACCACTAGTAATTGCTTTGCGAGTAAACCTCACTCCTCTGACCTCAAGAGACGCTCTAGCGACTGACGCTACAGGTTGCAGCCTTTAGCCTCCTTGTTAGAGTGTCCGACTCTCATGCCAGCGGACCGGGGTTCAAGTCCTGGTCTGAACAGTAGGGCACACACACATATACATACATACATATATATAAATATCTTCATTTAGTCTCCTAACTATGAAAGAGCACCTTTTACCTACATTTACCTCTGTCATCCAGGTCATTCAGAATTAATAACCAATAAGCCATTAACAAAAAGTAAAAAAAAGGTTAGTTTGGTCTCTGTACTCTCACAACACCTGTTCCGATGTGCCTCAACCTCATCACACACGCACACACACACACACACTTCCTCAGCATTCATCAACTCTAGATTTACGATCAGAGATGACAGCAAAGCTGTCTCCCATCGCCAGGGGCAAAGGGCTGATCCTCAAACCCCCTCTGAAACCATCTTCCAGGTGCAGAGTTCCCTCTCTCACACACACACACACACACACACACGCACACACACGCACACACACGCACACACCCACACAGCGAAAGTCATTTGTAGGATGTCAGCCAGTGCTAATTTTTGAGTGGGTAATGAGCCTGCCCATCAGCTTTATATGAAGAATCCGTTTCCTTTCAACACTGCTTTCATTTTGTTTTCCTGCGGCTGATTTATTGGCCACAGGTGAGTGTCTGTGTGTGTTAATACCTTTTCAAGTTATTTTTGTATTCTCCAGGTTAACCGATTATAACTCATCCAAACATTAAACACACACCTGTGCAGATAATGTCCCGACACAAAGCAAGGCGATTTCCTGTCCACTCTTGAATTTGTCTGTAAGGGTGATGTTTCCAGTGTCCTTGAACGTTCCTGCGGTGCACAAAGAGCAAAAGACACAGCATTCAATCAATGCGAGTGTGTGTCTTGTTTGTGGTCGTACTTGTGCAGGTGTGAGAGTGACAGACAGATAAAAGCGCTGCACAAGAGGCCGTCTGCACCTCTGCCTTTCTCCCACAATCCCTCATTCACAAACAAGACGTGACATGGGATGGGAGATGCAGAGGGGTTTTTGAAGGCTTTTTGTCTCTGTGTTTTGTTTGCACTTGTGTGTGAGTGTATTAATCACTAAATAAATGGGATTGAGCAATGGAACAGTGTGATGAGCTCAAAAGATGCCAAGTCAACCAAAAAATATAACCTTTGAAATGTATTTGTTGTTTGCGCAGAAATAATTATGATGCCTTGTAAGATACTTTCTTTAGGATGAAGGTGTCATCACAAATATAATGGAGATTACAACAAGCTAAGTGAAAAAAATGAAATCATACAATTTTTTAATCTTTTTTGCATCTTGAATGGTTTAATAGCACTTCATCATAACACTAGCCAACATTTATTTGCATGTTAATGCGTTAATTTTGACAACCCTAATATGTAATGAAAAATAATAAAATAGATGTCTAAATATAATAATAATAATTGTATCAATATATTTAAATAATGTTATATTATATTTATTTTTTTTAATTTTATGAAATCTAAATAAAATATACAGTTCTAATATTAACTTGAAATATATTTAATATTTGTATGCTATATATTTTTACGCTTATTATAGAATCACTTTTAGTTTAGTAACATGCTAAAATCTCTCTCTCTGTCTATCCTTCCAGTTTCTGCGTGTGGAGCAGGATAAGGAATGCAATATGGATTGCTCCGGAGCTCCTCGCAAGCCGCTGTGCGCATCAGACGGACGGACCTTCAGTTCCCGCTGCGAGTTTCTCCGCGCAAAGTGCCGTGACCCTCAGCTGGAGGTCATCCGAGGGCAATGCAAAGGTCAGAGTTCACTAATCATGCGTGAGCCGCTGCTGGTTGGCCTGATGCCCTTTGTGGGTCAGGGTCGAGGCGAGCAGGGTTAAATCCATCCAGGGATAAATGATTCTTTGATGAGACAGAGTGGGATTTTACAGAGTCCAACACTTTATCCTCAATGACATTTCCAATTGTACTCTTAAGAGGCGTATACACTAACAGCGATTTGAAACAACAAAGTTACCTGAAGTGAGACCACAAGATTGACCATTGGTATAGATCAGCTTTGCTCCTTATTTTCCGTATCAGTGTGTCCTAAAAAAACACAAAAAAGTACAGACACACTCTAAAAAATGCTGGGTTAAAAACAACCCAAGTTGGGTTGAAAATGGACAATCCCAGAAATTGGGTTGTTTGAATGGGTCCATTTACTAGGGTTCAAACAGCCTAATTTCTGGGTTTGTCCATTTCTAACCCAACTTGGGTTGTTTTTAACCTAGCATTTTTTAGAGTGCAGCTTAAATAAAAATCCATCAAATGTATTAACATTTTGTGCCTCTAACACATTGTACACTCTAAAAAATAACCCAATGTTGGGTCATATATGGACTAACCCAGCAGTTGGGTTGTTTTAACCCAATAATTGGATTGTCTTAAGCAAATATTTAACCCAACCGCAGGATTTAAACAACCCAATCGTTGGGTTAAAACAACCCAGTCGCTGAGTTAAAACAACCCAATTGCTCGGTTAGTCCATATTTGACCCAACATTGGGTTAAAACAACCCAACATTTTTTAGAGTGTAATCATGGCCACATCGGCATGGGAAAAAAAATCCTATAAACCAATAATATTGTAGAATAACATTCACTACACTCTAAAAAATGCTGGGTTAAAAACAGCCCAAGTTGGGTTGAAAATAGATAAACCCAGAAATTGGGTTGTTTGATCCCATGAATGCACCCATTCAAACAACCTAATTTCTGGGTTTGTCCATTTTCAACCCAACTTGGGTTGTTTTTAACCCAGCATTTTTTAGAGTGTATCGAAACCCATTGGATCAAAGCAAGACTGGATGGTGTATTCATGTCCTGCTGCATGACATTTTTGTTCCCTATATTTAGACCAGGAATTAAATAGAAAATATATATCAGTATTTAAAAAAAAAAAAAACATACAACGACCGATGCATTTTCCCTAAATACGAAATTAGCATTACTCACTCTAAAAATGCTGGGTTAAAAAAAAACCAAGTTGGGTTGAAAATGGACGCACCCAGAAATTGGGTTGTTTGAATGGGTCCATTCACTGGGTTCAAACAATCCATTTTCTTAGTTTGTCCATTTTCAGCCCAACTTGGGTTGTTTTCAACCCAGCATTTTTTAGAGTGCTGCAATTTTGAAAAGATCTTGATGGGGATCTTGTCCATTTAAAAATAAATGTACAGTGGTGTATTCATATCTGTGAGAGATCGGTGGTCATTCGTTGTCAGTACCCACAGAGGTCAAACGCCTCTCAAACGCTCTCATTGTGTCGGGCTCAGCCGGAAGACTCTCGTGCCCTGCATCTTTTCTTTTTCTTCTGCTCAGAGCTGTCTTTCTTTCTGTTTCCCGCTCACTCTTTCTTTCCCTGCACAATGTTTCATTCTTACGGCGGGATTAACAAGGGTGTGAGAAAGAAGGAGAGGAGAAAAGAGGTACAAAACGAGGAGGAATTATGTTCCACTAAAAAAGAGTGAATGAAAACCAAATAAGAATGATTAGATTGGAAAGGGAAGTACATGCACAACTTGCAGCTAGCTGTGCACATGTATAACAAATGTTAAATGCATAAATAATAAATGTCACCAAGCATAAAAATATAGCCTTTGAACCTTTTCTTTTGCTCTGACCTATTTTAAAAATGTTCCACTCTGGAAACACTCAGCGTCCTTCCTCTTTAATTTAACATTTATTTAACACATTTTCCAGCATTCATCCATTGCGATTAGTAAATGCCATACTCTAAGCAATACAATATAACGTGCACACAGATATTGTGTAAAATAGCCATGTTTAAATAGACTGACCTATATTTTAGTGATATTTTTCATTACTGAAAGACAGTTTTTACATATATTTCTAGGCTGGCATTAATCATCTCATATACCATCTTTTTTTCCGCCTGCAATGCATTCTGGGATTGCCTTACTCACCATTTTGTATTGCCTCTCTTTCCACCCTTTCTTGCCATCCCAGACAGACAGTGTTTTAATGATTTGCCCAGTGGATAAAGTGAGTTTATGTGCCCAGTTGCATCAACGACATACACACACATTCACAGATGCCTTTCAACCTGCTGGACACCATGACCTCACACAGTCTCAGCACACCCCTAGACTGGCATTGAGATACTGATGACTCCAGTAGGACTCCCAACCACACACATGGATCACCACTTCTGAAACATCTTGAATTATTCTCTGTCTAAGAGGTCACATGTCACTGCAAAAGAAACCAAGTCTTATTTCCCGCTTCATTTTCTTTCTCCATTACCATTCTTTCCTTTCCTCCCAAGAAACACCAGTGCCACATCAGTCAGAGAGCGAGAACGCCAGAGGACTTGCCTGTCGGTTTGAATTTAATGCACTCGCTCTCTGTGGACTTTCTGTTTTCTATATTACACTGACACGATGAGCAGGAATGATGGGAAATGAAGGGTAATGTTATATATAGAAAAAAGAACGGACAGAGTTTGTGAACAAATTAATCATCAAGTTTATAGTATTTTTCAAGATCTGCAAAGAAGATGAGTCATGGATTTTTAAAGAGGCTCCAGTGTCAGTCCTCATAGGTGACGATTGAATGGAAGTGGATATATGTGGAAGAGTTTTCCATATGACTGACCATTTGGACTGAATTCATTTCTGCAACAAGTTTTAGACAAACACTTCTTTTTTTTTTACTTCTTCAAATTTACATCTCTGTTTTTCTCACTCCCTTTGGTACATTTTTCAGATCAGAATGGAAATTCTCAAAACTACCTGTTCAATTCTCACATCATTGTGTCAGTTGTGCACATCAAAAAAGCAGTTTTTCATTTCGTTGAGCAAGTTGCAAATGCTTTGGTACATCCATGCAAATGATTATGTACAATTCTCTGTTGTTTTCTACATTATCAGTTGCTTATGTCATGTTGATTAAAATGTATTATATTGGGTCTCTGTGGAATAGTCTCACCCCCCACAACATTTAGGCACAAGCTCATAGCATAAGTCTTTACATGCAAAAAAGTTATCATAATATGTCAAGCATATTTCTATACTTTCTATATTTCCATTAGACTTTTTTTCTAAATCTGTCCTGAATTGGTAAATTGCTCCCAGGTGAATCTTGACTTTCTCTAACGAAGGTGCTTCTCATGAAACATCAACTAGCATATATATATATATATATATATATATATATATATATATATATATATATATATATATATATATATATATATATATATATATATATTTCTACAGCACCGCACGACCGTTTTTCCTATGTTCACATTCTTTATTTTTTATTTTTTAGTGTGCTATTCAGT
This sequence comes from Pseudorasbora parva, assembly GCF_024679245.1. Classification (NCBI taxonomy): domain Eukaryota; kingdom Metazoa; phylum Chordata; class Actinopteri; order Cypriniformes; family Gobionidae; genus Pseudorasbora; species Pseudorasbora parva. The sequence continues at coordinate 8,099,274 of NC_090188.1, read as the reverse complement.
GCTGTCTTTTCATTTCTGTATCTCCATGACATGTTCTGTCATTAAAATACAGTACAAACAGTAAGAGTGTAAATTTGAATCTTTTCCATTCTCTTACAATTACACTCACACATACACTAAGATGTAACTTACAATTGACAATAATTGTCATCAAAACTTTAGCCATTGTTTCCATCAGAACATCCCTCCAGAGTGAACTGTTATATTGACAACATGACTAAACAATTTGAGTTTTATCCGTACACAATGACACAAGGACTTGTCATTCTGATGGCACTGACATGTTCATTGACACAGATATTTACTTTTGAGAAATTAACTAAGGATTTTGAGCAAGAGAGTGGCTTTTGCAGGTTATCCATGTTGTTTTGCTATTCGTACAAATTGTTTTGAGAAATGCACTTACTGTTTTGCAAATTGTGAGTTTGATTTGAGAAATGTACCAAAGCGACTGAGAAAAACTGTAATATGGATGGTTATAAAGTGTCTATATCTAAATCTAAATCTGTTATGTCTCCAGATACGTCCAGGTGTGTGGCAGAGAAGAAATACACAGAGCAGCAAGCTAAGAAACTCTTCCCGCAGGTGTTCGTACCCGTCTGCAACCCTGACGGAACCTATAGTGAGGTAAGAGACGGACGGACGGACGGACGGACGGACGGACGGACGGATAGATAGATAGATAGATAGATAGATAGATAGATAGATAGATAGATAGATAGATAGATAGATAGATAGATAGATAGATAGATAGATAGATAGATAGATCGATAGATAGATAGATAGATAGATAGATAGATAGATAGATAGATAGATAGAAGGAAGAGCAGATAGATGGACAGACGGATATACACACAGACAGACAGATAATAAGATGAATGGAAAGACGGACGGACGGACAAACAGACAGATAGATGGAAGGATGAACAGATGGGACAGACATAAGACATACATCATGAGAGTCAGATGCTCTAACACGGAGGCTAAAGACTGTAACTTCTAGCGTCAGTCGCTAGAGCGTCTCTTGAGGTCAGAGGAGTGAGGTTTCCTCGCACAGCAATTACTACTAGCTGGTCTCCGTTACAGACAGACAGACAGATAATAAGATGAATGGATGATTGGATAGACAGATGGATAGTTGACAGACGGACGGATAGATAGACATTTAAGTATTTTTAAACGTCTTATTTTGTCTCTGTTTCTGCTGTGTTAAATAACAGGTTCAGTGCCACAGCTACACTGGTTACTGCTGGTGTGTTACAGCCAGTGGCAGACCCATCAGCGGCTCAGCAGTAGCCAATAAGAAACCCCAGTGCCAAGGTACCATACTTCACCGTCTGTTTTTCCCCTTTTGTGAGTTCACACTTACATCAAATTAAATAGGCGTGCTGTCCGGGGGGAGGGCTCCGGGCTCGGAATTTGGCCCAAACCCAGAGTACCCCCCTGTGATAGAGATACCCTAGAACTAGACTGAACTTTATTATAGATTGTGTTGACATCTAATAAGAGTTTGTTAGAATTAAGTGAGGAGATGGGGTGGTGGAGGGATACTAAATGAAAATGGTCAACGAAAGAAGGTAAATCTGCTGTATATATACACACCTCTTATTGTTGATTAGCTTGATGTGCTCCACTCGTATTTAAGGTTTAATTATCTGCACGTGCTCCTCCCGAAATTTTGTTAATAAAAACATCACTTATTCAATGTCTTCTTCAATTAGGTTCTTTTTTTGTTCGCAAAAAAGTTTTGACAGCATCAATAATATTCCAAACTGTAATATCAGTGTCGATGACATAATCTTGATAGTCTGGCACATGAAATTTAGGGAATTTAAATTGAGTTAAATTAAAGTGAGTACGGCATCCAGAGCTCCTCAAACAAGCTTTAAACGTGGTGTCTAAGCCAGTGATGGCACTGAGCAATGCCAGAACACAGCTAATCCTAATCTACTGAAACATTCCAGCATAACAATACCACATAACCAAAAGCACATGCAGTAAACTACCATAGAACCATTGAACGCACAAAACTGAAACTCTATCACTGCAGGCCATGGGTTCCTGGATCATAACATAGTTGGCTTGGCTTTGTACAACAACCACAACTTCACTAGAAAAGGACCAATTAGATTTAATTGCACATGCAACAGCTTAATCAGTTAGGTCTGGGGGAGCATCACAAAACAAATGCGCGTTTGGCAAGCGAAGCGGCCGAGCTCAAACATTCTTGCTCTTTTACTCCAAGATAGTGTCATATGGCTTTTACCCCCTGCAGTCTCCATAACATTATCATGCACCCCTGTAGAGGCTTTAAAGATAATTAAAAACGTAAGTCACTTTTCAAAAATAAAATTAGCCATATTTGCACATATCCATCTGTAGCACATGTTTGAATGTTCAAATTTAGAACACACAAAATTCTAGGTGTATATTTGCTAAAATGTTAGCGGGAGTAACCTGTGATTGTCCTGTTGATTTTCAGGGTCCAAGAATGATAAAGTAAATCCGAAGGAACCAGGAAAATCAGGTAAATAGCCTCAACGATTCCTTTTGATATGGTAAAGACTTTCATGAGGGACAATCTGCTCTGGCAGCTACGTTTCAGTGTGTGTGTGTGTGTGTGTGTGTGTGTGTGTGTGTGTGTGTGTGTGTGTGTGTGTGTGTGTGTGTGTGTGTGTGTGTGTGTGTGTGTGCATGTTTTTGTGACATATGAGGACATAAATGTGTACAATGACACTGGTATGACACAGGTATTAGGGAGAGGGTGAAATATGAAGACATTGGCCATGTCCCCACTTTTCAAAATGCTTATAAATCATACAGAATGAGTTTTTTTTAATGTAAAAATGCTGAATGTTTCCTGTGATGGGCAGGTTTAGGGACAGGGGCAGTGTAAGGGGATAGAAAATATGCTTTGTACAGTATAAAAACCATTACGCCTATAAAATGTCCCCATATGTCACAAAAACAAATGTGTGTGTGTGTGTGTGTGTGTGTGTGTGTGTGTGTGTGTGTGTGTGTGTGTGTGTGTGTGTGTGTGTGTGAGCCTGTTTATGTGGTTTATGAGGACACAAATATGTATAACTACATGGGTATTACACCGGTATTACACTATAAATGTGGTTTATGAGGACATATCAAATGTCCTCATAATTCAAATGGCCTTAAAAACATACTAAATGATGATTTTTTGAGAAAGTAAAAATGCAGAATGTTTCCTGTGATGGGTAGGTTTAGGGGCAGGGGCAGTGTAGGGGGATAGAAAATACGGTTTGTACAGTATAAAAACCATTACGCCTATGGAGAGTCCCTGTAAACCACATAGACCAATGTGTGTGTGTGTGTGTGTGTGTACTGCAAGTTATGGCTTGCCATTCTAATATTTTGTGAATTGAGAGTGCTGAAGTTGCTTCAGGGCTAAAAGTAAACGGTCGTATGTTGGAGTCGTTAAACAGAGAGACGACGTAATAACAGCCTTTGCCTTTCACAGTCGTTAAAGCGTAATCGAAGGACTTCACGGTTTTGTTATAGTACCTCCGTGAACATTAACCACTTCACCCAGACATCATTTCTCTTCTTTCCAGATGAAGACCTTTCTCATGCACTAACACCACTGATTTTCCTTCCTTCACAAAGCAGACGAGACCACCTGATCTCTAGATAATCACCTTGTTTTTTTGTCTTTTCCCCTCAGTTTTAAGAGGAATGTCCTTTTCAGTTAAAACTCTCAGGTGTGGGAGATGTGAAGGTTTTTGTTAAAGTTCATGTATTACCCTATTCTAAAAATATTATAGATTTTTTTTAAAGATATAAGATATACATTTTACTTACAAAATGACCAGGTATACTTGGCACTGTAATATTATTAATAATTGATTTATGTTAAAAACAGCATGCCTGCTCTTGACTTAGTCACTAGACAAGTTAGAATTTTGTTTGCAGTTTTATAATAAAATAACAAAAAAACAACAACAACAACAACAACAACAACAAAAAAAAAACTTCCACATCAACACAATCAGTTTAAAAAACTAGCGAACTGCCTCGAAAATCCTTATGAGATGGGGGACAAAGTGAGAAAAATAAATATACATGTTTACTATTACCCTTCAGGACTGTCACTAATGATTTTGGTACTCGAGTAACCGTTTGATTATTTTGACAATTAATGGAGTAATTTTTATTTTTATTTTTTATGTGGTAGGGCTAACAAAAATAATAGTCCTAAGCCAAGACCATTTAAACCTTTAAAATGACTTAAAACACATATATAATAACAACGGGGCAATAATATTTGGTTCAAATTATGTTTTAAAAGCAAATCATTATATGATTTTATAGAACAACAGTTAAAATATATAATATAAACAATCATCTTGTGTACATTATGAATTCTAAAACATGCCTGCAGAGGGCAACCAATAGCCTATTGTTGTTACACTTTACGGCAGATCAAATCCTTGTTTAATATTGGCCAAACCACATTTAATTTAAAAGTTATCTTAATCTTTATTATTTGGCCACTTTATGCTAGAAATACAACACTCACTGTAATTTCTTGAACAAGAATATGTGGACGTTTTTTTTTTTTTTAATCGTGATGACCAGTTCACATATTTAGGAACATATTGATGTATTCTCCTGTGTTGGTGTGTAGGCTTATACATGATTTACCTTACAAATCTGATGAAAGGACGCACACTGCGTTCCCAGATTAATGTTATACGGAAGTCCAACTCTAGAGCAAATGTAGATATGGAGTTTGAGACGTGCATTCTGTGGAGTGTGCCTCTTCTAGTATTTTGACCTCTAAAGTCTGATTTGGATTCTGATTGACTGTCAGTGTTTTTATCGTTCATCAGCTGGAATAAAATCGTTGCGAATGTGGTTCTAAAGATATTGTTTCTCTGTGCCGTTATCGTTATATTTCTGGTGTGGACTCTGCTATTCTTTTACACTTGGATTGATTTTTAAAACGATGCCTTTAACAATATTGTTACAATTAAAGGTGCACTATGCAAGGCTCTACATAGTGCCCATTTTGGGCGCATTTACGCCTGAAAATTACTGCGTGCGATTGTGAAAAAATATTTAGGCGCACCGGTGCGAGTGACCCGATAGATTCTCATGAATGGATGTGTAATAGAATCAGAATAATTACTATATATATTGAGACAGTATATCATGAAGATTTCTTCCAAACCGTGTTTTTGTCTTACCCTGAATCACTATGGTACACATCATAAAATAAGTGTTAAAGGGATAGTTCACTTTGAAATTAAATTTTGATATGTTTTAGCTTACCTCATGGCATCCGAGATGTAGGAGTATTTGTTTCCCCCGTAGTTTCAATTTTGATCATTTTAGGTCAAACCGTTCTTGTCTGTGCCTCACATAATGCAGGTCTATGGTCACCACCTCAAAGAGCATACACAGAGAAGTCCAAATGAAACAATCCCCCATTGTATATGTACACACTGATGGCCTAAGACACGAAACGAGCGGTTTGTGTGAGAAAACGAACAGTATTTATATCGTTTTTACTTCTTGTACACCACTACGTCCGACTGATCCGAGGGTGCGCGTGCGTGTTTCCTGTGGTGTACAAAACATATCAAAATTTAATTTCAAAGTGAACTATCCCTTTAATATTCCCGCTGCGGATTAGCACAGTGTCTGCGCGACTCGCCATAGACACAAACAGAGAGAAGTAGATCCGGCTGCAATGTTCTTCTGCTAGACGCATGCGGTTCTGTTTATGAAGCGCCAGAGCGCCAAAAGTTAAGGCTTGCTAATGCCATTGCTCAGAGTATTGGCATGGTTGCATATGTAAAACTAGCCTGGTTTTACCAGACTCTCGTACATTTCATTTGTACATAGAGTCTGGCCACTCTCCATTGACAAGGGTTTATTTCCGCGAAGGCGGGCACCCTGTTGAGGTTTAAAGCTATTGGATCTGCCCTGAGCCACTCTCGATCTGCCATAACCAATCGCTATCGTTTGGTCGTGACGTATGTCATGCGCCCTTCGCCTGTTTCACTCATGGAAATCCGACAAAATCAAAGTGCACTTGTGCATGCCACCTCAGTGATAAAACTATAGGATAAAACCTAAAACTTGTGCATTCGGATTGTGATTTATTCATGCCATGGTGGACAGGAGAGCTTTGTGATCGGGAACGCGGCGCTCACGCGGTCCGTAACATCATTGTATGCTGTAAATAAAATGTCATATGCTTGGTATGATAATAAATGCTGCTATAAATAACGGACCAATTCAAATGTTTAAATGCTTTTATTTTAATTTGTTTGAGCGGTGATAAAATGTATTGCTCTTCTAAATACTTGCCAGCATTTTAAGGAAATACAAGTCTAGAAATGCATCCAAATAACAGCAAAGCAACCGTATGGTGTTCTGCAGTGGTCAAAAATGAACAGTGAATACACTGTTACAAACAGTACATACTGTGAATACACTGTTACAAACATACAAACAGTGAATTTTTAAGTGATATATTGTTGAAAATTCAGAAATGTGGATTCGGACAGCTGTTACATCAACATGAGCTTGCGTTTGTCAAAAGCAGTAGGTAACTCGGCCGGGGATTTTTACGCGGGTGGTGAGAGACGGACGGCAATAAAATCACTGACCAGTCCCTGTAACTTAAATGATGGCAATGCCTTCCAACCCCACGAGAAACAGTTATCGTCCGAATAGCTTCAGCCAACTCCTTCATCACTAACGAAGCGATCTGGAAAATCAAACTTTTCCCGAATTTACCCTGTTGGAGGGCCACAACATCATGGCCACCAACAAACCCCAGCAAAGACTGTTATTGCTCCGGCTTTAACTTCTGGATGTTCGGCATGCAGCGGTGCCACAATGCAATGAATGGTTTAGTTTGCATCTTTGTCCGCCGCCATTACTGAACTACATCTCTGCTCAAACTAGCGCTCGACATCAACGTCATCGTTCTCAGCCACTCCCTCTGTTCGCTGATTGGACCGGTAAAAATTTGTTCGGAGAAAACCATAGACAGTAAAAGAAATGGACGGAGCGATCCCATTGCCTTCTACGGCGTTAAGTGATGTCAGTATAGGAGCACTCACTTCCTGATGGCTGAGCGAACTGCGCAGGCTCAGACTGAGCTTGACGACGTAGATGTGACGTGAGCCTCCTGTCGGACAGCTGTAGGTCTTCTAGTAGTTGTAGAAAGTGAAAGCTGAATCACTTTGTTTAAATATTTTCTCCTGTTGCTTTTGGCTCACTATCGGCTTCTCCCCATTCTTCTCCCTTGACTTTATCAGACTTTATGTCTCCACGTCCCCCCGACTGTCTCATAGACAGTAAAAGATTGCCTGTGAGCGTCTCCTCAGGTCTATACGGTAATTTCTCAACTGTGCGACAGTCGCGTTGGTTATGATGCAATAGTTAGCCTATTTTTACAAAAACAGCTTCTACGGGGCGATAGTGTAAGATACAAGGTAACGGAGCCTTTTATGCATTTTCGTGTTTCTTTAGAAATAAACAATGGACAAATGGAGTCTTTAAACGTCTCAGATGTAAAGTTATTCACTGTCAAAGTGACTCAAAAATGAATGGGAGTCAATGGGATGCTAACAGCAGGTGATGGCTTGGTTAGCAATGGCCGCCCCTAGGGGTGGAACGCTTTCCGAGCGCTAGATTACCCCCTTGGAGAAAACCTAAGACTACACAGCAGTCCCAGACGTAGTACTGAAGGAAAATGAAAATTGAGCGGAAGTACGTAGGAGGGCAGAGCCAGGCTAATGTAAAACTAATCTTTTACAGAAGTCCAATAGACAAGTTGATTAAGTAACAACGTTTTAGCCACCCACAACACTGTCTATTTGGTAAAAATCAAAGACACACCAGAACTGATTCGCATCTCCAAGCGATTCGATTCAAATGATTTTTGTGTTTTGAACTATTGACTGAATGACTTGCCGCCACCTACTGGCGGTTTTATTTTCATATTTATACTTTGCATTGACTTTTTATTTAAAATATTAAACTTTTAAAGTTTAATTGGTACATATTTCTAAATTAAAAAATGTACATGTAAAACATTCATTCAACATTATTTACACATGTAAATGTGTCTAAATCCCACTTCAGATAGAGCTTCTGTGCCACTTCTGCTGTGCAAAAATGGATCTTTGGATGCTTATCTCATTTGATTGGAAACAGTCTGAGTGTGTCTAACTGAATTGTTCTAAATGAATTTATTGTTTAAATTAACATTTTAAAAACAACTTTTCTATTTTAATTTAAGAAATTGACAGATGATGCATACATTTATTAATATAAGAAAACATTGCTCTTATAATGGTAAAATGCCCCTGGACAATAATTTAAAGGGATATATATGCCCTGTAATGGGAAAGTGCTCCTCAAAAAAAAAAAAAGAAAAGTTAGCGTAGAGCCCTGCTATGTAGTATTTTTGCAGTAAAATATCCAAAAACCACTAGGCCAGTGTTATATATTTTGTTAATTTGAGTACTTACAATATCCCAAATGTTTCCAACTATTTGTAAATTGTGAGAAAATTACTATTTTAACCAAGGACGTTTCAGCATAGCGTTTGAGCGAGTTTGTGTGTGTCAATCTCGTCATATCTGCGTTCCCCTCGGTTTTATTCTGCAGAAGCGCTTTTCTCTTAGCAGTGTGAACAAGTGTCACAGCAGTGCCAAGCGAACGCACAGACTAACATCATAACATCATTTTAAACACACTTAAATGTATCTAATATGATAAACAAAGTTGCTTTACCTTATAACAATGACCAGAAAAGGCGGAAGTGCGCGCGCCCGGCGACTGTGTCCCGTCCCGTCATAATAAAAGTCCCGGTACTCGCCATGTGTTTGTATAACAATCACAGGCCTTGCTCAGCTCCACAACACTTGGTCCTGCTCTACTTCATTCTACAGTAACGTTAATAACCGCATCCATGAACATGATTTCTGCCCAAGTCCTATTTTCCACCGGCTGTGAGGTGAAGACCACATGTCCCAAGATGCTGCGCTCACACTTGGCGTCATCAAACTACGCATTTGTTTTAAATAGGCGCCCTCCAGTAGAGCATAAGTGCACCTTTAACATCCTTGGTGTGGACGGGCAATGACTGCTGTCTCCAAAACTCTACTGAAATCAATTACGTTGATCAAAAACATTATTTTACTAATGTAGAGCATGCATGCCAAATCAGTTCAATGATGGTTATGATGCCATTGCCTAGATCATAACCATACAAGGCAGCTTACTGGGTTTTGGAACAGATCCATAGTCTGAGGTGCGGCCAGGTCAGTAGTGCACATAGCACGATGATGACCCGGTTTCGTGTCTTGGGTCATTTCCCGATTTCTCCTTCTTCCCACCATTTCCTGTTGCTGCTGGGCCGTCCTATGAAATAAAAGGCAAAAAGCCACAAAAACATAGAAAATCATTGATGTGTTGAGCTACACTGAAATTTTAAGGTCATAAAAATAACAGGGCTGGATCTCGTAATACTTTATCACTTCATCAGAGTGCTGACAGTGGCTGTTCCCCAAGTTCCCCAACCGTTTCCCAAGGATGCTAGTAGAGAAACACACACCAAAAGAGAGACGGGGCAGTTTGTCTTCTGGCCTCTGATGAGTTAATGGTGACCCTTCTGAGGTTAACCACACCTGCGGCTCGCAGCATTTTAGATTCCTGTGGCCAAAGCGTCTAAAAGTCTTCCTTCATCCCCGTCTGATATGTCCGCTGTGTTTGTGTGCGTGTGTGTTTGCATGCCTGCTGTCCAGATCGATAAAGTCTGAACTAAACAAAAACATGTTTTTTTTTTTTGTCTTTTCGTTACACTTTATTTTAAGGTGATATAGTTACTTTGAACTTAATCAAATAAGTACTATTAATTAAATGCATGAACTCACTATAGAGTTACAGTTAGGATTAATTACTTGTAATTATGCATAATTTACTTTTATTACTAGAGTAAGTACATGTAGTAACATGTAACCACAATAACAAAATAAAGTGTTACTTTTTTACCTTTTATTTATTTATTTATTTACAGCATATTTCTGCATAGAGTCATGAAAATATATTTTGCATTATTATTTACATGAAAATATTGTCGTAATTAATTATTTTATATATTATTGTATTGTTTTAACCCAGCAATTGGGTTGTTTTAAGCTTAATATTTAACCCATTCACTGGGTTAAAACAACCCAATTGGTGGGTGTCCATTTTCAACCCAACTTGGGTTGTTTTTAACCCACCATTTTTTAAAGTGTATAGTGTACAAGCAAGTCTCCATCTTACAGTCAAAGGAAGCAAAAACTTTATGAGATATTTCCATTTTGATGGCTCAATGGATATATTGCCATTAAAGTTCCGAAGGGAAAAATACTTACCAGATAAACTATTTTTCAAAGCATATTTCTTAAAAAGCCACATATTATGCTGCAGGTCATTCAATCTACTTTTTTTACTCATTACAGCCAATTTTTAGTTAATGTTTTACATTTGGTGCTTGCTATGTTCATTTTGGATGCGGTATGCATTTATTCAACACACATTTAACACAATTCTTGAACCACACTGCTTTTTGCCTATACATTTTATGTTTCATGGTGTCAAGCAAAGAGATGAAATGTTTGAACTTACTGTTTTTCTTTCAGCGAGTCAGTTATAACCACTAAACCTCCTTCAGTTTGTCTTTCTTCTCTGTTTCTCCATCTCTCTAATCTGTCCTGGCCGGGCAATGTGCAAATGCTTTATGGCTCATGTAATGTAACTGTCTAGCTGACACTCGTAATTGTAGTTTCCTTGCAAATCTTCTCCATTCTAAACGCAGATCCTTCAACGTTTTCCGTAGTGGAACCCCAGCCATCCCCTGATGATGAAGGTGAGTGTCACAGATGCCTTCCAATGCCGTTTAGGTCAAGCGTTCACCACACTCTTAGAAAAAAGCTTCTGTCATGCACTTCAGATATAGAATCTTTTTTTTGTGGATTTAGTTTTAATTATTAATTAATGCTGTTTTAATTAGTTGGTCATGCGTATAAATAGTACGAGTTTACAATCTCGTGGAATGTATACGCCAAAATGAGTTTTGCCGTACTTATGGTACGCGTTTTTTTGCGTGCATATGATACGCACTTTATGGCGTGCATATGACACGCTCTTGGGTAGGTTTAGGGTGGTGGGGTGGGGGCTTCGTATGTATAATACGCCATAAAGTGCATATCATATGCACGCGAAAAACCGTGTACCATACGCACGCCAAAACGTACTTTATCACTTGGAGAGAAAAAAAAAATTACCCATTAAAAATTAAATAATTATTTAATCATTTTAGACATTTTGCTTCATAATGTGGCATAAAGCGTTCTTAAAATTGAGTCAAGAACCCTATTGAACCTTGTTTTCTAAGAATGTAGAGTTTGGAACAGAACTAATGTTTTGTGCATTCGTGTGTGTGTGTTTTAGACATGATCTCTCAGTACCCTACACTCTGGACAGAACAGGTCCGCAGCCGACAAAACAAGACCAAACCACAATGTGAGTCACGAAAACAATGTGAGTTTTTTTATTCTAATTTTTTGTTTTTTTAAAGAAAATAGAAAGAGAAAGCAAAAGAGACACACAGATTCTTATCTTGTAAGTATTATGAAACTCGGTTGCTATAGTGGCACACACACACACACAGGTTCACTATCTTTGTGGGGACTCTCCATAGATGTAATTTTTTTTTTTTTTCTGTACAAACTGTATATGCTCTCCCCTTACACATTACACAAAACTTTCAGCATTTTTACATTTTCAAAAAAACTCTGTATGATTTATTAGCTTGTTTCCTCATTGGGACTTGACACACGCCCTCATGAGTCTGTGTGCATTCAGATTGAAGTCCCCACTGGGATAGAAAAACATATACACACAGACACATGCACACACACACAAGCGTATATGTGAAGATTCAGCTCAATGCAGTACTCAGCCATTGCCTGACATGTTGATCTAATGAAGGAATCAACAGAGATGCCATTAAAACCCATCTTGGAAAAAATGACGACATGAACTCAGTAACAGATCTAATTCTGAGGACATTATTACAGAGTTTGTGTGTTTCTTAATAGACTCATTCCTGTGTGTGTCTCTGTGTGTGCGTGAATAGCTTGATTGTAAAGTTCTCTTGATTTACAATCAATAAAACGTCAGTGCAGCTCAGTGAACGCCGATGGTTTTGATTACGGCTGATTTGTTGAGGTCTAAAGGGGGATTATCACTATTCAGAGAAGCTCAGAATAGAACTGAAAAACAGACATAGACAGAGAAAAGATGGGGGGAAAGCATTTTCTAAAACAATGTTCACATGAAGCCAAAAACCTGACAACACCACAGTGAAAGAGAGAGAGAGAGTAACTTTAAAATGATGTGGGCGAGAGAATATGTACCCTAAAAAAAAGCATAGAAATGCATTAAATACCACTCAGAAAAGGGGCAATCAAAGCAACACCCTGGCAACTATGGCTCAGTTTATGGAAAAAGAAAATCAATATTTTTCTGATAACATTTTTGATTAAAAACGCTTGCTTTGTTTGTTTGTATGGCTAAACAATTTATGCCCAAATTTTTGATTAGCAGTATGACTATATTTATTATTATTAGTTTTATTATGACTATTATTATTATTATTAATAAATAAAATGAATACTTTAGAAACCCCATATCATATATGTCCTGGGCTGGCAAATACACTGTAAAAAAAATGATACGTCCAATAATGTTTTAACTCATCGTTAAGAAATGTTAAACTTTTTTAAAATAAGTTATACAAGATGTAACACATTTTTTAAAAGTCAATTTAACATAATATAAGTTGAAATAACTTAAACATCCAAGTTGATTGTACTTAAAATGTTCAGGCTTTGACCTTTTTTTACAGTGTAGTCACAATACCTTAGCACCCCTTTGACTTTTGCATAAAATATCCTCTCCCTCGTTTCTTTTTTATCTTTCCTTTTCAACTCACATAATCTTGCTTGCATTAGATGAGGCGGCTCAAAGCATTGCTGGAGAGCTGTGTTGTGGCACATGAGATGATTGGTTCCTGATGCAGAGACATCTCACAGCTGAAAGGTTTTGTTCCATGTGGATCATTCATGTGTTTCGGACTGTCGTTGTGTGTGTGTGTATCTGAACCTCATGGCTAAGCTCATGCTCAGGACTGAAACAAAGCATTAAGATGCCACTGTTTTCCTGAAACAATGTGCTTTATGCAGCGATTCTCTGCCCAAGGTCACTATCTTCATTCAAAGTGACTGCGAACGCAGACACACTGAGACAACGTGTAAATATTTATGCTGGTCGCAGGAGCCCAGTTCAGTCTTAATGTCATAAACATTCCTGCAGGCAAGCTCTCACTTTCACTCTCTCTGATTTTCTTCTCTCACTCCCTACAACATGCTGTCTATCTATCTCTCAATGGCTGTGACTGAGGTATTACAGTCTGGCCAGTCGTTCACAGGCAATGTTCTTGCATGCAGGAAGGCACCATAATGAACTGAAACCAATTCAAATTAATTTTAGAGATAACTATGTAAGGAGTAATTGATGACTGGCAATTAAAGGTGCACTATGTAGGATTTTTGCAGTAAAATAAAACCACTAGGCAGTGTTATACATTTTGTTCAGTTGAGTTCTTACAATATCCTAAATGTTTCCAACTATTTGTAAATTGTGAGAGAATTGCTATTTTAACCAATGATCCGGCACGTCTGAGGGAGTCGCCTGTCACTTGCGTCATATCTGCGTTACCCTGCATTTCCGGTTTCCAAGTTTTATTTGGCAGAAACGCTTTACTCTTAGCAGTGTGAACAAGTGTCATAGCAGCCGCCGAGCTAACGCACAGAGGAACTTCGTAACATTATATTCAACACACTCAGATGTATCAAATGATAAACAGAGCTGCGTTACCTCATACTCATGACCGGAAAAGTGGAAATGGCGCTGGCGACTGTGCCCAGTCCTGTCATAATAAAAGTCCCGCTGCTGGCGAGGTGCGTGTTTGTATAACAATCGCTCCAGCGGCCTTGCTCAGCTCCACAACACTCGGTCCTGCTCTGCTTTACACAACAATAACATTATTAAAAGCATCCATGAACATGATTTCTGCCCGAGTCCTATCCCGATTCTTGTCCACTGGCTGTGAGGTGAAGACCACATGTTACAAGATTCTGAGCTTCAATGACTTTTGATCATTTTACATCATTTTACAATGTTGGATTGTCATTTGAACTTTTCTGGATCTGCCATCATTGATAAGTTTAATTATATCAAGTGCTGTAAGAAAAGGCTATTTTCTTCACCTCCAACATCTTCACACGATATAGCCTACTAGCCGGGACACTTTTTTTATGTGTACCGATGTGACGTAATGACATAAAATATGCTCGAATTTTCCGGGGAAACAGGTTAGTGAATGAGGCATCTGTGCTGCCTTCCAAAATCAAGAGTATCTTAGTAGACAAGATATTAGTCAAACCCTGGATTTTTTTAATCCTTATTTTAGATTGGAGCTTGTTCCGTTCCTATTCAAACGTTTTATGCATTAGTGCACTTCTTTTATGGAAATTGTAAGGTGCTTTTTTTGGTGCTTGACAGCTCCTGGTCACTGTCTACTTTCATTGTACAGCAACACAGATGCTTGGCCTCTCTTCACCACAGAGAACACAGACACTTACTCACTCAAATTGTGTCTCCTGCTGTATTTCACTCCTTTCTTCTGTCTCACTTCACCTCAGACACCTCGTGTGATCAGGAGCAGCTGTCGGCACAGGAAGAAGCAAGACAACATAAAAATGAAGCGGTTTTTGTACCTGACTGCGCCCACGGCGGCCTCTACAAACCTGTCCAGTGCCATCCCTCCACCGGGTACTGCTGGTGTGTCCTAGTGGACACTGGACGACCCATACCTGGCACATCCACAAGGTAATGTTTTGCTTAAAAAAAATTGGTATGTGTATAGTGCCATTCTGTCATTTTAGCTCGGAGATCCACTTATTACATAAAAATCTGATGGAAATTTCTCCAATACAACTGCAAGGATGTTATTACAGCACGTCTCTTTAACATCTGCTTTAACAAAATGGTATATTAAACACTGTAAAATGCCTCGCACCTCAAAGAAACAAATCCGTCCTTATTTAGTTGCCAAAATACAACTTAAGCAGTTTGTCTCTATTGAAAGGAAAAACCCACCACTTAGCTTTTAAAATGGTAAGTGCCAGTCGACTTGTTCTCTTTCTGTACATCTAATATACACCCGGGGCAGGTCTCTTTCTTTGACTTACTATGGGGTACAAAATTGAGCTTTGGAGTCTCTCAGGGGCCAATACTTGGCCCAATCTCATTCAGTCTCTTTTACCACTGAGAGCAACTTGATGAGAACAGAATCCATGATGCTAAATATACCATCAAATCATTTTGATTAACTGCTCATCTCCTAATAGGCTGGTTGCATAACCTGATCAAGAAATCTGGCAGAATGACAAAACATTGTGAGTGTGTTTGTCAGGGTCAGTGACACCCGCTGCATACAGGGGCACCTTTAATGAGTGTAATGGAATGATGCTGTGGATTTCTGACCATCGCCAAATGTGGTATTGAGTTAACAAAGCCTCAGGCAGTGTGCCAGACAGCACATTAGAGCACGCATGGAACTGCTACCTTCCCATCACCCTCCTCTCTCTCCTTCTCTGTCGCCTGGCAGTGATTGGAGCACATTTACTCTCCTAATGGGGCCATGAATGTTTCTCTTGTCTTACACTTCTTACTCGCTTTTTCTTTTTGTCCACTTTTCTCTCATCCCATTCCTCTGTTTCCGGTATATGAGCTGGCCTTCTAGTGATTGCATCCTAGTGCACTTGTTGGATCTGTGTAAAAAAAAAAATGTATATGTGTGTCTATGTCTGTTTCTGTGGAAAGATAGGCAGATAGGATTATAATAGATACAATGAAAAACAGATAGATAGATAGATAGATAGATAGATAGATAGATAGATAGATAGATAGATAGATAGATAGATAGATAGATAGATAGATAGATAGATAGATAGATAGATAGATAGATAGATAGATAGATAGATAGATAGATAGATAGATAGATAGATAGATAGATAGATAGATAGATAGATAGATAGATAACTTAATAACATTAGCTCTTTACTTATTCAATAGTATTATCTTGTCTCCCTGTTATTTAAAGCTGCTGTCCGTAACTTTTTTTGTGTTTTGTACATTCTCAAAAATGATATAACGAGAATATACAACATGAATCCATTTTCGAAACCGTGTTTTTGTCTTACCCTTAATGGCACACTTATAATAAGTGTTTATACTGGGACTATTTGAGACCGGTCTGGTAGGAACCGCTGCGGAGGAGCACAGTCCCTGTGTGACTCGCCATAGACATAATCAAAGAGAAGTAGATCCGGCTGCAATGTTCTTGCAGTTCTGTTTATTAACCACTAGAGCGTCAAAAGTTACGGACTGCAGCTTTAAAAAAAAGATAATTTTTCTCAGCATTGGTGGAATATTTGAGCTGTTGGACTCATCTCTGTGCAAACAATAATGCTTTGTATTTCGCTTTAGTTTTTTCACCCTCTCTCTCTCTCTCTCTCTCTCTCTCTCTCTCTCTCTCTCTCTCTCTCTCTCTCTCTCTCTCTCTCTCTCTCTCTCTCTCTCTCTCTCTCTCGCTGTAGATTCGAACAACCAAAATGTGATGGAAACGCCAGAGCCCATCCAAACAAACCGAAGGACCATTACAGGAGCAGACATCTGCAGGGTGAGCTAAGATGGCAAAATATTGTGCAAGGTTTGCTGAGAGAGTGATATACTTCACAACTCAGTACTAGAAAGAGGATGGTTAATAGACACAAAATGAAAAAATTAAAATCATAAAGCTTTTTTTAACCAAACAATTTTACAAATACTAAAAGAGGCAAATAAATATATCCATTAAAAATATTTAAAAAACAAAAAGTGTAAATTTCAATACGTTGGGTGTAGGTGCACTTACCAGTTGTTCACTGTATATATTTCAATTATATTCTAGTTGTGTTTGATATAAATGTATATACTCAAAATGAGTCAAAATAATACTCAACATTTCAAAATGCATAACACACAAGGATTTGTGTATGTGTATCTATGTTTGTGTTTGTATGTGAGCTCAAGTGTGCACAGGTATGTGTGTGTGACATCTAGAGTCTAAAACCATCTCCTGGTTTCCCACGACCCTGCGGTCTGCATAGACGACAAGATGTTAACAGATCATCTCACTGACGAAAGGGGAGGTAGAAAAGATAGATTACAATAGATAGCACGAGCTTAGGAGGATGACAAGGAGGGATGAGTGTGGGGGAGTGGCTGTGATGAAGAACAGGGGAAAAGGAGTGGAGGGCACAGATAAAAAACAGCAAAAAGGAAACGAGGGAGTGACTTCCATTTCCAGAATGAATTAATTGTTGATTAGATTAGACTACATCTCTGTATGGGGACGGTGTGGTATACTGAAAATATACAGATTCAATATAATTTTATTAATAATATACACTACTGTTCAAAGGTTGTTTTTTTTAAATTAATTTTAAATTAATATTTTAATCCAGCCATTAATGTTACAGAATATTTTGAACTTTTTATTCATCAAAAAATCCTAGTAAAATGTATAATGGTTTCCACAAAAATATGAAGCAACACAACTGTTTTCAACATTGATAATAATCAGAAATATTTCTTGAGCAGCAAATCATCATTACAATGATTTCTGAAGGATCATGTGGTACTGAAGACTGGAGTCACGAACTCATGCTGCTGAAAATTAAATTCACCTTTGCCATCACTGAAATGGATTATAATAATATTGTTTATAATTTAAAAATAGTTTTACTGTATTTTTTTGATCAAATAAATTCATCCTCAGAGCATCAGAGACTTTAAAAACATTAACATATAGTAATAATCTTACTGATTCCAAACGTTTTAATGGTTGGTTAAGATGAATGAAAATCAAGAATTTTATGACTATATCGAACAGTTCAACCGTTCAATTCATATTCATATACGCCATAAAATATGCACGCGGAAAACAGCGTATCATATGCACGCCAAAATGAGTCTTGGCGTATACATTCCACGACATTGCACACTCGTACTATTTATACGCATTTATGTGTGATCGGGTTGGAAAAATCATGCATATATTTATTGCTCAGGTCAAATACCCACCTTTACAAAAATGTACTGTGGTGTTACCAACATGGTATTAGATTTAATTATATGACTGCATTTTTAATATCTACGATGATGCTGAATGATTGCCATTATAATGCGCTATGGCATTTACAGCACATGGTACTTCTAAGAATACCAACTACCATGGCGTTGTTTTGTTAGTGTAAGTACATGAGAAATGCTTTTGTGCTTTGTCTCAGTCCCAGATAACAGATTCTAGAGTAACCCTGGCCAGACTTTGACTAATAGGATTATCTTCATACTTTAATTAAGATTAAGTGGTGAAATAGGCTTTTGAAGCAGTCAGAGGTGTGAGAATGTGTGTGCGTTACTAACGTGTGCTATATTTATTTTGGAATGGGACACACCTCCCTTTGGGAATTTTTTCAAATGTAAAAGGAAAAGTTCAGTTTTAGTCTTATATTATTATACTGATTAATGTAATTTTATCAGACAGGATGAAACATTTTGGAGTGACTCAAACCAACTAACACCACAATGCATCACAGAATTAATTGAACCAACTGCTAATACTCACGTTTGTTTCTGCCGTTTACATCCCCTCCAATATGATGTCACTTCCTGGGTGATGCTCACATCAAGGAGCTGGCTTTTATTATTTAAAGGGATACTACCAAAAACTATTGATATAGAAAGGCGGTCCACTACTATTACTTAAAAATTAAAGAAACTGCAATGAGCAATATAGCATAATACGTTATTTATTTCTTATTTTTTTGGCAGGGTTCCCTGCTAAAATGAGCATTTCTGGGGCTAAATATCACATAATTGGGGTCACTTTAACCCGCGGACATGAAAAACAGCCCGCGGTAACAGTGGGAAAACCACGGACTTGGCAACACTGTACAGAAGAGACCTTACTTAGACTCCTTAACGCTTAGCGCTGCACATGCGCATTGGCTAGTCTAGCCTGAAAAATGATGTTTTTTAAAGCTATTTGAGCATAAGAATCAACATTAATGAGACAGCTCATGTGAGATTTTGTTGCCGATTTTAAATGTTATTTAATTGTTGAGTTGAGTTCAGCAAGCAGTATTTGAGATTTCATTTCTCCTTTCTTTAAATTGAATGCCTGAAATAGCTGCCCGGGGGCGTTGCAAATATGGCCGCTAAGTGATATTACACAAGACTACCAGGATGGAGAGTGAGGACACAGTAAAAAATGATAAATTAATAATAAAAAACTAATTGGATTTGAGAAAAGTAAAAAAGTAAAAATACAATGTTTCCATCCTGGCTATTTCTATGCACATTTTAGGATAGCGTATACAATGGGAATGGAATTTGAATGCTAAGATGCGCATACATTTAAAATTGTGCATAAAAACTTGTGCTCAATACGGGGGATACATGTTTTATCTGATATGATATGACAAAACAAAGCGCCCATTTTTCTTACTGGATAGTAGCCTACACTACTCAAACCAAAATACTGCAATTATTTCAAATGAACCCCAATGTTCAATTAATTTTATTTAAATGTTTGTATTTTTGTATTGAATAATATTGTATCTCACTTATATAATGGCAACATGAATCTGTACTGCATATGGAAATGACCCAACTTAGATTAATCGCTGGCCTTAGTCTCCACTACCAGACTAGCTTTGTTATTGTGCACTTTGATAAATATTCTAATATCTCAAAATGTGAACAAATACTCCTGTGTTCCTCAGGTGTGTGTGTGTGGACGTTCAGGCTGCCAGCAGCATGTGTACAGGTGCTGTTGTGTGAGCAGCTCTCTGGTCATGGCTGGTTAACTGTGGTGTAGAAGGGGGGCTGATGGGGGCCGGCGGCTGCTGGCAGCTAAACGTCCACAAGCCACTGCCAATACCGCAATTCTCATGACTCTGTTGCAACTTGAGAGTTTTTATGTAAGATCCACAAGCTGTGGGATTCTGGGTAATGCTGAATTGTTGTAAAATGCAGGATCTGGATGGGTTTGCTCAGGGATTTCTGACTCAGCATTTTAATCAGGTGATATAGCTGGAGAGTTCATTGAATGTCTTAATGTGTGTTTTTTTTTATTTCTCATGCTCTTATAATTAGAAGTGTCTTAAAGAAAAAGTTCAGGTCATTATCTTGTGTAATATTGTTGGTTTAAAAGAGCACTGCAGTAAATGATGATGTATTTTTTAGGCCAAACCAGAAGTTAACATCCCCGGATCCCTCAACAAAAACTGAAAAGGATTTTTTAATTTTTTTAGGTTTTTAGGATTTAGGTTTACTATTTCTGGTCCGAATTTGAAGTACAGATCGATGTGCACTCTAACGGCTGATATTGCCCACAACCCATTGCGAGCTGGACAAGGGTTCGATTAGAACTACAAACGCAGATAAAAAGCGTTAAAAAACTACAAACATGACGGATGTGCAAGTCCGACGGTTAAGTATTAAGTAGGTTTAGCTAAAGGTGTTTGAGTGACCAACTATCAATATTTAACCTGACAAAAATATATTTATTCAGTGTTGTCCACATTATATCTCACCTAAACAGCACTGTGAACTTGTGTAATGACACGTTTGGCTGTTAACTTTTAAATGTATCGTTGTATTTAAACTGCAAACACATAAGGAGAATCTCTGCCTTAAAGGAACTGTATGTAAGAAATTTATTTCAATTAATCATAAAACAGTCCTGGTATGTCACTAGACATTAAAAAATCATGTTCATTTCAAATACTTATATTACTGACATCAGTAGTCCAGCCAGGATATTGTCATTTAAAAGTTGTTGTTGCAGGCCTCAACTGATGTTGATGTTTTGGCCTGAAGCTCCGCCCTCCACATATCGATCAATCACGAAGTCAGTAGTGTTTCTGCATCCGGGTTGCCAGATCTGCTCTAGTTACCACAGCTGCAGCTACAAATGTTCCTGCTGATCCTGCAGCCTATCTGGCAACCTCAACTCATGGGGGAGGGGGAGAGGGGATACACCTGCAGTACTAGTTTTGGCCACAATCTTACATACACTTCCTTTAAATGCCCACGCATGGCAGATCAACGTGCGACTACATTTCTCTCCGATACAGTAAGGAAATAAAGGATTTTAACAGTAACGAATCTGACGATGATTGACAGGGCAGTTAAACGGTGATGAGATGCACGTAACTAAGTGACAGAGTCCGTTATAGATGACGAAGTAGTATGTCCTGAAGCTTGCATACTTTTCTGCTACACACTCAAATATACTTTTTCTTCACAAAAAGAGTACGTACTTTTAGGACGTATAAGTATAAGTAGGGGAATTGGGACGCAGCATAAGCTTCCGCGTTCCGACAACTCTTTCAGTCTATACGGTCTAGATAAACATTTAAAAATTGAGTGTTCAACAGAGTAATTCAAGACCCTAGGACTTATGTCACACTTGAACCACGAAAAGACAAAACATTTACTGGATTTGAGGCGTTTTGTGGTTGGAATTTTTCAAAGTAACATACCAGTCCCTCGCGGGTCAATTTGACTCTCTTAGGAATTCATGGAATGCTTCAGTACACATAAAAATAGCAAAAATTAAAACAAAAAATATTCTAAAACCCCCCCCAAAATATTTAAAATGTATACCTGTGTATCTGCATACTGATGAGAAATCACTTTAGGACACAGTGGAACAGCTCATTTGCTCCATATAACAATAAGGCCACCTAGTGGCGAGAGTTATGAAATATGATGTTATATTCTTATTTTCCCCAGAAGAGGTCAGCAAAGACACCCTATGGAAGATATTTTGAGCTTTATTATAGGGTAAGTTCACCCAAAAAGGAAAATTCTCTCATTAATTACTTACCCTAATTCGACACCCGTAAGACCTCCGTTCAGCTTCGGAACACAAATGTAGATATATTTGTTGAAATCCAATTTCATATCCTCTCTCAAGACCCATAAAATGCACCAAAGATGTTGTTACAAAGCCCATCTCACTACAGTGGCTCTACAATCATTTTATGAAGCAACGAGAATAGTTCCCTTTCAGTCGGTCACATTCGACGTACGTCGGAACTGACCGACGAATTGAGTCAGATCCCAATTCGTCGTTCAGTTCCGACATACGTCTCCGTTCCCTCCTTCAGGGAACGAGGGTTACATATGTAACCGAGACGTTTTTATGGGCACAAAAACACCTAAATAATGACTTATATAGTGACGGGCCGATTTCAAAACAAAGATTAGAATGGTTATGAATCAGCGTATCGATTCAGGATTTGAATCGCAAATGTCACATGATTTCAGCTGTTTGACACGCTATTCGAACCATGACGTTCGAAATTGTTTTGAAATGTTTTGTTTTAAAAAACGTTTTCCTGAAAGTTTGAGTTTGCAACAGCTTGCAAGAGCGCAATTTATAAACTCAACAAGATTGTGAAAGTGGACAGAACAGTAGACACTAGTTTGCAACTGTTGTTTTAAGAGACGAGTAAAAGCTTACAAAAATCACCACAAACTTGTTTTTACCAGAGTTTATTTCAAGCATTTAACCATTTAAAACCACACTGACTTCAGGACGATGGAACTGCAAGTAATGAATTGCAAACTCATGTCCAGGTTTTGGCTCACAAAAATATGTCATCCCTACAGCAATCTATTGGACTGCCTTTCAAAACAGGTAATTTCAATATTTGTCAAAATTATAGATACACATTTTTTTTAACCAAATTGTATAGATAAGACATGTTTTAGGCTGTATTTCCTTTCCTACCTCAAGCAATACAGCTCACTCAAAATGGTATTCATAATTCATATTAAAACTTAACCTGAAGAAACATTAAAAATGTAATGTAAAATTCCAAGAGCAAAACGTATTCTCAAAAGGTCAGAAATGTTTGTTACTGAACGTCTAGACTACAGTAAACTTTTATTGAAAAGCGAGAAGAATGTGGTATGAACAGGTGGGACGGATATTTTACTGTGTCTGGTCTCAGCGAGGAGCAGAAAGTCACGCAGCTCTTCAGCACGACACTCACTCAAAAACTCTCAGCATTCTGTGCTCATCTTGTAAACCTGCACATGTTTAAATGTCATTTACTCCTCTGTGTGAGGACTGTTTACCTGAACACTTACACACACCTGTTCACAAGGACCTCTTACACCAGAGAATCTGTTGCCCCTGGGCCTGACCATAAACAGCTCAGCATGTGAAGACAAATGCGCGCACAGCACACTCTTACACTCTCACACACATTTTGTTTTTGTGTTTTATGGTGACTTTCCAGAGACATAATGATTTTTATATTGTACAAACTGTATATTCAATCCCCCTACCTAAACCTAAAAACTTTTTTGTAAATTTTCAAAAAACATAACTAAGTATGATTTATAAGCTGTTTTTCTCATGGGGTCCAAAAACTGTCCCCAAAAGTGAAGCATTTTGAATTTTGGATATTGCCATCTTTGTGGAGACATTTTGTCCCCGTAACTTAGGGACGCACGCACGCACGCACACGCACACACACACACACATTCCCCTTCTTTATATGAAAAGACAAATGGGTGTGAACGAAGGGGTAGTGTGATAAACTCCTAAACTATCTAAATAGCAGGTTAGCCGTAATACATGTTCATATACTTAACACAAGCAACTGAAATTAGATGGACACAAATTTCCTGAAATAATAATAATAATAATACATGTATTGTACATCAGATTTACCTCAAAATAATGGCAAAATTCAATATAATCCTAAAAAAAAGGGCTTAAATTTCAGTATGCAAAACTAAATTTCTAATTTTTGTGGTGAATTATGACCTGGACATGTTTCTGAATGGCTTCACCCAAACATCCACAGACCAGTTCCCACACACTGCAGACTTTTACCTGTGACCATAAACCTAAACCCTCTGTTTGATTGGCAGCTGTCATCTTCCTCACACAGGATAGGGGTCGGATTTTTACGGCAGGGCGGTGAAGAATCTCTTAAGCCGTAACATAGTTTAACTCTCCTACTTTCCACCATCTTTAAGTGCAGTTGTGTAGCTCTACATCTTCCCAATGTTTATTGGGCCACCTATGGTGTCAGTACCCAAAATAGCCATTAGCAAGTGGAGCATTATATGCTAGCAGAACCATATCATATTTCATCAATCATGTTGATTTGGTGTCAAATAATAATAATTTCTTAATATCAATGAAAACAGCTGTGCTGCTTGATACTTTTGTGGAAAACATGATACATTTCGTTCAGAATAGCATTTATTTGAAATAGAAATATGTTGTAACATTATAAATGTCTGTCAATTTTGACCAATTTAATGCATCCTTGCTAAATAAGAGTGGAAAAAATGACAGAAATGCTCACAGTTATTGTGACAAATAATATATAGTTCAATAATTAGGACCAGAGCAGTAGAGTTAGGTGCGTTCACACTTGTCATGTTTGGTTCGATTAAAACGAACCCTGGTGCGGTTGCTCGGTTAGTGCAGTTCATTTGAACATAATGTGAACGCTGCCACCCGAACTCTGGTGCGCACCAAACAAGCGGACCGAGACCGCTAAAAAGATGGGTCTCGGTCCGCTTCCAAACGAACTCTGGTGCGGTTCGATTGATATATGAACGCAACACGGACCAAAGACATGTAAACGGACCAAAAACCGGACGTATAATGTCACAAGATGCCACGCATAATGCAGCTGATTTGACGACGCGGAAAGATCGGTGTACGTTATCTAAAATGAGTAACTTTAACGTTAGAGGGCAAACGTAGAGCAGCGAGGAAGAGCCTCATCAATATTTGGTCTGACGAGCATGTTTCGAAAATGCTAGAAAAAACACACAAAAAGCATACCTGGCTCTTCTCATCAAAGTTCCTGTGTTGCCCATTATTAGCAGGTACAGACGACAGAACGGCCATCTCTTTTGCACAACGGAGGAAATCCTGCTGCTGTTTTGAATGTTTTGAACATTTTATGAGCTCTTCATGAGTTCTCAGCGGGTAAAAATAATGCCACATGTACACGCATAAAATGATCGCGTTTAATCCAGCACACAGCGTTGTTTTGAACATTTCATAAGCTCTTCATGAGTTCTCTGGTAAAAAATAATGCCATATGTGTTACACGCATAAAATGACCGCGTTTAATCCAGCACACAGCGTTGTTTTGAATGTTGTGAACATTTCATGAGCTCTTCATGAGTTCTCTGGTAAAAAATAATGCCATATGTACACGCATAAAATGCACACAGCATTGTTTTGCATGTTCGGTAAACGAGCTCCTACGTCATATAAACCGACCAATCAGGTTGTGAGCGTCTCCCTGTGCCTTTGGTTCGGTAACTTTAGGTTCGCTGTTAAAAATGCCCGTGTGAACGCTAAGCGGACCAGGACTATTATGTTTGTTTTTGTTTTTTGGTCCGGACCAAACTAACCAAACGAACCGAACTACAAGTGTGAACGCACCCTTAATGAGGTATTTCAGTCACAACAGCTGTTTATGAGGCTTCATAGCTGTTTATTCTGATAACCTGAAGGTAAAATATCATATGAAAGGAAGCGCTTTTCTCTTTTAATCTTTTTCCCATGGGATTTTATAAAACAACAGCTTAATGTCACTAAAATTAGCAAATAAAATTGAAGAGAGTTTTGCCATTGAAAGTGAAGTACAATATGGAGTAGTTCAAAATATGTAGTTCTGGTCATACTCAATTCTAGTCAGAATATGAGTCTGAAACTGCTCCATTGGGCTGTGATTATGGGCCGTGTTTCAACAGAACCAGGAAAGACCTCAATTGGATAGACCTACAACCAATCAGAGCAACGAAGCGACGCATTGTCAAATGTCAACAGAGCTCAACTGCACTGTGTTGCCAAGTCCACGGGTTGTTTTCTATGTCCGTGGGTTGCAGCGACTATCCCTTACGAAAGGAAAATATATTTACCAATATATTACTTGAAATATATTATAATATATTGTAAATACATGGAATAATATATTGATGGTATTATACAATATATTATATATTCCTCTAATATATTGCAAAATACACAAATGATTGCCGCTTTCATATGATGCAATATATTGGAGAATATAAATATTAAATCCAATATATGTGAATATACTACCTAACGTATTACATGATATTTTCCAATATACTGCAATATATTTTTGTTTCGTAAGGGATTATGTGATATGTAGACCCATGAGTGCGAATTTTAGCAGGCAACCGTGTCAAAATAACACACATTTTACCCCCCAAACGCCATTTTTTTCCCGGAGAACCCCCCGAGAAGCTATTGTTTAGGGCTAGTAGTTGGCGGGTTTTGTTGTAAAAATTTGGCAACCCTGTCTGCACGTGCGCTGGTATAAATGATCTTTGCCGGTATTGTAAAAAAATAAAATAGTTTAATGATACACAGAATACTTACCCAACATGATCATCATTTTTGAGAGAAATAGTGAAGGTGAATGCATATACAAACAAGCTCTCCGTTTAGGATTCAAAATAATATAATCCAAGCCCCTTTGATGACGTGCATGATTACGTTACTGTTAATCATCAGTCCGTCATCGTCTAAAGCCCGCCCTGATGATTTCATTGGTCAGAACAGTTTCTGTTCGAGGATAATTATTTCTCTATGGATCGAGGCCAGACCGAACCACCCGACCTAAAAATGTTGTGGGCGGGGCTAAGTTTGGACGTATTGAAAATACGTCCCCCAAGGATTGCAAAAAGTTTTCACGCTCGCGTGAGATGGTTTTTTCATGCAATTCGAAAATTATTACGGTATTTCAACTGCACCTGGTGTATGTAAAAGTCACATGCTCATTCTTTAAAGATGGCGCCGTATGTTTGGACAGAAGATTTGGACATTGTGACAATCACATCTCAAAAAAGGTTGATCTGTTCATCCAGAAAATCTGAGCCCACAGTTCCTCTGTGAAATTGTGCACTATTACCTCCCAAAAACACCTCATGGCCGCTCCCAATAACAAGGGGCTTTCTTTGCCATTAATTCTTGGATAACACGTCTCCTTAGATTAAAAAATGACATTTATTGCCATTATTTTTTGAATGACATATTGCAAGAGGAAACGTCTCGGTTACGTATGTAACCCTCGTTCCCTGAAGGAGGGAACGGAGACGTACGTCAGAACTGAACCGACGAATGGGATCTTACTTTAGAGACCAATCCTACTTCGAGCATCTAACAACGAGCCAATGAAATTTGGCATGCGATCACGCATTCCACGCTCCGCCCCGCAGCGCGGGTATAAATAGGAAGTGGAATGGTAGATCAGCGCTTTTCCTACTGAGGAGCCGAAGGTGACCGGACTCCCAGCGGAAGCACAGCATCTGGCGACGGGACGTACGTCTCCGTTCCCTCCTTCAGGGAACGAGGGTTACATACGTAACCGAGACGTTCCCTTTCAGTCGGTCACGTTCGACGTACGTCAGAACTGAACCGACGAATGGGATCCCTATGGAAAACGCCAGGATGCTGGCCCTTCCAGCGTCCTGCTTGAGCGCACTGCACCGTCTAGTATGGTACGGAAGTCAGGGCTCCAAGCAGGGAGTACAGTCACTGCTGTTTCTGCAAGACCCACTCAGAATGACTATTGGATAACGCTGGGAAAGCGTGCCTACCTCGTACTTGAGAGAGAGGGTACGCTGCGGGGCCACGTCCTTCAGGGAAGGAGAGGTGGCAGAATACACATAAGGACTAACCTGGCAGGGTAGTGCAACATATGGCAGTCTCTGGGGTGGTTCCAGCCTGATTGAAGGGGGGAAAGAACACGCCCAGAGACGACAGAGCGGGCTCTGTCGAGGGAAAGACACGGGGCTAGCCCGAAGGGTAGCTGGAACCGTGGAAGAATACACATATGGGGTTGCCGTGAGGGAACCGCTACATATGGAACCCAGCCTACAGCCACGTTTCACAAGCATACGGGTGCAGGCCTGGCGTCAGACGGTCCGCAACGTCTGACACCGGAGGGGTGACGGAGGAGCTCGACAGGGTTAGCCGGTTTCCCGGGGAACACAACTGGAGACAATAGACGCACGTATCCGGCCCAGAGAACGGGAGTGGCGTTTCGCAAGCCGACACTTAGAACGGGCACTTAGCGCTCCTGGCCACTGGGGGCGAGGATGCGGGAAGATACCGGCTCTACACGTAAACTATAGAATCTAGCAAACGTGTTAGGTGTCGCCCAGCCCGCAGCTCTACATATGTCTGTCAGCGAGGCGCCTTGAGCCAGCGCCCAGGAAGAAGCAACACTCCGAGTGGAGTGAGCTCTTACACCGAACGGGCAAGGCACGTCTTGGGACTGGTAGGCCAAGACTATAGCATCCACTATCCAGTGGGCTAACCTCTGCTTGGAGACAGCCTTTCCCTTCTGCTGGCCTCCGTAACAGACGAAGAGTTGCTCTGAGGTCCGAAGGCTTTGGGTCCGGTCAACGTAAGCGCGAAGAGCGCGGACCGGACACAGCAAAGCCAGGGCTGGGTCTGCCTCCTCCGAAGGCAGCGCTTGCAGGTTCACCACCTGATCCCGGAAGGGAGTGGTAGGAACCTTGGGCACATATCCGGGCCGGGGTCTCAGGACGACGTGAGAGTTACCTGGCCCGAATTCTAGGCACGATTCGTTGACCGAAAGTGCATGCAGGTCCCCTACCCTCTTGATCGAGGCCAATGCCGTCAGGAGCACTGTCTTCATTGACAAGATTTTTAACTCACAAGACGCCAAAGGCTCGAAGGGAGGGCTCTGAAGTGCTCGGAGCACTAGAGCTAAGTCCCAAGAGGGTACCGAGGATGGACGAGGAGGATTTAGTCTCCTCGCACCTCTGAGGAACCTGACGATTAGGTCGTGCTTCCCCACGGACTTACCTTCTACTACATCATGGTATGCTGCTATTGCTGCAGCATATACCTTGAGGGTGGAGGGAGACAGCCTTCTCTCCAACCCATCTTGCAGGAAGGAAAGCACGACACTGATCGAACACCTTCGGGGGTCTTCCCGGCGGGAAGCGCACCACTCAACGAACAGGTTCCACTTCAGAGCATAGAGGCGCCTCGTAGAGGGGGCTCTAGCTGAAGCGATGGTATCTACGACAGCTTGTGGTAGTCCATCTAGAACCTCCGCGTCCCGTCCAGGGACCAGACATGAAGATTCCAGAGGTCTGGACGCGGGTGCCATAGCGTGCCCCGTCCCTGAGAAAGAAGGTCCTTCCTCAGGGGAATCGGCCAAGGAGGGGCTGTCGCGAGGAGCGTGAGTTCTGGGAACCAGGTCCGGTTGGGCCAATACGGCGCAACTAACAAGACCTGCTCCTCGTCCTCCCTGACCTTGCACAGAGTCTGTGCAAGAAGGCTCACTGGGGGAAACGCATACTTGCGTAGGTCCCGGGGCCAGCTGTGCGCCAGTGCATCTGTGCCGAGGGTACCCCCGGTCAGGGAATAGTACCACTGGCAATGGGTCGAGTCCGGAGAGGCAAACAGGTCGACCTGTGCGGCTCCGAACTGGTCCCATATCAGCTGGACCGCCTGGGGGTGGAGTCGCCACTCTCCCGGAGGTGTCGGCTGACGAGAGAGCTCGTCGGCTGTCTGGTTCAGCACACCAGGGACATGAATGGCCCGAAGCGACCTCAGCTGCTTCTGACTCCACAGGAGGAGGTGGCGGGCGAGTTGGAGCAGACGACGGGAGCGTAGACCACCCTGACGGTTGATGTACGCAACGGCCGTGGTGCTGTCCGTACGGACCAGTACATGCTTGCCACGCAGCGGCCCCTTGAGGCGGCGGAGTGCCAGATGTACTGCCAGTAACTCGAGGCAATTGATATGCCAATGCAATTGCGGCCCCGTCCACAGACCAGCAACTGCATGCCCGTTGTACGTGGCCCCCCAGCCTGTGGTGGAGGCATCCGTGAATAGCACAGCATGCCTGGACACTTGTTCTAGGGGCACCCCGGCCCGGAGAAACGAAGTGCTGGACCACGGGCTGAAGGTTTGGCGGCAGTAAGGAGTCACTGGGACCCGGTACTGACCGCTCTGCCACGCCCACCTCGGGACTCGGCCATTGAGCCAGCGTTGAAGCGGTCTCATATGA
This sequence comes from Pseudorasbora parva, assembly GCF_024679245.1. Taxonomy (NCBI): domain Eukaryota; kingdom Metazoa; phylum Chordata; class Actinopteri; order Cypriniformes; family Gobionidae; genus Pseudorasbora; species Pseudorasbora parva. The sequence goes on along the minus strand of NC_090188.1, from coordinate 8,068,915 downwards.
AGCAATCCGAGCGGCGTGACCGCGGCTGCAGATGCCATATGCCCCAGGAGCCTCTGAAAGAATTTCAGTGGGACCGCTGTCCTGCTCTTGAACATATTCAAGCAGTTCAACACCGACTGGACTCGCTCCTCGGTGAGGCGCGCCGTCCGGTTGACCGAGTCCAGCTCCATACCGAGATAAGAGATCCTCTGTGTGGGACAGAGTTTGCTCTTCTCTCGGTTGACCCGAAGGCCCAACTGGCTGAGGTGACTGAGCACCAGGTCCCTGTGTTCGCACAACTGGTCCTTCGACTGGGCTAGGATCAGCCAATCGTCGAGGTAGTTGAGAATCCGAACGCCGCGTTCTCTGAGTGGAACAATGGCTGCCTCCGCGACCTTCGTAAAGACGCGGGGCGACAGGGACAGCCCGAAGGGCAGGACCTTGTACTGATATGCTTTCCCCTCGAACGCAAAGCGTAGGAACGGTCTGTGTCGAGGGAGAATAGACACATGGAAGTACGCGTCCTTCAGGTCGATCGCTGCAAACCAATCCTGGGGACGGATGCATTGGAAAATGCGTTTCTGCGTCAACATCCTGAACGGGAGCTTGTGCAGGGCCCGATTCAGAACTCGCAGGTCCAGGATTGGCCGTAACCCACCCCCTTTCTTGGGCACAATGAAGTAGGGGCTGTAAAACCCCGTCTTCATATCGGCTGGAGGAACCGGCTCGATCGCGTCCTTCGCCAGTAGGACCTCGATCTCTGACCGCAAGACTTGAGCATCGCTGCTTCGCACGGAGGTGAAGAGGATGCCCTTGTACTTGGGTGGCCGGCGTGCGAACTGAATCGCGTAGCCGAGTCTGATAGTACGGATGAGCCAGCGAGACGGCCTGGGGAGACCTAGCCAGGCCCCCAGAGACCGTACAAGCGGGACCAACGGCACCACAGACGTGCCCGGGGTGGGGCAGCGAAGCGGAGTACTCTGGCCCGACTCGGGAGGCCCGGAGGCGGCCCGCAGTGTTGCCTGAGCACTCCTGGTTTGGACAGAGAGTGGGTGAGAAGGCCCGGGGGCGTCCTCGGAGCCCACTCTGCTGTCCACTGCCCGGAGGCAGGGAAGTGAAGCACTCAGCCCCGACCCGGAAGGCCCGTGGGCGGCCCGGAGTGTTGACTGAGTGCTCACAAGAGAGGCAGTGTGTGGGTGAGAAGGCCCGGGGGCGTCCTCGAGGCCCACACAGCTGCCCCCTGGCGACGGGAGGGTAGGAAAGGAGTGACAAGGCCCGTGGGCGTCGCACACTGCCAACCTGACCCTCTTGGGGCCCAGAGAGAGAGGAAACTGCTCTTTTTGTGAAAATGTGGGTACCGCTGGACTCCGGAGAGCCAGCGGCAGAGATGTTGTGACCAGTGCAGTCCCCCCGGTCCTCCTCCGGGGGGGTGGGAGGGATGCGGACATCATCTCCCTCAGAGCAGCTCCTCTTCTCCCTGGGCTGCCCGTCTCAGGGCCGCTTCCCCTTGCGCTTGCCGGCAGGCTTGGCGGGCCCTTGGACGGGTTGGGCGGCCCCCTTGCGTCCGGCGCCCTGCTTCGCGGGTGGAGGCTGCTGCTTGGGCTTAGCAGGGGCGGAGGCGGACGCTGGAGGACGCCCTCGGCGACGAGCAGACTGGGGGGCTGCCCCGGGCGGCTGGGTGGAGGCAGCAGCGGGCCGCCGGGGCAGGATGTTTTTGATGGCCTCCGTCTGCTTCTTGGCCACCGAGAACTGCTGGGCAAAGTCCTCGATGGCGTCGCCGAAGAGGCCGGCCTGACAGACAGGGGCGTTTAGAAACCGAACCTTGTCCGAATCCCGCATGTCTGTCAGGTTCAGCCACAGGTGGCGTTCCTGGACCACCAAGGTGGACATCGCCCGACCCAGGGAGCGGGCCGTGACTTTCGTCGCCCGGAGGGCGAGGTCCGTCGCGGCTCGCAGTTCCTGCATAACTGCCTGGTCGGAACCACCCTCGTGCAGTTCCATGAGCGCTTTGGCCTGGTGGACCTGCAGGAGCGCCATGGCGTGCAAAGCTGATGCAGCTTCTCCGCAGGCTGAGTAAGCCTTGCCCGTCAAGCCGGACGAGAACTTACACGCCCGGGAGGGGAGACGCGGGGCGTGCCTCCAGTCCGCAGCGGTCTTAGGACACAGGTGCATCGCAACCGACCGCTCGACTGGAGGGATCCCCTCGTAACCCTTAGCTGCACCACCATCGAGAGTGGTGAGGATGGAGGAGTCAGTCGATCGCTGGCGTGCGCTGTACGGCGCTACCCAGGACTTCGTGAGCTCCTGATGCACTTCCGGGAAGAAAGGCACCGGGGCGGGACGCTGAGAACCAGCGCGACCCGTCCCGAGAAACCAATCATCCAGCCGCGAAGGTTCGGGACGTGGTGGAGGGTTCCACTCAAGCCCGACACTTGCGGCGGCCCGGGCAAGCATAGCCGTAAGTTCCGGGTCAGACTCGGGCAACGCTGTCACACCCGAAGGGGGCAACGCAGCCGAGTCTTCATCCTCGGAACCCATTAGCTCATCCCCCGATGCAGCAACCGACATCTGGTCCTCCGCCGGAGCCCCAAAAGAGACGACTGGCGCTCCACGTGGGAGGTCAGCGCGCCCTTCCGGAAGCTCCACCGGTACAGTGGAGGGGGGAGGGGCCCGAGGAGCCGTGAGACCCGTCGGGTTTACCCTGACCGACACCCTCAGGTCCCCACCAAGGTCATCAGCCAAAGTAGTAGCCCTCTGCTTCGCAGCTGGAGGACCACTAGATCGGGGGATGGACGATGGTGTTCCACCTCTTCTGAGGTACTGGAGACGGGACCGCAACACTGCAATGGACATATTCCCGCAATGGGAACATGTCTCATCCACGAACGCAGCCTCAGCGTGCTGTGCGCCCAGACACGAGAGACAACGAACGTGTCCGTCAAGCGGAGACAGAAATCGACCGCATCCAGAAACACACGGCTTGAATGACATCTTGAAAAAGACGCAGGGTCAAACCGTGTTGCTCTTTTGTGAAAAGGAAGTTGCTCTTTTAGTGCTGAAGCACTCAGGGAGATGACCGCGGCTCCACGCAGTTCGATAGTGCAAGCCTGCGTGAGCTCTCAGTGATATGTATGTGCGAGCGCCCAGCGAACCAACTGTAATGTGTGTGTGTAAGGAAACGCTCAGCGAACCAACAGCTCTTTGTACACTCTATCACTGAAGTGGACGGTCTCTCGCTGACGCGCCGTATCACCCGCACTGGCAAACTCTTTCACAAGAAGGTTTTGACTCGTAGTCAGAAGCTCTTCGTAGAAACAGCAATGAAACACTGTTCGGCTCCGAAGTAGAAAGCGCTGACCTACCATTCCACTTCCTATTTATACCCGCGCTGCGGGGCGGAGCGTGGAATGCGTGATCGCATGCCAAATTTCATTGGCTCGTTGTTAGATGCTCGAAGTAGGATTGGTCTCTAAAGTAAGATCCCATTCGTCGGTTCAGTTCTGACGTACGTCGAACGTGACCGACTGAAAGGGAACAAATTACATTTAAGTCACATAACCACGGAAATGCCATCAATTCGCAATAATTATTATTATGGGCAAATCTGTAATGGAAAATAGGCTAAAGTGATGGTCAGCGGGTTGCGTTAGGGACCTATCAGCCAGCACCATCTAGAGTTTCATAAAATAACTTGTTGTAAGCAGTTATTAAAAAAAAAAACACTGCTCTTTTCGTAACCCTTGTGTCCCTCTTTTTCAGGATGTCCTGGAGGGAAGAAGACAGAATTCCTGACGAGCGTGTTGGATGCGTTGTCCACGGACATGGTTCATGCAGTAACTGATCCGGCCTCTGCCAGCAGGTAAACAAGAGACTGAGAATTGACAAACGTAAATGTAATGGACAAGTTCATTAAATTAAATGACCCCTCCTACTGTGTACAAACATTTTCTTAATTAGCTGACTGACTGAAATAATTCCCAGCTTAAAGTGAATGTTCTCAGAATGTTTTGGCAAGGTTCTTTCAAGGTCATGAACACGTTCTTTCAGTAATGTTAATAGAATGGATCTATTAACTTTGGATGTTCGCCTAACATTGCAACAACAAGTAATGTTACTGGTTTGAGAATGTTCAAAGAACATTCAACAATAACGTTCCCATAATGTTTGCAAAATTATCAAATGGAATGTCACATAACCAATAAAAACACATTTTAAAAACTGGATGTGGACAGAAAACTTTCAGCAATAATGTTTAATGGGAATGTTAACAAAACGTTCTGAGAAGACATTTTTGTTAGTCGGGTTAATGCTGCTATTTAGGTCCTTCCCTATGGTAAGGCTAGCCTGACAAGCCAGACTCATATCAAGATGTTTGGTCTGGAAACTCACCATAGACAGGGCTCAATCCGAGGGGCGGGATAAACGGCTGTCTTTCAAACTCCCTCTGCACGCGATAGGATAGCGCTACAACCAACCAGAGCAACGAAGGTGAAGCAGAGCTCTTTGACAGATTTAACTTTCGTCTGCAAAACTCCGAACACATCTTCACTTTGTGCACAACACAACTCCAAGTCTTCCAGAGTCGCAGCCAAAGCTGATTCGAAAGACCGCCGTTCGGCAGATTCTTTATTTACAAGTAGCACGCGGAACCGTCTGCCGTCATTATGTTAAGCCCGCCCACCGACTCTATACAGGATGTGATTGGCCTGACCAGAGTTTGGCTTTTACAGCTAAGAAGAGTATTAACATTTGCTAGGCTACACTCACGGCAGATTAGATTTGCTGCCGCTAGGGTGTGTCTAGATTTCTAGGCAGCAAAAGAAAAACTTCATCAGATATTTTAATACACTGTAATATATATATATATATTTACACATATGCTAATGTTATGACAACTCATTAAAATAACCAATTTCAACTTTTTTATAAGTTATAAATGATTCAACTATTTTTTTAAGTTGATTGTACTTTAAAATTGAAGGCAGCAACTTGTATTTTATTTTAAAAAAATGACAGTGTACATTGCACATTTCACAGACATTTAACCAGAAAACCATGTTCATGTAAACAGGTTCAGTGTTTGCTTGAACAATTGTGATTTTTTCCTTCATCCAGGATGTCGGAGCCAGACCCCAGTCATACTCTGGAAGAGCGAGTTGTTCACTGGTATTTCAGTCAGCTTGACAAGAATTCCAGCGGTGACATCGGAAAGAAAGAAATCAAACCATTTAAGCGTCTGCTGCGTAAGAAATCCAAACCCAAGAAGTGTGTGAAGAAGTTTGTGGAGTACTGCGACATCAGCAACGATAAGGCCCTGTCTCTACAGGAACTGATGGGATGTCTGGGTGTCACTAAGGAAGAGGGTGAGTCTCATGGATTTCCTCATGGATGACCCAGATATATGGACCTCTACACACCAGTGTTTGCACTGCATCAAGAGAATGCTGTGAATACTTTGATTTCAAATGGTAGCAGAAAACACAATGGTTTTGCAAAAGTGTTGCTCTGTTGAATGCACTTTTTAATGCAATTTAAATGCTTTATACGGAACTGTTTAAATGTTTGTGTTCAGTTTAAAGGTTCTGAAAGTCTTTTATTCAAGTATTTTATGCTCACCAAGGTTGCATTTATTTGATTAAAATACAGTAAAAGCAGTAATATTGTGAAATAGCATTACAATTATAGACTGGGATTTCTGTTTGCATATATTTTAGAGGTACGCTATCTAAATTTTGGCCCTCTAGTGCCATTTTGCAGGAGAACATTGTTTTGGTTGTTTCGGCTCTGCATATTGTGGTAGCAGAAGCAAACGACCAGTGGGTGTGGCGTCAGGCCTCGAGAAGGTGTTTATTAATCAGATAGGACGGCTCCAGGTAAGGGGCGGGGTCCCACGGCCCCCGTATCGAAGCCAGACCTCGGACCCCCCTTCCTGGACCAATGTGGACACCAATGCGAAACATCAGTGAGAGAGAGTGATCTCCTGGCGAGAGGTGCGCTTGGCAGTTAACAGCGGCAGTGATGAGGCTTCATTATCTTCAGGTGTGCTTCATCACTCGCCGCCAGTTCTCTGTATTTTAGCGCCCCTCTCTCTCACACCCATTCCGGTCAAGAACCTGGCAAACGGCGACAATTTCAGGGAAGGGGTGGGGCTGATAACAAGGGAGAGACAGCCGTTCCGTCACAATATGAATATGAATATATGACCCTATGAATATATGATATATATGACCCTATGCTATATATGAACCCTATGACAATATGAATATGACCCTTCACAATAGAAAATGCTTTACAATTAACTCTATTAGAGACATATGGCAATTTACCTTTTAGATAAAATACCTTACTCACCTGTTGAGTATTAATAATGCCATCTCTGAATTGCTTTTACAACATTTCAAATCCCTCAGTTCTCGCCATCTCTGAAAAGTCAATGTTGATTCTGGTTTTATTACAGGATCTGTCATGTTTTCTATTTGCCAGCAGACTCTCCTCAGTTCACTGTTCTGTGTTTTTTTATATTTATTTTTATAATTTTTTTTAATGGGTGATTCCCCAGAGGTTTGAGTTTAAGGTCCAGATTTACTAACAGCTTAAGCCAATGCAAACCCTCTTTTGGCAGTAAAAAGCTACTGTCAGGATTTACTAAAGGCACAGTGAATATTTAGCACTGAAAAGGCGTGGACAGGGTTATCTTTGTACTTATTGCATATGTAAGAGTTTCCCTTTCAGACACAACATTTATGGGAGGAGAGTATTTAAATAAATCACGCAAGATGATTAAATAATCAATTTACTGGTATTTGCACAATTATTTACTGACCCTCAAAACATCTGCTCTTGCTAAATTGTGTTGGTCATTATAGAAATGATCTGGCTGCGTCTGTGTTTTTTGCTTTGCGGGTTGTCAGTAGATCACTGGCATAACCTTCCACTTCCATCTGTGCTTTTTTTGGAATTAATTTGCCCTATTTAGTCAATCTGGCCCGTAGCATAAATTGTGTTAGTGAATAGTGAATCATGGTAAGACAAAAACACATTTTGGATTGTGGATTGATAATGTAAATTTCATTTAAAAAAAGTTAATTTCAATTTTTAAAAAAAAGTTACATAGTGTACTTTTAATCCTGTGATGGCAAAGCTGAATTATCAGTATCATAAATGTATAGGATCCTTTATTAATCAAAATTATTAATTTCTTTAAAAGAAAATCCTACAATTTCCCTGATGCAGGCATCTATTTTTTGAATCTGTACATATTTCTATCCTGCTTCTGTTACAAATTTGTGAGGACCAATTAAAAAACCGGCTTATCCATCCAGCACACTATTGGCAGTTTAACACAATGACGGATAGAGAAGCGATGGATCATTGGTCTGATTGGTTGAAAAACTATCCAATTGTGTACAGAGTCATTTGAACTATGCCTGTTGATCACGCCACTTGTGCAGTAGCAAATACAGAACAGACTCTCCAGACCAATGTTCAATCTTAAAAGACTGAGCTTGAGTCAGTCTTTTAAGGAGATACTGACAGTGCCCATGAGCTCTAAGAGATTGTTCGAAGACTGTGTGGTCGTTTTAATTGACCATGAGTGTTTGCATTTGTTAAATAACTTTCTCAGAAACAACCCGTATTGCTGTCATGTAACAGGCTTGTAAAATGCTTCTCATTGCTTTTTCCTCAGGGGCAAAAACAGGTGAAGGCACAACATCTAGTAAACTGGTGAGTTAATGTAGGTGGCTGTTAACATTCACAACATGCATTCCAGCCTTCTCTGCCCCCCCCCCCCCCCCCCAATTACCAGTATACAAATGGACAATTGCATTTAAAATAGCATTTTCCTCGTTCTCTGACTCTGAATTTTCACATTTGCCTGTATTTGCAGAACCTGTCAAAGAAACAAGGCTAAAGTGGACGTCGCGATTGCTCCTGCTCCCGCCCCCCACCAAAATGACAACGGAAACCATAGTCTTTGCACTTTGTACTTTAAAACAATGTAAATTCACTTTGTAGAAAAAAAATAAGGTATTTAAACAGACTGCTGAATATGTGAATGATTTAGTTAGCATTTTTATGTCCTTACAAAAACAACAAAAAGAGTAATAATAATTTAACACATACAATGTATGTGTCCTTTGTGAATCTAAAATAAGTATACTTTTCTAAGTTGTACTAGTATTACATGTTGCATTTGTCAAGGCCATCTTTTTTGTTACGTATTTTGTTTGTCTTTTCTTTGACTAATTTCTGGATAGTTTTGTAATGCATCTAAACCGATTTGGTTTTTTTTTTAGATGTTTTTATACCAAATCCCAACTACTGCCTGAGCTTGGAATTATTACAGATCATAGTCCTGTACCACACATGGAATAGAAGACAGATAATTCTGTTGAAAGTGCTTCATGATGATTAGAAATAAAGAAGTCTTTTATAATATTTTGTATTCTTGTTCGTGTATTTCTCCACAATCCTTAAATCTCCATGCATGAGCTGTGAAAAAAAAAAACACACTTTCATTATAAGCTGATATCTTAAATGACATCTTACAACTAAATTGAGATTTACATGTAAATGCCCTATTATTCTGTTTTTCCAACATTATCTTCGGCTAGAGCTGTGTACTTCCATCAGTAACCTCGGGCTGACCTCATTCCTTTACCCCCGGGTGTAATTTATGATAAGCAGATCTGGTGCTGGATCTGTGAGATTAGAAGGCGCACTCTCTGGTTTTAACACTGCAGGGGACATAAAGAAAGGGATCAGTTATTGACACTTCAAAGATGCCAAATTCAGGAATTCAAGCCACTACCCCAAACCGCCTCCATTATATCCAATGCTTCCCACTGCTGCAAAAGATGGTTTAAGAGACTGAGCATAAAGACTGATAAAAAATATATTCTCTCCAACATTATATATAATAAAACAAATAAATAAATGGATTCATTTATTAATTGTAGATGGTAGTTGGGAAAAATATCATGGAAATCGGAATAAATAAATGTTACATATCAGGCATAACATAATGACAGGTGAAGTAAATAACACAGATTATCTCTTCATCACGGAACCTGTTAGTGGGCGGGATGTATTAGGCAGCAAGTGAACATTTTGTCCTCAAAGTTGAAGTGTTAGAAGCAGGAAAAATGGGGAAGCGTAAGGATTTGAGCGATTTTGACAAGGGCCAAATTGTGATGGATAGACAATCTGACCAGAGCATCTCCAAAACTGCAGCTCTTATGGGGTGTTCTCGGTCTGCAGTGGTCAGTATCTATTAAAAGTGACCCAAGGAAGGATCAGTGGTGAACCGGCGACAGGGTCATGGGCGGCCAAGGCCAAGCTCAAATTGCTCAAGAAGTTAATGCTGGTTCTGACAGAAAGGTATCAGAATACAAAGTGCATCACACCTTGTTGCGTATGGGGCTGCACAGCCGCAGACCAGTCAGGGTGCCCATGCTGACCCCTGTCCACCGCCGAAAGTGCCAACAGTAAGCACGTGAGCATCAGAAATGGACCACGGAGCAATGGAAGAAGGCGGCCTTGTCTGACAAATCACATTTTCTTTTACATCACAAAGATGACCGGGTGCGTGTGTGTTGCTTACCTGGGGAACACATGGCACCGGGATGCACTATGGGAAGAAGGCAGGCAGCTTTGGGCAATGTTCTGCTGAGAAACCTTAGGTTCTGTCATCCATGTGGATGTTACTTTGACACGTACCACATCAGGGGTAGACAAAGTACACAACTTCATTACTTGAGTAAAAGTAACAGTACTACTGGTCAAATATTACTCTATTACAAGTGAAAGTTGTAAAAAACGATTTTTACTTAAGTAAAAGTACAGAAGTATTGGTTTTCAAAAGTACTTAAGTATCAAAAGTAAAAAAAAAAAATATGTCAGCGCATTATTTTATTGTTGTTGTATGAATGTAAACTATGCCATCATGGTTTAAGCTAGTCAATGATGTTCCATTTGACATACTAGCATATGGCTACCTTAAACTAATTTAAACTTGTATAAAAGTTACAAAGCTCTTTACAAAGCTGCTGTCACTTTAAGAACGAATGTACGGATCCAATACACTGATACACATCTGATATTCAACTGTTTACCTTCACTTAAGACATAATCAACTTTGTTTATGTGATTACTCACCAAAATGAACATTTTGACATCCGTCTTCTTCTATTTTGCTTTAAAATTATCAGTGTTCAAAAAATGCTGTGAAATCATTGAACTTCACGTGACACACAAGAGTGATTCCTGAAAGGCTTTCTGCAAAAAACCCAAACACCTTTTAAAGAAAAAAAAATAATCCACTGACTTTCAAAGCTTCTACCGAACTGACTTTCGACTTTGATAGAAATGTAGGAGTAAAAAGTACGATATCTGTCTTTCAGATGTAGTGAAGTTAAAGTCAGAAGTTTCCAGAAAATATAATACTCAAGTAAAGTACAGATACTCAAAAAGTGTACTTAAGTACAGTACTCAAGTAAATGTACTTACTGTCCACCTCTGTACCACATACCTAAGCATTGTTGCAGACCATGTACACCCTTTCATGGAAACGGTATTACATGGTGGCTGTGGCCTCTTTCAGCAGGATAATGCACCCTGCCACAAAGCAAACATTATGAAATCCCTATGGGCCCTATTTTAACGATCTGAAACGCAAGTGTTAAAGCGCGAAGCGCAAGTAACTTTGCGGGCGGGTCTCGGCGCTGTTGCTATTTTCCCGGCGGGATAAATGGCTCTTGTGCCCGGCACAAATCTAAAATGGGTTGGTCTGAAGTAGCTTCATTATTCATAGGTGCGGTTTGGGCGTAACGTGAATAAACCAATCAGAGCGTCACCCAACATTCCCTTTAAAAGCAGCTACGCAAGTTCCATTGCTATTATTATGGCGTATTTACCAGGCGCACGTCAGGAGCGGTTCACAGTCAAGGAGACTGATGTTCTTGTAAGAGCAGTGAAAGACAGATGTCCTTATATACATATATGTCTCGCCACTATTGGACAAACAGGTCTATTTTTTCACATCTTCGTGGCACACCACAATGATTTCCGTCATCTCGTGTTAATATTTTTTTAGTGTAACAATTAATGATTTGCAAAAATAACTGTTGCATCTGTGTAGATTACATGAGTAAAGTGTATGCGCGCTACTGACTTTAGACTAGGTTTTTTCTGGTCAGTGGCGCAATTGTTTAATGGAAATGCAAAATAGCACCAGGGATTGTCCTTTTTTGAGCTGAACCGCCCAGGGAGCGCAAGTTCATTGACTAGTTTAGCGACGTGCTTCTGTGGAGGGAAAAGCGCTCTTTGCGCGGGTGCAAAATAGGAATGACACATGCGTCGGTGTACAAAGTCAATTGCGCTGGGTGCAAGATAGGGCCCAAAATATTACACAATGCTCCAAAGCAATGAACAGAATCAAGTATGTCAAGTATGACAATACTCCAGGACTAACTGAACGTGTATTTTTTGTGAAGCTGCTTTTATGTATTTATTTAGCCAGTAAGATCTCAGCCGTGTGTGTGTGTGTGTGTGTGTGTGTGTGTGTGTGTGTGTGTGTGTGTGTGTGTGTGTGTGTGTGTGTGTTGTGTTGACAATGTGTTTCTCATTAATGCAGCTCCTGTGCTAGACTCTACATTCACATCCTGCAGTCAATACAGTCAATCTTCCAACAACAAACTAAAAACCATAAAACAATTTACAGCTGGCATAATAAATGTGCTTTTCTGTTAGAACAAAGACTTTATAAGGAGAAGATCTAGATAGATCCATCCATCCATCCTTTCAATAAGCATATGTCTGTCTGACGCAGCAGTTCAGTGTGTCAGTATCTGAGATGAAGGTACTCTGTGTGTGTGAACAGGTTTGAGGTCAGGTAACCCCTCCAAGCACACCTGTGGCTTTTTTTAAGGCCGGCCATTTGTTGTGACATAACGGACAAATGTTGTAGTGTCTCTGTCAACATAACCAGCATCCCTCAGAGTCTTTGGCATGACTCTCTCCAACACAGATCAGGTTGCTGTCAGGTGTGTCACACACTCCTTTCTCTCTGTCTTCTTCCTGGGTCATTCTATGGTGGGTTGCAAACCACGTCTGAACAATGGTTTCAATAAAGTCAATAACAATCAATAAATAGTGGTGTAATAGTGGTGTAAATCTATCTATCTATCTATCTATCTATCTATCTATCTATCTATCTATCTATCTATCTATCTATCTATCTATCTATCTATCTATCTATCTATCTATCTATCTATCTATCTATCTATCTATAGATAGGTAGGCACTTTTTTAGAAAATGATAAAAGAACGAAAGAGATTTTGAGCTCTGGCATTGGGGGCGTAATAATAATATGAACTGCTTTTTATTTTGGCAATTGAATTGAATTTCTGTGAATTAAATTGCATCAATTCACAATTTGGCCAACTGAAAAATTTAGATGTGATCAGTCTCTACACTGTAAAAAAAAAAAAGTCCCAGCCTGACATTTTTAAGTACAATCGACTTGGATGTTTAAGTTATTTCAACTTAGATTATGTTAAACTGACTTAAAAAAATAAGTTGTATCTTGTATGACTTATAAAAAAGAGACTTATAAAAAGATTCTTAACATTTCTTAACTTATTTTCATGAGTTAAAACAATGTAAAAACACACGTTGTCATAACTTATTGAACATTTTTTACAGTGTAGAACATTTTCAATTGGAGACAATAATTATTTTTTATATTCCAACGTTTTCGGTCACTAAATTTCAAATAAATACTCTTCTTTTGAACTTTCTATTTATCAAAGAATCCTGAAGAAACTGAACTCAAATCTCCAATTCTCTCATTTTGTTTGTAACAACTGCAGCAGAATCACCCCACCTATAATAAAGGGTTTTCTCAGGGCAGGGGCTTCACATATGGGGTCGCATTCCCATCATGGGATCACTTTATGGATTTAGTATTAGTAAATTCAATTTATAGGAATTCATTTTTAAATTTGAATTACTTTTTATTAATTAAAGGGGGGGTGAAACACTCAGTTTCAGTCAATCTCATGTCAATCTTGAGTACCTATAGAGTAGTATTGCATCCTTCATATCTCCGAAAAGTCTTTAGTTTTATTATATTTATAAAAGAAATATGGGCTGTACCAAGTCTTTCCGGAAAAAAACGAGCGCCTGGAGGCGTATCGTGTGGGCGGAGCTAAAGAATAACGAATGCGCAAAACGGTGACGTCCTCAAGCGTGGAGAAGCCCATCGCTATCGATCTCAGCTTATATTATCTAGAATCAGATTCGGAGGCTGAAATAAATTGAACAGGAAAACCAGCAGCAGCAGGACGTCCGTCTCTGTGGTATGTACTGTATTTAGTGGCCTGTCAACATTTGTGTGTCTTTACTCGCAGTTTATGAGGACATGATTCGGTTTATGGACTATTGTATGCGACTAAACCTTAGCAGTAGCAAGCAAAACGGTTTTGCACGTCAGACTAGTGTAACGTTATACAGAACAACAATGGAGTCCGTTAGTGCATTTGAATGACGAAGCACGCGATCGTGTCGTTTACTGATGTTTACTCACGTGACGATAGCCAACAGCTCAGACATTTGAAGCAGTTTTACTCACCGACTGCTTCTAAAGCAGGACCGAACTTTTATCGCTGGGACCGCTCCGTCAAAAACACACTTCTTGGAGTGTGGAGATCTACTTTGCGATGCAACTGAAGCGATGTTGTGAAGCTTCTCGTCATTTCTGCGTTCAAATCAGTTCAAATGCAGCGCTGCCTTCCCGGAATGCTGTGCTGAAGCGTTGAAGTCGCTTAATGTCAAAGAGGAGGAATGAAGTGGAGCGCGGCTCGGACTATAACCAACATAAGTGTTCACGTACGACTGGATCTGCAGCTTGAGAGAGTGTTTATGGGCGTGCATTTCCTCTCTCGCTCTAGTCACGCGCACGCACTCTACCGGGAGAAGAGCCCGTACGGCCTATACAAGGACCTTCCGCTCTGTCGACGTCAAGCCGAGCCATACTCGAAAAAAACTCTCCAAAACTTGTGAGAAACCGGAAGGAGTATTTTTAACACAGAAATACTCCATCAAACGTCCAACATTAGTTTTTGAAACTTTATCTATGTTTAGGATGGGAATCCAAGTCTTTAACAGTGTAAAAGGCTCAGTATGCATGAAACAGCATTTCACCCCCCCCCCCCCCCCCCTTAAACACTTTGCAAATAGACTTTATAAATAGATCCAAAAAGTATTATGTAATCATTTAAGACATTTCTGCTTATATAAAAACTTTTTGGCAAAAAGTGGTTAAAATGGAGTCCAGAACTCTAGGGTTCTATACAGAGTACCCCCCCTAATGCCCAGCTCTTGTCCATCTCTCTCGGCAGTGCTTCTTTTGTGTGTCTTGGATCGGGTCAGTTCTCCCGACACACACGGCAGGCCTTTGTGTCTGCCCTGCTGTTCCTCATTCCCACACTTTCCACATTCTTCTTTTTCATTTAAATCTTTTTTTTTTCACTCTCACCAACTTCAAGCCACGCTAAGACTTTGATAGGAGTGGCTGATGTGGAGATGAAGGATGAGTGTTTTGTTGTGTGTGAGCATGGCCGCTTTCAAAGGTTGTGGCAAAATCTGCTGCATTAAACAATTTTCTGAATGAGATCTGTGTGATTTAGTCTTTATGAAATTAATTATAATAGTATAAACATAACGCAGTCATATACATAAGTCCGATAGTCACACACACACACACACACACACTGCATCACAGACAGGCCCTTTGAGAGTGAGAGGGGGCAGATTACTGGGGCAGCTGCTGTCTGTTCTCACGCTAATGCCGTATGATTTGTGGCTTTGCTGCATTTTGCAGATCTAATAATTCTACAGCTCACCTTATTTAACACCAGAAGGAGAGCAAGATCAGAGGAGCATGAGAATGAAGGAATGGAAGAGAAAGAGAGGGAGGGTTGAGAGAGGACAGTGCAACGGTTTTCTATAAGTCGGGACATTGTAAATCAGAGAGAATAGGGTAAAGAAAACGCTCAAGTCAAAAGAGAGCTTGATGGTGTAGAAAAGTTATATCACACCTCTTATTACGGAATTTAAAGACAGTTACAGGCATCTATGATTCAATGAAGAACCTTTGATATTATATGACATTTATAGTTTTTGATAAGGGTTGGAGCTAAACTCTGCAGGACAGTGGCCCTCCAGGACTGGAAGTGCCCACCCGTGTTTAATGGCATCACTTTCAAAAACCTTTTTAAGAGCGCAACAAAGTTTGGTAACTTAGGGCCCTATCATACCTCGTGCAATGCAATGCCAGATGCGACTCAGGTGTTTTTTGCTAGTTTCTCGCAAAATTATACGCAAATATAATTTTTTTAACATCTAGCGCTGGTCTGAAAACGAGGTGTTTTCAGGGGCATTGTTGGCGCGTTGTTATTTTGAGGAACTGAAAACAGCTGCGCCATTGACCAACAAAAACCTGCTCAAGTCAATAGTGCAGTATTTGTTGTGTTACTGTATTTATAGGGCATGTTAGTAATATGTCCCTATAGGTGGGTGCCTATGGAGAAGAACTCTTTCCAGTCGCAAATTACACATTTTAAATAGCAAATCTCCCATGGTACAACTGTCTTTTAAAGGGAATGGGAGTTGATTGTTCTTTTGCATGTTATGCCCAAAACACACCCATGACTTATTAAAGGTGTACTTCAGCTCTGGGAAGATGAATCTGTATTTAAACGGGGTCTTCAATGTAATACAAAAAGTGAAATTATTTTTGAATTTGGTGCCTTCTAGACTGAGAAAAGACAGAAAATGTATTTTTGTCTCATGGGGATGAAAGACTACAATTCCCAGAATGCTTCGCTGCCCTGTGAGGCCATTACCAAAGCCACCAACTTGATGACTGAGTTTGAGAACAGACACTACAATTAAATACTGAACGTGTCTGTTTAATATAATGAGTGAGTCACCGCGCGAGTATCCCAGCACTAACTGCAGGAGTGAGATAAATGAGCTGATGAGCTCTCGTGATGAGAGCTGAGGTAATCGTGATTACACTTGCGGCATACATTCACCAGAATTCATACATTCAATGCAGAAATAAAATGCATTCACAACACGAGTTCAGTCTGGCGCATTTCATTCATGCCTTTGCAAGCTTAACTTTCATAGAAATTAATTTGAGAAGTTAAAAGACTTACATTGCTCACCATAGCTCCGTTTAAATGAGGGCCTGTAGCTGCGAGCTGAGCTCTGAGTGTGATCTCCATCCCCCATGCGCGGGTTCAAAACATGCGGAAATAGCTCCCTCTGCTGGCTGTAGTCTTTAGCCTTTGGCCAAACATTCCTCCTATGATGCAAATATCGTCAATTTGCATCATAGGAGGACTTTTTCCAGAAATAAAATGCATAAATCTCTTGTCTCAGGGGGATATGAGGGGGGAAAGCACGATCATTTGAATATACTCCAGGGTTTCTACTGATACAAAGCCATATGCTAATCGCTGAAGTAACCCTTTAAGAGACTTGCGTCTTACGCACCAACCATTTAGATTCGGCGGATTCGGACACACCTTAAGTGTACCTGGACCACGAGCTTTAGACCATGCACTTTTGTGTTCTAATCTTTAACCCTAAAGGTGTAAAATATTGATACTCATCATTAGTTCTTCAGAATTAGCATGAGAGGTGAGAATGGCACACCGTGAATTAAAGAAAATCATCACAGACTCTAAAACTATGGACGTAGTGTCCGTGACATCACCCGTAGCTGTAGGTTATAAAAAATCAACTTCCCTCAGTTGTCTTGAAGGGTAAGATTAGCTGTATAGACCAAAAACACTTTTTGTACCAAGCTGTAAACATTTTTTTTTTCTGCTGTAAAGTTTAACATGCGGGGTCTGGGATTGGGATTGATCGGAAGGTTTCCGCTTGCAAATCAACCCATGACCTTGGTATTGCTAATGCCATGCTCTGAATGAGCTACAGGAATGCTAGTTATTTAGCTGGCCCAAGTCAAAATAGTCCACTGTCTCTATTATATTCTGCTCCATAGATATAGATTTTGGCTCACTTTAATATCAATATGAAAAATAATATGAAAACTGAAACAGAAATGGCATTGTTCTGATAAAGAAACACCTCTCAAACCAAGACCTTTGAAATATGAATCGCGAAGGCTTTGTTGACTCGTTTTTTCACACTGACTGAAGGAGCACTGTTTATAGACAACAGTAACTCTAGTAGCAGCATCTCAGTTGATAAAGTGTGGAGGTGCTCTAATTAAAAGAGGGAGAGTTTCTGTCTGTTGTGTTCCCAGACGAAGAACAAAGTCTTTCTTGGTGGTCCTGAGGCACATTAACTGATCCAGAGCGCTTGGCGGTAAAACACTCCTACCTGTAGTTTACTGCAGCTGTGTGAAGAGATTTTGGTCGAGCTTCATGCTGAGAGCCATTCCTGTTCTGTATCACCCAAGCAAAGCTTCATGAAACCATCTCCTCCTTTTGATGTAAGAAAAAAAGAGCTCTTATAAACATAGGAGGTTTTATTCAGATAAAACTGATGCATTAAAGAAATGATTTAAATAAAAACAAAAGAGTGTCAACCAAGATAAACTGCACATAACCCGAGGCCTCAGACTCCTCCAGCGGTGCATGTGGACATTAAAGTTGATAAGGAAAAGCCGACCCTTGGGGGTCAGAGGGAAAACTATTCGGTCCGATCAAGATATGTCACACTGCGACTGATTAGAACCTTTGGACTAAAGAAAGTGTTGATGGATTTTGAGATGGATCTGCTCCCACTTCAACCGGAGGTCATTTGTGCTGGAGAGCCTGAGGCCATTTTTAATCTGATATCAAATCTGCTCATGGTGTTTACAGAGAGTATAATTAAACCATCAATACTATCTGATGGCCCAACAGAAATGGGTTTAAATTCACACTAACCCCTCCTTTTCCTTCAAACGGCAGGATAACGAGACTATTCACACAAGAGTCCCAAAAACAAAGAGTCCCATTTCACAGGTTTCTTATGAAGAAAACACTCCCCCAAACTATCTGTTATCTTCCCCAATGAGGACATTGAGATTAAAAGAGAAACCAATCCATAGCTGTTTTATGAGCTTTAAATGGAATTATGGAAAAATAACTTGAGATACCTATATCTCTTTCATTAGCCTAAATACTAAGACATCTGTGAAAACGTCTACCTGCAGGGTCACGACTCACTGTGACTTAATTTATCTCCTATTTGTTTGCAATGCAATGCTTGAAATTTAGCTCAAGCACAGACAAGCCATGACATTCCCAACCTTAAATTATGGGCAGAGAAATGTCCTTTCCTCTGTTTTTGTTACCATAATAACTGTGTTCTTTACATTGTATTAAGACATTACAGATCATATAGAGTTCACTCGAGATGATTTATAAAGTAGGACAGATGCCGATTATTATGTTGTTATTGGGGTCTATGGAATATCTAAAAAAAGCAGGCCATTAGCATCCCCATTCGTTTCTATGGCAGTTACTCAGTGCAGGAACTTCCAGGAGTAGCAGTTTGAAGTAGCATTTTGCTCATGGACCCATTTTATGTCAGTCACCTGAGCTGTGATAATCCCATGTGATTAACAACTCTGAAGCTGCATGAAAATGAATTCATGACAATGTTGAATGGCTGATGGCATTGTGTGATTGTCACAATAATCTCTATTTCATGCATTAACATTAACATATACTGTAATAATGTGGGTTAGTTACTGTCAGTTAATGTTTAAATTTAGCTACCTAACTAAACATTTGAAATGTATCGCCCCCTTGAGTACTAACGTTTGTTAGCACTGCAGTGTAATGCAAGAATGCACATTGAGTATATATACCACTTTTTCGAATCGTATAGCTTGCTATTAAGAGTCATAAAATTTGAATAAACATAGCTTTCTAGTTTCTGCCACTGTATTTTTGCCAAATGATGACAACCAGATGATTTGTTAGATAATTACTAACAGAACACTATACTTACAGTAGGTACCTTCTCAAACCACCAGTTAGATTATACTGAACTAATTTTCATTCAAGCATTGTATATTTGAGGGAAAACAGATTTACTGCGAGAGATTTAATATTTAATATTGAAGATTTAATCTCTCCGCTTTCATCGATAAACAAAATGAATGTTTCGCTCTGTGTTTGAAGGCTCTGACCAGCTCAGTCAAAACAGCTCTGTATGATTTGAAATGGTTGAGAGATATTGAAAGATAAGTGTTTATTTTCCCCTTTTGAATATTTTTCTTTCACTCTTATCAATTTTTGTGTCTGTCGTGCACCTGTCTGACAGAGTGGGAGAATCATCTTGGCTGATGACTGAACATTCCAGAAGAGAAGTCACCCCGTTAATCCTCAAAGCTTCGGCCTGGGACGCCCCACACGCACCCCTTTACACCTCCCCTCTGGCCATTTCTCTGTCCTCTCCTCCTTTTTGCCCTCCATCCATCTACCCTTCCATCCATCCATCTATCCATTGACCACTGCCCTCTTCAATCAGACCTGGCTCAAACATACCAGGCGGGGCCATACACCAAAGGTAAAGACTGTGTGAACCAGATTAAGGGAGCCCCCTTCACCCCTCCCAGAAAAAAGAAAAGAAAAAAAAAATTCTAAAGGTTTTAATCCTCACAAAAATTTCCAAATGAAAGCAAATATTGTTCATTCTATGTCTGAGGAGGACCTAAAAGAAATCATGGCAAAGTGTTCACCCAAAAATGTAAGTTCTATCATCAAACAACTCACTCTCATAAAGTTATAAACCTGTACGACTTGCTTTTTTGCGAAACACAAAGGGAGCTTTTTTGTGTGCAAAATTTCCAAGCTTCACTTTTACATAAGACCAAAAGTAGATATTGGGCTTAAAAACAAGTAGGGAAAAAAGTAGAGACCTATTATGCTCTGTTATAAAGTTTGTTTTTGGCCTCTACTAGAATAGGTTTTCACATTCACAAAACACATTATTTTCACATATTGTACATGGTTGCGGCAACTCTATATCCAGTATGTCAGTAACACACTGGGGTGCGTTTCCCTACAATGATGTAAATCACGAATTAACCACCATACTACAATCCATCGTTAAAGCTACACTGTGTAACTTTTTTAGTTTATTCTTAGCTGAAAACACTTCAAAAATATATGTGCTCATTAATGTATATTTACTTCTATCAAGTAATAAAGTATTCTCGTAAGTTTATAATATGCCATTGAAAATACATACGGGTGAGGGGTTCGAATGCTGGTCGCCATATTGCCCCTCCATCTTGAAAGTACATTAGCCAAAGAGGGAAGCAAAAAAATTCAATCGTTTTTCAAATTTTAACACTCAATGGCACTCATCGAGGAGGTCGAACTGGAACCCATGTTAATCTTGGACTAAATCGGCCACCGTAGGAGAGGAACAGAAACTAATATTCACTGGATTGTCATATACCTTTTCACTGCTAGATGGGGGAAAATATCACACAGTGTAGCTTTAAAGAAATCAACTAGCTAGTCACGACTGTCGTTCAACCACGTTGGTTGATGATGTCACGCAGGTGGTGAAGTAATAACAGCTTTTAATGAATTAATTTGAGACCGAATTCATGCTAGATTTATTGCTATAAATTATGGACATGGCACCTGGGGACTAATTCTTATTTTTCTCAGTTATTTTCCTTTATTTCCAGATTCAATCACGTAATAGAGCACGTACGCACATGCGCACTCTTCAAAAAAGGTGCTTTATATCTCCAGACAAACTAAAAGAAGTAAATGATGGTAACACTTTATTTTGATAGTCCACATTAGACATTCTACTAAGTAACTTTGCAACTACAGGTCAACTAACTGTCATTAGAGTATTAGTAGACTGTCTGATTAATATTTACTAAAACTTAATTTTGTTGGTCCCCCAACTGACATTCTACTGCATGTAGGTAATTTGCCAACTACAATTAAACTTATTCTACTAACCCGAACCCTAACGCCTACCAGTAACCTACCAGTCTAACCATATCCTACCAGTCTAACCATACCAGTCTAACCATATCCTACCAGTCTACTGACAGTCTACTAATACTCTAATGACAGTTAGTTGACATGTAGTTGCAAAGTTACTTATGTTTAAAGTGGACTATCGAAATAAAGTGTAACCTCTAGAGGACATTTGTATGTTTTCAAAATAAAAGATATAGATTGGACTGAATGTCAGCTTGCTTATTTTAAGATAAGGATTTATTAAGTTCACGTCATGCAAACAAGAAACCAAGCTTCTAACCACAGGTCGAAAGCCTGTCGCTGTTGTTGCAACCACACAAGTTTGCGAATGTTCGTTGGTTGAACGATGGTTTCGGGAAACAGCGACTCGTTTTACAATGTTAACTATAACTATGAACTTGCGATGATAGTTGGCTAACGATGCTTCTGGGAAACGCACCCCAGATTAGTTCTTGTCTCTATGAAGTCCCTCTTTCTGAATAGCACAATGTGCTCTGATTGGTCAGCTGGATCAGTGTGCTGTGATCGGTCAACTGCTTCTAAACTTTTTAAAGAAATGTCATGCCCCTTTACATAATTACGAGTTTCAACACACTACTAACTCCTCCTACCCATTATTGTATTTGCTTTGTGCGGGAGCTCTTTAAATTAGAAATATTGTGACGTGTTCGTTCCGGGGGGGCAACACTACAAACGTGTTTGATATAGAGAATAACTTCCTTTGGAGTGACTTTGCGCAATCTTTGAGTAAAATAAATTGTCAAAAAGAAATCACCATTGTACGGAAAAGGAACATGGTGCTAGAAATAAAAAGAGATGGGAGGAAAAAAAAACAAGTCAATGCTTTTGCGTTCTCTCGTGAATATATTTTGTGTTTCATCCACCATTATGTCACTTTAGGGGCCCCGTCCATTAACTAGAAAAGAGTTAATACTGGGTTTGGGCAGATTTGCAAAAGGATCTCTTTGCAGTATGTCTCTATTTTAACTTGCTAAAGACTGTGGTTCACAGTGTTTCAGTGTTTCTCTATCTCTCTTGCTCTGTCAAAGTCCCGTCTTTCCCCTCATCCTTAAAATATTACTCACACAAAAAGCTCTTTATCTCTCAGAGAAATTCTGATGTCCGGGTAGATTTTGCTCTTGGCATCCTCCTCACTCTGCTGGATATGTCACTGGAAAAAAGAGAAGTTTGAATATACATGACAAACTCATGTTTGCTTCGACAGTCTTTTTCACAGGTTGTCTTTTTCCTCTGTGGTATTTTAATATCAGACTCTGGAAGAGACTCTGGAGATCTCAGTCTGGGCCAAAATAAGAAAGATTCCAGAGTGATTTTTGGTGGATTTATTTCAGCAAATATGTGGCAACATTCAGCTTTACCAAACTGCTCTTTTATGTCTTAATTTGGAATTGCCAATTATTTATTACACTTACATATGTGCCATTATACACAACTCCATTCGAACTTTGATCATTTTAGTATAAACTTTTCTCTTTTGAATAATTTTAACTTAAAAATATTTGCATATTTTTTTGTATATATAGAGTGCAACAGTTGGGTTCCCACAAGAAAAAAAGCATACATTTTCTCCATATATAGGATTTCTAACTATAACTTAGCGATAAAACGATAAAACTCATAGGTTGTTAATCGATGCTATATGCTTCTGTTGAAGCCGTCAGCCTGGAATATTTTAACATATTTTGTTGAATTTGTGTTAAAAACTACATTACTCATGATGCTAATTGTTGTTTTTCCTCACTCTTTAAAGCCTTTTTACTTTTCAAAAAAATACTGTTTTGCTTCAAATACAATTTTGTAATATTTTGATTCACCCCGAACCTGATTTGCTTGATTTATGGCTTGTGACATTTTAACAAAGTTTCCCTTTCAGTCGGTCACGTTCGATGTACGTCAGAACTGAACCGACGAATTGGGTCTCTAAAGTCAGATCCTAATTCGTCGGTTCAGTTCTGACGTACGTCGAACGTGACCGACTGAAAGGGAACGAGGGTTACATATGTAACCGAGACATTTAAAAAAAAAATCCCAACAGGGCCGGCCCGTGGCATAGGCGGAATAGGCAAATCATTTTGGCGCCACTCGTCCATAGGGGCGCCAAAATGAGTGATTTTATGATGATGATCCGTTTTATTACTGCTACATTTTATTAATATTAATTCGAAATATTACCAAAAAAAACCTTAAACAAATCCCCAGACTCTTCCCAGACCACCGCATCAATCTCCTCCTGCCCAGCGAGTGCTTTAGTGTGTCCGATATTGAACGCACGATCAGTTTAACGTTGGGAATTTGTTGTTGCGTTGCCTCTCGCGCATCTAACAGACAGGAATGTGCTTGTTTGCTCGCGCCAGTGAAAGTTGGAAAGTTGCCTAATTATTTATGACGGATGGCCAATGTGTCAAAAAGACCGAAGCCCTCTGATACAGGAAAGATAAGGAATAAGGGGATAAAGACAGAGGTAAAGTGATGAAATGAATGAACAGTTTATCTAAATGCATTATCTAAATATGAATGTTTGCTAATTAATTCCAGTTCTTTTTATCTTAAACTTTATGTAAGCAACTGTTCTGGGTGATCAGAATCTGTAAAAAATCATGTCAATTGTTTATAAACATATATAATTTTTTTTAATAGCCTAATGTTTTTACTCAGTTGTGCAAATGTAAGGGGATATATGGTGTTTGTGAAATTTATTTTCTGAAATTAGTAATGCTATTTATATACAGGTTTATCTAAAATAGCTAAGAAATAAAATAAAATGCACACTAAATATAAACAATTCTTAAAAAGTTTAATTCATGGTGAAAACATGAGCATGCATAGTTTAGTGGAGGTTATACGTATACAATTTTATATATATATATATATATATATATATATATATATATATATATATATATATATATATATATATGTGTGTGTGTGTGTGTGTGTGTGTGTGTGTGTGTCCTTGTTTATATTACATTGTGGGGACCAAATGTCCCCATAAGGATAGTAATAGCTGATAGTAGTCACTTTTCAACCGGCTCATTGAAAAGTGAGCCGGTGCCCACTTTTCAAAATGCTTATAAATCATACAGGATACGTTTTTCTGAGAAAGTAAAAATGCAGAATGTTTCCTGTGATGGGTAGGTTTAGGTTTAAGGGCTGTGTAGGGGGATAGAAAATTTGGTTTGTACGGTATAAAAACCTATGGAGAGTCCCCACAAAGATAGTGAACCAGACGTGTGTGTGTGTGTTTGTTTATTTTTATTTTAAAAATTATAAAAACACAACCAACATATAAAAACCGTGATACAAGGGGCACCAAGTAAAATCTTGCCTAGGGCAGCAAATTGGTCAGGGCCGGCCCTGAATCCCAAAATTAATGGAGAAAGTATTTCTGGAACTAATGCAGCTGAAATGTGGGCGGACTAATGCAGTCTATTAAACCATATGGTGTAACGCAACCCATTCTCACTCCCAAGGCGTCAAAATCCGAAGCACAGTCAAGTGCCTTCTGCGTCACAATGAAGACGCTAAAGGTGCCCCTTGGTGTCATTTTTCGATGCGCTGGGTGCTCCATTCATTTCAATGAGAAACCTTTGGCGTCATTCACAGACGTATACAATACACATTTTCCCTGGGTATGGGAATATTATCGTCATGGTGAAATTAATTTTTTTATTGAAATTATTTATTGGTTTATAATTTTGCCATTATGACATGTTGGAGTGTGATTCTCAATTTAATCAGCAAGCATAATTTCATTTTCATTTATTTTATTTACGCTATTTAGACATGTTTTAACATGTAACCCAACCCCACCCCATCCCTAAACCTACCCATTTGTGTGAACATGATATAAAACACAGGATATAACATACGACTGCATCCACGAGTTATTCAAAAAAGTTAAATAATCCAAGTTTTCTGTTATTATGTATATAATAGAACACTGAGAATATTGTCATACATTCATTTTTATTGATATGTTTTGGAAGCGAAACCCAATCTCTTGCTTTCTTTTTCTGCTCGTTGCTTGTTCAGACCTGCTTTACAGATGATCAAAATATCTCTGCAGGTTTCAACCATCCTTAACGGTCCACAATAAAGTGTTTACTAGTGAGTAGCAGTGGCTGACATTTACATTCAAAGCTATTGTTATCATTGATCAGCAAAAGCAAAACAGACATTTCAACAAATATCAAACCTTGAAAATAAAGTGCCATCTCCACTTGATCAACTCCGCTACATGAAAGCCGATGAGGTGTGTGGGATGTGCTGTGGTTTTCATTTTCTAAAGAACATTGTTTCATCTCACAGTCTCAGATAAAATCAACAACACTTCAGGAACCTCAGGAATTTGCTGTGAGGCTAAAAAGAAAATCCTATGGAAGTTGCTATCTCATAAATAGGCACATCTGCCCTTAAAAGGATAAAAAAGAATAAAGGGTCACTCTTAAAGGACAACTCCGGTGAGAAATGAACCTAGGGGTAATTAACAGATGGTTACAGACTAGATCGTTCTCTGGGATGCATTTTCATGAAACGAATGTAAAGAGTTTTATGTCTAAAAATAGATAATGCTATGATATGCTTATAATGCTATTCTATGGGGCACAGGGTAGACACAGGGTAGTGAAATTTAATCGCTAGTTAATACCATTAACAAGGCTAAAAATAGCCTCACACTAACACGGTAGCATAATGAGGATCCCTACATGCAAACCGCAGCATTGAGAACTTTGTATGTATACAAACAGTTTAATAAGAAGATACTTTATAAAGACAGTGGATTACACGTTCACGGACAGGCGCCATCTTGGAAAACAGTCTCGACTCGTCGAGCGACGAGAGCTCTGCTAAGTGATGAACTGTGACTTGGAATCTCATATGGACCGTTGTTTCTGGAAGAAAACACTGAACGCAACAGAGAAATAAAAATGTCTTATGTAATTACATTTCACAAACTTAATTGCTATCGACCAGCTCACTTAGCACAGCGTTTGTGGATCGACTCGTCAAGACTGTTTTCCAAGATGGCGCCTGACCGTGAACACATAATGCACTATGTTTTATTAAACTGTTTGTACACATACAAAGTTCTCAATGCTTCGGTTTGCATGTAGGGACCCTCATTATGCTACCGTGTTAGTGTGAGGCTATTTTGAGCCTTGTAAGTGGTATTAACTAGCAATTTAATTTGACTTACTCTGTGCCCCAACGACAAGCGTTATAAGCTAATCTGTTTTTAGAGATAAAACTCTTTACATTCGATTTCATGAAAACGCATCCCAGAGAACGATCTACTCGGTAACCATCTGTTAATTACCCCTAGGGTCATATCTCACCAGAGTTGTCCTTTAAAAATAAATATTTCAAAAGGGGGTTTTGTGATGCCATTAAAGAACCATTTTTGGCTCCCCAAGAACCTTTCAGTGAAACGTTATTAACCATGTTTCATAAAAACCAAAAAAAAAAAAAAAAATGTTTTCCTTTTAATGTAAAGGACATTTGAAATATTTAAAGAACCTTTGTCCTTTTGTGGAATGGAAAAGGTTGTATAGGTTCTTCATGGAACCATCAATAGGGCTTTCACACCAGGTAGTTAGGAACTAGCCACGAGGCTGGTTTCCCGAGAACTAAAGGTTTCCTCTAGGGCCGTTTTCATGGTTGCATTCGCACTGCCTGTAGGAACTCTGAAATGACGTAAGCCGTGCTTGTTGTTCCCAAAGAAATCAATCAAAACTTTTATTCAGGACACACACACGATCCACACGACACACGATAACATTCGTATAGTTTTTGAGTGCCTTCACACAGTAAACCAGAGGGAGATCCAGAGAGAGCATATTTAAATTTGCAGCAGTATTAATACGAATATAGTGTAACATTTAACAGCGGGAATGGCGGCTACATTTATATTGTGCTTGCATGTGTCTTGACAGTTACAAATAAACGCAGAGGAAACTCTGACCAATAAGAGGACAGTTCGTACTCGCATGTGACTTGCGTGCCGTGTACACATTAGGGTACGCTCTGAAAGCGAACCGAACAAAGAAGAAAAAGCAACATTGTAAAAAGTCCCTGTTTAAGAACAAACAATCTATAGGTGTGAAAAAACCCAAAGGGTGTGTTCCAACCCGTTCTCACTCCCAAGGCGTCAAAATCCGAAGCATAGTCAAGTGCCTTCCGCGTCACAATTAAGACGCTAAAGGTGCCCCTGGGCGTCATTTTGCGACGCGCTGGGTGCTCCATTCATTACAATGATAAACCTTTGGCGTCATAAACAGACGCATTTAATTCTTTGCGTTTATAAAAGCAGACATGATTTTATTAATATTTAAAGGCTACTTTCATATTTTGGAGCAACTAACTCCACTCCTACCCTAAACCTACCCATATCTAAACAATATAAAACACATAACAGGCAAATAAATGTACAGTCACAGGTATTTATTGCAAAAACTGACCAAAGCAGTATAAAAGTATTAACTCATGTTGCATTCCAAGTCTTCTGAAGTCATACGATATCTTCATGTGAAGAACAGAGTCGATCTTGATGTTTTAATCGCTGAAATGATGATCCCGCTGCCCCGTGAACGAACTCATTCATATCTCATTCAAATAATTCAAAAGACTCCTGAGCATGACGCAATCGGTCACAAGACACACGAGAGCCAATGACATTTTACAATCAATGCTGACGTAATGACGCAATTGGTCACAAGACATACGAGAGCCAATGCAATTTCACTATGAAATCTCACGTAACCGGCGCCAATATTTGAAATTTGATTGTGTTTGTTGATGATCTTCTGCGGATGGAGATGCTGATCGCTTTTGGGGATTTTCTTCATACAAATCAATCGTTTGGCCTCGGAAAACTTGGATTATTTAACTTTTTTGAATAACTCGTGGATGCAGTCGTATGTTATATATCCTGTGTTTTATATCATGTTCAGACAAATGGGTAGGTTTAGGGATGGGATGGGGTTGGGTTACATGTTAAGCATGTCTAAATAGCGTAAATAAAATAAATGTAAATAAAATTATGCTTGCTGATTAAATTGAAAAACACACTCCAACATGTCATAATGGCAAAATTATAAACTAATACAATTTCACCATGACGATAACATACCCAGCGCGTCTGTGTATGACGCCAAAGGTTTCTCACTGAAATGAATGGAACACCCAGCGCGTCGAAACATGACGCCTTGGGGCACCTTTAGCGTCTTTATTGTGACGCGGAAGGCACTTGACCATGCTTCGGTTTTTGACGCCTTGGGAGTGAGAATGGGTTGTGTGTTCACACTTGAAGTTCGGTTCACTTGGTTTGTTTGGTCCAGACCAACGCAGTTGGCATTTTAACACAGATCCTAAAGATACTGAACCTAAGGGATATGTTCACTCCCTGATTAGTCACTTTAAAGTTTTAGTTCATCCATAAATTTAAATTCTATTTTAAATTACTAACCCTCATGTCCTTTTAAACCCATAAGATCTTCAGAGGACAAATTAAAGCGGTGCACTATTTACAATGTAAACTGTGTAAGAGACTTACACAAACAAGAAGACATGGTTGAACAAATGTGTTATATTTGTTTGTTTTCCGCGCACAAAAAAGTATTCTCATCACTTCATAACATTAAGGTTGAACCACTGTAGTCACATGAACTATTTTAATGATGTCTTTACTACCTTTCTGGACCTTGAAAGTAATTAAATTGCTTTCTATGGAAGGGTCAGAGAGCTCTCGGATTTCATCAAAAATATCTTAATTTGTGTTCCGAAGATGAACAAATCTCTTACAGGTTTGGAACAAAATGAGGATGAGAAATCAATGACAGAATTTTCCTTTTTAGGGTTGCATCTTGTGGCATGTCTTTTTGGGTGCACACCAGGGTTGGGGACGGCAGCGTTCCCACTGATTCAAATGAACCGCACTAGCAGTGCAATCGCACCTGAGTTCATTTTATCTAACCAAATCTGCCAAGTGTGAACACACACCCTAAATAGATAAATGTAATGTTTGTGCAAAAGAGCATGAGCAACAGAAAAACACTCACAAACAGGTAACCTCAGCAGAGCAGGCTCAGTAATCAGTGTGTTTGCTCACCTATTAAGTCTCTCGTCAGATGTGTGAGGAACCTGGGTCACACTCTCTCAGGAGAGCCTTTGACTGATGGAGAAAAAGAGATGGGGGATGCTATTTGAAATCATTTGCTCCAATGTAGAATGAAACATAGCTTTAAGAAAAAAAAAAAAAAAAAACGAGGTTGGAAAAGTTTACGCAAAAAAATATGAAAATAGTTTCATCATTCACTCACCCTCAAGCTTTTCCAAACCCAAAGAATATACAAATGAAGATGATCCCCAGAATGTTCTTTGTCTTAAATACCTGAACCTTACCAGAGTTCACATGAAATTTCCTTCAAAGTAAAAAGACTAAAATTACATTTTATTAACATAACAACTTGGAATATGTTCAGTACACTTAAATATACATTGTTTTCTCATAATATCATACAGAAGCACTGTACAAACTGAATACAGCCTTGAAAATACATGAACATTTCACATGATTAGTAAAAGTTTGCATTGTGAAATTTGTCAAAATACGGGTGACTGACTATGAAAATGGAAGAGAGAGGGGAAAAATGGGTTTGTGGAAAAGAGTTGCTCTTAATTATTAAAGCTAACATTTGCACAGCAAACATACACGATGTCCGTCCACAAACTCTCCCTTGTGAGGCGCTTTTTTTGTTTTGTTTAGCCCTTCACCTAAACTTGCTCTGCAATATACACAGATTTGCAGTATTTGAACAACTTCAGAAGTTCAGCTATTAACCGTGCAGTATGATACACAGCAAAAGTCAAGTCTGTTAGTTAATGCAACGAGGAAAAGTCACATTTTGAGGACACATACATATGTTCTAATTAGCAGGTCAATATGTTGGGACTTCTGTTTGATTTTGAACCTGAACACACACAAAAAAAACACAAGACAGAAAACCGTGCAAAAATCTTAACTAAGGTAACATCCCCGGGATCACAGACAAGGTTTAAGATTTGCACTTGCACTGGCAGATCTTAAAATATGGCAATGCCATTATTTTGTCTCGAAATGCATGCCAGTTGTTTTTTTTCTACGGCATGTTTATAAAAGCTACTTAAATGTCCTAAGTGAATTGAGGCCTAATCCTAGTTTAGTCTAAAGCCCTGTCTGTGAAATTGGGCAATGTATTTTCCACTTGACCTTCTTAAAAAAAGTACTTATTTTTAACCATGGATAAGGATCACATGTTATCTACATTTACAACTAGCCTTCATATTTTAACATGTTTGGGACCACAATTCATGATTGTTTCCAAATGTTAAATGAGTTTAAAGGGCGGATGAATTGAGAAATCAACTTTCCCTTGGGCTTTTGATATATTAAAGGTCATGGTAATATAAGAATATCCTCTGAAAACTTCCTTGTTAGTCAATAAAAAGCTTTTATAGACACCAGGTCCAGAAAACGATCTTCATCCTTACGTCATTGCGTGACGAAATACACCTCTATGAATAGCACGTCTAATTCAGCAGCCTCTGCCCACCGACATATGGAGCTGTTCGGATCTCTAGCCAGTAGCAATAAATATGCTGAAGAAGATAGCAAAATATTGTGGAAGAACACAGTCGCTGCATAAGCTTCCTTCGGATCATAATATTAGAAATGTGTGATACTTTTTTAAATAAAGTTCCAGCTGACGTGGGGAAGACATGTACGCGTGTTCGCTTCATTTCACTGCGGAATCGTGTGTAAACAAGTCTCAGGATTAGTCTCGCTGGATTTGCAGACACTATGTTGTGCCTTCTATATTGGATCCGACAGGAATGGTGCAACACACTTATGTGAGTAACACTTCTTTTTTTATATGTAATAGTAGTCCCGGGGCTATGTGTTTTCCAGACGGGCTACCAAAACGTACGCCCGTCGGCAGGAGGTGAATCTCAAATACTGAAATAATATTCCTTTCTTGATCTAGGCGGCGCACGTGTTTGTGTGTGTGTGCGTGTGCGCGCAGTTTGCGCTTATAGCAATCTATCATGTGGGCCACGTAATACAGAAATAATATTCCTTTCTTGATCTAGGCGGCGCACGTGTTTGTGTGTGTGTGCGTGTAGTTTGCGCTTATAGCCATCTATCATGTGGGCCACGTAATACAGAAATAATATTCCAATCAATCGCGGGTGGAACAGAAATAAATCATTGTGTTTGTTTGATAAAGACGTTTACGAGCCCTGTGATTGAGAGAATCATTCCGGTTGATGCTTTCAAAACAATCCCTCCCTCATGTGAACTGACAGAGGAGCTTAAGCTCATTAAATATGCAAATCTTATCCATTCCTAGCCGTGGGCGTTTATTTCCAAGTCTCCAGTTCTGCACGCCCATCAAAACCCAGCGTTCAGGAGAGAGCCTCAAAACCAGTGTAGAAAATAGCCTATTACTTATTAGTTATGATGTTTTTGAATGTAAAAACCACACGAACGTCATAAGTTGACCTTTAGACAACAGTATACATTTTTTTTTAAAAAG
The DNA here is from genome assembly GCF_024679245.1 of Pseudorasbora parva. Classification (NCBI taxonomy): domain Eukaryota; kingdom Metazoa; phylum Chordata; class Actinopteri; order Cypriniformes; family Gobionidae; genus Pseudorasbora; species Pseudorasbora parva. The sequence goes on along the minus strand of NC_090188.1, from coordinate 8,037,290 downwards.
CCAGTTCATGACATGGAGGTAAGATAAGAACTGCACCCCCCCCCCCCCCCCCACACACACACACACACACACAAAACTGATCTAACTTGGTATAAGCTGCCATTTTTATGTCGTCAAGAAAAAAGTAGCCTAATAACAAATCAGAAAGCTTTGTTTGAAGGACATCCCATTTTAAATGTGACAACAGAAGCTATGGCAAATGTAAGAAGTTAAAACATCAAAGTAAATCTGAAAAGATTAAAATAACATATATTTTACCATTTTAAAATATGAACAACCATTTGGAGAATCGCCGAGAAATCAGCGCATGCGCATTTCTTTGTGCACGCGACATTAATTCTGCACAGGTTTCCTCGTGCTTCCCGCTCATCAATCACTCACACTGGTCTCTCGGGCCAGCGGAGCTGACGGCTTGACACGATTTGGCCATCGATGCCGCTACACATTCCAGGCGTCCGTCGTCTGTACGGATAACTTGCACAGCCTAATATTTCGTGGCACAAGACAGCATTCATACTCGTTCTGCAGCGGTTTATTGGCTTCTCCATATGATTTATTTGTGTGTGACAACCTCCCTCCCCTACCCTCTGCTCCCCAAACACGCTTGATATTTGTCTTTGGTTATTAGTTTTCACTCTTCATTTGCATTTTGATTATGTTTTTGCATGAGACTTACGACCACTAACTCCGCAAGAAAGAACAGGATTCATTAAGAACATGATGAATAAATGATTAACTATAAAAACAAAAAGGCCAATGTATGTAGCTGATGAGGAAATATGAATGACATAAAATATTGCTGTAGCTGTGCAATACTGTAATTGGGTTTGACAGAAGGATGGAACAAAAACACAGTACTGTCATTGAGTAAAGACATATGTGACAGAAGTCTTATTGAACTATTTTTTAATCAATCAGCAAATATGCTACTTACTGTTGAATATGGGTGTAAGGGCTGCACAATTGGAAACATCAACCGATCTACTCTCACAGTCACAGCAAAGTCTTAAAACTAAAGGGACATTTACACAACAAACGATGAACAAAATGGAAAAGTCCCACATTGCAGACATACTTGAATATTGGGCTAGATAAGGCTCTGGTTTTGGATTTCTGGTTAAAGACTGGTGTTGATATGGTTTATGGTTTATACAACATTGTCAAAATTATTCACACTGGTCTGCAAAAATGATTAAATACGCTTTACTATGCATGCCAGGCATGTAGTTGTCACTTAGTTGAACACGTAATATAGGCTATGCCTCCGAGTGACATTGTCTGTTTTTACAAAATAGAATTTTTGTAGTTTACACAGAGACAATGTATTGTTTTCAAAAATGTGCACTTTGCGTTTTCAGACCTTCAAAACAACCATAGGCTTTGAGGGGGAAAATAACTGAACCACGGAGCAATGGAAAAAGGGGGCCTGTTCTGATGAATCATGTTTTCTTTTACATCACGTGAATGGCCGTGTGTGTGTGTGTGTGTGTGTGTGTGTGTGTGTGTGTGTGTGTATGTGTCGCTTACCTGGGGAACACATGGCATCAGGATGCACTATGAGAAGAAGGCAAGCCGGTGGAGGCAGTGTGGTGCTTGTTCTGCTGGGAATTCTTAGGTCCTGCCCATCATGTGGATGTTATTTTGACACGTACCACCTACCAAAGCATTGTTGCAGATTATGTACACACTTGAATTGAAACGTTATTCCCCTAAAAAGAAAAAAACCCTGCATTAATCCCCTGATTATAAAGGTGAGTCAATTTTTGTAAGTATCTTTGGACATAACAACACACACAATTCGTAACAGTTTTACGTTTCGTCTATTCTCTATTGTCTATTATTGTATCTGTTTACTCCCCACTGTCAATTGGGTTTAGGGGTGGACCTTCATGCTTAAAAAAAAGTTAATCAAATCAAATCATACAAAATCCCCACCACGTTTTCTCATGAGTGGGTTGGTAAATAAAGAGAGGCCATACAAAATGATCTACATAGCAACACTACAGTAGCCAAAACAAAACAGTCACCTATCTGACATTAAAGGTCCCGTTCTTCACGACTCCATCTTTCAAACTTTAGTTAGTGAGTAATGTTGCTGTTAGAGCATAAATAATACCTGTAAAATTCTAAAGCTCAAAGTTCAATGCCAAGTGAGATATTTTATTTAACAGAAGATCCCTTTCAAAGCCTTCAGCGACCGGCCGGTTTGGACTACAGCAGGAAGTGCAGGGATGTAATGACGTCACTAGAACCGTTTGTTGACTAACCCTCCGTCCACAAGAACACGCAAAATAGGGGGCGTGGTCTTGTTGCTCTCCCACGTGGAGAAGAGCGCGCATTCAGTGCTTGCATCGCCACGTTATGGTAAGAGGCGGGACCTTTCCGGGCAAAGTGCGCTAAGCTGCTGTCCAATCACAACACGGGAAGCGCCGGCCCAATCAGAACTCGTTACGTGTTTCTGAAGGAGGGACTTCATAGAACAAGGAAATCATCAGGCCGTTTTTAGGACAGAGGAAACAGCGCTGTACAGATAAGTAAATTGTGTGAAAAATACTGTGTTTTTTTACACGTGAAACATGAACTCATGTTATATTGCACACTGTAAACATAATCAAAGCTTCGAAAACGCGCGAAGAACAGGACCTTTAACAATGTGTGATTTTCATTGATGCTAAGGGACACAATCATTGCATCTACAAATGACTTGAGAAGGAGACCCAGCTGGCTTACTTTTATGAGCTCCTAAATAAACGGCAGGAAAATTCCCTAAAAATTTGTAACAAAGCCTACAATCACACAATCATCCCGAAAAGCCTGTCATGACATCACTAAGAGAGCGTGAGTGGTTCTGTCTGATTATGAAGGGATATCGCCAACACATTCCTGAGGGCTGATGAGAGAACAAAGACCATTCTTGCTTTACAAGAGATATTTTTTTAACAATGGACTCTTCCTCTTTTATTAATTAATTCAGTCATTAGTCAGTCTTGGCATCTGTAGTGCCGTTCGCAAAAGCCAACAAGGCCTGTTTAGCGCTTGGCACCTGTGCCCAGACACAAGACAGGGCACTGTATGTGAAGTCTTGCGTAACGGCCCACAGAGGTAAGTTTACACAGCTCAAATGACTGAGGAGATACCCAGCTCACAGAATCCGCCCTTATCACAAAACATCTGATAGTACCGAATCAGCGGAGGTGGGTATAAGCCTTCAATGAGGGACAGACCTCACAAGAATTCCTTCTGGAAAAGGAAACCTGCCTGAGCATGGAGGAGGAGAGAGAATCCGTCAGAGCTTTCATGCCTGAGTCTTTGTATTCATGTCGTCCTGGAAATGGCCTTTTGGAGATGTGTCACTGATCATATTTGGGAGGATTTTATTTGCTTGTCTGCTTAAAATATAGCTCTGAAGAAACTACATTTATGTTTTTAGCAGATGCATTTACATTTAATCATTTAGCAGACGCTTTTATCCAAAGCGACTTACAAAAAAGGGGAGAGTAATAGAAGCAACGAAACAGACAAGGCCAACAACCTGTAAGAGCTGTAAGAAATCTCAATTAATTAGCACAGTGCACAATTTTTTTTTTTTTTTTTTAAAGACATCTACAACAAAAACTCACGTACGCAAAATGCCGAACACTGGATTTTAAAAGCTATGATAACAATGCTCTCTATCCACAGTGTCCTCATGAAGGACTGAAGGCCATTGATAAACCTTAACTCTATCATGCTCCGATAGCCAATGGGAAACTAAAGTTTCAATACTTTACATACAATACAAATCAGGTTTAAAATAAGTAAAAGCAGCAGTATTTACATGCAAATAATATCTAGAGTGCAACAGTTGAGTTTAGGAAGAAAAAAACTCAATTTTCTCCATTATATCCTTTAAAGAGAGCTCAAATTTCAATACATTTTTAAAAGAATTCAAAATGAAAAACAACATTACCATGATGTAGAGAAACTTTCAATATAGTAAACAATATAAAAATATATTGTTTCTATAATAGACAACTTTAAATGAATAGATTTTCATCTGATTTTTATATTTGTTTTTCCTTCATCTCATATGTTAAAGGGTTAGTTCACCCAAAAATGAAATTTCTTTCATTAATGACTCACCCTAATGTCGTTCCACACCCGTAAGACCTCCATTCATCCGCAGAACACAGTTTAAGATATTTTAGATTTAGTCCGAGGCCTTTCTGTCCTTTGAATGTAAGTGTATGCCCACTGGCTCTCCACGTCCAGAAGGTAATGAAAACTTCATCAAAGTAGTCCATATGTGACATCCGTTGGTTAGTTAGACTCTTTTGAAGCGTCGACAATACCTTTTGGTCCAAAAATAATGCAAAAATAAAGTATTGTCTTCTCTTCCGTGTTCCTCAAATAAAAAATCAAACGGTTATGATTCAAGATTCGAATCACGTGTCAAACTGGCAAACTGCTGAAATCACGTGACATTGGCGATACGAATCACGAATCAATCTGCTGATTCACGACCGTTTGATTCTTTATTTGAGGTTTTGAAAACAAACCCGGAAGATAAGACAATCCAGTGGCAGCGTGCCTTACACCACTGTACCCGATGCTTTGCATTGCACATGGTGATGTAAGGCTTGGATGCAGCAGCTCGGCCATGGAAACCCATTCCATGAAGCTCTCTACGTCCTGTTCTTGAGCTAATCTGAAGGCCACACGAGGTTTGGAGGTCTGTTGCTATTGACTCTGCAGAAAGTTGGGGACTTCTGCGTACTGTGCGCATCAGCATGCGCTGACACTTTTACCCCCTTTCCACCAGAATAAACCAGGTGCTAGTTCAGAGCCAGTGCTAGTGCTAGTGTCAGTTCTAAGTTGGTTCGACGGAGGAGCCTTAAAGAACTGGTTTGGCTTTCCACAGGCTAGAGAGCCACCACAGAGCCGGGTCTTACGTCACTGTATACGTCTCATCTTTCTCATCAACGCTAGCGGGAAACACACACACACACACACACACACACACACACACACATACACGTCTATATTACCAAGAGGGGACTATCACTCTACACTATCCAAGAGGGGACCTGTGTTTCTAGTCATTTTGAAGAAACAAAAATCACATACAAAATTTTCTTTTAAGGTCCTTATTCATAATATAACTTCAAATTAGCATTTTTTTATTTTTTTAAAAATATGCCAAGAGGGGACCTGAACGATGTCTACCTATCCAACAGGGGACCTCCATAGACTCTAATGGAGCTGTGTGTGTTTGTGTGTGACCGATGTCTACCTATCCAACAGGGGACCTCCATTAGTCTGCAGTGGAGCTGTGTGTGAATGTGAAGTGAGCTGGCAGTCAAGTCTGTCTTCATTTTATATATATATATATATATATATATATATATATATATATATATATATATATATATATATATATATATATATATATATATATATATATATATATATATGCATTTGGCATATATATATGCCATCTCCACCATTACATGTCTTTACAAATAAATAACATAAATGCAGTTAAGCTTCGTACAGACTATATAATGTGTCAAGTAATAATATGTCTTTTTATAATAACTGTGTTCTTTTGAATGTACTGAGAAGTATTTATTTGTAACCTAAAATATACTTTAATACTTTAATTTATTTTTAAATATATTTATTACACAGTCGCAATAAAGTTACAAGATGTAACATCAAGTAACACACTACACTTAGTTAGTCCACAAGTCTTCTTGTGCTTTAGTATGTTAGTCAACACATTAAAATAAGTTAACTTGTTTACACAGGCATCTGGTATCACAATAGGCACACACACACACACACACACACAATATACCTTAGACATAACACCTAATACATTACAGAAAAGTCATTTCTTTAAGAAATTCATTCTCTGTTGTGTCTTCATAATTACAGTATATGATCAGTCCACATCTCTCATTTAAGATTATTGTCAGGTACACCAATGTATTTACATTATTGAATATTACAGGTCATTATTGAATAGTGATTACGTTACACACACACTGACTCAGGTCCCCTGTTAGATAGTAAATCACGACGCCTGTGTGTTTGCTGTGACATTTCTTATCATCACAAACACACTGTAAACATTTAGAGTTTTTACAGCAATACCTGAGCTTAAAGGGTTAAATCAAGCAGAAATAGCTCTCTAATGTATTAATTGCAGGTCATTATTGAATAGTGATTACGTTACACACACACACTGACTCAGGTCCCCTGTTAGATAGTAAATCACGACGCCTGTGTGTTTGCTGTGACATTTCTTATTATCACAAACACACTGCTAAGATTTAGAGTTTTTACAGCAATACCTGAGTTTAAAGGGTTAAATCAAGCAGAAATAGCTCTCTAATGTATTAATTGCAGGTCATTATTGAATAGTGAATATGTCACACACACACTGACTCAGGTCCCCTGTTAGATAGTAAATCACGACGCCTGTGTGTTTGCTGTGACATTTCTTATAATCACAAACACTGCAAAGATTTAGAGTTTTTACAGCAATACCTGAGTTTAAAGGGTTAAATCAAGCAGAAATAGCTCTCTAATGTATTAATTGCAGGTCATTATTGAATAGTGATTTACGTTACACACACACACTCACTCAGGTCCCCTGTTAGATAGTAAATCACGACGCCTGTGTGTTTGCTGTGACATTTCTTATCATCACAAACACACTGCAAAGATTTAGAGTTTTTACAGCAATAACTGAGTTTAAAGGGTTAAATCAAGCAGAAATAGCTCTCTAATGTATTTATTGCCGGTCATTATTGAATAGTGATTATGTTACACACACACTGACTCAGGTCCCCTGTTAGATAGTAAATCACGACGCCTGTGTGTTTGCTGTGACATTTCTTATCATCATAAACACACTGCAAAGATTTAGAGTTTTTACAGCAATACCTGAGTTTAAAGGGTTAAATCAAGCAGAGATAGCTCTCTAATGTATTAATTGCAGGTCATTATTGAATAGTGATTACGTTACACACACACTCACTCAGGTCCCCTGTTAGATAGTAAATCACGACGCCTGTGTGTTTGCTGTGTCATTTCTTATCATCACAAACACACTGTAAAGATTTAGAGTTTTTACAGCAATAACTGAGTTTAAAGGGTTAAATCAAGCAGAAATAGCTCTCTAATGTATTAATTGCAGGTCATTATTGAATAGTGATTACGTTACACACACACTCACTCAGGTCCCCTGTTAGATAGTAAATCACGACACCTGTGTGTTTGCTGTGACATTTCTTATCATCACAAACACACTGTAAAGATTTAGAGTTTTTACAGCAATACCTGAGTTTAAAGGGTTAAATCAAGCAGAAATGGCTCTCTAATGTATTAATTGCAGGTCATTATTGAATAGTGATTACGTTACACACACACTGACTCAGGTCCCCTGTTAGATAGTAAATCACGACGCCTCTGTGTTTGCTGTGACATTTCTTATAATCACAAACACACTGCAAAGATTTAGAGTTTTTACAGCAATACCTGAGTTTAAAGGGTTAAATCAAGCAGAAATAGCTCTCTAATGTATTAATTGCAGGCCATTATTGAATAGTGATTACGTTGCACACACACTGACTCAGGTCCCCTGTTAGATAGTAAATCACGACGCCTGTGTGTTTGCTGTGACATTTCTTGTTGTCATAAACACACTGCAAAGATTTAGAGTTTTTACAGCAATACCTGAGTTTAAAGGGTTAAATCAAGCAGAAATAGCTCTCTAATGTATTAATTGCCGGTCATTATTGAATAGTGAATATGTCACACACACACTGACTCAGGTCCCCTGTTAGATAGTAAATCACGACGCCTGTGTGTTTGCTGTGACATTTCTTATAATCACAAACACTGCAAAGATTTAGAGTTTTTACAGCAATACCTGAGTTTAAAGGGTTAAATCAAGCAGAAATAGCTCTCTAATGTATTAATTGCAGGTCATTATTGAATAGTGATTTACGTTACACACACACACTCACTCAGGTCCCCTGTTAGATAGTAAATCACGACGCCTGTGTGTTTGCTGTGACATTTCTTATCATCACAAACACACTGTAAAGATTTAGAGTTTTTACAGCAATACCTGAGTTTAAAGGGTTAAATCAAGCCGAAATAGCTCTCTAATGTATTAATTGCAGGTCATTATTGAATAGTGATTACGTTACACACACACTGACTCAGGTCCCCTGTTAGATAGTAAATCACGACGCCTGTGTGTTTCTCTCCTCAACCCCCACAACCCCCCACTCACAATTTACATTTCAATAAGGGAAGACTTGAAAAACCAGTTTGTGAACCAAAAGCCAATAGAGCTCAAACTACCAATGTGGCAGAACCCTTCTCAAATAAACTAGAGAAGATGCTGGGATTTGCCCTGCCAAATTAAACTAAATTACATTTTTTACAATCGCTAGGCCACATTTCTCAATACTTTGGTCATTTTCAAAATCCTTCACACAGTTCTCCAAACCAACTTTCTGCTTCACATCAGTTATTTCACATTCAAAATCCACAAAAACCAACAAAACACTTAATTCATGTCTCAAATCAAGTGCCAATGATCCACAGTTTAGCTTGCACAGACTGAAGTTGTGATCACTGTGTGAAGAGTTGAAAAAGTTGAAAAAGTGTGTTTATTATTGAGAAATGTTTTGTAAAAGAACATTTTATATCACAGCTTAACTGTGGATCAACATTGCTTTAGCAAAAAAATGCATTTAATGGCAACATCTTTCAATTTACCTGAAATCTTTTCTCACTTTGACACAAACACAATCAAAACTTTGTTCTACAGGCCAATTCGCACATCCTTACATGCTGTTTTCAAAAGTGTTAAACTTATGGACAAAACAATAACATAATACAAAACTGAATGAGACAGCAATTTACAACATGTATACCGTAATACTGTAATGCAATTTATCCTGCTAAAAAAATCAAACACTATCAAAGCAACTTTGATGAAACTGAACACCAACACAAGTGTTAGTCCATTACCATCCATTCAAAAGAGGAAACTTAGGAATAATGTTGTACTGTACTGTAAGCATGCAGTGAATTATGAGCAGTAGAGAGTGTCATTCTAGTTTTGTAAAGACATTTTAATTGTATAATGTTCCTGATGTTAGTGTTGGATGTAAACCTGCGCTGCCAGTGCTCTGTAAGAATGAGTTGATTTGTAAAAGTAAAATTAACTGCTGTGAAGCTGAAAGTTGGTTAGCAAATTTATAAACTCCTCACTCAGTTCTCCTAAATATTGGGAAATATGTCCTAGCGATTGTAATTTCATTTCATCATGTAATTTCAATTTATTTTTGGCAGTGTATTTGGTCTAGGACACAGGTAACAGTAGTGAGCTTCTTTGTATCACCTGTGAGAGTCTTCATGCATTGAAATGTAAATTACTGGTGGGGGGTTGAGCAGCAAACTCAACACACACACTATTCTCTATTCCAATTTCAAGAGCACATCTAAAACCACAAGCCCAAACACATTACAAGTGAAAGCACAAATAAATACAAAAGATATGATACACATGAAATAAACAGTGCTTTTCAGGACGGTCTGTCAGTAGTTGTAATATAACACTGTATTGTCCTCACTGTAAAAAAATAAAATAATATATATATATATATATATATATATATATATATATATATATATATATATATATATATATTTATAAGTTAATAATTTTAAAGTTACTTTTTCTCAAAGTGTATGTTCACTTAACTGAACCTACTATGACATAAGCAACTATGTTTACTGGGATACTTCCTATTTTTTTTAAAAATAATTTTGTATTAATTTTAGCATTTTAGTTTAGCATTCGTGGACTGTCAGAGATACAGCTTTTGGGGCGTGTGTTTTAGGTGTTCACCCATATAGCACGTGAGTAATGAAGAGCCTTCTGAAGCAAAGTGGCACGTTTGTGTAAGAACAATGTCCATATTTTAAACTTCATAGACTAAACAAACTATTTTTATTGAAAGAAATTGTGTTTTAGTGTTATTATGAAAAGAGTAACCCCTGACGCTAAGTTTTGTTTAGCTCTATCTTCTCTCTTCAGTGTTTGTCAGTGCACATACGTCAAGGATTCATGGGTGAAGAAGGATTACTCTTTAAAGGACAACTCCGGTGAGAAATGACCCTATAGGGGTAATTAACAGATGGTTACCGAGTAGATCTTTCTGTGGGATGCGTTTTCATGGAAATCAAGTGTAAAGAGTTTTATCTCTAAAAACAGATTTGAGTGACGAACGCTGTGCTAAGTGATGAACTGTGACTGAATCTCATATGGGCCGTTGTTTCTGGAAGAAAGCACTGAACGCAGTAGAGAGAAAAAAGAAAAAAAAGTCCATGTAATTAGATTTCACAAACTTAATTCCTATCGATCAGCTCACTTAGCACAGCGTTCGTGGCTCGACTAGTCGAGACTGTTTTCCAAGATGGCTGCAGTCTGTAAACGTGTAATGTACTGTCTTTAGAAAGTATCTTCTTATTAAACTGTTTGTACTCTAACAAGTTCTCAATGCTGCGGTTTGCATGTAGGGACCCTCATTATGCTGCCGTGTTAGTGTGAGGTTATTTTGAGCCTTGTTAGTGGTATTAACTAGCGATTTAATTTCACTTATTCCATGCCCCATAGACAAACATTATAAGCTAATCTGTGTTTCGAGATAAAACTCTTTAAATTCGATTTTCATGAAACCGCATCCCAGAGAACGATCTACTCGGTAACCATCTGTTAATTACCCCTAGGGTCATTTCTCACCGGAGTTGTCCTTTAAGCGCAATGTGATTCGTGTGGCACTGAAAACCGAAAGCTAGTATTTTAGTCTATGGATCAGTTACTGTGTGGATCAGTTATATGATGGTTAGATGCACTTTTATGGACCGACAAGGCACTGGCATTTTAAAGCTGGGAAGAGCCAGGACTTTTTTAATATAAATTTAAATAACTCAGATTTTATTCATTTGAAAAAAGAATGTCATATACACTTGGGATGACTTGAGGGTGAGTAAATCATGGGCTAATTTTCATTTGTAGGTGAACTAACTGCTGTAAACTGGGCCCACAAACACAGTAGATCCACACACACACACACAATTTACATTTTAATAATAATAAATAAGGGAAGACTTGAAAACCTAGGGCCCTATAATTTCCGCGATCACGGAATCGCGGACGGAATCGCGGAATTGGCATATTAACGTGGAATCTGCATATAAACGCGGAATCTGGTGTTAACGCAGATTTCCCCAGAATTTTACATATTTGTAATGAAATTCTGTGTCGTGTGGGTGGAGAACGTATGTCTGAGGAAAGTGCAGACCGGGGGAAGCAAATCTTCGCGACACAACCCCTCCCGTCATTTCAGCTCGCCCTTCAAAACAATGAAAGTATGGCGAAGTTGGTCTCCACGGCTCTGCTTTCGGCAGCGAAAAAGTTAAGAAACTCGACGCTAACGGCGGTTTCACACTGCACGCGCAGGCGGCGCAGAAGCTTTCCGTATGGAGAGCGTGAGCCGCGCTCGTGTATTGCACAGACAGACAAATATTGTCCATTCTGTCAGATTTTCCGGTGTTCTGCTCGACCCCTGTCATCTCGTGCTTTGATTTATAATGTGCACATTAGGCAGCAATGCATATCTGCTGCAAATGCGACCGTTTTCCCCTCTGTTAGTCTGTTCCAAACATGCATTTAACATGCTGTATATGGGTAGTTTACATGATGAGTAACCTTAAAGTTAAAATTAAGCATCTAGTTTTAATCATTTAAAGGGGCCTTTGAAGTTAGGGGAAAAAAACTTCTGGCAGTGTTGTGTTTTCGTGTATTTTTATTTTTCACAGCTCCTGGATATCATTATGGTGATTGTTAAACACACAGAACAATTCACTACATGATTTCATGGTGCAATGGTTTTTTTTATGTTAATTTTCAAATTTAAATGTTTTACTTAATAGTACTTAAGAGTACTGTAAAATATGATTCTTATGATTTTTTTTTTTTAGTTCTTTTAAAAAAAAAAAATACTTGAAAGAAAAAGCTAATGGAGCACTTTCATTTTAACTTATATAAACTATTATAATTTATTTTACCGGAAAGTTTAAAGCTAATAACCATTAATATTTGAAGTATTTGAAGTGCAGTGTTATGTCAAATATCATATTTGTCCTAAAAAGTAAATGTGATGTTTGTTACCTCGATAAATTTAAGGTCATTCCTATTTTTTGTTTTATGTTGTATTATATTAACATTAAAAGCAAACTCTTTTTTCACCAAAATTACAGTAAAGGGTAAAAAAACTGAATTACCAAACATTTTAACGGAAAAAAAGGAATCTGCAAAAATTAAAACGGAAAAAACGGAATTTGGGAAAAAATAAAACGGATTTTATAGGGCCCTAAAAACCCAGTTTGTGAACCAAAGGCCAACCTAGAGGAAAGGAAAATCAAACCTGAGATCTCCTTCTCAACTCACATCTTTCTCCTAGACAGAAATGAGATCAAGTGAACATCAAATTGAGACATAAGGCTAAGTCTCCTGCTTCTCACATGTTTATCCTGAGACAAAAAATGACATTCTCTCATGTTTATCTCCTCTAAAGTTTCATAAGAGATCTCAACAACATCACATACTATGTTCTGATTTGTCTCCTTGGCTAGAGAGACTGGATTGCTCATATGTGTCTCCTCTAAAGTTTCAGAAGGGATCTCAACAGTATCGCATGCTGTGCTCAGACTTTTTTCTTCAGCTAGATACTCTGGAACTCTCACTTTTGTCACCTCTAAAAAGTTTCATAAAAGATCTCAATAACATCACACATTGTGCTCAGAATATTCTCCTTAGTTAAAGTCTCTGGCACTCTCAAATTTGTCAAACAAATGTTGGTCACTTTTTCAAAACTCTTCACAGAGTGATCACAACTTCAGTCTGTGCAAGCTAAACTGTGGATCATTGGCACTTGATTTGAGACATGAATTAAGTGTTTTGTTAGTTTTTGTGGATTTTGAATGTGAAATAACTGATGTGAAGCAGAAAGTTGGTTTGGAGAACAAGTTTTGAAAATGACCAAAGTATTGAGAAATGTGGCCTAGCGATTGTAAAAACTGTAATTTAGTTTAATTTGGCAGGGCAAATCCCAGCATCTTCTCTAGTTTATTTGAGAAGGGTTCTGCCACATTGGTAGTTTGAGCTCTATTGGCCTGTGGTTCACAAACTGGTTTTTCAAGTCTTCCCTTATTGAAATGTAAATTGTGAGTGGGGGGTTGTGGGGGTTGAGGAGAGAAACACACAGGCGTCGTGATTTACTATCTAACAGGGGACCTGAGTCAGTGTGTGTGTAACATATTCACTATTCAATAATGACCTGCAATTAATACATTAGAGAGCTATTTCGGCTTGATTTAACCCTTTAAACTCAGGTATTGCTGTAAAAACTCTAAATCTTTGCAGTGTGTTTGTGATGATAAGAAATGTCACAGCAAACACACAGGCGTCGTGATTTACTATCTAACAGGGGACCTGAGTCAGTGTGTGTGTAACGTAATCACTATTCAATAATGACCTGCATTTAATACATTAGAGAGCTATTTCTGCTTGATCTAACTCTTTAAACTCAGTTATTGCTGTAAAAACTCTAAATCTTTACAGTGTGTTTATGATGATAAGAAATGTCACAGCAAACACACAGGCGTCGTGATTTACTATCTAACAGGGGACCTGAGTCAGTGTGTGTGTAACATATTCACTATTCAATAATGACCGGCAATTAATACATTAGAGAGCTATTTCTGCTTGATTTAACCCTTTAAACTCAGTTATTGCTGTAAAAACTCTAAATCTTTACAGTGTGTTTATGATGATAAGAAATGTCACAGCAAACACACAGGCGTCGTGATTTACTATCTAACAGGGGACCTGAGTCAGTGTGTGTGTAACGTAATCACTATTCAATAATGACCTGCAATTAATGCATTAGAGAGCTATTTCTGCTTGATTTAACCCTTTAAACTCAGGTATTGCTGTAAAACCTCTAAATCTTTGCAGTGTGTTTATGACAACAAGAAATGTCACAGCAAACACACAGGCGTCGTGATTTACTATCTAACAGGGGACCTGAGTCAGTGTGTGTGTAACGTAATCACTATTCAATAATGACCTGCAATTAATACATTAGAGAGCCATTTCTGCTTGATTTAACCCTTTAAACTCAGGTATTGCTGTAAAAACTCTAAATGTTTACAGTGTGTTTGTGATGATAAGAAATGTCACAGCAAACACACAGGCGTCGTGATTTACTATCTAACAGGGGACCTGAGTCAGTGTGTGTGTAACATAATCACTATTCAATAATGACCTGCAATTAATACATTAGAGAGCTATTTCTGCTTGATTTAACCCTTTAAACTCAGGTATTGCTGTAAAAACTCTAAATCTTTACAGTGTGTTTGTGATGATAAGAAATGTCACAGCAAACACACAGGCGTCGTGATTTACTATCTAACAGGGGACCTGAGTGAGTGTGTGTGTAACGTAATCACTATTCAATAATGACCTGCCATGAATACATTAGAGAGCTTTTTCTGCTTGATTTAACCCTTTAAACTCAGGTATTGCTGTAAAAACTCTAAATCTTTGCAGTGTGTTTGTGATGATAAGAAATGTCACAGCAAACACACAGGCGTCGTGATTTACTATCTAACAGGGGACCTGAGTCAGTGTGTGTGTAACGTAATCACTATTCAATAATGACCTGCCATGAATACATTAGAGAGCTTTTTCTGCTTGATTTAACCCTTTAAACTCAGGTATTGCTGTAAAAACTCTAAATCTTTGCAGTGTGTTTATGATGATAAGAAATGTCACAGCAAACACACAGGCGTCGTGATTTACTATCTAACAGGGGACCTGAGTCAGTGTGTGTGTGTAACGTAATCACTATTCAATAATGACCTGCAATTAATACATTAGAGAGCTATTTCTGCTTGATTTAACCCTTTAAACTCAGGTATTGCTGTAAAAACTCTAAATCTTTACAGTGTGTTTGTGATGATAAGAAATGTCACAGCAAACACACAGGCGTCGTGATTTACTATCTAACAGGGGACCTGAGTCAGTGTGTGTGTGTAACATATTCACTATTCAATAATGACCTGCAATTAATACATTAGAGAGCCATTTCTGCTTGATTTAACCCTTTAAACTCAGTTATTGCTGTAAAAACTCTAAATCTTTGCAGTGTGTTTATGATGATAAGAAATGTCACAGCAAACACACAGGCGTCGTGATTTACTAACTAACAGGGGACCTGAGTGAGTGTGTGTGTAACGTAATCACTATTCAATAATGACCTGCAATTAATACATTAGAGAGCTATTTCTGCTTGATTTAACCCTTTAAACTCAGGTATTGCTGTAAAAACTCTAAATCTTTGCAGTGTGTTTGTGATGATAAGAAATGTCACAGCAAACACACAGGCGTCGTGATTTACTATCTAACAGGGGACCTGAGTCAGTGTGTGTGTGACATATTCACTATTCAATAATGACCTGCAATTAATACATTAGAGAGCTATTTCTGCTTGATTTAACCCTTTAAACTCAGGTATTGCTGTAAAAACTCTAAATCTTTGCAGTGTGTTTGTGATGATAAGAAATGTCACAGCAAACACACAGGCGTCGTGATTTACTATCTAACAGGGGACCTGCATCATTTTGTTAAACATAAATAAATCAAAAGTGGTTAGTTTAAAAAGCTCATAAATGTATAAGGTGGTAAGATGGGCCTTTTATATGGGCCAAAAGTCACACATTATTTTTACAAATACTTGGCTAAAATAAAATGTTTTTAATAATGTCTATGTTAACACTTGTTTAAAAGAACTTTAGATGCAAAGTTTGTCCCATTTACCGTACCTTTTTTTTTATATATAAATAAAATAATGCATTATTTTTCAATAATTATAGGCCACTGTCATTAAAATGTTATATATATATATACACAGAAACAAAAATGTTTACAAAAGCATTGAATGAGATCCCTTAATAATTTAATAAAGTTTTACGGTCTCTCCACGGCCATGATGGATGGTATTTACTATATTTATTTGTAGAAACTGAGGACACACACATTTTGATGGCAGATGTATTTCTAATTACATCCTGGTTGTTTAGATTTTTTAATCGTTTTTTCTTGGATCCTGTAGTATTTAATTTTAAAGTAATGCAAAGTTTGAAACTAGTCAGGGTATTTAGTAAAGAGATATAATCTATATAATGTTTGTTCCTTTAGTAAGCAGCCTGTTAAACAGCAGCTCTAGAGGCAGAGGACAGCAGGCCATTCAAACAATAGAGGAGTGTGTGTGTGTGTGAACGACGTGTGTTTAAGGGCTATTACAGTTCCTGCTCCAGCCTACAGGGGAGCTGCTGAGCATGGCCTTAAACACTCACACACTCTTAGGTCCCCTCTTGGTCAAAATTTTTAAAAATTCACCAGAGTGTTGTTTCTTGATTTTAACATGATTTAAACACACACACCTGTAGGTCCTTACTTGGTCAAACATTTAAAAAATCACCAGAGCATTTCTTTAGTTTTTTACTTCATTTTCACATGATTTGATGCATGACCAACAGGGGACTTGAAAAATGTCCCCTCTTGGCTCAGAGGTCCCCTGTTGGTGAGTGTGTAACGACGCCAAGGTCCCCTGTTAGATAGGTAGACAAGTACACACACACACACACACACACACACACACACACACACCAGGCTAGATCGAGATACATCAGCGCTGTGCAATCCACGTTTGATATCAAAATACCGTGTGAGCGATTCAAAAGCATTAGGAGTCGTTTGCTCTCGCTGGACTTGTTGTCATACGGCGATCGGTCTACACAGCGCTGATGTATCTCGATCGAGCCTTATTCCCTCAATGGCTCATGGCTTTATGTTCCTACATCGGCATCAAAACGCTGCGAATCCAACGTGTTCGTGCAGCTCACACTGCAAAAAATGCTCTTCTTTCTCAGTATTTTTGTCTTGTTTCTAGTCAAAATATCTAAAAACTCTTACATTAAGAAACATTTACTAGACAAGTACAAATTGTCTTGTTTTGGGGGAAAATAACTCTAAATGAAGAGAGTTTTTGCTTAAAATAAGATAAATAATCTGCCAATGGGGTGAGAAAAATCTTAATTCACACAGAAAACAAGCTAGCTTTGAAACTAGGCCCTGGCTCCAAACTAGCACCAGCACTGGCTTGGTGGAAAAGGGGTATTTGTGGCTGAGATGCTGTGGTTCCAAATTGCTTCCACTTTGTTATAATATCACTAACAGTTGAGCATGTAATATTTAGTAGTGAGGAAATTTCACGCATTGGCTTATTGCACAGGTGGCAGCCTATCATGGTACAACACTCTTAAGAGCGACCCATTCATGTTTGTAGAATTTGTAGATTTTAATCACCTGTGGCCATGGAAGTGATTGGAACAGCTGAATTCAAAGATTTGGAGGGATGTCCTAATACTTTTAGCAATATAGTGATGTTGTTTGTGAATGTTAGCTATGCCAAATCATTGAACTATGTTGGTAACGACAGAACTTGCGACCATAGTTGACTAACGATGGTTTCGTGAAAAACACCAGGCTAGTTAGGCCAAAGCACTTAACCTCAGGTCACTCCCAAGGGGTGAAGTATCATATCAATGCATTTAGCACATTGAGTTTATTTCCCTTTAAATGAATTTGACAGCAACGCTCAGTCAAAATTACACAGATGCTGCTTACACTCTTTAACAGGTATGCCTGCGTGCACTTACTTTTGTGTCAACAGCTTTTTTCAACAGCTTAAAGTCAGATGGATGTCTTTGGGGTCGGCCTGCATTGATGACAAATGTTGCGTGCATGCTTGCAGTTTGCTCTCTGACTGTCAGCGTTAATTGTAGTACACCCAATCTCATTCCACAAATAACACCAGCCCTCAATTAATCAACTAGATGGCTGGCTAACAGCATTAGCTAGCAGACGCTGACCAGCAGAGGCCATTTGGGGGTTAAGAGGGGTTTCCACAGCCTGCTGAGGTGACAGGGTTCTGTGGTTGGCTCTGCACACAGTGGACGGCACTGTACTGGGCAATGGAGCCCTTAGTGCTCTGCGTCACAAGTGAAGCAGTTGAAAAGAGATGCATTATGGTCAGGTACTTGCCTATCCTACTGCTGCCCTCTCTCTCCTTTGCTCCTTCTTACCACTCAACCGTTTTCCCTCACTTGAAATGTTGTCCTGCTCTTCATGAAAGTCCCTCTCACTTCTCGGGCTTTTTGGCGTCTGGCTGTGGGTAATCAGCACCTCATCATGTCCAGCCACACGTTCAGATGATTTAAGCACTATATCAAATTCTCTCCACCTGCCAAATACTAAAAATGCATGGCTCTTCTTCTGGAACAATAAAAAACTTGTTTGAAGGCACTTTAGAAATCAATTCTGCAAATAGCTGTTACATAATGTTTGCACACCGCAAAAAGGCTTAGTCGTATATATTATCTATAATGTCATTCTTTTAATTGGTTGATTAGTAAGTGTTTAGCAGCCACTTTATCCAAGTAAATAAAAATATGAAAATGTGTTACTTTGGGTACTGAACCTGAAGCTAAATCAAATTTCCCCCTAATATCTGGCATCAGGTTTAATGTTTGTATGGGAAACCATCTCTAGAAACATTACATGTTCCAATATTTTTTCAATTATTTTTCATTTAAATTATTTCACACACATGCACGCACGCACACACACGCACGCACACACGCACACACACTGTAAGGACTCTTCATAGACGTAATGGTTTTTATACTGTACAAACTGTATATTCTCTCCCCTTACACTAACCCTACCCCCTAAACCAAACCATCACACAAAACTTTCTGCATTTTTACATATTCAAAAAAACTCCTTCTGTGTGATTTATAAGCTTGTTTCCTGAATTTAGGTCCCCATGGTGACAGGGGTCCCCATGAGTCTGTGTACATTCAGGTTGAATAATAATAATAATAATAATAATAATAGTAGTAGTAGTTACATTTATATAGCGTTTTCTAGATGCTCAAAGTGCTTTACACACAGAAGGGTGGAATCTTCTTAACCACCACCAATGTGCAGCATCCACCTGGAAATTGTAACGGCAGCCATATTGCGCCAGAACGCTCACAACACACCAGATGATTGGTGGAGAGGAGACCGAGTGATGAGGCCAATCAGTATGTGGGGATGATTAATTAGGAGGCCATGATGGACAGCGCCAAATTTAGGATTTTTAATGACCACAGATAGTCAAGACCTTGGTTTAACGTCTCATCTGGAGGATGGTGCTCTTTTGATAGTATAGTGTGCCTATTACTACAGTATACTGTGGTGTTAGGACCCACACAGACCACAGGGTGAGCGCCCCCTGCTGGCCTCACTAACACCTCTTCCAGCAGTAACTAAAGCCCCGTTTCCACCAAAATTACAATTTGTACCAGGAACTTTTTTACAGGAACTTTTCTCCCCCCCAGACCTGCAACTGTCTGCGTTTCGACCGCGATCTAAAGTTCCGAGAAGATAAGGCAGATTAGTCCGGTGATGTAGGACTGCTCCTCCAAGTCAGTGACGGACAGTAATCATTTTTGTGTGTACCGATTGAAAGATTTAGTGGACTGTTTACATGAGACGTTATCTAAACCAATCTGGTGTTTACATGTGATGACTTTCAATCGCAATCATTTTGTCACATGCAGTTTGTCTGCCGCATCAAAAATGTCAACGCTGTTTTCTCCAGCAGATGGAAAGTGTTAACTGTAGCCGCAACTCTTAACGGCCAACAGGACTAATACAGTATTATAAGCTATTTATTTGTTGTAAAGTGTAATAATCATCTCAGAAAAAAAAAATCTTCTGTCAGGTGCAGTTAAAGTAAAAACTGCCTGGGGCAATATACGCTGTGTCATTATTCCAACATTATCTTCATAACTTACGTGTCAACATGTCAACATGAGCGCGGCACGCGCTGTCACGTCATGGAAGGACGTACACTTAAAAGTAATCGGTCAGGTCAAAAAAATTAATAACGAGTATGGAAGAGATTCAAGCTGTGCTGCTTTTGCTGGTTATGTATAACGTTAGGTTTACTAAAGAGGTAATTTATAATTAACAACGACAGAAAAGAGCACTAATATGCAGATTCAGCAGCATGCAGCATATTCAGAAAGCTTGTAAAGCTAGATTTAATGTCCGCTATTACGGACATTGCACGTGAGATGGCTGAGACGAACGCGCGCCATCAGACAGAGAGCAAGACTGATATTTACTGAACGTAGACCGAACCTCGCAAAAGACTTTTAAAAATGCCGGGTGAAATAAAATGCTAAACCAATCAGCATGTTCAGCGCCCAAGTCCCGCCCTTGAAAGTTCCTGAACTTTGAAAAAGTACTACCTCACGAGCAGGGCCGTTTGGAGGGGGAAATATTTACCCGGAACTTCATTTAGACCCTGGTTCCTGCGGTCTAAACACACCGAGTACCACCCAAAGTTCCTGGTTACTGGGTAAAGTTCCTGCGGTGGAAATGGGGCTTTAGTTTTCCCAGGAGGTCTCCCATCCAGGTACTGACCAGGCTCAACCCTGCTTAGCTTTAACGGGAAACCAGTCTTGAGCTACAGGGTGATATGGCTTCTGGTTGAAGTCGTTATATTAGTGAACTAGAATTTTAAATCGGATCACTGTTGATGGAGGACTTTATTCCAGGAACAGGCTTAATCTCTGGCTGGAACATGGTCCATTCAGGAGTTATGCTCTTGTTCTGTGAAGCATTTGAGTCAATAGATGAGTGTGCAGAAGGCAGGATGGGTGTCTGCAAGTTCTGTTTGCTTTCTTAAGCCTCAGCTCAGAATTTGTGCAGTCGGCCCAATGCGTTTGTGATCCACACAGGCTTTGGCTCTATTGCTTAGCACCTCTCATAGTTTTCATACTAAGGTGACAATATTTATTTATCTAAAAAAAATATATATTTTATTTATTTATCTAAAATCTAACAATCATGCGAACCTGTTGACATTATCAGAAGTAATCCTCGGGTGCTGCTCACATTGCGTTCAAAAATGACAGAATTTTTAAATCTTTTTATTTCAATTACATAAATGTACTATATTTTAGTTTGATAAAGTTTTTAATTCATAAGTTGTATTAAGGGTATTTTATTGTACTAAATTATTTTCATGGAATAGTTATGATCCATTTATTACCTGATGTTCACTTTTTGAGCATGAATGTTTTGAAGTTGGACATTTAATTTTCAGGTCTATGACAGCTGGAGCACAGACTAGTTTAGTCTCTTATCATGAAAATCATATAAAAATACAATTTTACCCTTTTATATGAAATATATTTCAAAACACTCTTTTTTACTCTAAAACAGTAAGACAAATTAAAGTCTGAAATCTAAACAAGTTGTGCTCCATATTTGAGGTTGATACTTGATATCTCAAAAAATGAGCCTTCAGTAAGAATGTGTTTGGGCGCAGTACCAAACGTTTCCACTAGATCAAATTTGCTTCCTATTCATTTCCAATGCGATCTTTGTGAACAGTACAAGTGTGACTATTTTTCTTAGTGTCACAATTTCTTAATTGTGAAAACGTTTGTAAACGTTTGAAAGTGTAGTCACAATTTTAGTCTCAAAAAGTACAAGTATGAGAAACATAAATGAAAAGAAATCAATGTTTTTATTAACCAAAACTAAAAACACAGACATAAGCCCTATTCGGACTGGATTAGATTAACATGGGGACGTGGGGGTAAAGTAATTTTACCTCGGGACGTCGGTAATATTAATGGCCAATTCGCACGGGATAAGACATCTCAGTAAAACTAGCAGAAGTGGGAGGAGCAACTCGCTTTACAAACCACGGTAACCTCCGCGTCGTCATGTGCGTATCACGTGAGCCAACACAACATGAGCGCCAACTCCGTCTCCTATATATGTTTTTTAATAAACCGTTAGGTCCAGTCTAACGATTCTGATTGGATTATGTTGGTAATAGACACTTTCCTAGAGCTAAAATGTGTTGTGCCTCTAATAAGTGCTTTTGATCTTCTTTTTGCTTTAAATGATATGCGGAAAATACTGGACATTTGCCACAGATTTGTCCCACCACCTACAACGCAACCGAATCCTTCAAGCACCTCCAAGCTCGCAAAATGCGCTTTTTAAAAAAACTTTTAAACAGAAAAAGGCATTTTACCATACATTTTTACAGCGGGTCTATTCGAACGGGATTAGTATTACCCGAGGTCATTTTTCCGGACCTTTTTACAGAAGGTAAAAGTCTCGGTAATCTTTACTGACATTGTCCGTAATGATTACCGAGATGGCACATTTGGACGGGACTAAAATCACAGAGAACCTCTGGTAATAATTACTTTACCCCCACATCCCCATGTTAATCTAATCCAGTCCGAAAAAGGGGTATCAGTAAAAGAAAATAAGAAGATATAATGGCACGATAAAAAAAAAGGTTAATTCTGAGAAATTAAGTCACAATTACCTTTTCTTTTTTTACTCTGCAGTGAAAGAAGGAGAGCGGTGTGGAAAGACGGCTATATGAGTGCATGTTTTGTCCTTTTGATGGATGACACTCCAGCCGGGGCTGCTGTCAGTCAAACCTCTTCATGAAGCTGCCTGAGGTCACTGTGTGCAGGTGCTCAAGCCCCCGGCTAGGAAAACTCTGGTGCTTCAGAAATAAATAAACACACACATCTGTGTGAAGCCTGAAGCACACTAGAGACAACTTCAAAAATAAAAGAGCCATGAAGTCCTGACTAGGCCTACTTCCTAAAGGTTGTCCAAATTACCTTCTTTTTTTCCAATGAAGGTGACCTGCAGCTGTCAAAAGACAAAAAAGTGTCATGTAAGTATCAATATGACAACACCAGAGAGAGATACAATCTCACACATTCAATAGACACCAGAACTTTGTTGGTAGCAATGCATAATTGTCTCTTCATGTAAAATACATCCACTGCAAAAAAGTATTTGTGTTATTTCATTACAAGTATCTAAACATTCTTAAATCAAGATATTTTAACTTGAGAAGCAAAATGACTTTAATTTACTTTAATTTAGATATTAATGTTTCAGAAAACAAGAATGACTATCCAGAGAAACACGTGGAAGATGGGTTAACACAGGCAAGACACAGTCATAGATAAATCACTTTTCTTCATATCTTCCAGGCAAGAACAAGAAACAAAGGTAAATCCTTTGAGGAGCAAAAGGTCAGTATAAGCATAATACTTGCAGGGTTCCTCAAATCCGGTCCTGGAGGGGAACTGCAGAGTTTAGCTCCAACCCTGATCAAACACACCTAAACAAGCTAATCAAGGTCTTCCAGAAATCAAGGATCACAAGAAAATCAAAGGTAAGTGAGTTTGATTGAAGACTGTGAAGACACACACACACACACACACACACACCGGTAAGGAGCAACAGGTGTGTCTCATTAGCACTCAGCGGGTGAATGATGGTGAGAACAGGGAATCTTCTTAGTAGGTGAAATGTGACAAAAGAAGTATGTCCGAGTTCATAATACTCCTAAAAGAGTAGGCAAAACCTACTACTTCCGGTGAGATTCGGAAGTGATCATAAAATCTCTCTATCTTTACTATACCATGAGGCCACAGGAGAGAATTTGTGAATGGCAGTGATACGAAAAAATGATAATGAAACATGGTGAATGTAGTACGTCCGGATTACATTCAAACTTCACACATTCATACTATAGAACGCACTTTTTAGCGGTCGTGAAGTAATTACTTAATCAAAATAAGAACCTACTCAGGAGAGATTTCGGACACAACCTTTGTCCTAAAATACATCCTGGTTACACTTTATTTCGATAGTCAGTAGAATGTCTCAAGTGGACTACATGTCAACTAACACTCATTCATTTGTAACTCTCAGAGTATTAGTAGACTGTTAGATTAGTTAATGGTTAGGGTTAGTAAGTTGACGAAGTTACTTCAGTAGAATGTCTGTTGGGAGCATCAAAATAAAATGTAAGGAAGTAGCAAAAAGTCTACTGATACTATGACTGCCAGTTGAGATGATGCAAATGTTAATTTTAAATGAATGGATTTATAGCATTCTCTGACGCATAGGCGCCTTTACTCAAAGGTTTACTTACAGTTATTGCTGTAAATCAGGTCTATCAGTCCACCTCTCCTGTCTCTGGTACTGAAAATGGCTGCAAGTCAAACTTTCCTGAGCAGTGTGGTCACTTGTGGGATACTCCATCATTAAAAAACAGATTAACATTAATTGGATGACTGTTTTACGATGGCAACGTGTGGAATTCAACTTGGATCAACACTTTACACGTTCTTAAAGGACTCTAGCTCTCTCCACTCCTGGAGAAAGAGTGCTTCTCTTTTAGCAGAGAGCCTGTGTCTGAATACAAGCCACTGGAGGTTGGTCTGGATAACTCACTCTTGAATGGACCTTGACGTTTTTATATTCACCCTTAAAACATAATCTCCCGAGCTAAATTGAGTCTTTCAGGTAAAGCCCTTCTGTCCACGGCACGCAGGCATCTATCCTCTTGAGTTATATGACAGTCCCATGAAATAAACCAGTGTGAGATCAGATGAGTAAACCTATAAATACATAATACATTTAAAAAATGATGAGCGTCACAGCGTATGTGGAACTATATGTTTCTTAAGCAGCATACCGGTATTAGAATGATTATTATTGCATAAATATTGTGTCCAATACTGTGAAAATTAAATGATCCTTCTCCTGAATTAATAATTTATGTTTCTGCAAAATCATGAACAGACTAATGCAAAATATCTTGCCTGATAAATACAGTATATATCCAGTGAACACATTTTCATAACCAGTACAACACAGCAGCCAAATCCATATGAAGGCACCAAAAAATGAAAAGTATTATAATTTACTCACCACAATGTTGTGGTTTAGGCCTATTTGAAAATAAAATGATGTTTCGGTGATATTTTTTTCTTTTCACATCAGCTATTAACTTGAATTGGCAACACATTATTTTACAGTGTCTTTGTTACATATGTTACATGTACATAGTAATAACAGTAAATTATTACATGTAACTAACCTTCAACCAAACACTAATCCCTAACCCTATAGCAAGTACATGTTGTTAATTAATATTACTCAGTACTTAAATATGTAATTATGTTGTAATAATGACACCTTAAAATAAAGTGTAACCCCTTTACAGTAGTTACATTTTACTTAAGTACTGAGTATTATTAACTATATGTATGTACTTACTTATAGGGTTAGGGATTAGGATCTGGTTGAGGGTTAGTTGCGTGTAATTATGCATAATTAACTGTTATTACTATAGTAAGTAAATTAACACACGTAACTGTCAACATAAAAAGTGTTATTGTCGGTGATAGATCACTGATTCTCATGTCATTTGACCAAATGAGACGCTGTAAGACTGACTACACAAAAGTACAAATTAGATTTTAATGCTACACTTTACCTCAAAAAAATATGTTGATGAAAATATGTACAAAAAATATGTTGACTCAACCTAATCTGCCTAATTTCCTAAGTAATCAGACAATTTCATTAAATTACTACAACCTAATTTAAAAACAAAAGCCAATTAATGCAGAAATTTGAGTTTAAATTACTGACGATATTAAGCTGATGTACTGATCAACATTATGGCGTTAACAGATCTCTATCAAATGTTTGCAACTTAAAATAAATAATTTAAAATAAATGTGAATGTTTAACTTGCAACCACACATTTTTTTTAAGTTGTAGCAACTCCCGTAAATTACTTTTTAGAGTGGGTGTTGATGTAAAAAAGAGCCCAGAATTTTTCATATCTTTTCAGAAGACATTGAACATGTCACATGCACTATACTTATGATGCTTTTATGGTGCTTTTTTGTAGCTTGATTGCCCTGGTCACTTTCTTATGAAAAAGTGCAGACATTCTGTCTAAATCTCCTTTTGTCTTCCACTAAAAAAAGAAAGTCATGCGGGCTTGGAACAACATAAGGGTGAGTAAATGATGACAGACTTTTCATTTTTTGGGTGAAGTATCCTTTTAAGCTTTAATAAAGCACAGCACTCATCAATAACTAAACATCTAATCTAGCAATGCTGATACAGTATATATTAGTATAAAATGACTACAGACCCTTTTAAAAGATAAACAAAAGGAACAAAAATATATATTAGTGGTGACTAGCTGAGAAACATGTTCAGACATGCTCCTCCACACAGAAACACACACACGGTTTATATATTAACAATCTGCATTGCATTGTTGATGCCAGTGGCTTGTGTAGACATCGCATTGACATATCAGAGAAGCTTGGCTTTGTTCTCGTTCAGATGTGGTTTAGAACAAAGAGGATTGTGGGTAATGCAGGGCCTAACTACAGGAGAGGATGGACAGGTTTAATTTTATGGGATGCTTTCTTTTTCACTGCATGACACTTACAGCACTAATAAAATCAGACAAATCACCTCCACATGAGAGAACATAACTTCAGAGTAAATCAATACTTCTCATCTCTGTGGAAATTATACGGTGGAAACGGCCGGCCTTTAAGGGTTTGCTCTTTGTAATACTGGACACTTCAAGGCAACATGAAATCAAAATGAAAGAAAAAATATTGTTTTTCTATTCTTATCCAAATGTAGCCTATATGAAAAAGTGCTCCGTCTCTTCTCAAAGTCTCTCATCCAACCACCAGCCTCCATTCTAATGTAATGCCCAATTTTCACAATCCAATACATTCCTGATGGAACAAAAGTCCTGGCCTACATTTTATTTACATAAAATCTTACATAAATCTCTGAGTGTATCTTGTTTCACTCAGAATTACATCAAATTAAAACGAAGGGGGTCAAATTGGTTGCAGTAGAGTGCTGCAGACAAAACCCGCAAGACTAATTTGCCAGTGGTTCCCTCGAGATTTTCCTACAGGGTTTTATAATGAGTTTTTTCAATTTATGAATAAAATAATTTGGTGGTAAACAAAAGGTTGACGATACTTAATTGGAAAATAATGTGCATAATAAAATCATGCCTGTTTATGTTTACTTTAAGCCACATAACCATTTGCATTAAGATTACAATATATCAAGCCATTATTTATCATTTTTAGTGGATATACTCTCCCATTCAAAAGCCATACCATTTTTTTTTTTATATATATATATATTTGAATTTTGAATATTTTAAGTCTCTTCAATGCTCAACAAGGTTGCATTTATTTGATCAAAATATTGTCTAATATTATTAGAATTTAAAGTGTTTTCTATTTTAGTTATTTTATTTTAAAATATAATTTTAACAATAATGTAACAGCGTGCAAGACTTTACTGGCAATTAATGCGTCCTCGCTGAAAAAACGTATTAATGTCTGTCAAAAAATTATTTTAAACGATTTCTGACCCCAAATGTCTCAACACATATGATGCCACTTCTCCTCAGGTTTAAACTGGCATCATGTGGAGCAGTATACATTTTGTTTTATCATAATACATAAACTTCTGTTTATAAAATGCTTGGAAATGTGATTGTGTTATGTTTATTTAAAATAAATGATGTATTGCTTTTTTATTTTCTGAGATTTTCAACTTAATTAAGTACACTGAAAGAAAGATGTGATTTTCTGTGGGAAAGTGTTTGTGTGAGTCTCTCAGAGGTGCTGAAGGGATTCAGGAATGTTTTTAGGTAAAGAGAAAATGTTCTTTGATGTCTGAAATCCCATATCTGTGGTTTTGTTAGTGAATAAAGCTCAAAGACTCAATCAGACAACCAGCATGGGAAACCCCTCATGACAGGAGACCATATACACACACACACACACACACACACACACACACACACACACACACACACACACACACACACACACACACACACACACACACACACACACATGTTGGTCTATGTGGTTTACAGGGACTCTCCATAGGTGTAATGGTTTTTTATACCGTACTAACCGTATTTTCTATCCCCTTACACTGCCCCTACCCCTAAACCTACCTATCACAGGAAACATTCTGCATTTTTACTTTCTCAAAAAAACATCATTTAGTATGTTTTTAAAGCTATTTGAAATATAAACCAATCATAAACCACAATTATAGTGTAATACCAGTGTAATACCCATGTAGTTATACAAATTTGTGTACTCATAAACCACATAAACAGGCTCTCACACACACACACACACACACACACACACACACACACACACACACACACACACACACACACACACACACACACACACACACACACACACACACACACACACACACACACACACTTCTCTTACACACATACCAACTGTTGTTCCAAACCTGTATGAATATCTTCTGCTGAACACAAAAGATGATATTTTGCAGAATATGGGTAAGTAAACAGTTGATGGACCCCAATGACTTTGATAGTATCAACTCTCATCAACTCTTTGGTTACCAACATTTTTCAAAATACCTTAATTATGAAACACCAATAAAGTTTTGTTCTGTGTTGCAGCAAATGTATATTTTCAGAAGGACAATCCCCACTATACACAAACAAAACACCATTCAAGAACACACACACATAGTAGGCCTATACACACCCAGGAAAATACCTTGTGCATGATATCAGTCAGATGCTGGTGGCTTGAAGGCCGTGAGGCTTGTGAGGCACGTGTTTGTTTTCTTGTGTTCATCACTCACTCTCTCAGCTTCACATATGACAACAGATTCCTGTTTACCTTTCCCCTTGCTGCACTTCCTGTTGTTTGTGACCTGTCCTTTATTGCCTCACAAATACAGGTACACCTTATCACCGAACGCTCCTTTCTTCTGCCCTCGCACATTTTCCGTTCCTTTAAAAGCTCTGAGCGGCATCTATGTCTGTCGCTATGGTTGTGTTTGGAGGCCTTTGTGTTTCATTTAGACGGCTACATTCACAAAGCTGGATGAGAGACAATGAGAGATAAACAATGAGAAAAAAAGGACATGGAAAAACTGAGAAACATATTGAAGATAAAAGTATTGCATTAAGGAGTAGGGATGAAAACAGAACTGTTATCCAGATCTGTTACTTAAAAGAACATTGCTGAGCAACATGCCATGAGCAAAATCTTTTGGTTGGTGTCATTTGTTTTCACTCCTATGGCAAGCCCTTTTAGCTGAAAATGTTCTTGTGTTACTCATCAAAATTGCCTTTTTACTACTAAGAATTAAATAAAATGACAAATAAATTATTATTAGTTGTATAATTACAACTAGAGATCCAATTAATTTATTACTTGTAACAATTATGATCAGAGAGCGCGCTAATTCAATTCATTCTAGTAAAATTTGAATTAGGGGGCTCAACAATTGAAATTCTTACTAGAAAAAAATATTAGGGGGCTCTAAAATTTGAATTCTTACTAGTGAAAATTGAACTGGATGCTCTAAAATTTGAATTATTACTAGTGAAAATTTAATTAGGGGGCCCAACAATTAGAATTCTTATATACTGTTCCCATGAAAGTGTGTACATGGTCTGCAGCAATGCTGGAATAGGTGGTACATGTCAAAGTAACAGCCACATGGATGGCAGGACCTAAGGTTTCCCAGCAGAACATTGCCCAAAGCATCACACTGCCTCCACCGGACGGCTTGCCTTCTTTTTACAGGGAGTGCAGAATTATTAGGCAAGTTGTATTTTTGAGGATTAATTTTATTATTGAACAACAACCATGTTCTCAATGAAGACAAAAAACTCATTAATATCAAAGCTGAATATTTTTGGAAGTTTTAGTTTTTAGTTTGAGCTATTTTAGGGGGATATCTGTGTGTGCAGGTGACTGTTACTCTGCATAATAATTAGGCAACTTAACAAAAAACAAATTTATACCCATTTCAATTATTTATTTTTACCAGTGAAACCAATATAACATCTCAACATTCACAAATATACATTTCTGACATTCAAAAACCAAACAAAAACAAATCAGTGACCAATATAGCCACCTTTCTTTGCAAGGACACTCAAAAGCCTGCAATCCATGGATTCTGTCAGTGTTTTGATCTGTTCAGCAACCACAGCCTCCCAGACACTGTTCAGAGAGGTGTACTGTTTTCCCTCCTTGTTAATCGCACATTTGATGATGGACCACAGGTTCTCAATGGGGTTCAGATCAGGTGAACAAGGAGGCCATATCATTAGATTTTCTTCTTTTATACCCTTTCTTGCCAGCCATGCTGTGGAGTACTTGGACGCGTGTGATGGAGCATTGTCCTGCATGAAAATCATGTTTTTCTTGAAGGATGCAGACTTCTTCCTGTACCACTGCTTGAAGAAGGTGTCTTCCAGAAACTGGCAGTAGGACTGGGAGTTGAGCTTGACTCCATCCTCAACCTGAAAAGGCCCCACAAGCTCATCTTTGATGATATCAGCCCAAACCAGTACTCCACCTCCACCTTGCTGGCGTCTGAGTCGGACTGGAGCTCTCTGCCCTTTACCAATCCAGCCACGGGCCCATCCATCTGGCCCATCAAGACTCTCTCTCATTTCATCAGTCCATAAAACCTTAGAAAAATCAGTCTTGAGATATTTCTTGGCCCAGTCTTGACGTTTCAGCTTGTGTGTCTTGTTCAGTGGTGGTCAACTTTCTGCCTTTCTTACCTTGGCCATGTCTCTGAGTATTGCACACCTTGTGCTTTTGGGCACTCCAGTGATGTTGCAGCTCTGAAATATGGCCAACTGGTGGCAAGTGGCATCTTGGCAGCTGCACGCTTGACTTTTCTCAGTTCACGGGCAGCTATTTTGCGCCTTGGTTTTTCCACACGCTTCTTGCGACCCTGTTGACTATTTTGAATGAAACGCTTGATTGTTCGATGATCACGCTTCAGAAGCTTGGCTATTTTAAGACTGCTGCATCCCTCTGCAATATATCTCACTATTTTTGACTTTTCTGAGCCTGTCAAGTCCTTCTTTTGACCCATTTTGCCAAAGGAAAGGAAGTTGCCTAATAATTATGCACACCTGATATAGGGTGTTGATGTCATTAGACCACACCCCTTCTCATTACAGAGATGCACATCACCTAATATGCTTAATTGGTAGTAGGCTTTCCAGCCTATACAGCTTGGAGTAAGACAACATGCATAACGAGGATGATGTGGTCAAAATACTCATTTGCCTAATAATTCTGCACTCCCTGTATAGTGCATGGGCACCCTGACTGGCTATGCATCCCCATGTGCAACAAGCTGCCCTGCACTGTGTATTCTGACACCTTTCTATCAGAACCAGCATTAACTTCTTGAGCAAGCTGAGGTACAGTAGCTTGTCTGTTTGATCGGACCACTTGCCAGACTTTGCCCCACGAATGCATCTTTGAGCCTTGGCCACCTGTTGCCGGTTCACCACTGTTGCTTCCTTCAACCACTCTTGATATATACAGACCACTGCAGACCAGGAACACCCCACAAGAGCTGCAGTTTTAGAGATGATCTGACCTATTCATCTAGCCATCACAATTTGGCCCTTGTTAAACTCGCTCAATTCCTTACGCTTGCCCATTTTTCCTGCTTCTGAAGCAATCAGCTTTTTAGGACAAAATGTTCACTTGCTGCCTAATATGCCTATATATCCTTTATAAGATATATAAGACTTTCTTTTAATTTTGGGGTGAAATATGAGGGTGTTACTTACAGGTTTCATGAAATGTACTCTCTTACACAGAGTGAAAACCTCAGTGTGTTATTTTAAAGGGAGGTTAGGCAATTTTGTAGTTAGCAATAAAAAGCTACTTTTGAAAACATTAGATCCCTTCAGGGCATCTCCAAAGCCACACTTCCTTCAAAACACAAACTCATACAGCAGCGTCTGCAAAGCATCACAAGATAAGACATTTTGATCGTGAAAACAGTCAATAATTTTCACAATAATAATGGATGTAAACTAGCCCAGAAATCTAGACGCACTAGCCTGACGTGGTCATACTCAATTCTAGTCAGAATATGAGTCTGAAACTGCTCCATTGGGCTGTGATTATGGGCCGTGTTTCAACCGAACCAGAAAAGACATCAATTGGATAGACAGACAACCAATCAGAGCAACGGAGCGACGCATTGTCAAATGTCAACAGAGCTCAACTGCACTGTGTTGCCAAGTCTGCGTTTTTTCCCCCGTGGGTTGTTTTCTATGTCCGCGGGTTGAAGCGACTAATATGTGATATATGGACCCATGAGTGCGAATTTTAGCAGGCAACCTTGCCAAAATAACACACATTTTACCCCCCAAACCCCATTTTTCCCCCGGAGAACCCCCCCGAGAAGCTATTGTTTAGGGCTAGTAGTTGGCGGTTTTGTTGTAAAAACTTGGCAACCCTGTCTGCACGCGCGCTGGTATCAGGCTGGAATACACGATCTTTGGTGGTGTTGTAAAAAAAATAGAATAATTTAATGATACACAGAGTACTTACCCAACATGATCATCATTTCTGAGAGAAATTGTGAAGGTGAATACAAACAAAATCGAAGAAATATAATCCAAGCCCCTTTGATGACGTGCATAATTACGTTACTGTTGATCATCTGTCCGTCATCGTCTAAAGCCCGCCCTGATGATTTCATTGGTCCGAACAGTTTCTGTTCGAGGATAATTACTCCTCTATGGAGCAAGGCCAGACCGAACTGCCTGACCTAAAAAAAATTGTGGGCGGGACTAAGTTCGGCTGGCATCCAGGCTATAGACGCACCCTAGCGGCAGCAAATCTAATCTGCCGGGAGTGTCGTCTAGCAACTCTCAGTACACTTCTGAGCTGTAAACCAAACTCTGGTCGGGCCGATCACAGCATGTATAGAGTCGGTGGACGTGGCTTAACATAATGACAGCCGAGTTGGGTTTGCGTGCTTCTAGTAAACACAGAAACTGGCGAACAGCGGTCTTTCGAATCAGCTTTGACCGCGACTCTGGAAGACTTGGAGTTAAGCTTTTCACTGAGAAAAGAACAAAGAACGGCACTGAAGTCATTCTTAAGAAGGGAAGATGTGTTCTGAGTTTTGCCGACCGGATACAGCGAATGTTTAATCTATTAGCTCTGCTTCACCTTCGTTGCTCTGGTTGGTTGTACCGCTATCCTATCGCGTGCAGAGGGAGTTTGAAAGACAACCGTTTATCCCGCCTCTCGGATTGAGCTGTCAATGGTGAGTTTCCAGACCAAACATCTTGATGTGGGTCTGGCTTGTCAGGCTAGATGTAAACAGCTTACACTGTTAAAAACAACCCAAGTTGAGTTGAAAATGGACAGACCCAGAAATTGGGTTGTTTGAACCCAGTAAATGGACCTATTCAAACAACCCAATTTCTGGGTTTGTCCAACTTGTGTTGTTTTTTGTCAACCCAACATTTTTTAGAGTGTACAGAGCTCTTACTTGTACCACCTGACTGCTGCAGATTAATTTCTGCGTTGATAGTGTTGACACACACATAAAGGGTTGTCATCTCGAAATTATGGTTGCAACATGGTGTGAACGTAGCCTAAGCTTGTTGTTATGGAGGTATGAAAATACATATGCTGACAGGCAGGTAGGACATTGTATCTTTGGACGATTGAATGGACATTTTTGGTCATAAGACTTCCACAGAAAATATATGTGCATGTTTTAATGTTTATAACAAAAAAATATATGTTTATAAAAAACATTTATTTAAATCAAACCTACCCTACATTTAAATCATTCAAACAAAATCAAAATAATAGAGTTGTTGCAATGCAAATATGAGATGGCTGCCCAAGACTCTGAACTAATACATGATCTGTGATTTCTCAATAAGGATGTTTAAATAAATACTCCTCTGTACATACATGGCATATGTGTGGTAAATGGGAAATATCATGCTGCAGTGCTGTGAAGGACCAGTGTCTCAGCCGTTGGCTTTGATCAGTGTGAGGCGGAGGTATCGGACTGTAAACCAGCGCGTAAGAGGAAGGTGATGCTTATCTTATTTTGCCTTGAATTTTGAATGTAGTAGATAAAGGTCCAGTGGACATAATAATGCTAACATTGTCCTCTCTGGACGTCCCTATACCCTTATCCCCTTCAAAGCACTTCCACATAGTGATGTCACAATGAGTTTGATCTCTCAGTGTGCCCCTTGGTCTCAAAGCATGCCAATGAGGGTGTGAATCAATGGCCACATTCTGATGGGATGTCATATAAACTAACAGGCACGCTCTGTTGCAAAACCTATAGTGAGCTGTTTTATGTTACTACACCCAGAGACAAGAAAACAAGAAAATGGTCAAATACTGCATCTAATACTTGGTTTATATCGCCACCTGCTGGTAACAGCACCTTTCTTCTTCATAACACAGGACAGTGTCTCCCTGTGGTAAGTTTATGTAAATCCCAATAGCAGGTACATTAGAGTCACTGTCTCCCACAAGCTTCTGTTTCTGACTTCAGCAATGTCACTGTTAAAAATCTCACAAAGACATCTCTGAGTTTTAATGTGAAAATAATATATTTTACATACATAAATATTAAGGCCAAAATTGTTATTTTCAATTATGATTCTCATTAGAATCTGATAATTCTAATACAGAATAATCAGCATAAATCATTACAGTTTATAAATGTATATAGTGTGTGTGCGTATTCACATTTGTATTAAATATTGCCCTTTTGTGCTTGATAATCATGAGAATTGGGGAGCAAAACATCATACAGCTCATAAAAATACAATTAATTTGCTAATAAAAGATATAATTCTTTCTTTCTTTCTTTCTTGACCCAGAAAGGATTTGTGAGAATAATTTGTGTAGATGGTTGACTTGAAAGCCTAATCAAACCATCTCACATTTTATAACATTGATAAAACATTGTATTTAGACTAATCTTGATCAGATTTGACATCCTCTGGCTTACTCATAGAAAGGATTGTTTGTTGTATATTTTTGTATCGCTCCCTGTATCTCACTTCCCCTCCCACATCCTGCGGCTGACAGAAGTAAACGTATCCAAGCTCTGTAGGGGAAAGACAGTGTGGTGCAGTCTGACTTTACCTCACAGCGCCACTGCAGGGATGAGGGCTCGATCCATGATGCTATCTGGCGCCTAGCTCACTCATCAGCACACATTTCCTGTGTAGTCCGACGTCACACAAAATGCACATGGATTAAAGATAATCTCAATATAATGAACTCTGTTTGTTGCGTAGCATGGTTAACGTTTAAAAATATATAGGCTATTATTTCAAAATATAAATATGTATTTTTGTATTGTTTTACCTTGAACTTGTGCATACTAGACATGCATTATGTTATGCCTAAAATGCCAAAACCTCAGAAATAGCATGGTAGGGGTATGCCTACTCTTTGTTAAGAATTAAAATGTTTCCACAGTAGCTACTTTAGTTGATCCTTTTTGAGGTGTTTAGGGTTCTGTAAGTCAGTCATTGTACGCAAGAGGGCGCTAGTGGCTAATTGTTCAAACGAAGTTTGATTACCTGTTTAACTTATGAGGATAAAAGTGCAAAACACATATGCCTATAAAAGGTATAGACCTAACGTTTAATGCGGATTAAAAATATAACAATTTATATACTTCAAATTGGTGTTTGTTTTAAATTAGTTCTTGTTTATTCGTATTTTTTCTAAGGCACAAAGCAATCTACCTGACCACAAACGATTATACAAATCCTGCTAACTCAATAGCACATGAATATTAATTTGTTCATATGCACTTTGTTATTGATTCACTTCTTCGAGCGTTTGATCACGTAACCTTATTAACATTAATATCCTAGACTAGACATTTAACAAAAAGAAAGATGAGCAAAGTCGATGTCCGCCAATCAGCCAGTGAGGGGGCGGGGTTTTCCACGGTCAGCGTGGAGGTGGGCGGGGCTGCTTTATACACCGCCCCTACAGGTACTATACACTCATGCGTTTAGTCCAAACACAACTGTTGTCTCACACTGGGACGCACATTGCACAGGCTCAGTCACATTGTGGATCTCATTATTTTCCTCGCCTCTGTGGATATGTCTAAACAGCACGTCTGATAATGTCGGGGAGAAAAATACCTGGGTCAGGTGTGCAGAACGCAGCGGCAGGAATGGACCGGGGACGTACAGGGGAGAGGCTGCACGCAGCGCTGGCCGGACTGCAGGAACTGCATTTCCTCCGGGACAAACAGAGTGCCATGGTGCACTGGGCTCTGACCCTGAACAGAGAGGAGTCCGATACATCAAAACATGAGAACGTGAGCACCGAAGAGCTGAAACTGGAGGCAACGCTTACCCTGCTAAAACAACAGCTGGTAAGTGTTTTATTAATAAAGGCAAGTTGCCAATAATTATGATTCCCGAATGTGGTTCATTTTGATCACAATTGCAATCACACAATGAGCAACTAAGGACTAGAAAAAGTTATTTTATAACAGGCAATTGCGGGTAGCAAATGTATGGTATAAATGCATATTTAATTTATTTTACTTTTCATTTAATAATACATCACTCAGTTACTTATTCAAAATTGGGATTTGTGTTTTCCAGCTGGGTCACAATTGTGACCATTGACATGTTCAAATCTCAGTTAAAGCATTTTATTAACATAAAACACAATCAATAATCTACCATTTATATAATTCGCATCACATCTGTATTATTTGGATTACATTCGGCTTGCTTTTATGGAGCTTTTTGACAAAGATGTCATCTGAGAGAAGCAAACTGGATTAAACAGCTCTAGTCATATGACTGCTGTATTTGCACCAGCCAAGTAAAAAATGTCCATGACATCAAGACTTCTTTCATTTATAACTGAAAAAACAAACAAACAAAAAAACATTAAAATACATGAATGGCTCGTCAAAGACCCTTTAGACATAAACCTTGTTTACAAATATAGGCTCAAATGTGTGAATATATCTTATGTGATCATTTTGGGTGAATAAAAATAGATCTACCAGATGTTTTCTGAGATTTAGTCAGTTCTTTTACATTATTTTGTGAATTTCCATCAGCAAATGGGAATCTTTGCATAAAACCTACAGTCCTGTGTGTTCTTACTTATGAATACATTCATTGGTGTATTTTGTGCATGGTTTGGCAGTGCGCTTGATGACTGAATCCAGTGCTGAATCACAGGCACAGCTGGAGGTCATAGTGAGGGGTCATAAATCAAGGGCTCTGAGGGGGGCCAGTCCGTTTCTGATGATTAACCCAATTTAATGAGAATGGCAACAGAGGAACTGTGGCCCGGTCGGCGACACAGATTTGACCCCACCGCTGATGCATGTTTGAACCTTTTGGACTTTTGTTGAACCCTTCTAATACTCGATGGTCAAAGTGACTCTGGTCTATAGACATATCAGACTGGCAGTAGGGCTCTTGCACCATTTAAATGAATCCTAAATGGCACAGGGAAATTGCATATAAATTATATCATCTGTAGTAAGTGCTCCGTTAATGTGGATGTATGTGTGCACTAAGATATTCTCTCTAAAAAGAAAGGATTCCTTAGTCAAATGTCTAGGAACTCTGAGAAAACATCTGGCGGACCTAACTTCATATTTATCCAATTGCCAGTTCCCAGATGCAAAGGAAACCCTTAGTTATAATATTTAGGGTATTGTCACTAAGGATTTTCTTAATTTAAGTGGTTTGTTGCAACCGGTTGCATTATCCACACAACTATAGATTACAGTAATACCCTCAGATAAAATTGGATTAGTGATCCTTATTGTTCTCTTTCACTACCTGGCAAGCGCAAAGACGATAGATTAAAGTATGTGTGTAGTCAGAGTTTGGCGCTGGTGTGACTCTACTTTGCTGGTTTGGTTTGTTTACAGTCAACCATTATAGATGTTCTGTATTTGGCATGTAATTTCCTCGTGGACCTATACATTTGGTTTACACAATAGTGTGTGCTCCTCTGCAGGAGAGAGTTTAGTCATCTTACAGCACTTCCCCCAGGCTACCCTTTATCCTTGCCTAGTTAATAGTCAACCGCTGTCCTTCTTTATTTGCTTCCTCCTTCTGTTTTTTTTCTCTCCTCTTGTCTACATCGTATACCAGCAGGAGTCATATCAGCCATTAAATGCCTGGAAGCATAAAGTTTTCAATGCTCTTCTGTGGTTAATTTGGAATGAGAATGAATAGTAGCTTAACAAAAACACTTCAGATAGTTATATTGTGCTTGATTGACTTACAATTTATTCTCAAACTCTCAGCTTATTATTTGTTGCATTAATAAATAGCCTGTTGATTTTATATACAACTCTACTCATGTGGTTCATAAATGTACTAAAATTGTGTGATGCATCAGATACCTTGTATTGTATGATAAGTGATGTATTTGCAGTTGCAGTCAGGATGCGTTTGCAGCAGTTGTGTTGCATGCTAACATAATGTGTGTTGTACCTGCAGACACGTCTACGCAGACAGGATGTGGGATTGAAGACTCATCTCCAGCAGCTAGATCAGCAGATCAGTGAGCTGAAACTGGATGTGTGTAAAGCATCCACTGAACACCTAGAAAGTGACAGCAGACCCAGCTCAGGTGACTAAACATACATATTCACACATCTTCCTTTTTCATTTAGAGGTGAAGCGTCAGTGCAATTTCTGCTCCATTTACAACACCAAATAGAATCATAAACTGTTTGTTTGAATGGCCTGAAGGAGCTGGACATACTAATATTGATGAATTACACGCTTCCCCATTAAAGACTTTATTTACACCAGAATTTCAACATTTCATTTCAGACATCAAGCATTTTTTGTACAGAAATTAACTTTGTATTGCATACTTATCTCTTTTTCCAGGGTTCTACGAGCTCAGCGATGGTGGTTCAGGCTCACTGTCCAACTCTTGCACCTCTGTCTACAGCGAGAGTCTCTCCTCCTCATCTCAAACAAGTTTGCTTCCACTTCTCTCCAACTCATATGTGCCACATGTCCGTAATGGTTTCAGACAGACCGGTGTGTCCCGCCGTTGTTCTGCTGATGAGAGCACTGGCCAGTCTGATGCACCACGTTCAGGTGTGAAGCTCGGTAGCAGCTGTATACGAACAGCAACTGCTCGGGCAGAAAAAGCGAGACAAAGACCTGTTTCCACAGGTGAGCATAGATTTCTGCAAATTACTATGGCATGTACTATCAAGATATGTTTTTTCTTCTTGTAGTCACTATAGTCATAACCAGCTTAACATCTGAAATGTAAAGTGCATCATCTTGATGCTATCTTTCTTGGGTTTGTCTTTCAGGGGACCTTGAACGAATGATCACACCTGGTTTTGGCTCCTTCAAATCCACTGATGTGAAGAGCTCCAAACCCTGTGCTAGCCTCCAAAACCCCTCAGTAGACCCCAAATATCAGAGTAACCTGGTGTCTAGCAGTGGGACAGAAGTGTACTGTTACCCCAGTCCATTGCATGCTGTGGCCTTACAAAGCCCCATCTTCAGTTGCACCGGTGATCAGGGAAGTCCAGCAGCACTTGATGGAACGCCTGAAGTGGGTCTTGAAGAGGAAACCCAAAACCCAAACGAAGGGTTCACAAACTACAGGTCTGCTGGATACATCAACAAGCTACTACAGCGAAGCTCCAGTAAGATAAGCCTGTTAAACGGCATAAGAAAAAACGATACTGCTGGCAGTACACAGGAGCAAAGACCCAGATCCCAGGAAATGACCTACAGACAGCGGACTGTTCCTCAACTGGTGGGATCCATTCAACAAATAACAATGCCCTTAGAAAATGC
This sequence comes from Pseudorasbora parva, assembly GCF_024679245.1. NCBI lineage: Eukaryota > Metazoa > Chordata > Actinopteri > Cypriniformes > Gobionidae > Pseudorasbora > Pseudorasbora parva. The sequence goes on along the minus strand of NC_090188.1, from coordinate 7,997,430 downwards.
ACTGGAGACTGGAAAAACATCTCCAGCACTAAACTTCAATCAGCAACAGAAGAACGCACCTGGTTTGGAGCCTAATTTAAAAGCTATTGAGGTCCAGACATTGTGCCATGACACACACTCAGCACCTTCCATGGCTCTCCAAAATAATTACTTTCCCATAAGGAATGCCACAGGCAAGACTAGTGCAATGTTTGAAAATGGACATTTAGAAAAGGGGAGTGGACATTTTCCCAAGGAGTCATCTATGGTCCCGAAGACAATAGAGAGGAGATCAAGTTTTACATTCAGAAGAGAGGATGGTAGAGCTTCTTTTGATGATAAGGGTGGTATACCTCAGTCAGAGTTTGTCCATGCACAGTTTGTTCCTGCAGGGTCTCAGAGGGTGAAAATGCGTCAGGCAGACAAGAAAACGAAATCTGTAAAACTGAGAAAGAAGAGCTCAGAAAAATCGTCAAAGAAACAGCAGCAAAAACACTTATCTCGAGAGCTCAACAACAAAACCCGAGCTGACTTGAAGCAATCCAGCTCATGCAAAGGGAAAGTGACAAATCTGGAAGAGTCACTGATACATTCTTGCTCAGATTGCAGCTGTAATGGACATTTCAACTCACACTGCACCCAAAACAACCCTCACCTTCAACAGAGCCAAACCTCCAAGTCCACAAAATCCCGTAAAGCCCCTGAACCTGTGCACCTTCCTCTGGATCAAGCCAAAAAGAAACCGAGTTCTAGGAAATGGCCTTCCGCCTCAGAGATCCCATTGCACCAAACTCTCCACAACCAGAGATCCAAAGAAATGTTGAACTCTCGAAAGGTGTCTATGGTAAGGAGCGTCAGTGCCAGACCTCGTTCCGGTCAATGGGGCTGTCCTCCACGGGCCCTTCCTCACTCGCACTCTACCTCCTCTTACTTCAGTTACTTAGAATCTAGATATCCGGCAGCGCCAGTCTCCAGCCGCTACCCTCCTCGTTGTGAGTCAGAGTTTTCGGAGTATTCTGCAGAGTGTGCGTCACTCTTTCACTCTACTATCGCAGCAAGCAGTGATGGAGAGATAAGCAACTACACCACGAACCGTTTTGGGGACAGCGAGTCCAGCCAGGGCTCTCAGACGGCCTCCGACTCAGACAGCAGTCTCTCTCTGGATGAGGAGGACCTGTTGGAGGAAGAAGAGGAAGATGAAGGGGGTTTAGTGTGGGCTCAGGCTGCGATGGGGACCACGGCAGCTGGCTTTTCTCTTCAGCAACACCATCGCTCAGAGTCAGCAGCCTGTCGCATCAAAGCTTCCAGAGCACTGAAAAAGAAGATCCGCCGCTTTCAGCCAGCATCACTCAAGGTTATGACTTTGGTGTAGCTTTACCAAGGCTTCAGGTGGATTTTGTCAAGTAAACCTTTAGCTTCACCTGAAATTTGGGACTTGCATGGAGCCCTTTTAACCAAACTGAAAACTGTTCATGGTTAATTTTCACCTGTAATCCGAACAAAAGTATTTGGAGGCTTCAAATCCAAAAATATCACATGCTATAATGTACACATTTGATCACTGAGCTCAAGCTAACTTTACCCAAAACATGGCAGTAACAAAAGTTCCATAGATTGAATAGGCAACTCAACTATCACAAGACCTGAGTGATTCTGTCATATTTTGTGCTGACAAAAATGTACTTCTCGACAACACCATCATCCTCTGTTGATATGTATAGAATCTGTACACTGTAAATAAGGTCTTTGAATATCTTGTAATCAAACTGATTTTGGTACAAAACTGTACTTTATGTAATTCAATAAAAATCTTTTACATTTTCACATTAATTTCAGCTATGCATCTTATTTTTCTCTCAAAATAAATATTATTTAATGGAGTTTTCCTACTTTCTTATTCACATTGTCCATTTTAAAATTGACAGAACAGAACAGAACTTTTGGTATTGAAGGGATAGTTCACCTAAAATTGAAAATTCTCTCATTAATTACTCTCTCATGTTGTTCCAAACCTGTAAGACTTTCATTCATCTTCAGAACACAAATTAAGATCTTTTTGATGAAATCTGAGAGCTTTCTGTCCCTCAATTGACAGTCTACATAACTACCACTTTGACGATTTAAAAAGTTATTAAAAAGATGCACGTTTGAGCTTCCGCAACAGCCAGTAAGGTTAATTCTCGTATTTTGTTCTTGAGCTTCAGTTAAGCTTCTGTGTATGCTTGCTTATCATATAAAGCGATCATTTCTCTTCAATTTTTTTTGACTAAACTGCTAAATTAAAATGGATTCGTTTTATGACCTCTATCTCTTATTAACTAGTACATAGTGCACAGTACAAAAATCTCTCAGATTTCATCAAAAATATCTTAATTTGTGTTCTGAAGATCTTACGAGTTTGGATCAACATGAGGGCAAAATTTTCCTTCTTGGGTGAACTCTCAGTTTAAGCATTTAAGATTCCATTGTTCCACAAGAGTGTGTTTGTATATGTGCAGGCTTTTTATCCATGCAAGATCAGATCCTTACACCAAACAGGAGTTCCATTGCTTTAAATTATTCTCTCAATGATATGGCTTTATCTGAAAAAGTTGACAGCTCAGAGGCTACAAGTCTGTTAATGAGGTGAGGTGAGGTGGGGTGGGGTGGGGTGGGGTGGGGGGTATTAAAGCAACAAGCAGTGAAAGATGAGCATTAACACTAAGAAGAATAGATGTCATCAAAGAGTGGACAAAATCTTAGAATCTCTATTAAAATTCCTGTAGTGTCACAGAGGTTGGAATGTTTTTTTTCTTCTGAATAGACTCAAAACAGGTGAAGACCAGATGGTCCTTGGGCCCCTGGATGCGTTTTATCTTTGCTAGTCTGGGTTGAAAGGAGCTTAACTCTCTTACAGACTCTAGAATTTCATCAACTTTTACTTACAATTTACTGCACTGCTTGGTCTTATTGCCATGGCAATGCACACACACCCCTTCAACACAACTAACCATGTATTTTAAAACTGTTTCTGGCTATAGGAAGTGGATTTATATGAGAATCATAATTTACAGCACCTGTTAAACTAGCACTGTATTGAAATTTCTCTTAATTTGTCTCCACCATTTTCTGTAATTAATTGCAATTGACATTCTTTGTAGCATTTATTTGCAAACTATATTGTCTCAATTGTCTCTATTTTTCTTGTTCTTCTATTCAACTATACACAGCCCTCTTAACAGAGGTTAATGTGTAATGTTTCATTTCTTGTGGAGAGCCAACAGATCAACAAACAACTTTAATCATGTTGAACTATTAACTTGCCTTAAAATGCAACACTTATGGCACAAAGTATTGAAACATTAATTATAGTGCTTGCTTGTTCCATTTTAAGATAAATAGTAATTCCCTCTAAGTGCATAGCATCATAAAACCCCCAAAATCATGTGTCATAATTGTTATTGTGTCAGACAGAGTTGCATCTGTGACTGAGAACATCAAGCAAATCACAAGATTAAAGAGAGAGCATAGGTCACTCTGTTTTTCTTTGACACTGGGTCAAGGCCAGCTAGTCTGACCCTGTGTTTGCATTCACCTTCACCAGCTGTCTAGCTGGATCATCTCACACTCCCTGATGCCTTACAATAGAGCTAGTCAACAGGTTCAACATGGAGGTCATGACCATACTCTCCCAAACCTTTCTTTCCCAGCTTGGCCTCAAGCCTTGACCTTCATTCGCTTTTAGTTGAATAAATGAATTGCATTGTATTGGCTGCATTTGCGCCTTGTTTTAAATCTAAGCATGATTTATTAGAGTAAAGCAAAGCAGGGATGCAGAGATGTTATAATCAACAGTGGACAAAAATGTACTTAACTCGTCCAAGTATGTGAAAAATTGTCCAAATATATTTGGTTACATTGTTTGCGACAAACACTAGTTCACTGCTTATTTTTGTCACTGTGTTTGCATTTTGTAATATTAAGCATATAACATTGAGCTTCTGCAAGGACCAACAAGGTTCATTCTTGTTACGCAGCACATTTGAGCTTCAAGAACCAATGAGGTTCATTCTTGTGTTAAGCAGCATGTTTGAGCTTCTACAAAACCATTGAGATTAATTCTCTTGTGTTACACAACACATTTTAGCTTCCTCAAGAACCAATGAGGTTCATTCTTGTGTTAAGCAGCACGTTTGAGTTTCAGCAAGCACCAAAATAAATGATGCCAACTTGATAACTTAACTTGAAAACACAACCTTGACCCACATCTTAAATATGAAGTCACAAATTCACACCACTTCCTTTCTTGAGAACAGTGACTATCCCTGCATGCCTTTTTAATTGTGCTGTTCACTTAAACATGCCCATTTAATCACGCAAGATCTATTCAAGCAACACAAAAGCATGGATAAACAGCTTTAAAATCTCTGTTTCAGATTTTACATGCATGATCTTACATCAATTATGTTTAATTACTTGAGAATTAATATTAAGGTCTTGTAAACGCCTTAAACATTGTCCTTTTATCGGATAAAAGTTAAATGGTCTAAGCAAAATCTGATTGACACCTAGATTTGTGTACAACAATTTCTCTTGTGTAGGTTTTGACATCAAAACCAGAGAGAAGGTTTAATGTAGCAAAATTGGATCAATAAAAATCCAACATATGACCACTCTCCTGTGAATGAGTATAACCTGGGGATTTTACACTCTTCTATATTGTAGAATGAACTCTGAGGATGAGAGAAACGGGGAGGAGAAACATCGAAAGGATCAACACACATTAAGAGAGAGAGAGAGAGAGAGAGAGAGAGAGAGAGAGAGAGAGAGAGAGAGAGAGAGAGAGAGAGAGAGAGAGAGAGAGAGAGAGAGAGAGAGAGAGAGAGAGAGAGAGAGAGAGAGAGAGAGAAGTATGGCATGAAAAACATACCTAAAGGAAGTTAGACATGCGGGACAAAAGATAAAGAAACAGACAGACGGCTGGAGTAGTTGTGAATTTTGGCTCTCCACAGGAGGCATATTACTCTGAAGGGTTACTGCTGTTATTAGGGATCTCATTATGGCTCAAGTCTTCCATCCACAGTCAACACCCACTGGGACTCCAGCCTCCACTGACCTGGACAGCCTTTGAAAGATTTATCCACATGGATGACTCGGTGGTTTAAACATGAAAGATGATTCCTTAGAGATGATTCTGATGCTCATGTTTAAACTGGTACCATACAAGACTTGAATATTTAAAGATGCACAATGCTCAAACAATGCCCAACGTACTAATAAATGTAACACCTATAGGGGTCCAAAGATTATGTATAAACCAATGTTTCCTGTAGAACGGTACTGGAATATTTGGCATCAATGTTTGCTGATAGTACTGTGTTGTTTTTAGTTTAAAAGGGTGCTTCTAACTGCTCTTTGTCAATGTCACATCTCTAATACAATGTTAACGTGACAGACAAGTGAAACAGGGTTTTTAATGGGGGATGAGAGATAGAGAGAAACCACAAAGGAACAGTGGCCATCCAACAGACGGGTGATAATTACAGCCAGGATGGAGGGAGGGAGAAAAGCAGAGAGGAGAGGGGGGATGCATGGGTCTCTGCTTTCTTTAAGTGATGAGGTAATCCTCAGTCCAAACACACGGCTGCCCACTGTCATCTGTGTCACAATTCACTGAGCTGTCCCCCTGTTCAACAGATGTCCCCGTCTAGCAATGCTACAAGTCTCTCTCCATTCACGTGGCCTGTAATTTCGTGCATGCACAGAGCATGAAACTTGGCCATTGTTGTATTTCGGTGAAGCTTAACAAGAAGACATTTTCATACAATTCTGAAAACCTTTTCATACGTAGATGCATTTTGAGGTTTGTATTGAATATGTTGACAAGCGGGGGCTTTACCACCATGACGAGAACGCTTTAGGTGACCTCTCTGAAAACCAATACACATACAGTGGAGATCAAAATTAGAGAAAAATTTAGAAACATTCGATTTTTTTTTCCAGATATATTGTTTTTATTTTATTTATTGCTTGACGTTTGAAGGACGATTAGCTGTGGGTATACCATTGTTCTGCTAGCATGTTTTACAAAATACCAAGGTACTTCCACAAAAACCTTGATTTTGTCAAAAACACTGTGATCAAAATTAGAGAACAATAACCAATGCAGCACAAAAAAAAAACATTACAACTAAAACATGATGCTTACAGCAGTCAAAAATTTGTAGGAAGTATAGAGGCCCTTGCTTTGAATGAGCTCAGCACATCTGTGGCCACAGGACATCACTAGATACTCACACTGCTCCGCTGTGATCGGTCCACTCTTCTCCCAGTCTCTTCCACAGTTCGGTAACTGTAGTGGGTTTCTTAGCCATAACTTTGTCGCCAATGATTTTACACAGATTTTCAATGGGGTTTAGATCAGACTCTCTCATTTTCAAGGAACTGCTTTACCCATTTTGCAGTGTGATCAGGGGCATTGTCTTGCATAAAAATCGCGGGCTGATTGGGAGATGCTCGCAGTGAAGGAACCACATGTTGCCGAAGGAGGTTCTGATAAACAGGTTCTGATGTCCTGCCATGTAGCTGTATAACAGGCCCAACTCCTGCTGCAGAAACATCTCCAAAACCATGCCACTTCCTCCTCCATCTTTCACTGATTTCTTTGGGCACTTTGGGTTCAGTCTTTTCCCAGTTTGATGCCGAACATAATGTTTCCCATCAGACACAAATAAATTAAACTTGCATTCATCACTAAAATGAACTTTGGACCAGTTCTCCTCTGTTCACACAACATGCTCCTCAGCAAAGGTTAGTCTAGCCTTTTGATTCTTTCTGCTGATGAGAGGCTTGGTCACTGCAGAGTGAGCATCCAGTCTGAATTCTCTTAAATGACAAGACACTGTATGGCGAGACAGATCCTCACTGTGTTCAGCTCTGAACTGGCGAGTAATTCCAGCTGCAGTGTTGAACCGATTCCACATTGAAAGTCTCCGCATTGTCCTGTCCTCTCGTGTATTGGTCTTGCGTACCTTTTTGAGTACTTGAATGAATTAGTGTCTTTGTAAAGCTTCAATATTCTAGAAATTACAGATTTGGAATCTGAACTTCTTTTGCAATAGCTGAAAGGGTCATCCCTTTGGCCTTTAACCTGGTGTCGTAGGGTTTCAGTCACCTTAGAGTGGCTTGCCATCTTGCAAAGTCAGTGAAAATTGAAAAGTTTGCTTCAAGTCAAATAGGGTTTGCCAGATTATTACGGAAATTAGCACAGTGCCAGTGCCAGATTAACACCCAAAGCTTGAAGGTATCTAAAAGTATCTAATTTTGACCAGCGTTATTTTTCAATTGTCTTATTTAAGTTGTATATACTGTACTTCAGAATATATTTAACTCGTGAAATATGCTTAAAAAACTGCCCTTTTGCTCCTGTTAGGATAATAAAAACTAAAAAAAACTAAGCAGTGACCTTGAAATTTAGGAAATTGTATGTTGTTCTCTAATTTTGATCTCTACTGTACACATGCTAAACCTGCCAAAGCCTTTGCGTCATGTATGAAACCTAATCATTTTGCGAAACATGGCTTCGATATTTGAAGATGTGATAAAGATTGCATTTCCTTGAATAAATGTACAACGCCGGTAAAGATGGATTTAGACACACCTACTTATTCCTTGGGATTCAAAACTAAAGCCCCGTTTCCACCACAGGAACTTTACCCAGGAACCAGGAACTTTGGGTGGTACTTCGTGTGTTTAGACCGCAGGAACCAGGGTCTAAATGAAGTTCCGGGTAAATATTTCCCCCTCCAAACGGCCCTGCTCGCGAGGTAGTACTTTTTCAAAGTTCAGGAACTTTTGAGGGTGGGACTTGTGCGCTGAACATGCTGATTGGTTTAGCTCACGCAGCATTTTATGTCAACTGGCATTTTTAAAAGTCTTTTGCGAGGTTCGGTCTCAGTAAATATCAGTCTTGCTCTCTGTCTGATGGCGCGCGCCGCGTTCGTCTCAGCCATCTCACATGCAATGTCCATAATAGCTGATAATCATCTAGCTTTACAAGCTTTCTGAATATGCTGCTGAATCTGCATATTAGTGCTCTTTTCTGTCGTTGTTAATTTCCTCTTTAGTAAACCTATACATAATCAGCAAAAGCAGCACAGCTTGAATCTGTAAACGACCTGACCGATCAATTTTAAGTGTGCGTCCTTACATGACGTGACGGGATGTTGACAAGAGAGGAAAGTTAATTTTTCTGAGGGGTAAACTTTTTATTTCGTAAGTTATGAAGATAATGTTGGAATAATGACACAGCGTATATTGCCCCAGGCAGTTTTTACTTTAACTTCGCCTGACAGAAGAATTTTTTTTTTCTGAGATGATTATTACACTTTACAACAAATAAATAGCTTATATAATACTGTATTAGTCCTGGTGGCCGTTAAGAGTTGCTCTGGCTACAGTTAATACATTCCATCTGCTGGAGAAAACAGCGTTGACATTTTTGATGCGGCAGACAAACTGCATGTGACAAAAGGATTGCGATTGAAAGTAATCACATGTAAACACCAGATCGGTTTAGATAACGTCTCATGTAAACAGTCCACTAAATCTTTTAATCGGTACACGCAAAAATGATTACTGTCCTTCACTGACTTGGAGGAACAGTCGCGCAGTCCTACATCTGATCACCGGACTAATTTGCCTAATCTTCACGGAACTTTAGATCGCGGTCGAAACGCAGACAGTTGCAGGTCTGGGGGGAGAGAAGTTCCTGTAAAAAGGTTCCTGGTACAAATTGTTCCGGGTAATTTTGGTGGAAACGGGGCTTATGACTAGTGCCATGTTCTACCAGCAGTGACTAGTAAAGTCATCAAAAAAACTAATCGTTTCTGAAAGATCATGACACACTGAAGACTGGAGTAACGGCTGCTGAATAAATCAGCTTTGCCATCACAGGAATAGATTAGATTTGAAATTAATATATTTCAAAATATTACTGTATTTTTAAACAAATATAGCTTTGGTGAGCATAAAAGACTTGTTAAAAACATTTTAAAAATCTTACAGACCTAACACATTTGAATGGCAGTGTTAAAAAAATGTTACACAAATAATTTTAAAAAACATTTATAAAACCATGATCATAAAACATATATCTGTGTTTGACTGGCAATGTTTATGGCCTCAAAGTAATGTAATGTAATCACTTTAGAAAGCATTTCCTTACTACACAGACGCACATACACACTTTAATAGCCAGTGAGACCTGCTCGTCAGGCTGGTGTCCTGACTCCATTCACATTCATGAGTTCAGGGGTTCCTGTCCCTGCCTGCGTCCATTCATATGTACAGTAACCAGAAGGACAAAGGGTACGACCGCCCCTCCCCCTCTGAGTGTGTGTTTGTGTGTGGGATTGGGTGTATGCCAGAGAATAGGGGTTGAGGTTAGGAAGACACTGACGAAACAAGAAAGGACATTGTGAGAAAAGTTTTACTATAAGATTTAGGTATGAGGTTTGTGTTTGTGTATGGAGAGTCATAATGGTAAATGCAGCTAAATATACTGCTTGATATTCTCTCATGCAGGCTCTTGTGAGGAATGTTTCGGGTACCCTACAAGTAAAGCTCTACTGAATACGCATTTGGTCAATTCCCAGATAAACCTCCCCTTTCAAAGCAAAAATCAAGGCAATATTAATGTACAATGGAAGTGAACGGGGACCAGCATTCCAGTGGTTTTAAAAGCAGAAATGTGAATTGTATTGTTTGAGCTGCAAAGTTATCATTCCAAAATCATTATATTTGAAGTATGGATTAAATTCTGGTTATGCTTTACTTTTTTAGCCGAGTAAAAAGTCTCGTTCTACATTCTTATAAGGATATGTCTACATTAATCTGAATATATTTAAAAACAATGCTTTCATTTAAAATCTCCGCAAGCCTTTTCGAACGTTTCCCAAAATTTGCTCATCCACACTGAAACATCTCAAAATGCTTAATGCGAATGCGTAAAACATAAAACCTCACAAAATGATACAGAGAAAGCAGACATAATAAAGTTCTCACACTATTCTTCTGGAAATATCATTTCATTACCAAAATATCACACCATTCACTTTTGCGTCCAGGTTGCATTCAAAATTGTATGCTTTTAAATGTAATTTTTTTAAATTAAATATTTATCATATTATTGACAAACATTTCACTGCATTATTCAGTGTATTCAAATGCATTTATGAATGCATGTGAATGATCACAAAATTAAAGATATTGGGGTTAGCATTTATCTAATTTTATGCAGTTAATAAATATCACACGAAGAGTGCCATTTCAGTTTTTCTCCTCCAAAAATCAGCATGATTAAAATGTGATACTACAACACTTTAATAAACAGTCATTTAAGTACAACTACAAAATGTTGCAGAATAATATGATATATGAATGAATAATAGCCTAAAGAACCTTTGTGCCAAAAGGGTTCTTTCTTGTCATTATAGAACCTTTTTAGCATAAAAGGTTCTTAGGAGTCGAGTAAAGAACCCATATGGTTCTATATAGAACCCCAAGTGAACCCTTTTTTCTAAGAGTGTATGTCACGACCAAACATGCATCATTGTTTTCAAATACCTCCATTTTCACAGTTTGGTCGCTAATGCAAAAATGGCATTTCTCAAATATATCCACATAATACATTGACAAAAATGCCATCTATGTGTGGACAGAAGGCCAAAATGGAGAGGAAATGATGCGCCTACTTTTTGTCCTTGTCCATTTGTCTATTTGTCCATTGTCCGGAAAGTAAAGATTCCATGGGCGTTAAGGTCCTTCATGAAACAATCAATAAAGCACCTTTATTTTTGAGAGTATAGTGTGATTTTCTAGTCTCAAATGTTTCAGTGTTCATTTCAGTGTACATACATTGTCAAACTGTGGGATGAGGCAACATTATTTTCTTTGGTAATCATCATTACACCACAAATGCAGGTGATATTTCAAGACTTCAAAGTGTACCCATGGAACACATAAACATCCCCAGTGACTCTCACCAACAGGGTATTGTTTAAATAAAGATTCAGTGTTTATATGCATGAATGCATGCGTGTCGGCTTCCTCTTTGCTTGCCTGTAAATGTGGCGTTTAGTAGAGGAAGTTGAGTATTATGTCAGAGCACATCCTCCGTTGTCAACAGCTCCAGACAGGCGGTGTTCTCCCCCCGACAGCAGCCATCCGAGGCTCCTAACCCTCTTACTGCCCTGGAAGGAGCTCCAAACAACCTCCAGATGTTTCTCCACCACTTCCTTTAAGCCCTTTAAGAATAACAGGAAATGGATTAACTAACCAGCTCTATTCTCATGCCAATGTTCAGTAGTGGTCAGATTACTTCCCAGGATTACCCATAATTTCAGCTCACTTCCTGGGAACTGTCTAGTCAGGAATCCATATGTAACATATTACAAATGTTATACTGTCCGATGTTCTAGTTAAGCTTAAAAACTAGAGGATACAAGACTTGTGTGCTTGCATTTTCCCTTTATAAACACATAAAACATCATGTCTTACATTTTTTTTTAAATGATTTTTACATGTATTTCAAGCGAATAATTCTGTACATTTTATCAAAGGCAGATATCATAAGGAGGGACATTGTCATTCTATGAAAAATATGATTAGACAGAAATGTTTAAATGCCCATGAGCGCAACAAGAGTCATCAATATCTGTATTCTTAAGTCTATTTTCTTAAGTAGAGAAATGTGTTAATCTGATAAAAATCCACTTTGTGGTTTACTTTGCGAAATGCACTACAGTTAATCGAGGATGCATTAAATTGATCAAATGCATAATGTCACAAAACATTTCTATTTCAAATAAAAAAAATAGATATATTAAGCTCTTCCTTTGAATCTAAATGTATCAAAGAATCCTAAAAACTGTAATAGACATGGATTAGAAGCCACAAACGTACATTATTCATATCATGGGGTAAAAATAACAACATATTAACATTTTCTGAAGCATACCATGATGCTAAGGCTTAGGGTAGGTTAGCTAATGAGTGGGATGGGTTACACACCTAAGACATGTTTTAATCCTTAACCGTACGTGTGCAATAATAATAGTGATTCTTGCCTTGTGCTGAGAAAGACGTTTCCACTGCTGTTGTTGACAACAGATAAAGCTCATCTCCTAGTGTTAAAATGAGGTTTATGTGCTGTGTTGACCACATCAAAGGCCCTGCAGAAGAACAGATGGTCTTTCCTGTCACCCAAACCACGTAAGGTCTCAAGATAACAGAATACTCAGAGGAAATAAAGGATATGCCTCAGAGGGCTGTGGTTTAGCCAAATCATTCTGCTCCACAGAATAATGAATTTCTGAGGTAATATGGACAACTGAAAAGGAACAATTAGGATTTCCTCCCAAGCTTCATTCAGGATTTCCTCTGAAACTTCCCACCACATGAATGTGCCACAGAAGTACCAATTCCACCTAAAAAGATAAAACCGTCCAGGATAGGTCGTTGCTCTGTCAGGATTGATAACTAAGTAAAAAAAAATTGTCTTGTTTTTAAAGGCATCTTAAATATCATGCCTGACAAAGAGAGACACTGTTTTTATTGAAGCTTCAACACTCCTGGTTACATCCATAACACTTCAGCAGACAATAAGCTCAGACTCAGCAGGTGTTCTTTTCATCTCTCTTGAGGAGAACTGTCTCAGTCAGACACCTCTCTCCTCCCTTCCTGTATCTCCTCCTGCACGTGTGAGAGCGTTTGCCCGGGCACAGGTCATAAAACCATTGGAAGTGCTGTTATGATGGCCGCATGAAAGCCAACTCAAGTCCTAATAGACTTTGGAGCTTGTCACAAACAATGAACAACTCTAGTGAAAATAAAGTGTCTGGATTCAATTTTGACAGTGTATTTTATGTATACTGTGAACATAAAGTAATGTGAATTTGGAACAACAGCAAAGGTGACTACATGGGATAATGCTCAGTCCGTCATTTATTATCACAAAATAAATAATACAAGACTCACAGCTGTTTTAAGGTCTTTATCGCACTGTTTGGGTTTAATTTGAGGGGTTAATGACTGAAACATTATCCCACCTATACTACTTATATAAAAACAAACAAAACAAAAAACAGTTTGTGTAGAATTTCTTCTTTTATAAATAAATGCTTTTCTAAAATATTATACAATTATTTTAGATTTTTTTTAATTTTATTTTATTTTATGAGAGGAGTGTAGAGTGATACAAGAAAATCTGTTGCTCTGAACAACAGTAAATTATACAGTTTAGCGCTATTGTACAAAAATATTTGATGGCAAAATTCGGCAAATGTCCAGTCAGATTTAAGGGTGCACTATTCAACTTTCCGTCCACTAGAGGTCGTCTATTCAAAACAAAGAGTGTGAGCGCAGTATCTTGGGACATGTGGTCTTCACCTCACAGCCGGTGGAAAATAGGACTTGGGCAGAAATCATGTTGATGGATGCGGTTATTAACGTTACTGTAGTGTGAAGCAGAGCAGGACCGAGAGTTGTGGAGCTGAGCACGGCTGCTGGAGCGATTGTTACACAAACACCCGCCTTGCAAGACATGGGACTTTTATTATGACAGGACGGGACACAGTCGCCGGGCTCCTGTACTATTTCCGCTTTTCCGGTCATTGGTATAAGGTGATCAGCTTTTAAAAAAAAATCATATTAGATACATTTAAGTGTGTTTAAAATGATGTTATGACGTTATTCTGTGCGTTCGCTCGGTGGCTGCTGTGACAATTGGTCACACTGCCGAGAGAAAAGTGCTTCTGCCAAATAAGAATATGACAGATATGACGCAATCGCTAACTCCCTAAAACGCTATGCTGAAACGTCCCGGTTCATTGGTTAAAATAGCAATTTTCTCACAATTTACAAATAGTTGGAAACATTTGGGATATTGTAAGTATTCAACTGAACAAAATATATAACACTGGCCTGGTGGTTTTTGGATATTTTACTGCAAAAATACTACATAGTGCACCTTTAAGTATTCATTAGAGCCATGTCAGCATTGTAATCATCCTCTCTCTTGACTTTATAAAATGCGTGCTCATTATAATATAACAGCAAAACATGTCTAAAGCAACCGTGACTAGCTGGTACTCACAGGTGTTAGTCAGGTCAGACACTATATTGAATTTTTATCCGGATGAAAGCTGGCAGTGAGGCTGCATCCGAAATCACACACTGACTTAGTTAGTTAAAAACAGTATGTGACAAAAGTAGTAAGTCTGAATTAAAAGCACTCATAAAAGAGTAGACAAAAAGTGCCCAGATGAGCTACTACTTCTGGTGAGATTCTGAAGTGTGCATACAATGGACACTTTAATATCCCATGAGGCCACAGGAGACGATTTGTTAATGGCAGTGATGTGATGCGGCTGACACTGTCCAGATTACATTCATACTAAACACAATCATACTATATGGAACATACTGTACTTTTTAGCAGTCGCATAAGTTATTACTTATTCAAAGTAAGAACCTACTCAAGAGGGTATGCAATTTCCGACAGAGACATACAATTTTCACAACTTTCAAAACAGTTTTATGGATTTTTTTGCTGTCTATTTTTTCTGAAATATATGTTTCATCAGCTGAACAATCGCTATGTTGTTAACCTGACTAAGGTCTACTGGGGTTGGATGGTATGGACATGTCTCTACAAATGCCAAGTGACCCTTATTTTTGTCCCTTTCTATGGAACATTAACACTCAATATATTATGGCTTGTCTCTGTTGAATAAATAGGAGAGCAAATCTTAAAGTGAAAATTATGTCATTAAATACTCATGTCATTTCAAACCTTTGAGACTTCCGTTCATCTTCAGAACACAAATTAAGTTTTTTTTTTTTTTTTATAAAATCTGAGAGCTCACATAGACTCAATTCAATTGCCACTTTTAAGGCCCATAAAGGTAGTAAAGACATTGTTAATATAGTTAATGGGTTGAATCTTAATGTTATGAATTAAAGAGAAAACGGTTTGTGTGCAAGTAAGGAAGAAATCTCTTCCTGTCTGTGTCAGTCTCCTACGCTGTTTGCGTAGTAAATACAGTGCAGGGCTTTCGAAAACGGCAGCTTACCATTGGTCCACACTGTTCACGTGAGCAACACTACGCAAGCATGTGATGCTGACGCAGGAGCTAGCCAATGGTGAGCCGCCGTTCTGCCGTAGAACTCGGAAGCTTAGGAGACTGACACAGAAGAGAAAAGATTGTTGAATAAAAGCGTTTTGTTTGTTTTTTGTGTTATTCTCACGGTTTCATAAAATTAAGGTTTATGTAGTGACATCGATTGTTTTAACGATGTCTTTACTACCTTTCTGGACCTTAAAATTGTTAATTAAATTGCTGTCCATGTAGGGGTCAGAGAGCTCTCGGATTTCAGCAATAATATCTTAATTTGTGTTCCGAAGATGAACGAAAGTCTTACGAGTTTGGAACAACATGAGTGTGAGTAATTAATGACAGAATTTTCCATTTTGGGTAAACTAACACTTTAATTCAAATGCATTCTAGACAAGCTGTTGAGAGTTTCAAATGCCAGTGAGATGAACAACTATACTATACTATGAGTACTATACTATGAGTACTATACTATGAGTCTTATGCTGTTTGGCAATCCGATTGACGAGTCTGGGTTTGGCGGTTACCAGGGGAACGATAATTGTCTGGCTGCATTGTGCCAAGTGTAAAGTTTGGTGGAGGAGGGATTATGGAGTGGGGTTGTTTTAACTCCATATTAAACCCTAAAGATTAACAAAGGGATTTCACATTTCACAAATTCATGTGCATGTAAAGGCTAGCATCCCACAACTTTTGGCAATATAGCGTATATGTATGTAAAACATATAGGCATATAAGGTTTAAACCTAGTCTAGGACTAAAATGTATGCTTGAGCTGTTTTAACTAAATGCGACTTGTACTGAAATATCTTAAAATATGTCAGTGTTATTGTTTTGTCTCAAGACACACCAGTATTTTTTTCTTTTATGGCACTTTTATAAAAGCGACTTAAATGCCCTAATTGAACTAAGGCCTATAATCCTGGCTTAATGTAAGCCCTGTCTGTGAAACCATGCCATAATTTTAGTATTATAATCCCATTGTTTATTTGCAAACTCTTTATGGACTTTAGAGGGTACAATAATTGTTAGGGTTTAAAACAACAACAACAAAACTTCATCCCTACCAGTGAGATAAAAACTTAGACCATCCTCACACGCTCTGAGCAAATACTGTTTCAGTGGCGCTGAGCTTTCATTTGTCCTCCTACTTTTTCAGACACTGAGCATCATTACTCTGTTTACACGAAGTTGAAAAAATAGCACATTCTATTTATCACCTTCAAGGAATAAGGAAACCCAAACCGCTTCACTTACAAGCTCATTGCTCAAACTTTAGGGAATATCCAATTAAATGTAGTGCTTGTTATAGAGGAAAACATCATCTCCTCTGGGTCACAGTCTCTCTCTAGAATTGGTTGTCAGTGTCTCGCTGGAGGAGTGCAGCATGAGTAGACATCTTCTTTCCAAAATTGGGGCGGGTTGGTACATGCCCTGAATTTGGGCTTTTGTTCACTGGTTAGGATCCCACTTCTGTCATTACCTCATCTTCCAAAAACAAAAGCACTGTGAAAGAGTGAAAGAGGAAAGGCATAACTTTGCATATTTAAAGGGAGGAAAAGGCTTATCCTGTTAGCAATCATCCTGTGATATGATTTTCCCCTGTTAATTGAATATTTTTAAATATATTCCCTTGTTAACTGTAGATGACAGTTGGGCTTGACAAACAAATTATTTTGTGCAAATGTGAACTTGTTAATAATGTCACTTCCTTTTCAATATGTCATTTAAAGTGACAGTTCACTGTTGTTATAAGATAAATAATAATAATAATAATAATAATAATAATAATAACTTTAATTTATATAGCGCCTTTCACAAAACCCAAGGACGCTTAACAAACAGCAAGGGAAGGGAAGGGGGGCGGGAGAGAAAACCGAGCAGTTATGGACCATAGGCCTCAGTGAAGAGATGTGTTTTAAGTTGTTTTTTAAAGGTTGCTAGAGATGATGCAGAGCGGATGGAATGAGGAAGCTTGTTCCAGAGTGAAGGAGCACCAACACAGAAGGCTCTATCACCAAACGTCCGTAGCCTGGACTTTGGGACAGCAAGCAGGTCCTTGTCTGAGGACCGCAGGGACCGGACTTGGTTGTAAGGATGGAGTAGATCAGTCAGATACTGTGGTGCAAGTCCATTTAGAGATTTGTACGTCAGGAGGAGAAATTTATATTTGATCCTTGATTTAACAGGCAGCCAATGAAGTTTTTTGAGGATTGGAGTAATATGAGATCCAAGTTTTGTGTGAGTAAGCATCCTAGCCGCAGAGTTCTGTACATACTGGAGTCTGTCAGTAGCTTTGCTAGGCAGACCAAACAGGACACCATTACAGTAATCAAGTCGGGACGTGATGAAGGAGTGGATTAGGGCCTCGGCTACAGTGGGCGACAGTGGTGCGCACAATAAATGGTGCGACAGTGAAATCAATATATTCAAGAATCTGAATTTGAATTAAAATTATTTTTTATATATGTAATCGATCTTGCAGGAGTTTAGGACTGAATGTAGGGACTTTGAATGTTGGTACAATGACAGGTAAAGGCAGAGAACTGGTAGATATGATGCAGAGGAGGACATTCTGTGTGTCAGGAAGACCAGGTGGAAAGGGAGCAAGGCTAGAAGCATTAGAGCAGGGTTTAAATTGTTTTATAATCGTGTGGACAGGAAGAAAAATGGAGTTGGAGTGATCCTGACGGAGGAGTTTATGAAGAAGGTTCTGGAGGTAAAGAAAGTGGCAGATAGGTTGATGAGTCTGAAGCTGGATACTGAAGGTGTGATGTTGAATGTTGTTAGTGCCTATGCTCCACAAGTAGGTTGTAAGCAAGATGAGAGAGACAGATTCTGGAGCGAGATGGAGGAAGTGATGCAGACTGTTCCCAGAGGTGAGAGGGTAGTTATAGGGGCAGATTTGAATGGACATGTTGGGGAAGGGAATAGTGAGGGCGAGGAAGTGATGGGCAGGTTTGGTCTTCTGGAAAGGAACCCAGAAGAAAAAGAGGTTGGTAGACTTTGCTAAAAGTATGGAGATGGCCGTGGTGAACATGTACTTTCAGAAGCGGCAAGAACACAGGCTGACATATAAGAGTGGTGTCAGGAGCACACAAGTGAAGTTAATAAACGTAATTTCGGGAGGAGTACGCCCATCTAATCTTTCAATTAATACCAAGGTATAAAACCAGCAGCTTACCTCTTCCCCTTTTTAGTTCCTGAAGCATCCCTCCTCCTCCCCTGCTCCTCCTTTTGTACAATTTTGTACACCACACTGGTGGTGGTTGAGGAGAGATCCCTGACACGAGTGTAAAGCGCTTTGGGTGTACAGAAGTACATATGAAATCGCTATATAAATGACTCATTCATTCATTATTTTATTCATTCAATTTGTCTGTTATAGGGGGGCAATCGGAGCTCGGGTAGAATATCCTCTCCGAGCCCCTCTATAGCAGACAGCAAGCCAAATCTGTTTACCACTTTCACTAAGATTATATGGGCACACAAACTCGTGAAGTGGACTATGTCTTATGTAGACGCTGTAATCTCATGGAAATTATCGTTTGTAAAGTAATGGTAGGTGAGAGCTAGATAGCCTGGTGGTGTGTAAGATGACTGTAGTGGTGAGGAAGATGAAGAGAGTAAAGGCAGAGCAGAAGACAAAGTGGTGGAAGTTGGAAAAGGAAGAGTGCTGTGTGGTTTTCAGGGAGGAGTTGAGACAAGCTTTAGGTGGTCAAGAAGGGCTTCCAGATGACTGGACTACTACAGCCAAAGTGATCAGGGAGACTGGTAGAAAGGTGATAGGTGTGTCATCTGGAAGGAGGAAAGAAGACAAGGAGACTTGGTGGTGGAATGAGGAAGTCCAGGAGAGTATCCAGAGGAAGAGGTTAGCTAGGAAGAAGTGGGACAGTGAGATGATCGAGGAAAGTAGACAGAAATATAGGGTAATGCAGCGTGAGGTTAAGATCAAGGTGGCAAAGGCCAATGATAAATAGAAAAGAAGTTAAGAGGGATGTCTATCGGTTGGTGAGGCAGAGGGATAAAGATGGAAGCGATGTGCAGCAGGTTAGAGTGATTAAAGATAGAGATGGAAATGTGTTGACAGGTGATATGAGGGTGAGGGAAAGATGGAAGGAGTACTTTGAGGAACTGATGAATGAGTTAAATGACAGGAAGAGAAGAGTTGTAGAGGCAAATATTTTTGACCAGGAAGTAAAAAGTATTTGCAAGGGTGAAGTTAGGAGAGCTTTGAAGAGGATGAAGAGAGGAAAGGCAGTTGGTCCTGATGAGTGGAGGTATGGTAGTGTCTAGGAGAGATGGCAGTAGAGTTTTAACTAGGTTGTTAGCGAGTGTCAACAACGTTTTAGAGAGGGAGGGGATGCCTAAGGAATGGAGGAGAAGTGTGTTGGTATTGATTTTTAAGAACAAGGGAGATGTGCAGAGTTGTGGAAACTACAGCGGTATTAAGCTGATGAGTCATACAATGAAGTTGTGGGAAAGAGTAGTAGAAGCAAGGCTAAGGGGAGAAGGTAGATATTTGTGAGCAGCACTATGGTTTCATGCCAAGAAAGAGCACTACAGATGCATCATTTGCTTTGAGAATGTAAATGGAGAAGTACAGAGAGGGTCAGAAAGAATACATGTGTCTGAATGAGAGAGAACCAAGTGGAACAGTGAGGTTACAGGGAGAAGAGGTAAAGAAGGTGCAGGACTTTAAGTTCTTAGGGTCAACAGTCCAGAGCAATGGGGAGTGTGGAAAAGAGGCGAAGAAGCGTGTGCAGGCAGGTTGGAATGGGTGGAGAAAAGTGTCAGGTCCGTTGTGTGATGAAAGAGTACCAGCAAGAATGAAAGGAAAGGTGTACAGGACAGTAGTGAGACCAGCGATGTTGTATGGTTTGGAGACAGTTGCACTGAGGAAAAGACCGGAGGAAGAGCTGGAGGTAGCAGAGCTGAAGATGTTGAGCTTCTCTTTGGGAGTGACGAGGATGGATAGGATCAAGAATGAGTACATCCGAAGGACAGCACATGTGAGATGTTTTGGAGACAAAGTTAGAGAGGCCAGGTTGAGATGGTTTGGACAATATTCAGAGGAGGGAGAGTGAATATATCGGTAAAATGATGCTGAGGTTAGAGCTGCCAGGCAGGAGGTCAAGAGGAAGAACAAAGAGGAGGTTTATGGATGTAGTGAAGGAGGACATGAAGGTAGTCGGTCTGAGAGAAGAGGAAACAGAGGATAGGACTAGATGGAGGCAGATGATTTACTGTGGCGACCCCTGAAGGGAACAGCCGAAAGAAGAAGATACAGAAACAGATTTATTTTATTTCAATAAACTTTTTATTTAATTAATACATTATTTAACCTGGCAAAAAATGCTATCCCTTTCATATGCAGTAATGGCCAAAAGAGATGTCTTTTCATATTTTTACATTTTCTTCAAATATTATAAAATATTTGTAAGAATTTTGTATTGTGTAGTTGTGCTTGTTGTTTTATTTGTGATAGTATAATGAAATATACCAAATTGTGCAGGCATGTTTGGACAGGCCGACATAGCCTACAAATTAAAAAACAAAAAATGTGAACATGCAAAAACACGAGACAACCAACAAAATATTATTAACTTATTGTGTATGTATGCTTTTTCTTGTGAGCTTTTTGTTTTTATGCATTTTTTTTATTACATTGTTTAATAGAACCTGTAGCTTTATTTTGCCTTCTTTTTTCCCAATAATTTTGGGATAAATATCATAACCAAGTTTAGTGTTTTATTCTTCGCTTATATTTAAAATGTTTAAAAAAAATATTAAATACACTATATTGCCAAAAGTTTTGGGATGCCAGCCTTTACATGCATATGAACTTTAATGACACCCAACTCTTAATCCATAAGAATCCACCCTTTGCAGCTATAACAGCTTTACCTCTTCTGGGAAGGCTTTCCATAAGGTTTAGGAGTGTGTTTATGGGAATTTTTGTGAGGTCAGACACTGATACTGGACGAGAAGCACTGACCTCAACCTGACAGAACACCTTTGGGATGAGTGGAGACTGCAGCTCAGTCAAGTTCCTCCACACCAAACTCGCTCATCCATGTCTTTATGGACCTTGCTTTGTGCAAGGGGACGGAAGGGGCCGTCCCTAAACCTGAAATTGTCCACTGAAATTGCCCTTGGTGATGTAAGGCTTGGATGAGCTGCTCTGCATGGAAACCCATTCCATAAATCATACAGGTCTGTTGCTATTGACTCTGCAGAAAGTTGGCAACTTCTGCGTACTGTGCACCTCAGCATGCGCTGACCCTGCTCTGTGATTTTACGTGTCCTACCACTTCAGGCTGAGTTGTTGTTGTTCCTATTTGCTTTCACTTTGTTATAATATCACTAACAGTTGACCGTGGAATATTTAGTAGTGGGAAAATTTCATAAATGGATGCACAGGTGGCAACCTATCACAGTACCAGTTCCTAGGAGCAATCCATTCCAATATTTCACAAATGTTTGCAGAAGTGTCCGCATGCCTAGTGGCTTGATTTTATACACATTTGGCCATGGAAGTAATTGGAATGCCTGAATTCAATGATTTGGAGGTGTGCAATACTTTTGGCAATATAGTGTATGTTCCTCATTTTTATGGTTTAATCAAACTTTAAAGACTAATATTACCTCTGGACATCACTCTTGGCCACTATACTGTAATACAAAACTGAAAAAAATATATAATTTGTAAAGAAAAGTTCAACACAGCTCTTTTCCACATTACAACAATTAGTTATTGTAATGACTATGGCAACATACTGATTTGGAACTACATGAGGGTGAGTAAATAATGATATAATTTTTTACACACAATTTTAACACACATTATCAAAAACTGCAGGTATGATAGGCATGTGTTTTTATCTGTTCATCTTTTCTCTTTGCTATAAGTGTCATTGCACTAAAGTGAGTATTTGAAGACAGATTGGTAAGTTTGTATTTGACTTTTTCATTATGTCCCATAAATTCCTGAGCAGATAACATTCTGTGGATACTTTGCTCTGGCCATAAAATCTCATAAGACGTTGCCATTAGCACAGTGTCGACATGAGGCATGCGACAGCTGATTGATGGATGTGAAAAGCACGACACACTAGAGCAGTTGCAAAACGAGGACGGCGAGAAAAAGACAGACAGAGAGAGTTAAAGAAAGACAATCCACACTCTCTCAGCAGCGGATAAGACGTCTTTGTTCTCTGTTGTCAGTAATACACGTGAAAGACTTGAAGAGCTGCATGGGTGGGAAATTCAAAACAATCTCCTCTCATCCCCTCAAAACAAAACCCTCTCATTAGAATTACGCATACCAACTGCTGCTACACACTAATCCAGCTCAGACAGGATTCTCTAACAAAACTTGTGATTTGAAGACAGTTTTGCAGTACTACAATAATTACTAGATTTTTATTCTATCTGAATTATATGCGAGTGGTGCTTGCCTGTGCAAAACCCAAAGCCACAAGTGAAGTCTGAGGTGCTCTGAGTTGTTGTTGACATGTTGAGAGGTTGTTGCTAGGCAGTTACTTATGTGGTTGCTAGGTAAATGTTTTACTGTCTTCTAGGCAAAAATCGTAGGTTTGATAGAGTTGTAGCAACCTTTCACACAAGCCACAATTTGAGGAATCATTCATGTATAGCACAAGGTGTGAGGTGAATTACAGTAGTGAGTAGTGTTTTTATTTTAATTTTTTATGAACCTACAACTTTGATTAAACCATCAAATATGAGAAAAAATATTTTAGAAATTAAAGAGTGAATATCAAGGTTATAAAATTAAGTTAAAATGCCTTCTGTTATGTAGATATGCCATCTACACAATATCTATCGTATTATTTACTCCGATGTTTCTAAGTAAAGCAAAAACTTTAAAAGCGAAGTTTAATTCAGTTTTTTAAGTTTATGCAAAAAATTCATAAAAAAACCCCAAAAGCTCACAGGACAAAGCATACATTGAGTATAACAACATAATCCGTTATTAATATTTCTTTGGTTCTCTCTTGTTTTTGAATGCATTCACAATGCATGTTAGCCTAAACAGCCAAAAATTGTTCACACAATTTGGCATCACAAATAAAACAAATAACTCAAAGCAAATACATATGCTTAATAGTATTTATATAATAATACAATTTGAAGGGGTGAAGATGTCAATTTTCCAATAAGCCAGACATTTTTTTGGTCACTATCACACATACCAAAGTTTACAACTAAAGTAAAGTACTTTTACTTCATTATTGTATATCTATTCATGTATATGTACTTTATCAGATTATTTTTTATTATGGGAAATTTTTATTTTTACTTTTGTACATTCCAAATCAATATCATCCTTTTCATTCTATTTTTATTTCATATTCCTCATAATTACAAACTGAAAAAAAATCGCCATCTAATACCAAACCTGACACAAAATAGCAATGTCAGATTCCTGAATGAGACCATTTTATTTTATATCAATATACATTTTTAGGGTATCTTAAATGGGTGGTCGTCCACAACTGCAACTTTTAGGTTTATTGGTTTGTTTAAGTATATCTCAGCTGTTTAACCTAAAGCCTGCTCCTCATAGTCAATAATAAAACTGACGCTCCCAAAGGAACATTTATACATGACTTCCCTTTTCCGAGCGTTTACTTTCATGAAGCTTTCTATGCATGCACGTTGACTTTAATTTCCGCAACAAATCCTCATGCCGTATCACATGTCTTTATTGCTCTATCTATGGTACAGTGAAATGAATCCTCAAAGGTTATAATACAGGTTTATTGAGGAGCCTGAACAGGTGCGGAACAGCTGTGGAATAGATTCTCTTAAACTCTGAAAACGTTATAAAGCACGCAAGGACACGCTATGAAATTAGCAGACCATAAAACATACAATATTTCTGCACACAACACAATGCCCTCAGCTATGACATTCATAGACAATACCTTCTTCACAAAGGCATTTCAATTCATATATACATTTACTTTTATATAAACAATAGCAATGGTATAATATACATACAATAATATCATTATAAGGCTTGACCTCAATGTATTTATGACTTTTGAAGTGTATTATTTACAGTAGCCCCATAGTCGTAATAGTGTTTATACCGTACAAACCATATTTTCTATCCCCTTACACTCCCCCTAAACCCCATCACAGGATACATTCTGCATTTTACTTTATAAAAGAAAAACTCATTCTGTATGATTTATAAGCATTTTGAAAAATGGGGACATGGCCAATGTCCTCATATTTCACCATCTCCTTGTAATACCTATGTCATACCCATGTCATTATACACATTTGAGTCCTCATATTTCACGAAAACATGCCTACACACACACATACACACACATGCACACGCACGCTCACAAGCACGTACGCACGCACAAACACACACACACACTCACACACACACACACACACACACACACACTCACACTCACACTCACACTCACACTCACACTCACACTCACACACACACACACACACACACACACACTTTTATTAATAATTTTTATTTTAGGGACAAAAAACAGCCAGTTTTCATAATAACTTTATAATTGTTTTCCACAGATGAGAGAAAATGTTATTTTTTTTTGTTGTTTATGGATTTTGAAGTCACACTTGTCATTCAATTAGATATAAAATATCAAACCAAGTAGCATTTGCAAACAACTGATGCACATTTTTTTATATTATTCTGAATATTTTAGAATTTTAAACCCAATATTTTAATATTAAATGTCTTAATAAAAAGTTGAATCATCCTGTTTTTATTCCAAAATGCCACTTGATTTGATATTTTATATACTGTAATACAATGACATGTAAAAACATTAAAATAAGACCATTGCATACGAGTTCACCTTGTGGCCTCTGTATGTAACTATTTAGATAAAAAGGTTGATTTGAATATACACTTGATTAAAGTTGAATGAAGGTGTTATCAAAATGATTATGTCCTCAATCTACCCAAACTGCAGACAAAGCTTTATTGCCATTGTTCTTTGTGTATGGCTGTTTGTGTGAGTGAACCATTAGTAAACACACCGGGTGAGTCACACATCTGGAGTCAATTATGCTTCATTAGACAGAGTCTATCCATCATCGCATGCAGCGGTTAATGGCTCTGGGATTACAGTGTGTGCGTATGACTTAGCACCGCAGCTCACACACCCTCAATGAAAGCCATTTCCCATGGAGCTCAATGTAAACAGTAATCCTACCGGATCTCAGCAGGATGGCGTCAGAGCGGCTCCCCATCACATGCCCTGGCATCAGGCCAGCGGCCTCCTCTAAACTCTGGTACCAGTCTGCGAGTAATCTAAAATAAATAGCAATAGACATGATCAATAGCATTAACAAGAAATCAGTCATTTTAAATATATTTGCTATTCATCTACAAATCAACATGAGATGGAAACTCACCCATCTCCTGGTGGGGACACCGATTAATATGAACCACATGTGGCTCTGCACAGGCATTTAATCATCAAAGATTCAACATTGAACACATTGCATAATCATATTATTACTCTTATCCTGTGGTCATTAATGGAAATAATAGCAAATTATCAATATAAAGACTAGTAAATTATTTACATGTACTACTATTGCAATGTACTATACATACAAATGTATGTACTATATATACATTTAAAGGCAAATGCTAAAGAGTAAGTAATTGGATCATTATTGCAGTGATTATTATGTTTCAGTGTAATTTGTAATATGTTTGGCAACAGTTCTCCTAACTCTAATAGATGGAGTGTACAGCTTTTAATTTTTTAAACCACCATGTAGGAAGACACACCATGGCCATATTTCAGTCAATGTCAAGATTCATCAGACTCAAAGTGAAAGAATGGTTGGGAGGATCATGAAGAATCACTTTCACACATGAATCGGCACCTCTGAGTCCAGACCTTAAATTCATTGAAAGTCTTTGGGATATGCTAACGAATTTTACGAAAATACAGCAAGGTTTGTTAACTCTGCTTATAGAAAAAGAAGAACAAAGAATGCGCATCAGTTTTAATCTTTTACATTTTTAGTTAATCTATGAAGCCACTGTAAACTGTATCGTTATATATTAGGATAATTGTTAGGAGAAAAGGAGAAAAAAAATCCATTAGGAGAAAAAAATGACCTGCAGAGAGCTGAGACCAAAGTAATAAAGGCTACCATCAGTAACACACTACAACACCATGGATTCAAATCCTGCAGTGCCAGACGCGCCCCCCTGCTTAAGCCAGTACATGTCAGGGCCCATCTGAAGTTTGCTAGAGAGCATTTGGATGATGCAGAAGAGGATTGGGAGAATCTCATGGTCAGATGAAACCAAAATAGAACTTTTTGGTAAAAACTCAACTTGTGGTGATTGGAGGAGAAAGAATGCTGAGTTGTACCATACCTACTGTGAAGCATGGGGGTGGAAACATCATTATTCGCATTATTCGTTTTTCTGCAAAGGGATCAGGATGACTGATCCGTGTAAAGGAAAGAATGAATGAGGCCTTCTATCAGCAAGGGCATTGAAGATGAAACGTGGCTGGGTCTTTCAGCATGACAATGATCCAAACACACCGCATGGGCAACGAAGGAGTGGCTTCGTAAGAAGCATTTCAAGGTCCTGGAGTGGCCTAGCCAGTCTCCAGATCTCAACCCCATAGAAAACCTTTAGAGGGAGTTGAAAATCCGTGCTGAAAAATCCGACAGCCCCAAAACATCACTGCTCAAGAGGAGATCTGCATGGAGGAATGAGTCAAAGAACCAGCAACAGTGTGTAAAAACCTTGTTCCGACATACAGAAAACGTTTGCCCTCTGCCATTGCCAACAAAGGGTATATAACAAAGTATTGAGATGAACTTTTGTTATTGACCAAATACTATTTTCCACCATAATTTGCAAATAATTTTTTTTAAAACCCAGACAATGTGATTTTCTGTTTTTTTTTCTCATTCTATCTTTTCACCTCTCTCATCTTTTTAAGTGGGGAACTGGCACAATTGGTGGCTGAATAAATAATTTTTTGCCCCACTGTATGGACTTATCTAACTGAGGGATACAGTGAATAAGCTAAAGTCTCAAAAAGTGTACGTGCTCCTTTAAGGAAGATGCACACCGCAACTTGACTTTAACCACCACAATGCTTCTGAAAGTGCTAGACACAACGGCCAAAGGTTTTTAAAGGGTTGTATTTTAACATGGAAGTAAAATAAAAATAGATTTATTTAAACAACCAGTTAACTGACTAGTCAGTTGTTTGACATCTATAACAGATCAAGCAACCACCATCATGACCAATCCATATTCGGTATAAAATGGGTTATTTCAGAAAAGCTAAATATTTTAAAGGAAAAGGAGGCCTCTCCTAACCCTGACCACCAACAGATCCACTTCAACTTTGTACATAGAACATATTTAACCCCTCGCAAACTCCATTTAATGAAGAGATTAACCAAACCAACTTGTACTCTATGTGCTCTCAAGGTTCCCTGGTACTTTCTTACACATGATCACTCTAAATAATGCTAGGTTATTTTTTAACCCAAAATGCTGGGTTAAGACTGTTGGGTAATTTTTGTTGGTTTATTTGATCACATTTTAAACACCATTGGGTAGTTTCAGATTTCCAGTCATTGGGTTAAACCTGCTGGGTCGCAATGCTTGGTTAATTCTACCCAGCGCTTGGTTGTTTCACATGCTTCCCGCCTTGATTCGTTTAAATTCGCTCCCACACTGTCATTTTGAAAGGACAATGCAAAAGGCAAAGCCACTGGTTGCAGATGTTTTAAGATAAGTTCATATATTTTCATTAATAATCATTTTAATAAGCATAATTATAGTTTTTTTTTTCTTCTTCCGGGCAACAATTCTTAAGCTTTGTTAAGACGACAAAAGTTTTACCTCAGAATCCGATGCAATGTAACTTACTGACTCGTGTTAACTTAGTTTAGGTAGGCATGTGAGACGATTTGTTAGATTAATACCGTTTATGATTACACAGAACCATGATCCCCTTACGAAAATTAAACATGGTTGTTGTATGTAGGGATGTCACAAGTACAGGTACTTCGGTAACAAATACATACTGAAATGTTAAAAATGTGACGATAGTATGTATAGCATCGACTTACAAGTAGACTATATTTGGTCCCGCAGCTGCGTTCAGTCGCATCACGCAGGGCTCCAGACTGTAGCCGAATATACGAGTGTCTCTGTATATTAAATAATATTTAAATATTACTCTTCCATGTTTTGCGTCTCTGTGTGAATGACGGGGGCGCGTGTTATATTATTAACACAGAGACTCAAAAGTCACGGCAACCAGTCAAAATAAAAGTTCGATTTAAACGTGAATAAATTGACAGAATATATTAGGTTTGTAGTTGTCATTGTTGCCAATTTTAACACATTTGTGTATTGTACTATTTGTCAAGCAATAAAAATTATTGTTTTAACAGTCTAAGCATGCATTCTTCATTTGTTCTTTCATGATTGTCTAGTTTTACAGTAGGCTAATGCACAGGAGATTTTTTAAGAACAACCCAGCAAGAATAACCCAGAATAGCAAATCCATTAATGGTAAAAAATTGACTACATTTTGGGTTTCTCAACATCCCAGCCTGCTGGGTTAAAATGCCACTGGGTTAATTTAACCCAGCATGTGTTCTGTCCAATACTTACCCAGCGCTGGGTTGCCAATTGGGTTGTTTTTAACCCAGCCGTTTTTAGACTGATGTGGGAGTGGCCACCTATTGCTCTGTTTTGGACAGAGGTAGCATCTAGATTGTCTGATTTGGTTTCAGTAACAATTCCCGCAACGGTGCCTGTATTGTTATTAAATAATTTAACAATGCTGAACTTTAATATTCAGCATAAGCGCATAGTACTAGCTGGCATCACAGCTGCTAAAAAAAATGATTGCATTGAAATGGAAACCTCATTCACTTTCTGTTGGATTCTTACATTTCTGGATGCAATCTTTCTAGAACTGTCTACTGCTCGAGTTAATGGTGCAAATGAAAAGACACCCTGTAGTTGGAACACTTTTGCTGAGTCATTGAAAGCCTGGTTATGATAATTTATAAATTAAAAGATAAAGGAACACGCTGACTTTTTTGGCACTTTAACTTATTCACCGTATCCCCCAGAGTTAAGCCCATACAAACATTCGCATCTCCGTGCATGCCATAACTCTGTCTGACACACCCACCGCTAGCCTAGCTTCCCGAAGTCCCAAAAAGTCAACAAAATTGGCCTGTTCTTTTAACATAACATATTTTGACATAACACGATAAGTCATTTCTGAAATAACCCATTTTTTTTTTCAGATGAATATAGAAAATATTGTTTCTGAAGTAGCACAAGAAATAAAGAAAGCGGGCACCTTTGGTATTTTTTTGGAACACTAGCGTTACCATGTCAAATGTTCTGAAGAGTAGTCATTTCCTCCACAGTATTACTGCATTTCCTGTTCTCACCTGCTCACCCTCCATTAGGTTTAAGTGGTCAGCAGACTCTGGTCCAGACAGCAGGTGACTCATCTGAGTAAACTACTTCAGAGAGCAATATAAACCAGACAGAGGTCAAAACTGTGGCGCATCCTGAGGGCGAAGGGCACAGCAGGTCAGCTATACTTCAGTCTTTCAGAATCTGGTCTGTCTGGCTGCTGATGGTCATCCTTACTCACACATGTAACGTAACGTATAACATATAACGTAATGTAACACATAACAAAACAATCCTGCTTATTTTATCCTTTGATGCATATTTAATTTTTGAAATATATAGTGAAAAATAATATACAACTTAGTTTAAAATATGCAAATATAATATAAATATAAAAAGTTTGTTATAAACTTCATCAGTTATATTAGTTTAAGATATACTGAATATATAATATTGTTAAAACTCACTGAATAAAGTTATAAACGTGCTTGAAATGAATCATGGTATCTAGCATTTCTCTAGGGCCTATTAAATTGAGCAGATCTCATCCGTCAGCATGTGAAGTCCCACATTTCAGACTCGTTCCACCTTACACCTGCCCTGCAGGAGGGAACTTTGACGACGGTAAGCCCGCTGACCTCAGCTGTAAAATCCTGTAGTGACCTCAGACTAGTACCTGCAGGGTGTAGTGGGAGTTCAGGTCACGGGGTCATGAGGGAAGAGCTCTCATTCATCAACTTCCTGCAGTCTTTCTCAACATGTGTTTCCATTGTAGGGTCAAAGCCTATCACACACACGTGGATACAAGGCACTCAATCACTGATGGATGGATAACAAAAATGATTTGATTGATAAGGCAAACGTTTGCGGTGCAACGTATCAGTCAGTGTAAATGGACAGCTATGTACAACATACAACCTCTCTATATTTGCAGAAAGTGTCGTTTCACCTGTGAGATGGAAGTTGTGCGAGAGCCGACAGAAAAAGTCTTGTTTAACTGAAATGGTGTGACACAGAATGAGCAGACAGGTGTGTGACAACTGTCTTGGAGTAAAAGCGACACAAAAAAAACATTACAGTGGTAAAATTAACTTAAACTTAACTTAATTAAATTTAACTTAAATTTGTCAATTTCTTGTCTTGCTAAGGCAAATTTCAAAGCTATTATTTTTATGTACACTACATGCAATTAACCCTTTTTGTGCATAATTTTGCATGTCACATTTGAGATAATCGCAATTTAAAAAAAAAAAATTCAGATGAAAGATGATCATTTTCATATTTTAAAATGTAAAAGGGCCTGGGTCAGGGGTAAAACAATAAAATCTACACAGAACGCATTTGAAAAATAGCACAAAAAATGAGGCATGATTTAATACAATTAAACAAGTATATATTAAAATATAAACAAACGTTAAAAATAATGTTTAATTTTTTGTGCAGAATTTAGTGTAATTTATGTTATTTTACAATTATAGTTACAGCATAGATCATCAACAACTACACACACACACACACACACACACACACACACACACGCAAACACGCACGCACGCACGCACGCACGCACGCACGTTTGCGGTTCGCACGCACGCACACACACACACACACACACACACACTCACACACACACACACACACACACACACACACACACACAAACACACACACACACAAACACACACACACACACACACACACACACACACACACACACACACACACACACACACACACACACACACACACACACACACACACACACACACACACACACACACAGGCTATATATATCAATACCCAAACTCTTATGCCCATGAATGTCTCATTCACTTTTCATGCTGGTCTTGCACATTCTTGCTTCACAAATATAAGCAGATATGGTCAAAACGTTGAAAGGATTGCATGCAATTGGATTTGGGAGAACACAGTTCTTTCTGTGAAAGTCATTACAGCTAGAGTAAAAACAGGCCAGAAAGAGACTGACAGCTGATTAACCTCAGCTCTCCTGCTGTTATTGCTATTCCATCTGCTGGATGTTGGTGTATAAAAGAAATCATGCTACTACTACATGCTAAAATATCACTATCACTTATAAGCCAGAGACCTTGTAAGAAGGGAGATATAAAGGAACCAATACCAGGATTTTGTTCATCCAGTTTGTGTAGAAATTCATATTCATGAGCGGCTTTGTTCTCGCATGCGTACTCAATAGTTCACGTTACGTTACAAAGTCGTTCACAGAGACATTTGACATTCATACATTTCGACTGAACAAAGACCTATAGTTTTCCTCAAATTCTAGGCCCTGCATTTACATATTACAGTGAATCTAAACACGGTCCTGCGCTTCAACTCTTGCCTTTGTAAGTGCAATGAAGCTTTCATTCAAAGGTGTTTGGAATCACAGCTTGTCCCCACAGCGGGAACCCCTGTCCAAACAGTCAGAGGACAAATCCCCTCACTTCCTGCACCATAAGGCACATTCTCCACGGCAACCCACAATGGAGGCTTTAGAGGAACACATTTACAGAGTGCTAAAGCCTAGTACAGTCTAGACTAAAGGTATAAAGGATGCTGAGATGTGAGCATTATGACCAAAATGATAATCAAGGTAATTTTATGACATGGTTAACATTTAAGACACACATTGCTCTATATTTTCTCATTACTGTGTATTCTCACTCTCATTGTAACATAAAGTAGTTGGTACAGCAGAATGCCTACCAGGTTACACAGCAAAAATATGTTAATTTGTTACATTTATATAGTGCTTACTCAAAGCATGGAAGTTGACATGAAAGGGGGAAATCTCCTCAACCAATACCAATGTGCAGCATCCACCTGGATGAAGAAACGGCTGCCATATTTCGCCAGAACGCTCACCACACACACCAGCTGATTGGTGGAGAGGAGAGAGTGATTCTTATACACACACTGATATATATACACACACTTTTTATATTCATTTTAATACATTAAATGAATAATTGTTATTGAAACAATAATTTTACTTAAGTGCACATCTCTGTGCAGTAAGATAAAAAATATACAATACAATCTATGAAAACTATGCAGTTTTCCTTAGAGTCTATTTATCTTGTTTCAACTAAAAAACTAGAAACAAAAGTCTAAAAAAGAGTTTTCTATAGTGAAGAGGGTTTACATGATAATCAGTGCACCAAGCTCTCATTAGTCAGGCCTCAGCAGCTCAGTTAATAGCCTAATAGTGTTAGTGGATTTGGTCACTTTAGTACAGTTTATTTATATCCGACTATGCACAATCCTGTACATGCTTGCTTTAATCTGGCCTGATTTAGAATATATGCTCAGCTTGAGTTGACATATCCTGTAGCCCAGCGTGCCAAGAGCATTTAACTACCATACATAGGCAACAAACCGTTAATGAGATCAGTCTTAAATGGCAACATGAGGTCAGTGTTGTAGACACGAGCAAAAACACTCATTAAATCATCCACCGCTCTTTACCGGCATACACCTCTCACCTGGCTATAAACCGGGCGCTAACTGGCCGTTAACGTTTTCTTCCAGAGAAGATAAACAGAGATGATTGCAGAGGTAAATACCATTCTAAGGGGAAACAGCAAGGGTTCAGTTACATGTGACATGTGGAATGGGCATTTTGTATAGTTGGGTTTCATTGACCTCTTCAATTTGATCATGTCTTTATGTACAGCTAAGTTTATGCACAGCTGTCATAAATAATCTGCAATAGTTGACCTGCTAAACACCAAATGCTTTAATGTTAATGGGTGCCCTTTAAGCCCATACCACTGACTACTTTATAAGGTAAACCTGAACGTCAATGCAAATATATATTCATGGCCAAGATGACCTGCTGAAGTTCAAACTGAGCATCAGAATGGGAAAGAAATTAGATTTAACTGACTTTGAATGTGGCATGGTTGATAGTGCCAGAAGGGCTGGTCTGAGTATTTCAGAAACTGTTGATCTACTGGCTTTTTCATGCACAACTATCACAGGGTTTACTGAGATTTTTTTTTTTCTCTCTTCGAAAAAGAGAAAATATCCAGTGAGCATTATGTGGGTGAAAATACCAGAGGTCAGAGGAGAATGGCCAGACTGGTTTGAGCTGATAGAAAGGCAACAGTAACTCAAATAAGCACTTGTTATATTCGAGGTCTGCAGAAGACTCACCGGTGCGACTCATAGGCGC
This sequence comes from Pseudorasbora parva, assembly GCF_024679245.1. Taxonomy (NCBI): domain Eukaryota; kingdom Metazoa; phylum Chordata; class Actinopteri; order Cypriniformes; family Gobionidae; genus Pseudorasbora; species Pseudorasbora parva. The sequence continues at coordinate 7,963,628 of NC_090188.1, read as the reverse complement.
AGAAAATCTGAGGCTATAATTCACACAGGCTCACCAAAATTGGACAATAGAAGATGGGAAAGATGTTGCCTGGTCAGATGAGTCTCCAGAAGGTGTGGTCAAAAAAAAACAATAGTTCAGGCTGCTGCTGGTGTATTGATGTGGGGGATTTTTCTTGGCACACGTCAGGGTGTGGTTACACCCCTAGCTATTTTGGGCCCTATGAAAGAATATGAGCTTGGGCCCCCTATCGTACCAACCATACAGGCCAACCTATAGTGATCCAAAATCGTTGTCAGCCATTTAATTATATATACACTACTCAAACAAAAGTTTGATAACGGTATGATTTTTTAAATGTTTTTAAACAAGACTCTTCTGCTCACCAAGGCTGCATTTATGTTATTAAAATACAAAAAAAGCTGAAATATTGTGAAATATTATTCAAATGTAAAATAACTTCTCTATGTGAATATAAAGTGTGATTTATTCCTGTGAACAAAGCTGAATTATCATCATTACTTCAGTCTTCAGTGTCATATGATCCTTCACTAATCACTCTCATATGAAGCATTTTTGTAAATTTTGTTGTCGAATGCGAAGACATCTCTAATTTGACAGTTGATCCATCATTTGACCATCTGATCTCACTCAGTGATTGTAGGCAACGCAGAACAGGACGGAACCATGCAGAAAATGGGGGGGGAGAGATTTTTTCCGCCAGAAATGCAGAAATAAGACATTTTGTTTTATTTGTTACTCTGGTAGATTATATATTTACAATTTATATTTCATTACTACTAGTACTGTTACTACTAATAAAAACGATCTCTGGGCCCCAAAAGTTCATGGGCCCTTAGAATCGTCCTAACTTTCCCCTTTAGCTACACCCCGGGCCTCATTTACACCTGGTATTAAGATGTGTTTTGGTTGATCGCATCACAAGTAGACGAAGGAGACACCCATTACACCTGGTGTTTTAATCCATCTCTGTCGTCCACTTTAAATCACGCCTGTGATCCGGTCGACCAAAATGCATCTTAATACCAGGTGCAAACAGGGCCTTGGTACCAGTTGACCATCATTTAAGCACCACAGCCTTGTTTTTTTTGCTGACCATGTCCATCCCTTTATGAGCACAGTGGACCCATCTTCTGATGACTGCTTCCAGAAGGATAGCCTGCCATGCACAAAGCTCAAATCATCTCAAACTGGTTTCTTAAACATGGCACTGAGTTAACTAAACTCAAATGACCCTCCGCTGTCACCGGATCTCAGTCAATAGAGCACCTTTGGGGGGTAGTGGAACGGGAGATTTGCATCATGGATGTGCAGCCGTCAAATCTGCAGCAACTGTGTGATGATATCATGTCAATATGAATCAAAATGTTTCCAGCACCTTGTTGTGCACCACATCTGGCTGAAGGATATTTATCATTGTCAGCTGTCTTAGTCATGTGATATAGAGGCTTAACAATGTTTGGGTTACTAGGGAAACCTTCTCTCATAACGTAAGCCTCTTATTTAACTGGTGACCCTTGGTCCTGTCGCACTAATTAAAGATGCCATCATTTAAAACCGCAATAAAAGTCCATTTAGAGACATCAGATGAAATCAATACAAGAATCAATTGCGACTCAGTTATATCCGTTTCTTATTCCTTTGTGACTCTATACCTTTTCTGTTACAAGATGAGCTGCACAGTCAGTCCTGCTTTATAGAAGTGACAAAGTGATTAAATGTAGTAGTGTGTTTGAGTTTTTCTATTTGCATGTGGTCCTTTTCTTCATCCATCACTTCATCCAGAGCACTACAGTTAAAAGAGACATTCAACAAGGTTCCGGTTTTTCTTATTCAAATTAGGTAGTGTGCCATCTAATATTTTATGTATTCAACTATTTATTAAAGGGTTGTTTCCATCTTTAAGTAGATGCTGCACAGCAAAACCTGCAACAACCAGTGAACACAGTATACCTCTCATTGTGTAATAAGACTTCACAGTAATTGTTAAATGTTAATTCCAGTGTGAATATTAAAATGTAATAATATGACATTTTATAGCGACATTATAGGAAGTAGCATCAAAAAGTTTGGGGTTGGAAATGTAAAAAAACAAAAACAAAACAAAAAAACTCTCCAAGCTAAGGCTGCATATTTGATAAAAATACAGTAATTTTGTGAAATTTAAAATAACTGTTTTCTATGTGAATATAATTATTTTAAAATGTAATTTATTCCTGTGAACAAAACTGAATTTTCAGCATCATTACTCCAGTCTTCAGTTTTACATTATCGTTCAGAAATCATTCTTATATAATGATTTCCTGCTTAAGAAACATTAATCATTATTATCAATGAAGAAAGTAATTGTGCTGCTTAAAAGTTTTGAAGAAACCCCGATACCGGGATTTTTTTTCTTCAGGATTCTTTCATGAAAACATTTATTTAAAACATAAATCTTTACTAACAGTATAAATGTATTTCCTTGCTGAATAAAAAGTATTAATTACAAAACCTAACTGAACCTAACTTTGGAATGGACATAAATGTCTAAATAATAAGAATTACATCAGACATATTAGAAACATTATTGCAATTGTGTGAAATAAAACATTCACACACAAATGCATTGCAGAGATACAGATTACTAAATTACATACAACATAATATTAATGGGATTACATTTTTTTTAAAAGTGGAAACAGGACTGGAACTAAAAATCTAAATCAGGTTTTCAACTGCAAACCTGCAATCTTCTCATCGAATAACAATTCACAAATAACTAGTCTGTTAGATCACAGTCAGAAGGATCTCCCCTGCAGTGCCGCATTATCATCATCTGCTCCTTAAACACACAGCCACATACCAATGCAGTTTTATCAGATGGCCCCACACTGAGGTGCAAAGGACAAACATGGCAACTCTTCACCCCCTCAGAGAGAAAACAAGCCAACTGACAAACCAGAAACTTGCGTCAGCGGTTTGGGTGAGCTACAAAAAGTTCTAGATCCTGTTTACACATGCATTTAAAAGTAGAGTCGGCCATTTCTGCATCACTAGATGAAATGGCCCAAACTGAATAAAAAAACAAACCCAACAACAGGTAGTACCGATACAGGCTAAAGGTTTATTATATTGTAAAATGAAGTTGGACTGAACTGACTCAAAGTGAATAAAAGCACTGTTGTCGCTGCAGAACTGAACTCTGCTTGCATCACTGACAATTTGTTCCTGTTTATTACTGTGAAGCTCCTTTCCCAAACAGCAACATAGTGTCAATCCAGATCGGGCCCACATCTGGTACATGTGGATTCCATGTGTACCAGATGAGGGCCGGATCTGGGCTGATACTATGATGTCTGGGTTAAAACAGCTCTGGAAAAAAAATATATACAGCTCTGAAAAAAATTATGAGACCACTCAACATGGATTTCTCAATGTTAAGATTTTTCCAGAGCTGTATATATATTTTTTTTCCAGAGCTGTGTTAACCCAGACATCATAGTATCAGCCCAGATCCGGCCTGTATATATATATATATATATATATATATATATATATATATATATATATATATATATATATATATATATATATATATATATATATATATATATATATATATATATATATACGCAGACAGACATACAAACTTGATTCCAAAAAGGTTGGGACACTGTACAAATTGGGAACAAAAAAGGAATGCAATAATTTACAAATCTCTTAAATGTATATTTTATTCACTATAGAATATAGATAACATATCAAATATTAAAAGTTAGACATTTTGAAATGTCATGCCAAATATTGGCTCATTTTGAATTTTATGAGAGCTACACATTCCAAAAAAGTTGGTACATGTAGCAATAAGAGGCTAGAAAAGTTAAACGTACATAATAAGGAACAGCTGGAGGACCAATTTGCAACTTATTAGGTTAATTGGCAACATGATTGGGTATAAAAAGAGCCTCTCAGAGTGGCAGTGTCTCTCAGAAGTCAAGATGGGCAGAGGATCACCAATTTCCCCAATGCTGCGGTGAAAAATAGTGGAGCAATATCAGAAAAGAGTTTCTCAGAGAAAAAATGCAAAGAGTTTGAAGTTATCATCATTTACAGTGCATAATATCATCCAAAAATTCAGAGAATCTGGAGCAATATCTGTGCATAAGGGTCAAGGCCGAAAAACCATACTGGATGCTCATGATCTTCAGGCCCGGCATTGCATGTACAGGAATGCATACAGGAATGCTACTGTAATAGAAATCACAACATGGGCTAAGGAATACTTCCAGAAAACATTGTCGGTGAACACAATCCACCGTGCAATTCGCTGGCTAAAACTCTATTTGTCAAAAAAGAAGCCATATCTAAGCATGATCCAGAAAAACAATCATTTTCTCTGGGCCAAGGCTAATTTAAAATGGACTGTGGCAAAGTGGAAAACTGTTCTGTGGTCAGACATTATTTTTGGAAAACTGGGACGCCATGTCTTCCGAACTAAAGAGGACAAGGACAAACCAAGTTGTTATCAGCACTATATCCAAGTTCTAGAACAACTCCCATCTATGCTCCCATCCAGACGTCGTCTCTTTCAGGGAAGACCTTGCATTTTCCAACATGACAATGGAAGACCACATACTGCATCAATTACAACATCATGGCTGTGTAGAAGAAGGATCCGGGTACTGAAATGGTCATCCAGCAGTCCAGATCTTTCACCCATAGAAAACATTTGGCGCATCATAAAGAGGAAGATGCAAGAAAGAAGACCTAAGACAGTTGAGCAACTAGAAGCCTGTATTAGACAAGAATGGTACAACGTTCCTATTCCTAAACTTCAGCAACTTATCTCCTTAGTCACAGACGTTTGCGAAGAGGGGATGCCATACAGTGGTAAACATGGCCTTGTCCTATTTTTTTTTTGAGATGTGTTGATGCCATCAAGTGATTTTTCCCTTAAAATGATACATTTTCTCAATTGAATCTATGTTGTATTCTGAATAAAATATTGAAATTTGAAACTTCCACATCATTGCATTCTGTTTTTATTCTGAATTTTACGGTGTTCCAACATTTTTGTAATCGGGTTTGTAATTTCTGGACTCAGCTCAGCACTGGAAACAAATCAACAAGTCAACAAGTAGAAGCAGGACATAAAGTCATCAGTCAAACGAGAATAACGTATGTTAAAAACACACAACAGATTGTCTGTGTCGAGATTAAAACCCATTCAGGGACGATCAGATTTCTCATCCGGTCATACAGTCAGCATTCACAGACTTGAGTTATGAATATTATAGAGAATAGAGGAGTTTGGGGACGTTGGTTACGCTTCATGAGTTCTGACTCGAATGGGAAGAAACCCTTTCTGCATCGCTGACTGTGAAAAGTTCGTATGACGCACTGACATTTCATTAGCATGGCCCTTTTTGTCTGGGTGAATCGCGTGGATTTGTGATGTTATGTAAACCCGTTGTTAATTTCTCAGTCAGTTCTTCTGAAACTAACAATGCAGTGATGAAAGTCTAAGGATGTTGTGGCCAGATATACAACACAAAACCAGTTCAAAAACGAAATCTAAAACATTTCAAACATAGTATGCTATGATGTTATTTTGCATTTAATCCAATTTTGCATACAGTTTTTTAGCATGTATATCTGATTAAAAAATAAGGAAAAATACTTAAGATCTCAATCATTGCCAATGTCTGATTGAATCTCTGTCACATGCTCCAGATCACACCTGAACTGAGGTCAGTGGGTTCACAATTCACACAAAAGAGTTGAAAAAAGACAGATAAGTGTTAATATATATAGAGGAATTCTACAGCAGGGCATCTGCATATCCATATCTACATTTATAAGCAAAATATAAGCAGACTTTCAGATGCATACAGACAGAACAACAACATGTGCACATGACAGAGCGGTGTCTGTTGAGCTGGTTTGCTCTGGACAATAAACCCCATCTTTATGGCTTTTTATGATCTGTTTGCTCTGTCCTGCTAATCCAGGTCAACATTTGACCGATAACAAACGACACACACACACACACACACACACACACACACACACACACACACACACACACACACACACACACACGAGTATTTGCTAAGGGTTATTACATTCCCTGCTGGTCAGCATGAGTTTAATTAAAGACAGGACTGTTAAAAGCCCAGCCTACAAAGACACACAGGAGTCACAGAATTGATCCCTGTCTGGCACCACAGACACACTTATGTCATCATCATTAATGCACAGCATAGACATGATCTCTCTGCGTCAGGTTTTGCCTACATTATGCAAACCAGATGTGCTTAAAAGTAATGTAATTAACTTGGAATCTGCTAAAATACACGCTAAATCAAACTGAAAAAGATTTAGTGAGGGTTTGCATCACTAGCTCATTATTAAGTCAATGGAAAGTCCCCACCATGACAGAAAAACGTGTTAATGCTCTGGGAAGCTGTGAAGCTGCCATAGTTCACCGATCATAATGCTTTGCTTGCTGAAGATATTTTAATATGAACCCTCATTGGCTGGCGATATTGCACTATATAATCCAATACAAATATCCGTGATGGGCAGGACTTCATCTTAAGATCCTTTGATGGGGTTTGTGAAATTGAAATCCGTCTGTTTTTACATAATTCTATTTGAATGTCACAATTTAGCTAATGGAGATTTATAGATAGTTACTTGTGTCTCTGTTGACCTTTATGACAGTTTAATGAGTTGTGATTTACCATCCTCATATGCATTATTGATTTTTTTATTTTATATCAAGGTCAAAGGAAAGGGACCATGAGGTCATTGTCAGCTGCCAATTTTGACTTAAGACAGTTGATTTTAGACAAAGAGGTGCAATCATCTGATTCTTATATGTTGACACACGACAGAGCTGTATAGCGACACCAGCATACACACAATGCAACACTGTGGCCCTCTAGAGGGGAAATACAGTATCACAACTGGATCAAATATTCCTACAGATTCCATAGGACCTTTTGAAGGTTTAAAATATATATGCTTGTTTTGTAATTTAAGGAATAATTTTTAGTTGTTCAGAAATAACTTATATTCGCAAACAATATTTGCATCATGTCAGACAGAATGGGAATAAACAGATAAAGTCATCCACTGCTCCACAAGGGAGTGGATGTTACATGAAACTGGAGGTTAATTTCGGGATTTTTACAATCTTTCATTTTATCAGACAGGATGGAATGTTATAGTATGAGACACACCAATACTGCAAAACATCACAAAGCTGATCAATATCTAATACTTACTGATGTTTGTGTTGTGAAATTCCCTCTAAAATGATGTCATTTCCTGTTGGATGATGCGATCAAGTAACTACCCTTTAAAATAAAAAAATATATAAAAATAACAGGATATACAGTTAATAACACAGGAAAAACCTGGTATATTTTCGTTATATTTCATGTTAAATGTCAATGTATCAAAATTATCATTTGCTTAAAGCAAAATTATTTTCATTCACCTCTCGTCACTATTGTGATTTTACCAAATTATCAGTTTTTCTGATAAAAAAAATTATATACAGGTCCTTCTCAAAAAATGAGCATATTGTGATAAAGTTCATTATTTTCCATAATGTAATGATAAAAATTTAACTTTCATATATTTTAGATTCATTGCACACCAACTGAAATATTTCAGGTCTTTTATTGTTTTAACACTGATGATTTTGGCATACAGCTCATGAAAACCCAAAATTCCTGTCTCAAAAAATTAGCATATCATGAAAAGGTTCTCTAAATGAGCTATTAGCCTAATCATCTGAATCAACTAATTAACTCTAAACACCAAAAGATTCCTGAGGCTTTTAAAAACTCCCAGTCTGGTTCATTACTCAAAACCGCAATCATGGGTAAGACTGCCGACCCGACCCTGTCCAGAAGGACATCATTGACACCCTCAAGCGAGAGGGTTAGACACAGAAAGAAATTTCTGAACAAATAGGCTGTTCCCAGAGTGCTGTATCAAGGCACCTCAGTGGGAAGTCTGTGGGAAGGAAAAAGTTTGGCAAAAAACGCTGCACCATGAGAAGAGGTGACCGGACCCTGAGGAAGATTGTGGAGAATTCCTGACCTTGGGGGACCTGCGGAAGCAGTGGACTGAGTCTGGAGTAGAAACATCCAGAGCCACTGAGCACAGGCGTGTGCAGGAAATGGGCTACAGGTGCCCCATTCCCCAGGTCAAGACACTTTGGGCTACAGAGAAGCAGCACTGGACTGTTGCTTAGTGGTCCAAAGTATTTTTTTTGGATAAAAGCAAATTTTGCATGTCATTGGGAAATCAAGGTGCCAGAGTCTGGAGGAAGACTGGGGAGAAGGAAATGCCAAAATGCCTGAAGTCCAGTGTCAAGTACCCACAGTCAGTGATGGTCTGGGGTGCCATGTCAGCTGCTGGTGTTGGTCTACTGTGTTTTATCAAGCGCAGGGTCAATGCAGTTAGCTATCAGGAGATTTTGGAGCACTTCATGCTTTCATCTGCTGAAAAGCTTTATGGAGATGATTTCGTTTTTCAGCACGACCTGGCACCTGCTCACAGTGCTAAAACCACTGGTAAATGGTTTACTGACCATGGTATTACTGTGCTCAACTGGCCTGCCGACTCTTCTGACCTGAACCCCATAGAGAATCTGTGGGATATTGTGAAGAGAAAGTTGAGAGACGCAAGACCCAACACTCTGGATGAGCTTAAGGCCGCTATCGAAGCATCCTGGGCCTCCATAACACCTCAGCAGTACCACAGGCTGATCGCCTCCATGCCACGCCGCAGTGAAGCAGTCATTTCTGCAAAAGGATTGCCGACCAAGTATTGAGTGCACAACTGAACATAATTATTTGTTAAGTTGACTTTTTTTTGTATTAAAAACACTTTTCTTTTATTGGTCGGATGAAATATGCAATTTTTTTTAGATTGATTTGGGGTTTTCATGAGCTGTATGCCAAAATCATCAGTGTTAAAACAATAAAAGACCTGAAATATTTCAGTTGGTGTGCAATGAATCTAAAATATATGAAAGTTTCATTTTTATCATTACATTATTGAAAATAATGAACTTTTATCACATATGCTAATTTATTGAGAAGGACCTGTATATACCAGACATAACATTATGACCACCTTCCTAATATTGTATTGGTCCCCATTTTGCTGTCAAAACAGACCCATCGAGGCATGGACTCCACTAGACCACTGAAGGTGTGCTGTGATATCTGGCACCAAGATGTTAGCAGCAGATCCTTTAAAGCAGCACCAGGTAACTTTTCAACCTTCATAACTATCTGAATCACGTTGTTTAAATATTTTCTCCCGTTGCTTTTGGCTCACTATCGGCTTCTCCCCATTCTTCCCCCTTGACTTTATCGGACTTTATGTCTCCACGTCCCCCCGACTGCCTCATAGACAGTAAAAGATTGCTTCTGAGCGTCTCCTCCTGTCTGTACGGTAATTTCTCAACTGTACGACAGTCACGTTGGTTATGACGCAATCGTTAGCCTATTTTTACAAAAACAGCTTCTACGGGGCGATAGTGTAAGATACAAGGTAATAGAGCCTTTTATGCATTGTCGTGTTTCTTTATAAATAAACAATGGAGTCTTTAAACGCCTCAGATGTAAAGTTATTCACTGTCAAAGTGACTCAAAAATGAATGGGAGTCAATGGGATGCTAACAGCAGGTGATGGCTTGGTTAGAAATGGCCGCCCCTATGGGTTGAGGACATTATTTTTTTCCCAACTGTAGGGGGACCCCGAGAGCAAAAGTTACCCAGTGGTGCTTTAAGTCCTGTAAGTTGCGAGGTGGGGCCTCCATGGATCGGACTTGTTTGTTCAACACAATTTGGAGTCCAAGTCAACATCTCAAACTCGTTGTTGTGCTCCTCAAACCATTCCTGAAACATTTTAGTGCATTATCCTGCTGAAAGAGGGAATACCGTTTCTATGAGAGGGTATAGCCTACATGGTCTGCAACAGTGCTTAGGTAGGTGGTACATGTCAAAATAACATCCACATGCATGGCAGGACCCAAGTTCACCTTCTTCCATTGCTCCGTGGTCCGATTCTGATGCTCATGTTCCACTATTGGCACTTTCGGCGGTGGACAGGGGTCAACATGGTCAAACTGCTAAAAATGTGTACAAATTATAAAATAAATCGGTTTAAAAAAATATACAGCCACTCCCAATATGAGAGAGAAACAGAGGAAGACGACATAATGTATTTCCTTATCTTTTATTCAAACCTGTTGCTGTAGCTATTCATGGTGTTTATTGAGAATCTTTTCATCTTAAATTGGTCCAATAATTTAACGTACGATCTTCATAGTGTGCTTAATGAAATACTCTACACAACAATAAGTCTGATTTGACTGAGGATGGAAAAGAAAAAACTAATAAATAAAAAAAACATCTGTAGGCTACAGCTCTTATAAAGCATGTTCTCTTGTAATGCCTTTGGTTTTACTGAGAGTTGCTCATTGAAACGTTTTCATTTACTGTAGAAATACAATTGAAATACAATAAATTGGCAGTGCGAGTATTGGCCAGCTCTTTAAAAAAAAAGAAAAAAAAAGTCAAATGCAGTTCATTTTTACCTTAACTTTGTATTCTGTTATTTAAATATACAATATATGGACATTAGCGTTGATTCAACAGTTAAATTAGCTTCAGAAAGCTTAAAGGGGAAGTGTCAGTTCTGCACCACTAGTAACTGGTTCAAATGAAAAAGTTTCCACTTTGAGAAGCCTAACTGTCGACCATAACTACTTTGGTTCAACCAACCCAGCTAACAAAAATATGTTCCAAGAACGTTTTGTTCCAAATGCTCCCATTAAGTTATGAAAATGTTATTTCTGAATGCTCTCAGAACATTTATAACGTTCTGGTTTGTAAATGTTAAATGTGAAAGTTAGAGAAAAGATTAAAGGAATGTTTTATCATTTTGCAAGCATTGTGAACATTACTTGTGAACCATCTAAAAAAAGTAGTGAGTAGTTTCCGCCCAACGAAAATGTTTCAGAACATGAATGTATTTTTTTGAGCTAATGTTTTAATTGCGCTATTAAAGACCAGATAACTTGAACGAACATTCAGAAGAACGTTTTGTTAAAAAAGTTCTAAGAACATTCCTTGTTAGCGGAGGATGATATCTGGTGTGTTTGACAACAGTTAATATTTTTTTTCAATTCTGTTCGGTGCTGCTATTGACACAGAAAAGACACACTTCGCCTTTAATTTTACAGATGCTTTAGAGGCTGGTACAGTAGTAAAGGGTGAATACATGGATATGTATGTGCTACTATTTGAATGCATTCAAAACTTACATAACAAGGTACAAAGACACAGACACTCATACAGTGTAGCATCTACAATCCCTCCCTGAACCAAAAGTGACGCAAACAGAGGAGCCTTTACTGGAACACTGAATTAAATGGATTATAACTGTAAATGCACAAAGGTTCAGATGATCAGACTTGCATGAACATGATTTGCCAAGATATGCAAGAAGAACAAAGACTCATTTATGGAAGAGGGAAAATTAAAGCAACAGAGACACAAAGAACAAAGTGTTGTGAATTTTGGAGATATATCTGAAATGTTTTGGACCCTCCGTTTATTACAAACTGACATCATATGATATTGCAGCATGGAACCTTGTTCTGGCTAAAGCTTTAGCAAGAAACAATAAAAGATTAGTAAACAGCTGCATGATACATTATGAGATTGTGTTCAGATGTTGTATATCCTGGTTAGAAGAGTTTGGCTTTCTTCTTTAGTTCATTGCGTTTCCACAGAGGTAACCTGTCGAATTCCTTAATTTCCATCCCAAAGATTTCAAAGAACATCTCTGGAGACATGTGGCGCTAGAAATGCAGGTGAAAATCAATACAAATCCCCTAGAGCATCTTGATTATATCATAATGCAGTGTTCTGCAATACAATACCGTTACCTCTAGCCGGGTTCTGTCCACATCTCTGGGCAGTTTGGAGCGACTGCGGCTGGTTACCTTGAGCATTTCATATGGATATACCTTTAAAACACACATATCAATCAGTACAAAAATGCAACGTTTTAATTGTTTGAAATGCAGTCTAGGGTCAAATGAATCAGGAAAGCATAAAGGCATGTTTACACCAAAAACGATAACTATAATGATAACTCTTTTAGTGTTCACCCCAGCACAGTTTTGTCATCTGCCTCTTTAAATGCTCAAGCTTTTTACAGCAGGATGGATTCTGATTGGCTGTTCATCAGCTGAAAAAAAATCGCTCTGAAAGTGATTCCAACCATACCGGCTGTGTCCCAATTAAGAGGCTGCATCATTTAAAGGACTCGGACTATAAAGACATCGAAGTAAAATATAAAGCAACAATTCAACCTCTTTAGAGTTTATTTTTACATGTGTATCATTACATATGAGTAAGTTGAAACCCAATCCTTACGTTTAAGAGTGTAATTTGGCAATTGCTCCTAAAAAATCCTGTCATTGGCATGCAATGAATTCTGTTCACAGGAAACGAAGGAAGCATTTGGATTTTGGAGCCGCATTTGAAGGAGCCTTTAATTTGGGATGGCCTTCGAACGCTCGCTTTGAATGATTAAATTGGGATGCAGCTACAGTCTCTCTGTGCCGTTAGTTGTGGTGTGGGGTCTGCTATTCTTTTATATTTACAATAATTTTTAGAACAATGCACCAGAGAAACATGCACACCACCATCTTTACAATTTTGTCTTTGAACTTCCGTTTTTGCGGCAGCTCTGTATATTTCTATGACGGGGGATTTTTAAATGAGTCAGAAATCCATAAGATCTTACCTTCATGCTGTGATATAAACCTGAAGACATGGGCAGCTCAAATAAGGTCTATATCTTTATCATTGTAGTTATCGTCCTTGGTGTAAACGGGTCTTATATCTGTCTGTATAGTTACATTACATCCAAGTAGTTCCCTTGATGCTAAGCAGCCTAATAATTGAACTGAGATTCACTATCAGATCATGTTTTGCTAGTTTATATGTTAGACTTGCTTTTGGTTCCAGCATATTAGGCATAGACACTCCTCTGTCCATTCTGGTGGCTGTACGGTGGCCATCATGCAAGGGCTAGAAACAAATCACAGAGAGAGAGAGAGAACATGAAGCGACTTTAGTGAGCCATAACAACTGTCTCTTGCCATTTTAATTTGATTTGAATGAGTATGAGCATGCTGAAGATATTATTTTAAATAATATTACATATTATTTATCAAGTAAGCAATAAGGATAAATGGAAACACAGTAATTCAAACAGGTAATCATATCTACGTACCTGAAACTCTGTTGAGAATAAAATAAAAAGAGTCTGTTTTATTTTCATTCATTAAAGTGACCGATATAAGAACTCTTATCTTTCATATGCATTTATACTACTTCCATAATACACATACTAATACATATTTGACTATCATTTGCTCTCATTACATATTCCTATATGTAATTTAAGTTCAATTAAATTAAGATCCAGATAAACTAACCTCTCATCCCACCGCACACGTCTCCATAACTGTTATACTGTGTGAAATCAGTCGACTGAGGCTGGAGGAAAAAGTAACATTAGAAACAGACAGAATTGGTTGAATACATTGGAAAATAATTAAAATAAATAATAACTGATTTAGTTTGACACAATTTCCACTCAGAAATGGCTAATAAATCTCTCAAATAATTACAAAGAGACGGCAAGTATACAAACTGAAATAGTATTTTCTTGTATAATGTACTATAATGTTTTTTTTTTCAGTGTAATATCTCTTTAACCAATATATTATATTATATTATTACATGACTCTGTTTTTATAAATGATAACATGTTCATCCGGGAAAGCACTAATGAAGTCAGCGCTATACGCTTGCTAGGAAAGGATTTTCCTTTTGGAAGTTTTGCGTTAAGTGAGCTAATAAAATATTAAAACTCAATCAATATTTTGTGTACAATTAATTTTTAATTATGTCATATGGCATCCCACTTTCTCTTGTTTTTTTAAAAATGCAACTGCTGCCATTTTGCAACGCTTGTTTTGAACACTGTAATGGATTCTAAGATAACAAACAGGTACGGTTTTAAAACATCTTAAAACATTGTCTCTAATCCCCATAATAACTGATGTGGCGAAATAGCATGTAATAAGTGGTATGACTGTACCGTATCCCTTAAATGTCTGTCTAGTTTGAACTTGCCAATATCTAGCAACTGCTCTCTCCGAGGAAACTTTGCGTTTAAAAAGCTAATAAGAAATTTGGACTCAATATAAAGATCAATATTTCATGTCTAATTATTGACTTATGTGGGAAGTAAATGGTAAATGGACTGCATTTATATAGCGCTTTCAACAGACACATGGCCGAGCTTTACATATTGCCTCACATTCACCCATTCATTCACTGACGGCGGTGTCAGCCATGCAAGACGCCATCCAGCTCGTCGGGGTTAGGTGTCTTGCTCATGGACACCTCGACACTTGGTCAGGGGGAACCGGGGTTTGAACAACCAACCTTCCAGTATGTAGCCAACCTACATGAACTGTGCCACTGCCGCCCCAAGTAGCCGTGTAATAAGCAGGATAATGCACATCCAGCCAATTATTATATTATATTATATTAGGATTAGTAAGTAATGTCCCACAGATTCCTTAAAAGAATGGATCTTACCCGATGCAGTCCATTTCGCCCGTATCCGGGCAGTGAGCCTGTTTTAGAGGGTGAACTTTGATCTGCAATTGTAATAACAATAATAATACTATTAATAATAGTATTACTTATTGTAATAACAATAAGTAATAATGTTTAATAGTACACATTAACCATAAAAAAACGATGTACATATTATGTACATACTGTTTGCGTATATACTTTTTAAAAATATTTTTTATATATATATATATATATATATATATATATATATATATATATATATATATATATATATATATTTATACATATACAGTGGGTACAGAAAGTATTCAGACCCCCTTAAATTTTTCACTCCTTGTTAAATTCCAGCCATTTGCTAAAATCATTTAAGTTCATTTTTTTTCTCAGTAATGTACACACAGCACCCCATATTGACAGAAAAACACAGAATTGTTGACATTTTTGCAGATTTATTAAAAAAGAAAAAGATTTATTAAAAAAGAAAAATGAACAAATGGCTGCAAATATAACAAAGACTGAAAAATTTAAGGTGGTCTGAATACTTTCCGTACCCACTTCACACGCACGCACGCACACACTCCTCAATCATGATGTCAAGATCCAGAACATGAATGTCTAATCTATTGTACTGAGGAGCATTACTGCTTCCATGCTCGTAGCGTTGTGCCGACAGGCTCCGTGCATGACGCTCTCGGATCTTCTCTTTCTCCATCTCCTCTTTAAGGATCATTTTCCCCAAACCAGATTGGATCTGGAATCAGAAACATGAAGCCATTTAGACAGGAACAAGTTCTAGAGCTGCGCTTTTTGTTGCATCATTCTTTCAGTTCCTGACCTTGTTGAGATGTTCCTCCTGTATCTGTCTGCGTTTCTGAAGCTCCTCCTCATCCTCCTCTCTTGACTTTCTCCTCCCGTCTGTTCCTGAGCAGCACAATGACAATAAAAAAACATTAGTTGGACACATTCACACACACAAACACCTGAAATCAAGGATGGAGGGGAGAGCTAAATGTAAAAGACAGTCTATGTTAAGCAAAATTCTGCATTAATTAGTCTGTTTTTATATGATGACTTTACATCAGGATACATACAGAACAGAATGAAATGATCACTTGTGTATTACATCAAGACAGACGATTACTCAGCAGCACATGGACAGAAAGACAACACAAAAGTTTGAAGTCAATCTCACATTTGGTTTTATTTTTTTACGTTTTAACTATTGTTTATGCTAATGTTTTTTTTAATAACTTGAAACACAACGATGAACAATAAACTTAGTATAGTACTGCAAGAAAAAGTACTCAATTTCAATTTGATATTGAATATTAAACTATCAGGAAGAATCAACTTGATATTAGCAATTGCTGCATCTACACATCTAAATTAATAAATCTGCTTTACATCTTCAGGGCAAGGTTGTAGTTCACCCAAAAATAAAACTTTACTCACCTTCATGTCAATCCTAATAGTGTTTCTTTCTTTTTTAAAGTGCCCGTATCATGCTTTTTTAAATATTGCCTTTCATGTAATGTGTAATATAGCTGTTTGAGAATGTAAAATGTCTGGAAAGTTTTATATATCATAGTGCACAACAAATGAAGTTATTGGGTTATGGCAGTATTACATAATTGTCACATCCAGCACCACGTTGTTTAAATAGTAAATGCACTCGTGCCCATCTGTTCGCGCATGGCCATGCTGGTCTGAAAACAAGGTGTGTTTAGGCGCCTTGTTGGCGTGTTGCATTGCGTATTTTGAGGAAATAAAAACGACTGTGCCACTGACCAACAAAAACCTGGTCTAAAGTCAATCGCGCAGTATTTTTTGTGTTATTTAAAGGGCACGTTAGTAATATGCACCTATAGGCAGGTGCACAACATGCATACACTCTGCTTATTATACACACAGCAACGCGCAGCAGAACACAACATTTCTTTAATATTAAAAATAAAAGCGTTCATCTCTACAGAAGTGTTCAGTCTTTCCGCTCCTCCATGCTGTAGCCGCAGCTGGCTTTTAAAGGGAATGGGAGATGAGACTCTGATTGGTTTATTACACATTATGCCCAAAACACACCCATGACTCATTAAGAAACTAGAGACAACCCTTTTGTGCTTCAGACCATGTACTCAGATCGTTAAAATAGGGCCCAAAGTCAACTGCCAAAACGAGTCGTCAGCAATTCCAGACATATACCAACGTGACAATATAACACATTTGCATAATGCCAGCCCATGGTCTTCATTTGCTGCCTAAAAACATGTACTTTGACCCGCTTTCAAATACTGTAGTTGTAGCTGAGACTGTCGAGAAGACGCTGTTTTCTGCGCTGCTAATTAGTGATGAGGAGTTGACTCCAAAAGAGTTCATTTCTTGACTCTGGGGTCGAGTCCAGCACAGGAATCGACTCTCGGGTGTTGCTATGTCTGAAAATCGCTCACTAGTTTACTGATTTTCTTACCTCTATATAGTGCGTGGCAGTTGAGTGCAAGAAGTGAACGAAATGAAGCAAGAAATTCAGATATGGTAATGCTTAAAGGTGCACTATGTAGTATTTTTGCAGTAATATATTCAAAAACCACTAGGCAGTGTTATATATTTTGTTCAGCTGAGTACTTAAAATATCCCAAATCTTTCCAACTATTTGTAAATTGTGAGAAAATTGCTATTTTAACCAATCACCTGGCACGTCTGAGGGAGTCGCTTGTCAATTGATTCATATCTGCGTTCCCCTCGGTTTCCGGTTTTATTCTGCAGAAACGCTTCACTCTTAGCAGTGTGAATAAGTGTCACAGAAGCCACCGAGCGAACATACAGAGCAACGTCATAACATCATTTTCAACATACTCAAATGTATCTAATGTGATAAACAGAGCTGCGTTACCTCATACTCATGACCGGAAAAGCGGAAATAGCGCTGGTGACTGTGTCCCGTTCTGTCATAATAAAAGTCCCGCTGCTCGCAAGTCGTGTGTTTGTGTAACAATCACTCCAGCGTCCTTGAGGTGAAGACCACATGTCCCAAGATGCTGTGCTCAAACTTGGCGTCATAAAACTACGCTTTTGTTTTGAATAGGTGCCCTCTAACAGACGGAAAAGTTACAAAGTACAATTTTCAGACTCCTTGAAAAATCATGTGCAATGTATATTATGAGAAAATGTAAGTTTTTTTTTTTTACTTGGACGCATGTAGACCTGTTTTAGGAGACCTCCAAAACAAAACTATAGGAACTTTTAAAATAGCATAACTGGGGCACTTTAAAAAAGACAACAAGAAAGAAACTAAACGAGGGTTGAAAAAACATGAGGTTTAGTAAATGACACCAAACAGTGCCATTTACTGGGTGAACCGCCCTTTCAAGGCAGAAGCAATGAGACTGTGGAAACAGATGCATCATGGGTGACCACAGTACCTAGAACAGCTTGGGCGATCGGGAAGGACCAACAGTCTGTCTCTATCATTGCTGGGTAGTCTGGACCAGGGGCGTACGCCGAGGGGAATTTGGCCGATTTGATGATGTCATCAGCAGACTTGCTCTGGGCTGCAAAGGCAGCTGAATCTAGATCAATAAACCGGGGGAGCTGGACCATCAGTGTGGATAGACCAACATCTAACCAACAGATAGCAAAAAAAACGCCTGCTGCAAGCCATATGTGGCGTATATGTTTAAGGCCTCTCCTCATTAACATTCACAATATTTACTATTAGAGACTATTGGTTGTTTTCTTGCATGCTAAACATGCACAGCTATATCATAAATCACTCAGCCAAAATAAGCCATGCAGCAATCTGACAAACAATCACTGGCTTCAGAACACATCGCATGAAGGCAGTGGGATCTGACCTGCTGAATCTATCTACAAACTACTATTTATTATACATATTCTTTTTTCAATGCTTGTTGACAAATGTCTCGGTTACATTATGTAACCCTCGCTCCTTGAAGGAACAGAGACGTTACGTTGGAACGACTGACGAATGGGGTGTCCATTCATCAATCGTTTTGACGTAACGTAGAAAGGGAACATAATACTAGGATATTTTAAAAAATCACAGATGTTACATGACTATATGTTTGGTAATAAGAGGTCACTTAATACATCAGCAGATACTAACTTATGCACATCTATCTTAAAAATCTTGCAATTTTTTGCAAGTTTTGTTATTGATGAATATGAATGAAAGCTCATCAGGCACTCGTCAGGAGATGGCACTTTAATGATGATTGATTGATCGGTTGGTTGGTTGGTTGATTCATATTTATAGTGAAATGAGCTCAGTTGAGAAGACTTCAAACTATACTTACATGTTTACATTGAGGTGGTGTTAAATGGCACACAAGCAGATATTAATGAGGTGGAGGGACTCACAGTTTCCAAACAAAAACAGACAGACAAACAAACAAAACACAGAATTATGGTAAAGTGACATACAAACCATACACAGTCATGGCCAGAAACATTCTGAAATTCCATGAGTTTGTTAAGATTTTCTCTCAGTAAGAATCTTCTGACTGCTAGCTTGTTAAAGTAACAAAAAAAATCAACCCTGCCTGTTAACTAGGTTACGGTGAAAATTTGTTTCTTTATCAGTCAGGCTGTATAAATGCCCTGCTGTTGTGAGCCAAGCAGCATTAAAGAGAACAGGAACATGCCTGTATTGCTGAATAAGACTCAGTAAAACGAGAGCAGCAAGTTGCTCAGCATTAGGGCGTTAATGCTTGCAATGATCCAACTACATCATCATTTTAAATATAATAAATAAAAAAGTAGAATTGGCAAGCACTTTAAGAGCTCACTCAGATGCAGTCTTCACAATGCAACGTTTAAAAACAGTGATTCCCAACCGGGGGGGCACATTCGTCAGCAGGTGCTTAAACATTGCCATTTTGCTGTTTTAAACTAGCAAGTCTTCATTCTATATGCTGAAGACCTCTTACAGTTTCTCATTAAAAATTATACCAATGACAGTGTATTTGCTTTTATGTGGTATTTCCTACTTGAGCTTCAGTGGCATTTGATTTCCACCATACAGAGTGTTTTTTGCTAGTTTCAGCCTAACGTCCTGCTCCACGTTATTTAAAGGTCCCATTCTTTGCGATTCCATCTTTCAAACTTTAGTTAGTGTGTAATGTTGCTGTTAGAGCATAAATAATACCTGTAAAATTATAAAGCTCAAAGTTCAATGCCAAGCGAGATATTTTATTTAACAGAAGTTCCTTTTCGAAGCCTACAGCGAACGGCCGGTTTGGACTACAGCCCTGCACTTCCTGGTTTAATGACGCAACTAAAACCGTTTGTTGACGAACCCTCTGCCCACAAGAACACGCAAATTCGCCCACAAAAACTGTGTGTTTGTCGCCATGCCATTGAAACGCTGTTATTTTCATCTCTGAGTCAAATCACCTTTGTTTGGCCTTCCCACGGACGCTGTACGTAGAGATCAATGAAACTATGTGCAGCACATTTTGCTGAGGACTGCTTCCTCAATCTCAATCAGTTTAATGCCGGATTCGCAGAAAGATTATTCATAAAAGATGACGCAGTTCCGTCTTTGTCTGGAGAAGGCGGTGTTGTTTATGGGCCACAACCGGTAAGTGTATTTTATTATTTAAGTTGGTCCGTTTAACAGTTTATGTAACTCATGACACAAAGTGCAACGCTGTTTAGCTTTGTTAACTAACGTTAGATGGTAATTGAAACTAATCCGAAAAACTTAGCATATAAAAGTGTAGTAATTCATTCAGACACCATCGATTGTTGGTGTTTGTAATGATCAGTTTAAACTACTGAATAGACAGCTTACCATCCTGAAACATCCAGCAAAAGTCTTTCCTGAGCAGGTTGTAATCGATCCTCTTCGATATTCTCCGGGTCTGATTCCGGCTCAAATTGATAAGGCAATATAGACATTTTTGCAATAACATTGAGCGCGTTATGGTAAGAGGCGGGACCTTTCCGGGCAAAGTGTGCTAAGCTGCTGTCCAATCACAGCGCGGGAAGCGCTGGCCCAATCAGAACTCGTTATGTGTTTCTGAAGGAGGGACTTCATAGAACAAGGAAATCATCAGGCCGTTTTTAGGACAGCGGAAACAGCGGTATACAGATAAGTAAATTGTGTGAAAAAAACTGTGTTTTTTTACACGTGAAACATGAACTCATGTTATATTGCACACTGTAAACATAATCAAAGCTTCGAAAACACGCGAAGAATGGGACCTTTAAATAGCAAATTCACCCGCGCCCATCTGTTCACCCATGGTCTGAAAACGAGGTGTGTTCAGGCGCATTGTTGGTGCATTGCTACTTTGATAAAATTGAACATGTTTGCGGCATTGACCGCACTATTTTTTGTGTTATTTATAAGCCACGTTAATGATATCCTTCTATAGGCGGGTACAGAACACGCGTACACTCTGCTTATTACACAGACAGAAACATGCAGCAGCAGCACACAAACATTTTTAAAATTTAAAAATAAAACGATTGATCTCCGGAGAAGCGTTCAGTCTTTACGCTCGCAAACTAGGTCATGTAAATAGCGAATCTGCCATGGTGCAACTGGCTTTTAAAGGGAATGGGAGAGGAGACACTGATTGGTTTATTGCACGTTATGCCCAAAACACACCCATGACTCTTTAAGAGACGGTACAACCCTTTTAGACCATGCGCTGGGATGCTGACCGTTTTTTTTTCTATCGTTAAACTAGCAAAAGTGGATTCGGACAAGCCATAAGTGCACCTTCGCCATGAGCTTCAGACCATGCACGCAGATCGTCAAAATAGGGCCCTTTGTCTTTCTCAGATAAGCTTTTTCTTATCTTCTCAAACTTCTCTTCAAAACTTTACAAATTATCTCAGGAGTCACGGAAAAAAGCAATTGAAGTTTGGTGTTAGTGATAGTACCTTAAGATCCATATATCAAAAGTGGTTGGGAAACACTGTGTTAGTAAATTATAATTCAATAGGCAAGTGTCCAAATCTAATTTTCTATTATTCATCAATGTATTCATCAATTCATCAATGCATTGACCTCAAAGATTCTGAATGACTTTACCATGCTGTTTGTAGATGGGGGGTTTTCTGTAGATGTTTACTCCTTGATCTGAAAGAAAGAAAAAATGTTTTTTAAATTTTAATTCTTGATATCAAAGCTACTTATGGAAGCCCATTTCCACCACTAAATAAAAAAATACTAAGAGTAATTGCGACTTTTTATCTCAGAATTCAGACTTCTTTTCTCACAATTGCATGATTTAAAGTCAGAATTCTGAGATATAAACTCGCAATTGCATGAAATAAAGTCACAATTCTCACTGAGAAATAAAGTCAGAATTGTGACTTTTAGGGCTGGCAAAATGAACATGTTAATAACGTGTTAACGCAAATTAATTTTAACGGCACTAATTTTATTAACGCGCGATTAACGCAGCGCGCATTTTCAGTTTGATCCATGGCCCGTAGTTGGAGAAATTGAGATCAGCCATAGACGCAAAGGATGCAGCAGCAAACATTAATAGGCAAACAAAGGGTTAACAATAACATTACTCAGAAACAAGTGCAGTTACAGCCTACATAAGCTACCATATTTTCTGCTTAACTTTTATAGATCGAAAGAAAAGTGTGTTTTTCACTAAATACATTCTCTGCAGTCCGAACGCGATGCACTGCAAGCTCTCTCTAGCTCAGGTAAATCATTAACACCATCAACACTTACATTACATGTGTTTTATTGCACTAAATACATTACAATCGGCTAAAAAGAATACACAGGTTACTTTTCTGAACAAGAGCGCTCCCAAGTCCATGTTTCTCACACTGTTCACGTGAATCGCGGCACAGTTCTGCGCACGCACGCACGCACGCACGCACGCACGCACGCACGCACACACACACACACACACACACACACACACACACACACACACACACACACACACACAGGCAGTTCAATAGGGAAACGTGCATCTCTTAAAGGAGTCGCACTATATTCCTAATCGTGGAATAAGGACCTCCTCCAGTATGGTGCGGTTCTGGTGCGCACACAGGTCCGCATGACAGCTTTCACATTAACAATTTTTCATACGAACTGTGCTCTGTTCTGAACTAAATTGCCAGTGTAAAATCTCCCTTTATTTATATTCTTAAAATGAGAGTAATCGCTGTTTATTCTTAATTTTTAAGCTTAGGCTTAAGAGACATGATCTAGTTCTTTAAAAACCTTTGACACATGTCTAGTCTTCATGCTCTGAGTGTGGTTTCAATAATAATAAACATACATTTGCATAAAGCATACATATTTGTCCATGCCCATGTTGATTAGAGTATTAAAAACTTGAAACATATTAATTTAAGGTACATTTAGAACTGATAAAAATGTGCAATTAAATTGCGATTAATCGCGTGTTAACTCATGAAAAAATGTGATTAATCGCAATTAAATATTTTAATTGATTGACAGCCCTAGTGAATTTATATCACGAAATTGCGAGCTTATATTTCAAGATTCTGACTTTATAACTCGCACAAAAAAAAAGAAAAAGAATTCTGATATAAAAATTTGCAATTACTCTTTTTATTTTTTGATTTAGTGGCGGAAACGGGATTCCATTGCTACTTGGTTTTAAAAACAAAAAAACAAAAACAAAAGTATTACCATTCAAAACGCACCGATGATCAATCAAGTCTGAGAAACTGACAGCTGCATCACGTACATAACATATCTGCTTGTTAAGGCTGACGTCACGCGGCAGCGCTTCCGGGTCCTAATGCCTCCTGGCTCTATCTTATACCACAAGAAAAACTACAAATGGTGCTAATATACACACACAATGTGGTATAATACTACAATAAAAGTTATAATAATAACCTTTTTCTCCACACCAAAATTCCAGATGGCCAGACAGTGATTCATCTTTTATAAAGCGTTAAAATATTAATGTCTGTAACGCTGTGACCATAGAGAATGTTGTGTAGACTGTAAGTATTTAAAATGTTTAACTTTTTAAATGTTTGATGTTTAATATGAAAAAATAGCGCTCATCAACGGGCGTCAATGGCATTCTCAAGTGAAAAGAGTTGAGGCTTGGACCCAGAAACGGCATTCCTTACGTCACGACTTAACAAGCGGATAAGATCTTTATACACTGAACAAAAAAGTGAGTGCTGTTAGCTTGTGCAGTAGTGTAATTTCTGAACTGTCACTTTAAGACAGAGAGATAACCAGACATAGAAAATGTAATGAATTGTGAAAATGAGCTTAGACACGGGCATGCTGGGATTGACACACAGAGGGCCGCTGAAAGACTCCCAAAAGTACCTGGCAGGTGAAAATGTTTAGGGGTCAGAGATAGAGGAGGGGTGCTGGACCCTGGGGAATTCCGACCACTGGACGGCTCAGTGCCTCCAATCAAAAACAAGGTCAGAGGTCAATAGGGAGAATAGTTTAAATTAGGGCTGGGCGAAATAGCTAAAAACAATATTTTTCAGCCATTTGACAAGAATCAATATTTAATGTGTGTGTATATAATACTCACACATATTATATACACCAATCAGGCATAACGTTATGATTAAGATTGTGTTGATCTCCCTTTTGCTGCCAATACAGTTACTGACCTGTCAAAGCATGGAATGAAGGTGTCCTGTGGTATCTGGCAGCAAGATGTTAGCAGCAGATCCTTTAAGTCCTGTAAGTTTTGAGGTGGGGTCTATGGATAGGACTTGTTTGTTCAGCACATCCCACAGATGCTCGATTGGATTTAGATCTGGGGAATTTGGAGGCCAAGTCAACACCTCAAACTTTCTGGGGTGTAAAGGGGTCTGCATGGGCACACTAACTGGTTTGCGGCTATGCAGCCCCATACACAACAAACTGCGCTACTGTTTGATTAGACCACACAGGCTAGCCTTTCGCTCCCCAAGTGCATCAGTGAGCCTTGGCCACCCATGACCCTGTTGCCTGTTCACCACTGCTTCTTCCCTTGGAGCACTTTTGATAGGTACTGACCACTGCAGACCGAGAACACCCCACAAGAGCTGCAGTTTTGGAGATGCTCTGACCCAGTCGTCTAGCCATCACAATTTGGCCCTTGTTAAACTCGCTCAAATCCTTTACACTTGCCCATTTTTCCTGCTTCTAACACATCAACGAAAGAAATATTAAGTGCCATTCACTTCACCAGTCAGGGGTTATAATGTTATGCCTGTTTGGTGTATGTAGACTAAATCTGACATATGGTATGTTTAATGCACAAAGCAAAATGCAAAAAGTATTTAAAAATAAATAAATAAAAAACAAATTAAAAACTAAATTTAAACTTTTTAAATACATAAATAAATATAAGAAAGATAATTTAATCATTTATATGCACAATATATGCACTTGATCATATATTATATGCACAAATATAATAATGCCTAGGAATAAATAACAACATTTACCTTTATATACACTACTGGTCAAAAGTATGGAATAATTAATATTACTTTATCCTTGCTGAATTAAAATGTAAATAGTTTTTTTTTTTTTTAAATCTTTTTCCAATTTTTGAATGGTAGTTTATCACAGTTTCCACAAGTCCTAGGATTTTAGAGAGGATTTAGATTTTCTAGTTTTTAGTTTTCTATATTCTAAAACTAAATTTGGACACTGAGGGAAAAGTGTAAATATATTTTAGAAAGCTGTAAATAATTTATTACATTTTTTATATATATATATATATTTTTTTATAAATACATTTTGATTTGATAAAATATTAAATTGAGTGTTATGAAGACAGCACCAGACAGGGTTCATGGCTCACCGGGTCTGTGGAAGTGCTGTGGTGAGCGTGACATGGGTGTGTAACTGTGGCGGCTGTAAATGGGCGAGCCGATGGAGCCCTGACTCGTCGACCTGTGGAGGATTCGTTCTCTCATGTCATAGTAACCCTGAAAAAAGAACATGTAGGAAACAAACACAGTTTTAAAAAAATGCCATTCTTACAACTGAAAATATAAATATTCTCCACTCACAATTTAAATTAGATGTAATACTCTATTACTGCAGTACTGTATTTAGAATTCAGCATTATTATGTAATATATTTCAATATTTATATTTTATATTTTATATTTTATATATATATATATATATATATATATATATATATATATATATATATATATATATATATATATATATATATATATATACAGTCTTGTTCAAAATAATAGCAGTACAATGTGACTAACCAGAATAATCAAGGTTTTTCGTATATTTTTTTATTGCTACGTGGCAAACAAGTTACCAGTAGGTTCAGTAGATTCTCAGAAAACAAATGAGACCCAGCATTCATGATATGCACGCTCTTAAGGCTGTGCAATTGGGCAATTAGTTGAATTAGTTGAAAGGGGTGTGTTCAAAAAAATAGCAGTGTGGCATTCAATCACTGAGGTCATCAATTTTGTGAAGAAACAGGTGTGAATCAGGTGGCCCCTATTTAAGGATGAAGCCAACACTTGTTGAACATGCATTTGAAAGCTGAGGAAAATGGGTCGTTCAAGACATTGTTCAGAAGAACAGCGTACTTTGATTAAAAAGTTGATTAGAGAGGGGAAAACCTATAAAGAGGTGCAAAAAATGATAGGCTGTTCAGCTAAAATGATCTCCAATGCCTTAAAATGAAGAGCAAAACCAGAGAGACGTGGAAGAAAACGGAAGACAACCATCAAAATGGATAGAAGAATAACCAGAATGGCAAAGGCTCAGCCAATGATCACCTCCAGGATGATCAAAGACAGTCTGGAGTTACCTGTAAGTACTGTGACAGTTAGACAGTTGCCAAAGAACACATCAACTGGCCTAAAGAGAAATGGAGGAACATTTTGTGGACTGATGAGAGTAAAATTGTTCTTTTTGGGTCCAAGGGCCACAGGCAGTTTGTGAGACGACCCCCAAACTCTGAATTCAAGCCACAGTACACAGTGAAGACAGTGAAGCATGGAGGTGCAAGCATCATGATATGGGCATGTTTCTCCTACTATGGTGTTGGGCCTATTTATCGCATACCAGGGATCATGGATCAGTTTGCATATGTTAAAATACTTGAAGAGGTCATGTTGCCCTATGCTGAAGAGGACATGCCCTTGAAACGGTTGTTTCAACAAGACAATGACCCAAAACACACTAGTAAACGGGCAAAGTCTTGGTTCCAAACAAACAAAATTAATGTTATGGAGTGGCCAGCCCAATCTCCAGACCTTAATCCAATTGAGAACTTGTGGGGTGATATCAAAAATGCTGTTTTTGAAGCAAAACCAAGAAATGTGAATGAATTGTGGAATGTTGTTAAAGAATCATGGAGTGGAATAACAGCTGAGAGGTGCCACAAGTTGGTTGACTCCATGCCACACAGATGTCAAGCAGTTTTAAAAAACTGTGGTCATACAACTAAATATTAGTTTAGTGATTCACAGGATTGCTAAATCCCAGAAAAAAAAATGTTTGTACAAAATAGTTTTGAGTTTGTACAGTCAAAGGTAGACACTGCTATTTTTTTGAACACACCCCTTTCAACTAATTGCCCAATTGCACAGCCTTGAGAGCGTGCATATCACGAATGCTGGGTCTTGTTTGTTTTCTGACAATCTACTGAACCTACTGGTAACTTGTTTGCCACGTAGCAATAAAAAATATACTAAAAACCTTGATTATTCTGGTTAGTCACATTGTACTGCTATTATTTTGAACAAGACTGTATATATATATATATATATATATATATATATATATATATATATATATATATATATATATATATATATATATATATATATATTTTTTGCCTGCATGTGAAATAAAACTCTAAATCTGACTTACCTCAGCAGTTGGTGTGGGTGACCTGATCTGAAAAAACAGGAAAAAAACTGGTTTTGTGAAGAAATTCACATTGTAAAAAACCATCCATCCATCCATCCATCCATCCATCCATCCATCCATCCATCCATCCATCCATCCATCAATCCAAAATAATAGGACTTGGATGTACAACAGATAATTTGTGTGACATAGTGGCCACAAAGATGCCTCTTGAGAATCCATCTGAATCATTAAATCATAAATGGGACACAATATGGTCTCATGGACTGCTTGTCCAATCACAGTGTGCCATTTGAGACAGCACAAATAACTTGAGAATGAGTGAAAGAGGTCATGTGAATAACTTACTCTGTCGTCTGGCATGGGCGAACACTCTCTCCTGGAGCTCTGCAGCTGTCAACAGAGAGATGTTATGCTGGGATAATAAACTCCAGGTGAATGAGAAATAAAGTACTACTGTACGTGAATAAATTAGATGGTCCTCACTGCAAAACATGAGATCCAGATCTAACGATTCTATTTCATATACTTGGTATACACTTTTGGCAACACTGGAGCCGTGAACTTCACATTCTTTTAAAAATCCAGCGTTAAGTTGATCCTGGTAAGCGCTCATTGTCACAAATGTAAAAAACGACAGCGTTCTTCTTCCTTAAGGGAGTTTGGCGTAAAAGCATTTACTTCCAGCTGGACCTTTTGATGACTTCGGTAAGTGTACTACATGCATCAGACGTTCAGCCAATGGTCCGTGGGTGTGATGTCCGAGGCTTAGTCTAAACCTACCCCAAACCCTACACCTACCCAAACTCCACCCCCTGGATCCAACCTCACCCTGTGGATCCAACCCCACCCCCTGCATTTAGACCCAACACCGCCCCCTGGATGTCATGTTCTGCAGTAAGGAGCTACTGGAATAAATATCACTTTTACACAAGCGGAAAAATATATTAGTCTGTGTTCAATACCATACTGAACTCAGAGCTCTGTTTCAATCTCTAGTGAGCTGCATCAATATTCAAATCCACTACCTATATTGGATTTTATACCCTAATATTGACTACCTACAGTCTTGTTCAAAATAATAGCAGTACAATGTGACTAACCAGAATAATCAAGGTTTTTAGTATATTTTTTATTGCTACGTGGCAAACTAGTTACCAGTAGGTTCAGTAGATTGTCAGAAAACAAATGAGACCCAGCATTCATGATATGCACGCTCTTAAGGCTGTGCAATTGGGCAATTAGTTGAAAGGGGTGTGTTCAAAAAAATAGCAGTGTCTACCTTTGACTGTACAAACTCAAAACTATTCTGTCAAACTTTTTTTTTTCTGGGATTTAGCAATCCTGTGAATCACTAAACTAATATTTAGTTGTATGACCACAGTTTTTTAAAACTGCTTGACATCTGTGTGGCATGGAGTCAACCAACTTGTGGCACCTCTCAGCTGTTATTCCACTCCATGATTCTTTAACAACATTCCACAATTCATTCACATTTCTTGGTTTTGCTTCAGAAACAGCATTTTTGATATCACCCCACAAGTTCTCAATTGGATTAAGGTCTGGAGATTGGGCTGGCCACTCCATAACATTAATTTTGTTGGTTTGGAACCAAGACTTTGCCCGTTTACTAGTGTGTTTTGGGTCATTGTCTTGTTGAAACAATCGTTTCAAGGGCATGTCCTCTTCAGCATAGGGCAACATGACCTCTTCAAGTATTTTAACATATGCAAACTGATCCATGATCCCTGGTATGCGATAAATAGGCCCAACACCATAGTAGGAGAAACATGCCCATATCATGATGCTTGCACCTCCATGCTTCACTGTCTTCACTGTGTACTGTGGCTTGAATTCAGAGTTTGGGGGTCGTCTCACAAACTGCCTGTGGCCCTTGGACCCAAAAAGAACAATTTTACTCTCATCAGTCCACAAAATGTTCCTCCATTTCTCTTTAGGCCAGTTGATGTGTTCTTTGGCAAATTGTAACCTCTTCTGCACATGCCTTTTTTTTAACAGAGGGACTTTGCGGGGGATTCTTGAAAATAGATTAGCTTCACACAGACGTCTTCTAACTGTCACAGTTCTTACAGGTAACTCCAGACTGTCTTTGATCATCCTGGAGGTGATCATTGGCTGAGCCTTTGCCATTCTGGTTATTCTTCTATCCATTTTGATGGTTGTCTTCCGTTTTCTTCCACGTCTCTCTGGTTTTGCTCTCCATTTTAAGGCATTGGAGATCATTTTAGCTGAACAGCCTATCATTTTTTGCACCTCTTTATAGGTTTTCCCCTCTCTAATCAACTTTTTAATCAAAGTACGCTGTTCTTCTGAACAATGTCTTGAACGACCCATTTTCCTCAGCTTTCAAATGCATGTTCAACAAGTGTTGGCTTCATCCTTAAATAGGGGCCACCTGATTCACACCTGTTTCTTCACAAAATTGATGACCTCAGTGATTGAATGCCACACTGCTATTTTTTTGAACACACCCCTTTCAACTAATTCAACTAATTGCCCAATTGCACAGCCTTGAGAGCGTGCATATCACGAATGCTGGGTCTCATTTGTTTTCTGAGAATCTACTGAACCTACTGGTAACTTGTTTGCCACGTAGCAATAAAAAAAATACGAAAAACCTTGATTATTCTGGTTAGTCACATTGTACTGCTATTATTTTGAACAAGACTGTATGGACCTTGAACAGCATAATATATCCTATAACTTCATCTGCTGAGTGAAATTTAAAGGGGACCTATTATGCCTTTTTCAGTCTTTTTTGTTTTTGGCGTCTGCTAGAATAATAATAATTATAATGATAATAATAATAATAATAATACATTTTATTTGTAATGCACTTTATATTAAACAAAATCTCAAAATGCTACAGAATTAAAACAATCAACAACAATAAATAAGTAAACAAAATAAATAAAACTGAAAAATTAAGAAGTAACAAATCAATGAAATGCTCTGCTAAAATGGTAGGTTTTAAGACCACGCTTAAAAGCATCTACAGTCTGTGGAGTCCGCAGGTGGTCAGGGAGAGCATCCCACAGACTGGCATGCAGAGCAGAAGGCCCGATCTCCCATAGTATGGAGTTTGGTCGTGACAGTTTTTAGAAGGTACGTTGAAACAGAGCGGAGGTTACGTGTGGCTGTTTGTGTGGTGAGGAGTTCCTTGAGATAGGAGGGAGCATCACCATGGATGCACTGGTGGGTAAGGAGAGAGATCTTGTACTCGATCCTGACAGACACAGGAAGCCAGTGGAGGGATTTAAGAATGGGGGTGATGTGGTCATATTTGCACACCCTCATGAGGATCCTAGCAGAACTGTTCTGAATACACTGCAGCCTCTGGAGATTTTTGGTAGGGATGCCGATAAGTGGACAAGCTTCTCCGCATCAGCCAGTGTAAGAATGGGATGAAGTTTGGCATTGTTTCTGAGGTGGAAGAAGGAGGTCTTACACAGATGTTTGATGTGAGCTTCAAAAGTAAGCTGCGATTCCATTCTGACTCCCAGATTGGTGACTGAAGTGGAAAGTGAAATGACCTGATCAGAGAAAGCAATTATAGTGATAACGGATTTCCGGACCTGAAGTGGAGTGCCTCTCCTTCTGAAAAGTGCGATGTGTTCTGATTAGACGGGTGAACCGCGTGTTGTGTTTGGTCAACTGCTTTGTTATCACACCCTGACCATAACTGCGAGTTTCAACACACTACTAACGCAACTCAACCAGACCTCATCCTCTTTATTGTTTATGCCTTATTTATGAGGACTATTGTGATGTGTTTGTTCCCAGAAGAAAACAGAAGACTACAAACAAGGTGTTTCAGGGAGTTCAGAATCAGCGCGCACTGATATAGAGAATAAATGCCCTTTGGAGTGACTTGGTGCTTTTTCATGTTCATACAGCAACATTACACTAGCCTGGATGCCAGCCGAACTTGGTCCCGCCCACAACATTTGAGCTTGGGCAGTTCGGTCTGGACTTGATCCATAGAGGATTAATTATGCCCAAACAGAAACTGTTCGGACCAATGAAATTGTCAGGGCGGGCTTCAGACGATGATGGACAGATGATAAACAGTAATGTAATCATGCTCGTCATCAAAGGCGCTTGCCTTGGATTGAATTTGTTCAAATCCTAAATGGAGAGCCTGTGTGTATATGCATTCACCGTCAATATTTATCTCTGAAATTATGATTATGTTGGTAACTAACTGTGTATCCTTATATTCTTTTTACAACACCGGCAAAGATCTCCAGTTTGTGTGCAGACAGGGTTGCCAAGTTTTTACAACAAAACCCGCCAACTACTAGCCCAAAAAATAGCTTATCGGGGGATTCTCTGGAAAAAAATGGTGTTTGGGGGGTAAAATGTGTGTTATTTTGACAAGGTTGCCTGCTAAAATTCGCATTCCTTGGTCTATATATCACATAATTGAGGTCGCTTCAGCCCGCGGACATGGAAAACAACCCGCGGAAAAAAATGCTAATTTGGCAACACAGTGCAGTTGAGTTCTGTTGACATTTGACAACTACGTTATGCATCTCTTCGTTGCTCTGATTGGTTGTCAGTCTGTCCAATTGAGGTCTTTCCTGGTTCGGTTGAAACACGCCCCATAATCACAGCCCAATGGAGCAGTATCAGACTCATTTCTGACTAGAATTGAGTATGACAACATCAGGCTAACATTAAACACTAAACAAAGTTGAATATGTCAAAAAACATGAAAGTTTTTTTTACACCTTTGGGAGGAATTAGAATGCAGACTTTAAGTATATATATATATATATATATATATATATATATATATAAATTCTTAAATTCTGTTGTAGAATTTGCCTATAATTTTCACATCAGGAGCATGCAACTATGATGCTGTCTAAACAGAAAGGTCTCTAGGGTTTGGAACAGAGCCTATTTTGACTTATGTTTACCTCTCCCACACTCTCTCTCTCCTCTGACTCCTCCAGTGTGGTGGTGTAAAGTGGCTCATAGTGGATTAAATCTGGACGCTCAATGTCATAAATGGCTTTGACTTTGGGAATGGCTGCTAAATCCCTGTAATCAAGGATCTCATTGTCTACTTTTGCCTAAGAGGGAAACAAACACAGACAGGAAGTCACACACTCAGATATTTTAATTTCTACATGACAGCAATGAAAAATATAAATTCTATAAAAAGCCTGGGCAATCAAAGGGTCTGATGATGAGAATTTAAATAAAAAAGCAATAGAGTTTGTGTGTTATAGTGATTTAATTATGGTTATTGCTTTAATAAGTTATTTATATTTCAACACTGCTGTGAGAATTCACAATGACAGGAAAGAGACCTACTGTATCTTTCAGGACTTCTATCTATTTGAACATCCAGAAACTACATGACAACTCAGCTAAGCAATGTATAACATTGTAAAGTTCAAGAAAATGCACAATAATTATAGATATTTGTTGAGCAATCAACATTCAAAGCACTATATATCATTCAAATGTTTGGGATTTGTAAGATTTCTTTATGATTTTGAAAGTCTCTTATGCTCACCAAACCTGCATTTATTTAATCAAAAACACAGTAACATTGGGATATAATGTTACAATTTATAAATAGCTGTTTTCTATATTAATATATTTTATATGTAAATTATTCCTGTGATCAAAGCTGAATTTTCAGCATTATTAGCCCAGTCTTCAGTGTCACATGATACCTTCAGTAAATGTCGTAATTAACATTAACTAAGATTATTAAATGCAGATAAATGTGTGTGCATATATTTACTCGTACAATGATGAACTAATGCACTTACATAAATGGTGTGACCCGGTGAGCTAGGTATGCTTGAACCAGGTCTGGAACATATACTCTCGGTCGACGAGCGCATCGGCTGTGGAACAAACACAGGTTTAGAACCAACTACCTTTATTTAACATAAGCATTAAATAAAACAATC
Organism: Pseudorasbora parva; assembly: GCF_024679245.1. NCBI lineage: Eukaryota > Metazoa > Chordata > Actinopteri > Cypriniformes > Gobionidae > Pseudorasbora > Pseudorasbora parva. Next base: position 7,930,099 of record NC_090188.1, on the reverse strand, counting down.
AGCAGAGAAAAGTATTTTAAAAAAATCACTTGCATCTAAACAGCTAACCATCAGTTTATAATGATTAGTATGATTTATGATTATTCAATAAACAAAGATTTGTTTTTGAGATGTTACTTGTGTGCTTTATTGCACATTAACTTACCCTAATGTATTCTTTCTGACTTAGACTTACTTAGCTACTCAAACATATCAACACATTTTGTGACTGCTTGTACAGAGATACACTATTATAATGTACACTAAAATATTCATGGCCATTTAGGGTGCAGAAAGTCAATCAGCTGATCAATGCTATATGACTCATCTACTGTGAGACATCAAACCCAACAAGGCATCCACAACAAATCTGAAATGAGTGCAACATAAATACATTATAAATACATAAATATAAATCCCTATAAAGCTACAACTATTAAAAACATTTATGTAAGCTGAAATAACTTAAATTATTAATATAGCACTACAATTATTAACTGTAAATAAATAAAAAAGAAAACTAACTAAAACTGAAATAAAATCTAATAAACCTAAATAGCAATATATATATTAAAAGATAAAATGATATTTTGCATATAATGAAAATACTAAAAGTAAAAATAAAAGCCAAATCAAAATATTAATAAAAGTATAATAATAAATAGGAACAGCACTGCTTTGACCTGTACACAGATATATTATGGATCAAAACTAGTGCTGTCAGATCAATTAATCACATCTAACATAAAATATTTTCTTTACATAATAATATATGTGTGTACATATGATTATATTTATAAGTATTATGGTAAATGGACTGCATTTATATAGCACTTTTAACAGACCCTATGGCCATCCAAAGCGCTTTACATTTTTGCCTCACATTCACCCATTCATACACCGACGGCGATGTCAGCCATGTAAGGCACCATCCAGCGCGTCGGGAGCAGCTGGGGTTAGGTGTCTTGCTCAAGGACACCTCGACACTTGGTCAGGTGGAACCGGGGATCGAACCACCAACCTTTCGGTTTGTAGACAACCTACATGAACCACTGAGCCACTGCCGCCCCGGCACATATACACATTATGTTGCCAAAAGTATTGGGACACCCCACCAAATCATTGAATTCAGGTGTTCCAATCACTTCCATGGCCAAAGATGTATAAAATCAAGCCCCTAGGCATGCAGACGCTTCTACAAATATTTGTAAAAGAATGGGTCTATCTCAGGAGCTCAGTGAATACAAGCGTGGTACTGCGATAGGTTGCCACCTGTGCAATAAGTCCATTTGTGAAATTTTACTACTAAATATTCCAGTCAACTGTAGTGGTATTATAACAAAGTGGAAACAATTGGGAACAACATCAACTCGACCACAATGTGGTAGGTCACGTAAAATCACAGAGCAGGGTCAGCGCATGCTGAGGCACACAGTGTGCAGAAGTCACCAACTTTCTGCAGAGTGAATAGCTACAGACCTCCAAACTTTGTGTGGCCTTCTTATTAACTCAAGAACAGGATGTATAGAGCTTCATGAAATGGGTTTCCATGGCCATGTAACCGTACATCCAAGCCTTACATCACCATGTGCAATGCAAAGTGTCGGACGCAGTGGTGTAAAGCACGCTGCCACTGGACTCTAAAGCAGTGGAGACGTGTTCTCTGGAGTGACCAATCACTATTCTCTGTCTGGCAATCTGATGGATGAGTCTGGGTTTGCCAGTTGCCAGGAGAACGGTACTTGCCTGACTGCATTGTGCCAAGTGTAAAGTTTGGTGGTGGAGGGATTATGTTATGGGGTTGTTTGTCAGGGGTTGGGCTTGACCCCTTAGTTCCAATGAAAGGAACTCTTAATGCTTCAACATACCAAGAAATTTTAGACAATTTCATGCTTTGTGATAACAGTTTGGGGACGGTCCCATCCTGTTTCAGCATGACTGAGCACCAGTGCACAAAGCGAGGTCCATAAAGACATGGATGATAGAGTTTGGTGTGGAGGAACTAGACTGGCCTGCACAGAGTCCTGACCTCACCCCGGCAGAACACCTTTAGGAGGAATTAGAATGGAGACTGCGAGCCAGGCCTTCTTGTCCAACATCAGTAATAACAGTATAAACGCACTCCTAAACCCTGTGGAAAGCCTTCCCAGAAGAGTTGAAGCAGTTATAGCTGCAGAGGGTGGGCCAACTTCATATTAATCCCTACGGATTAAGAATGGGATGTCATTCAATTTTCTGCCCCAAAACCTTTGGCAATATAATGTATGTCTGTGTGTGTATACGTATGTGTGTGTGTGTGTGTGTGTGTATATATATATATATATATATATATATATATATATATATATATATATATATATATATATATATATATATATATATATACAGACACAAACGCATATTATGTAAACAAAAACATTTAATGTGAGATGTGATTAAAAGATGTCCTAATTGTCCATGTTACCAACAAGCCGAGACCAGTGTTGTATTTTGACCCATATATTATGAAGGCCAGAACTAAATGGTGACAGAACCTTTAAAACAAACCTAAAAACAAATTAAATCATTCATTTGCCTTCCACACAATGAATGTCAATGGCATTTCCATGTTTCCAATGGTGGGAAATGTAAGTGTATCGGCATACTCAAATGCTGAAATGCACCATGCGTGATAACAGTGGCTCTGCTTCATTTGAGGCCTATTAAGTAATAATGTAACACAATAACAAGACCAAAGAAATGTGATTCAGGGTTACACAAATAACTAACTTTTAACTTGCTAATCAACTAAACACAATAACTGGGATGTTGATTAATATCTGTTCTGTGGCATCAGCATCTATGAGATGGAATAAACCAGATGTTAATGATGGTTTATTATGACTAAAACTGAGAGCAGGCGGTCTGAGCGCTGCAGTGTGCTGCCAGTGAGGGAGCACTGCAGCCCGCCGCCTCCAGGGGGCAGCACATGGTCATGCGATGCCATGGCACAGCTGACAGCCAGTACAGTACCTGCCTTTCTGTTTTGCTGAGGAGAGCTAGAGATGCAGGCAAAAGCTGTGGAGGAAGACACAGGGGTTTGGTTGGACATCATACAAGATTCTGAATCACCTAATCTATAGCGGTGTTCCCGGAACGATTCTTTGAGTGACAAGTCTACTAGAAAACAGCCAGAAGGAAAAAGTACAACCTCAATGCTAACAATGAGATATTATCTGTTTACTTTGGAGTCAGCAGAGAAAAACACACAGACAACAACAATACAGGACAAACATGTAGAATCAATGATACTGATACAAAATGACATGGAAAGGACCGTACCCGCTGTCTCTCCTCGCCTCTGGGTGAATGTTTACAGCTTGGATGCCAAACTGTTGATCCTGCATAAACAATGAAATAGATAATTTTAAGCCATCCAAGACAACCAGGGTAAGAGGCCACATTTAGAGACAAGTCATGTGAATTGTGTCACTTTTTGACAAACCATAGAGAAGAAATAAAACAAATATGTGCATCATTTTTAGAGGTGACCTTTACTATTGGCCAGCTAGTAATTTTTTTCATTCTCAATTTCTAGAGTATCATGGACATATTTTTCATTCTTTTTAAATAAGGGAAAGTAGAAGTTCACTTTAAAATTAAAATTACGCCATGATTTTCTTACCCTCAAGCATCCTAGGTTTTTATGATATTCTTCTTTTTTTGATGAACACAATCAGTTATATTAATAAATCGCACCAGTTACGCTTTTTCCATTGGTTGAATATGGAAGGTGGTCTGTCTGCTTGAAGCTAGATATTTTACTTTAAAAAGATTAAAATATGGATATTTTCTTAAAAAAGAAAACATTGGTTGCTTCAGAAGTCCTTTATTAGAGCTATGTTTTAATTATTAGTACAGATTTTATTGTATTTTTAACCAAATAAATGAAGCCTTGGTGGCAAGAAAACATTTTTATATATATATGGTATTGCATTTTGTAGTGTATCATTGTCTCTTTTTAAAATGCATAGACTAATATTAACAACGACACATCTTTTCTCTTGTTTTGGCCTTCCGTCCAAACGGAGACTGTATCCTCCTGCAGAACAAAATATATATATATATATATATATATATATAAAGGCTCAGACTTACCTTGCAGGTACATCTCCTCTCCTTCTGTAAACATTTGGTTACACCTGCTACAGCGAGCACAGCTGGGGTGGTAGTGCTTGTCCCCTGCCTGTGGAGAAACACACACACATCACAATATGTACTCACTCAAGTTAAACTGTATAATAACCATTGCAGTCAGATAACTCAAACAGACTGTTACTAAGAAACCGATGCTTTGCATGTGTATCATGTGAGACAACTTATATTTTATTCAAATGACCAGAACCAATGAGCTTATCAAATATGATACAGAAATATTCTGTGTTCACAGTCTCTCTTTACAGTGCAGAAAACATCTGAAAACATTTAAGCTATACCCATGTAAAAAATCAGTCTTAAGAGAGACTTACAGGCCCTGTGTAGTATTTTGTGATCTCAAACTACTCAAAGTCCTTCTGTTATACTCCAGAGAGACGATGCACAAACACATCCCAGTATAACAAACAAGAAAAGCTTAAAGTGTAAAAAGAAAGGGCAAGTGTCTCTCTAACAGCCAATCAGATTCAATTAGCCATATAAAAAACTTCCTGTTGCAATACTGCGGAGTCTGCTGTGAGCCTGTTGTGAAACCCAAGACGGTTATCTGTGAGAGATCGGATGTGTGTAACATGCTTTTGTGCTTACCCTGTGTCACAATCAGTGTCTTTTGTGTAACGCTTTATTTTGATGGTCACTTTCAGGCATTCTGTTGACTATATGATTGTGCTCACACACACAAAAAAACCTTTAGTTCTGGTCTGCTTAGCGTTCAACATTGTCATTTTAACACCGAAGCTAAAGATACCGAACCTAAAGGAACATGGATACGTTCACAACCTGATTGGTCTGCTTTAATTATGTATATTTTGCAGCAGAACTTACTTAACATCCAAATCAATGCTGTGTGTGGGGATAAATGCGCTTGTTGCATGTGCGGAGCCTATATGATCATATTTTGACCAGCTGGGAACTCTGAAGAGCTTATAAAATGTGTAAAGGAGTCAAAACAGCAGCAGGGATCCTCCGTCACACACAAACAAAGATATGCTGCGAGGAGACGTGGTTCTAATGCCTGTACCAAACTTTGATGGGCAACATCATGACTATGATGAGAAAAAAAGGCTTGCACATTCTGTCCTTTTTAGGGTCACACCTTGTTTACATGTCTTTGGTCCGTGTTGCGTTCATATTTCAGTTGAACAGCACCAGAGTTTGTTTCAAAGTAGATCGAGACCCATCTTTCCAGTGATTTCGGCACACCTGTTTGGTGTGCACCAGGGTTCAGATGGCTATAAGAGTAATCGCACCAGAGTTCGTTTTAATTAAACGACTGATTATCGGTGCAATGTTACTTGAAGTCAAATATTACAGTCTAAAGGGAAACATCAAAATGAAGTGCAACCGTCTTTCATGTTAGGATGTACAGTGGGGCAAAAAAGTATTTAGTCAACCACCAATTATGCATGTTCTCCCACTTAATGATGAGAGAGGCCTGTAATTTTCATCATAGATATACTTCAACTATGAGAGACAGAATTAGAAAAAAAATCCAGCAAATCACATTGTCTGATTTTTAAATAATTTATTTGCAAATGAATGTGGACAATAAGTATTTTGTCATCTCAGATTTCTGGCTCTCACAGACCTGTAACAACTTCTTTAAGAGGCTCCTCTGTCCTCCACACGTTACCTGTATTAAATGGCACCTGTTTAAACTCGTTATCAGTATAAAAGACACCTGACCATAACCTCAAACAATCAGACTCCAAACTCCACTACGGTTAAGACCAAATAGCTATCAAAGGACACCAGAAACAAAATTGTAGACCTGCACCCCTGGATGGGAAGACTGAATCTGCAATAGGTAAGCAGCTTTGTGTGAAGAAATAATAATAATAATAATAATTCATTACATTTATATAGCGCTTTTTCTAGACACCCTTTTTCTAGAAATCAACTGTGGGAGCAATTATTAGAAAATGGAAGACATATAAGACCACTGATAATCTCCCTCAATCTTGGGCTCCACGCAAGATCTCACCCTGAGTGATCGAAATGATCACAAGAACGGTGAGCAAAAATCCCAGAACCACACGGGGGGACGTAGTGAATGACCTGCAGAGAGCTTGGACTGAAGTAACAAAGGCTACCATCAGTAACACACTGGGCCCGTCTGAAGTTTGCTAGAAAGCAGTTGGATGATGAGTTTGAGATGAAAAACTCAAAAAAAATTTGAGGAGAAAGAATGCTGAGTTGCAAAGAACACCAAACCTACTGTGAAGCATGGGGGTGGAAACATCATGCTTTGGGACTTTTTTTCTGCAAAGGGATCAGGACGTCTAATCCGTGTAAAGAAAGAATGAATGGGGCCAAGTATCATGATATTTTGAGTAAAAACCTCCTTCCATTAGCAAGGGCATTGACGATGAAACGTGGCTGGGTCTTTCAGCCTGACAATGATCCCACCACACCGCCCTGGCCAACGAAGGAGTGGCTTCGTAAGAAGCATTTCAAGGTCCTAGAGTGGCCTGTTTTCAGATCTCAACCCCATAGAAAATCTTTAAAAATCCGTGTTGCCCAGCAACAGCCCCAAAACATCACTGCTTTAGAGAAGATCTGCATGGAGGAATGGGCCAAACGACCAGCAACAACAGTGTGTAAAAACCTTGTGCCGACTTACAGTAAATGTTTGACCTCTGTCATTGCCAACAAATTGTATATAACAAAGTATTGAGATGAACTTTTGTTATTGCCCAAATACTTATTATCCACCATAATTTGCAAATAAATTGCAAATAAATGTGATTTTCTGGAATTTTTATGGACTATGGTGAAAAATTACAGGCCTATCTCATCTTTATAAGTGGGAGAACCTGCACAGTTGATGGCTGACTAAATATTTTTTGCCCCACTGTACAAATGTGTGCTGTCAAGTGATAAATATACTGTTCATGTTGCATGTGATTTTAAACATTGATTCTCAAATGGTAGGTTCAGACACCAAAATGGGTCTCAGTTCTGAAAAATATTAAAATGAAAATATGACCCAGATTACATTAAATACTTGCAACACGGATAGGGCTAGTGCTGATCAGAAAGTGTTTCATGAGGGAATTATTGGCTTATGACTGCATGAAACAACTGAATACAATATAAACAAAACAATTCTAGTACTGTGTGGGGTTACCACTTGATGAACGCAATATTCTTTCCTGTGTGGACATATTTCCTATTGAAACAGGAAGTTGGACATATTCTGAGTGTTAATTATTTGCTTATGATTTTAAGCTGCTTACTTCTGAAGCTTTAGATCAGTGGTAGGGAATCCTAATTAGAACAATTCTCATTCACTTTATTTTAAGGTCCTTTTAAAACATTCTGTTGACTATAAGAAACGTTACACCAACATGTCTTACAACTCTCATTAGAGTGTTAGTAGAGTATTAGTAGACTGGTAGGGTTCGAATAAGTTGACATTAAATTGTAAAGTTACTTATAGTCAGTAGAATGTCTTTTGGGGGAGCATCACAATAAAAAATTACTAGGTATTAAGCAGACTGATAAATAATGACTGATAAAGCAGTCTGATAATACTCTAATGAGAGTTGATATGTAGTTGCAAAGTTACTTATAGTCAACAGAATATTCAAAAGGGACCATCAAAATAAAGTGTTACTGAAAATTTTTATATGTCCCTACAAAGAGGATGCAGCATTAATATTTTTTATTACCATTATATTTTCTTGGAAGAGAAAGACTTTAAAAATGTTTTAAATGTGAATATTTGTGAATTGTGATAAATAAATCACCTCCAAGCCAGTGTTCTTTTAGTATTATTTATATATTATTATAGTATTTAATACTATTTTTAATCAGCTTTTATATTTTCAGTTTTCATTTTAATTATACTTTAAGTTTGAGTAATTTTATTTGCTTTTGTCATTTCTATTAGTTTATATTGTTTTTAAATATTTGATATATATATCTTTAATTTAGTTTTAGTTTTAGTAATTTTCAATTTGAGCTTATTTTAGTTAGTAGTCAAGGCAACCTTTCTAATTGTATTTTAAGTTTTATGTCAGCTTTATTTCAATTGATCAAAAATGATTTTTTTGTTAACAATAACAGCACTGCTCAAAGCTACAGACATGGACTAAAAGCCACTTACAAAATTATTTCAAAATGTTTTTTTTGTTTGTTACCAGTCTAGAATGTTAAACTTGTGTGTTTCCGTACCTCCAGGACCTTCCCCGTGATGAACTGCTGACACGCCTCACAGTGCACACCAAACTGAACCTGATAATCTTGCTCACAGTAGGGGGCGCCGTCTCTGAGCACAGAGAACGAATCAATGCATGCAGTCACCCACCATATTGGATGGATTTTGTGATGAATGTGTCTTACTTGCTGATGTATTCTCCAGTCAATACTTTGGAACAGGCCTTACATTTGAAACAGCCCAAATGCCACTGACTCTCGAGAGCCAACAGAGCCTGACCATTCTTAATATCTCTGCCACAGCCTGCACAACCTGAAACACACACACACAAGAAACAACTGATTTGCCTCTAAGACTTACTCGTTTGATAATTTTCCTTTTAATATATTTGGGTGCTAGCAATGGTCTTGATCCACTACACATCAGAACACTGATGACAAACAATGGGATTCATCATTGCTGTATATACCTATTTGTGTTATTTATCTGCAATTTTTTTCTTTCTTCACCTATTACTTGTGACTTTATAGATGAAAGAAGATCTTTGGCTTTAGTAGCCAAGCTAAAAGACTTAAGAGGAAATAAATATTATTTATTAATCATTGTAGCTGGATCCTGGCCACAAAAAAAACAAAAAAACATACGGAAACAGGGAACAAAGATTGATGGAGATTCTGAATAATTGACTGTTTCACATCAAGTGGTTTTACAGGATTTTAAACGATCACTTTCTGTCCCATTAAATTAACAGCTACTGTTGTTTGGATGCAATGTGTCTATGTGGCAGCTACTCTTACTATAGTTAATGTACACTGATGGTATTTTTTTAAATACATTTCTGAAGCTTCTTCTTTATTCCTTTTGGCTAGATACTTCTCTGGGCCCAGTTGCATAAACTGCTAAGACTCCTACAAGTTAGTCATATTTTTTTTTTCTTTAAGACGTTTTTTTTTTTTTTAGGTAATAATGTAGATTGGTTTAATTTGATACCGAGGCCTGATTACCTGCTAGTTGGTCATACTAGTTCTTAAGAGTCATAATAGCTATGTTTATGCAACGGGTCCCTGGACTTAAATTAAGTAAGATTTTAGCACAATACGTGAACTCAAAATTTATAGCTATGAGAAATGTTAAATAATACGATAAGGCCAAAATTAATTATTAATTAAATTAAAAGAAATAAAACTTTTAAAATGGTGTATAAAGAAAATGAAGCCTATTGCAGTGTAATATTATTTTCATAATAATTAAACACACATTTTTAATGAATCCAGATGCTTTACTTTTGATTCCCCCCCATTATTCTCTATAGCAGGGCTATTCAAATCCTACCCTGGAGGGCCAATGCGGTGCAGAGTTTAGCGTCAACCCTGATCAAACACACCCACCTGTGATTTTCTAAAGATCCTGCAGATATTGATTAGCATTGTTAAGGTGTGTTTGAATAGGGTTGGAGCTAAACTCTGCAGCGCATTGGCCATCCAGGTAAAGATTTGAATTGCCCTGCTCTATAGTGATTTACAGATTTGTATGGATTTTTACTTAAATATAGCTGAATGCTGCAATAAATTAATTCATAAATAGTGCAAAATTCAAGGTAGCATAATACCATGATGTATAAATACTTAACATTTGAAATAATCTATATTTTCCTCCCACATTGCACTAATGGGAATGAGCGGAGTGTCTATTTACACCAAGCGCAAATAGCCTGCCTTGTTGGCAGAGGCTATTTACAATGACTCCGCCCACTGACAGAAGAACTTTAATTGCCAACAGCAGAAATAGTGTAGAGGTAAGGCACCGTGTAAACAAAGTGTCTAACGTGTGTTTAATAATAAAGCGTTTATCCTTTAGGGTTAGGTGTATAATAATTTACACTCTATATTATTATTGCATACAGTTTAATGTACAACAACACTGAGGTGCAAATAGTGTCTGCGGTAACGTTTTAGTATGGGGAACACATTCACTATTAATTATGACTTTTGCCTAAAAAAACCTCCTAATTTACTACTTATTAATAGTTAGTATGAACATTTTTTGTAGCATTTAATTTTAGGTACTGGGTAAGATTAAGGGATGTAGAATAAGATCATGCAGAATAAGGCATTAATATGTGCTTTATAAGTACTAATAACCAGCCAATATCTTATAGTAATACTGAATGAATAGTGGTAATTGGACCCTAAACTAGCTTTTGGGTTGAAATATGATAAAAATCTTGACTGGTTTTGTGACATTGACTTTTAGATGTGCTGTGGCTTCAGGTCCCTGCACTCACTGCTGGGTCCGACGACATCTTTGGTGGGTCCTGGAGACATGGGTTCTGCACAGTACTGACACAGACAGTCCTTGCCATTGAATGTCACTCTGTCCCCAGCAGGAAATGGTCTCCTGTAGGTCATAAAATATACGATCCCTGTTAAAACTCCTCCCAGTGCTGGGCTTATACCATAAACCACAATGTCAGTGACTGTATAATGTCTAGCGTGTGTGTGGGTTTCCTTTTGCTCTTACTTGCAGACAGTACACACAAAGCATGCTGGGTGGTAGGTCTTTCCGAGTGCGGTCACCACTTCCCCCTCCACAAACTCTCCGCAGATGTTACAGCGGGTGCCGTGGATGCGCTGGTAGTCCAAGGTGCACAGATAATCTCCTTTCTTCATAAAGAATCCTCCCTGAGCCAGATCGCAGCCACATACTACAGAAAAACACACACAACCGTTCAAATGATGCTTCTTATAATCAAATTCTTTTGGTGTGTAATATACATGTACAGGACTGGCAGTGTGTGTGTGTGTGTGTGTGTGTGTGTGTGTGTGTGTGTATTCCAAAGACCTGTTGGTCTACTATATTCTGTAAGAATTTGAAGTGCAGATTGATGCAATCTAATGGCTAATATACCCCACAACCTATTGCGAGATGGACGAGGATCTTATTAGAACTACAAACATGGATAAAAAGTGTTAAAAAGTGTAAAAAACTACAAACATGAAGGATGAGCGAGTCCGACGGTTAAGTAGAGAGGTTTAGATAAAGGGGATTTTAACTGTGACAAGATGATTGACAGTTTAAACTGTGACAGCTTCATGTAACTAATCAACAGAGCTGTCCATTAAAGATGACGAAGTAGTATGTCCCAAAGCATTTCTACTCTTCTGCTACACACTCAAAAGTATGTACTTTTTCTTCACAAAAAGAGTACCGGTACATACTTTTGGGATGTAGTTTAAATTGGCGAACTGGGATGCAGCATTGGTCAAGACGATCTGCTGAAGTTCACACTGAGCATCAGAATGTGGAATAAAGGTGATTTAAGTGACTTTGAATTTGGCATGGTTTGAGTATTTCAGAAACTGTTGATCTACTGGGATTTTCACACACAAACATATCTAGGGTTTACAGAGAATCAACCAAAAAAGAGAAAATATCTAGTGAGCGGCAGTGGGTGAAAGTGCCTTGTTGATACCAGAGGTCAGAGGAGAATGACCAGACTGGTTTGATCTGATAGAAAGGCAACAGCAACTCAAATAAGCACTCGTTACAACCAAGGTCTGCAGAAGAGCATCTCTGAATGCTCAACACTTCTTGCAAAGACAGAATTACTTGTTTTCTCAACCAACCCAGCACTTCATCAAAATTTCTCCATTCAGCTTGGTTCATCGACCATAACTCCATCAAGGACAGCAAGAAACCTTGGAGTTGTGATTGATGACCAGTTAAACTTCACTGACCACATTACTGCAACAGCCCGGTCCTGCAGATTTGCTTTATACAACATTAGAAAGATTAGACCCTTCCTATCAGAACAGGCTGCACAACTCCTGGTTCAAGCTCTTGTTCTCTCCAGACTGGACTATTGTAATGCTCTTCTGGCTGGGCTTCCAGCATGCACTATCAAACCCTTGCAGCTGATCCAGAATGCAGCGGCGAGAGTGGTCTTTAATGAGCCGAAGAGAGCGCATGTCATGCCTCTCTTCATCAAACTGCACTGGTTGCCAATGGCTGCTCGCATCAAATTCAAGGCACTAGTTCTCGCCTACAAAACAACCACTGGCTCTGCACCAATATACCTAAACTCACTTGTTCAGACTTACACACCCTCCAGAAGCTTGCGTTCTGCGAGCGAGCGGCGCCTCGTGGTTCCATCCCAAAGAGGCACGAAATTGCTCTCACGGACATTTTCCTGGACCGTTCCCACCTGGTGGAATGACCTGCCGATCTCAATTCGTGCTGCCGAGTCTGTAGCCATTTTTAAAAAACATCTTAAGACACATCTCTTCCATTTGCACTTGACCAATACAGAATAGCACCAACTGATCACCACAGCAACGACCAAAAGCGCACACTCCTGGATCATATCTACGTCTCTCATCCGGATTTGTGCCTTCAGGCGGGTATGTTACATAGTTATCATAGCTATCAAAATCCAGTGTTCTGTATTTTGCGTACGTGAGTTTTTGTTGTAGATGGCTATTGCTGCGCGTTTAGCTAGAATACAAAACCAACCCATTGGGCCACTGAATCTGCATTAACGACAACAGTTGGGGCAACAGCCTTAGTCCTAATGGGTTGTTATCATAGCTATCAAAATCCAGTGTTCTGTGTTTTGCGTACGTGAGTTTTTGTTGTAGATGTCTATTTAAAAAAAAAATTAAATAAATAAAATAAAATTTGTGTACTGTGCTAATTAATTGAGATTTCTTACAGCTCTTACAGGTTGTTGGCCTTGTTTGTTTTGTTGCTTTTATTGCTCTCCCCTTTTTTGTAAGTCGCTTTGGATAAATGTAACACGTCAAACATTGAAGCAGACGAGCTATAGCAGCAGAAGAAACACCTGAATGCTGTCAGTTAAGAACAGGAAACAGCTACAATTCACACAGTCTCAACAAAACTAGACAACGTGTGATTGGAAATATGTTGCCTGGTCTGGATGAGTCTCGTAGTCTGGCGTAAACAACATGAAAGCATGGCCTTGTATCAATGGTTCAGGCTGCTGCTGGTGGTGTAATGGTGTGGAGTATTGTTGCTGACCATGTCCATCCCTTTCTGACCGCAGTGTACTAATCTTCTTATGGCTATTTCCAGAAGGATAGCGTGCCATTTCACAAAGCGCAAAAAATATATACAGGTATATATATTTGGAACAATAGTTAGTGAGTGAAATTTTTAGGTTGAACATTGATTTAGGGTTATAATGGCTTCTTTGTCATACATGTCTTTTCTTGTAACAGGATAGTGCAGTATAATTGGTGCACTAGGAAAAACAAGTGTAAAAATAAACCTCGGTGGAGGACAATAGCCAAAGAGAAAACATAATCAGAAACCTTGAAATGTCTAATCTGAACCAACAGACTCTCTGAAACACACTTAGAGCTCATTGTGTTTCATTTTGAGGTCTTAAGAGCTCCATCAGCCACTTTCTGTTTTGGAGTCTTGTTGTCCAAACTATTTTTCCTGGCTTTCCGCACCTCATCCTGGGTCCCCAAGGGCTGAATCGTGGCCATGACTGATGCAGGATGTGCGATTTACAGAGCGAATGAGCGAGTGGAAGTATAATAGATGTGTACAATGTGTACGTAGTGCACAGCAAGGTTCTGCAGTGCTGTTATGCAACGGACTTCAGTAATTCTCACAGTTTTCTACACGATCCTCTCCTATAAAATGAGTTTATGCACTGAGAAACTTCTGCAGGGCCGTATGAGGACAACACCACCCTACGCTAGTCTCATGAATAAAGCGAGATAACATTACATTAAAAAAATTAACACATTTCTGTAGTTACATTTATAAATTACACTGTTGACACTTTCCTCACACCTAACCCTACCCTTAAACTTACCCATACCACCACACCACAACTCCTTACTTTATCCGTATCCAACCTCAATATCAGCAAGTGTTTTGCAATACAATATGAACAAAATAAGTACATTGTACTTTTTTAAGAAAGTAAGTACATAGTTAAGGCCACCTAATATAAAGTAGGACCGAAAAGATTTGAAGTGCATCTTTAAACCATATAAAACGGTGCAAAAAAAAGTGTAGTACACATTTATTTAAAAAATGTATTCATCCCAAACAACACGAGGGTGAGTAAAAACATTTTTGGGTGAACTATCCCTTTAAGTTATCCTGCAGTTCCAACCAATCTGAAGGGAATAAACACTATGACTACAGCGTCTCCTTTTAAAATGTAGAAATCGGCACGGAATCATTTGATGTGATGAATAAATGAATAAATAACAGACTTGGTAACAACGTCCTTTGACACATTTCCAACAGTCTGACTTTCATCTCTGGATGACCCAGACACAAAAGAATTCATTAACTCTAAGATTCAGATATTAAACTCTCATTCAATGTGATGAGCTGAGCTCTGTATGTTAAAGCACTACAATTACATGTATTTAGATGCTTTTAAGAAGTATAACAATGATTATCTAGAAATTAGCTAAATATAAACTCCAAAAATGTATATGAAATTGGAAAACTCGAAAAAATGTAATGTATGAATTTAACTTTTTGTGCTTTTATGTATAAATTGACATATAAGTTAATTTAATAAGTTAAAAAAAAACTCTAAAATATATATGGTGGTTTTAAATGTACAAGATTCAATGGTAGATCACATGTGGGCAGGTTGCCTATAAATTACGAATAGAATGATCTAGTCGTCCGTGTCCTGCTCTGTGATTAGAGTGATTAGATAAGACTGATTATTATTATACAGATTTACAGTAAGAATGACATAATCCCTGAGGGTGGTGAACACAAAGTAGACGATTAGCTCTTACACTGAATATCAGACCAGATAACAACAGGTCATGTTCAAAATCAATTCAAATGTCTGTGACGTTTAATCCAGAGTTGTCTGAAAAGAGTTGATATCTCATATTCATTATCACCTTGCATATTTAAAATGTATAAGCTGTTAAATCCCTAATCTAAAATAGTCCCTCTCCCTGAGACAGTGTCAGAGCCTCTGTCTGTGATGTATTAATAGGTCAGAGAGAATGACGTGAACTCAGTTCTGTCCAGCGCATTTCCATTGAAAAACAATGGAAAGGTAGCGCAGTGGAATAGAATAAGGCATTCTGTGTGAACAGACTTACAGCCCCGTGACTGTTAAGAAAACAACATCTATAGGTCAATACACTGCAAAAAATGCTTTTCTTACTTAGTATTTTTGTCTTGTTTCTAGTCAAAATATCTAAAAAAAAATCTTACATTAAGAAACATTTACTAAACAAGTAAAAATTATTGTCTTGTTTTGGGAAGAACTCACTCAAAATTAAGAGTTTTTGCTTAAAATAAGCAAAATAATCTGCCAATGGAGTAAGTAAAATATTTGTGTTTTCTTGTTTGAATTAAGATTATTTTGCTTACCCCATTGGCAGATTATTTTTGCTTATTATAAGAAAAAACTTAATTTTTCAGTCTTTTCTTCCCAAAGCAAGACAATTACTTTTTGGTTGTAAGAATTTTTTCAAGTAAGAAAAGCATTTTTTGCAGTGTATACTTCCAAATATACATTTGGACTCACTTGACTCAATAATTTTTTTCATTATCTTAAAAATATTAGTCTTAAAAATGTTTATGCTTATATGCAGGAAATTAGTTTTGTAGAATTATGTTGTCCAGCACACAACATTTTGTCACACTTCAGTTAAGGGTCCAATTCTCACTATTACCAGACTATTTACTACAACTTTTGCCTCAATAAACAAGTAATCTGCTTTTACTAATAATTAGTAAGGTAGTTATTACATTTAGGTAATAAGGGATGTAGAATATGGTAATGCAAAAAAACTAGTATCACTACGAAATAATACATTAATATGAGTTCTACAAGTATTAAAAAACAGCCAATATCCTAGCAATATGCATGCTAAGCAACTAGTTAATAGTGAGGATTGCACCCTAAACTAAAGTGTTACCCAACATTAACATCACGTTTTGGCCATTACATAATTCCCACTTCCATTTACGGAGTTTTAGTTTCGATGGGTATTATTCAAAAATGTGACAAATAGTATAGATATGGAATAAGTATGTCCAAACCTTTGACTGGTAGTGTATCTATGGAATAGGCTACTTCTATTAATTAATCCCTAAAGTTGTCATGTGCTACAGAGATGTGCAAAAGAGAGCAGATCATACATCATAGTGCTGCTCAAGAAAGTCTCTGGGTTAATTGGATCGCAGCTCAGGCATGACAGGATTTACTTACTAATGTAGGATAATATCCAGGTCTGCATCCAGTGCTACTGAAAAAATTGTCTGCATAATCTTGAGTGTTTGGCTAAAAGCAGATGGATTGGGCTTATTAAGCAAGTGACATTTAAGTACAAATTTTCCATGTCGTTTCTCAATTAAGAATTAATAAGAAATGGCATTTATGATAATAATAATGTGCTGTAATATCCATCTACATATATACTTTTTTATAGCATCGCACACTGCAGGGCACTACTGAAACTTCAGTTCATGTTCAAAAATGTCATGTTAACTCCTGCCATTTCAACATTGACCCATTGTTGTTACTGACCTCACCTATCCCTATAGAGTTAATGCTATATAGACTATAAAAACAAGTTGGTAGGGTTTGTTCTTAAGACTTAGATCCTGAAACACATGCTAAATAGGTCAAGCGGAAACCCATCTTTAACACTCTTAACAATTACACAGTGATCCTGAATTCTGACTGGAGTGCTGAGTCATAGAAGACTCACACAAGAGCTGATTTATAGGAAACATTCAGCAAACCAGAACTGCAGCATCTTCAGACAGAGATGATTTGACTATAAACATGCAACCAACAGCTTGAAACCTGTCAAACACGTCAATCTCACATTTAAGAAAAAATTATATATATATATATATATATATATATATATATATATATATATATATATATATATTAAGATGCGTTTGGGTGGATTAGATCACAAGTGGACTAAGATAAATACAGGTGTAAACGGAGTCTAACAAGTTTTGAGCGTGTCCACTTTCGAACCCTTCTAGAGGAAGGGTAGTCAAAAACGCATTCAACCGGATTGCTTTCGTAGTGTAGACGCTCTTGTGGTCGAATGTCTTCGAAAAGCCACAAAAGACTGCCTGCTCTCCACCGACTGACCTAACGAATAAACATTTTGGGAAGCGTGCTAACCAGACAGGGTTTAAACTTTGTCCGCTGAAGACCTAAGTTTTGTTTAAAAAGGAAAAAAACCTACCAAGCACAATGTTGTCTCACCATTCCTGATTTCAATTCAGAAGACTTCAATTTGAATGTAAAGTAGACAGCTATTCCTCATTCAGAACTGGACTTGTATGTGTGCATAAGTGCCATTCATTCCCTCACCTTTGCATGTGAAGCACTTGATGTGGAAGTGTTTGGCCTGCACCCGTAACACCTCTCCCTTGCACACCTCTCCACATTTAGCACAGCGTATCAAAGGCTTCTCCGTCTGGTGGTGAGCTTCCTGTGTATGGGCCACTGTATAGAAAGAGAGAGAGAGAAAATAGTTTTGTCATGGTTTGTACCAGTTAGTACAGAGTGACAGCGCAAGTACTTGTGGAACATGAGATGCTGGTATGGAGATACTGCATGTAAAATACATTTAGTTCTACTTTTCTGTTCATTAACAGTGCATTTTGGTTTGCATTACAAAATCAAGCATAAGTTTGATTTTGGGCTCAGTAAATTTGACTTTTTATTCA
Organism: Pseudorasbora parva; assembly: GCF_024679245.1. Classification (NCBI taxonomy): domain Eukaryota; kingdom Metazoa; phylum Chordata; class Actinopteri; order Cypriniformes; family Gobionidae; genus Pseudorasbora; species Pseudorasbora parva. The sequence goes on along the minus strand of NC_090188.1, from coordinate 7,912,038 downwards.
GCAAGGATGCATTAAACTAATCAAAAGTGATGGTGAAAACATTTACAATGTAACAAAAATGCTGTAATTTCAATTCATCAAAGAAATCCTGAAAAGGGATTTCCACAAAGATTTTAAGCAGCAAAACATTGATATAATAATCAGAAATCAGAATATTAGAATAGGATCACATGACATTGAAGACTGGAGTAATGATGAAAAATACAGCTGAAAATTCATCACAGGAATTTTAAATGTCACAGCATTGCTGTTATATTTTGTATTTTTGAACAAATAAATGCAGCCTTGGTGGGTAAATGAATGCATCTTACTGACCCCAAAATTTTGAATGGTAGTGTACATCTAAAAAACTACAACCACTACACCTTAAAGTCATAATGAAATGGCATATAATGTAGGATATTCAGCAAGAAATCAAACTGCGATCTGTATGTCTCTACTTTCTTCAGTATTCAAACAGCAGATCATGTACCTTCAAATATTCCTTTCAAAAACATTACCGCCTCACCTCAGATGTCCTTAAAACCTGATTATAAATTCAGCCCTAAGAAATACAGCACGGATGAGCATTTCACATTCCCCTTGAGAAAGAGTTCAGCACAGACTGAAACACACAACGCTTTTACTATTATTGATCTGCATTTGTTTTCCATTTATTTTGCTTTAGTTTTAAACTTCACTTTATCTAAAGCTTCCTCGACAATTAGTGTTTTTAAAATGTTATAGCGGGGCTTTAAAAGAATAGATCATGGAAAAAAAATGTAGAGTAATGGACTTTCATTATATATTCACCTTCATGTCAATTCAAACCCGTATTTTAACTGGCAGGTCCTTTTGCTTATGACACACAAAAAAATAGACTCACAGAGAGTACACGGACTGCATCCGAATATACTTGAATACTGTCAGCAGAGTAGTATGTCTGAATACAGTATTCATAAAATAGTAGGTGAAAAGTATCCCTGGATGACCTACTACTTCTGATGAGATTCTGATGTGGGCATTCAATGGACACTTTAATATCCCATGAGGCCACAGGAGAGGATTCGTTAATGGCAGTGAAGCAACACAACTGATGCTGGTAGGTCACATGACAGTGACTACATAGAGGATGTAGTACGTCTGAATTTTCATACTACACGCATTCATACTATATAGAAATAAGTTTGGAAACACTTTAGTATGGGAAACACATATTCACCATTAACTACAACTTTTGCCTCAATAAACTCCTAATTTACTGCTTATTACTAGTTAGTAAGGTAGTTTTTTGTAGCATTTAGGTTTAGGTATTGGGTAGGATTAAGCGATGTAGAATAAGGTCATAAAGAATAAGGCATTAATATGTGCTTTATAAGTACTAATAAACAGCCACTATCCTGGTAATATGTATGCTAAAAAGCAACTAGTTAACAGTTTATAACTGAACCTTAAAATAAAGTGTTACCATAAGTTTAAATGCAATAATGAAGTAGGGCTGGGCAATATGGCACAAAAAATTTATCACAATATAATTTTTCATATCAGTCGATATCGATAAATATCACGATAAATGTAAAATCTTTATTTCTTTAAAGTTTAAAGGCATATTTTTGCTCCTGAGTGAAATATGTAGAAAACAGACAGCTAACTGTGGGTTTAAACTAGTGTTGTCACGATACCAAAATTATGACCAGACTAAAATATCGATATATCGATACTAAATCGATACCACAGTAAAAAAAAAAAAAAAAAGATAAGATAAGATAAGATAAGATACGATGCTTAATATGACAACAGAACTTATTATTATTCATGTTATTTTTTACTAAAAATTAATGTGGCCAGCATGTTCCTTAGGGTTGGGCATCATTTTGATTTGAACAATTATTGATCAATTGATCAATTACTATTAAAATTATCTCACAAATTGTTGCTATCTCAATGTATTTTTTACAATGGGGTAATATAATTGTGTTGCAATAGCTTACACACAGCACAAGAAAGCTTGATTTCGAATGGTAAATTGAATTTAAAAAGACGAGTATACAGTAATAAAATAAGAACAAATAAACAGATTACAAACAATAGCACAAATAAATGCAATAGAATAGAAGATACAAATTAAATAGACTGCTTTATTTTTTCAGGTATACATTTTTTCAGGTCTAACATTCAGATAAGAAACTGAATAAAAAATGCATAGTAATTACATTTAAAACAACATTGGATAATGTTCTTTGTAAAAAATTCAATAGCGTACAGATGAAACTATTAAAGTTACACAAGTTGATCAGTCAAGAGCAGTTGATCGTTTGTCTTTTTGTAGTTTGAATAACAAATGACTGCGGTCCCTTTAAGACTAACGGACGCATGGATCCTAAACACTGTTCTTACTCATTCTTCATTTCTTCCTGAACTGTTTGCGACTGTGTTTACGTTAATACTCTTCCAGATGTGCACTGATAGTTCTTTGAGTGTATATGACCAATAATAAGCTGGAAAAAGAAGCAAATGTTTGCACTTGTATCATGTCAGAGGCGGCTTTATTACGGTAGACTATGTGTGTGTGCTCTAGATGTGAGCACGAAATCTGCGGGGATTAGTAGAATTAATTTATGTGCAATCCCGCGCGAAATTCAGAATGATCACACACTAACACTAACACACTGTCATGAGGAAAAAGTCCAGCAGAACGCGCGTTCACCGTGCTCAGAGGTTAACCGGGCTGAGGGAGAATATGCCGGTGTGTGTGTCAACTCGCTTTCGGTCGGAGAGGAGAGCGCAGCTGGTATCGATACTGTAAAAACTGAGAATCGTATCGTTTCAGATATTCCAGTATCGATATATATCGAAATATCGATATTTTTGACAACACTAGTTTAAACCTATCCTTATCCTTTATAGTCAAAACATGACAAACACTTCCCAAACAGGTGAACAATTTATTAAAACTAAGATTTACCTCTGTGTTGGGCTCAATGTTATATGGAAGAACTTCGAAGAAGCAGGATAATTTAATAATTAAATAATTCAGTGTGGTGAACGTGAACCTATGATAAGCATGCAGTCCACGTACGTCGCTGTTTTATATCGGATGGGATCGCCAAAATATCTCCAAACCACTGAAGTTGAGCGAACGAACTTGTCAAAGATACCTTTGTCCTGCGAGCTGGTCGTGGGCTCTGAGTTTTCTTCACTATCGCTCATTTTTCTCGCTCCACTTCACTCCGATCCTCCAAGCCTGTCAACAGCACCCAGAAGCCCGGTCTGCAATACGCATGCGCAGCATTACGCATAGTGCATAAGCATTATATCGAGAATTTATCGAACAGTTGTTATCGTTTTATCTAGGAAAATTATACCGTGATAATTATCGTTATCGCTTTATCGCCCAGCCCTATAATTAAGTATTTACTATTAAAAAAAAATGCCATTTTGGTTGCTGAGATTGTGTTTCACAACATGAGGGTGAGTAAATAATGCTTTAATTAATTCACCTGAAATAATTATTTTGTCATTAGGTCAAATTATGACAAAAGCTATGATGGATGGATGAATTGTTCGCAATTACAATAAAATGCATTTAGAAAAACAGCTAAAAATTAAGACCTAACTTGTTTTGATTGTATGGTAATATAATTTCCACTACAGAGCAGTGCACCCCAAAACCTTCTCAAAAATTCTGAATTAAGGAAGCATCTCTCAAGGCACCTTCTCCATTCCAACCCACCATTCCCTCTCTCCACGGTGTCTGCACTAATCCAGACTCATTCTGTCTCAAAGTGTTGAACATCAAACACAGACAGTCCCTGCCCTATTGAATCACCATCACAGGGAAGGGATGGGCTGGATGTGAGTGTATGCGTGTTGGATTGTACGAGTCTCGCGGGACATTCATTTCGCAGACGCAGACTTTTTTCATACATATTTATGCGTCGACATTCTTCCCCTGCCCCCTTTCCACACCCTCTTCACCCCCACGACCCAGGCTAAACAAAGCACTGGAAAGTGGGATCAGAGCCATATCTCTCACTGCCAGAGCTGAAGGATCGTTCTCCATCATAAACATATTCAGCATTCAGCATATAAAAACATTAAAAAAAGGAATACAATTTAAATGAAGCTTTTTCAAATGTTTCCTTGCATTTATATGTTTACAACAAGATTTGACAAGAAAAATTACTTAAAGGGACAGTTCACCCAAAAATAAAAATTCTATAATTTACTCACCCTAAAAATGTTCCAAACATTTATCAAACTCAAAAGATCGTCTTTTGTGCTCAGCGAAAGAAAATCCATACAACTTGAGAGTGAGTAAATGATGACAGAATTTTCATTTTTAGGTGAACTATCCCTTTAAGATATACAGTGCCTTGCGAAAGTATTCGGTCCCCTTGAACTTTGTGACCCTTTGCCACATTTCAGGCTTCAAACATAATGATATAAATATAAAACTGTAATTTTTTGTGAAGAATCAACAACAAGTGGGACACAATCATGAAGTGGAACGAAATTTATTGGATATTTAATTTTTTTTTTAACAAATCAAAAGCTGAAAAATTGGGCGTGCAAAATTATTCGGCCCCCTTATCTCCACCGTTCACTGCTGTCACGACTTTACCAAATCATACCAAAGACGTGTGTTTTTGACGGAGTGGTCCCAGCGATAAAAGTTCGGTCCTGCTTTGGAAGCAGCCGGTGAGTAAAACTGCTTCAAATGTCTGAGCTGTCGGCTATCGTCGCGTGAGTAAACATCAGTAAACGACACGATCGCGTGCTTCGTCATTCAAATGCGCTAACGGACTTCATTGCTGTTCTATGTATAACGTTACACTAGTCTGACGTGCAAAAACGTTTTGCTTGCTACTGCTAAGGTTTAGTCGCATACAATAGTCCATAAACCGAATCATGTCCTCATAAACTGCGAGTAAACACACACAAATGTTGACAGGCCACTAAATACAGTACATACCACAGAGACGGACGTCCTTCTGCTGTTTCTCCTGTTCAATTTATTTCAGCCTCCGGATCTGATTCTGGATCATATATCTATTAGCTGAGATCGATAGCGATGGGCTTCTCCACGCTTGAGGAAGTCACCGCTTTGCGCTCGTCATTCTTTAGCTCCACCCACACGATACGCCTCCGGCAGGGATGGAAATTAACTTTTTTGTCCACCGGCCACTGTGGCTGGTGGATTTCAAAATCTACCAGCCACTCAACGTTTTTACCAGCCACTTTCTTGTTTTTAACCGACAATGTGTAACTGCACGTGAAAATTAATACTACAAGCTCTACAATACTTAAGCTGTTTATTTAATCTCAAATCTCAATGAAATACTGACATTTTTTCACTCTTATACACACACAAACCATGAACTGATATACATTTCATTAAATGAGTAGGGCTCTATGTTCTCTCTTTTTTTTTTTTTTTTTACCTGGATGTGGCATTTGGATGATTCTTTTATGGCTTCCAGTTTTAGGTTTTTAGTACCAACAATGAAACTACTAGTTTTGGCATCTTCTGAAGCGTGTTGACGACATACCGAGCAGAACATTGTCAGTAGGGATGCATTGAAATAAAAATTATTGGCTGAAACCGAAGCACTAAAAGAAATTATGCCAATTATCCATTGCATTTATGGCTAATGCTATGACTGAGTAACTTTACTAAAAATCAAGGCATTGCATTAATTAATATTAAGGTTTCAAATAATAAATCAATTACAAATTATGCAAATATTTATTTAGCACATTGCAACATCAAACAGTATAAAATAAAATTAGGCAGGTCTACTAGCCTACAGAAATGTAATAAAGTAATCAAATGTAAAATAACTGCATATTTAACTGTTTAAATGAAAGATTATTCCTTATTAAACTTACAAAAGCTATTCAATCAAGAGCAGTGAGTGATGTCCCTATCGTTTGTTTGACATTAAACAGACAGCAGTAAAGGCCACTGCCCCTTTAAGACCTAATAGAGGGATATGCGTCATCTTTCACGACTGTATAAAGTTCACTTAAGGCATATTCAGACTATGTCTGCTAGAATTCTCATCAAGATGAACATGTTGGCATACTTTTTGTGTGAGTTTGTCCGTTTAAGCACAAGACTTGAAAGAGAACTCAATATTTGCGCGCTGTGAGACGGGTGCGCGCTTCCGGATAAGTGTCGGATCTTCTCTCAGTGCGCGCGAGTTATTATGGTTATTATTCGCGTCTTCTGGCACTACATCCGGGTAATGACGGCGAAAACGACTGGTCATATTCGGACATACATAGTGCGGCCGCACTCGCATTCACTGAACACAGTTTATAAAGAGGGGAAACAGCTATTTTTATTTACCCGCCACGGTGGCCGGTAGGTGAAGCGAGTTTACCCGCCACAACGCAAAATCACCCGCATTTGGCTGGTGGCGGGTGCTAATTTCCATCCCTGGCCTCCGGGCGCTCGTTTTTTTCCGGAAAGACTCAGTACAGCCCATATTTCTTTTATAAATATAATAAAACTAAAGACTTTTTGGAGATATGAAGGATGCAATACTACTCTATAGGTACTCAAGATTGACATGAGATTGACCCCTTTAAGTTAATACTTTGTAGCTCCACCTTTTGCTGCGATTACAGCTGTAAGTCGCTTGAGGTATGTCTCTATCAGTTTTGCACATCGAGAGACTGAAATTTTTGCCCATTCCTCCTGCAGAACAGCTGGAGCTCAGTGAGGTTGGATGGAGAGAGTTTGTGAACAGCAGTTTTCAGTTCTTTCCACAGATTCTCGATTGGATTCAGGTCTGGACTTTGACTTGGCCATTCTAACACCTGGATATGTTTATTTTTGAACCATTCCATAGTAGATTTTGCTTTATGTTTTGGATCATTGTCTTGTTGGAAGACAATTCTCCATCCCAGTCTCAAGTCTTTTGCAGACTCCATCAGGTTTTCTTCCAGAATGGTCCTGTATTTGGCACCATCCACCTTCCCATCAATTTTAACCATCTTCCCTGTCCCTGCTGAAGAAAAGCAGGCCCAAACCATGATGCTGCCACCACCATGTTTGACAGTGGGGATGGTGTGTTCAGGGTGATGAGCTGTGTCGCTTTTACACCAAACATAACGTTTTGCATTGTTGCCAAAAAGTTCAATTTTGGTTTCATCTGACCAGAGCACCTTCTTCCACATGTTTGGTGTGTCTCCCAGGTGGCTTGTGTCAAACTTTAAACAACACTTTTTATGGATATCTTTAAGAAATGGCTTTCTTCTTGCCACTCTTCCATAAAGGCCAGATTTGTGCAGTATACGACTGATTGTTGTCCTATGGACAGAGTCTCCCACCTCAGCTGTAGATCTCTGCAGTTCATCCAGAGTGATCATCGCCTCTTGGCTGCATCTCTGATCAGTCTTCTCCTTGTATGAGCTGAAACTTTAGAGGGACGGCCAGGTCTTGGTAGATTTGCAGTGGTCTGATACTCGTTCCATTTCAATATTAATCGCTTGCACAGTGCTCCTTGGGATGTTTAAAGCTTAGGAAATCTTTTTGTATCCAAATCCGGCTTTAAACTTCTCCACTACAGAATCTCGGACTTGCCTGGTGTGTTCCTTGTTCTTCATGATGCTCTCTGCGCTTTAAACGAACCTCTGAGACTATCACAGTGCAGGTGCATTTATACGGAGACTTGATTACACACAGGTGGATTCTATTTATCATCATTAGTCATTTAGGTCAACATTGGATCATTCAGAGATCCTCACGCAACTTCTGGAGAGAGTTTGCTGCACTGAAAGTAAAGGGGCCGAATAATTTTGCACGCCCAATTTTTCAGTTTTTGATTTGTTAAAAAAGTTTGAAATATCCAATACAATTTCATTCCACTTCATTATTGTGTCCCACTTGTTGTTGATACTTCACAAAAAAATTACAGTTTTATATCTTTATGTTTGAAGCCTGAAATGTGGCAAAAGGTCGCAAAGTTCAAGGGGACCAAATACTTTCGTACTTTCGCAAAGCACTGTAGATACTCCAGCGCAGTTTGTTAAATTTAAGTTTGTCTAAATTAAAATAAATACATTCATAAAACTCAAAATAACTAAACAATTCAGATTACTTAAAATGTGTATTTGAAATTTTTTTTTTAATTTGAGTTGGCTCTACTCAAACCAATTAATTATTTTGAGCATTAGGATTTACAGTAAGGTCTCAAGATATGACACAGGTCCTTATGAAAGCATGTAAAAAATACATTAAACACCTGCAAGCTTATTTCTCTCATATAACAGTTCTCAGTCTGCAACCAAATAAATCACTCACTAAAGTAAAAAATGTACTGAAGAATCTCGCATGCCCACAAAAAGAGAACGAGAGTCGTTATAATTCGGGAGAGAGAGGATGACAGCTACCATACTTCAAACTCTTTGTGAAGCTTTATTAAACACTTCCTCCAGGCATTTACGCTGATTAAGCTCTGAAGTGGCACAACAAGATTAAGTGGGCCGGTCAGAACCGTTAACCTCCAGCTCTAAGAGCCCAGCATTACTCATATTACTTCAGACTCACAGAGACTGCAGCTCGATGGACTCGCTCTCTATGCAGACAGCTGCCTTGACTGGGATAAAACTTCAATAGAGTTCTGTTTTTGGCATGTTGCACATTGAATGGCACAATCTCTATTAAGCACAAAGATATACATAACACACAAAGATGAGGTACAATATACTGTAGATTTAACCATTTTTATCAGTACTTACAAAGTTTGCTTGGATTCATCTATCATTGTGGATTATATTTTCTCAATTGCTCAAATGTGATTGGCTTCTCTATGAGGGGTACATGCAATGCCGCCTTTGGACAAAAAATACCACAATAATAACATTAAATATACAAAGTTATTTGGACACTATAGCATTTTGGTCATACCGTACATAGTATTCTTTGAAAAATGTGTTTTATGTTTTTGAAAATTATCTTATACTCGCCAAAGCTGCATTCATTTGATCATCAATACAGTAAAAACTGTATTTTTGTGAAATATTACAATTTACAATTTAAGTTTTCTATCAGAATTAGTAGTATTAATTAGTATTAATCACATTCACAATAAGTTTTTTTTTTACACAATATATATGTGTGTGTACTGTGTAATTATGTATAAATACAAACTCATTGATGTATATTTTAAGAATCATTTATACACTCTAAAAAAATAAAAAGTAAAAGTTATTTTAACCCAATGTTGGGTCAAATATGGACTAACCCAGCAATTAGGTTGTTTTAACCCAGTGATTGGGTTGTTTTAATCCTGCGGTTGAGTTAAATATTTGCTTAAGACAACCCAATTGCTGGGTTAGTCCATATTTGACCCAACATTGGGTTTTTACAGTGTATATATAAATGTTTTATATATAAATATTTAACAACATTCATGCATGCATTTGTATTTTAATATATACATAGTAATTATACACAATACACACATTTAAATTATGTAAACACAAACTTTTATTTTGGATGTGATTAATCGATTTGACAGCTTAAAATATTTTAAAGCGTAATTTATTCCTGTGACCAAAGCTGAATTTCCACATTTGTCACATGATCCTACAGAAATCATTCTAATTTATTCTAGTTAATAAGAATCTCTTGAAGCATCGAAAATGCATTTTGGTCCAAAAATATCAAAAACTACGACTTCCTCAAATAAAGATTCAAACGGTCATGAATCAATGAATCGATCAATGGGATCAATGGATCGCGTGTCAAACTGGCAAACTGCTGAAATCACGTGACATTGGCAATCCGAATCATTGATCGATTAATTGATTCATTAACCGTTTGAATCTTTATTTGAGGAACACGGAAGAGAAGACAATGCTGAATAAAGGAATTTTTTTATATTTTTGGACCAAATTGTATTTTTGATGCTTCAAGAGATTCTAACTAACCAACTGATGTCACATATGGACTACTCTGATGATGTTTTTATTCCCTTTCTGGACATGGACAGTAAAGCGTGCATAGATGCTCTGGGACTAAAATATAAAATATCTTAAACTGTGTTCTGAAGAAGAGTGGGAGGTCTTACAGGTGAGGAACGACATTAGGGTGAATCATTAATGACATAAATACAATTTTTGGGTGAACTAACCCTTTAAAGACACAATGCAGGAAATGAACAGCAGCTCTGAGTCTGCGCCTCTGCAGATGAACTGCAGCAGGGATGAGACATCTTTAAAGAGACACCCTAAAACCGAAAGAGGCCACTGCAGGCGAGACACAACAATGGACTCTACCTTCCTGTGAGCGTTGCTATGGTGACGGCTGCGGGCTGCGTGTGTGTACCTCACGGTTCTGCGTCCCATTTAAAACTGCAACACTGCTGAAGTGACGGTTGGAGACATGCCGCAAACTCAATCCGACAATGCAAAGACCGACAGCTTTGATCCAATAACCTGTGGACCTGAGAGGTACGACTGCAGCACAGAGGACTCTTTCTATTATATAACAGTTCCTGTGATTCTAATAGCTCTCACACACACATAAACTAAGATTATCAACCTATGTTTAACAAATGAACCACAAGATACAGTGTCAGAATCACCTTAAAAAAAGAGGTGAGATCCAGCCTGCATCTCTGCAGATAAAGCGTTCTGGGACTGAGCGGTGAAAAAACATCATGTGATGATTCAGACTTACTATAAACCACTTGAAAGGTATAAAAGTGACTGCTTTCTGAGCTTGTAATGGACCATTTACTCTTAAAAGTGTGCAGTGTGATCACACTATGATACAAAGATGGTCAGTTACACACACACACACACACACACACACACACACACACACACACACACACACACACACACACACACACACACACAAAACAACAACCAACCAACCAAACACACACACACTCTATCTCACCTTTCTTCTTGACCATGACCATCAGTAATAAGTGAAGATGAATCAATAATCAGTCCTGGCCGAGTCGTATCTAGTGAGATTCACCACCACATTCAAAAGGTAAGCAAATAATCCAGTGGACAAGTACAGATGAATAAAAGAGAAAAACGGCTCCCAAAACAACAGAGGCAGCCCGGCGCGTGCCTGCTCCCCTGTACCCCTCTGTCTCCTCCTCCTCTTGCCGCCCCCACCCCCCGTCCCATCCCCCTTTTATGTCTCATTAATCCGAGGACTCGCCCATCTTCCTCTGCAGTCTGGAAGTTACCAGCTCTGCCAAGCAGAATTTATGATTGTAGCAGTCAGTTTGGCTTGATTAACCTAAAACAAGCATTGAATGTGGTTCACATCAAATGGTGGTCATCATACTATAAGAATATCCTGTGCGTTTCAAAACTGAAATATTCCTTGTTAGTCTAAAAAAATTATTTTATTGAAACTGAAGGGGGATTCTGATATATATATACTAATTAAATTCATAATCAAAGCCTTAATCAATATTCCTATATTACTTTAATGATTTTTTCCAGTCATGATTTATGCTTTATGTTTCTTGTTTTCTACAGTGTATATTTGGTCTCTGAGGAGATGTTATGTGTCACTAAACACTTACGCCCTTAACATGTCAGGAGGGCAGTAACAGTGTTTGCTCACTTCCAGATATGAAATATGAATTTGTCTTTTATTTAATTTATTATATTTTAGTCCTTTTATATTTCCTTTCACTGAAACTCTAAAGAGTCAAGATGAATATTGCCTGTACAATTGTGTGTCCCTCACTGAAAGAAAGCACATGTTATCAGTATGTTTTGGTTAGAACTGGAGCTTAATCAGCTCCAACCTTGTGTATCTGTGTATGTGCACAATATTCTATGTTACAGATCAGTGTTGAGAATGGTGTACAATGGGCACCCTAAGAGATGGGTTGACTTGTTGTTCTGGGCAAGCTGGCGCCTGCTCCAGATCTGGAAGATCACTACAGGCCTAATTCCAGGGGAAAGCGTCAACAAGTGACACATCTATGGTAACGTGCATCAGATTAACTGACATGAGTGGAAATTTACCATGACTGTGCATTTTCTCTGAGCCAATCAGAACCATCCACATTTCAGTAATACCGTGGATAAGACCTTGAAAACGGTATAACTGTTGGGACAATTGTATGTATGATAGGGCGAGGCAACGAGACTGTAAGAGCGGGAGCGCGGCCTACAAACTCCTTGTAAGACTTGAAGCTGGCTTCTGCTTTTGAAACTGCAAACTATTCTTAAGTACATTTTTCTTTTAATTAATTACACTCCTGACTCCTGGTCTTCATTTCTTCACTACTGATCCTGGGTCATAAGCTGTTAACCTCTAACAAAACCAATTCCATTCCAGAAGACGACTCATTGTGGAATGAAAGACCGCCTTTGAAGAGGAAAATCAACGCCTATTTCACCATGGCAACATTGGCCCCACCCACTGGCGTGTTAGTGAGATGACGAGAAGACAAAAGCAATACAGGACTAAACATAACATTACCTTCCAAATGATCATAATGCTATAAATGTGGTTATTTATTTTCAACAATGTGAATGTCTCGGTTGAGCATTATTTATTTGCATTCGGTATACACTTTACTGTTAATCGGTGCAGGCTTTGCAAACAGCCTTTTATGCTATGGACTCTACAGTAATGCCAGTAATGCCACATCATGTAAGTAACTGTGTTAATTCCAATGCCTGAACTTTGAATAGGCATGTGCCGGTATAAATTTTTCATGTTGCGATTAATTGCTGAAGCTTTTATCACGGTATGCTGTATTATCACGGCTACAGCATTGATATAAGTTGCAAAAAAAGTGTTGTGCTTTAAGAACTGCTTTAAGAACTCTTTTGATATAACAAGAATAACTCTGAATGTTAATATACAATAATACAATGTGCCAAAATATATAAAAGTAAAAATGTCAAACAGATTAAAGTGCAAAAGTAATTGGCTATAAAGAACAACAGGTAGCACATTACAATAAGGTCTCTTTATTTAATGTTTTAACTAAGATTGAGCTACAATTTTTTTAATGTTAGTTAAGACATACAAATGATCATCGTTAGTTTTATCTTAGGTCCTTAAATATTTTGGTTTAAGTAATATTATTAAACAGTAACCAAGAAATTAACATTAGCCTACTCAGAAATAATTCATTCTTTATAAGAATTTGTCACTGTCAGTTTGGTAAAAGTGAATTAACATGTTAAATAATGAAGCCGTATGTATCAAAGTTTTACAAATAATCAGAACAAATTGTTAGGGCATGTTGAAGTCCACATTATAAATCATGATTGACAGCTGAGATCGACGTCTTCTCTGAGTGAAGTTGTCAATGAGGCACTAACAGACTTTTTTCGGAATTTGGGAGCAGATTGGTGCTTTAGCTTTAATTTCTACATTTCCATAACTTTTTATTTCACACCAACATAATTAATTGTTCTGCATCTGCGAGAGCGTGGGCGGGCTTCTGATATCGCAGCTGTACTTCCTGCTCTACTTCCTGCGCTCTACTGCGCAACTCTGGTCCCGAAATCGCTACTGCGCAGACTTGGTCCCAAGATGTCAGCGCCGTACAGGCCGCCTGAAAGCTTCAAATATGGCAAGCGGAAACGGATGATGTCGAGTCGTTCATATTTTTTTACGGCCTATGGTTCAGCCATGTGCAAATGCACATGACACAAGCTTGTTTACATCTGAGTACGTGTCCTTTTGACGCAGAATGCAGCTATTTTGAGCATTTTATACGGTTTATGAGCAAAGTATTCTTAAGTGCATTATAAAAAATAATAATTGTTAATAAACTATTATTTACAGTATTTTGAAATGCCCACGATAACAATACCGTGCATATTCATTACCGTAATATCGCATTACTGAAAATCGCATGTCTATCTGTGACCAGTGATTTCTGATGTGTAATGATTCATGTATAGTCAGATGTTCGTTGTCTATGTGTCAGTAAATCAAACCATTTTTGATGTAAAAACTATACTTACACTGTAAGTGCACCCCAGCAAACATAAAACAATAAAATTATGCAGTTCATGACCACAACACACACACACATACATACACACACACAAATCAATAAACAAACAAAAGACCTCAACACTCACTGCCTGCTGTTGGTTGAACAAACTCACACCAGGTTGAGCCAATGTTTCTGTCCCGGGCTGGTCAGATGCTCAAACAAATAAAGCTGTCAGTACTTTTATAAACCCACCAGAAAAACGCTAGCCTGACAAGCCAGACCCACATCAAGATGTTTGGTCTGGAAACTCACCATTGACAGCTCAATCCGAGGGGCGGGATAAACGGTTGTCTTTCAAACTCCCTCTGCACGGCGTGCACGCAATTGGATATCGCTACAACCAACCAGAGCAACGAAGGTGAAGCAGAGCTCGTTGACAGATTAAACTTTCGCCATTTCGTCATTATGTTAAGCCCCGCCCACCGACTCTATACACGATGTGATTGGCCCAGCCAGAGTTTGCCTTTCACAGCTCAGAAGGGTATTGAGAGTTGCTAGACGACACTCGCAGGCAAATTAGATTTGCTGCCGCTAGGGTGCGTCTAGATTTCTAATTTTCTAGGCAAGAAAAACAATACAATGCTTTCTGCTAAAAACCCTGAACATATTGTTAAGGATCACACAGGTTTGCCGGGATCACAACAGCAAGACAAGACATGATCTTGTTTAATCCACTATAAAAATCCCTGTGATAAAGCTCTGACTATCCTATTATTAGCCACATCACAGTACAACAGCTGTCACTCTCCAACAACCACATCCGCACAGTCTACTACCAAAGGAAAAAAAATACAAATGCTGTGAATTCTGAAAAAAACAATATTTTTTTTGCAAGGCAAGGCAAGTTTATTTGTATAGCACATTTCACACCCAATGGGAATTCAAAGTGCTTTACATAGATGTTAATTAAAATAGTGTTATGCATGAGAAAAAAGAATACCATGTGTAAAATACTACAGTATTTTTTTCAGGGCTCTTAAAGGACTTAGGTGGATAGAAGAGTTTCTGGGGGGGGGGGTTCCATCACGGTGACGAGTGAGCATGAGCTTAGTTCGAGAACAGAAACTGCAGTATGACAGTAATAGCCCTATAGAACATTTAAGATATGTACATATAAAATGTTCTATATTGCTGTACTCATTCCTCAATTGCTTTGCTATCAAAACATTTGCATGCAGCAAAAAAAAAAAAGTATATATATACACACACACACACACACACACACACACACGCACACGCACACGCACACGCAGCTTAATATTTTGGACATAGAGAAATAACCTGAGGATCATCAACCTGAGGTGACGCCTCTGACATGCCTAGATGAAAACTTTTCCATAAGCAAAAATTTTTTTTTATAGTTAAATTGGTGCAAAAATCAGGAAACATTTGGTTTTGTAGACTAACAATAGACAGTAGCCAGGGGCCCTAGTCTGAGCCCATTTATAATACAGTCCTGTGTCCAATTTGGATTTTAAAATTGTTTTGCACGCGTCAAACTCTGTGCAATTTGTTTCAATCACCGTGCAAAAGCACAACACAGTTAAATAATTATGACTCATTGTTATTCATGAGAGCATTTTCATTGATTTGTCATGCCATTATCCTTTTTCAATAACACCAGTCTACAATTACTGCGTCTCTCTGCCCTTCTCAGATGACCCTGTAAAAGCTCTTAGTTCTCCACAGTAATGTCAGGAAGTAAACTCCTTTCCCAGCAGATCTATACGGTACATTCTGGAATGCCAGGATGGGGAAAATGCACATTGAAAATGAATCGACAAATATGCTGTTAAACAGAACACAGACATCTCGTGTTGTTTTACTTTTAAGTTGATACGGTGTCCTAAAACATTAAAAAGAAATGTACATTTAGCTGTGCACCTGTTGTGTCATTGTCACTATTGTCTGCAAGCGACATAAACACAATGGCAACATCCAATTTTGGGGTTGGCAAGATTTTTTAAATGTTTTAAAGAAGTCTTTTATGTTTACCAAGACAGTGACATGAAATATTATAACTATTTTTAAAAAAAAAATCTTCTCTATCTGAATATATATTACTTTTATATACATGTTCAGCATCATTACTCCAGTGTCACATGATCCTTTAGAAATCATTCTAATATGATGATTTGCTGCTCAAAAAATATTTATCATTATTATTAATGTTGAAAACAGTTTTGCTGCTTCATATTTTTGTAGAAACAGTGATACATTTTTATTAAGATTCTTTGATGAAAAGAAAGTCTCAATACAAAATATTTTGTTACATTATAAATGTTTTTTTTTTTTGATGAATTTTGTGCATCCTTGCTGATAATAAAAATATATTTGGTAACATTTTACAATAGGGTTTCATTAACATTACTTAATTAACATGAACTAAGAATGAACAATACTTCAACTTCAAGATTTATTCATCTTAGTTAATTTCAACAATTACGAATACATTATAAAAATCAAAAGTTGTATTTGTTAACATTACTTAACACACTGTGAAATTACATGAACAATCAATGAACAACCATATAATTGTACTAACATTAACAACGATTAATAAATACTGTAACGTTTTTTTTTTTATATGAAATTTTACCGACCCCCAACTTTTGCAAGTAAAAGCTGCTTCTTTTTTTTTCTTTAAAAAAAAAAAAAAAGGCAAATGAAGTTCCTTTCCCACAAATCACTGTGATCTGTTTGTGTAAATCTTTACCCAAACAAGAGTTTACAAGCAAATCCCAAGAAATCTGAAGACTGTTGGTGGAGGAAATCTGACATGCTGGATTTGTCTGATGATTGTAATACTAGAGTAAAGCCTTTTGGTAGCTTCAAGCATCCTTAAGTTTACGTAAAACTCATTTTCGAAAAGCAGGAACCATTTTTTTTTTTTTTTTACATTACTGATTAATAAATTGCATAACGCACTTTCCTCCTCATACATGCTAATAAAAGTTTAATGTGTCAAGATGTTTCCTTGCACTTAAATGAGCAGTACCTCTTGATTAGCATAAGTATTTGCTTCCATCACATTAACAGCATGTAATCCCATTTTAGCAACAGAGACATTCACTTTCATAATCTGCTTTAGCCCACAAACACTCACACAGCACCACTAACACGAAAGAAACATTCTAATGAACAGAGAGAGTCAAATAGCCATTGAACATATTTTTGGCCAGGGTGATCACATTCGTATGCATACACAAATTGTACATTTCTGTAAATTTGGATAGACAATGTACAATGTCATAATGCATTGGTAGCATCTATAGCCTTTTACATGCTTAAAAAAATTCAGAGAAAGATTTTCTGATGTAAATCCATCACGGAAAAGGGAAACCTTAATTTAAAGGTGCAGTGTGTAGTATTTATGAGGATATATTAACAGAAATGCAATATAATATACATAACTATGTTTTCAGTGGTGTGTAAAGACCTTACGTAATGAACCGAATGAGCCGTTTCTATCTACATGCACCTCGTCATTTAGCTCCACCGTGTTTCTACAGTAGCCCTAAACGGCTAGTCACTCTCGGCGTCTCCGACGAGGACATTTTTGTCCTGTGTCAGCAACTGTAGCTCTTCTACGTGCTTTGAATCAAAGGGGTGTCAATTGTAATTCACAACTTCAGGTCTAGATGCCACTAAAATGTACACACTGCACCTTTAAGAAATGTTTGATATGATAATATTATGCAAGCTAAAGTATTGCACATCTGTAAAGTTGTATAGCCTACGTAAAATGTTTTTTTTTTTTTTGAATATTCATATAAAATATTTTCTATACAAAATGAATAGTATGAGTTAGTAGGACCAGTGTTGTGTAAATTAGTCTAAAAAGTAATTAATTAGCTAGTAATTAGATCTTCAACAATGTAATTTGATTACTATACCAATTACTGTCTTTAAAAAAGTATTATTTTATAATTATCGTTGAACAATACAAGGACGGATAGACATGAAATGGCTCTTTTAATAATAATAATTATAATAAATATTATAAAATTATATAACTTATTCTTGAACTGACTAAAGTGTATAAAGGGAGGTTATATTAAAACATACATTTTAACATGACATTTAATTCTGATGTTAACTTATTGTTTTATATAGAATTGTTCTACAATTACATCAGAAGTAACTAATTAAATTACAGATTACAAATTACAGTCCATTACTTTGTTTTTTAAGGGAAATTAACTACATTACAGTAAATAACTACTTAGTAATGCATTACAACCAACACTGGACACAAAAATTAAAAAATGTAACTTTTCAATGACCATTCCTCAGTTGATCATGGGTCTGTGGTTTCTGTAGTAAAACTCATCTAAAAGTTATTCAACTTTCTCGACAAGAGGTTTGAATAACAATATTAAGTGCAACACACAACTGCTCGTACCGGGTGTCAAGCTCTCGCTCAGGTAGTAGTCTTCAGGGTTGATGAACGGCAGTTGTTGCATCATAGACTGTTTGGGAATGAGGTACAGCACTTCTGCCACACGTCCATCCTCTATGACAGACATGCGCTTGACGGAGTTTGTGCGTTTGATCCGGGTGCGGTCCACCTGCTGGCTGCGTCCCGAGCCGCAGAGTTTTCCCAGGCTGTTCAAAGTGGGAAGAGAAGGCATGGCTGTGGTGCACAATAAGTCCTTAAAAACACACGAACCTGGCCAAAAATGCTTCTTCTCCGCAACAGACTAAATGATGATCTCGCAAAAAGCCCTTTGACCCAGCCGTCAGAGGCCACGTTCCAGCAGGTGAGTCTGCAGCGAGGGCCAAACTCTAACCGAAACCCGCTGATCTTCAGATTAACAAATCTTAAATCTTCAACCAAATGCTTACTTGTCACAATTTAGTGCTTGCCAGATGCACTGCTCCTACCTCTGCCTCAGGTGAAGACCACAGGTCAAGTAAGAACTGGCTCGAATAGCTCAATGCCTTCTTATAAGAGGATTTACCCTGACGTCTACCCCGCGATTATCGCTTGGACGGGGCTAGACGATGCCACCAGAGCTGCCGCACAAGCTCCTTGCTGAGAGTACTTTAACAACACGTCTAAAAATACCCTGCTCTTGATCCAAATCAAGAATCATCATTGAGACAATTACCAAGCTCTTGTTTGCACAGGTCGATTCTTTTTTTCTTTAATTGCAGTCTGTTTTCTATTAATACAATTGAAACGTAATGCACAAGATTAGCTGAAAACACATCAGAGCGGATACTGAGAGATATAGATAATCCCACAAACTCCTTTAAATCTTTAATCACAGGATTTTCTAATTCAGCCAAAGAAAAGCGCCATCAGAATGACACAATCTGATGTAACAAGGCTGATGAAAGCAATAATAAAAATGTTAATTCTTCCTATATGCTTCCTGTATTCTTGTGCAATACATTTTGTGATTTTGTGAATTTGTATTAATATAAAGGCTGCAGTTTGGCACAATGCATAAAAAGTAATCCAACGGTTGAAGTCTAATGTCTTGTCAAGATGAAAATAGAGGCTGTTACAACTGTCATGAATTCCACTCAAATCTCTATTTGTTGCTTTACCCCTAAAGGAAATAGGTGACAACAAATGGGCATAAATAATCACAGGGACTTTTTCTGATAAAAAATAAATAAATACAAATTAGAAAACCTTATTTTAAATTTAAATAAAATTTAAAAAAGAGAAACCAAGAAATAGCAGTTATAATCATTTTCTAGAGAATGTATTTTAAAAAGAATATACGTGACTGTGGTGTTTAACACTTATTTTGACCTTCATCAAATATTGTAACAACAGCTGAATATCCTGTAGTGCTGTGAAACTTCATTATGTTTTTGTGTGTGTGTGTGTGTGTGTGTGTGTGTGTGTGTTTTCTGCCAATTTTTTGGGTGGTAAGTAGCACTGGCAAGCAGTCAACAAAGACTTTTTTTTTTTTTTTTTTTTTTACAAATAATAATTATATAAATCATAAAACAATTATAATTTAAAAGAAGAGTATATAGCATTAATTTTATTAAAATATAATTCAATTGTTTTTTAAATAAAACAAAAAAAAACTTAAATATATATTAAGGAAAACAAAATGCATCCAGAGCACATGACCTTTTCTATAAACCCACATCCAGACCACAGACTAGATCTGATAAAAATTATCCACTAAAAAATGACATGACAGATATCCTATATTAATAATTATAACTCAAAACGTTGTTTAGAAAACAAATCTTGTTCTTGTTCTGGTCAAAGACCAGTGTTGGGAAAGATACTTTTAAAAAGCCATTGCAATATTGTGCTACTCCCTAAAAAAGCAACTAATTGCTTTACTAAATTATTATTTATGGAAAGCAATGCAATATGTTAGCCTAGAAATCTAGACACACCCTAGCAGCAGCAAATCTAATCTGCTGTGAAGCAACTCTCAATATCTTCTGAACTGTAAAAAACAAACTCTGGTCGGGCCAATCACATCGTGTCTAGAGTCGGTGGGGCGGGGCTTAACATAATGACGGCCAAGTTGCGCCTTACCCTAAGCCTAACCCTAACCCTGACTCTGGAAGACTTGAAGTTAAGCTTTTCTCTGAGAAAAGAACAAAGAACGGCACTGAAGTCATTCTTAAGATGGGAAGATGTGTTTGTAGTTTTGCCGACGGCGAAAGTTGAATCTATTAGCTCTGCTTCACCTTGGTTGCTCTGGTTGGTTGTAGCGCTATCCTATCGCGTGCAGAGGGAGTTTGAAAGACAACCGTTTATCCCGCCCCTCGGATTGAGCCCTGTCTATGGTGAGTTTCCAGACCAAACATCTTATGTGGGTCTGGCTTGTCAGGCTAGCAATATGTTACTTTTGCGTTACTTTTTCTCTGGACTGGGCTTGCTTGTTTGTTTTTTAATAACAAAAAAAGTTATATTTATGGAAAATGTAAGGGCCCTTTCACACCAAAAGTCAAACGAATCAGGCTAAAGGAAAATTAATGTTTGTCAAGAAGAGGGCTCAACTGAAACAAACTTGTCTGCTGTGCTGCCATTCTGGATTGCAGAAGAATAGGATGCAGGATAAAAAAAGTTTAACATTCTTAGGATGCATCTGAAATCACATACTTATAGGCACTTATAAACAGAATGTGGCAAAAGTTGTAAGTCCAAATTCACAGCACTCATAAAAGAGTAGGTAAAGTGATGAACACTTTACTGTCCCATGAGGCCACAGGAGAGGATTTGTGAATGGCAGTGAAGCAACATTAAAGGTCCCAATCTTCGCGTGTTTTCGAAGCTTTGATTATGTTTACAGTGTGCAATATAACATGAGTTCATGTTTCACGTGTAAAAAAACACAGTATTTTTCACACAATTTACTTATCTGTACAGCGCTGTTTCCTAAAAACGGCCTGATGATTACCTTGTTCTATGAAGTCCCTCCTTCAGAAACACCTAACGAGTTCTGATTGGGCCAGCGCTTCCCGTGTTGTGATTGGACAGCAGCTTAGCGCACTTTGTCCGGAAAGGTCCCGCCTCTTATCATAACGGGGAGATGCAAGCGCTGAATGCGCGCTCTTCTCCACGTGGGAGAGCAACAAGACCACGCCCCCTATTTTGCGTGTTCTTGTGGGCGGAGGGTTAGTCAACAAACTGTTCTAGTGACGTCATTACATCCCTGCACTTCCTGCTGTAGTCCAAACCGGCCGTTCGCTGTAGGCTTTGAAATGGATCTTCTGTTAAATAAAATATCTCGCTTGGCATTGAACTTTGAGCTTTATAATTTTACAGGTATTATTTATGCTCCAACAGCAACATTACACACTAACTAAAGATTGAAAGATGGAATCGCGAAGAACGGGACCTTTAATGGACGCTGGTAGGTCAACTGATAATGACAGCATGACGAATGTAGTATGTCCAGATAACATTCATACTGTTTTTGTGCAAGTGATATGAGTAAATGCATGCTCACATTCAGTCTAGAATGACAATAACCATCATGTTTACACACAATGCCGCTGTACTTCTCTCTTTCTCTCTTACGGAACTTGCGTTACTTATTTGAAAAAGTAACTATTTTATATTTTGTTGAAAATGTAAAACTAATGGATTACTTTACTTGAAAAGGGTAATTTGATTACATCATTTGTAATGGGTTACCCCAATTTCAAAGAGTGCTTCAGTCACTGTTATTGACTGATCAAGATAATTCTCCAAATGATGACAAATCCTGAAGAAAAGCACTAACCTACTGCCTTTATGAAATTACACAGTAAAGAATCAGATTTAAAAGACATGTCCTGATCTTTAGACCCCGGAGAGTCTTTCTGCACTCAGATGCATCAGAAAGGCTGTGGCTCAGCAGTTACTTATTAAACACACAGGCTCTGTTCCAAAACCTAAAAAGATTATACGCTATACACAAGCAACATTTTAAGAAATTTTAACAACATTTTTTACCTTTCTAATTATCTTTCTAAGATAACGGCAACATCATACTTATATTTTACAGAGAAGGTAGTAATCTGGACACATACATAAATAAAATAATAAAAATGTTTATATATACACACATATACACACTGTATTGCCAAAAGTTTTGGGACACTACCTTTACATGCACATAACCTTTAATGACATTCCATTCTTAATCTGCAGGGTTTAATATGGAGTCGGTCCACCCTTTGCAGCTATAACAGCTTCAACCTTTCTGGGAAGGCTTTCCACAAGGTTTAGGAGTGTGTTTATGGGAATTTTTGACCATTCTTCTAGAAGCGCATTTGTGAGGTCAGACCTTGATGTTTGACGAGAAGGCCTGGCTCGCAGTCTCCGCTCTAATTCATCCCAAAGGTGTTCTGTCGGGTTAAGGTCAGGACTCTGTGCAGACCAGTCTAGTTCCTCTACACCAGGGGTGTTCAATCCTGCTCCTGGAAGGCCACTGTCCTGTAAAGTTTAGCTCAAACCCCAAATAAACACACCTGTACCACTTAATTAAGGTCTTATTAGGCAAACTAGAAACTTTAGCAGGTGTGTTGAGGCAAGCTGGAGCTAAACTCTGCAGGACAGTGGCCCTCCAGGACCGACTTTGGACACCCCTGCTCTACACCAAACTCGCTCAGTCATGTTGGAACAGGAAGGGGCCGTCCCAAAACTGTTCTCAAAAAGTTGGAAACATAAAATAGTCCAAAATGTCTTGGTATGCTAAAGCATTAAGAGTGCCTTTCACTGAAACTAAGGGGCCAAGCCCAACCTCTGAAAAACAACCCCACACCACAATCCCCCCTGCACCAAACCTTATACTTCAGAGAACATATCTCCACTGCTGTAGAATCCATGGCGGCATGCTTTACACCACTGCATCCAACGCTTTGCATTGCACTTGGTGATGTAATGGCTTGGATGCAGCTACTCGGCCATGGAAACCCATTCAATGAAGCTCTCTATGCACTGTTCTTGAGCTAATCTGAAGGCCACACAAAGTTTGTAGCTATTGATTCTGCAGAAAGTTGTTGACTTTTGCCCACTGTACGCCTTCCTGCTCTGTGATTTTACGTGGCCTAACACTTTGTGACTCAGCCACTGTTGTTCCCAATTGCTTCTACTTTGTTATAATAGTGAGGAAATTTCACGAATGGAATTATTGCACAGTGGCAACCTATCACAGTATCACGCTTGAATTCACTTGAGCTCCTGAGAGTGACCCATTCTTTTCACAAATGTTTGTAGAAGCGTCTGCATGCCTAGTGCTTGAATTTTTATACACCTTTTGCCATGGAAGTGATTGGAATACCTGGATTCAATGATTTGGAGAGGTGTCCCAATACCTTTGGCAATATAGTGTAAACATGGACCCACTTTATATTAGGTGGCCCTAACTACTATGTACTAACATTGTAATTAATAATTTGAATTGATACAATACACTTGTTGTGTACATACATGTTTTTACATTGTACTTACATTTAAAAAAATACCTGCTTGTAATTACGTCTGTAATTATTTCTGTAGTTACATTTGTAAGTACACAGTTGTCACTTCCCTTACACCTAACCCTGCCCTTAAACTGACCCATATCACCACACCTGTCCCTAACTCTACCAGTATCCCTCCTCAATATCAGCAAAAGTTGTTGTACATTGTACTTATTTTTTGATGTAAGCACATAGTACTTAAGGCCACCTAATATAAAGTGGGGCTGTATATATTTTAATTAGACTTCAATATTTCTATTATATATTAATTTTTGCTTTGAGTATCATGTCATTATCTCATTGACTTAACAAAATAGCTGCTCACTACGTTTCCGAAAAGAGCCTCAAGGGGGTTTGCAGATGCTGATAGACTTTATAACAGACTGAGGCGGATTAGAGTTATGCATGTAATCTTTAAACTGTCAAATGTTGAACATAATTTACATGCCAACTGAAAATTAGATTTTAAAGGGAGGGGAGAAGAGAGATGTAAAGAGATGGGTTTAGAGTGATGGAGAGAGAGAGAGAGAGAGAGAAAGAGGGGGGGGGTGAACTTGCATTTCTTATGATGTTCCTCTGCTTCTGAGTGATATAGGGCTTCATGAATAATAGAGCTCTGCTATCTCCGTTAAATGAAGCTCTCTTCCGATCTCTCACAAGGCCCTTCACATGACTCATGCACACTGCTTTGGCCTCGACATAAAAAAGTTGAAAATTACACAAAAAAGGCAATTTTACAAGATTGTTACATAGGAAGATAGTAGAAAATGTACCATAAACACTGAAAACATTTGTGCTTAGAACAGAAAAGCTCCCTGTATAACTGCTTTGAAAAATTGCAGAAAGGAAAAAATAATAACTTGATGAACATTAAACTTCACCAGATGCTTTTAGTGAATTTAAATTAGTTCAAGAAAGGAATTCAACGCATTGGATATTGATGTGAATTAGTGAAAGGGCCTTCAGGCTGAGCGGTTGACCGTGTTTTTCAGTAGCAGAAGACAATATACAAATCTTTTTTAGCCATTCTGAAGACGAAGAAAAAAATGTCCCTCCATTTCCCTCGATTCCCTTACTATTCTATCTTATGCTACTCTACGCAATGTCAAAAACTTAGTATTTTGAGCATTTTTTGTGATTATTCGCCTCTTTATGACAGATCGCTTCCTGTATTCCTCGATTATAAGTCTCTTTTGATAAAAGCGTCCGCTAAATTAATAAATGTAAATGTATTTGGGACTGCTTGCTTACATAAGATTTTACTTTCTTTGGAGAGCAACATTTTTGGAAAGAGCTCTTTGCTCTTTCGCAAAAATGTTGCTCTCCAAAGAAAGTAAAATCTTAGAAATCTTAGAAATGTTTTGAAATTTCTACATTTTTAGAAATGTTTTGAAATCAGTTACATTAATAACAGCAAATTAAACTAGATACTGCTAGAATTAACATTATTTTAGACAATTTACCCAACAGTCATCACCAGAAACCACACAAACAACCACACACGTGCGATCAGAGCAGTATTACAAATCTAAAACCACTGCCATCCTTAAAAACAAAACAAAAAAACAAGCCAAGTGACTTCCAGCTGTTTTTGTTTATGTTCTCAGCAGATACCAGAAGCTGCTACATCATCTTAGACTCTACTCATGATACTCGAGCTCTGAAAACATCTTAAACATGCCTCAAACTTGACACAAGAACTTGGCATAGAAACCGCAAAAAGACTGTAGAGTTTAACATCCTCTTGAGCGCTAAAATCATTCACCCACTGATATCAGTTAAAGGGATAGTTAATCCAAAAATAAAAATCTTGTCATCACTCACCCTCAAGCTGTTCCAAACCTCTATGAGAGTTTCTTTCTTTTACTGAACACACAAAAAAAGATATTTTAAAGGCTGTCATTAACCAATAAGTGGATGGTCCCCATTGACTTCCATAGTATATTCTCCCCATATATGTAAATCAATGGGGTCCATCAACTGTTTGGTTACATATATTCATCAAAATATCTTCTTTTGTGTTCAGCAGAAGAGGTTGAGTAAATAATGACAGAATTTTCATTTTTGGTTGAACTATCCCTTTAAGTATCTGCTGTGATATAAAAATATAAAGACTGAGAAAAAAACCCATTGGCACCACACATCAGCTCAGTGAATGAATGGGAAGGACAACATGTCCTCTTCATGTATGTTTTAGATGCCATCTAAATGTTTTATCATTCAGATTTGTGTTTTTCCTTTTGCTCACTTCATTAAACTGACGAGTTTGCTGTTTCTTCTGTGAAGTGGACCATACAGCAAATTAGCTTAGCCGACACTAACAAACACGTCACACTAAAAGCAGAGGTACGGTGAGAATAAATCTCTGCTACAGAGCAAACCGCCCGGTTTCACCTCACGGAAACTGATCCAGCTCCAGCGCACATATCAGAGACAACTCCCTTACAAAGGAAAACAATGGCACATGAACACAAACCAAGCGTAAACACAAAGAAAACAAGCCTCCTATAGAGACAAACACATAAATCACATGCAACAAGACACTGGGAGGTCTGATGCAGTGCTTACCATCAAGTCCGAAGCAGGAGGTAATTTTTTGGGCGTAGTTGCACAGTCCATCGTAAGGAGGCTGTTTTTGCTGGTGCACTGCACTCTTTCCCCCCATCTCTACAGACAAGAACATACACACTCTCACCCTTTCAGCCTCACACACTCACAGGACGGCCCCGGCAGGACATTCTGAGGCTGCGTCCTCATCAATAATTCGCATTCGCACAGACTGAGCCACACATGCACGCACCAGACTCGTTTGCCCTCGCACACACACTCACGAAAGTGCTGAGGCGGTGTGTCCTCGCTGCATGCGTTCTGCTGTCCGGACTGGGAGGAAGTGGAGGAGGAGACTCAGGTTACCGCGGTACCGGTTGCCAAGGATAGGCCGGTGATGCCGCAGTCTAACAGGTAGAAGTCTGCTGCCCTGGTGCAGAGGCAGGGCGGGGCATTTACGGGACGAGCTGCGCTACTGTCGGACACAGAGATGCAAGAACACACAAACAAACACACACACTCCCAGCCAATATGTCTTTTAAGAAACACTCTCCTAGTTGGCCTGCACTTCAGATGATTTAGCTACGTTTGACAGCCACTGTGTCTGATATGGGAATTGGTTTCTGTCACAGTTGATTACAAATTGTGACTGTTTGAATAATGAGATATTAAGTCATTACTATGATTTAGCATCTCCTAATATTATTGAGAAATCATTATTATAAAGTCATAACTACAAGAATGTTTCTTATTATTATGAAATATTAAGATTTAATATCCCATTATTATTTTATTATCATTATTTATTTTATTTTTCATGGCTGATGCTGATATCTAGGGTGGATGGTCACCGATATAATGCTAATACCATTTAAAAGTTTGGAGTTAGTAAAATTTGTACTCTTTTCTGGGGGGTGATAATTACTTTACCAAGCAAGCATTCAATTGATGAAAAGTGACAATAATGATTTTAACATTGTTACAAAAGATTTCCATTTCAAATAAATGCTGACTTCCAAAGAGAATCCTTAATAAAATGATCACAGCTTCTAAGAAAATATTAAGCAGCAACTGTTTTCAACTGATGATAATCAGAAATGTTCTTGAGAAGCAAACCATCATATTAGAATGACTAAATGATGAATGATGAATTAGAATGACACTTGAGTAATAATGCTGGAAATTCAGCTTTGCATCACATTAATAACTTACATTTTTAAACATATTCAAATAGAAAACAGGTATTTTAAATTCTAATAATATTTCATAGTTTTTACTGTATTTTTGTTAAAAAGAAAATTAAAAAAACACTGAACGCTGATTTCCAATGAAGCTGTAAACCATGTAGCAGGAATAGATTTACGCTTAAACCACTGTTTTAAATGAGGAGGTTATGGTTTATTTGAACATTTTGCATCTCCAAATGTACATATTTTGTCACCTTTAATCAATGTGAACCTTTTCTTAAAAGGATAGTTCCCCAAAAATTAAAATGTCATTTATTATAATAAAGCCTAAATTTATTCTGTTCATCATAAAGCGATATCCTGGTCCTACCAGACTCTTTTACATTTCATTGGCCAGACTCTCTGTACAATTTTCCATTGACAGGTGTTAACTTCCTTGAAGGTGGGAACTCTGTTGAAGTTTAAAACTATTGGATCTGCCCAAAGCCACTCGGAATCTTTGGTTGTGACGTATGTCATCTTAAAGGGTTAGTTCACCCAAAAATGAAAATTATTTCATTAATTACTCACCCTCATGTCGTTGGACACCCGTAACACCTTTGTTCATCTTCGGAAAACAAATGAAGATATTTTTGTTGAAAGCTGATGGCTGAGAAAGGCTTCAGAAAGGCCTCCATTGACATTCAGTACATTTCCATTGACCCACTCACAAGACCCATAAAAGGCACTTAAGACGTGATTACAAAGTCCATCTCACTACAGTGGCTGTACAATCATTTTACAATGCGACTAAAATAGTTATTGTGTGCACAAAAATCAGAATAACGACTTTATCCATGCTTAGTGCCTTTTATGGGTCTTGTGAGTGGGCAAGTAGAAATGTACTGAATGCCAATGGAGGCCTTTCTGAAGCCTTTCTCAGCCATCAGCTTTCAACAAAAATATCTTAGTTTGCGTTCCGAAGATGACCGAAGGTGTTACAGGTGTCCAGTGACATGAGGCTGAGTAATTAATGAAATAATTTTAATTTTTGGGTGAACTAACCCTTTAAACTAGCACACAACAGCATTGTCATCGTTCTCAGCCACTCCCTCTGATTAGACCGGATAAAATTTGACCGGAGATAACCAGAGAATATACCACAATTCCAGTACTGAAGGAAAATTATAATTGAGCAGAAGTACGTAGAAGGACAGAGCCAGGCTAATAAAGCGATTGAGTCTCTTCAGAAAATTTGGACTAAACTGCTCAATTCATATGGATTAGCTTTACGATCTCTTTATGAATTTTTTGGACTATCAAAGTCATACTTGCGTAGCGGTCAATGGTGGTACAGAAATCAGATTTCATCAAAAACATCTACATTTGTGTTTTAAAGATGAATGAATGTCTTATGGGTTTAGAACGACATGAGAATGAGTAATTAATGACATTAATTATTGGGTGAACTATTCCTTTAACTCTAAAGAGAACATGTTTTAAGGATGTGTTTTTACTAAAAAATATGGACTGATTTTTCAATATTGGAGTTTTTGCAGTCAATCTCTTTGGCTAGAAGATCAAAACCCAAATATTTGATTATGGATTCCCATAGGAGGAGATGCTGAAAGTATGGTAAAGTGATTGCTCAGATGTGATGTGGTGGTAAGCCGCTTCACTCCTTCACACACTTCACTCGCTAACTTGGGAACACGGCCACCGTTCAATAACACACGGATATATTGATTTACCAATAAGAGCAAGAGCATTAAACCAACAAAATGCTGAGATGTGGAAAACAAAACCACTTGGACATTCTGCGAACCTCAGATGCACTAAACACCGCACTATTAATATGTTATTATGTGTTTTTATTAAAATAATTGCTATTGTTCTGTGTAGTTACATGTCTGACTCTGGTCATCACAACCATAATAAACTAGTAGGCCTCCATCTCAATGTGCGTGCAGAAATGGAACCCATGTCTTTGGGGTTGCTTACACAATGCTCTACCATCAGAGCAAATTACCTGATGCAACAGAAAATAGGCCTACACTTCTTTTAGGCCAGAATTAGACAGATGTGCTAATCCTCCTGACCACATAGAGTCCATTGTCAGAAAACATAAACACTCACAGAGTAACACTATATGCATTTTGTAGCCAAGGCTATACATTCTGCTTCTACAGCAATTTACTGATAAATATAATCGCGTTATGAGAAATAAACACTTTAGTGAAGTGTGACAACTAGCCCCGGTCTGATATCCAAACGTGAGCTCTACTCTGAGTCTGGCGCCATCTGTTGTTTACCTGAAGAAAGTTTCGTTATTTATCTTCCTACATATTTGTGTTAGCCTATTCTTATTTTAGCCTATACTAAGTATATTGAGTTCCATATTAAGTTGCAGAAATCATTAGGCTATATTATGTGTTCATGTGAAGATTGACTTTCATACCGCATATTAACGCCGAGCCTGATGATTCGCGCTTAAATTCTGCAACATGAGAATGTAAGGCCGATGACTAGAGTTACTGTCCCCCAGACAGGTGTTGTAATATGATGATCATGATGATGATGATGATGTTGATGATATGAACGTGTCCCACTCACCGCGCACAGACATGCCGGGTGTGTCAGGTCCGGATGGGAGCGGAATGATTCGGTTCCTGTCGGTTCTGTCTGTGAGGAATGACCGCACGGATCTAATCCAGTAGCCTAATACCGAGCTGCAGGTACAACCGCGCAGGATGCTCGAGTCCTGACTGCTGGGTTTAAGAGACTATAACTTGATTGCAATAAGTTATTATTATATACCTATAGTATTTAGGCAGTAATAACACGACAACAATAGGCTAGTCTGGTTAACAGAATCTTAAATATTATACGCAACGTTACTGTAGGTCAACCTTAAAATATCAAGCCATGTCAGCAACTAAAAACGTAACGTTTGCTGTAAGACAAGTTGTTAACCACAATAATAATACATGATAAATTTGAATGGATGAAATTAAGTTGTTAAAATGCAAAGATGTTTAATAATTTGATTAGCTACATCATCAACTGATCAAAGTTGATGTCAACTGAATCAAAGAAACTATAGCCTACATCAGAGCACATTAACTTTTTTTTATTATTTTTTTTTTAATCAACATTAAATAAATGTCACACTTTATTCAATTGTGAAACAAAAAACTACTTTTTTTGTGGCATTTAACACTCCAATCCCGAATTCTGTTATAAAAGGCCTATTTTCCCAAACAATTTTCGACAAATAAAATACTGATCTACACTGTGCTGAGTTGAATATTCAATTTAAATCACAATTAAATTCATATTACAAAAGTGAGTTGACTTTAACCTGTTCACTTGTTGTGGTGGTAACCTAATAGCGTCAGTTATATTTTCAGATTGCGTTTCTCAAGTAACTGGTAACGTAATTTATTTTTTGTCTTATTTTCTCAAATAAGTAAAGCAAGTTCCCTTGTTTCCCCAGCTCTCCCTGTTACAATGTTGAGAAAAACCGTGAGTTCGGCGCTGTGTAAACGTGATCGTTATTTTAGTTCTAGACCAAATGTGAGCATGCATTCAATAATCACCTTTGCAAAAAAAAAAAAAAAAAAAAAAAAAAAAAAAGCAAAGCAAAAGAAAAAGAAAAAGCAAAGCAAAAAACTCAATTTTCCTCAAACTAAATAAAATATGAATCCTACACAAACCTCCAATAATTATTTAAAACAATGTGTGTGTGTGTGTGTGTGTGTGAGTATCTCTATTGACCAGTGTAGGCTACTTGCTGATGAGATTTAATGATTCAGATAAACCATAAGCAAAACTGACTAGATTTTTATTTTATTTTATAAATGGATGCTGCTTCTGCTTTCTATTCTCCTGCAATCCAGAATGGCAGCACAACTGAAATGTGCCCTCTTCTGTACACATGTGAATTTACATTTCAGCCTTGTATTTAAATGTTGGCGTGAAAGGGCGTTTACATTTACCCCCAATATATATATATTTTTTGTTATTTAGTCTAAAATACAAAAAACAAACAAAAACAAGCCCAGCCCAGGTGAGGAAAAAGTAGCGCAACACATTACTTTTCTTAAAAAGTATTGCAATTAGTTACTTTTAAATGAGTATGCACTATTGTAATGCATTACTTTACAAAGTAACTTTCTCCAACACATTAATACAACTAACCAGGTGTGACCGCTACTGTCTGGGTGTCATCTCCTGGTAGGTTGAGGCTTTCTGTGGACACATTTTCACAGGCCTCATACACAATGTATAGTGATGGGAGTGAAAACCTGCAGGAATGAAGGTCCAAACATGGCCCATGGGTCATCTGCAGCAGCCTAAGAGATTTAAAAATGAGAAGAATTCACCAACCAGTGAGCGGTAAAACTCGTTGTTTGAATTGATTGGGTGTTGCCATCTTTTTGGTAAGAGTTCAAATACAACTACTCCACTAACTACTTCTCTTCAAAGTCACCACAAACTTCGTCACTATATAAGCTGGTAGGTCACATGGTAATGTGTGTGCCCATATTACATTCATGTATATACAGTATTGTTCAAAATAATAGCAGTACAATGTGACTAACCAGAATCAAGGTTTTTCGTATATTTTTTATTGCTACGTGGCAAACAAGTTACCAGTAGGTTCAGTAGATTCTCAGAAAACAAATGAGACCCAGCATTCATGATATGCACGCTCTTAAGGCTGTGCAATTGGGCAATTAGTTGAATTAGTTGAAAGGGGTGTGTTCAAAAAAATAGCAGTGTGGCATTCAATCACTGAGGTCATCAATTTTGTGAAGAAACAGGTGTGAATCAGGTGGCCCCTATTTAAGGATGAAGCCAACACTTGTTGAACATGCATTTGAAAGCTGAGGAAAATGGGTCGTTCAAGACATTGTTCAGAAGAACAGCGTACTTTGATTAAAAAGTTGATTAGAGAGGGGAAAACCTATAAAGAGGTGCAAAAAATGATAGGGTGTTCAGCTAAAATGATCTCCAATGCCTTAAAATGGAGAGCAAAACCAGAGAGACGTGGAAGAAAACGGAAGACAACCATCAAAATGGATAGAAGAATAACCAGAATGGCAAAGGCTCAGCCAATGATCACCTCCAGGATGATCAAAGACAGTCTGGAGTTACCTGTAAGTACTGTGACAGTTAGAAGACGTCTGTGTGAAGCTAATCTATTTTCAAGAATCCCCCGCAAAGTCCCTCTGTTAAAAAAAAGGCATGTGCAGAAGAGGTTACAATTTGCCAAAGAACACATCAACTGGCCTAAAGAGAAATGGAGGAACATTTTGTGGACTGATGAGAGTAAAATTGCTCTTTTTGGGTCCAAGGGCCACAGGCAGTTTGTGAGACGACCCCCAAACTCTGAATTCAAGCCACAGTACACAGTGAAGACAGTGAAGCATGGAGGTGCAAGCATCATGATATGGGCATGTTTCTCCTACTATGGTGTTGGGCCTATTTATCGCATACCAGGGATCATGGATCAGTTTGCATATGTTAAAATACTTGAAGAGGTCATGTTGCCCTATGCTGAAGAGGACATGCCCTTGAAACGATTGTTTCAACAAGACAATGACCCAAAACACACTAGTAAACGGGCAAAGTCTTGGTTCCAAACCAACAAAATTAATGTTATGGAGTGGCCAGCCCAATCTCCAGACCTTAATCCAATTGAGAACTTGTGGGGTGATATCAAAAATGCTGTTTCTGAAGCAAAACCAAGAAATGTGAATGAATTGTGGAATGTTGTTAAAGAATCATGGAGTGGAATAACAGCTGAGAGGTGCCACAAGTTGGTTGACTCCATGCCACACAGATGTCAAGCAGTTTTAAAAAACTGTGGTCATACAACTAAATATTAGTTTAGTGATTCACAGGATTGCTAAATCCCAGAAAAAAAAATGTTTGTACAAAATAGTTTTGAGTTTGTACAGTCAAAGGTAGACACTGCTATTTTTTTGAACACACCCCTTTCAACTAATTGCCCAATTGCACAGCCTTAAGAGCGTGCATATCATGAATGCTGGGTCTTGTTTGTTTTCTGACAATCTACTGAACCTACTGGTAACTTGTTTGCCACGTAGCAATAAAAAAAATACTAAAAACCTTGATTATTCTGGTTAGTCACATTGTACTGCTATTATTTTGAACAATACTGTATAGAACATACTTTTAGTAATTACTTTAATCAAAATAAGAACCTACTCAAAAGTATGCAATTTTGGATGCATCCTAGATTTCTACTTGGAGAAACATCTCATCTGAATCTCCTGAAATGAATTATTATTATATGCAATTATCCAAAAATATTCCATTTAGTCAGAATAAACTGCACTGCAAAACCAACTCAATACAAATTTGAAGAAAGCAAATGTTTTAATTGGGACGGAGTGAAGGGAATTAACATAAGCCACAGGACACAGCGAACCTCGTTACAGAGATTGCCCGGCCCAGAATCAAGCAACTGAGATCACATGAGATTTCATCCCGAAAATGGTAATCGGTCAACAACTTTGTTCTTCTAAAAAGTGTCACTGTGTGACACCATGGCAGTGACACTCAAATTTAACAGAAGATACCTCC
The DNA here is from genome assembly GCF_024679245.1 of Pseudorasbora parva. Lineage (NCBI taxonomy): Eukaryota > Metazoa > Chordata > Actinopteri > Cypriniformes > Gobionidae > Pseudorasbora > Pseudorasbora parva. Next base: position 7,877,768 of record NC_090188.1, on the reverse strand, counting down.
TGACACGTCTGACAAGTGAGCTACATCTGTACAAGTGTATAAATCAGTCAAGCAGAACAGTGATAGGGTCCAAGCAGATGAATTACATATTTAGGCCAAAAAACAAACACAAAAAAAACCTTTACAGGAGAAAGCGGAGATTCTTTTTAACCAATGGATTAATTTGCTTTACAACAAAAAATAAAATAAAAAATCAAACAGACACCATTAAAATAGACCAATTTTTCTTAGGCGTTTAACTCAAAACTAAGCAGTTCTGCAGCAGTTATAAACTATAACCGATAACTGCATTTAAAATAAGGCATCACATATGTCCCCATAAATAAGCAAAATTAGAGAAACACACCTGAATGGAAGGGCAGTTAGGGAGGTGATATGCTTTCCTCTGCTGCATATTATCAAATATGACCTTGCATGCATTTCACACCAGACATCACTACTGTTATAACTGTACATTTGTATATACACAGTTTGGAACTTGGTATAAAATGTGCATGATCGAGAATAATAACAAAAAAAAAGATGCATTATTTTTCTTTCTCTCTGAAACAGACTTGCTGCTCCGATGATGATACATCCTTTGGTTTTTAAAGAAAATAAAAATTAAAAAGACAAGACATTTAGACTTTCTGCACATGTAAAATGGATAAATAGACACTAATGTGCAATTCTTGAAAATAAACGCAAACCTCGACGCAACTTTAAACATACAATTGTATTATGGATGGAAAATGCAAGGTAACGATTGAGATACATAAATCTGAACCCTGTAAAGATTGTTAAGTAAAGCCACGATGCCAAGGCAGTCAGCTCTCCAAAAATAAAAGAAAAAACCCAACCCTATTTCAAGCTGTGCCCATTCTTTGCCAAATGTACACAGTGCGAATTTAGCACAATATGTCCTCTACAAAGAGCAGGAGCAGATGAAGAGAGCAGCCTGATGAATACTGTTGCTGGTATAATTCCACAAATGTCACATAATGCAAATGTATAACGTTAAAGATCCCTTGTGAGGAAGCTGATAAACTCTAAAGTAGTTTTAAAAGGAATAGTTCACCTAAAAATTAACATTGTCATTTACTCACCCTAATGTTGTTCTGAACCACTTTCTCTCACTTGTTTGGTGATTTTTATGAAAAGGGATAAAAAAAGTGTTATAAAAATGATCCATGTGACTTGTGCCCTATATTTCAAGCCTTTCAAAATCATACAATAGCTTTGTGTGAGGAACAGATTTAAATTTTAGATACAATTCCCTGAACATCTTTTGACTTTAAGGGACAGTTCACCAAATTGTTTTATTTATACTGACCTTCAAGTTGTTCCAAACCTGCATGCATTTCTTCCTTTTGCTGAACACAAAAGAAGATATGTTGAATGACGGTAACCAAACATTTGCTGGCCCCAATTGACTTGGATAGTATGAAAAAAAAATACTATGGAAGTCAATGGGGACCAGCAACAATTCTGTTGAAGTCAATGGGGACCAGCAGCTGTTTGGTTACCAACATCTTCAAAATATTTGATTTTGTGTTCAATGAAACGAAGAAACACATGTAGGTTGAGGGTGAGTAAATTATGACAATTTTGTGGGGGGGATGAATTATCCCCTTAAAACTTAAATGTCCCTCTTAGTTCACACAAATCTATCACGATGGCTTCAGATGCCTTGAAATAGTGCACAAACTGTTTTATGGTACTTTTATGGTGCTTTTTGCATACATCCTCATCCATATTTACTGCACGGAAAATGATGTGCTCGAGTTTATAGGCGTGTTTTAGATGAACTACTTCTTTAAAACTCTTTTTAAATCAATAATAAATACATGACGATACAGGATGAAGGACACAGCTACTGTCTAGCTGGGACCAAGGCACACACATAACGTCAAGTTAAACAACTAAAATGGTTTAGGAACACTGTCGGGAACATAAAGGATGAACAGCTCTCTGGGGATGCACCAGTGAAAACTGGTTTGAGTGCAAATGTGCCCAGTCTCAGATCAATCCAGTCCGCATTGCTTTCCGCTCGCTTTAAAATAAAAGTGTTGGCAAACACTACCGGAAAGAAAAATGAGAGAGGATTCATTTAAAAACGCTGCTCGTTGTCTAGTTCTTCAATTATTTAAAAACAGCTAGACTTTGAATCCTGAGTTATTGTAATTTTTCATTACAAATTAACTTATGTTGCATTTGACATTTGTATTCACACTATTTTTCTCAGAAGAACAGATGACAGTATCTTTGATACTACAAATGACAAACAATCAATAATTAAATATTTCAATTCATTATTTGAATCAAATTTAAGTCAATTTCTTTTTCTACTTTTGAACCTAATTTTTTGGCATTACCCTTCTTTAGTTCTGAAGTTATAGTTTCTTTTTACATATGAATGCTACAAAATCCTCTCTCCTCTCCGCATGGGCTGTTGCACGAGAGCCACAATTCACTCCTCTCTTTTCAAAATAATCCTCCTCTGTGCCTTTAAAACAGTTTGCTCCGTCGTAGTAATGGAAACATCCCAGAGATAACACGATTGAAGCATCCTTGAATGCGAGTCCTGCCGCAGGCAGCAGTCTACGCTGAGGGATGAGTACAGTTGTGTTTGTCGTTCCCGTGTCATCCAGCCCCCTTTCGTCTGTTTAGTCATCTGTTTGTGTCCTGCGCACAACGGAGCGATAATCAGGGGGAAGTGGAAGCGGACGCATGAAATTTCACAAAAGCGATAGCTGCGAGCTCTTTGCAGAATTCCTCCAGAACAATGACCCCCTCGAGCAACGTCACATGATCAACGCTGTAAGACAAAGATAACTCGTTATCACAGAAAAACAGACACACAGTAAAGAAACAATCTATGATCAGGCTGCACGATAGGGCTAGGGATTGCATTCAGTTCCAAGCTCAATTTAATTCAATATTTATTCATTTGGATATATCAGGTACATTACATGTAAATGTAATGGGGGGGGGGGGGGGGATCTCTCTAGACTGATGTTGTAAGTAACTGGAGGCAGGCTACAAATAATGTTGAGTGTTTATGCATCAACTGAAAACAGCAAATACATTTTAATTTTTGATTCTTGGGATTTAAGAATCAATATTGGTTCATTCAAATTGATTAAATTCAAGACATCAGTATTTTTAACCCAGCCCTACTGTACGTTTTCACATTTTCATAAAATGAAGATAAATATATTCACAATGATTTAAGATTAAAGGACAACTCCGGTGAAAAATGCCCCTAGGGGTAATTAACACATGGTAACTGAGTAGATCGTTCTCTGGGATGCATTTACATGAAAATCGAATGTCAAGAGTTTTATAAAAACACTAGCATATGGGGCACAGAATAAGTCAAATTTAATCGCTAGTTAATACCACTAACAAGGCTAAAAATAGCCTCACACTAACACGGTAGCATAATGAGGGTCCCTAATAAGAAGATACTTTATAAAGACAGTACATTCGCATATACCGGTCCTTCTAAAAAAAAATAGCATATTGTGATAAAGTTCATTATTTTCCATAATGTAATGATAAAAATTAAACTTGCATATATGTTAGATTCATTGCACACCAACTGAAATATTTCAGGTCTTTTATTGTTTTAACACTGATGATTTTGGCATACAGCTCATGAAAAGGATGCTTCGATAGCGGCCTTAAGCTCATCCAGAGTGTTGGGTCTTGCGTCTCTCAACTTTCTCTTCACAATATCCCACAGATTCTCTATGGGGTTCAGGTCAGGAGAGTCGGCAGGCCAATTGAGCACAGTAATACCATGGTCAATAAACCATTTACCAGTGGTTTTGGCACTGTGAGCAGGTGCCAGGTCGTGCTGAAAAACGAAATCTTCATCTCCATAAAGCTTTTCAGCAGATGGAAGCATGAAGTGCTCCAAAATCTCCTGATGGCTAGTTGCATTGACCTTGCCCTTGATAAAACACAGTGGACCAACACCAGCAGCTGACATGGCACCCCAGACCATCACTGACTGTGGGTACTTGACACTGGACTTCAGGCATTTTGGCATTTCCTTCTCCCCAGTCTTCCTCCAGACTCCGGCACCTTGATTTCCCAATGACATGCAAAATTAGCTTTCATCCGAAAAAAGTACTTTTCCTGCACACGCCTGTGCTCAGTGGCTCTGGATGTTTCTACTCCAGACTCAGTCCACTGCTTCCGCAGGTCCCCCAAGGTCTGGAATCAGTCCTTCTCCACAATCTTCCTCAGGGTCCGGTCACCTCTTCTCGTTGTGCAGCGTTTTTTGCCGCACTTTTTCCTTCCCACAGACTTCCCACTGAGGTGCCTTGATACAGCACTCTGGGAACAGCCTATTCATTCAGAAATTTCTTTCTGTGTCTAACCCTCTCGCTTGAGGGTGTCAATGATGTCCTTCTGGACAGGGTCGGGTCGGCAGTCTTACCCATGATTGCGGTTTTGAGTAATGAACCAGGCTGGGAGTTTTTAAAAGCCTCAGGAATCTTTTGGTGTTTAGAGTTAATTAGTTGATTCAGATGATTAGGCTAATAGCTCATTTAGAGAACCTTTTCATGATAAGCTAATTTTTTGAGACAGGAATTTTGGGTTTTCATGAGCTGTATTCCAAAATCATCAGTGTTAAAACCATAAAAGACCTGAAATATTTCAGTTGGTGTGCAATGAATCTAACATATATGCAAGTTTAATTTTTATCATTACATTATGGAAAATAATTAACTTTATCACAATATGCTAATTTTTTGAGAAGGACCTGTACAGACAGAAGCCATCTTGGAAAACAGTCTTGACGAGTCGAGCCACGAACTCTGTGTTAAGTTAACTGGTCAATAGGAATTAAGTTTGTGAAATCTAATTACATTGAAATGCGTGAATTATATCTGTTTATTAAAATATATTGTTGACTAACTACAAGGGAAGAAGGTGTCCTATATGAGATTCCAAGTCAGTTCATTAGCACAACGTTCGTGGCTCGACTGGTCGAGACTGTTTTCCAAGATGGCTCCTGTCTGTATACACGTCTTGTATCTTCTTATTAAACTGTTTGTACACTTACAAAGTTCTCAATGCTTCTGTTTGCATGTAGGGACCCTCATTATGCTACTCTGTTAGTGTGAGGCTATTTTTAGCCTTGTTAGTGGTATTAACTAGCGATTTAATTTCACTTACTCTGTGCCCCATAGACTGGCGTTATAAGCTAATCTGTTTTTAGAGATAAAACTCTTTACATTCAATTTTTATGACAATGCAACCCAGAGAACGATCTACTCGGTAACCATCTGTTAATTACCCCTAGGGTCATTTTTCACCGGAGTTGTCCTTTAATTAACATGATAATAATTAAATTATTATTTTTTGATCTGTCCTGTCTTTAATTTAGAAGGTGAGCATGCACATTAGTAAACTGATTAGTTAGTTACATGCACATTAGTAAACTGATAACTCACAAATATCAGCTTATTGAAATAACCAGTTTTCCTCGTTTACATGCAAACCAGTAAACCGACAATGCAAGTAAACTGTGTTTACATGACTTTATTAATAAACTGGGTTATTTCCTTGTAGTGATGTCAAAAATAATAATGTCCGTATCTGACTCAAAGGATTCCAAATGTTACGTCAGTTGTGATGTTAAATAAAGCGTGCACCGTGTCAGCGGGAGATTCACGACTCATATTATTCCTCATGTTGCATGCAGTTATGCAGCATTTTGACTGCAACTCTTCTACTTCTGCTGCATGAGATGTGTTCATGTTCATTTGTAGTTCTGCCAATGGTCTTTGTTAATTAGCTCCAGGTGCACCTTGTTATCTTTAAGTTAGCTACTTAACCATGACTGAAGTTGAAATCTCTCCCTAAAAACTCAATCACTATCCCCTAAAGCTGGGTATACACTGTGTGATTTCTATACGACAGGGCTATTCAAATCTTACCCTGGAGGGCCAATGCACTGCAGAGTTTAGCTCCAACCCTGATCAAACACACCAACCTGTGATTTTCTAAAGATCCTGGAGACATTGATTAGCATGTTCAGGTGTGCTTGATTTAAGGTTGGAGCTAAACTCTGCAGCGCATTGGCCATCCAGGGTAAGATTTGAATAGCCCTGCTATACGATTTCAGCAAGGTCACCTACTCATACTGTACGAGTAAATCGCATGCGATGCAAAGCCAAAGCTCACGAATGGTGTGCTCTCTCTGTGCGGTCCGACCGTCGAGCGCGACTTCAGTGCTCACACTGTACGGGTGAAAAATGCGCAATACAACCCCCGTGCCTTGTTGCAACGATAGACTATGCTGTATTATAGAGAGATAGCCTATCAAATGCATCACCTATCGATATCAAGAGGATTTAGAATTTATGTATAAAAATTATAATTATTATTCTTAGAGTAGCCTAGGCCTACTTTTATTATTAAATTGATATTACATTAATTTCCCCGCCCCCCAACAATTTCATGATGCATAATCGACGCACTGCATAATAAAATAATAGATAGATTACTCCTCACTATTCTCTCCTCTTAAGATTAAGTAGGCTAAATATTAATTAATATTAAATACAAGTAAATAAATAAATAAATAAAGTGTGAAAGTAAAACAAGTAGGCTAGCCCTAAATTAAAAATTAATTTGTTAAACTTCTGCTTTCACGCAGGCGCAATGAGGGAAAATAGATCAGTTCGTGGTTTTGCTTCAGCTGTGCGATAACCTCACGAGGGGCGACCAGAATTTCTGACACGCCAGAAATTTCTGACACGCCAGAAAGAGGTTTGTCACCTCTCGTTTCCCCCTGTACACTGCACGAACACCTCACGACAAACGACGCACGATAAACCTGAAAATCGGCGTGACCCAAAAAAAGTGTCGCACAAGTCAGAATTCGCCTCGAAATCGGGAGAAAATCGCACAGTGTATGTCCAAATTAAATTAGGCCATTATTATAGTTCACTTAAAGGGTTACTTCAGCGATTAACATATGGCTTTGTATCAGTAGAAACCCTGGAGTATATTCAAATTATTGTGCTTTCCCCCCTCATATCTCCCTGAGACAAGAGATTTATGCATTTTATTTCTAGAAAAATTCCTCATATGATGCAAATTGACGATTTTTGCATCATAGGAGGAATGTTTGCCCAAAGGCTAAAGACTACAGCCAGCAGAGGGAGCCATTTCCGCATGTTTTGAACCCGCGCATGGGGGATGGGAGATAACACTCAGCTTGCAGGGAGAGCTCAGCTGGCAGGCACTAATTTAAACGGAGCTATGGTGTGCAATGTAAGTCTTCTAACTTCTCAAATTAATTTCTATGAAAGTTAAGCTTGTAAAGGCATGAACTGAAACGCACCAGACTGAACTCGCGTTGTGAATGTATGCCGCGAGTGTAGTCGCGATTACCTCAGCTCTCATCACTCCTGCAATCAGTGCTCAGTGCTGTGATACTCGTGCGGTGACTCACTCCTTATATTGAACAGACACGCTCAGTTTTTAATTGTAGTGTCTTCTCTAACTCAGTCACTGTAATCAAGTTGGTGGTGTTGGGAATGGCCTCACAGGGCAGCGAAGCATTCTGGGAATTGTAGTCTTTCATCCCCATGGGACAAAAATACATTTTCTGTCTTTTCTCAGTCTAGAAAGCACCAAATTCAAAAATAATTTCACATTTCTACTGCATTGATGACCCAGTTCAAATACAGATTCATCTTCCCAGCGCTGAAGTACCCCTTTAAAGGATAAAAATCAAGTACTCTAATTGAATCGAGGAAGCGTGACGGCTCTAGTTTCAATGATTTAACTTAAATACTGAAGGCCCTCTATGGCATTGTTTTGTTCATTCGTGTTGAAAATTGAATCTTTTCTCGTTATTTTTGTGCAAATAAACATATATGCATCCAAGCCTCACCTCATTCCCTCTGGCTCTAGTCCCAGCAGTCTCTTCCTCACCAGCAGGAGTTTAGGGGTGAACTCAGGGATGCGGTGTGTTCGCAACATCAGATCGCCAACCACCTGATCAAATCATCAATACAAACTGTGGGATAAGCAATCTCTGAGGTGTCTAAATAAAAAAATCTAACAGTAATCTAATCAGTGTTAGTTTCATTCAAACTATCCAGAAAAATCTAATATTTTCATCTTCAAAGGCGGGCTAGTGATGCCAGTCATACATAATGCTACACACACTAACAGACTAAATGAAGATGTCCATTAAAATGGCTAGGTTTGCTCCTTGGAAACAGCAGCACTATGTGCAACTAATTGTGTTTAAAGTAGGGATTTAGTGTGGACAACAGTAGACGTACCCTGACGATGACTGAGAAGAGAGACCTGCAGCCTGGTGCCAGGTTAATGTACGGGTCCAGCAGGTACTCGTGAAGATGAGCATGAGGCAACAGAGATAGCTTAGACAACACAGACGTCACCTGCAGGTTAACATCATACGGCTAGATGGAGATAGTGAAGCAAAGAGAGATATCAGGAGGACAGCCAACATCCAAAGATAGTTTTAAGAAAACTGCATGATTTTACAAATGTATTATCTATGTAATTAATACATGTAATTTTTTGTCACGTTGAGAGCTATCACACATCAGGAAACATCTTTAGTTCACACACCTGATCGAGAATTCGCCCCATTCTGTCAAACAACACTTTGAGGAAGTGTCCTTCGAAAAAAGGACTGTCCAGATTACACTTCTCAACGGGTTTTGGACTGCTGCGCCAGTCCCACTTCTGACAAACTCCACAATAGTCCCGGAACTGTCAACATACAACCAAATATGATGATAAATGGTAAATGGACTGCATTTATATAGTGCTTTAAACAGACCCTATGGCCAACCAAAGCGCTTTACATTTTTGCCTCACATTCACCCATTCATACACGGACGGCGATATCAGCCATGTAAGGCGCCATCCAGCACGTCGGGAGCAGCTGGGGTTAAGTGTCTTGCTCAAGGACACCTCGACACTTGGTCAGGTGAATTCAATCCGGGGATTGAACCAACAACCTTCTGGTTTCGAGACAACCTACATGAACCACTGAGCCACTGCCGCCCCAAATAGAGATATATAGAGACTCAGTGTTACACATTTTATTCTATTATTTATTATTATAAATCTTAAAATACTTGTAATGCATTTTTTTTGGCAAATTCACAATTTGGCAGTTTTTGCTTTATTTAATAATAACAATATTTATATAGTACCTTTCAGACATAAAGTTCAAAGTGCTTTACATAATCAAACAATTATATAATCAAATATCAATTGCAACATCACATCCAATAAAAACAAACATATCAAAAATAAAATATAAAAGGAATCAAATACAAGGTCTGTAAACTGTCGAATCAATCCCATAAATTTATAAAACTATATATGTACAACTTTTGAAAAAAAGATAATAAAACATAAATAATACAGATATATGCTGCATTAGCAACACTAGGGTTACTTCAAAAGTATTTGAATATCCATAAAAACAAAGGAGACACTCACAACAAAATGCTGATAAGGTTATGAAATAAAATTTATATTTACTTATTTTTCATCTTAAAGCAATAAAATATAGTGCATATTCACCCAATTTTTTCTATTAATTTTATAATTTTATTCCTCACCTGTCTGTGTGCATCTCTCAAGTAGGTGTCATAGCCTGTGCCCTCAACCTGATAGGACGATTTTGCCTCATCAGGCACCAAACACAGGAAACTACAGGGAGAGAAACAGGGTCCATTAACTTCCCATATAATACTTCTATGTTAACGATCTGAGCGCATGGTCTAAAGCGCCTGGTGCTGGTATGCTTAGGGTGTGTCAGTATCCATTTTTTTTTTTTAATTTAACGACAGAAAAATGGTCTGTGCGCCAGCTGCATGGTTCAAAAGGTTTGTATTAAGTCTCTAAATGAATAATGGATATATTTTGGGCGTAATGAGTAATAAACCAATCAGAATCTCATCTACCATTCCCTTTAAAAGCCTGTTGCACTTGCACCACGGTGAATTCACTATTTACATGGCAGAATTTGCGAGCGGAAAGACTGAACACTTCTCCAGAGAGGAATCCTTTTATTTGTAATATTTAAACATGTTTGTGTGCTGCTGTGCTTCCCTGTGCGTGTAATAAGCTTTGTGCACCTGCCTATATGTGCATATCATTAATGTGCCCTTTAAATAACACAAAAAAATGAATTGACTTTAGACCAGGTTTTTGTTGCTCAGTCGTTTTCAGTTTCCTCAAAATTGCAACAAACCAACAATTGGCCTGAACACACCTTGTTTTCAGACCAGCACACCCTTGGGTGAACAGATGGGCACGAGTGCATTTAATATTTAAACAACGTGGAGCAGGACGTGAAAACGGTAACTGCGTAGGACCGAAACTAATAAAAAAAAACACTTGAGTCGCTCGCGCATGGCGCAGTTTATGATAGGGCCCAATATTTATTAATAATTTTTTGAAACTGGCATATCGAAACTGGTCAAATTTGCCAGAGATGGTTATCCTGCGGTACCTGTTAACTATTTTGTGAACCTCCGTCTTCCCATCAGGCTTTGCATGTTCTGTGCTTGGTGGTGGAGAGCAGCTTAACCAATCAGGGCTGGAGAGTCTGTTATCAGGTGAAAGATCTGAGAACAGTGGGTCTTCTTCTAGATCTCTGGGGAAACAATACAAATCAATGCAATTAGACTATTACACGCATAATGCATCTCACAGAAATATTTGCGTAGATCTCCAAAGGTTCACAAGAGATGACCCAAGAACAAAAATAAGTAACCATAGTATAAAGCATCACTACAGCAAATTTTTAAGGGAATAAAGATATGTAACTACTGTAGTGCTCTACCATTATATATTCCAATTTATTAGAATGAGGGACAATGGATTTATGCAAGGCATAGTTTTAATTAATCAGACCCATTATAAAAAATGCATCATTAATGGATAGTGAGGCAAACAGCAATTGTTTATTTAGATTATTATTACTAATAAATGCAACTAAGTGCAACATAACAACTAATAAGTGCAACATTCCTGTCCACTTGAATCAGTATAATAGTATTATTGTGTGTCCATTAGTTTAAAAAAAGGAATGAAATTTATTTGCATTTATTTAAAGGTGAAATGTGTAATTTGACTTGTCAAACAGGTTTTCCAACTCTCATTGTTTGCCATTGATTGCTAAACAGGTAGTGCTGTCCTGTCAACACACTGGTTGTGAAAATGTTACACTGTATAAAGTCACCCTACAAATGGCTTAATTATTATATCTTCTGCATATTAAAATCAAAACGTTTTTAAGCAAAAAAAAAAAAAAAACCTTTACCACCTTTAATTACTAATTAAATAGCATCATCATACAACAACCAATCCAAACACAATTTAAAAACATCACTTTGGTTGACTTGCATTCGAAGTTTTATTCATTCACAAATTGCAGTGCATTTATGATCTTGCATGTTCTAGAAGCATGCAGACGCATTGATCAGAATGATCTGGAAGTGTAGCAGCAGTGGAGACAGCAGCTCTTACACAGCGTCATGTGGTTGGCCGTTCTCCATGTGTTCGCGCTCCTCTCGTTCCTCTGGCTGTTTGTTCTCCATGTAGTTGCGCTCTTCCAAGCAGCGCAGCACCAGGTTCTGCAGAATGTGCTGACATGGTTTCTGCAGCAGATGCTCAAAGAGCCGTAGGGTCATGATGCTTATCTAGAACCAGACACAGAACCAGAACTTCATGCCAAGAACTTCATCAATATCCAATGACAATCTGTGTAGGACTTCTCATTTAAGGGGCAGTTTGTTTTTCCGAAGCAGCAACAGAGTTCTGCAAGTGTGTTTGTTTGTTACTGGTCATAAGTCAAAAGAAAAGGAGTACATTTTCATCAAATGTCTTTTTTTTGCTGCATATATTGTATTATAAACAACATGAACGTATAGTGACTCGAAACTTATCCAGGGATAATGCCATGATGTTTTGTGTGTGTCTGTGTGTCATAGGTTTGACCCTCATTTTACGAGTTCATTAAACCCTTTAGATCATCGGGTGAAAAGAAGGTGAAATGCATCAATTAATGCAGTCATGGCAGCCAGGGTTACCTCATCTGACAAGTGGTCACAATGTTCTATGAGTCTGTGTCTCAGGGGATGCTGGGTAATGCCAGCAAGTGTCTCTGGCCCCGTTCCCTCTCCCAGCAGAAAGTAAATGGTCTCCTGAAGTAGGGCTTCTGACGTGACCTGTCTGATAATCCTGTTTAACAGGGCTGTGGAAGTCAGAATGCCAACTTCTGACCTGGAATGAGATGAATGAAAAGAACAAGGAAGTTTATGAGAAAGAAAACTTATTTTCTGAATTAAGTTCTGAAAACTGTTCAGTTCATAGCTTTGGGATGCGGGTGGAATTTCAAAGTATGTAAGACTGGTAAACAAACCTGAGAGCTTACATACTTACGTTTGCATTAGCTGAGGCTCCATAACAGCAACAAAGAACCGCTCTCTCACGGCCCGGGCCAGAACTGCAGCAGCCGTCTAACATTAGAGGAGCAAAACACAAAAATGTTACAACATACACATCTCAATATGTGAATTTTTATCCTCCGTTTATGAATTATGTTATGTATTAGACAAAAAATGCCTTTTTATATATTAATGCTTGCAATTTGTAGACAGATTGAGCATGATTAAAACATTTTTTTTTTTTAAATATGGTTTTTGATTAAATTGTCTTGACCTTCTGAGCCTCTTTGATGAGCTGATCACAATAGTCCAGCCAAGATAGGAAGGAAATAAGGGCACGTTTGCCCACAAAAGCCACAGCATCCTCCTTTAGATTATATACATCCAGCCTAAAAATACACAAAAATACACACACACACACACACACACACACACACACACACAATGAACATTCAAAGCAGTTTCAGATGAATTTTCACAGTATATTTTTGATGATAAAAAAAAAAAAAAGAAGACGACGCTGTATTAAAGAAAAAAAAAAATGAAACACTGGTCAGACACTTACATGTGCCGTTATATTAACATTTTACCAAAATCAAGCACAAATTGAGTTACAAGTTTTTTGACCAGTGCATATCAGCAAGATGTTTTGTCCGTCATTAGAATGCACTTACTGCCTCAGATGCGGCCATCGCATTACTTTTTCATCATCTTACAGGATATAAAAATATCTGTAGCTTATGTTGGGAGCTCAGTTTCTGTCATATTGCCAAATTCTCGTTATTAAAAAAAGTGTTTTGTACAGGCTATTTAAGACAGTACTGACTCTGACTCGAAAACAAATGCTAGACTAAGACACTCTACTCCACTCCTCAAATACATATTACATTAGCATATATGCATGCGTCTTTCTACAGTAAAGAAAATGCTGTCTTTATTTACCATTGCACTGCAAACAAGCAAAGGCGGCCAAACTAAGTGTGGCAATTCATTCACAATAGAAGAGGGTGGAGTTACAACGTTAAGTTATAAGCTCTTTTTAATACTTTTCATTGGTTATATATTTGCAAAACACACAGACAAACATAAAGGGTGATTAATAGTAATGATTTGTGAAAAAATGTAAAATGGCAAAATATGGAGATATGTAGGGAAGCTTGTTTCCGTCATAGAATAAAACTATTTAAAAGATAATTGCACTTCTCACAATTCTGACTTTTTTCCCCCACAGATTTGCGAGATATCAGCTTGCAATTGCGAGAGATAAAAAGTCAGAATTGTTAGATAAAAAGTCGTAATAACTTGTTCATTTTCATTTTAGTATACATTTTGCAAGTGTTAGCAATATAATTTAGGAAAAAAGTCATGTACCCCCAGTTTACGGACTCCACAGTTTCGATATCTAGAGGGTCCATGGACTGGGGAAGGGCCCGGTAGAACTGTGCCAGCCGGTCTGTGAGGAGTTGACTCAGTTCAGTGTTCTCTGTGAGGCATTTGGCTGCAGCTGGCTCAGGCAAACTGACTATCAACATCAGACCCTCACATGCCTTCACCACGATACGCCCATCCTGAGAAAGAGACAAGATCAGTTACATTCATACAATCAAATTCATCAGGATGTGGGGCGAGTATAGAGACAGGGAGATATACTTACTGGACTCTTAGTGAGGTTCAGAAGGGAGCTGACTAGGTTGTAGTTGTCATTGTTTGGCAGTGTAGTGTGGACTGAGGACGGACTTGCTTCCCCTGGGCTCGTGGCTTGACCTGCTGCATCCTCCTGTGTGGATGTGACCAGACTGGGATTTTGGTGTTGGTTCTGTCCCGTATCTGGAGAAGATGGATTTTTCACCAAATCAGCTCCACCATCTTTAGCAGGCTCCAATTTTTTATTCTTATTCTGCAGAAACACATGGAGAAATGCCAACATTAGACATAGCCATTGTGTCAGAAGAGTGTCTTAATGTACGCTGCCCGGACAGAGCCCATCTTGAAACGTCAAACTACTAAATACACATCACCCAACACTCACTTCCAGAAAGAAGTTGACGAGGTAAGGGTCCTGCTTAAGTTTGGCACAGACGGTACACAGAAACTGGATCTCTTCATTCTCTGTAGGAGCAGCCAGAACCTCCCCGCAGAGGCGGACCAGTTTCTGAGGAAACACCATTAGATACACGATGGATGGTTGGCTAAATATTCAAGGGATTTTTCTATGTTTCATTTCCTTAGTGAAGACAGTTTAAAATTGTTATCCTGCTCACCTGTACAGGTCTATGCACATTGATGTGAGGCAGGAGCGGTTGCCGAATTCGACCCAACAGTTTGGTGTAGAAACTTAAAACCTGCTGTTTCATTCCAGGAGGGCACTAGGGAAGAGCATACAGGAGGAAACAAAACACAGAAATAAAACTTTAACTTGCTTTCCTGGTACATTGATAATGATAAGCATCACAGGCATTAAAATAATAATCACTTAACTTACACTGCCGTTCAAAAGTTTTGTTTTGTTTTAAGTGTCTTACAATCAGTAAGCCTGCATTTTTTTCTGCAGATTTTTTAAAAATAGTATTACAATTGGAAAAAATATTACAATTTAGGTGATTAAAATAAATGCTTAATTAATGATTAATTAAACTGATAAAAACTGTAGTAAAGATTTATATTGTTAGAAAATATTTCTATTCTAAATTAATGCTTTTCTTTTTATTCACCAATGAGTCAATAACGGATTATAAAAACCGCATATTAGAATGATTTCTGAAGGATCATGTGACACTGAAGACTGGAGATATGATGCTAAAAATTCAACTTTGCATCACAGAAATTAGTCATATTTTAAAGTATATTAAAATGGAAAACCATTATTTTAAATTGTATAAATATTTTACAATATTACTGTTTTTTTACTTTGTTTGATCAAATAAATGCAGGCTTGATTAGCATAAGAGACTTTCAAAAACATTAAAAATCATAATCATCCAAAATGTTGACGTGCTATATATGTATATTTATAAATGTATTGATCAATTAAAGATCAAATGAATATATTGCCCATCATTAATATTGGCAGTAGGCAATGTCTGCAGATTTTCCGAAGAGCAGAAATTAAAATCGCACATGTGAATGGGTCAAAGTTAGTCTTTTAATATTAGAATTTTTGAAACAGTAAAAAATACCTGAAAAATAAATGTCAAATATTACTTTAGGTTAAATCAAAAGGGCCGTAAGCCAACAGATACCACAGCGTGGCATTAATTCCGTTTTAAATTACTAAAATAAATGACGCGCTACAGTATTACAGTCGTGAATAAAGATCTGTAACTGAGGTTTCATTTCAGTTAAGATATCAGTTAAGTTAATGTTTACAAGTCATATTTTAAATCGTTGATTATGAAATTGATGGAGGGAAAAGCACCAAATGTAATTAAAACACTCACATCTGCTTTGCCCAGAGTGTAGAGCGTCTCCAGGATCTTATGGTGGAGAAGATACTCCATACAAGGTCCTGTCTCTCCTGACTCTCTCTCCCTCTCCTCCTGGGTCAGAATATCCAGCATCTGCTCCAGATGGGAGGGGATGTTGGTGTCTGTCACCGGGGCTTTGTCATCTACGAAAACATGAAGAGAAGATGACGTATGGTTCTTTGGTAAAGGGCAGAAAGCGAGATTGATTATCACTGCAGCTGATCTCTTACCTGAGGTTTCTATGTAATAATGTGTGATGGCCTTCCAATGATAGACAAAGTCCTCTTGCAATGGCAGTGACGGCGCGAGCTGAAAAATAAAACAAAAATATCATACAAATAAAATGCTAACTGTATTATTATGGATTTTACAGCAACAATGTATGTATTTGTATAACACACTACACCACAATATAATATAACAATAATAATAAGTATTTGGACAATTAAGTAAAAAAATTAACTGTCCTCTGCAAACAAATGCTTTTTTCAGTTACTTTGAACGATGTTTAGGTGATTTTAGTGGATATATGAATCATGAATTGCCCTTAATTTGACACAGGTAACATATGTAGTATGAATGTGTCACACTAAGGTTTAACAAACATTTTGAACAGTATATCTATTATTTAAAAAAAAATTGTAAAACATTTTGCACAAAAAGAGTGTCTGTGCTATCCTACTTTAAAAAAAGTGCCAATTGCATTGACGTTATAATCATTTTACTTTGACATTTTAATGTAATGTCATTCATAAAACTAAGTGTGAATGAGAATCATGCATCTAAATACTTTTTATGAATGTGCATTAATACAACAGAATGTATAGGTGATTCTATAATTGGAGATACATTTTACATTTCAAAAGTTAAGGGAAAAAAAATGTGAGCCATGACAATGAGCAAAACATTACTAAAATAATAATAAAAAAATAACCATTTGAAAAAGCTGAAAAAAGAATGACTTTATACATCAAATGTGCCTGCTGCAATTATAGAACCTCTCTCTCTCTCTCTCTCGCTCTCGCTCTCGCTCTCGCTCTCGCTCTCGCTCTCTCACACACACACACACACACACACACATTTAGATACTACTATGATGTCAGATTGGTATACTGTACTTTTTCTATATATTTTTGAGTGTTGGTTATTAGAAGTTTATCGTGTGTTATGTAACGTTACTGTTATGTACTGTTTAGTCTAATGTTGTATATTGGCCATGTCATGGTTGTCCAAGATGAATTTTTCAAGATGATGTCCAAGGAACAATAAAGTATAATTCTATTCTATTCCATGTAAAGAAAATGACGTTAAGACAAGCGTAAGTAATCGTACATTTGTACGCGTGTCATAGTAACGGCTGTTTTGTTTACATCCTGCAAATGAGCTGCTAGCATGCTAACTGGTTATCACGGATTCACTTGTCTAAATTTCACATTATACAGGCAATGTCTCCCCTAAAATGTGATACATATGACTTTATATTGATTACAACCTCGAGGGGTTCGTGTATATGAAGACCTTTAACCGAACACTCCACGAATTGCGCAAGATTTTAGCACAGCTGCTAAAATACAGCAAACAAAGGCTTAAAATGTCCAGACCAACAATAAAAACGCAATAAACCACAACCGAGCAGGACACACACCTTTAAACACGCATGAGGAGATTGTTAAGACGTTTCAGAGGTTTTGTCTGTCATGTGTTATTTACTACATAAGCTGTTAGCTCGTGGCTAACAGGCCTTCAGCACATAAACATTAACCGAATCTCACTCTCCCATTCCTCATTTCCATAGTAAAACCGTCATTTAAATGTGATCAGATAGTTTTCAAAAGCTCTCACCGCCTCGACGGCGTGTTGCAGGATGGAGGTAAATTTGGAGAACATGTTGTTTTTGGACAGGAGGAGCTTTGCTCTGGAGATCTCCTCTCTCTTCCCTCCTTTGCTGCTCCTTCTGCGGTGATCCAGATTGAAGACTTACTAAAACACACTTGACTACATATATACCGATAACGTGATGGTGTGTATTTACATTTCAACACACACTGTAACGCAGGTGAGAAAAAATCAAGGACAGCTACACTGAGAGAATAATGCAGGTTTGTCTTTTTAAGGCCACGGTGGCACTTTCATTGCGCTTGAAGAAGAAACACTGAGATCACTGCTCACTTCTGCTAATGCACACCAGACCATGGGAAAACAGAAATATGGAAGAAAAAAAGATCAGCCGATATTCAATAACGTACTGAGGGACACTGAATTTTATATTACGTTTTAAAAGCTCCGATAATCTGTCAAAAAGCTGCAACAAATTCAATTGTAAATAAAAATTGACAGGACCTGCACAAGAATTGCACAATTGTCTGAAAATAGCATACATATTTCAAAACGGTGTATATTGTTATAATAATAATAATAATAATAATAATAATAATTATTATTATTATTATTATTATGAGGATAATAATAAAATCAAGAGGACTTTTATTGTAAAATCAAGGAATCTTTCTCTAAAGGTAATGTTTTTAGTGTAATGACTAACATTTGTAATAACAATATAATAATAATAATAATAATAATAATAATAATAATAATAATAATAACATTAATAATAATAATAATAATAATAATAATAATAATAATAATAATAATAATAATAAAATCAAGAGGACCCTAATTGTAAAATCAAGAACTATACTTTTGTACTGTGCCCAAATTCGTTAAACAATATAATACATTGTGAGTATTTGGGAAAATGTTTGTGTAATGATTAATATTTGTAATAATAATAATAATAATAATAATAATAATAATAATAATAATAATAATAAAATATTAATAATAATATTATGTAAAATTGTATGTTATGTGTTATATTATATAAATATGGTGAAATGAAGGACTCTTAAGTTGAAAGTGCACCTGTGTGACTGTAATAATAATAATAATTATTATTATTATTATTAATTATTATATATAATATATTATATTATTTAAATATGGCGAAATCAATTACTCTTATGCTGAAGGTGTGCCTGTGTGACTGTAATTATTATTAATTATGATTTATGTAGTTTAAATATTGTTAAAAATGAAGGACTCACTATAATATTAAATTATTAATTGTTTATCACATTAGTTATGTAATTTAAATGTTTAAAAAAATTATAATAATAAAAAAAAGAAGGACTCTTATGCTGAAGGTGTGTGTGTGTGACTGTCGTGCTGCTGCTGATGTCGGTGCTGTTCTTCTCAGCAGCAGCTGCGCACTCATAAACACAAATATGTCCGCGGTGCCTGACGGCAAAAAGCTGGTCCGGAGCCCGAGCGGACTCCGCATGGTACCGGAAAACGGCGCCTTCAACAGTCCGTTTTCCCTGGATGAGCCACAGTGGGTTCCGGATAAAGAGGTAATGGATCTTGATCAGATATGATGATGAAGATGATGCTGCTGAGACTGCTGTGGCTGGTCTGTCTCTGTCTTTGGGCGTTGTTTGCTCAAGTCAAGGCAACAAGAGATAGTAGGAAATATTTTGCAAGTTTCCTAGATGGTGATACAAAAAAAAAAAAAAAAAAAAAACATGGCTAGTCTTGAATCTTTTGAACCGATTTGATCTCAGATGCATGGAAACCAATGCATCTCTGTCCTTTATAGAGTGTGTATGCGAGTGAACATCCACGATTGTGGACAGCAACTCTTCATATGGGATATTGAATGATTTGGGGACATCTTTCATGAAACAAACTTTCTCCAATGTTTCTGTATGGAGCAAAAGCGTGTGACTGTCAAATGATTAGCCACGCCCAGTCATCATATATTATGCTGAGGCATGCAGAAACAAAACTAACGTGCAAATGCATAAGTCGTACATCTCTACGACACAGCCCGTGTTTTTCGCGCATACATTTTAATTGAAGTGTATGTTTACAAGTATGTTTTACAATACTGTGAACTAATAGATGAGTCAAAAGGATTTGATTTTGGGAGGAGTTAATATTATCCAAACTGTACTATATTATGTAAGCAAATTATACAGCAAAACTCACAATATTTAGGGCTTTATTGTTAAGAATATGTATTAAGTCACTGTGGTCAGACCTGAAATGTTTTATTTGACACAAACAGGCTGTTTCTGGTTTTATGTGGCCGCTGTCAGATGGCATTAGCCAAAAAGCCCAGTGTATTTTGCCTTAAAGATTTGGCCTTGATTGTATTGCTGCTACACCCATATATGAGAACTAAATTCAGCTGTCTCTAGGGTGTTCTGCCACACATTTCTATTGAAATGCCATTGACTCTTGGTGCCTGTTCTTCCCTATATATGCATTTAAAGAGCCTTTTTATGTTTCATTCTTATCCTCTCTTAGTGCCCCAGATGTATGCAGTGTGACACTAAGTTTGACTTCATCACAAGGAAGGTAAGCAAGGACTCCTCTTATGTCAGGAGTAATTTCGTACAGAGTTATGGAGGTTTGCACACAGAGGACAATGATTTTATCGCTGAAAGTGACTGTATCGGTGCTTATATTCCTACATCTGTATGTCCTCATGATATTAGTAGTCTGCATAACTGTTTATAATCTTTCTAAATCTGATAACAAATATTTATTTGTCACAAAATACAACTTGCAGTTGAATGTTCAGCAACTCAGACTGTGCGGTACTAAATAGTAGATAAAATATTAGTAGAATTGTACAGGTAAAATGTGCAACAATTGCAGATTCTATTCATATTCTTTCTGCTGAAAATAAACATTCTCTGAAATAAAATTGCAGTGAAGGATGAAGATGAATGATTATCAATGCATAAATCAAATTAAATTAGACTGCATGAATTATTTTAATCATATATATATATATATATATATATATATATATATATATATATATATATATATATATATATATATATATATTACTGTATGTGTATGTCCACATTGTGTGGAGTTTGTATGGTTAAACTTTTCTCAACCACATTTTTGTCAGCAAAAAATCACATCATTTGACTCCCAGACACTTTGTTGCTTCAAATCTGTGTGTGTGAGAACTTTCCTTTATGAGTGTCTTCTTTTTAGATGTATTTGTTCCTAAGTGTCTTTGTTTTAAGTTTTGCAATAATGTGCTATTGCATGTTTCCTTTTTTGCTTCCCTCTTCTTCGTTCTGAATGTTCTTTTGATGCCTCTGTCTGTTTGGTTGTGTGATAGTGTTCTGTTAGGGCTTAAAATGCTATACTATTCTATACTATCTAAATTACAAATAATGTAATAATGTTTTTTTAAACCTTTTAGTTCACATCCAGAATATTGTAAAACTCCTTCCCATGAAATAAAAACGAATAACTACATTGTAATATACTGTTGCCATGGTATACAATTACCATGCTTTAGTGGTCATAACACTTGCACATAGCTTGTGTGCATGCACACTGCTGTTCAGAAGTTTGGGATCTGTATTGTTGTATTGAATAGTCTGGTCTCTTATCCTCACCAAGGCTGCAGTTATTTGATAAAAAAAAAAAAAAAAACGGTAATATTGTGAAATATTATACACATTTAAAATAGCCATTTTCGATTTGAGTATATTTTAAAATGTAATTCCTTTATTAAGTTAAGTTAATTATTTAATGTAATTTATTATTTCCTGTCAAAGCTGTATTTTCAGCATCATTACTAGTCTTCAGTGTCACATGATCCTTCAGAAATCATTCTAAGATCAGATGATGATTTGCTGCTCAAGAAACTATAATTATTCTTTCAATGTTGAAAATGGTTGTTTGTTTTATCAAATGAATGCAGCCTTGGTGAGCATAGGAGACATCTTTTAAAAACATAACTTGTGTATATTTGTTAATTTAGCTACATATTGCTTTACTGTTTTGTAGCTATTGTGTGTTTGATGGAATTGCAGTGGATTTAAAGCAGTGAGTGTTTCCTCTTTGTGTGTTAGCATCACTGCCGGCGCTGCGGGCGGTGTTTCTGTGATAAATGCTGCAGTCAGAAAGTGGCTCTTCCCAGGATGTGTTTTGTGGATCCGGTGAGGCAGTGTGCAGAGTGCAGCCTCATTTCACAGAAAGAGGTGGAGTTTTACGACAAACAGCTTAAAGTGCTCACTGCCGGTGGGTTGAACAACCACGCACTCGAATGCTTTTAGCTGACCACTGACACGCTTGTACCCAATTTTACATTTGCAGACTTAATGTTCAAAGTTTATGATGTTTGCTAAGCATAGGGCAGAGCGTATGTGTGTTGCGTAACTCCTGTAGCTTACTTCAGTGAACACTGACTTAATGAGTAATCCTTTACCTGAGACTCAACTTCACTGCTGCTGGAAATAGAATTCAGCCATTCTGCGTGTGTGTTTGGCAAAGGCTGTTCTGATGGAATCAGGGAAAATACACAATTCTGTGATCACATCTAGGAATGCACTATATAGCAGTACTGTATATCGATTATCAGCATTTTAAAATGTATTTAAATGACTTGGCCCGTATTGAATGTCATTTTGCATGCTCACTTGCCCTTTTTTAATATTTAAATCACCTTTGCATTAATCTAAGCCATACTAAAACACTGTTAAATATTAATATTCAGTAATATTAATATTGTTTTGACTGCACTTACAATGTTTGATTAGAAATCAGCTTGCCATCACTGTTTTCGGCGGAGTTGCTTTATAGCTGGATTGAACTCTTTTAATAAGTGATGCACTTTTTACAGCTATTGAACCAAAATGAATCAACACTAAACTGATTTCTACTGAATAATGACTGTTTACTGTAGTCTTTTTTGAGCTCCTTTACAGCAGAATTGATTTTTTATTTTAATTTTTGCATTATTGAATCCTGTTATCTCTATAATTTAAGCTGCTTTAAAACAGTATGTATTGTATAAAGCACTATGTACATTAAGGTCACTTGACTTGAAATGTAGCACATTTCAAAATGATAATGCAGCTTCATACTGTATATTAAAATATTGTCATACCCAAGTTGACTTGAAGCATGTAAAACAATAGATAATTTTTTGGTGTTTTGATCTATTCACCCTGAAAATAATCAGCTTGTCAGTATCAGCAAGAATTAATATCTGTGATTTCCTAAAATGTTTCCTTAATAGCACTTATTCAAAAGTTTGGGGTCATTAAGAATTTTAATTTGAAAGGAATAAATACTTTTGTTATATTGTATTGAGCAATAAATTGATCAAAAGTAATAGTAAAGACTATTCAACACTGATAATATGTTTTTTGAGCAGGAAATCATGTTTTAGAATGTATTAGAATAATTTCTGAAGGATCATGTGATTCTGTAGACTGGAGTAATAATGCTGAAAATTCAGCTCTGCATCACAGGAATACATTACATTTTGAAATATATTTAAAAACAGCTATTTTTAATTGTAATATTATTATATGCAATATTACAATTTTTACTGTATTTTTGATTTATTGGTGAACATAAGATACTTCTTCCAAAAATCATAAAAAGTCCCCAAACATTTGAATGGTAGTGTAGTGTGCTTTTTCATCTGGATGTCATTGATTTTAGGGCATTTGCTCTTCTGTCTCATAATGCAAGTCTAACAGTCTGTTTTGAATCTTATTGTTGCAGTGTGACTAAAGAAAATGGCTACTTGGTATTTGGTGCTGTAAACACTAATGCAATCTTTTATTTATGTGGAAAATGTTGTCAAATACACCAATAAGTATTTACACCCACAACCTTACAGTCTTTTTCCTGCATTTCAGGAGGAAATTTCTTGGTCAAAGTGGGTTCCTCAGAGAAATCAGAGACTATGGTCTGCCGTTTGTCCAATAATCACAGGTATGCGTGTAGGCACCTACAAATATTCTATCGTGTTCTGTCATGTGATGTAGCACATCTTAAAGCCTCTCTTTTTTTGCTCTCAGGTATCTTTTCCTAGACGGTGACAGTCATTTTGAGGTGGAGCTATCTCGCATTTCCAGTATGCAGGTGTTGACTGAGGGGTCGACTCCGGGAGGTGAGGCTTTGTGGAGAAACTTGTCAGAGCAATATAAACAATTATTGGTTTTTGAGACTATTCTTTAAACACTAGTTAAACTCTTCTAGCATTGAGGACAGCATTTGAGGATGCTAAAACCCTCTCTGAAAAGTTACATTACATTAAACACCCTTGGGATGTAATGCACTACTGTTTAAAAATGTTTCTAAACTAACCAAGGCTGCATTTATATGATTACAAATACAGTCAAATATTGTAATATTATGAAATGTTATTACAATTTAAAGCTTCTGTCTGTAACTTTTTTTTGTTTAAGATTTACAAAAAATATATAATGAGAATGTACAGTATAAATCCATCCAAACCATGCTTTTGTCTTACCCTTAATAATTATGGGACACTTATAATAAGTGTTTATACTGGGACTATTTTAGGCCAGACTGGTAGGAACCGCTACGGAGAAGCACAGTCCCTGCGTGACTCGCCATTGACATAAACAGAGAGAAGTAGATCCGGCTCCAATGTTCTTCCGCAAGATGCAGGCAGTTCTTTTTTTAATGATTAACAGTTTATTGGTTTTTCAAAACATGTAAACACACACACACATCCATCAAAAAAAATAAACAAAACAACAACACTACACATAGAGAAGAATAGAATAAATGAAGAAGTAACACGGCAAGATGCATGCAGTTCTGTTTATTAACCACTAGAGCGGAAAAAGTTACGGACTACAGCTTTAAAAAAACTGTTTTATATTTTAATATATTTATGTATTTTATTTTATTTTATTGTGCTGCAAAGCTGAATTTTCAGCATTATTACTAAATTTTACCCATCAGATTCTATTACAAATTATGATAAATGTTTTCTTTTTGAATATTTAAAAATGTAATTTCTTCCTGTGATGCAAAGCTGAATTTCTAGCATCTTTACTCCAGTCTTCAGTGTCACATGATCCTTCAGAAATCATTCTAATATGATGATTTGCTGCTTAAGAAACATTTCTTATTATCAATGTTGAAAACTGTTTAAAGGTGCAGTAAGCAATTTCTGAGAAACACTAATATTTGAAATTGACACCCAAACAAACACCCTCCCTTCATTGCTTCGCCCCCAAAATAACAAGCACACTATTCATAGTTTTCACATGATGTCACACCCTTATAGGAACGCCCACCTCGAAATAAAACAAGGCTTTCCTCCGCTGCCCGCCAGTCATTTTTATCAGGTTTTAGTAAGACCGTAATATTAAAAGACCAAATTCAATTTACACTTTTGAAGCCAGTTAGCTCAAAGGGGAAATATTAATAGGTATTCATAACTCCTTATGATTATTCATTATGATTAATTATGAATATTTAAATCAGTTAATTAGATGAACTGTTAGTTAGATTAATTCAAAGAGAAGTGTATTTTTCATGGCCTCAGAAAAATAATCCCTGCTTAGCATTTACAGCGTTTAGAGCATTTAACAAAATCAGTCATTTAAGTGAAAATGTATTTGCAGACAGGGAGTCAGAACCAAATATGTATTGCACACAAGTTTTATTAATTAAATCACAAACACAACTAATCTAAAAGAAGCGCATACATACAATCACACTTATATGGGTAAGATGGAAAGTGACAGAATGAAAAAGGAATGAAGCTATGGAAAAAAGTCATTAACCATAAAAAAACATCAGCTTATTATTTTCAAAGCGTCCGTTAGGAGTATTTTACTGGAGGATTTATTTTTATCCTAACCCTCTGATTAGTTAATATATGCAAGACTTGCATTGCCGTTGCTGTTGAAGCAGTTTTGTAAAGTTCCTGATTTGATAGTTTTGTGAGTCGATGGCGTTTGCGATCGATTTTTTTTTCTGCGCTGAATAAAGATATGATGAACTTGCACGGTTAGTTTCAGTTGCACATGGCTTGAGGTGTTAGACCGGGTTTCCGTCCCACACATGCACAACAACACAAAGAAGCAGAGCGCTGATGGTTTCTCAGTGCAGTGATGGTGAAAATGCAATTTCCTTATGAGAATGAGGACATTTCAAACTCTATTGGAAGAGCTTTCTCTCTCGGCATGGAGAGGGTAGACATAACAGGCTGTGGCGCCCATGGGCCCCGGTAGGGTCCCCCGCGCACATCAACCAGCAGGAGCTACAGAAGAATAAAGAAGAGAGCCAGATCTGTGTGAGGGACCTTTTTAACCTCTGAGGATAGCCTCGCCTCCTAGGGGTCAGTGAGCAATCGTACTTAGGCTTTCGGAGTTCGTAGAGACCAAACATGACATACACATGAATTTTGTTAACCATACTATGCAATTCTGAAACATAAATCCAACAGAGATTGAATTTATACATAGACCAAACCCTATAAAAGAAAACAATCTCTGCAAATTCCTCCTGTTCACAAACCATATCAGTGTCCATGTGTAAACAGTGTCCAAACCTTTGTCTGGAGAGTAATTATTCATTAATTATAATGAAAAAATAATTGTGTCTGATTTGTCTCAGTCGTTACATCTTATTGATGAAGCATTCTTTGTACAGGCAAGCAGGTGAACATGCTTTCACGAAAATGAAAATGCGTTGTGTTCATATTTTGGGCTTCTCTGCTCCCCTATATGCAGTATGCATCATCAAAAAGGTATAAACTGAACTTTTAGTATCACTTTTTTAGTACATTAAGGCACTTTAAGCATTGCACCAATAAG
Source organism: Pseudorasbora parva (assembly GCF_024679245.1). Lineage (NCBI taxonomy): Eukaryota > Metazoa > Chordata > Actinopteri > Cypriniformes > Gobionidae > Pseudorasbora > Pseudorasbora parva. The sequence goes on along the minus strand of NC_090188.1, from coordinate 7,851,158 downwards.
GAATAAGCATCTCCTTATCCTAGTGTCGTTCGCCCGCCGTCTGTGCTGCTTAATCAGCAGTTTATAAAGACAGTTGACATTTTACAAGTTTATTTCATTTATTGGCAAGAACTAATGTTGTCAGTGAAGAGAGTTTCTGGTGGTAAAAAAAAAGGAATATTGATGTTGTTGCTGTTTAATTGGCGAATCCATTATGACAGCTACTTACAATTTAAAGTAAATGAAGGTTTTAATCACATGTTAGAATTGTAATCCCTGATTTGTAAATGTGTGTTTACTAGTAATTACAAAAGGGCTGTCACACAACTCGATTTAAAATTAAACCCAGATCAATAAATCCTTGATTAGCATTAAACTTTGCTTAATTAATTCCTTATTGGTGCAACAGTGGGTTAAGTGTTTTTCACTTTTAGAGTGTTAGAAAACAAAACTTGCATCTTTTCACATATTTTCACATATTCAATGTTAAAAATTCATTGAAAATTGGCATACTTGTGCTGCAGTTCTATGGCTGTTTTGCCCTTTGAGGACTCTGTGCCAGTCATGTGACTGAAAAATATGAATGCAACACAGGCAACCACTAACATCAGTCAGTTCGCACAAGTATGGATGAATCAACAACAGCAGCACATCTTGGTTCTGTGTAAAATAGCAAAATTAATGTTACTGAAGTATTAAGCAGAAATAGCGCAACCTCTGCGTCTGTTTTCAGGTCTTCCTGCTCTCTAAAGTCTCTCCAACTCTGGGAAGCTTCTCCAATATTACCACAGGTCCTAAAGCTCTTGCCTGATCATAACCTTTCTTTGCCCAAATCTATTCCTCTGAACATTTCCTCTTTGGTAACATATCAGCCATCTCTCCTTTCTACAGTCTTTCTACAAATGTCCCGCTTGCTCTCTCTCTCTCTCCTCCCCCATCATGAGCGGACACGCCCCCTACTGCTGATTGGCTACAGGTGTGTTGTGCTGCTCCGTGGATTGGTCCGATCCTATTGTTTTTTCCCCCTCCTATTTACATAGTCAGGACTATGTTACAAACACTATTTAATTTTTTTCACAAAATTGTTTGATTTGGTGTTGATCAAAATTTTCAGCATTTCTCAGAAATCTCTTACTGCACCATTAATGTTTTTGTGGAGTCAAGGTAAACTTCCTAGTTATCCTCAATAATTTAGTGTGTTTTTGTTGGACTACACGTTGGCCGTTCTGACCAATTTTTAATTAGTATGCAGTGTGCTGTGTCTGAAACTCAAACAGCCCACTTCTAATGAAGCAACATTACCAAAGTCTTAGTATCACATTGTCATGAATTACTTAATATAATGAATTATGAACGTCTTTTCCGGACTGATCCCAGATGCACATAACTTCCTGTAATTCAAATCAATAAAGATTTGTATTACCTCCATTATGTTTAAAACGAATTTGAGGAATCAGCATTAATCTTATCCAGTGGTTTGTTTTTAAATATGAATTCTTGCATGTAGATATAAAGGGATATGATTATGAGCTGGAATTTATTATTTTGTGTCACGCAGTATGTTAGACAGGCATGTGATTTACATTTCTATGCATTTCTATGAAAGCTTCAGATATTGTCACCTAAAGCTTCAAATAGTCACATGGCTTCATGAATGCTGGATTGATTTCTGCTTTAACTGAATGCTGATGGATATTAACATTGCACTGTCGTACTGAGTAAACTTAACAACTCTATAAAACAGACATATACACACTATACAGTAGCCCCAAGTAATTTTGGACACTTAAACCACACGTAATGTCACTGGATTAGATACAAAGTATAAAAAACTATGCAAACTAATGTTCCTCAAGCTTTTCTTTGGACCAACTTTAGACATTTGTTTTAAATCAGTGACTAAAATCTACTGGTCCCGAGGTGATTTTTAATGGATGTATAAAGTTGGTTCACTGTAAGCTCAAATGTAAATGCCACTTGTTTTGAGATTTTGTAACCAATGCAAAAAACATTTAGACATTTAAGGCGTGACTTGCATGTCCAAAAAGTTTCTGGGGCCAATTTATATACGTCTACTTACAGTGTGATGCATACCTAAATATTTTGCTGTTTGTTTATATTTCTTTCCTTTTAACGTTCTCTTCTTTTCTTTAATGTCCTTGTTCTCCTCTGCATTAAGAGAAAGATATATGCTCGTACACGAGCTTGCTGGACAGTCAAATATCTGAAGGTCAGCGTCCCTCTATCTCTCTCCTTGATGTCGATTTTATTTTCCCTTGTCTAAAACTGTGCCATTTATTTAGTTTTCTTTGTTGTTCCCGTCATATGATATAAGTAACTTTGCATGCACTCATTTCCTGTGACCCCATGTCAAAGCAAGGCAGTCTCATGAAAGGCTACATGTGCATGTTTATTGTGATGGTGTGATGGTCCCTCAGACTTCCGTCGTACTATGCGAGGCACAAATCTAATTTGCTATTGTACAAAGTACAACGATTAACTACAAAAGGAACATTTGTCATGGCAAAAACTGAATGTTGCCTTGACAAGGAATTGTTGTCGAATGCCACCACTGACCTTTGACCTCTTTTTAGGGGGTTCTCTCCGTGCCAATGGCATGGTGCTTCAGTACAAGCCACCAGGATCTCAGAGCCTTCAGGATCTCCAGATGGACACTGCTGATGACAAGCGCGTTGCGTCTGCCTGGCTTGTAGCCATGCACAAAGTAGGTGTGAGTGAAAGTGTGCACTGTGAAAAAAAAAAAATGTTTTATGTTTATGTTTTATAATATATACATATACATACATATAATCTATACACACACACACACACACACATTCACTGTGATGACCAAAATTATTAAAACTGCTGAAAAATCTTAAAATATTGACTTTTTTGCCTCCAAAGCATGATTTCATTTCAAAATGTTAAAGGTCCCGTTCTTTGCGATTCCATCTTTCAAACTTTAGTTAGTGTGTAATGTTGCTGTTAGAGCATAAATAATACCTGTAAAATTATAAAGCTCAAAGTTCAGTGCCAAGCGAGATATTTTATTTAACAGAAGATCCCTTTCAAAGCCTACAGCGAACGGCCGGTTTGGACTACAGCAGGAAGTGCAGGGATGTAATGACGTCACTAGAACCGTTTGTTGACTAACCCTCCGTCCACAAGAACACGCAAAATAGGGGGCGTGGTCTTGTTGCTCTCCCACGTGGAGAAGAGCGCGCATTCAGCGCTTGCATCTCCCCGTTATGGTAAAAGGCGGGACCTTTCCGGGCAAAGTGCGCTAAGCTGCTGTCCAATCACAGCGCGGGAAGCGCTGGCCCAATCAGAACTCGTTACGTGTTTCTGAAGGAGGGACTTCATAGAACAAGGAAATCATCAGGCCGTTTTTAGGACAGAGGAAACAGCGCTGTACAGATAAGTAAATTGTGTGAAAAATACTGTGTTTTTTTACACGTGAAACATGAACTCGTGTTATATTGCACACTGTAAACATAATCAAAGTTTCGAAAACCCGCGAAGAATGGGACGTTTAATAAAGCATGCAGATGGTTACTCTGACCATCAAATATCAGTAGTGAGTCGTACTGTTTTTATCCACTTTTAACTGTAATATTTGGTATGTCCACCTTTTGCAGTAATTAAAGCAGCACTATAGCATCTCTCTGGCATAGTGTCAGCACAAATGTTATCCCATTCTACAACTGAAGCCAAAGGCTTTCCTTTGATTGTACAATATATCTGAATGTGTCGGGTCATTGTCTTCTTGGAAAATAAATGCAGGCCCAATAAGACAAATCCCAGGTGCCAAGTGTTCTATTAGCCAATACTGTATATCCACTATATTGACAAAAATATTGGGACACCCCTCCAAATCATTGAATTCAGATGTTCCAATAACTTCCATGGCCACAGTATAAAATCAAGAACCTAGGCATGCAGACTGCTTTTACAAACATGTTGAGAAATCAATGTTGTCTCTTATTTTTTTAATAATAATTGAAAAATAAACATTCATAGATAAAGGGTTAGTTCACCCAAAAATGAAATTTATGTCATTAATGACTCACTCTAATGTCGTTTCTCACCCGTAAGACCTCCGTTCATCTTCAGACACAGTTTAAGATATTTTATATTTAGTCCGAGAGCGTATGCAAGTGTATGCACACTATACTGTCCATGTCCAGAAAGGGAATAAAAACGTCATCAAAGTAGTCCATATGAGACATCAGTTGGTTAGTTAGAATCTCTTGAAGCATCGAAAATACATTTTGGTTCTAAAATAGCAAAAACTTTGACTTTATTCAATATTGTCTTCTCTTCCGTGTTTGTTTTCAAACCTCAAATAAAGATTAAAACGGTTATGAATCAGCGTATTGATTAATTAATCAGATCGCCAGTGTCAACTTTATTTATATATTCAATTTTATGTGAACTAAACCTTTAATAGTTAATAACAACCCTAAAATAAAGTGTTAACCAAATAAAAAAATAAAAAATAAGAGTAGGTAAGTCTAATAAATGTTCATATAGAACGTTAATCAGACTTACCTACTCTTATTTTTTTTTTTTTTTACATTTGGTAACACTTTATTTTGGGGTTCAATTATTAACTATTTGCTTATAAGCATGCATATTACTAGGATATTGGCTGTTTATTAGTACTTGTAAAGCACATATTAATGCGTTATTCTTCATAACCTTATTCTACATCCCTTAATCCTACCCAATACCTAAACTTAAATGCTACAAAAACTACCTTACTAACTAGTAATAAGCAGTAAATTAGGAGTTTATTGAGACACAAGTCATAGTTAATAGTGAATGTGTTCCCCATACTAAAGTGTTACCACATTTTTTAACTAGTCTATAAATGACCGGTGCTTTTGAAATAATTACGGTAACCACAATTTTGTTTAATTTTATATTACTAGCAAAATCATAACAAATATTTTAGGAATATTACATAAGGCAAGCGTTATGTATATTCTATTTGAAAACTTTTGTTTTAATATACGGTATTTTATTGTGAAACTCCGCTGTGAAACCTAATAATATGGTAAAAATAAAGGTGATGTCCACCCACTGAAGATACAATCTTTTTTATTGAAAACCCAACGTTTCAGCCGTCAGGTCTTCATCAAGCACAAAGCCTGTGCCTGATGAAGGTCTAACATTTGAAACACAACCCCGTTTATGGTGCATGGGGTGTGAAACCTGATAATAATGTCATCATAGCAGGACTTCCGACTGGCGTCATGTTGAGCACCACAATTTCACCCAGCCATAGTCATTACTGTGATACTGTGTTTTCTGAAGGGAGTTTCTGAACTTCAGGACTCCTCTATATTATGTTAATATTATGTTTTCTGCTTCCTGCTTTTCTAGGCTGCCAAACTGTTGTATGAGTCAAGGGACCAGTAAAATGACAAAGGAAAAAGCACAGTGCTGGAGACGGAGAAGGATGAATGGAACGAGAGCGAGAGAGAGCGAGAGAGAGAATATCAAAACCAAGTATTATATGTTATTCATTTTTACATGTACTCTAAGATGCTTGTATGATTTCTATTGAATATTTTGCTTCTACTCCCTGTTGAGACAGACCAGAATTACTTACTACTTCTCTGTCTGCGCCAAGGGGAGGACCAAGTTTTCCGACAATTCCCGTGCAATATGGACATGTATGATAATATATAAACGCACCATTTAACAGATGCTTTAAGTGTAGTCTCACGTATCAAAGTTTTGTAAACAAAATATATTTTGTCAGATATTCTTATTTTAACACAAAATGCTGTGTATCTACTTTTTACTGCCCAAGTATTTACAATATGTAGTCGTTTTTCTTTCTTAACATATTGGAAACACCTTTTGAATTGTTTTTCCTACACTACAGAATGATGTTTGAGGTCTTCATTTGTTGTAACGTGTTTACGTCTGCAGAGCAAGATTTCCCTTTTTTAGAAAACTGAAGTTAGATCAGCCAGATTGCCTGGACTCATATTAAACTTTGTTCTAGGTCATCAGGTTCTTGGCTAATTTTCCATTTTCAATGTACACCAAATAAACATCTTCAGTCCACAACTGAGCAATTAATGTCTGTGCTAATTTACTTTCCAGAACACTGACGCATTTCAAATGTTTACCTTTTTTTACTTTGTGATATTTCACCCCAAAATGAAAATTCTGTAATTCATTACCCTCATGTCAATCTTTTTTCCCTCCATTGACAACTACGCAATTACCACTTTGTAGTTTCGAAAAGTTCATAAAGAAGTCCATGTGAAGTGAGTGGTTTAGTCCAAAAATTTCTGAAGAGACACGATCGCTTCATAGGCACAGATTGAATTTAGGCTTTTGTTCACAAATAAATATTCATCAACATCAGCTGTGGTAAACAGAAGCTCAAGCATATTCACTTGACGTGCAAGAGCCAATGAGGTTCATTCTCTTGTTACGCAGCAAGATTGAGCTTCCTCAAGAACCACGAGGGTGAGTAATTAAAGACAGAATTTTTATTTTTGTGAACTATACCTTTAAGTATCCCTTTTAATTCCGATGCAGAATCTTCCTTTTTGCGGACAGCTTGCAGGTTTCGTTCTTCTTCCTCACAGGGCTGAAGAGAGATCATCTCGAAGTAATTTTAAAATCATTTTGGACAAAATTGATTAAAAATACAAATAAATAACCTAAGATAAACTGGACAACAGACACTGAATAGTCAATCTTATTGAAACATTGCATTAATACATTATGTTTTACACACTGTGTCAAAAATTGTGTCAGTATACAGTAGGCCTAGCAAAGGCTTGTATCCCTTTCTGAAAAGCCATGATCAGCTGCTGCTGCCCTCTTGTGTTCATTACACGGCTGAACAAGACATTCATTCAGCTTTAATAGGCTACGAGAAACCAAACAATGAGGAATGATGATGCCAATTACTTTCTACCTCCCTCGCAGCTGATCTTAATGCGTTTGTCTACACGGTAACATCAGTGAATAGCTGATAATGAGTCAGCTGTCAGCAGGTTACCACAATACGGATATGATGTTGGGGGTGTATATTAGCATGTTTAGTGTAGCTGTAGGTGTGGAAAACACTCAGACGGCTGAAGAGAGGCATCCATCTACAGGAGCAACTCATTTTACACAAACTTCCAGACATTAAACTGTGGGGCCAATACTCTGCATTCTTTTTAATTAAAGTTTTTGTGCGTGTGTTCATGTTTTTCTATCCCGGTGGAAACTTTGACCTGAATGCACACACACAGACTCATGTCACCGTGGAGACCCGAATTGATGTCCCCACGAGGAAACAAGCGTATAGCCTATAAATAGCCTACAGAATGAGTTTTTTTTTTTTAAATGTGTAAATGCTGAATGTTTTGTGTGATGGATAGGTTATGGGTAGGGTTAGTGTAAGGGGAGAGAATACAGTTTGTACAGTATAAAAAGCGTGCGCGTGTTTGTGTGAAATTAGCAAAAGTTAATTGTGACATTCTTTTCGTATTTTTTTTATATAGCTATTTATTTTCATTACAAATGATATAGTCTAAATAATATTTCTGACATCTGTTCTGCAGAAACTTGTTTCCGTATATAAATTCGAGATTTTCTCAAAAATTTGAGTCAAAAGTTTGGGCCTATTGTCTCTAACACGATTAAATGTGAGATTTTAAGTCTATTATATCTTGGCACAAATATCATAATAAATTGATTATAACAAGTAGGCTATTTAAACAATAAGCATAACAGTATGCAGTAGGCTATACAACAGTGGGATACTGTATTTAGTTTGATCATTTTGACCTCCCATGTGCAGCGTAATGATAACTGGATTCTCTAATTGACTTATTAAATAAAACTAAAATTAAATGCCTTAAAATTGAATAAAAACAACTAAATAAAAATACTTAACTGATAACAGGTCCAACTCGCATGTAACTTTATGAGGTCATGTGACAGCCTTAGGCTACTGTTTGATTTATTGCATGCTTAGTGTGTAACGTATACAATGCAGCATTCAGTGAGCTAGTATTCTATTTGCGAGCACAGCCAATAAAAAGCACCATGTGGACAAAAGCAAATGTTTCTGATTGGCACTGTTGCATCTTGTTTAATTATGAAAAATATTATGAAATAAAAACACCTGAATCTCTGTGCAAATCAGAAAATGTATTTGATTGGCTTCACTGTATTCATCAAACACATTCATGTCCAGACCTGCAGATTCTCTTTAGATTAAATTTAAATTACATTTTTATGCAGATAAAATGTAATGGAAAATAGTTTTTCAAATGAACAGTAGAGGAGAGTCAAGTTCCATGAAATCCAGCTGTATACAGTGTGCATCTCTGCTGCCCTCTTCAGGAATATACGCCTCATTTGAAATTTTGTTTGTATAATCATAGATTTATAAACCTATAAAGTTGCATTTTCAACATACAGTTATTTTAAAACATCAATAATATATTAACTGCAACTTATCCATCAAATGTATTCATTATAGAGGCTAGTTCTGTGATGAATAATTCTTCCCTTAGAATTACATGAAAAATGTAATTCATATACAGATATGACTGTAATTTAAAGAGACCCTTGAAACCCTTTTTAAAAACAATATTTAAAAAAAAAATTACTTTTTTAAAATTTATTTACTTCATCCAGCTTCTACTTTTATTTTCACCTTTTTCTTCTCATTTACTACCTTATAATTATGCTCTCTCTCTCTCTCTCTCTCTCTCTCTCTCTCTCTCTCTCTCTCTCTCTCTCTCTCTCTCTCTCTCTCTCTCTCTCTCTCTCTCTCTCTCTCTCTCTCAATTTAACAAGCAAGTTAAATTGTTTGAAATTCTACCTTACTTTCTGAGCCTTATTTTATTCCATGATTGCTAGAAAAGTGTGACAGTACAATTTTTCTTCAAAGGGGTCATAAACTGCATTGTTTTATAATGTTTCCTGGGGTGCACTTATAATTTCAGTATGATTTCTATACATCAAAAATTGTCATAATTTAGGATGATGATTTAGCCCTCTGATTTGAACGCTCTGTTTGAAGGGACGTGTCTGCTGTACAACTTCAGTGTAAACGCCCACTGCTGTGATTGGCTAACATCTTTGCATATGAAATAGCTAAGTACATGTGGAACTCTCTCAAAAACTGGTTTGATTTACTGACACAGACAAAGAACATCGGACTATACATGAATCATTACATATCAGAAATCACTGGTCACAGATCAGGCAGAAATAACACGGTTACTTACATGTTGTGGCATTACTGTTGAGTCTGTTTGCAAAGCCTGTAAATAATAATAACCACATTTCTAGCATTATGATCCTTTGGAAGGGATTTTTTTTTTTTTTTTGTAGTTGTACGTTTACCTGCACTTTTGGGGTAAAACGTCCACCGGAGGCGCTAAGTGGTAATATTTTTTCTCCATTCCAGATGCGCATCATGGCATCATGACTGATCTCACAGAATTAATATTTATAGCATAATTTTATATTTTGGAGTAACTAACTCCCCTAAACCTACCAACTCTTAACAATATAAAACACGTAACAGGCAAATAAATGTACAGTCACGTGTATTTATTGCAAAAACTGACCAAAAAACAGTATAAAAGTATTAACTCATGTTGCATTCCAAGTCTTCTGAAGTTATACGATATCTTCATGTGAAGAACAGAGATGATCTTAATGTTTTAGTCGTTGAAATGATGATCGCGCTCCTTTGCGAACAGAACAAACACACACTCGTTCATTCATATTTCTGATTCAAATGATACATACAACAAGTTGAATGACACGATCGGTCTTTGGCGGATGGACGACGTTACTGATCGCTTTTGGGGATTTTCTTCACACAAATCAATCGTTTGGCCTCGGAACACTTGGGATATTTGTACTTTCTGAATAAATTATGCCTGCAGTCGTATCTGCCTGTTATATCCTGTTTTTTATAATACTAGAATGGGTCGGTTTAGGGAAGCGTTTGAGTTACACGTTCAAAATGTGTCTAAATATGTGTGTGTGTCCACAAGGTAAATGGATTTATAAACATACTAAATTGTTTTTTTGAATATGTAAAAATGCTGAATGTTTCTTGTGATAGGTAGGTTTAGGGGTGTGTGTGTGTGTGTGTGTGTGTGATGGGTAGGTTTAGGGGTGTGTGTGTGTGTGTGTGTGTGATGGGTAGGTTTAGGTGTGTGTGTGTGTGTGTGTGTGTGTGTGTGTGTGTGTGTGTGTGTGTGTGTGTGTGTGTGTGTGTGTGTGTGTGTGTGTGTGTGTGTGATGGGTAGGTTTAGGGGTAGGGGCAGTGTAGGGGGATAGAATGAAACGGCGTTGATAAACACACTAAAAAGCGATTATGCGTCTTGATAGCACGCCAAAATGGCATTCGAATTGACGTGTCATATATACTCCATTTCATGAGATCAGTCTGTGAATGGAGAAAAAATATTACCACTTAGCGCCTCCGGTGGACGTTTCACCCAAAAAGTGCAGGTAAACGTAGCTGGAGGTACATAATTCAGGTGTTGCAAAAATGTAGGCAGAGTCACGTATTTCCAATGAGCCTGGGTTGCCAGTTTAACAGTGTACTTGATCTAACCACTAAACCTCCTCCTTATTATTTTAAACATAAACAGTTTTCATCCCTAATCTGTCTTTGTGCAGCTACTGCTGTATTGTTTATAGACATACTTACTTCTCTACTTGAAACTGATGGTGAAAGGCCACCAAGGCCCCTACCTCTGCTCAATGAGGGGGGTGGCTGTTCCACACCTCTCAATTTGATGTATATTGCCCCAGCTTCAAATAAGTGCCTGGGTGATATTTTATCTCCTGGAAATGTTCCATTATTCATAATTATCAGATCCAATTAAGGGCAGCAAAGCACAATGCAATATCTCTCTACCTAAGCTTGAACAAATAAACACCCCATTAGCTCATATTCTCTTCCTCACTTTATATTTTCTTCTTTGTCTCTCTCTCCAGGACTTTTGCTCTCCAGCACTGATTAATAAATGTAATTAAATTAAGGCATGAAACACATTCATAATGGGAGTCTAGTTGTAATTACCACAAGCAGTATTCAAACTGCGTGCAATAAAGTAGAACCCATGAAGACTTAATTAGACACAAGTGTGTTTACAAGCAGCCATTTGCAGGGTGAAAGGCCCGCCCACGTGAGAATATCTTGATTTTGGTGAAAAAGAAACAAGATAAAAATGAGCAATGGTAATATGGGTTACTGTAGACACGATTAACTGTGGGGTAGGGGTAGAAATTTGTCAACTGGTAGAGATTTGGACTATCACAGTTACACTCATGGGACGTCACAAAAGCTTATCATTTGAATGATTTTATAAGCCTTGCGGTTTAAAAACAAGCACAATAATCAACGAAAGAGGATTCAGTGAGAGACTGAGTGGACATGCACATACAGCATGTGAGTACTGAACTGAGTTATTTGCGGTGCCTTATTTGGCTCGAACGATCAATAACACACACTAAGGGCCCTAGCAATGCGACAGTATAGGCACGACACAAGTGTTTTTAGTTTTCCTAGTTAGTTTCAGCCCAACACAGTTATAATTTTCATGTCTAGTGCTACGTTGTTTAAATAGCAAATGCACTCGCGCCCATCTGGTGTCAAAACACTGCTTCGCGAAGCTTCAAACCGTTATGAATTAGTGTATCATGAATCGATACACTGATTCCAAAGCTTCAGGAAGAGGTGTTTTGAAATCGGCCATCGCTACACTGTCAAAAAAAAAAAGAGTACAAAATTGTAACTTTTAAGGTACAAGTGGCCACCCTTAAGGACACTGGGATCGAGTGTTTGTACCTCTAATCAGGGGTAGGCAAGTTCAGTATTAGAGATTTGATGTCTTCCAGAGTTTAGCTCCAACCCTTCTAAGCAACCACAGTATACAACTCATCGCTCCCTGCATGCATTGCAACATTAAGTATGCCACCATTATTGAGATGTATAGGCTGATTCTTGATATCTGTATGTGTCTAAACTTTTCAACCTCTAGAATGTTTTTAAAAATCTAAATTTAGAACATCTGATCTTTGGCAAGTAAGTATTGTTGGTGAATATTCTTTATTATTATTTTTATTCAGTGATGAGTTTAGCCAAACATTATTCTTCATGATACAGTTTATTTACGGCTCTTTTGTTTTGAACAATTATATGTTTTGTTAACACTGTAACAAAAAACACAAACCCAAAAAAATCCAAGTCAAACTGCCCAACTAAAGGAAATACTGATCTCCATAATGGTGACCAAACATTTTCAATAAAACATCAAAATCTAAACATCTGTTAATTCTCAATAAGAGCTACTATAGATGTCTTTCAGGGTTGGAACTAAACTCTGCAGGACAGCGACTCACTAGGACTGAACTGAGGAAAACAATGGTATAGTTGTACCCTAAGGACCAATTGTGTACCTTTAAAGGGACAGTTGTATGTTTTGTTCCCCAAGGAACAAAATTGTACCTTCACTGTACCTTTTTCTCTCAGAGTGTATATAAGTCGTTATTTAGTTGTTGTTTTTTTGCGCACAAAAACTATTCTCGTCGCTTTGTAAAATGATTGACTTTTAACAACGTCTTAAGTGCCTTTTATGGGTCTTGAGAGAGGAAATGTCATTGTTGCCAACGGAGGCCTTTCTGAGCCATCGGATTTCAACAATAATATCTTCAGTTGTGTTCTGAAGATAAACAGAGATCTTATGGGTCTGGAACAGCATGAGGGTGATTAATTAATGACAGAATTTTTTTTTTTGGGTGAACCCTAGGCTTAGTTTAACTTTTTCCCCAGAAAAAAAGGGGGTGAGAGCGCCAAGTTCAAGAGTCACGGTTCGCTACTAGTAATAACTAGGTTAACCATGAACCTACCCCTAAACCTAATCCCATCTCATGCAGTCACGTTATATTAAACAGTACTTTCTTAGGTGACATAACTATGTAACTAGTGGAAAGAATCACCAAAAATTCTCATCACTAATTCATATGTATTGGGCATACCTGATGGACATGTTAATCCACCAAACAACTGAAATATAATTAATGAGGTTCACTGAGAATCAAAGCTTTAAAAAGATTACATAGCAGGAACCTCAAAAATCTGGACAGAATCCAGTGCACAAGTTCTTTATTACAAATAATAGCAATGTTAAATGTGGCAGTTTTAAAACACCAGAGGTTTCTAACACTGAAGAATAATTTGGAGCTAGAGAAGGCTTAGGGAATTGCTCTGAAAGAAATTTAATTGCATCACATTGGCATGTGGTTCACCAATCACATAAACAGCAGTAAGATCACAGGATGCTCATCCAACCTTATTGACCTCCTAGAAGGGGCATGATTCGTTTTGCAGTGGTTCACATCAGCCTGTTGTAAAGGTTTGATCTTAAATCAGTGGAAAACTGTACTGTTAAATGCATATCACGGTCAGCCATGACTTTGCCAGCTGATGGGGTATTTCCTAAATCAAAGGCTTTTCTTTCTCTCGGGCCTTTTTCCTACATCTTCTCGCTCTATAGCTGGGGGGCATCACTCAATCAAGAGATGAAGGACTGATATAGAGAACTGCCAGGCTTTGAGAGTGTTCAAGGTCAGAGACAGGCTTTCAAAGACAAAAATAAAACACTTTCGCAGATCAGCAAGTGATTAAAGGAATAGCTCATGAAATTTCTGCCAATGTTATATCACCTTCTGTCACAGATGGCTTAAAGAGGAAGACAAAGATCAATGAAAATCAGGTAAGGTTTATTTTAGATTACTCAAAGATATTCCTGAGTGTGTAACAGTGATCAAACACATTCAACACCAGACTACTGAATAGTGACAGAATGAAACTTAGGCCCCCATCCACACGAAGCCAGAGCTTTCCCAATCCGATCTTTAAAAAAAAAAAAAAAATCTGCATACACAAGAGATCACTGAAACCGACTCAAACCGATCTAGTATACATGCCAGGCCAGTGTGTGGCGCTGTAGTTCTGCCACAGAAATACACTTAAAACAGAGAAGAAGAGTTGGAGCTAGAAGGGGTTAGCATAGATATCCATAATAAACAGAAAAGATTAGTTCTTTTGATCGAGTCTCGGGTTTGAGTTGTTCGTTCTTTTGTCACGTGACTTGTCACCGTATTGAACACTAGTTCACAACCTTTTTAGTAAAAAGCACGTAGTTATTTATTTAATTTTTTATATTATTCTCCGTTAATATCAGACATATACAAATATGGGAAATATATTGACTATTCAAGTCTAACATCACAAATTCAATTAGACTAATTTTGAATCAACTGTGTGCGTGTGTGTGTATATATATATACACACACAGCATGGGACTGACAGCAAGAATGAAAGACTCAAACCCGAGACTCAAAAGAACTAATCTTTTCTGTTTCCGTTACTGACAGCATAGACTCTATGGGACTAACAGGAAGAACGAAAGACTCAAACCCGAGACTCAAAAGAACTAATCTTTTCTGTGTCCGTTACTGACAGCATAGACTCTATGGGACTAACAGGAAGAACGAAAGACTCAAACCCGTAAGACTCGTAAGAACTAATCATTCGGAGATTCAGAGCTGATTCAGAGGCCAGATGTTGCGTAATGCGCATGCGCGGTCAACAAAATGAACGAATCACTCTCTGAGACAACTCGCTAGTCCCGAGTCATAATAAAGATTCGTTCAAAATGAACGAATCGTTCATGAACGACACACCACTAGAAGGGGTATAGCAATGGTAGGAGGTGAGGCAAAATGTCATGATCAAATAACAATAAATACATTTGCTACTTAACAGATATGTTTTATTGACGCCTACACCTACACCCCAACCCTATACCCATACAATAATGCAAATATGGTAATTAAATGGCGCGATATTGATGTGCGCATCGATAGTTGTCCGTAGTTGTATCCCTTAACTCTTTCACTGTGCTGGATGTAGTGTGATGACATCACCATTTCACAAAATATATGGATTGGCTGTACACATGAAAACATAAGAATGACGTTTTACGATGTATCCTCTCTGGCACCCGGTTTCAGAAAATATCAGATTCATGCTTCCAAAATGTCGCATACGTGTGGACAAAATGCTAATGCGGTACAAAATTGATACATATACAGCTAAACGCGTCTCTGTGTGGACGGGGTCTTAAATACAAAGGTTGATAAGGGCCAAACGAGAACCACTGATGGATAACTGATGAATAACCATGATAACTAACAGGTGGTGAGAACTAAGACGGAGGGGAACAGGAACTGAATGAAAACAACATAAGAGTCCATGATAATGAACAAAATCCCAGAATGTCCATGATATAATGCCCAGACAGGTGGAGGTTTTGGAAGAGGGTGAGGAGCTGGTGAAGGGTTGGAAAGGAGGAGCAGGCAGAAGGTTGTTAGACAGGCAGGCAAGGAGGGACGGGGGTGTAGATGGGAGGAGAAGCCAGATGGTACCGACCTAGAGCATGGTGATGACGAGAGCTCACAGCGACATCGATGGAGGGAGGAGCTAAGTAGGCGTGGTTTGACAACCTCCGTGGGATGACATACAGATGGAGACTGAGCTGGAGCTGATCTCGGATCCCACGGCGATGGCGGAGAGCTGATGGGATCGAGTGACAGTGCTGGCACAGGAGGCCTGGACGAAGCCACGGAGACGAACGCTCGAGGTGGAATCAGAGCTCCTGAGGTCTGAGGTAGACCCGGTGCAACCGAGGACCCAGGTGAGTCTGGGGGGAAGGAGGATCCCACTTGCAGCCCTAGGGGCGGAGAGCCAAAGAGCAGCGGGAGGCTCACAAGTCCGCTGCACCTGACTAAGTGAGAGACGACGGGACGAGGGAACCTGGTGTAGCATCACGGTCGAAAGCCTCTGGTGGAGCCAAGGGTGGGAGGAGTCACGATCAAAGGGTCGAGGTGAAACGAGAAGATCAGAGCCCGGAGGCTGAGCGGAAGGATCCACTCGATCTGGCGAGGCTGGTGAGTGCAGGCTTCAATGTATACTGCAGGGTAACACAGGGAAAGATGAGACACTGTATATGAGAACAGCTGAGGCAGGGCTAGAGGACTGGGAATATTACAATGCAGAAATAAACAAAAATAAGGGGAAATAGGGGAAGGCTTATCCACGGACCCAGTGGACATCGCTGTTCCGAGCTTGAGACGAACTTGATAAAAGCGTGCAATGTTCTCACTCAAACCACTGCCACCTGCTGCTGCTTCTGCTTTAAGAGGGAAACACTGACCATAACTGCTTGTCTAGGATCTGTAATCCTCTGTAAGAATTCGTAATAACAGCATATTATTCGCGAAAAGGAGCTAGCAAAAGATCCAGTGTGTATCTGTATTTGCACTCGTCAAATTATTTCATTTCCAACTTGTTTTCGCTTCGGTGAGTATGTAGCCAATCACAGGTGTTGAACTTGGAATCCACCCACTCACCACTCGAATGTTTGTCCAGGCGCTGAGTTCAGTTAACACGCGCTTCAATCCTCTGTAAGTGCAGACATTGTGAAAATAAGAGATTCATTGTATACCAGCTTCACAGCAGAACTTTGTGAGATTGTGTTTATTGAATGAGCGACAGCTTTTAGTGATTATAAAGGGAGCGCTCAGGGGCGGAGCCAGACGATGTAAACATTCGGGGCTTAGCCCAAACCTAGGGGGGTCCGGGGGCATACTCCCCCGTGGAGTTTTTTTCCCATTTACATCAGCTAAATATAGAAGAATGCCTAAAAATCTATATAATATCTGGGAAAATGATAAGTTACTCAGCATTAAAAAATAAAAATAAAAATTCACCCAGTAGAGCCTACAACCTGTTTTGTATTTAACTGTTCTCCAGCTGTAGTGAATCCAAAACACCAAACATGTTAAGGATGACTCATTTTAACCCCTGGAAATTAAAAAAGGCAACCATTATCTGACTATTTTTAAGTTAGCCTGCATAGGTCAAATTGGAATTTGGTGTAAACATCAATCATTATTAATCTTAAAGGGGGGGGGGGGGGGTGAAACACTCAGTTTCAGTCAGTGTCATGTCAATCTTGAGTACCAATAGAGTAGCATTGCATCCTGCATATCTCCGAAAAGTCTTTATTTTTTTTATAATTATATAAGAAAGATGCGCTGTTCCGAGTCTTTCCGAAAAAAGCCGAGCGGGTGGGGGCGTATCGTGTGAGCGGAGCTAAATAATGACGTGTGCTCGCTGCTGCTGCTATTGTGTTGAGTCGAGTGCGTCGTAAAGCTGTGTCATCCCTAACATCGGGAAAAAAACTTTATTCAAAATAAAAATATGGCTTTTAATCAGATACAGCCATACATCTATGATCCGGAATCAGACCCAGAGGCTGCAGTTGAACAGGAGCAGCAGCAAAAACGACTAGAGCAGGACGTCTCTATGTGGTAAGTTACAAGTTATACACTAACTATATAATATGCTTAGCGGCTTGTGTTATTTACATATTTATACTTGAATTATATCGTCGTATTTTTGTCTTTGAAGGTGTACATGTGGGAAGTGCAGTTGTGCACGTGTGTTTGTGTGTTTACGCGTGGTTTGTGTAGACAGTAAGCGGACTGGTTTTGCACGGCAGGCTAGTTAGTGTTTACATAGAAAGACACGGAATAGAAGCGCATTTGAATGAAGAAGCGTGCTTATTTAGTTCAACATATTTCCCCCCTCTTTGTGTATTGTTGTTTGGAGTGCTTTTACAATACACAAACATAAAGTTACACATATAGTGGCCAGCTAAACAAATGTACACGCACTACACATCGCATGCTCCATTGATCAATTAACTATACGTGATCATGTTTGGGCTACTTGATGAGCATAGGCAATAAAACAGACATTTGAAGCAGTCTCACTCACCGCCTGCGGTTCTAACGTTGGGACTGCTCCATCATTCAGCATTAGGCGATCGGGAAAATCCGGCGTCGAGCTGGGCCTTGTTTATGAAACAGTCGGCACCGAAATGCAGTGAACAGATATAAACATTCGCGCAACTCAGTTGCTGATCCGGAAAAGCAAATTACATCCACTGTTGCCTTACCGCGGGGTTTTGGGGAATCTGTGCAGGACTGTCTTGGTCTGGCAACCAAAAACGCACTTTTTTGGTGACATTGTTATGTGCACATCACCTGTGCACCATCCTACAAGCCAGCGCTTTGATGGGCGTAGCCTGTTACTTTCGCTCTCTCCCTCTCTCTCTCTCACGCTCTTCCGGTAGAATTGTCCGTAAGGCCCATACAAGGAAATTCCGCCCCCATTAACGTCAAAGGGGACGCATGATCTCAAAAAACTTGCCGAAACTTATGACTAACCGGAAGTAGTATTTTTGACAAAGAAATACTCCCATCAAACGTCCACCTTAACTTTTGAAACTTTGTCTATGTTTAGTATGGGATTCCAAGTCTTTAACAGTGTAAAAAGATCAGTATGCATGAAACAGCATTTCACCCCCCCCCCCCCCCCCCCTTTAAGAGTTCAGTTTGGTTTACTTTGTGCTTAGCTGACAATTTTGCCACATCAGAATCCATGACCAATCAGATGTTGTTTTCGGCTGCAAACTTTCGCGGTTGGTTAGTTCTGTTAGTTCCCAAATAAGGAAATGCCCATATTTGGATTAGAAAGTGCTGTGTGTGAGACTGAGAGCTTTATAATGATACCAGGCATGACATGTTTCTGTGAATGGAGAGGGCACGGGAGCTCACGTTAGAATTACTTTGGATGATTTCAGGTAGAAATCTAAAGGCGCACGGTGACAAAATATAATGAAATAACCACCTTAAATGTCTAATGTTGCCTTTTTTTATTTTGACATGAAAGCTTACATGTTAAGGGAGTAAAATGGCCCAAAATCTCAAAATTGACTGTTTTCACCTGTCGTGTCTCGCCTTAATAAGTAACATCTAAGGTTAAATCGCTAGCTAGCCAGCTATACAGTCATGTAACTCAAGTGTTACAACAGCGGATTTACAAACCTGTAACACTTTCATCTGACGCAGAAACTCTCTCTGGCCGGTGATGTTTAGTGTTCCTTTGAAAAAATGTGTAGTGTCCATGTCCAACTACTTAGCCACCCCCCCCCCCCCCCCCCGCTCCGCCCCCGGGAGCGCTCTGTGTGCACTGTAGGCAATATCATTATTATTTATTTTTTATGAATAGGTCTATAATATATTCAGAATTTAAATAAAACTTTTGTTTTCCATTCTTGACAAGCAGCCACATACACGCTTCAATACACTGACCCATCCGCATATACAAGCGGGATTCACTCAAAAAATGATCAGTTATAAATAATCTATTTATAAGTATTATAAGTACTTATCTATTTATGAGTACTAGCTATAAGTATAATAAATCAGGCTCATAAAAATGTCAGGAAAACATGATTCCTGGCTGCGTGTCATTATCCATGGATCACGAATCTGTGGTAAGTTGTAAGGACCACTATATCGAGCCCAAACTTTAGTTTAAACTGATAATCGTTTGCTCTACTCGTGTTTTCCTCTATTAACTCCAGTCACGCAGCAGCTCTTCTGCCACTCAGCCCCGGCTGAGGGGACGTGTTCCAGCGGGAAAATGACGTTGATGCATTTCCTCTAATCCAGTCAATCAGCCAATCCTCCGTAGTGTCAAGAGATACTTTTATGGTCCTTTTGTGTTGTTTTTGCTCTTTATGGAGCTTGACAGCCGTGATTTGTATTGGTAACATACATCACACACAGATCCCATGTTTCTTTTCTATTTGAGATTCTCACACACTGAGTCTGAATTGCTTTATTGCGGTTTATTTTCACAGGGACTCTCATCCTGATTTAGCAGAATAGCGATGCTGGAGATAAATGCATAGCTTGAGATGCAGGAGCAAGTGGTTGAATTTTGTGCAAGCCAAGGCGTGGTGTGACATTTGTTTTGGTTGTTCAATAAGCCTGCTGGAATTGAAAAGTATCAGCTTAGACAATCTGCAGAATTACTTTTGTAAAGCTTTCTGGGTGTGGAACGGGACTGTGTGATTGTGTCACCACAGGTGCTGGTTCCCTCTGAGTTCAGCCGTTATTCTGGAGACACTTCTGTCAGAGAATTTCTCTCTCTCCCCTTTCATATTTATTTTATGTTTAGTTCTTTGAAAGAAGTAGTTTACAGAAGTACACCAATACAGTCTATACAACCAAATAAATGTGAAGTTGGATTTTTGAGGTTTTATTGTCTCTACACTAATTTTTTAAACTTTGTTTCAAAATTTAATTAATAGTAAAATTCCATAAAATTTTCCTTCCTTGAATAAATCTTACATGTTATTCATATGAATTAAAGGGTTACTTCAGCGATTAGCATATGGCTTTGTATCAGTAGAAACCCTGGAGTATAATCAAATGATTGTGCTTCCCCCACCTCATATCCCCCTGAGAGGAGAGATTTATGCATTTTATTTCTGGAAAAATTCCTCCCGTGATGCAATTTGACGATATTTGCTAGCCTAGAAATCTAGACGCACCCTAGCGGCAGCAAATTTAATTTGCCCGCAAGTGTCGTCTAGCAGCTCTCAATACACGTCTGAGCTGTATTCCTCTCAATCTGGACGGCCCAATCACATCATGTATAGAGTCAGCGCGGGCGGGGCCATACTGACGACGGCCGAGTTGCGTTTGCGTGCTTCTAGTAAACACAGAAACTGGCGAATGGCGGCAGTCTTTCGAATCAGCTTTGACCGCGACTCTGGAAGACTTGGAGTTTAGCTTTTTTCTGAGAAAAGAACAAAGAACGGCACTGAAGTCATTCTTAAAAAGGGAAGATGTGTTCGTAGTTTAGCCGACCGGATATGGCGAATGTTTAATCTATCAGCGAGCTCTGCTTCACCGCCGTTGCTCTGGTTGGTTGTAGCGCTATCCTATCGCGTGCAGAGGGAGTTTGAAAGACAACCATTTATCCCGCCCCTCGGATTGAGCCCTGTCTATGGTGAGTTTCCAGACCAAACATCTTGATGTGGGTCTGGCTTGTCAGGCTAGATATTTGCTTCATCTTTGGAATGTTTGGCCAGAGACTAAAGACTACAGCCAGCAGAGGGAGCTATTTCCACGTTTTCAACTCGCACATGGGGAGTGGGAGATTACACTCTCAGCTCAGCTCAGCTCAGCAGCAGGCATTAATTTAAACGGATGCTAAACAATGTAAGTGTTTTAACTTCTCAAATTAATTTCTATGAAAGTTAAGCTTCCAAAGGCATGAACTGAAAACGCGCCAGACTGAACACGCGTTGTGAATGTATGCCGCGAGTGTGGTCGCGATTATCTCAGCTCTCATCACGAGCGCTCATTAAATGTAATCTGACTCCTAATCTGAGTTAGTGCTGTGAGACTCAGACTCGATCGTTACGTTCAGTATTTAATTGTTACTGTCTGTTCTCTCAGTCACTGTAATCAAGTTGGTGGCTTTGGTAATGGCCTCACAGGGCAGCGAAGCATTCTGGGAATTGTAGTGTTTCATCCCCATGAGACAAAAATACATTTTCGGTCTTTTCTCAGTCTAGAAGGCACCAAATTCAAAAATAATTTCACTTTTCTACAACATTAATGACCCAGTTTAAATACAGATTCATCTTTCCAGCGCTGAAGTACCCCTTTAAGAATTGAAAAATGAGTAAAAGAGCTTAATAAGTCATTTTGTATATATCTTAAACTTAAATTGAAAGATATTTTATTTATTTTGTTTCATTTATGGAAACGTATCACATAAACATAAACCCAATCCCTTGTTCCATAAAATATATATTTTTTTTTACTTATTTAAAATTCTTAATTCATATCATGAATAATATTTGGATTATTTAATTTAATTTAAATAAAGTTTACTATTAATTGAAATGCGTAAATCTTGATAAAAATCCTAATTTCTTTGAGTGTGCATATTTAGATTGCATAGAAGAAAATTTTTAAATATAACATTTCAGATTTAATACAGTGCTAACAGAGTTTTCAAATAAATGAGATTCGTCTAACAGAGGTGAATAATTAACTATTCAGAGCAGCTATTTATATACTGTCAAATTGATGAATCATTAACATGATCTAACATACGTTTGTGTGCATATACTGAATGTGTGTGTGTGGGGGGGGGCATGTTTTTGTGACATATGAGGACACAAATGTGTATAATGACATGGGTATGACATAGGTAAGGAGAGGGTGAAATATGAGGACATTTTGCCATGTCCCCACTTTACAAAATGCTTATAAAAAGTAAAAATGCAGAATGTTTCCTGTGATGGGTAGGTTTAGGGGCAGGGGCAGTGAGGGGATAAAAAAATATGGTTTGTACACCATTATGCCTATGGAATGTCCCCATATGTCACAAAAACAAACGTGTGTGTGTGTGTGTGTGTGTGTGTGTGTGTGTGTGTGTGTGTGTGTGTGTGTGCATGTGTTATATACGCCTGTTCATTTACAGTATTTGTATATTACCCTTCTCTTGCATTCAAGCCTTCCCAAGTGTTTAACTTGAAATAATGAGCCCTGTTATTTCATTTTCTTCTGGATGCGGTGTCGTGTCCAACACCTGTCTTTCACTAATCATTATCTCTGCGGTAAAGTTGCTAATAAAAGTTGTTCATCATTTATTACATGTGCTTGCTGATTATAATGATCCTAATAGCAGTGATTGTTGCCTCTTTAATGGGTCCCTCCCGTTGTTTCTCATCTTCTCCTGTCTATTTGTTCATTATGAATTCCTTACTGCAGCTTTACCAAACCACAAATCAACTTCTCTTTGTGTCCTAGTCTGTGTTTACACTGCAGGATGCAGGATTAATTTATACACTGTAAAGCGATATGGTCCGACAATGTTTATCCTTTAATAATTATACTTTTAATAATCTTAAAATAATGCTAAATCAGAGCGAATATTTTGTGCTCTAGGCAGTTGTGAAATATACTGTAGATTCATGGCTCCTTGTGCATAGGGTTGCATGGATGAATTTTAGTAAACATACATTTCAATAGCCTGACAAGCCAGACCCACACCATTGACAGGGCTCAATCCGAGGGGCGGGATAAATGGTTGTCTTTCAAACTCCCTCTGCACGCGATAGGATAGCGCTACAACCAACCAGAGCAACGAAGGTGAAACAGAGCTTGTTGATAGATTAAACATTCGCCATATCCGGTCGGCAAAACTCAGAACACATCTTCCCTTTTTAAGAATGACTTCAGTGCCGTTCTTTGTTCTTTTCTAAGAGAAATCCTGTGTCCCAATTCGCCTAAGGTTACTTATACTACGTCCTAAAAGTATTTTGTGAAGAAAAATTATATACTTTTGAGTGTGTAGCAGAAAAGTATGCAAGCTTCGGGACATACTCTGTCGCTTAGTTACGTGCATCTCATCACCGTTTAACTGCCGTGTCAATCATCGTCAGATTCGTCACAGTTCAAATCCTCCACATTCAGATTAATCTCCTACCGTATCGGAGAAAAATGGAGCCACACGTTGATCTGCCATTTGTGGGTCTTTAATGCAGAGACTCTCCTCATGTTTTTGCAGTTTAAATATAATGATGCATTTAAAAGTTAACAGCCAAACGTGTCATTACACAAGTTCACAGTGCTGCTCAGGTGAGATATAATCTGGACAACACTGAATAAATATATTTTTGTAAGGTTGAATGCTGATAGTTGGTCACTCAAACCCCTTTATCTAAACCTTTCTACTTAACCATCGGACTCGCACATCCGCCATGTTTGTAGTTTTTTTAAAAGCTTTTTATCCGCGTTTGTAGTTCTAAACGAATCCTCGTCCAACTCGCAATGGGTTGTGGGCAATATCAGCCGTTGAGTGCACATCGATCTGCACTTCGAATTCGGACCGGAAATAGTAAACCATCCGGGAATCTGTGGAATACTCTTTTCAACATATATGATTTGGGACATATGCTAATTCTATTTTCAAATAGGCTACTATTTAGTATGGATAGTATGCAAATTGGGCACCCTCCCTCCAATACCTCATTACTGTAATGCATCAGAATATTTTAGCTTTGAGTTTGTTTGTTTTTTTGAGTGAGTTTCATTATTGATTCCTATTATTGAAATACAATATTAGGAGACAATATTAGAAGAAGCTGGGGTTGTCACTAGTGTAAAATCACCAACCGAAAATCTTCAGATATAGGAACCCCTTGAATTTTTTAAAATTACTTTCTTATACACAATTTTTTTTATGCATCTGTTGTGATTATTGTATGATTATTTTACTTTATTTTATATGTAAAAAATTACATAAAAACCACTGAATAAAATGTGCTATGTAAATGAACTTGCCTTGCCTTGCCCAATACAGGGATTTTTTTATTGAAATGTAAAGCAACATAAACCAGTACATATACTGTCATAATGTGTACATATTTCACAATAATATTTTCCCAACATTACAGTACTAATAATAATTAAAAATATATATTTTTCAGTGCATTTCTATAGTGAGAATTGGAATAAAAATATTCTTAATTTTCATTCAAATAATGTTACAGTGACTCCATTTCTTTGTGTGTGTGTGTGTGTGTGTGTGTGTGTGTGTGTGTGTGTGTGTGTGTGTGTGTGTGTGTGTGTGTGTGTGTGTGTGTGTGTGTACTGTACTGTATATCAGAGCCATAGAAAAAGAAAGTTGCGACACTTTGATCTGGCCGCCACGGTGTCACATGGTTCATAGAGCGCTCTATGAGCGTTCCAAACAACTCCGCGCTGTCAATCCAGTTGAATGGCATTAAGCAGGATAGACAGTAGATATGGTTATTTTATTTGGGTCATGCGAGTAGCTACATCAAGATTTTACAGTGTTGAGTGTTGTAGCCAATCACGGGCATTTCTGTTGAAAATAATGACCAATCATATGTTTAATTTACCGTGAAGATAATCCCCTCAGTATCGATCAAAACAAGTTTTATACGATCTCAAAGCGCTGAATGGATTTAGTGCAAGTTTACGTCTTCTCATCTTCTCTCTCATTACCTACAAATCCTCTCATAAACAAAGCAAAGACACGATTTAAATAGATTTAGCCTATTGTGAATTTTAGTCAGATGTTTTTGATTTCATTAGACTTTGTGATGTTAATTAGCCTATATATTTAACACTTAGGTACAAATAAAGTAACAAAAATAGATATAAAAATAGTGTTATATTAGTGATTTGATCATCTGTTGTCTATAGCCATCTATAGAAAATAAATGGTAAACTGCTAGACTAACTAAAAATTGTCACTGCACTAATTGCTGCTTCCATACTCTTCATTTGTAAGTTGCTTTGGATAAAATGTAATTGTACATGCATAAAATAACTGCAATGTTACAGTATAAAAATATAAAGATCATTGTCTTTTAATGTAGATATTTTTGCATATTCTAAATTATATACTAAGCTTGTATTTTCTACAATGGAAGTAACTTGACATAGGCCTATGTGTTATGTACAATGACTAATAATGTAAATGTGCAGTTTCTGTTCTATATTTTGTAAATTTAACAGAAATTGGCTGTAAAGGTTTGCTATTTATGTACAAGTAGGCCTACTTAATTTAGAGATTGAAGTTGAGAGTGGTTCTTTTAAAATAAAGATTAATACTGTAAATATGCAAACATGTTTTTGAATTGATGTGCTTACTGCATTTTTATAAATAATATCTTAGTTATTGTAGTACATGGAAAACCTATATTTTAAATGTAAATTACTGTAGATGGACAGAGCAGGTTTGTAAAATAAATTTGATTGAAAATTAGTTTTTTTTTATGTGTAATTTGACATAATTGATCCGTTTTTCCACAGTTTAATACATTTTAATTAAATATACTGTAATTTTTTACAGTGTAGTTGAACATATAGGTGCATAGGCCTATATGCACACACATATAAGTGCATATATGTATATGTATATGTAGCCTACATATGTGCGTACATATATGTGCATATACATATAATATAAGTGATGTCATAACTTCGGCACTCTATCTGAGCTGTAAACGCCAAACTCTTGACGAGCCAATCACATCGTGTATAGAGTCGGTGGGCGGGGCTTAACATAATGACCGCTGAGTTGCGTTTGCGTGCTTCTAGTAAACACAGAAACTGGCGAACGGCGGTCTTTCGAATCAGTTTTGACCGCGACTCTGGAAGACTTGGAGTTAATCTTTTCTCTGAGAAAAGAACAAAGAACGGCACTGAAGTCATTCTTAAGAAGGGAAGATGTGTTTGTAGTTTTGCCGACGGAGAAAGTTCGATCTTACAACGAGCTCTGTTTCACCTTCGTTGCTCTGGTTGGTTGTAGCGCTATCCTATCGCGTGCAGAGGGAGTTTGAAAGACAACCGTTTATCCCGCCTCTCGGATTGAGCCCTGTCTATGGTGAGTTTCCAGACCAAACATCTCAAGTTCAAGTTCAAGTTCAAGTTCAAGAGTTTTATTTGTCACATACACAGTTATACAGAATTTAACCGGCAGTGAAATGTAAACAGGTCCGCTCCATGGACAGCAAATAACAATTAACAAAGAAAGCACAATAAATTATAAAATAGGGATAGGATAAAATAGGAATAGGATAAGGTGCTATATATATACATATGTAGAATTATGAATAAATCAAGTAAAAGAAATAAGAGATGTGGAATAAAATAAGTGAGATCAAGTAAACTGGAGACTATAAAAATAAATACGTGGATAACAGAAGTGCAGGAGTGTAATGTGCAAACAGCATTATAATGAGTAGTTACATGGAACACGAGAATAAAGTGCAGTGCAATATCAGTATGTGAGTTTGTTAATACTGAGTGAGGTGAAGTCACATGTTGTTAAGTGACAGCGTTCAGGAGTCTGATGGCCTGTGGGAAGAAACTCCTCCTGAGTCTCTCAGTTTTGGCCATCAGGCTACGGAAGCGCTTACCAGAAGGCAGCCGGGTGAAGTGGGGGTTGACCGGGTGATTAATGTCCTTGATGATTTTTATAGCTCTGCCTCTGCATCGTTTGATGTAGATGTCCTGCAGAGACGGGAGAGCTGACCCTGAGATGCGCTCGGACAAGCGCACCACTCTTTGCAGGGCTTTGAGGTCGTGACTGGTGCTGTTACCATACCACGCTGTGATGCACTGAGTCAGTAAACTTTCTATCGCCCCTGAATAGAAAGTTTTCAGGATAGCTGGTGAGACCCGGAATTTCCTCAGCTGGCGCAGGTGGTACAGTCTTTGCCTGGCCTTTTTCATCTGAAACTGGATATGTGCAGTCCAGGTCAGGTCCTCGGAGATGTTCACACCCAGGTATTTGAAGCTGCTCACTCTCTCTACTGGTGTCCCGCTGATCATGAGAGGGGAATATGACCGTTGCTGTCTCTTCCTGAAGTCCACAATCAATTCTTTGGTCTTGTTCACATTCAGAAGGAGACAGTTGTCTTGGCACCATGATGTCAGTTGCTCCACCTCATCCAAGTATGCGGTCTCATTGTTGTTGGAAATGAGGCCCAGGACAACAGTATCATCCGCAAACTTGATGACAGAGGTGGAGCTGTGTGTGGACAAACAGTCATGCGTGTAGAGAGAGTAGAGCAGGGGACTGAGGACACAGCCCTGTGGAGCTCCCACACTCACGGTGATGGAGGTGGAGGTGAACTGTCCTAATCTCACCACTTGAGGTCTGCCAGTGAGGAAATCTTCAATCCAGTGACAGAGAGAAGAGTTCAGTCCGAGATCCAGGAGTTTGTTAGTTAGCTTAATGGGAACTATGGTGTTAAAGGCTGAACTATAGTCAATAAATAGCAGTCTTACATAGTTCCCATTCTTGCTGTCGATGTGTGTGAGGGAGGAGTGGAGGACGTGAGAGATGGCATCTTCAGTCGATCTATTGGGACGATAGGTGAACTGAAGAGGGTCCAAGGTGTCGGGGATGGAGGAGCAAATGTTGTTTTTGATGAGTCTCTCAAAGACCTTCATGACTAAAGACGTGAGAGCCACTGGGCGATAGTCATTTAGGCAAGAGGGTTTACTGTTCTGAGGGACAGGGATGATGGTGGATTTTTTGAATGAGGTTGGGACCACAGATGTAGCAAGGGACTCATTGAAGATGGATGTGAGGAGTCCAGCGAGCTGATCAGCACAGGACCAGCTCGCTCGATTGTTGCAGCTCTGAGTGATTCTGTCTGACGCGTCACTCGGCAGTGTCGCACTGCCGCGATTGCCATCAAAGCGAGCGTAGAAAGAGTTTAACTCGTTCACAAGCAACGGATCAGCTCTCACTTCTGCAGAGGAAGAAGTGATGTGGGTCTTGATGTGGGTCTGGCTTGTCAGGCTAGCAATATGCAGTATAACGTCTGGATATAGAGCATTTAGTGGAGACAGTAACCATAGAAACAGGGCATTCTCGTATTCCAGCACACTCTCAGTTTTGTCTTTTCTTATAATATTCTGTTTTCTAATTTTTGAGATGGTCCGTTTAAGTCTGCATTCTTCATTATTTTACTGTTATTCAAAATGTTTTACTCTGAGCACAATTTGAGGAGAATTTTAGGCTTAAGTCAGAGTTTTGCCCCCCCACCCCACCCCACCACCACCACCACCACCACACACACACACACACACCTTGCTGGCTGACAGAAACTGTGACAAAGCAACGGCACATCATCAACCAAAACTCAAAAGCAAAGCCATCTGCTAGGAGAGTGCTCCATCACTGTCAGCATCTCTCTCTAATAGCTGGGGAGTTGCTGATGAAGTAAAGAGGAGTTTAGCTTGTGACGTCTCTGATGAGGTGACTCTTATTTTATTTATTTATTTTATTTATTTTTTACATATTAGTTTTCCAATCCTGTTAGCTGTCTAGGCAAATTGTTTACAATTTTGGGGTCATAAATACTAATAAGAATGCATTAAATTCATCATAAGTGACAGCAAAAACATTTATATATGTTACGAAAAATCTTTCAAAAACGATCTCATCACAGTTTGCACGAAAATGTAAAGCAGGACAACTGTTTCAACATTGATAATAATCTGAAATGTTTCTTTAGCAGCAAATAAAATTTTTGTTACTTCAGGTTGAGATTGTCATGGTTTTATATTTACCCTAACCAAAAAAAAAAAATTGTTTGCAAGTATTCAGTCTAAGTGTAAAGATGTATAAGTCTCTGGTGTCCCCAGAATTTGTCTATTAAAGAATTAAAGCTTGTACTTGTTTTTGTGAGTGTCCCTTTAAATGAGCTCAAAGGGATGCTTAAATGGACACCCCTTTAAATGTCCCTTTAAAGCAACACTGGGTAACTTTTGCTCTCGGGGTCCCCCTATAGTTGGGAAAAAATAATGTCCTCAACTACTGTCGTAAACTCTGTCATCCTACAACAGGAGATGCCATCGCACGTGCATTTGTTGACATGACAACCCTGATAGCCCTGAACTAGTGATGCGCGGGTCGTCTCATAACCCGCGGATCCCGTATGTCTATTTAATGGTCGCGGGTGCGCGGCGGGTTGTAAAAGTATATACAGTGGTGCGGGGCGAGCCAAATAACTTCATAAAAGCGTCCCCGCGGGTTGGTGCAGCACTAACAGTTCCCCTGAACACTGCAGGAGGAGTTCACATGCAGGTGTTCTTCTGGTGTCAAGTGTATAATTTCATGAGTTTTATTTTTTTCAAACGCCAAATAATCGCGATGCTCACGTTTACAAGCCAGCGTCATTATAGTAGTCTATTGGTTACCGTTTTACAGAATCTATATGATACTTCAGTTCAATGTTTGCGTGGTAGGTAATCACCATGACAACCATGACAGCATCGGTCGGGCACGCCTCCTTCAGCTCACGCCAACGAGCAAACGCTGGTCACATGTTGGTCCTCGTCCTGCATTTAATCCCATCACCTTTTCGTTTCCTCTTATTGCTTTCCTCCAACAAAACCTTTTCTTTCTTATTTGTCTGTGCTGATTCAGAGACTATATTATTCTACGAACAAAGTTGGGCTTGCACGTCCGAATTTAAGGAAGTGTGGGTGTTGGTGGAAGTGACGTATATGCCGTAAAGCCGTTGAATTTTGTAGTTCTTTTTGTTCTCGGGTTACTACCCGAAACCCGAAGTTTAAAAGTACGATTAAAAACGATACAGACCCCATCAAGCTATGGCAGACGTGTCATTCAACCTATTGTAAGTCGATGTATCATCACAAGAGTCTTGAAAATATATTATGAAGGTTGAAAAGTTACCTGGTGCTGCTTTAAATAAAACAAGATTGAAAAAGATTGTAAAATAAAGTGTTACCATTCAACTCATGTCTGGGCAGCTTTCATTGGTCAAGGACCGCTCAAGAGAACGTTTGACTGACACTTAACACAACCAATCCCAGTTTGTTTTGTTCCACGTCATGTTTAGCAGTGTGAAAATGTAAAGTCGATGTCCCCAGGCCGGCGTGCATCTATAAATTATTAATTCAAGAATGTTGTGCAAGTTTACAGCAACAATGGAACCGCAAACTTTACATACTTTTGAAAACCCAGAATTTAGTTGATCCTGGTAGGCGCTCATTGCACTCAACACGACGGCGTTCTTCTTCCACGTCACGGCATTTGTTTCCAGGTGGACTGTAAAATAACGCGACACACATGTCTCACGGACATCCTGTAGAATTCAACCAATCAAATGACGACTTCGAAACTCCTGAATTGTTTCCAGAAAGGTGTGCCATACACTGTAAAAAATTCAACTTATGTTTTGTATGTCAAATTCAGCTTTTAAAGTTTATTCAACTATTTAACATGAAAAAAAGTTGAGATAACTCAAAGTTTGTACAACTATTAACCCTAAGTTGAAAAAACTCAAAAATGTTCTGCACCTGGTTGCCATATACTTTTACGTTTTCTCAACTTTTTTATTAAATTTTTTATACAGTGTATGCATCAGTCGTTCAGCCAGTCAAAGCCTACTCTTATGTAAGATTTATTATTTATGATGTTTTTTATTCATTATAAAAAAAGGAACAGTGAATTTTTACCATTAGAGGCTGGTTGTTTACTGGTGGACACACATCTGTGTTCAAGCACCTTATAAAAGTGAATTTCGGGGCAGTTATGGTCTAATGGTTGGAGAGTCAGATTTGTAACCCGAAGGTTGTGAATTTGATTCTCAATACCAGCAGGAAATGACTGAGGTGCCCTTGAGCAAGGCACCTAATCCCCATTTGCTCCCAGGGCACCACAGGAAAAAAAAGGCTGCCCACTGCTCAGGTGGTGTGTGTCGAATGTTTGCAGTATGTGTGTCTGTTCATTACTCACTGCTCCTAATATGCGTGCACAGCTTGAATGGGTTAAATGCAGAGGACAAATTCTGAGTATGGGTTACCATACTTGGCCTTTACATGTCACTTTCACTTTAATGTTCAATAGGAGCAGCGATCAATACTGATTTACAAACAGTACGAGGTTCTTTGCATATCTCTCCAGTTGTTCTGTGACACTTCAGAGAGCGAGATTTTACCTGTCAGAGCGTTGAAGAGTGCAGCTCAAGGTCAGCAGCAGGTTGACGTTAAATAGCTGCAGTCTTATGTTTTTCACAGCTCTTTGAATTTCAATTAATTCTAAAGCTTTTAATGGATCTGTCACTAGAGTTATATTCAAGGCAGAAGAACGTGCCTTTGACAGAAAAGAAACCAAATGCTATCTTGTGGCCAGCCATCTTGGGGAGGTGTGTGGCTTTCGTTCAGTTTCCCCCGTCCTGTCCTCAATCTATTTCACAGAGTGACAGGAGAATGCTGAAATGAAGGCGTCTGATCGATTGCCTAGCAGAGACGTTCATGGTAAATAACAGCAGCTTAAAACGCCACTGACAGGAACCTGTTTAAAAAGCTATTAGACTTGTTTCCAACTCTTTCTGAAATAATACAATAAAGAAGAGAATGTGTAATGAAATAAGAGCTCTGTAATCCAATTGCGCAGTAGATCCAATCGCATTTATAAAGTCAACAGAGGTTCGGTAGATTCACTGAGCCTCTCTCTCTTTCTCTTTCGCTCTCTGAACTCTCCTTTTAATCTCCCTGAGTGATTCCAGAACGTTCTAGCACACAGTCCTCGCGAGGGGGAACATGGTACTTTCTGACCCCTCCATCCCCTGCTATCTCTGTATCCCCGAGGGCTCAATATATCCTAATAGATGTTGTGCACTGAATTACAGGCAATATCACTGCAACTTTTCTTCATTTTGACCACCATTAGAGCAGTTCTAACTGGTGTCTTTGGTTTTCCCTGATCAAATCAGATGCCTCTTCGGCTCCCGGACACAGAGAACAGACTCTAACATACTTTACATAAATGCAGCATGTTTTGAAAAACATCTAATATCAGTGTTCTTTAACTCCTTAAAAATGATCGCTGTTTTTGACTCAAAGATTAGAATGGAAACCTATTCAGCTGGATAAGAGTTGAGAGAGAAATCTCAGACTTTGGTGACACTGAAATTATTGTCAGCTCATTACCGATCAGTGTGTAAATGAAAGCAGCCTACTTTGTAAATGGCACTTTAAATGTTCTTTCCGGTGCTATAATATATTATGTGAGCAAAAAGCCTGTTTCTGCGCTGATGCATTCAAAAAAGTAGTTGTGTATTTTGAAGAAATATATTTTGAAAGCAAAATATGAATTGCAAATGTTAGTAGAAAACCCGGCTGCATTTCAATCATTGTCAATGAAGATGTTTTTACCCCACAGAGTGTAGTTACAGCAGTTACCACCAGGGGCTCACTGGACCACGCTAACCATCCAAACCTTGACTTTATTTTGTCTCTTTTGGAGCTGGATGTTTTTTGTGTTGTCTCTGTTTGTCATTGTACTTTTTCTGTGCATATTAAGAATTTTAGATTTTTTTTTAGACTCTATAGCCTACCTACACGATGTGATTGGGCCGTCCAGATTCTGAGGAATACAGCTCAGATAGGAATTGAGAGTTGCTAGACCACACTTGCGGGCAAATTAAATTTGCTGCCGCTAGGGTGCGTCTAGATTTCTAGGCTAACTTTTGCCTGTTTCATTAGCCCATTCATGACGCTGTTGATGTTGAGAGTGGTGCAGGAAAAAAATTAAAGCATTTTAATTTGAATGTTTTAGCGTGTGTGATTTGTCGCGGGCACAGGTCGGGTAACGGGCCAGATATTAACGGGTCTGGGCGGGTACGGATTTAATTTTGATATTTTCACGGGTCACGGGTCGGATCTGGTGCTAAACCTTGCGAGTACGGGCGGGGGCGGGTCTCCAAAAATGGACCCGTGCAGGACTCTGCCCCATAGTCAAGAATGCTTTTTTTACACCTTCACCATGAGTTTATCCCATCATAAATATGTAATAAAAAAAGTTGGTCTGTCTGACATTACTTTTTTCAGCTTAGTTTTTGGCTACACTTTATTTTAATGTGTCCGTTACAATATAATTATGCATTTAAATACTGTGTAATAATAATTTCCAATTTAGCATAATTACTATAGGGTTAGGATTGGGGTTTGGTCTAGGGTTAGTTGAATGCAATTATGAATAATTAGTTATTAATACAGTAATGTAACGTGTAACAAGGACACTGTAAAATAAAGTGTTACCTTTGTTTTTGTTTTATCTCTTTTGGTTCCTTTTTATATATTTCAGCAGGTGAGAGTTAAATAAAAGACTAAAAATGGACATAATGGACTGTGCGCTGCAATTTTTTTGTTATCATTGTTTTGGGTTTCAGAGCGCTACTGTAATGACTGTAATCTGCCATTGACACGAAACATAAAACGGTCATAGTGATAACCAATCTTCGCATCTTCTCCATATCGACTGAGATCTCTCCAGATGTAATCTGCCAGCGCTCGGCTCTGAAAAATGCCCTAGTACGGTCTCTGTAGGCCTCGTGTTGCATGGAATGTTGGAAATTGGTTTCTGTCCATTGGAAACTGAGCAATTTACGCGGCTCGGTCCCTGTCCCTCTGAGAAATTGTACTAATTTCACGCCTTTCCTGAGTGAGTCTGTGTCTTTCTTTAACATGCATCAACATAACTGTTCTCCATTACACAGGTACTTAAAGAGACAAGACTCTGAATGTACGGAAGTAAATTAGAGGTGAGAAAGAAATAATAAGACTCTTTGCCGCTCGGTCCCACAGCATTTCTCGACATGTCTCTGTGATCTTGATCCAATCTACAGTGACTCTCACCTGGAGACACTTTTGCTGGTCTCAGGGAGAATGCGGAGCTCGTGATCATTTTAAAGTAACCTCCACTAGTTGTCTGATGCTTTAAATATAATGAGGTTGTGTTTGAAATGGCACTGTGTGCTGCTGGGTTGTTTGCTGTGAAACCAAAACAGCATATTCCAATTAGGATTTCTGACGGATCATGTGACACTGAAGACTGGAGTAATGATGCTGAAAATACAGCTTTGCCATCACACGAATAAATTACATTGGGACATTAAAACAGAAAACAGTTATACAGGAATATTATGTTTTATTATTTGATGTATTAAAGAAGTTCTAAGTTCAAATTTAATGTATTTGGTAATCTCTCAGGACATACGTTTTTCAAAGCTCTGAGAGACTGAATGTGACTATAGGGACAAGATGATGGATAACCATCTATCAAAATGTAAATATGCATTACTCACCTGGCACGGAAGACAGTTACCATGACAGCGCCGGGATGTGGGCTCTCCAAAAGCTAGTCTTGACAGCCTTGAAAGCCCACAAGTACTACTGCCAAATGAGAGATGTCAAGTGGATACAGAATATCACACAAAGCCATCAGGTTGGCACTGTATATCCAGTGAAATTTTGTCTAATGTGCATTCACCAACCTTGTTCAAATGCAATGACTCAACTTTAACTTGACATTTTTGCACCCTAAAGCTGAAAGAGGCCTTTTCAATGCACAAAATGCACTGCTAAACGTTCAAAACCTGTGAACCTAAAGGCGTTTATGCAAACTGGTTACTGTACATATCAAAATGCATGTGTCAAGGGCTCTTCAAATACTGTAGGTGGTTTTGCTGTGCAGCTCACCATTAAGCTTTCAGCCAGCACAGGAAACCAAAAAAATGAAGAAAAAAACAGTACACAAGAGTATATAAAAACTAAAGTTGGTTGTTAGTCGCCAGCAGCATA
Organism: Pseudorasbora parva; assembly: GCF_024679245.1. Lineage (NCBI taxonomy): Eukaryota > Metazoa > Chordata > Actinopteri > Cypriniformes > Gobionidae > Pseudorasbora > Pseudorasbora parva. The sequence goes on along the minus strand of NC_090188.1, from coordinate 7,816,004 downwards.
GCAGCTTTAGACAAACAATGACCCTCAAAACTGTCCTGTAACTATAGTTAACATTACAACATCAGCTTCTGTGAAAAAGCAACACCAGTGTTACTCAGGTATAGAGCAGGAACTTCTGCATCCGTTTCCAGGTCTTCCCGCTGAGGTCTCTCTAGCGCTGGAAAACTTTTCTAATATTAACGCGGGTCCTAAAGCTTTTGCCTGTTCACAACTCTTCTTTGTCCAGTGATATTCCTCTGAGCATTTCTCTTTTGTAAAGCCTCTCAGCCATCTCTCTTTCTTCAAATCTCCACCTGCTACAAGTGTGTTGTGGTGCTCTTCTGACCCACTTTTTACAGCATTTCTCAGAAATAATGTATTGCACCTATAAGCTCGGGATGCACAGGTTTCGTCAGTCCTGCAGGAAACCATATTCATATCACATTTCCAAGGTGCCTGTTGACATGCACATCTCGGAGGGAGAACTTGTCAGGTTATTTGAATTGCCAAAGTTTTCAGGTTCTGAGATATTCAGAGAACTTTACTGCTGTACTACAAACAAGATCTTTTTTCAACATAGATAACATCTAGTGCTGATTCAAGACCTAAGTCTGCACAGTAGTGAGCATGAAGTGGAGCCGCGGGTATCAAGGCCACACCCAAACTCTTGCAGAATCCGCTCGTAAAAATGACTGCCGAACAACTCATGTCCGTGTAAGATAAACAGTTATGTAAATTTATAAATAAAAGTTAAAGCTCCAACATCCTCCTGAAAGTCCTGAAAAAAGTCTGTTAGTGCCTTAGTGACTATTTCACTCAGAGAAGCTGTCAATCTCAGCTGTCAATCATGGTGTCACATGATCCATTTTATAACATCAAATAACTTACTAAAACTAAACTCATTTAAAGCTGCAGTAGGTAACTTTTGTAAAAACAAAAGTTTTTTTTTTTTTTTTTTTTTTTACATATTTGTTAAACATGTCATTATGTCCTGACAGTAGAATATGAGACAGATAATCTATGCAATAATCAAGGTCCTCTGGCTTTGCAGAAATACACTAGCCTAGAAATCTAGACGCACCCTAGCGGCAGCAAATTTAATTTGCCCGCAAGTGTGGTCTAGCAACTCTCAATTCCTATCTGAGCTGTATTCCTCAGAATCTGGACGGCCCAATCACATCGTGTAGGTAGGCTATAGAGTCGGCGGGCGGGGCCATAATGACGACGGCCGAGTTGCGTTTGTGTGCTTCTAGTAACACAGTCTTCTAGTAAACACAGAAACTGGCGAACGGCGGCGGTCTTTCGAATCAACTTTGCCCGCGCCTCCGGAAGACTTGGAGTTAAGCTTTCCTCTGAGAAAAGAACAAAGAGCGGCACTGAAGTCATTCTTAAAAAGGGAAGATGTGTTCGGAGTTTAGCCGACCGGATACGGCGAATGTTTAATCAGTCAGCGAGCTCCCCTTCACCGTCGTTGCTCCGGTTGGTGTAGCGCTATCCTATCGCGTGCAGAGGGAGTTTGAAAGACAACCGTTTATCCCGCCCCTCGGACTGAGCCCTGTCTATGGTGAGTTTCCAGACCAAACATCTTGATGTGGGTCTGGCTTGTCAGGCTAGAAATACACCGCTCCTGGTAAGAAACAACCAATCAGAGCCAGGAGGAGTGTCTTAGCAGTGTCAATCAAGCTCGTGCGTTGATCACACCCCTCTCTCGTGCACAGCGCGAACAGTCAGGTGTTCAAAATCAAGATTACCGGTTTCATAAGCTTTGCTTATGGCGGACAAACAATCCAAACTGCCAATTCCTCGAGTGGCACCTGCTCATAAAATAAAGACAGGTAAATGAAAAAGACAGATGATGATGACCCTTAAAAAAAGACAAAGAAAGAATTAGATAGATCCTGAAATAAAACAAGGTTAAATATCAGAGCGGCTTCTCGGAGGTGGCGGGAGCTAACCTAACTTACTGAAAGGATTAAAAAATGAAGCAGAGTTTGCCACATTTCTGCTTGACAAGTATTTATCTCTGCTTGAACTTGATTCATTTTTTTAAGAACTACACAACTAAGATAAATGATTATTTTAGCTCCTCGAAGCCGTTGTGGGTGTAAATTCCTCGTCGGAGCCCATTGACAGTGTCAAAACACTAGCCGCATAACATACAGATAAAATGTCACGCACTGTGCAAAGCAACTATTGAAACCTACTAATTCACAGTCTTGTCATGTTGCTGAAACAATGTACTAGTAAACCTTATTTAGCAGTACATGTTAATAGAATAATTACTTGCATACTGTAACGTTAGTTACCATTATATTATCTTACTAGCTATTTATTACTTATAGAAATAGTGCAACATCATACAGTTAAATTACATGTTTTGCAAAATATGTAATGCTTTGAGGACCAAGTTTGTAGTCAAAGTATGGGCAGGCCTTAGTCAATGTAAATCATATTTTTGATGTTTCGTCCGTATCAGTGAATGTGCCATAACTGTTTATCCGCCGTCAGCGGTGGGCCTGCGCGTTCACGGCAGGCTCCGTTGTGATGGGGAGGAGCTGTGAGTTGTGTTTGTTAAAATGTTCAGGCTATGTCAGCGTTTTCTAAAAGCTCCCTACTGCAGCTTTAATTAAACAAACACTTGAACTACCTAAAATGACAGAAAACATCTTTGAAAAAAATGTATTTGAAGTGTAATTTGATTGTTTAGTTTGTTTCACGTCCCATTACATTACACAAAGAGGTTGGGTTTATGACCTATACTAGGATCAACCACCTGTGGGCGATCGAGATGTATTGTCTGAGGTGAACCCCCACCCTTAACCTATAACTGTATCCCTAAAAGTAAGTCTTGACCCTCAAATAGGACTTCAAATGAGTCTGTAAGGGTGGATTGCCTACTACAGTGGTTCTGACGGCAGGTTGCCGAACGACTAAAGATACGTTATCAGCGTGATGGTAGAAAACTGTACATTTCTTGTCTATAACCACCCACTGCAACTTATACCAACGACGGAAATAAGCGCAGTTACAATAGCAAAATATGTGGGAGAGCGTTGCTTTAATGTGACTATATTGTACTGCAATAGGTAGCACTTCAAAGTCAATACCAAATTAAATCATCAAATCATTTATAATTGAAAGAATTTAATGACAAAATCTGGATATGGTTACACTTAAAATAGTTACAAAATAGATGTATGAGATGATAAAAACTTAATCATACCCAGCATGTATAGAATGTTACCTGAAAGAGAGAGAGAGAGAGAGAGAGAGAGAGAGAGAGAGAGAGAGAGAGAGAGAGTCTTCTTTTATCCATCCCATGAGCATGTGACTGAAACCCTGAGACATTCAAACTGACCAATCAGACCAGAGTTCCCCCACTGTACGACAGGTGTAGCACACATTTGGCCTGCTTCAGCATCTCTTTGTCTTTAGGAATCCCAAATGGCCCCACTGATAAGAAAGATGGGGTTGAAAACAGTAAAAAAAAATGTCTTTGTTCAATTTCAAATATCAAATATCTTTGATTATTTTCAATAATTCAATAATTTTTACTTTCTCAAAAAAAAAAAAAAAACTCATTCTGTATGATTTATAAGCATTTTGAAATATGGGGACATGGCCATGGTCCTCATATTTCACCCTCTCCTTGTAATACCTATGTCATACCTATGTCATTATACACATCATTCCCTTGATCCTTTGATATATAAAAGTTTATTGTGATATTAGAATAGCTTGTACATTTCGGAGCTGAAAACTTTCTTGTTCGTCAGAAAATATTTTATTGACACCTGGCCCAGAAAATGAGTGATCTCAGAATGTGACGCGTGGAGCTAAACGGATCGCACTACCGAACATGCTGAAGAGAGTAAGATATTGTTGTGGAAGAACACAGTCCCTGCAAAAGCTGCCTTCGGATTCTAATATTAGGAATGAGTGGTTGAACTTTATTTTGAATGAAGTTTGCTCACTTGCGTAATATATTGTGCGTTTGTTTGCTTCATTTCACTGCGGAATCTTTTTAAACAAGATACAGGTTGAGACTGGATTTGCAGACATATTGAGATTAAAACACAACGCTGTTCCTTCTATATTGGAACCAACAGGAATGGTGCAACACACTTATGTGAGTAATAGGGATGTAACGATTACCGGTTTCACGATAAACCACAGTGAAATGTCCTGATGGTTAGTAATATCGTTTAAAATTTAATTATCATTAAAACCCTCAGTGATTATCACGATTTTGAAAACTCGCGGTAAATCCTGTCCAGTCTGGTGCAGGCGAGCACAGCACGTGACGCAACGCTGTTTTCTGAATGAGAAGAAATGACAGAAGGCAGTGTCAGTACCGGGAGATTTTCCAGCCTTCTAAAAGTAAAAAATCTGAGGTGTGGCCATATTTTGGCTTTTACAAAAATCCTAAAGGGGAAAATGAATCAAAGAGGCTCTGGCACCCTGTCTGCAGCAGAACATGCCAGAAGAAAGTCGCTGTAATAGGGGAAACACTTCAAATCTGCGAAGATTTGCGAACGCAAGGCAAGTGGACTTTGACCTAAATACCAACCTACGTCTGGGAAATAATAACGTGAAGCTTGAGCCACAGACGAACGAACACGTTCAGACACGACTAGGGTGACATTTAAGGAATAATAATCAGGGCTTGACATAACCCCCGTTTGTTTGTGTATTTCGGCTGTGGCGTGTAACACAGTCACTCACGTCACTGTTGCGATAGTCACCTACTTATTATAGGCTTCTCCAAAGCCATCTATTATAATCGCGTTGCGCATTATAACCTATCACACGTGTTTCTATTGAGTTTATGAATGCAATGTCTAATAATCAGATGCGTTCAGATCAGCAGAGTTTTGTTCAGAGTGCGCTCTCCCTCACTGTAATCTGCACTCAAAGCAGAGATGAGCGTGCGATGCACGCAGAAGATTCATTCAGCATACGGTTGAATATTTTTGTTCTATTTCAGCAGCGAAAATAGTTTAAAACAAACACCGCAGAACCATAGCGCATCTGATATGACTGGCATAAAGTTGGCTTGACGTTCGAGATAATTTAGGGACCGTCTCTAAAGTTACATACATTGGTTATGCGCGTTTGTATAAAACTGACTATAAAGCGTTCATAGGTGTCGGGTATAATGCACACCTTTTTGAATATGGATATGATTTATTTTCCTGGGATACTGTTTAAGCTCAAATATGCTAGATTTAAATGTGTCATAGGACACTGATGAGAATTTTGCTTGAACATATTTATAGAGATAATGTTAGAGATTCTATTTACACCAAATTATTATTTATGCATGTGGTGCTATTGATGACGGCCAATATAAGGAAGGAAATCCCAAAGAATATAATGTTGCTTTTAAAAAGTGCATGGAACTGCTTGATTTATTTGTTGTTTGTTGATTTTCAAATATAAAACTTGTTGACATGTTTTCAGTGTGTGCATTGGTTATTTTTGAACACTTTATCTAATTTGAACAAATCCGTGATAATATTGATAACCGTGATAATTTAGGTCATTATAACCGTGATGTGAAAATTCAATACTGTTACATCCCTAGTGAGTAAAAAAAAACAGAACATACCTTAGCATGCTTTTACAGTCTGGAGAATTCCTTGTTTGTTGGTTCATTGCGGTTCGGGATCAGACTCGGACATGTATGAGCCAGGGCTTGTGTTTTCCAGACGGGCTACCTAAACGGAACTTCTTAAATAGTGTCGAATCTTAAATAGTGAAACAACATTCCTTTCTTGATCTGCATTGTTCATTATCTTGACTTGATATTTAAAGGTATGTGTGTGTGTGCAGTTTGCTCTTATATCCACTGATCAGGCTGGCCAAGTAATAAAAAAATGATATTCCAATCAATCTTGGGTGGATGAGAGATATATCATTTTGTTTATTTGATAAAGACGTTTTGATAGCCCTGTGAGCGAATCATTCCGATTCACGCCGTCAAAACAATCCCTCAACGGAACTGACAGGGGAGCAGAAGCCAAGCCATCAAAACCAAGCATTCAGGAGAGATCCTCAAAACCAGTGTAGATAATAGCCTATCACTTATTCATTATTATGTTTTTGAATTTAAAAACCACATCATTATAGTTGACCTCAGACAACAGTATAAAAAACATTAAAAAGCCAGTTCATGACACCTTTAATAAAACATACTTTTCTCATTAATAACTTCCTCATGTGTTGGTTTTGACATCAAACAACAGTGTTTTTGTTTGATTCAGTGTTTTAACTTTGATTCTGGCTGTTATGTGTGAAGAGTTTGATCAGCTGTGTGTCTCTGTTCAGCATCCTGTCTCCCTTAAAGATCCTTTAGAATTTCAAATCCAGAAACAAAATGAAACAAGCCATTTAAAGTGACAAATCATGAGCCAACCACATACATAAAAAAAAAAACAAAAAAAAACAAATGCACGCAATGGTCTAAAAGAAAAAAAGAGGCTGTCAGAGGATAAGACGAGTTTTGTAATGCCAGTGTTGTTTGGTTGCGCCTCAGGGTTTTCCACACAGATTCTTTTAACAGACAAAAGACAAAGCCAGTGTGGGATTATATAGTAATAAGAAAACAGCACACTGGATCTTTTTTACTTGTTAATTTTTAGTTTCATTCTTTAGCTGATGGTAAGGATTTAAATGTGTAATTATTTTTCAAGCAGAGTGTAGTTCAGGGCCGTAGCCACCATTGACATTGAGGTGGACAAGTCCCCCCTGTATATTTGATATTCCTGATGCTGCTCTGCTGCACTTCATTACGCAGCACTTTATATGTTAGGATGAAAAAAAGGTTTAAAAGTTACATTTTTTGTCTGGTCTGCCTCAGTGGTCTAATAGCGCTCATCAATGTCAAAATGATTGAGGTGGCCAATAAAATTAAAGTAGGTGTTCACTTTTGGCTCTTCCACAGTCTTCACACAGACGAGCACGTCAATATATCGCTTAATGCCATTGCACAGACTCTATGCTTTCTGGTGAAATCACAAAATAAAATCCCAACTATGTCATCATGTTTCATTAAAAAAAATATATTCAAGACATTTACCCCCCATTATGGCCTTGGTGTAGTGCTATCAAATAAACACAGAACTAAACACATACACTTAGCCCAAAATTGCATACTGTCTGAGTAGGTACTACATTTTAATTTGAATTAGTCTCACATAGCCAGATCTCCAGACTGATGGCAGAAGGTTTGGACTTTGCTTTCGCAGCCTTCATTGGTCCAAGCGAACATTTGACTGACATGTAATGCAACCAGTCAAAGTTGTTTTTCTCCGCGCCATGTTTAGGGGCGTAAAAAAGTAGAGTCGATGATAAATTATTCATTCAAGAACGTTGTGCAAGTTTACTGCAGCAATGGAGCTGCGAACATCACAACAGTTTTTGGTTCCAGGTGGAATGCTAAAAAACGCGGCACACGTGTCTCCTGGACATACTGTAGAATTCAGCCAATCAGATGGTGACTTTGACAATCCTGAAATTTTTCCGGGTAAAGCTACACTATGTTATTTGTCCGTCTGCTAGAGGGCACCTATTCAAAACAAAGGTGTAGTTTGATGACACCATGTTTAAGCACAAAATCTTGGGACATGTGGTCTTCACCTCACAGCCGGTGGAAAAGAATCGGGATAGGACTCGGACAGAAATCATGTTGATGGATGCGGTTATTAACGTTTCTGTAGTATGAAGCAGAGCAGGACCGAGTGTTGTGGAGCTGAGCACGGCCGCTGGAGCGATTGTTACACAAACATTTTATTATGATGGGACACAGTTGCTGGCGCCATTTCCACTTTTCCGGTCATGAGTATGAGGTAACGCTGCTCTGTTTATCATATTAGATTTAAATGTGCTTAAACTTATGTTATGACATTAGTCTGTGCATTTCCCTCTGGGGCTTCTGAAGTGTTTCGGAAATAGAGGGTAGCGCAGATATGACGCAATTAACAGGCGACTTCCTTAGACATTCCGGCTCCTTGGTTAAAATAGAAATTTTCTCACACTTTACATATAGTTGGAAACTTTTGGTATATTCTAAGAACTCAACTGAACAAAATATATAACTGGCCTGGTGGTTTTTTACCTTTTTTTACTGCAAAAATAATATATAGTTCAACTTTAAGTGTGCCATATGCATTTACTTTTGCGACCATTTAAAAAAAGTATGTTCTATATAGTATGAATGTTTGTAGTTTGAAATTCTGACATACTACATCCATTATGTTTTTACTTTCACGTGACCTACTAGCGTCAGTTGCTTCACTCCCCTCAATGAATCACATGAGGTAGTAAAGTGTCCATCAAACCCTATTAAGCTGAGACTACTCAAATGATTTGAGGAAAGTGATTCCCTCAGTTCAATTGAGTAATGGAGTCTCCCAAAACTTGTATATTTAAGTTTACTTAACTTGGTGCTCACGTTCACTGTACTTAAATTGTTAAGTTCACCAAACTGGGTACACCAGAAGTTCAGTAGACCATGCTGGGTACTACCAAATCAAAACTTCCCCATGGGTCCCAACATGCATTGCGGCATGAATAAATTATGCATCTGAGTTGTGACAAATGTTCTTTGATTCTTACTATTTGCTTTTACTTTTGCTGTTTTTTCTGTTGTTTTTTTTAGCTTGTTTTGTGTTCAGGGTTGATCTTTTTTTTGTCACCATTAGAGATTCATACGCAGATTCGTGATGTCTGTGTGTGTCTAACTAATGGCGTAGATTTAAACATTTTGTGCACATAATAAAAAAAAAAATTATAATAATTCAATTACCAAAACAGTGAAGGATCTAATGGCTAGTATTATTAATATTTCAAAACTATTAATAACCGTTTTGACAACCAATGCATTAGACTCTGCAGGAGATCAGGGATTCTGCCAATACATGATGATGTTATTATCATCATCAGTGCATAAACAACATCACTTGATATTTTCTCTTGGCTTTTTGTTCCTTAACAAATGTGTCTCACAATCACATCGAAGCAAGACCAGAGTGAGCTATTTTAATTAATTATGATTTTGAGTTACATACAACTTGAAATCTTAAGTGTATGCATTTTGTTGGTTAATTATACTTATTAACTTATATTCTTGAGTTTCTGGACTAAACTAGTAATATTTAGTCAAGTTTACTTGATTTGTTAAAGTAAAGGGTTTACAGTGCACTTCTGAACCTCGGCAGAAATAGGTCATCCGGGGACTTTTCGCTTACTGATTTTTGCTCGATGTATTCGAACATCTTTTAGCGAACTGTTTTTTTAATGTTTTTTTTTTTATATAGCATGGAAGTATTTCATTTGAGATGCAGAAATAGTCCTTTTTTGGATGAATTTGATGAGTTCTTGAAATTGCAAATTTGACATTTTATGATGTTGATCTCTTTAGGAGACACATTTAATCTCGCAATCGAGATATTACAGAGATCCCAGTTTAAATTTTTTTTTCTCCTACAGGCTATATTTACTGTGTTTGTGGTGCTCGCTCCATACAGACATCCGCTGTGATTATTGCATAAACACACCTGCAAAGGGACAAGTCTCTGATATCACTGTTTGACTACAGGCTCCTCATATCGATGGCTATCTCTGCGCTCTCTCGGTCCTTCCAAATCAAAATAAGATCCAACCAATAAGTTTAGCTTGGAGTCTTTCATTTGGAGAGGATTTAATCGGTCGTGGAGATTTCATTACTTCCGTGTACTGTAATCGTGCCATGAATTTGTGCACCATGCCTGTGGAGTTTAGTGAAGCCCAAAGTTTACTGATGATTTTGAAGTACAGTCCAAGTGTTACTTCTGAACTACTTTTGTTGATCTCTTGAAAGTTGTGTAAATAAATAAAAATGCAGAGGCTGATAATTAGTGAATTGTTTTAATTTGGACAGTCAATTATTTTTTATTTTTTGTCTTTTAGTCATTCATCACTGTGTTTTTAAACTCCTCCCTTTGTCATTACTGGTTGTTATTTGTGATTAGCACACTGACTCACATGTTGGCTTGTAATTCTGAGTTTGTAATAAATCTAATGCTGGTTTATAATCATCTTTGTATTCCGTGGATCTGGGTGTTACAATGACCTTGCACTTTAGAGAATTCTGGAATTACTTAAGTATATTCCAGGACATGTTCTACATGTAAATGATTTCTAAAGAATGATTTAAAGTAATTAGGTAGCCTTTAATGATTGAGGTGACTCTTAAACGCAGGATCAATTGTGGAAATCACTTTTGGGTATAATAGCAAATTAGCTATTATCAGCTTCTTTACAATGTTTGAATAAAAATTGAATATTACCTTCCAGGAGGAGCTTTTAAAAGGACAGATAATGAAGAATACAAGAATAAAAAAATGAGATCATTTAGGACTGCCAACAACCTGACCCAATTTTTTTAAATAAGTAAATTAAAACCATTTTTTTTTTTAACAAAAGGACTGATTGCCTCATTTAAACATTATTACATTATCCAATAATGATCCAAGGAGGATGTGAAGTGAATAACTAAGCTCTAAATTCAGAGCACATTAGAAGGTAGATGATTATTGACTGTAATATGATAAAACTGTCTTTTTTGACCAAACAATGGGTACTTTAGATAATGTGTGCAGCTACACACACATTAGCCACGTTTCCACTGTTAGGCCAAAAGCGATCGGGTTGGCTAATATGCCAGGGCCAGTCGTGTTTCCCCAGTCACTTCATGGGTTTCATTGGACCTCGCTGAGCTTCCTCTGGTCCAACGGGCAAGGTTTTTTGGCCCACCAAATACCTCAGTCCGAAATGGGCCAACTGTCTTGACAAGTGGTCATGAATAGAGGAGGAATATACCTGAGGCAGAGACGGTCAGAACCAAAGCTCATTTCTTACGTTTTTATATCAGGCTATCAACTTACCTCAACATTTAAGACATTTTAAACAACTTTCAACTCACCTTTCAGACACCAGCAAGTGTTTGAAATGACTTCCTTGCTATCCAATATACTTAGTAAATTGGCTTGGGAACTAATGTGGTCGGAACCAAAGTTTACAGGCCTGCGTTCTCTGGATTTCTCTCAAGCGGAGCACTCCTACATTCCAATTGGTTGCCGCCAAACCGCATCATCATTACCATAAAGTTGATCTGATTTCAACTCTCCTCTCCAAATCGTCCAATGCTGCATTCCACTCCACTATTAGACATGCACTTGCGAACTTCCCTAAGCACTTCCCTTCGGGGGAATCCCCGCCGCCATTTTTTAGTGCGTTTCATTTAGTGAAGTGGGCAAGGGAAGTTATGGACAGACCCTTGCTCCCTCGATTTTGACCAAGGGAGCGAGTCTACTTGATATGTAAACACAAACAACTCTATGATATTTTAATTGTTTTTAAAAACATTTAAAACAACCCAAACACACCTATATACATATAGAATGTTGCATTAAACAATTTCATAAAGGAAAAAAATAAATAGTAAATACTATATAAAAATAGTAAATAGTAAAATAGTAAAAAAAGGCCGTTCCAGTTCAGTCCATTGAAAATGTTCCGCCAGTAGTGGGCTGGGCACTCATGTAATATAAGCAATGCCGCACATCCGATTGAACGAGACGGAGGGAAGTTAGTGATTGAAGGGCATAATAAAAACGAACTGGAACGCAGCACAAGATGTGCCGCTGGAGCTGGAGCTCGCCGCCGGCTCTCATTGAAAATGAATGACTTCCGGCCACCTCGCTGCTCTCGCTGCCGGTGGTGTGAACGCACAGTAATGCTTGAGGACATTTTGTCCCTATAGGGTTTACCAGGACCACACACACACACTGGGTTTCTATATTTTATGGGGACATTTCATAGACCTAATGTGTTTTTTTTAAATATTGTAAAAACTGTATATTCTACACTAACCCTACCCCTAATCACACAAAACTTCTGCGAGTTTAGATTTTCAAGAAGATCATTATTTTTGATTTGTACGCTTGTTTCCTCATGGGGACATTCCACCGGGATAATAGTTTTTATATGTACAAACCGTATTTTCTATCCCCTTACACTGCCCCTAAACCTACCCATCAGAGGAAACATTCTGCATTTTTACTTAAAAAAAAAAAAAAAACCTCATCCTGTATGATTTATAAGCCTTTTGAAAAGTGGGGACCCTCTCCTTGTAATACCTATGTCATACCCATGTCATTATACAAATTCGTGTCCTCATATGTCACAAAAACATGAACCCCCCCCCACACACACACCCACACACACACACACACACACACACACACACACACACACACACACACCCACACACACACACACACACACACACACTTACTTAGCTATTTAGATGGGGACATATATAATTTTTATATAATGCTAATGATATTTTTAGATTAGATTAAAAAAAAGATAGCCAGACCTCCATTTAAAAAAAAAAAGGATATAATAAAGTTATCTTTTTCGTGAGATTTGAACCAATCTACTGGTGTAATGGATGATATATGTCACTATTTCGGGACTGTATATTTTACCTTTTATTATTTTTTACTTTAGCAGTAGCTGATGTAGATTCAGTTTTCCTGTTCACACATCTCAAATTATTGCAGACTGACACTCCCAAGAGGGCGAACCCCTGCTGTGATCATTCATTTCGCTCTTGTATCACGATGACGGGTAAATGCCTTTTTTGTATATCAAAGAACCACACTCCTAATGACATTTTTTTAAAGAGAGGAGGCGTATTTTGAAATATGTTTGTACAGACTCAGAGGATAATTAATCCCGACAAAGTTTTCACAGAGCACCTTTTCATCCTGGTTCATTAGTGTCTAATTGCTTTGTAAAAATTACAACATGTCGTAATCTCTCGCAGAGAAAAATAAAGACGGGCCAGCCATCTGTCCCTGTGACCGTAGGGACTACGCTAATGCATTAAAGCTCAGATTCGTATCGCTATCGGTCAGGGATTAAAGCGCTTCCTTGACTATTGCCTTCTGAACAGGGATGAAAGCAGCACGCGATGGGCTGATTAAAATTCTGTTTTCTTGGAGACTACAAGGGGCTCAGATAGAAACACAATCCCTCTTCCTGTGATTAATTAAATTGTGGGGAAAATGAGGGCCTAGCTAACCCCATCTCGTTGTCAACTCTTGCTCTAGCTGTTTAATTCAGTGGAATTGAACAGTAAATACTAATATATGCTTAGTAAATTGGCCTGGGAGAGAGGAGATGAGACCTGGGTTTGATTTAAAGTGATTGTGCCTGAGAGAGACTGTGTGTTCTCTTAAGGCTTGCTGTTCATTAGTAAGTTTTCAAAGGGAGAGAGCTAATTGTCGCTTGCCCTGGAACAAAAGCCACGGCGTAGTCCCCACAACCTTAATGAGTTTCTGTTTGTAATGAGACACTCACTGTGTTTGGAAACGGATTTTCCACAGTCCACAGATCAATAACGCACCCAACGAAAACTTTATCTCATCTGTTCATTTTACTCTTCTGCTCTCTGGCCTTCAGTCGTGGCTCATAAAAACATCTTGAACTCCAAACCCCGGCGATCCCTCCAGCTCAAACTATTACTTGAGCTTAACATATATTTTGTCAATGGTCACTTTAATTGTCTGCCTCAGACTGGCCATAACAAAATGACTAGACTGCCTGGATGTTGAGGGTAAAAGTTTTTAAGCCTTTTTGCTGTGGGAAAACATAATAGAAGTTGTTTAGAGCTGTGAAATAAAACAACATGAATTGTAACTGCAATGTAAAATGTAACTGCATGAATTTTGCGGAAGAACATTGTTTTGGTTGTGCCTCGGCTCTGCATTACTCCGTGGATGTGTCATCCAGCAGTTTATAAAACGTAAGCGATATAACCAGTTTAGATGGAAAGTATCGCAAGCTGACTAGCTGAAAATGTTACTGTAGCTTTACCCATTACAAAGACGGTACTTTCATGAAAATAAATTCCAGCACAGCCTACAACAATCATAATGAAACGACCCTTCACAAGTCAATGTTGATTCTTGTTTTATTACAAGATCTGTCACATTCTTTGTCAGCACTCTCCTCTGTTCTTCTAAAAAAAGACGGGTGATTCCTCTGAGGTTTGAGATTGGGTTAAAATATAAACACTTATAAAATGTTACAAAAGATTTCTATTTCCAAAAAAACCCTTTTATTTTTCATTTTCTATTTATCAAAGAATCCTGAAAAGGCTCCAAATTAGCATAGAATGATATTGTGCAGAGTGATATGCATTTTAATGAATTGCAAAAGGCTTCTTTAGACAAAAAAACAAAAACAAATATGTGGCAAGGGGGGCGTGGTTCAGCGAGGTCTGCAGCGGGAGAGAGAGCCGCGGGACGAGCGGTAACCCAGCAAACACAGCAACGTTGTAAAAACGTTTTTTTCATGTTGTGAAAAGGTCGCGATAACGTTTTTATCCGACGTATTTAATACGACAGATGTCGGGTTTTTTTCACGTTATAAAAACGTTTTTTCACAACGTTGCAGAAAAGTCTTTATCACGTTGCCACGTCTCCTTGTAACGTTGTAGAAACGTAAAAAAAAATGTTTTTTTATCACCTTACCATATCCTCTCCTTCCAACGTTGCAAAAATGTGTTTATAACGTTTTTGTCACCTACCACGTCCATCTCCTTCCAACGTTGTAGAAACGTACTACATTCAAACTGGTTCTTCACTTCACACATGCTGTGATCAAAATGTTTTAGTTTTTTTGTTTTTACTGTTGTCTTTAATATAAAAACAATATTATAACTACAGTAAGAAAAATATATTGTGGTCTTTTTAGATCTCTGTATAATAATATTTCTGTCAATCTTAATATTCAGCTTATTAATAACGCTTTTTACATTTCACCTTACCTGTAGGCCTTACCTCTGTTTGTTTCCCATTTTATTAAACTACATAAACATATGTAGTACTAATAATTTATACTACACACAACATTTGTCAGTCATTGTATTTATTCACACAATATAAAAAGCAATATGATAGAGGTAAGTCCACAAAAAAAAAAAATCTGTCATTTACTCATCCTTGCATTATTCCAATCTAAATCTGTATGACTTTCCTTTGTTAAACACAAAGGGAGGTGTTAATGTTAACCTTAAGTCAGGAGATATTAAGCATAATGTTCCTTATACACTATTCACTTTTTTTAAACAAAAGAAAGTGAATAAGAAACATTAACTCGAATGTCTAACAAAGTCATACAAGTTTGGAACAACAACAGAAAAGTTACATGATAACAGCTTTTTCATTTTTAGTAGAGATAATGTAAATTGAAATCCTTGAGATAATTGTAGAAGACTACAATTAAAGCTCTCATTAATAATAAAAAAAATTCTAAACAGATAAATAAAAATACCGGTATGCCAATAAAACAAAATGGTACAAATAAAGTACAGCTCATGCAAATCATGCAATGACTGGGAATTTAAATAAGAACATGAACAAAAAAATGTAGAGAAAAATCCATACAAATTCAGTGCACAGATTTTATAACAAAAGAGATTAATCTATAAAATGTAAATTCTCATTTTAACTAATTACAGATTATGTTATTGCATATGTTATTTTACTGCAATCTATTTTTTTTCTAATCTAAATCTAATCTAATCTAAAACCAATGCTTATATTTTAAGGATTTTTTTTCAACACAAATTACAGATAAGGCATCCAAAATACAATTTACAACTTATTAATATATATTATTATTATGTAAAATGTATATTAGCTATAGAGACAGAGCGACATACGTCATAATATGAAAGCCACGCCCACCGGGGGGGGGGGGGGGGGGGGGACCAACCGTATCCATTGACTTTCTATTGCGGGAAGCGACCTCCTTGTCATTTCAGACCTATTACAAAAAACAAACAATGTCTAAAAGCTGATATGTGACAAGGTGTACAGAAAACAAGCTAAAAACCCCAGGAACAAAACCCAGAAGTTTTTATAAGCTGTTGACCCCAAAAAAACAACGAGTGTTTAAAGACTAAAGTGGATACAGGCACTTGAGACAGAGCGCGACATGCTATATTACACTGACTACACACACTGGAGGGGAAAGTAATCAGCGACAGGATATATAATATATAATATATAAAACTGACATTTGGATATTTAACAAAAGGTTTACTGCACACGTAGGCATATGGAGTGTCAGGATCCAAAAAATTGAACCATTCTTCTTGCTGAAGCTTCACGTCTTATTGCCTGTATCCACTTTTGTCCTTAAACGCTTGTTTTTTGGGGTCGACAGCTTATAAAAAGTTAGTTATGTGTTTTTTACCTTGTGTGCTGCACACCTTGTCACATATGAGCTTTTAGACATTGCCGTTTTTGTTATAAGTAAAAAAAGACAAGGTGACCGCTTCACGCAACACAAAATCAATGGAGAGCGTTGGAATGTTTCCTCCCTGGTGTGGGCGTGGCCTAAATACACTCTGTCTCTATTATTGTTCAATAAATAATATTTTATAATATTGGTAATATTATTAATAATATTATTATACCTGATTTTGAGAAACAGTCAAGTGTTTTAGTCTGTTTCACATTGGTACACTAAATAGATGTATTATAGCAAACAAAGTTTAGTCGTGTTCCTGAGTAATATCTGCATGCACCTAATTCTGCAGAGAACATATAATACACCATTAGACAGCAATCCATATGAGACAGAAGTCTGGTCTGGAAGGTGGATCTGGAACCGACTTCTGTCCTGGTTTTCCCAACATCTCTTGTTTATCCGTCTTCACAAACTGCCCTGAAATACAATTCAAACATCAACAAGGATTGCTATAAATATAATGTGAGGTTCGTACATTCACAATGCTCATCTGGCCTCGGTGGTGAAGTGTGCAGAAAATTCTGCCGGACTGAAATTTTGTCTTTTAGTCTTACCCTTCTTATACTAATGGTAACAAATTTATAACACAACAATAATTCACTCTCAAAACTACCTCTCTTTAATACTGCAAATACCACGTAGAGCCAAACATGGATGAAATCACAGAATCCAGTCACAAATGGAATTTACTGAATTAAGCAGAACGTTACAGAATTTGGAAATATTCTTTATGTATAAATCAAAATAAGGGCTCTACAATGAATCAGATATTGATACAGACTAGTGTCTGAATATTAAAGCTCAAAAAGACTGGAACTGAAATCTGAAGTCTTTGTTCTGCCATGTCTATAGTATGTAAATAACTACTACTACTTAAACCGAAGCACGCCAGACACTCGTGATGATTTCAGTATCTACTGTCTCCCTATACATTTGCACACATGAACTGCATCTGGAAAGTTGATCTCAGAGTTAATTAATGAACATTTAACCATTTAATTTGCTAGAATGATCAACATATACACACAGGAATGTATGTATGGTTGTATGTATGTATGTATGTTTTACTTACAAGTCAGATGGTTCATAGTGCTGGACAGCCATCACAATCTAGGAACATAAACAATTTGTCACAGAGCCAACAATAAGTGGTAAACTATACAATGTCACTCAGGTAGGTTTATTAGAAATAAATAAACTAGTGCATAGGTGAAAATGCAGCAAAAAAAAAAAAAAAGATTAATATACAGGATATATACAATATATAATATCGTAAGATACCAGAATTTACGTTTAGGTTTTACAGATGCATGGTTATATACGTGGTCAATACTTGTTTACTATGAAAGATCAAACATGTTTGAAATAGCGCATGTGAGTGACGTCACCGAGTCACCTAAACTGCAAACTGTTTGGTTAAATACTTAAATTAACGTTCCTTTCATTCAACCATTGACAAATGGCCAGCAAAACATTAACAAAACCTCTTATCTACACATAATATGGAATTAAAAGCCCAACTTTCATAAATAAGAGCTCAGGGCTATAGTTAGCCTAACGTTACCTCTCAATTAGCCTAACGGTTAAGACGCTAACGGACTTTTTCCGAAGACACTAAACCATTTCTTTACAGTAAATATTCAACAGAAGCGTGTTAGAAAGTGTCAAGAACAGTTGTATGTATTATATGTGTAATATTAGGGACTAAACTTACCTGAAATTAGTGAAAACAACAGTGACAGACGGAGCTTTGCTGCTTGTTGTCAGACGAGCTGCCCCGTTTCCATGGTAATTTCATCCGCTCCAGTTTGTTTAAAAGCGACTCGAATGTTCAACGCGCACGCACATTAAACACGTCATGCATAATTTGTGCAGTGTTGCGTTTACATGAATACATATTTTTATACTGAAGTATAATGTCCCGATAGTTAAGTAGGCCACCGTTTAAGTGGAAACTGCAGCCTATGCCTACGTAAAACTTTAAATGGAATGAGAATGAAAGCTTGTATATAATATAATATAATATAATATAATATAATATAATATAATATAATATAATATAATACTCTAATATAGCTATTCTATCAGTTAAATGAGCACCTTAAAGTATATTCACAACATTAATATAGAATGCTCAGCTCTGCATCAGCCTCATCTGTTACTCGATCAGTCACTGAATCGTTGATGTTAAAATGTTACTGTCACGTTCTGTTTATATTCTGTGTATATTTTTCACAAACAGAACGTAGCCTACCGTTGGAGGTTTGGCATATGGTTGTATTTTGGTACTACCATGACGTTTTTAAAACGTTTTATTCCAACGTTCAGATCACGTTATTTTAACACCTGAATAAAACGTCTACTAAAGGTTGTAGTTTGGTCTAGTTTAGTTTTCGTAGTAAACAAACGTGATATTTACGTTTTTTTTGACTACTTAAAGAAAACGTCCCAGGTTGGTATTTTCACAACGTTTTTAAAACGTTTTTTTTCCAACGTGCAGATAACGTTATTTTAACACCTGAATAAAACGTCTCCCAAAAGTTGTAGTTTGGTCTAGTTTTGTTTTCGTAGTAAACAAACGTGATATTTATGTTTTTTTGACTACTTAAAGAAAACGTCCCAGGTTGGTATTTTCACAACGTTTTTAAAACGTTTTATTTTGGTTACATTATTTTTCTATTTTAAAAAACGTTTTTAAAACGTCTTTAAAACGTTGTACTACAACATTACTTAATTGCAACCAGAATACAACGTTGTGGAAAGTTGTAAAAACGTTTTGTGTTTGCTGGGAAGTGAGTTTGTTGGAAGCAGATTAATAACACCTGTCTCTTGTTCTAGTAATGAGCGCGGAGCGGGTATAAAACATCGGTGGAACCGGAGATCGAAGAGAGAGAGAGCCGGACTGTTGACGCGAACCCCAGAGACTGAGTTAACCGGAAGCCAGAAGTGCCGACCCGGAAGTGATCGTTGTGTTGAGAGAGAAGCACACCATTGAGTGTGCTGATGTGTTTTGAGAATTATAAATAAATACAGAGAGCGTCAACAGTCCAACCGACCCCCGTGTCCTCTTCCTTCCTTCCATTATCGAACTTTGCTACAGTGGTGCCGAAACCCGGGAAGGAAGTAGGACCGCGCCGCCGCCATGACAACACCAACGCCCTCCGCCTCGCCGTTTGCGGACATCATCACCTCTCTCGCGGCCCTCCACCAGGATCAACACCAGTCCATGCTGGACCTGCGGGCGGACCAGGAGCGCCGCTTCGAGGCCATCGTCCGCGGCCAGCAAGAGACCGGGAGGTTCGCACCGAAGCCGCCGGGCTCGCCAGCGCACCGGTCCACGTGCCCCTACACAAGATGGGGCCACAGGACGATCCCGAGGCCTTCATCGACCTCTTTCAGAAGGCAGCGGAGGCCTGCGGGTGGCCCCGGGCACAGTGGCCGGTGCGCCTCATACCACTGCTCACCGGAGAAGCCAAGGCGGCCGCCCAACAACTGCCGGTGGCGAACCTCCTGGATTATGAAGACCTGAAGAGGGCCATCATCCAGCGGGTCGGCCGGACCCCCGAGCAGCATCGTCAGCGGTTCCGCTCGCTGGACTGGGGTGAGGCCGGCCGACCCTTCGCGATGGCCCACCAGCTCCGGGACGCGTGCCGCAAATGGCTATTGGCCGGGGGAAGCGACGTGGACCACATCGTCGATCTGGTGGTACTGGAGCAGTTTATCGCTCGGCTACCTAAGAAGACCGCCGAGTGGGTCCAGTGCCACCGGCCCACGTCGCTGACGACAGCCATCAACCTGGCGGAGGACCATCTGGTGGCGTGCCCGGGGGTCGGCGAGCCCCTACTAACCTCTCCCTCTCTCTCTCCCCCCTCTGTCTCTCCTTCTCGCCCTGTCCCTCCCCCTAGGTCCCGCCCTCCAGGGCCCCCTCGCATTCCCCCCAGAGGCCGGGGTGGAATGGGCCCAGGGCAGTACGGGAGTTCGAGGGCCCCGCCCAGGGGGGCGGCGGGCAGGCCTGGGCTGGCCTGCTGGCGGTGCAGCGACCCGGACCATTTTGTGGACCGATGTCCGATGATGGACATCGGGACAATGATCCGGGTCCCGGACTTCCAGCGGACCACCCCCGATCAAGCAGGAGAGTACCAAATTCCTGTGAGTATCAAGGGGGGTACATATCAGGCCTTGGTGGATTCAGGATGTAACCAAACCTCGATCCATCAAAGCCTGATGCAGCCTGGGGCATTGGATACAAGCCGCATGGTTAAGGTGCGGTGTGTGCACGGGGATGTGGTGGAATATCCGGTTGTCCCAGTCACGATACAGTTTAGGGGAGAAAATCATAGTGTTGAGGTGGCGGTTAGTCCCCACCTCCAGCATCCGCTAATTCTGGGAACGAATTGGCCCGCCTTTCCGGCGTTATTGGGGTCGTTATGCGCGGATGCGGCTTGGGAGAACAAGGCTAGGAACGGGGCGGTGCGTGTGCAGGTTGGCGAGACTGATACGGGGCCCTCGGGAACTGCTTCAGAGGAACCGAGCGGGGTCGAGAGACTGATTCTCTCGGACCGCGATGACTTCCCTCTGGAGCAGTCTCAGGACGAGACCCTAAAACATGCTTTCCAGCAGGTCCGCACTATCGACGGTCAGTCCCTTCAACCTGCATTGCCCGTCACGTATCCTTATTTTGCCATAATTAAGGACAGGTTGTATCGAGTGACCCAAGACGCTCAGACAAAAGTGGATACAACCCAGTTGTTAGTGCCAAAGAGCCGCCGGGAAATGCTTTTCCAGGCGGCTCACTCTAACCCAATGGCGGGCCACCTGGGACAGGCGGCCACGCTGAATCGTTTAATGACCCGATTTTTTTGGCCAGGCATTCACGACAATGTGCGCAGGTGGTGCGCGTCTTGTCCTGAATGTCAGTTGGTGAATCCACTGGCCGCCCCAAAAGCGCCATTGCGCCCCCTTCCATTAATGCAGGTCCCCTTCGAGAGAATTGCGATGGACCTCATCGGGCCATTAGAGCGATCCGCACGCGGACATCGTTTTGCGCTAGTTATCGTGGACTACGCAACACGATATCCGGAAGCAGTGGCTCTCCGCAACATCTCTGCGAAGAGTGTTGCGGACGCACTGTTTCGTTTAATCTCCCGAGTGGGGATTCCGAAAGAAATCCTCACTGATCAAGGCACGGCGTTTATGTCACACACGTTAAGCGAGTTGTACGGATTATTGGGCATTAAATCTATTCGGACAAGCGTCTATCACCCACAAACAGACGGCTTGGTCGAACGATTTAATCGCACTCTTAAATCCATGATCCGTAAATTCGTACAGGAAGACGCCAAAAATTGGGATCGGTGGTTAGAACCCCTCTTATTCGCTGTGCGAGAGGTCCCGCAAGCCTCCACGGGGTTTTCCCCCTTCAAGCTTCTCTACGGACGGCAGCCCCGGGGGGTGCTGGACGTCCTACGAGAAACTTGGGAGGAGGGGCCTTCTTTGGCCAAGAACGAAATCCAATATGTGCTGGACTTGCGAACAAAACTCCACACCTTGGGGCGGCTATCTAGGGAGAATTTGTTGCAAGCCCAGGACCGCCAAAGCCGGTCGTATAACAGGGGTACGAGACTACGCAAATTTACACCAGGAGAGAAAGTGCTCGTATTACTCCCTACATCGAGCTCTAAATTAATGTCGAAGTGGCAGGGGCCGTTTGAGGTCGCACGACAGGTTGGAGACCTCGATTATGAAGTGATGCGGTCCGATAGGAACGGGGCACGTCAAATATACCACCTCAATCTCCTTAAGAAATGGAATGAGGTGGAATCAGTGTTGTTGGCGACGGTGATCGGGGGAGAGGATGATCTCGGGCCAGAGGCGAGCATCAAAGCACAATCGGTCGCGCTGGCCCCTGGGGGAGATCACCTCTCACCGTCCCAACTCACTGATCTCTCTAAACTACAGGCGGAGTTCGCCGACGTGTTTTCGCCCCTACCGGGACGTACCAACTTAATTCAGCACCATATCGAGACCGAGCCGGGCGTGGTAGTTCGCAGCCGGCCGTATCGTTTACCTGAACACAAGAAAAAAGTAGTTCAGGAAGAATTAGGGGCAATGCTCGATATGGGAGTAATAGAGGAGTCCAACAGTGACTGGGGGAGCCCGATCGTTTTGGTCCCTAAAACCGACGGCTCGGTCAGGTTCTGTGTGGACTACCGCAAGGTGAACGCAGTGTCGAAATTCGACGCGTATCCAATGCCGCGGGTTGACGAGTTGCTTGATCGGCTGGGCACGGCTCGATTTTATTCGACATTGGACTTAACGAAGGGCTATTGGCAGATCCCCTTGTCTCCATTGTCCAAAGAAAAGACAGCCTTCACCACGCCGTTTGGATTGCACCAATTCGTCACGCTTCCCTTCGGCTTGTTCGGGGCACCCGCTACCTTTCAGCGCCTCATGGACAGGATTTTGCGTCCCCATGCCGCATATGCTGCTGCCTACCTGGACGATATCGTGATTTACAGTCACGATTGGCAGCGGCATATGCAGCATGTCAGGGCGGTCTTGAGGTCGCTGAGGGGAGCGGGGCTCACGGCCAATCCGAAGAAGTGTGCAATTGGGCGGGTGGAGGTAAGGTATCTGGGCTTCCACTTGGGTCATGGGCAGGTGCGTCCCCAAATTGATAAGACCGCCGCAATTGCAACCTGTCCGAGACCCAAGACCAAAAAGGAGGTAAGGCAGTTCTTGGGGCTGGCGGGATATTATAGACGGTTTATACCAAATTATTCGGACCTCACCAGCCCTCTGACTGACCTTACTAGAAAGGGGCTACCAGATACGGTCCAATGGACGGAGCCGTGCCAGCAGGCCTTCACCCGAGTTAAGGCTGCTCTATGTGGCGGGCCGCTGTTACACTCCCCTGACTTTTCTCTCCCTTTTTTGTTGCAGACTGACCCGTCGGACAGGGGGCTGGGCGCAGTCCTGGTCCAGGAGGTGGAGGGGGGAGAGCGGCCGGTGCTGTACATTAGCCGTAAGCTCTCGAAGAGAGAGGCTAAGTACAGCACCATCGAAAAGGAGTGCCTTGCCATCAGGTGGGCCGTTCTCACCCTCCGCTACTACCTTCTGGGGCGGGAGTTCACCCTCTGTTCGGACCACGCTCCTCTCCAATGGCTCCACCGCATGAAGGATACCAACGCGCGGATCACCCGTTGGTATCTAGCTCTTCAGCCTTTTAAGTTCCAGGTGGTCCACAGGCCGGGTGCTCAGATGGCTGTGGCCGATTTCCTCTCCAGAAATGGGGGGGGGGGGGCTGCAGGCCGGACGGCTCCCCGGCCTGAGTCGGGCGGTGGGGGTATGTGGCAAGGGGGGCGTGGTTCAGCGAGGTCTGCAGCGGGAGAGAGAGCCGCGGGACGAGCGGTAAGTGAGTGGGTTGGAAGCAGATTAATAACACCTGTCTCTTGTTCTAGTAATGAGCGCGGAGCGGGTATAAAACATCGGTGGAACCGGAGATCGAAGAGAGAGAGAGCCGGACTGTTGACGCGAACCCCAGAGACTGAGTAGTCTATAAACAAAGCATCCGGCTGTCTTTGAGTTCAAATGAACAACGGTTAAAGTTACTTGTCCGGTTACAGAAGAAAACCATAATTCCTCTGTTCAATCAGGCTTCAGACATTGATAGTCACACAAACCTAAAACAACCCAGCCACAACACATAATTGGGCATAAAATGCCTTACCTTAACACAGAATCGACCACAACATTTGAGCTCAGGCAGTTCGGTCTGGACTTGATCCATAGAGTAATTATGCCCAAACAGAAACTGTTCGGACCAATGAAATTGGTGACAGATGATAAACAGTAACGTAATCCACGTCATCAAAGGCGCCTGGGTTGAATTTGTTCTAATCCTAAACAGGGAGCTTGTTCATATATGCATTCACCTTCACTATTAAACATGAGAGGAATTTGTACCACAGCACCACTACACCTTGACACTCTTGACAAGAATAGCACGTATAGTTTTCTTTATTAAAGTAAATTAGGTTTTAATCACCGTCATGCATGAATGAATGTTATTTTTGCAATTTTGCACATAATAATCCAAGATGATCACTGTAACAAAATTCGTAAATATGGTAAGAAAGGAGGCGGAACCGGCGAAAATTCAACACCTTTAATTCAGTAAATAAACTAAACGAAAGCAACCCTCACGGACAACTGCCCACAGACACATAATAAAACATTTAAAAAAACACAACGTCAATTCCAGGTCTGGTCCTCTCTCGTCCTTCATTGCTGTTGCTCGTCCTTATATGTCTCCGAGCTCCCTCATGAGAGACTCGCTCCTCCCATGTCTCTCGCTCATCCACCTCGCCACAATCGCTTTACACAAAACTCAAATTGCACGTCAAAATAAAAAATTGTCAGTATTTTTTGAGATCCCCCCAAAATTTCACAAATCCCGTTTTCAGGGGAGCCCGTGTCTTATTAAGGGGAACCGTGCGCACCCAACTCCCCCATAGTTCGCACCCTGACCTAGAGGACACATAAAAGGGCTGTGTGATTGTAAGCAAAAGGCAAGAGATGTAGGGATGAGTGCCTAAACCTCTGTGAATTACGCTGAAGTGCACTTACATGATACGATCTTCTTTCATCACATAAATGTCATGCTTTCGGGCTTACTGACAGACAGAGATGAAGCTGTTCAGACATTTCCCTCCAGAGGGATGGCAGAAACAGAGAGGCGGTTGTGGTTGAATTCAACCCTCCTGTGGTGGCGGGAGATGAGAGAGATTGCTGGGAAATGCTGTGTCTGGACGGAGGGTCTCTTTTTATGCAGAGCCCTGATATCTCAACAGTGCAGGGCTGTCAATAAGACTACAGTTGTCTGGTTCTTTTATACAACAGCCACCCTGAAGATCTATTGTTTAGCAGTGTGGGAATTCACAAGATGAATTTTAATACACACTGACTGACCGTGCTTGGCTACAAACGCTCACAAACACAGCGGATATTACCCAGGACCGTCTCTGCTGGATGTTTTCATCTCTAATTGTCAAATCATCAGCACAGCATTGTTGTCTCCAATGAGTGCTGTTGGACAGGTGTAAGCCTGTCTCTGGAGCCAAAAAGGACAAGACTGTGGAGAGAAAATTACACCATGGAGTCTGTTTGCTCTTTTTAAACGTTTGAATGGTAGTGTAATCTTTTTGAGAGTTTTAGTAGAGTGATCAGTTGCATGTCATGAAAAATGTTATCAAGGCATTACTGACCATCCTGGGTCAGATGGTCTGGTTGTGGGTTCGATTCTTAGTAGCAGCAGGGATATGTAGGGGCATGAATGAAGGTAGTCAAGTCACATTTTATTCACCAGCATCCCCAGAACTGAATCTACTCCTTGTGATGGACAGAAAAGGGAAAAAATAAATTTAAAATGATTGCACTTGGCAGTTCCCATAATGCAACGCTACACTGAATATGGCAGTGGTACTCTATATTTCCTGTGGTTTCTCTGCTTTCTCCTCTCTAAGACTTCTCTGTTAGTGTGCCGGCCATGGCAGCAGACCTACAGATGCATGCTGGGATCAGATGGAGTTGTAGGTTCTGTGTCGGCTGGTAAGCTGGAATAATGCATTTGCAGATAGATGCTTTATTCCCTCTGGTGCTCATGCTGAGGGATAAAAAGGACCGGCGGAGCAGACAGATATGACTAATGCAATGTGTTGATGTTGGAATGAAAGGTTTCTGAAAAACATGCTCCATAGGTTGTCTATGAGATCTTTTTTTTCTTATTCATCTGTTTGTTTTGCATTTCTTATTCTGTGCTTTAATAATGCTCTCTATAGAGGCAGGTGTTGTTTTGCTCCTTGTGTTATCTTTAATGAGCTGTGTGATATTGCATTTCTCTTACTGTGAATGTGATATAGATGTTGAAGTGCTCTATCTGATCTAATGACAGACTGGGCGGGTTTGCAGTCGTTTGATGAGAAATTGATTTTAACTTGATCTGTTGAGATGATTTGGTTTTCATTTGGTTTGCATTCTGTAACTCTCAGAGCTCAGATTTGGAGTTCTGAAAGTTACATTATCAGAATCAAATCAGGACACTTAGTATGTTTTGGTAAATTTTAGTTTTTTTATCAAGTCGACTCGTGTACCACTCTAAGCCTGTTATTTATGTTTGAATGTTCAAAATAAATAAAAATAAATACGGAGTGTTTATTCACATTAGGTGGAAATAGCATGCCTTGTTGGCAAGTTAGCTCTGCCTAACAGTGCCAAACAAGATTTAAGAAAAACAGCCATTGTTCAACGTCTTCAGTGTTGCAATCAGTAAAGCGTATGCATGGCTAATCACTGTTTTGTCGCGTTCAAAACGGCTTCGAATCCGCATCTTGCAAAACTTGCTGTTCTCCCTTTTCTCATCACAAATTAAATCGAAAAGGCATTTCAATAAAAATTAAGAAAATGCTCTTCTTTTTCTTTCAGCTGTTCCCTTCAGGCGAATCATCTGCCTCCATCTAGGTCCTATCCTCTGTATCCTCTTCTCTCAGACCGACTACCTTCATGTCCTCCTTCACTACATCCATAAACCTCCTCTTTGGTCTTCCTCTTGACCTCCTGCCTGGCAGCTCTAACCTCAGCATCCTTTTACCAATATATTCACTCTCCCTCCTCTGAATATTGTCCAAACCATCTCAACCTGGCCTCTCTAACTGTCTCCAAAACATCTCACATGTGCTGTCCTTCGGATGTACTCATTCCTGATCCTATCCATCCTCGTCACTTGCAACTGTCAACTGTCTTAAAATTAAGAAGATGTTCTAAATGTGGAAATAAAGTGCCAAACAAAATGTTTAATAAAAGTATTTATTGGGAATAGGTGTAAGAAGGGCTTTTATTGTCAGTTTAAGGCTGCATTTCATTGAATAATTTAAATAATAATAATAATTTACTTTTTTTTAAAGTTATCATTGCATCCTGTTAATGTACAACAATGCTGAGGTGAAAATAGTATGTATCTGTCAAAATACATGATAACTTACATGTAATTACTATTTATATGAGAACTGCAAAGAACTGCAACTTTATGGTGTAAATAGAATATATCACTATTTTTACTTAGAATCTACAGCTTTTTGCACTTATAGTTTAAATATCATCTTTCGCTAAGAAAACATGTTATTTTCACTGAATGTAAATAGAATCTAGTTGCTAACACTTGGTGTAAACAGCATCTATTGTTCTTTGCACTTAGTGTAAATAGCAACTAGATTCTATTTACAGTTCTATTTACAGCCGCTGGCACACAAAAAAATATTTGTCACATTTTTCATTGTCGCAGCACCTCTCTTTCCAGTCTGTCAGTAGCGCTCTGTTTAATTCCCATCACTATGAAGCCCCTCCTTCCGAAAAGCACAATGTAAGCACATCCATACTGTACATATTGATGGCTTCAACATAATCAGATGCATGTGTGAAGTTCTGTCTGTCATGGATGGCTGGAGGGTCAGAATAGACCACAGAGTAGTAACAGAGACAAATGCTTTTTCTTATCAGAGCCCCCGAGCGCTGATCTGTCTGGCCTCTCTCGCTGTTCTCATTAAACAGGGTCGCTGGTTTCAACCTCTCTCTATGATTTTGACCTTCAGCGCTCTGACCCGACAGCTAACCACCCACCCAATTACACCGACCCCGGCCGCTGCCGACGGCGCATTCGTACACAAACAGGCATTTCAATTAGCAGCCTTATCCGACCATTGCCAAATTCTCGGTTCACTTCAGCTACGCTAATGACAAAACATATATCATTTTCAGGATTCCTGAGGAGGAAATACAGACACAAATGAGAAGATTGTTCACATACAGTATAGTAAGTGTGTATGTGTAGATTTAAACTACCATTCATACCATTCACTGGGAAAGAAATTACATTCATTCAGCAATGGTGCATTAAATTGATCAAAAGTAACATTAAAGATCCCATGGCATGACATTGTCATTTTATGAGGTTTTTCAACATTAATATGAGTTCCCCTAGCCTGAATATTGTCCCCAAGTGGCTAGAAATTTTGATCAGTGTAAACCGAGTGTTGGGCGTCTTTCTCTGCCTCTGAGAAATTGAGAGCTCAGACGAGCTGATCCTGAATTCTCCTGTTATGACGTCATCAGGAAAGGTTTCCTCTCCTTCCTCTGCTTTACCCGCTCAGAGAATTAGTAGAATAGATTCAGTTTATCAGTCGCGATGTGAGCACAAGCTTTACCATATGGATTCGACAGCACCGCCACAAACAGTGAGTAACAGTGTTCATTAATGCCTGATCTGGGATCAGTGAGTTCTGATGTGTAGCTAATCATCCAAGTTCACAGACTTTCTTTCTAAATCGTTTAATACCGTCAGTCCCGCCGCTGACCGTCTCCATGCATCAGTGAATCAAGCCAGTGACTAAAACCATCAACTTCACGTCGTTTCTGTTAGTAGCACGAAACAAATCTGTTATTTAAATTATTAAACTACAGAGAGTGATCAAAGAACACTCTTTATAATGCTTGGATCTGTTAATCACACGTTTATCTGCAGTGCACACTTGTCCAAACTGCCGTTATAATGAATGGCACTGTTATGCTCAACAGAAGCTCTTACTTTTGTGAGAGAAATAACGTTGCAAAGTTCACTCGTGTTTATTCAGAGCTCTCAGATACAAACAAAATAAACTTGTGCTCTCAACAACTTGGTACAATAACACTCTCTCAGCAATCTTTCCCAGCTCTCCGTCTCTCTCTGGACTGGCAGTGAGTGCTGCAGCTGCTAAACCACGCCCCCTCTGCCACATAATCTCATTTCAAATGCAAAGATGTCAGCCAATCACAACAGTGGGTGTTTTCACTGCCGGCTCACAGCAGACACGCCCCTTGAAACAGAGCATTCAAGCCAGAGGGCTAACATAAGTATAGAAAAAATGCCTTTTATTTCTAAATTATGAAATTTTTTATGTAAAAACCATACTAACAATATAAATACACCTCAGGAAACATTATAAAATAAAATAAAAAATCCATGCCATGGGACCTTTAAAGTCATAATGTCTAGCCTGGATACCAGCCGAACTCAGCCCCGCCCACAACATTTGAGGTCGGGAAGTTCGGTCTGGACTTAATCCATTGAGAAGCAACTATGCTCGAACCAGAGCTGTTTGGACCAATGACATTGCCAGGGTGGGCTTTTGACAGATGATAAACAGTAACGTAATCATCCATGTCATCAAAGGTGCCAGGGTTGAATTAGTTCTGATCCTAAACGTTGAACTTGTTCGTATATGCATCCCCTTTACTAGTTCTCTCAAAATGAATGATCATGTTGGAACGCACTCTGTGTATCCTTAAATTCTTTTTACAACACCGGCAAATATCGTTTACACTCATCTTCTTCCTTTATTTTTTCTAGTGTGTGTGCAGTTGAGTTCTGTTGACTAATATGCGTTAGTGATGTGTCGTTCATTAACAATTTGTTCTTTTTGAACTAATCTTTAATACGACTTGGGAACGATGAGTTGTCTCAGAGAGGTGAACTAATCTATTCTGTTTTCCGGACTGTATGCATTGCATATGGGGCTGTCCCGGCCAGGGGCGTCGAACAGAGGGTAATAGTGGAACTGAGTAACATGGGCCCGAGATATATAATGATAATCAATAATAATAACATGACAAAATTACATAGTTATTAGGGGCCCACACCTTGGTTCTGTAACCGGGGCCTAACATTTGGTCCCGGCGTGGATCAGACACTGATGACGGAACCTGAAGACAGGAGAGGTGGACTCATTTTTCCAAGGAACAGATGTAATTAAATGTGAAGTGACAAAGAAAAGAGCGACTCAGATTCAGAGGTGAGGTTAACTAACAGACTGCATAGCCTGAAGACCCAGCTAAGTAATTAATGAATCATTTCATTCTTAAAGTTTGGCCTTGGCTGCATTAGCTTATAATGTATTGTTTATTCCAAGTGTGATCAACGTTT
Organism: Pseudorasbora parva; assembly: GCF_024679245.1. Lineage (NCBI taxonomy): Eukaryota > Metazoa > Chordata > Actinopteri > Cypriniformes > Gobionidae > Pseudorasbora > Pseudorasbora parva. The sequence goes on along the minus strand of NC_090188.1, from coordinate 7,785,640 downwards.
GTATAAGTGCTAGATGTGTTGGGGAATTTAACATGTGACATTTTAATTTTATGCTGCTGAAATGAACAAAATGACTTGAAAAAAAAAAAGATTTGTTCATTTTGCTGAATGAGGTTCCAAGATCCGGGTCTGCCGACACGCTACTATGCCTCGTTTAATGTCACTTACTCGGTTCCTCTGATTGGTTGTAGGTCTATCCAAATGAGTGCAGAGGCATTTTCTTTCCTGGTTCGGTTGAAACACGCCCCATAATCACAGCCCAATAGAGCAGTGTCAGACTCATATTCTGACTAGAACTGAGCAGGGATGCCACAGTTACTTTAAAAAAGTAATCTGATTACTGATTTTTTTTACTCCTTTAAAAAGTAACTTAGTTACTTTACAGATTACTTGATTTTAAAAGTAACTAAGTAAGATTACAAGTTACTTTATTAGACACCCCTGCACCCCTGCCGCCTCAACATACAAATGACAACCGGTTTTGCCAACACTCACTTTAATGGAGGTGCATTTTTAACAGTAACGTCAACAATGTATCTCCTGACATTTTAAGTTGAAATTAAAAAATATTTCCTGAAAAAATACTCTCCCCGAGATGCAAGAAGGAAGCAAAATGATATTTTTTGTATTTTTTACTAAGGAAAATAACTAAAATACACTGTAAAAAATTATTGTTGGTTTTTTGTTGGTTTAACTTAAAAAAAGTAAGTAACCTGGTTGCCTTAAAATTTTGAGTTTATTGAAATAAAAAAACTGAGTTGATACAATGAAGGAAATTTGTTTAATAAATAGAAACTCAAAATATTTTTGTATCTGAACCACATAAACAATTTGATGAATCTTGAAAATAGCACTATTTGGCATGTTTCATTGCATCATCAGAAATAAACACACACAATTACCCAATATGCTTACAAAATCTTTTAATAATATTTTAATAAAGGTTGTCGAATCTCAAAAAAATGTTCATTGTATTAACTCTAAATTTTAATTTCAATTAACTCAAAATTTTAAGGCAACCAGGTAACTTTTTTTCTAAATAATTTTTTACAGTGACTTGGATAAATGACTTTAATCTGATATCTGGTTTGGAAATAGTACCGCGTTAGATTACTCATTACTGGGAAAAAGTAGTCAGATTAGAGTAACGCATTACTGGCATCACTGGAACTGAGTGTGAAGATGTCAGGCTACATAATGTCACAAAATATTCCTATTTCAAATCAGCAAAAACTTCGATTTCTGATGCATTATGTAGATTAATGGCTGCTGGAAATTCAGCATTTCCATCACAGAAATACAAATAAATTACCTTTTAAAGTGTAATAATATTTGACAGTATTATTGTTTTTACTCTATTTTTTATTAAATAGATGCAGCCGAATAAGCCCAAACTTCTGAAAGATATTAATGTAGATGGCAGCGCAGATCATTTCATAATGAAACTTTTGATTGCAGACTTTGCTATCTTGTTTGAGATATTATTGAGATGCCTTCTGAACCCTGGAGAGACATGAGATTATTAGTGTCTTTTTTTCCCCAGAAAAATATCTGATGAGCAAGACACGTAGTAAAGGTCTACATTTTTAATTTAAATTTAAACGTAGTGTAGGAGAACCGATATATTATAGAGATCTCATTTGTTTTGATGTTCTTTTCTGATAGCATATGCGTGTACTGAATTATTATTCAAAAATAATTCCACACTCTCTCTATATGGTAAGTATATAATTATTTAAATTTATAAGGTTTTATTTATTTTTTTAATTATTTTTAATTATCTCAAAAAAAGCTTTGCTGAAACGCTTATTAATAACTTTAGCCTTGGGTTTATTTAATCCTACTTATTAATTTGGTCAACTAATTAAAATCATATTTATTTTACATAATGTGCCATATCAATTTGTTTGACTTCAATTTACTACATATTTATTTTGTTTATTATCTCTGCCTTTGATCGCTCTTATTTGTCATGCCACTGATGTGGGGCACTTTGTATGCCGTTGTTTGCTGGAAAGGTGTTGAATAAATAAAGTGTGAATTAAATTAGATTTCAGAGGTGTGTAGGAGTTGAGGACGAACAGACTGTTGAAAGAGAAAACTCAATCAGTTCCTCACTGGCTGACACACACGCACACACGCACACACGCACACACACACACACACACACACACACACACACACACACACACACACACACACACACACACACACACACACAAGCCAGTAAAGCAGGTAAAAAGAGATAGAAATTCTAGCCTCATCTCAATCTCTCTCTCTGTCTTGGCCTCCATCAACTGTGTATTTTAAAAGCACTACATCAAGAGCAGCAGAGGAATAGAGAGTCCCCAATGAACCAAAGTGTCAATAATATAAAAGCTGCCAATAAGATTACACGGATCTCAGCAGATAAGACTATCATCTCCTCAGCCAAAACAACACACAGTAGCTCACACAGAGCATTTTACAAGATTAGATGCGCAAAACAGAATTGAAACATTTAGAAAAGGAAGGGAGCTCTAAGATCTCTTTAATGTCGCTACTATTTTTCCTGGACAACAGTGTTATAAAAATAAAAGTGACTTCTGAAAGATGCTGCATGTTCATATATAAGCAAAACTATTACTGATGGTGAGACTTTGTTTTTTTTCTCTTGAGAAAAACACTTCAGTAATCTCATACCTTTACAGTTTCAGAAAAAGTGTCGCCAGTTTCTCAAACTTTGCTCTGATTTGTTAAAGGTCCCATTCTTCGCGTGTTTTTGAAGCTTTGATTATGTTTACAGTGTGCAATATAACATGAGTTCATGTTTCGCGTGTAAAAAAACACAGTATGTTTCACACAATTTACTTATCTGTACAGCGCTGTTTCCTCTGTCCTAAAAACGGCCTGATGATTTCCTTGTTCTATGAAGTCCCTCCTTCAGAAACACGTAACGAGGTCTGATTGGGCCAGCGCTTTCTGTGTTGTGATTGGACAGCAGCTTAGCACACTTTGCCCGGAAAGGTCCCGCCTCTTACCATAACGCGCTGAATGTTATTGCAAAAATGTCTATATTGCCTTATCAATTTGAGTCGATTACAACCTGCTCAGGAAAGACTTTTGCTGGATGTTTCAGGATGGTAAGCTGTCTATTCAGTAGTTTAAACTGATCATTACAAACACCAACAATCGATGGTGTCTGAATGAATTACTATACTTTTATATGCTATGTTTTTCGGATTAGTTTCAATTACCATCTAACGTTAGTTAACAAAGCTAAACAGCATTGCACTTTGTGTCATGAGTTACATAAACTGTTAAACTGTTGAACTTTGAGCTTTATAATTGTACAGGTATTATTTATGCTCTAACAGCAACATTACACACTAACTAAAGTTTGAAAGATGGAATCGCAAAGAATGGGACCTTTAAGATATCAAATATAGCGATTTTAAATATAAATGAGCAAATTATCTGATAAACAAATGATCTGTATACTCCTTCGCTTTACAATTGACTCAATTTTACTACCTAATTTTAATTTTTAGACTAAATTGATGTGAGAAATAACTAATTTACCATCTAAAAACAATGTGTGCAAACATATTCTGTCTGCTAATTAAAATAAAATGAGGAACAGTCTGGAGATCATGGGAGAACAAATTAACACAATTGTAAACTATAATGCTCAAAATAATTGTGTTGAGCATATTAACTTTTATAATGTCAAACTGCTGAAATCACATGACATTATCGATCCAAATCATGAATCGATACACTGATTCATAACTGTTCTAATGTTTGTGTGCGGATTGAAAACAAACCCGGAAGAGAAGACAATGCTGAATAAAGTCGTAGTTTTTGATATTTTTGGACCAAAATGTATTTCCGAAGCTTCAAGAGATTCTAACTAACCCACTGATGTCACATATGGACTACTTTGATGATGTTTTTATTCCCTTTCTGGACATGGATAGTATACCGGACATACATTCAATGGAGGAACAGAAAGCTTTCGTTCTAAATATAAAATATCTTAAACTGTGTTCCAGAGATGAGCGGAGGTCTTACGGGTGTCGAACGTCATTAGGGTGAGACATTAATTACATAAATTTCATTTTTGGGTGAACTAACCCTTTAACATAATAGTCATTATTTTGTGTGCATTTATCACATATAAATGTTATAAACACACATCTCTTCCTCATCCTTTAGAATCTGATCTGAACACAAATTTACCATATGAATCCACACAGACGACACAGTGTCAGAATCGCACAGGGATCAAATGTCACCAATGCAGACAAGTTTCTGAAAAGAGAGATGGAGAGAAAGAATCGTCCCATTGGGATGGTGTGTGGTGCGGCTGTCTGTGAAAAAGAGGAACAAAAGAGAAAAGAGAGAAAAGAAAGGTCAAAGATATAGAGCGTGTGAGAGGAAGAGAACGATAAGACTAATGGACAGACCGCCACATTCTGTTTGTCTGAAAAGAGACCCAAAAAAACACGGATAAAAGTCGTAAATCTTTTGTGAGGAGGCTACATCAGACCAGTCATATTGAAATTCATTTTACATAGAAATAATGATGTCTCACATTTCCAGATGTATTTGAAATTAAGCTAAATGGTTTTCATATAGCAAAAAACAAAATGTTGGTGAGGTGGGCAGTTAAAAGCTTAGTTCATTAAAAAAATGAATATTCTGTTCATGTAATGGATGTAGGAGAGTAAGAGGTGTGCATGTAAACCTCACTCCCCTGGCCTCAAGATGTACCCAAGCGATTGACTCTGAGCTCAAATCTTATTCAGAGTGGGTCGAGTAGGACTGGTTACATTTGGTGCCATGACCCGGATAGGTGTAACAGAAGTAGGAGAGTAATGGCTCACTCCCACCAAGTGATGTGGTTTAGTACAATTTTGTGCTATACTCAAAATGTTTTCCAGAAGTTGTGAATGGAACCCTACTTCCGAGCCGTACTGTACCACTTTTTAGCCACCCTTCCGTTGGGGTACCTCGTAAAGTAGTCTGGTACTAAAGGGTGGAACTAGACTCAGTGCAGAACGTTGATTGGTTGACAGCGAATTGTCACTTGTGCATGCTTTTTCGGCTGTGTTTTTCTTTGCAGCTTGACAAGGTCTGTTGTATGTCGTCCATTGTTGTTTACAGTGACGCTTTCTTCGTCGCGTTAGAAAGGCGTTGATCACTATACCAAGCCTATCATAAGGGCACTGTTGGTGATGGAAACGCAAGCCGGATCAGGGTTACAGTCCCGAATCGTAATGTACCGATCAGTGGAAGCCATTAGAGCTGTGCATGTTAACCTCACTCTCCTGGCCTCAAGAGGCAAGCTAGTGACTGACACTAGGGGCTGCAGCCTTAAGCAGGCCCACCTCCCACAATTGGAGACTCTGGTTCGAATCCTGCTCTGAGTGGGTTTAGTAGGACCGGTTATATTTGGTGCCGTGACCCGGTTGGGAGTGAGGTTTATGGGGGTGAGTTCAATGGATGCAAGCCAGAAGGAGCTGCATGTGTAAAACTCTCCTGGCCTCAAGAGGCACGCTAGTGATTTAAGATATTGGCTGCTGCCTTTAGCGCCCTTGTTACCATGCCTGCCCCCCACGCCAGAGAGTCTGGTTCGAATCCCGCTCGGAGTAGTCGAGTGAAACTGGTTACATTTACTCACCGTCATGTTGTTCCAACCCAACCTGATTTTTTCTTCTTCTGTGGAATACAAATTCAAATGTTATGCATTTTCCTTGATGTTTTAAATACTTTCAGTTTAAAGGGGTACATTAATGTAGTAGAAATTTGAAATTATTTTTGAATTTGGTTCTTTCTAGACCGAGAAAAGACAGAACTTTTTTTTTTGTCCCATGGGGATGAAAGACTACAATTCCCAGAATTCTTCGCTGCCCTGTTAGGCCATTCCCAAAGCCACTGCTACTGAATCACTTCTACTTTCCCACCACCGCGTTCATCTACATAAAATCAGTTCAGTTAGAGAAGACACTACAATTAAAAACTGAAAGTGTCTGTTCAATATATTGTGATTTAGCCGCTGAGGAAGTGTCAGCACAAACGCAGCAGGAGTCAGATTACATGCATCATGATGAGCTGAATGAGCTCTCGTGATAGCTCTCACGCTCGCGGCAGTAGTTCTCAGCGCGTGTTCAGTCTGGTCAGAGAGTCTGTTCAGAGAGTCATTTCAGTTCATGCCTTTGGAAGATTAACTTTCATAGGAATTAACTTGAGAACATAAAATACTCACTTTGCTCCGCTGGCCGCACCGTTTCCATGAATGCCTGAGCTGAGCTGAGCTGTGTGAGTGCGACCCCATCCCCCATGTGCGAGCGTCTGGCCAAACATTTTACTGATGACATAAATCGACGATATTTGCGTCACCGGAGTAATTTTTCCAGAAATAAAATGCATAAATCTCTCGTTTCAGGGGGATATGAGAGGGGAGAGCACGATTATTCGAATATACTCCAGGGTTTCTACTGATAGAAAGCCATATGCTAATCACTGAAGTAACCCTTTAAGGTGGGACTATATACATTTGTTTCAGTGACTTGAAAACCATTTTTTTCCCCAGTTCCTTTTGGTGATACTAGCAGGTTTGGAACGGCATGAAGGTGAGTAAATGACACACATGTACTAGTACTTCTACCAAGCCTATTACCCATATTTCCTCCCTCAGATATTACATTCATTCAGGCCTGTTGCTGAAAATGTAAGTATTGATGTATATGTGACAAACATTATGTCCAGTAAATCTCAGAGTTCTGGATGGATGTGACTTTACAGTGACAGCTTCCTAGCCTAGTATTTATCACCAGTCATCCTTTACACGCACGTATGCAGGTTTAATAAATGTACAAGCCTTACAGTCATCACTGATGCACACCTCAGACAGACTACACATTAATGATTTCTTCAGGGCGTAAAATATCAGATATACCTGTCACATATCAAATCGATAAGCCAATGAGATACCACATACAGCTGCTGCTCAAAATATCTTATGAGTCATACCCCCCCAACACACACACACACACTCACACACACACACACAATCATCTGTTTGGCCAGAATGAATCATCTTTTTGACGGCGATCACTGCGCTGGCTGTAAAATCCAGTGCTAAAAGTCATCTACATGTCTTTTTTATATATATATATATTTCATTTCCCATCTTCATTTTTGCTTGCTATACTGTTCTCTCTTACAGATTAATTCAGACACATGACCTCTGCATTCCTCCTGCCTTGAACTGATAAAGACCCTCAGATGCCCAAAATAGACATCCTGCCTCTCATTCAGAGCTATTCTTGCTGTGCCAATGCAGAGACGGTCCTGACAGCTTTGGATGAGAGAGAGAGAGAGAGAGAGAGAGAGAGAGAGAGAGAGAGAGAGAGAGAGAGAGAGAGAGAGAGAGAGAGAGAGAGAGAGAGAGAGAGAGAGAGAGAGAGAGAGAGAGAGAGAGAGAGAGAGAGAGAGAGAGAGAGAGAGAGAGAGAGAGAAATGGCAGCATTATGTTCGGAGGTGGAGGCTCTCTCCACATTAAACTGTTCTTGAGACAGTCAGTGGCACGTCAGAAATAGTAGAAATCAAAAAAAAAAAAAAAAAAGGATTGGCTATGGAGTGGATTCCCTGAGGAAGACTTTATAGCTCAGAGGTTGCTCTTTCTGAAGATTCAGGAGTTCTAGTTATATTTAATTTAAGTATTGACTGAGGGTCAGATCATGGTCCCATGAGGCCTCTGAGCAAATGGATATATTCAGATACAGTATATACACCACCCAGGCAAAAAAAAAAAAATGCTATTTGGATTTAAATTGGCAAATGCTTAAGAGTCTATGATTGGATCATTATTGCAGCGATTTTTGTGCTTCTAGCATGTAATGTGTTTGGCAACAGTTCTCCTAACTCTAATTGATGGAGTGTGTAACTTTTCATTTCTTTAACAACCATGTAGGACGACACATCATGGCCATATTCCAGGATGACAATGTCAAGATTCATCAGACTCAAACTGTGAAAGAATGGTTGGGAGGATCATGAAGAATCACTTTCACACATGAATCGGCACCTCTGAGTCCAGACCTTAAATTCACTGAAAGTCTTTGGGATGTGCTGGAGGAGACTTTACAGAGTGATGGACTCTTGCAGTGACAATACAAGATCTTGAGCAAACATTGATGCAACTCTTGATGGAAATAAATGCTGTCCTTGCTTTTGGTTGGAATCCCTTGATTTGTGAAAAGAACATTATACTTAGTTTTCACGTTCACAGTGAAATTGCGTCAAGGTTTAAAGTTATCGGGTCTCTGCATAACTGATTAATACCATGGACAGCATTTTGTACTGAATTATTTTTTGCACTTAAAGGGAAAGTTCACCCAAAAAGTACAATTCTGTCATCATTTACTCACCAGCAAGTTGTTCAAAAACTTTATGAATTTCTTCCTTCTGCTGAATACAAAAATCGAAATATTTTGAAGAATATGGGTAACCAAACAGTTGTTGGGCCTCATTGACTTGCAAAATATGAAGAAGAAGAAATAAATCACTAAACAGAGAAGGCTCATAAGAGTCAGTCAAGTCACCTTTATATAGTGCTTTATACAATATAGCAAAGCAGCTTTACAGTGAAAACTGAAAAAAAATATGCATTCCGGCATAATTTCATCTAAAGCAGTTATGCAAAGAAATGATGTCATAGTCCAGCTCAGTTCAGTTCTCAGATCAATAATATTGTTGAATATTAAGTGTTCCCAACTAACCAAGCCAGAGATGACAGTGGCAGGAACTCAAACTCTGTCAAATGACAGAAATGAGGAAAACAAAACCTTGGGAGAATGGTTTTTTAAAGAAAGAAAATATTAAAGGTATCTCATTTGTGACTGTTCTTTCCTACAGGTTCTCTCTTTCTATACTGGGTATGAAGTAGGTCTGGACTATTAGTTAACAAATCCCATGATGCCACACTTCTGTGAGGATACATTATTTAAAACTGAAGTATAATTAAGAGGTGATGAGAAAACCCGACCAGGGCAAACGTTTGGGAAAACGCAGACATCTCACTGGCCGCATTCATTATATCTATGTTATGTGTGACAGCAATCAACAAATGATAAATGAACCTCAGTGTTTATTGTTCAAAATGCAGAGAAGAATAGGTGGCTCTAGAGAATGTGAGCTCCCAAATCCCCTTCCCTTCCATTCTCTCTCTCGCTCTCTTTCTCTGCTGCTTCCGTAATTACTTCTGAGCTGCGGTGAACTTGGCCATGGAGACGTATAACTCTCCCTTCAAATGTCAGCAGCTCATTGCAGCTGCTCTAATTGGGCTGGTGTAAACGCGAGGTGGCTTTTTCTTCCCCTTCATCGATTTCTTCTCCTTTCCTCACCTTTGTCATTTCACACTGTCTGTGTGTGACAACTAGTGCCAATCTCTCAAGTGCCTGTTAAAGCTGTTGAGCTCCTCAGGCCTGCGACTGATGTGGAATCAGCTGTGGTGCTGTCAGGATGGGTTTGCCGACAGCATTGGTTTTGAATAATGCTGATCGTAAAGTTTATTTTATTTTATTTTTTTATTAATCAATAGCAGTTCTCTTGGGATGGTTGAATTGGATGGATCACTTTTATAACAATTACAAAAAACTACTGGGGTTAATGCCCACTATACACTCTTAAATAAAACCTGCATTGTTTCAACCCTAATTTGGGTACAGTATGGACAAACCCAGCTGTTGCGTTACATTTTAAAATATTTTTTTTAGGGCCCTGTTTACACATGGTATTAAGATGCGTTTTGGTCAATCGGATACACTTGTTGTGTCGAAAACCAGAAGTGGACAGTAAGTACATTTACTTGAGTACTGTACTTAAAGGTAGGGTAGGTAAGAATGATCTAAAACACTTTTGTCCAAATTTGTTTAAACTTTCTTTATACGTCAATACATAATTAAAATGTAAGTACTCTGAAAAAGAGAGTATAAAAGTCGAGTGACTCTAGACTTTTTAATCTGCAATAAACACTGCTCATTATTTTTGTTCGGGATGAATCAAGTGATTGGCTGGGGCGACTGTCACTCTCTCTCGCTACCATGGCGACCACCGCTTTCGCTACAGGATCTCCCCACATGCGAGTGCTCGATTGATTTGAGCAGTTCAAGAGGCAAGAAACCCAGGCAAAATAGTGGCAGAGAAAGAGCATTCAAAATTCACAGTGCCGGGTTTTGCAGTCAGCGAAGGCAAACAATGAAAATAAGGAGGACAGTACGAGAAAAGGCAATGCACAGAAAGTCTTTGGATAAACAAAGAAATCCAACGCGAGTAAATATCAGCGTGGCTTTTCAACGATGGCGAGAACTGAGGGACCTGAAAAACGACTCATTGCTGGCTGTATTTCTGCTGGAAAGGTAATATTTCATTTTGATTATACATTTTTTTGGTTTATGTTTTCATGAAGCATGTATCAAGAGCACTTGAAGCTGCCTAATATAGCTAACATAACATTACTTAGCATAAAGTTACAATGTTATACACTTAGCCATTAGTAGAGATGAAAAATACTCAATACATTTAGATCAAGTTGATCGCTGTCGTGTTGAATTTCGCAAAATTTAACTCTAGATAACAAAATGCATGTGTAAAGGCTAGTACACCGCATCCAGGAACTTTTTTTAGACCTAAGTTAGCTTTAGCTACTATTGATCAACAATGCTTTCATCATGGAAACTATTACATGCAAAACACAGTAAATGTTATGAATCTTACACGAAATTGATCTTCATCACAGTATAACTGATGTTATTTAAAAAACATGTATCGATGCTAACCGTTTTTAGCTTTGTCTTATAAATGTAACTCATTACCGAATTAAACAAAAATATATTTTGAACTTTACCAGTACCGGTATTCTAGCTTGATAGTGAGTACTAAAAGACATCTTATTTGTTTATATTCATAGTGATAAAGTTAGATTTTTTATTACATGTGATTCTGACATGCACACTGTCTGAGGTAAATAATGCGTCTTCCAGCTGATTGGTCGGTGAGGCGCATTCATGTGTTTTGGGGGCGTGGCTTTGGAAAGAGCCCAGAAGGGAGAAGGTGGAGTGAATGGAAATAATGAGCTGTCTTTAAAACAGTCGTGAGAGGTCTACAGACACTCAATTTTTATATTTTCTTTTTCAGAGTACTTACATTTTAATTATGCATTGATATATAAAGAACGTTTAAACAAATTTGGAAAAAAAAGTTTTTTAACCAATTCTTACCTACCCTACCTTTAAGTATACTTTTTGAGTATCTGTACTTTACTTGAGTATTAATTGTTTTGTGAAACTTTGACTTTAACTTCACTATATTTGAAAGACAAATATTGTACTTTTTACTCCACTACATTTCTATCAAGATCCTCGAAGTTAAAAGTTGTTTCTGTAGCAGCTTTGAAAGTCAGTGGATATTTTTGTCCTTCTTTAAAAGGTTTGTTGTTGTTGTTGTTGCAGACAGTCTATCAGTAATCTCTCTTATAGGGCCATGTAAAGTTTCACAACTTTTTTTGAACATTGATCAGTTCAAAACGGAAGAAGATGGTTCCTTGGCACAGTGTGTACACCCATAGCCATACTTTGAAAGTATGTTTCAGTTTAAAAAAATATCAAGATTGGTTTAGTTGGCACACACTTGATGCATGTCTTATAAAATGTTAAAAATGTAAACGTCTGGGAGAAAGATAAGAGTAAAGTTGGGAGAATATCAGATGTGTATCAGTGTATTGGATCTGTGCATTCAGTATTAAAGGGACAGCAGCTTTATAAAGAGCTTTGTAACATTTATAAAAGTATTGAAATGAGTTTTAGGTGGTCATATGCTAGCATGTCTTATGTAGCATCACTGACTGGCTTAAACTATGATGGCATAGTGTGCATTTAAACAATAATGCAACAATAATAAAACAGTGCATTGGCATAAAAATTTAATTTTTATACTTAAGTACTTTTAAAAACAAATACTTCAGTACTTTTACTTAAGTAAAAATATTTTTTTAGAACGTTCACTTATAGACGGTTTCAACGGTAACAACATAAACAAACGCTACTGCGCATGCGCGCTTTTGTGGCCCAAACTTAACTTCCGGTAGACATCAATAACACCAGAGGATGCGTTATCTTTCTTATGCGTTAGCATCTTTAATTTTGATTGTGCACCATTATCTTAATGTATAGATTTTTTTTTGTTTCAGCATGTTTATTATAAATAATCTCCCATTTATGTCTTTAATATAGAGTGGGAAAACGCCCCACTTAAAGGGTAGGTCACCCAAAACTGAAAATCCTGTCATTCATTACTCACCGTCACGTTGATCCCAGAGTTTCCGCTAGAAAAAAATGGTGCCGGTCAAAGTGACCGGCAGAGGTTTCGTTTTCCGGACATTTTGATGATATGCCGGTCAAAAACTCCTGAAAGCAGTTTATGTAACTTATATTAAAAAAAAATGACCATGTTTATTAGCCGAACTTTCAAATAGACGGAAAAAAAAACATGAACGTCCGATTGGCGTCAATCAACCAATTTTTTTTTAACTTATAGGCGTAATTTGCGGGTGGGACAGGTGGGACATGTCCCTACCACTTTTTTAAAACATCTTGCTTCACGGATTAACCTAACTAATACAAACAATGCAGTTCAATGCAGCAAACGCGGCTCATGCAGTCTTCACACAGACGAGCGCTTTAATCTAACGCTTAACGCCGTTGCAAAGACTTTCTGTTTGTTCCGGTCAGATCGCGAAACAAAACGCACAAAAACTGTTCCTGCTCTTGATGTACAACCACTGATGGTATTCGGTTTTGATGAGAGAAAAAATAGACCACGAGGGCAGATTAGAAACGAGAACTTCTGACAAGTTTAACAGACTAGACCAGTGATTAAGCAAAGTGTGCAAATCTATTTGCCTTTATTCACGTGAAAAATCTTTAGATGCAATAATTAAACGCAATTAATAAATTTGATTATAAACTCAGTATGTCTCATTTAGTTGGTAACATTTAAATTGGCCACAGTGTGAAATGACAAAGTCATTTAATAGAATATAACAGTATACTGATAACTACAAGCAGGTAAGCACTACAAGATGTTTTTGAAATCATTAGAGAAAACGACAAAATTACTTATTCACAAAATTACGTGTGTGAATAAGTGCTGTTTAAAATGTGCTTGCACCCGATCATATTCAGTGGAAGGTAAAAAAAAAAAAAAAAAATTCCCTTAAACTTATCCCACTCATGCCCATCGCCGTGATCATCTGTATAACGCTGGTTGTTTACCGTGAGTTCTGAACACTGCACCATGTGCTTATTTAAATCTTTTCGTTTCTACACATACTAGGCTACATATTCCTCATGTCTGAGGCAAGCCTGCCGAGTTTCAGTTTATTTGAGACGCGCTTCAGTTCATGATGAAAGCGATGGCTTCCGCGACCTAGTCTACTTATTTATTTCTTATTAATTAAATACATGCAATTAACCGAAGAACCCTTTATTAAAATTAAGAGACAATTTGTACAAAACGAAAGAAAGGCTTTTTACAAAACAAAACTTAATATTAAACTAAATATAACCACCAAAATCATTTCTGACCCACTCGCATCTTTGCACTTATAGCCTATCATAATCAGATGAAATCTAAAAATAATATTATAATATTTAAACATAAATATGAAGAAAAAAAAAACATTGTTTAATGGCTACAACAAGTATAGTAAGCTACAGATTTATGTCATGTCTGAGCTGGATTTGAACGAACATCATTTTACCGGTGGGTTCAGTAGCCTATATAAATGCATGGGCACTCGCCTTTCAATTATGCAATGCGTCGGCATAACATGTTTCTTTGTTTCATAATATAAGAATAATGTTGGGAAACTTGTGTCATGTGCTCTCTGCTTGATTTTTAATATTTATATCATGTTAACCAAGAATAGTACTTTAAAATGTATTTCTACTGAGTAGTGCGCCATACAAACAGACACAGACCGGAAGTTAACTTCGGGCCAGGCGCGTAACCGTAGCAACGCGCGTGCGTTCGATGAAACCGTCTATAACGGAGTAATATTTGCCCAGTAGTACTTTTACTTTTACTCAAGTAATGAAGTTGTGTACTTTGTCCACCTCTGTCGAAAACGCATTAGACCGGATTGCTTTCGTAGAGACGCATGCGTTCGAACTATAGACTGTAAAAAAATGTTTTATATATATATATTTTTTGAGCCGCCTAGCTCAACCATATAGGCAATCCACCTTAATTCTGCAGAAATTAATATAATGGAAAATAATATAAGTAAATTATAAAGAAATTCGCCCTCTCGCAGTTGTCATTAAGGGCAAAATTAGCTATATAGACCAAAACAACCTTTTTCACCAGGCTGTAAAAAAAAATTCTGCTATCAATTTGGGCATTTTAACATGGGGGAGATACAGATTTGACTCCCTAGAGCCTGTATATCGGCTAGTCGATGTATTACATTTTAGGGCCGCAGGAGGTCACCGCTTGGTTCGAACAACCAAAAAAACTAAAACGCCTCCTGAACTAATGAGTTCTAAACATTATGACAGAAGCGGTTGAAAGTGGACAAAATAGATGGATTAAAACACCAGGTGTAACCCATGTCCATTTGTGACATCAGTTCAGCAGTAACTCTATTATTCAGCTTTCACCCGGCTGCTTTTTAGTCGATATTAAGTCATTTGGGGATATATGAATATAAATGGTGAGCCTTTAGTTTTGACATTTTGTGCTTACATCCTCACACAGCATGGATCCAGAACAGCTCCTTCGCCCTGGTAAGCCTACCTGAGCTTCCTCTAATGACCACCAGAGGGCAGACTAACACAGCCCACACGCTGGCTTAATAGTTTACGTTGGCCAAAGTAAAGTAGGGGAGTAAAAAAACACCGACCTGGATGTCATTTGCTTTAGTCATAGGTGCAGGTCTGTCTGATAAAGTCCTTGATGTCACAGGAGCGCTCAGCAGATTCGAGAACTTTTGAGGAAAGCCAGAATTAATTAACAGAGAAATCCAGCTCTGAACTCAAAGCATTTTGTGCAGTCTCAAGGTTCAGTGGTTTATTGATATTGTATTTTTTTTATATAAAATGTTCATAAGGAGCTTGTTAGACTCATTCCCTGGTGTCCAAATCAAAAGCAAAATGTTCTACCATTCAAAAATAAGGCTACAACTCTCTGACTGAAAAGAGTCTTCCTACAGTTTGTGTGTGTCTCTGTAACTAGAGCACATCACAGGTAATTCATAACGCGGACATATCATACATCATAATTGTACAGGCAGGTTTGCTGCTCTGCATTTCTGTGACTGAAATTCCATTTAAACGTGACTCGTGATTTGTAGCCCATGATTTATTCTGTTTGATGCTGGTACCAGTGTCAGGGTTTCTGTGAACTCGTATCTGATCAAGGCTCTATATGATCATTATGAACACGCATAATCATTTCAGTTTTGGGGCTAGATAAATGGCACATTAACCTGGGCACATGATAGTAATCTTTTATACCCATCACTTTTTTTCCTTTTCCCAGAATGTAGAACATAAATGCAAAACAGTGCCTATGTATTGGCAGCATTTTAAGTGTTACCAAATAATATGCGTGATTATGCTATACTCGCAAAGAAACTTAATACTGGTTAAGTTTAGCTTATAGGGTTTACTGTGGCTCGTACCAACTCATTGCATATTTCATTTCTGAACTGCCACAATGTGTACAGCAACCACTGTAAAAAAAAAAAAAAAAAACACACACCATGAAATTGGATTAAATGTGCACAAAGCGATGAAGCTAATATTTTGCAGAAATGTGAAATCATCGCAACACTCTTAGATGAAAAATCCATCCGAGCGAGATACGTGTTGTTTAAATAAATGCACTCTAAAAATGGCTTGGTTAAAAACAACCCAATTGGCAACCCAGCGCTGGGTAAATATTGGACAGAACACATGCTGGGTTAAATGAACCCAGTGGCATTTTAACCCAGAAGGCTGGGCTGTTGTGAAAACCCAAAATGTAGTCAAATGTTTTTTTTTTACCATTAATGGATTTGCTATTCTGGGTTATTCTTGCTGGGTTGTTCTTAAAAAATCTCCTGTGCATTAGCCTACTGTAAAACTACACTCTAAAAACGGCTGGGTTAAAAACAACCCAATTGGCAACCCAACGCTGGGTAAATATTGGACAGAACACATGCTGGGTTAAATTAACCCAGTGGCATTTTAACCCAGCAGGCTGGGCTGTTGAGAAAACCGAAAATGTAGTCAATTTTTTACCATTAATGGATTTGCTATTCTGGGTTATTCTTGCTGGGTTGTTCTTAAAAAATCTCCTGTGCATTAGCCTACTGTAAAACTAGACAATCATGAAAGAACAAATGAAGAATGCATGTTTAGACTGATAAAACAATCCTTTTTATTGCTTGACAAATAGTACAATACACAAATGTGTTAAAATTGGCAACAATGACAACTACAAACCTAATATATTCTGTCAATTTATTCACGTTTAAATCGAACTTTTGACTTTTGAGTCTCTATGTTCATGATAATGACACGCGCCCCGTCATTCACACAGAGACGCAAAACATGAAAGAGTAACTTAACGTTAATATTTAAGTAGTATTTAATATACAGAGACACTCGTATATTGGCTAACGTTACAGTCTGGAGCCCTGCGTGACGCGACTGAACGCAGCTGCAGGACTGAATATAGTCTACTTGTGAGTCGATGCTATACAGATCATACTATCGTCACATTTTTAACATTTCAAATGTACTTGGTACCGAAGTACCTGTCCTTGTGACATCCCTACATACAACCATGTTTAATTTTCATAAGGGGATCATGGTTCTGTGTAATCACAAACGGTATTAATCTATCGTCTCACGTGCCGACCTAAGTTAAACTAACACGAGTCAGTACATTGCATCGGATTCTGAGGTAAAACTTTTGTCGTCTTAACATCATGTAAGCTTAAGAATTGTTGCTGAACTTGCCGCGAAGAAAAGAAAAAAACTATAATTATGCTAATTAAAATGATTATTATTGAAAAAAATATGAACTTATCTCATAACATCTGCAACCAGTGGCTGTGTCTTTTGCATTGTCCTTTTAAAATGACAGTTTGGGAGCGAATTTAAACGAATCAAGGCGGGAAGCACGTGAAACAACCAAGGGCTGGGTAGAATCAACCAAGCATAGCGACCCAGCAGGTTTAACCCAACGACTGGAAATTTGAAACTACCCAATGGTGTTTTAAATGTCATCAAATAAACCAACAAAAATTACCCAACAGTCTTAACCCAGCATTTTGGGTTTAAAATAACCCAGCATTATTTAGAGTGTGCATTATTTGTGTGTACTATGCAGTTTAGAACATTGTATCATTAGCTTAGCAACATGCTAAAACTATTGAAATCATTTGCGAGTGAAGTTGCTGATGTGCTTTGTGTGAAGGTAGGGTGCTCCCTAGGCAGACAGCAGACAGCATGGCAGCTCACTAGGGTTTGGAAGAGAGCCAGTAACTGTTGCAAGCCCGAGTGAGCTGCCTCATGGTTTACTTTGTGTGATATCATTAATGACAGTGCACTAACTGAAATTAATAGTCTTTGGTTTGCTATTAGCATGTGGCATATTTTAATTAGGCAATTTTTAACATTTATATCTGCCATTTCAATCAAATTCTTTTTGACAGAGCATTCTAAGATTTCTATATCTGCATGATTTTGGCCAAAACGAGAATTATTGAGACAACCTTGGGAGCTTGGCTGTTTAGCAGGGCAGCTCACAAGGGTTTGGAACAGAACTGTTTCAAAGGGAACATGGTTTTGAGGCTTTGTTTCTTTCTTATTTATGTCATGTAAATGTACATGTTGATGTCCTTGTAGTGCAAAACTCAACAGCAGGAGTTTTTCATCCTTCTGAAGACCAAAACGCTTCTGTGTCATTTTTTTTGGACAGAGACACAGCGAGTGGTCTGTTTTCATGGCAACAGTCGAGACCAGGGTGAAAAACTCAGAGATGTTCCGCTGTGAGTTGGTGTAAAGAAAAGAAGTGTGAGTATTAATTTGCATGAATGTGTGTTTATGGAGGTGAGCACTGAAAGCAGGTTTTAAACCCTTTCAGGCACAGATACAGACGTTCATTTATAATGCCATGGAACAAATAATCAAAATAAAAGTGCAGTCACATTAGCAACATTTTGGTAAATTTGGTAAAATCAGCAATTTAGGTCTATTGTACATTGTCAATAATGCAGCGTTGCATTGAGCATAGCTCACACAGACGTCACTGTCAAACCGAACAGCTTTCTGTTAATCGTGAAACTTACCTGTCGTGAAATCTGTGATCTTTATGCCTCACTGGAAATTCCCAATCACATGGAAAGGTGGATTTCGCCCACAAAAACATTGCAGAACAACAGCACCCTAAGATGTGTAAGGGTTTGAATGTATTAAGCGTGGTCAAAGGTCATTTGTGAGGTGTTTATTCCCCTCGGACAACTACATATCTGGCTCAATTGGGCAAAAATACATTCAATCTTGGGATACATTTTCACTTTATATTGATGATCTTCCTGGAGTATGTAAAGACGTAAATGTTCAGATGTATACACATGATGTGGTCATTTTTACCCATGCGAATAACCCATGCTGTTTTTAAAAAAACAAACAAAATGAAACCGGAGATTTTGTCTTGTTCCGTCAGATCCGGAACCGGGGCAGCAATAACCTTTTTTTCCGGGCTTCTGATTGGCCAACGTGGCTTTACGGTTAAGGTTATATTGCCACCTGGTTTGGCATGCTCTTGACATCGCTTAGAAGAAACAGTTCTATCGGCCCTACACACTTGGAACCCTTAAAATGTTATATATAGAAGTATCCAGGGATGTAGTGGAGGCTAAACGCATGTAAACGCCGTTTACGCACCTCCCAAAATTCAGAAATAGCGTTTACACACCTCCAAAGTACGTTTATCCACCTCTAAATAGAGTTTATCCACTTCTAAATAGCCTACTGTTCCTAAGCCATTTTAAATTAAGCTTGTGTCGTTTTAGTTTCATATTGTTCATTTTCATTGGTTGTCTTTCATATCGTGCTGCAACTGTCAGTGAGAGTAGTGGGAAGTTCGGATCATTTTACTGACTCGGATCTTTGAGTCTCGTTCAGCAAAATGAACCAATCTTTTCTCTTCCCGTCTCTATAGCTGTGTCTCATTTAAGAAGGCTGCGTCCTCCGGAGGTCGCTTTCGAAGGGTGCATACGTCATAAGGCCGTCTCATTTCTAAAAAGTGAGTAGGACACTCCAAATGCGACCTTCGAATGCGTCCTTCTTTCACGGGATTTCGGAGTGTGCATGAGGTGTATCCTTCACGGCTAGAGATAACCCACAATTCTTTGCGTCTCCGTTAACAACCGTCATATTTTTTTTAATATTATATGAAAAAATGGCACCACCGCCAGATATACATGCGAGCGCATGTGTGGTGTTACGTGTTAAGATTAACAGGATCCATGCAAGCCCCATCTTCAGACTTGAACTCTGCCTCTACAGACTCCAAATCCTCAGATAGTGCTGGAGACGCAACACCTGTAACCACACTCTCACCAGGCAAGATCTTTTGTTTCACAAGCTCCTCATGCAGTGCCTCTTTAATCTCCCTTTTAAGCGCATTTCGAGGTACGACTATGTCATAGAAATCTGCGATTAACAACAAATCATCTTTGCGACATTTTTCAAATTTCTCCTCTGTGGGTGCAATCGTAAATTTATCTAGCTCGAATTTCGACGTCATACCAATTTCCATATATCTTCCCTCACAAAAAGAAAAACCCCAGGCAAACACCAACAAAAATAAACTAGCAAAACAAGTTTGGCTAATAAAATATCTAGCCAACGGACGAGCCCCCAATTTCATGTAACGCCCCGTCTTGGGGAAAAGGGTGCAACATGAAAACTCTGAAACCGGTGTAATGGAATAAAGATGAATTTATTGATTTAAATTGGGACCGAAGATTCAAGAGCTGACTGGGCCAAAATAACAAACAAAACTTCCTTGTTTTAAACCTCTTTCTTAAACCCTAAACCAAAAAGAAAGAAAAAGAAAATACAGTATATAAACCTAACTCCCTAATAGTGTTGTCACGATACCAAAATTATGACTTCGATACGATATCAGATTAAAATATCGATATATCGATACTAAATCGATACCACAGTAAAAAAATAAATAAATAAATAAGATAAGATGCTTAATATGACAACAGAACTTGTTATTATTCATTGTTATTTTTTACTAAAAATTCATGTGGCCAGCATGTTCCTTAGGGTTGGGCATCGTTTTGATTTGAACAATTATTGATCAATTGATCAATTATTATTAAAATTATCTCACAAATTTTTGCTATCTCAATGTATTTTTTACAACGGGGTAATTGTGTTGCAATAGCTTACACACAGCACAAGAAAGCTTGATTTCGAATGGTATATTGAATTTAAAAAGACGAGTAAACAGTAATAAAATAAGAACAAATAAACAGATTACAAACAATAGCACAAATAAATGCAATAGAATAGAAGATACAAATTAAACAGACTGCTTTATTTTTTCAGGTAGGTCTAACATTCAGATAAGGAACTGAATTAAAAAAATGCATAGTAATTACATTTAAAACAACATTGAATAATGTTCTTTGTAAAAAATTCAATAGCGTACAGATGAAACTATTAAAGTTACACAAGTTGATCAGTCAAGAGCAGTTGATCGTTTGTCTTTTTGTAGTTTGAATAACAAATGACTGCGGTCCCTTTTAAGCTAGGAACACACCAAGCCGACGCCGATCAACTAGTGGCGACGAAAGCAAACTGCTGAGTCGGCTCACGTTGGCTCACGTCGGCAGCGTCTTGGGTCCAAAGCGGTCC
This sequence comes from Pseudorasbora parva, assembly GCF_024679245.1. Lineage (NCBI taxonomy): Eukaryota > Metazoa > Chordata > Actinopteri > Cypriniformes > Gobionidae > Pseudorasbora > Pseudorasbora parva. Next base: position 7,764,662 of record NC_090188.1, on the reverse strand, counting down.
AAAGTTGCCCTGACACACCAAGCCGACGCTCGACATCAGACGGCCAATAGCGCGTCCGTTCTGCGCCTGCGTTAGAGGAAATACCTTTCCGTCCCAGCTGGTGGCAGTAGTCTGTTTTCGTTATTCGAAGCGGGAAACCGGAAGAGCTATAAAGAGATCAGCTGTCGTTTTCGTTTCCCCACACAGACGGATTCGTGCATTTCAGAACGTTGCAAATGGCATTGCCGTTGTCAGCCCTTGGTCTTTTACTTGTGGAAGAGGAAAGGTAGAAGCGGACGCGAAAAATACAAAGAAACGCTCACTAAATGGGTGAAACCATACCCGAAGTCAAAATGTGAAACCATAGATTATTACACTTGTTCACCTATCAATGAACCATAACAATAACAGGGCATAGCTCAAACAATACCCTGCAAATTGGCTCATCCAGATGCATTGTGGAAGTTAATGTGACACAATCTGAGCAATGGCCACTTATAAGGATTGTTAAAATAAATATATGTGTATGACGCATTCTGATTTACAGTAAATTATGTTTGTGACAATGCTTGGTGCTAGTTCAATGAATTATGACAGAATTTGTATATATTTTTTTCATTGGAAACATGCCTATGGTGACATTTCTTCAAAATGATATCATGCTGCTTCTTGCACATCACATAACAGCAGTTTGGAAATGAAATCTCCAGTGGCACAGAAATGTTAATGAAAATAATGTAACACTAAACCATACACTGAACTTAACTGACAGTAACCATGCTAACTATTAATTTACAGATATTGCACTTTGATAACATTGTATTGTGGAAGTAACACATTATGAAAATATGTCTCTATTAAGTGAAAATCTATTTATTCTTAAATTAAAACATCAATACAGATGTGTTTATTTACCCTGCTAGTTAGATGTCAAATAGCAAAATAAGGGTTAGAATTCTGCATCATCTTGTGTTTTGTGATCCTTTTTTACATAAAGAACTGTGAATGCAAGTACCCAAAGTCAAAGTTTTTTATTTTCCAATGTTCAGTACAATGGGCACAAATAGCTATATAGAGAATAGCTATAAAAGTAGCTATATGTGTAGATTCAGCCAAGGGTGTACTGGGCCGTAGCTCCGCCGTAATGAAGCTGGGCTCCTCACGGGTGCCAATCCAGGTGTCACTGTTGGTACCATCTGAGGGTGAACAGGATTCACTTTCAGACAAAGGTTCCTTAAAGAAACAATCAAAATGTGAACAATGTGATACAATAGATTCTTACACTTAATCACCAATAACCCATAACAATAACAGGGCATAGCTAAAACAATACCCTGCAAATTGGCTAAATGGATCTATTCAGATGCACATTGTGGAAGTTGATTTGTTGAATTACTTGTAAATAGACCCATCTGAACATTCATTGGCCACTTTACCAAAAGCAAAATGTTCATTTGTCCAAATGGAAAGAAAAAATAAATAAAATAAATTATACACACACACACATACATACATACATACATACATATATATATATATATATATATATATATATATATATATATATATATATATATATATATATATATATATATATATATATGTGTGTGTGTGTGTGTGTACCCCGATCGTTAGATTTGAGGTGCACTCCTTCCTTTTTGTGTGAGGTTCTAGAAACTGCAGGTGGGTCTTCTGAGCTCCAGAACTTCCTGAGGGTCCATGTTTCTTGTAACACATGTGGGTTCGCAATGAATCCCACCGCTTCTTGAGCTCTTTCTCTGAGGGACAATAAAAAAAAAAAAAAACATTACGCTGAGTTATGTCAATTTCATGGCTATTGTAATGTTCATTTTTGTTCTACTTTTAACTGGATGTATTCTGGATGACAGCATTTTTTTTTACAGTCGCTTGAACACATTTCTCAATACATTTAGGTCACTTTTGCAAAACTCTCCACACAGTTAGTACAACCGAAATATATGAGGGCTAAACTGTGGATTTATCATTGCTTTTGGACATAAAGACATGCATTAAGTGTTTTGATATCTTTAGTGCATTTTGAATGTGAAATTAACTGCTGTGCAAAGATGAAAGTTGCACACAACAATCTAACTAACATGCAGGGTTTTTTTTAAATATGGACTACTGAAGAAGAAAAAACTATTGCAAAAAGGAAATCTTACCTGACATGACAACTTTATTTGCGATCTCACGCCACAGTTCTGCTTTCGCCACACAGTTGACATAACGTTAACATTTTCCCGTAGTGTGATACTAAGCTGGCCTTTGCTGGATCATGCTGATCAGTTTGTCTTCACTTGCCTCAGTCTACACAGCCATGTATATTAACATGTGTTAACATGTATCGGAATGAGGAATATAATCAAATGAGACGACACCTTTCTTTTACTGTCTATGGAGGAGACAGGCGTTCTGTGTTCCCTCTTGACTCTGTCGTTTACTTGCTTCGTCACTTCCGTTTTATTTTCTCGTGCACTGGTTCGCTAGCTGAACAGCAAATCAGAACGATCATATGTCCCGACTGACCGACATGCCGCGACGCCGATTTAACATGTCGAATCGGCTGAAAAACAGCCGACGAGGACCAACGCCAGCCGACGGCGTGGAACTGTGTGGAACACACCGAGGAAACTTAGTTGGCCGACGCACAAAAACTGCCCGACGGCCGACCGTCGGCTTGGTGTGTTCCGGCCTTAAGACTAACGGACGCATGGATCCTGAACACTGTTCCTGTTACTCGTTCTTCCTGAACTGTTTGCGACTGTGTTTACGTTAATACTCTTCCAGATGTGCACTGATAATTCTTTGAGTGTATTTGACCAATAATAAGCTGGAAAAGGAAGCAAATGTTTGCACTTGTATCATGTCAGAGGCGGCTTTATTACGGTAGACTATGTGTGTGCGCTTCAGATGTGAGCACGAAATCTGCGGGGATTAGTAGAATTAATTTATGTGCAATCCCGCGCGAAATTCAGACCGATCACACACTATCACTAACACACTGTCATGAGGAAAAAGTCCAGCAGAACACGCGTTCGCCGTGCTCAGAGGTTAACCGGGCTGAGGGAGAATATGCCGGTGTGTGTGTCAACTCGCTGACGGTCAGAGAGGAGAGCGCAGCTGATATCGATACTGTAAAAACTGAGAATCGTATCGTTTCAGATATTCCAGTATCGATATATATCGAAATATCGATATTTTTGACAACACTACTCCCTAACCAAAACAGAGATCAAAATAGTTTACAATAAACAAAAATGGCGTCAGACTCCCTACTTTCCCAAACTCATTATTTACAATATTTGTACAACCAGGCAAACAAACTGAAAAGGGCAGTCCAAATCAGTGTCGAAAACAGGCAAAGGGTCAGATATACCAATACGTTCCACTGATACAAACAGTGTCAGTTTTAAACAAACAAACAATGCTCACAGTGTCTAATATTCCTAGCATAGTCAAACTTTTATAACACACAAACAAACTCTGCATACACAGGTCAAACGCTCTCTCAAAACACAAGATCTCTCAATCAATTAATCTCCCTACCGGGAGTGATGACAATCTTTTTAAAAGACTGTGGACCAATCAGGACATGACAGCAATCAGCCTGCAGGAACCAATCAGATGAACTTCCTGGTCAGACAGAGAGACTCACAAAACAGAGAGGTCACAAAATACAAAACATAGGGTTGTAACAGTGGTGTTTAAATTAAGTAGTTCAAGCTTTTTTTGTTGGTTTTTTTAAGCTCTATTACCTCAAACAGATAGTTGTGGTAAACAGGATTACAGCTGTTTAGTGAATTTAAACGTTTAGAACAGAACATTGCTGTCAAGACAAGAAACATTTCATAGTCATTTTCAAGTTATAAGTAATTTTCATTCATATAACTGGCGTGAGAGCGCAACGTGGCTGAACTTGTTGGCATAGCAACGTGATACTTCCTGCCTGTGTGTCCTACGAAGGACGTCTCGTTTAAGTCTGATTGAGGACACTCCGTATACTGCATCCTACACAGGACGTGTCCTCCGGAGGACGCAGCCTTCGAAATTTAACGAAATGAGACACGGCTTATGGGACTGACAGGAAGAACAAAAGACTCGGATCTCACCTGTCGATTCAGAATCAGAACAATCAGAACCCATATGTTGCGTAATGCGCACGTGCAGTCAAAACAAAGTGAACGAATCACTCTCTGAGACAACTCGGTAGTCCCGAGTCATATTAAAGATTCGTTCAAAATGACAATTATCCATTTGTAGTACATTTAATCAGCTTGTGACACTTTTCAATCACTTTTCAAGTGGACAAAGAGGCACTCTGGACATTGTTGTGATATTAATTAATCACAGGCAGCTGGTTTAATGTAGAGAGCATGTCGAAACCCTGTAAAAAAGCTGTAATGATGCAGTGTATTTTGTGTTCAAATAGAACATTTTTGGTTTTATTGTTTTTATAGTTTAGCAAAATTGTCTGTTAATGTCGGCAGCCATTAGGCTACACTTGTGGAAACTACAGTCCAACTTATATTGTCTTTCTTCTGTTGATTACAGAAACTGAGTTTTCTTTAAATTAAAATATGTGGCACCAAATTCATCCTTCTGTCGTTAATCTGCACCTGCCTCATTAGCAATTGGCAAAAACTGAAATCGACAACTATTTTGATAATCGATTAGTCGGCTTAAGTAATTTTTTAAGACAACAGTCAAATTCTTTGATTCCAGCTTGTTTAATGTGAATATCTTCTAGTGTGTTCTCTCATATGTGCTCATATTAGCCACCTCGTATTAGTACGAATTGCCGTGAGATCGGGCTGCATACACCGGTAGGCAGTGGCCCACCTCACCGTGACCACGATGCAGTCACCCAGAATTTATAATTTACCCACCTCTTTTTTTACCACTACACCTCTGGAAGTATCATTGAGTATACTCCAAAGACCCTTTTATGCTAAAAGGTTTCTATAATGACAAGAAAGAACCCTTTTGGCACTTAAAAAGGGTTTTGTATAGAACACTGCATTTCTTATCTTAGCAAAAACTCTTTTAATTTTGAGTTATTTTCCCCCAAAATAAGACAATTACTTTTGCTTGTCTAGTAAATACTTCTTGTTTTAAGAATGTTTAGATGTTTGGACTAGAAACAAGACAAAAATACTAAGTAAGAAAAGCATTTTTTGCATTGAACCTTTTAGGGGTTCCAACTACGTAGCGCCGATAGAAACATTTCTTCTAGAGCCTATAGGATTTGTATTTCCCAGCATACTTTGCCCATGGCACTCGAAAAGGAGATTAAAGGCTAAAACGAATTGTTATAATGTTTTCTCTGCAAGATTAATGTTAAGTGGGAGGTTTAGTAATGATTAATATTTTGTAATGCTAATGTAGAAGAGTTTCTGTTAAGGTTTTTTTTTTTTGGAGTGGAGTGGAGTGGAGTGGAGCACGCGGATTGGTTTGAGAGCAAGTTTGTTAAATGCTTTAGCCATATGCTAATCGCTGAAGTATACATTTCTGCCAGTTCTGCTTAAAATTAGAAATTTTTTGTGCACCAATTTTGAGGCAACTGATTTCCATAAATCTTTTCAGTTTTGGGTTTGTATTATTGACAGTCGCTGCTGCCAGGTTGTATTTACATTCAATGATTTTTTAAGTTGGTCATTTATAGGTGGCACAACCCTTAATTTAATAGAATAATCAATAAAATCACAAGGTGCTAAAATTATTGAATAAAAACTAAAAAAATCCTCACTTTTAATTAATGTAATATTCTGGAAAAACAATTAAATAAAAACAAAACAAACTTTTTTTGAGTTTTTATAATTTAAAAAACTTGAAATATGCTTATTTTATTTATATGGTCTGGTATGGGATTGCTTTATAAATCAATATATTTATATTTGTATGTCTTTTATTAGAGGGAATTTTTGGGTACCATATTGCCAAACATCTTTTAGACAGACAGTATTGTCTGTTATAGGGAGTGAATACTGGAATAGATTACCGAAATTAATAATGCATTTTTGTGTGTACCTGACTAGGGACTACAGATGCAAATTAGCTATAATCCGGCTTGTTTACATTGCGTATTTTATGAAAAAAAAAACGTTTTATGGCATGCACCTTCCACAGACTATATATATATATATATATATATATATATATATATATATATATATATATATATATATATATATATATATATATATATATATATATATTATAACTTAGTAATTGCTATCAGGATGTAAATGTATCATAGCTATCAAAATCCAGTGTTCGGCACTTTGCGGACGTGAGTTTTTGTTGTAGATGTCTGTCTTTAAAAAAAAAAAAAAAAAAAAAAAAAAAAAATTGTGTATTGTGCTAATTAATTGAGATTTCTTACAGCTCTTACAGGTTTTTGGCCTTGTCTGTTCCGTTGCTTCTATTACTCTCCCCTTCTTTGTAAGTCGCTTTGGATAAAAGCGTCTGCTAAATGATTAAATGTAAATGTAAATGTAAATGGAGACTTTCAACCAGCATAACGAAAATGTTTCTAAAAAAAATTACCCTGCCTTTTATTCAAAAAGAATAGTGTCAATAGTGAAATGTGCCTTGATGGTTTAAAAACTTGTTTTCAATAGCCTATAAAAAGAGTGAACCTTTCAGTCAATTAGTAAATTGAAGCCTATTAGGCCACTTCCAGAACAAAGTTTTTTCATACGTCTGGTCAGAACTTTTCTAGGCTGTCTTCGATTTTTTTCCCAGACGTTTCTGTTGACAATTTACTAAGAGTGCTTACAGGGCAGAGTGATGCCGTTGTTGTGAAGAAGGGCCTCATTTTCTCCTTTATTGCTCATACACACTAGCTTTATTTGTCCTATTACAGCAATCCCCCTGAGTGCATTTAACAAAAATGGCCCAAACTCAACAAATTAGGAAAAAACTGTTGCAATTTACTTTCTACTTCTGCCTGAAAGAATGAGGCTTTCTTTCTCTGAATCAAATTGCCAGAACCAGAATAAACTGATCTTTTTTTTCTTGTGAGACATATCATTATAAATCTTTTTCCTTATCAGATAAAGCTTATCATTTCACTGTGCTTTATCTTTCTCTCACATATCAATGTTATTATGTCAGTCACAGAATCAGCATTTTACAATATATTAGCACAGATAGAAATGCAGGTGTTTATGAACATAGATATATGCTGAAATTACTGAGGGGAAAAATGAAATCAATTAAACACATGCTTTTCTAAAGATTTGAGTCATTTGAATTGCCTCGATTTTAACCAAAGCTGCACATACAACATATATATATTTGTTTTGTTGTAACATTCCTTCATCACATTAATATTACAAACTAGCGTCACCATGTATTCCTTAGCTGTACCAGATTTTACATGTAGCGTCTCTATGTTGGGTTGGATGTTTTAATGTTTTCAGAGAGACAAATCTTTAGTTTGCTCTTGTGTTTTAATGAAAGTCTATAAATATAGGTTGATGGTTCTTAGGGAATGTTCTCCATTTATAATTAATACATAGGAAGAAAAAAATTATAATAAAGTATAGGCATGACTCATTTTAATCATGAATCTATTAAATCCTCAAATACATGATTTCAGGTCCGAGGATGAATCATCACCATTGACGTCAAATGTCCGTAATTGCAATTTATCCGCATTTTTTGGTCCTGTCTGTGGTAATGCTTGATGGAAAAAAAGCACTTGAAGACCTCAATGACCTGGCCTGCGTTTCACAAAAGCACTGTGAGCTAAATTTATCACAGAGACCATTGGTAGCGATGGTTCTATGATCTAACTTATGATGCTTTTGTGAAACACAGCCATGATCTATTAATTAAAAATAAGAAAAGCCAGCAAATGTGACACAACCAACCTGAACCTCATGGTAATGACCAAACTGACCGTAACCCATGCACTATGTTATGTCCACCCTGAATAAATATCTATATGACTTAACAACAGTCTAGCTCTCAACTCGTCACATACCGATGCTTGGTCATGACCCCTCTGTGTCTCTTTTTAAGCACACGGATACCCCTTTAGCTTAATTTTTCAACTCACATACTCCATTGATTTCTAAATATTCAACTAAATTACTGATCTGCCTGCACTGACACCGAGTTGGACGATGACATCACTGTTTTCTCCTGAGCGGCTGTACAGCCAAATCAAATTCGGTTGGATTATTTTCCTGCAACTGTAAATCTGTCTGTATTGGAAAAAGCGTTAAATAAATAAAGGTGACTTGACTTCAATTTGTTTGCCCTTTCCCCCGATAAATCTGTAAAAGTAGACATGATTTTATATATTTATGGGCTACTTTAATATTTTGGAGCAACTAACTCCACTCCTACCTTAAACCTACTCACTTCTAAACAATATAAAACATATAACAGGAAAATAAAAGTATTGTCACAGATATTTATTGCAAAAACTGCAAAAACCGTACACTCAAAACAATTACTTGTTGAATTCACTTAAAAAAAATGTGGTAAGTGGTTGCACACAACTATATTGAGCAATATTACAAATAACAATTTAGTTATATGAACAAAAAAATTCAAGTAAAGCTGGCACAGTTTCTTTGAGTAAATACAAACCATTTGAATTTGGCACTGTTACGTAATATTTATATGTGCCGTTTACTTAATGATGTTGTTACATTTATAAAAGTTTAATGTAAGGTGAACACTGTTATCAATTTAATTTGCCTTTAACAATTTTAAATAACAACAAACATATTAAAAAAAAAAATGCAAAATTAACTCATTGGACAAACCAAAAATATTTAACTGAGAGCAGGAATTGCATCCAATGAATTTGTCTATATAGTGCCCACAGCCTCTTCTTCTCATAATGATAACCACAAAATTACAGAAACTCCTCAATGTCCAACATACCTAAACATTAAACACTAACATCTTCCCCTTTACTGAAAAACACATAAAATAACATTTTAATTCATACATTTTCTCTCTTAGCACAGTCCCTTGCAAAGCATGCTGGGAACTACAGATCCACTGCCCAGTTAGTTATGTCAGCACAAATATTTCATGTAGTTTTAATTTAAATTAATTAAGTAAACTTCAGTTTTAAATATGTTAGGCTGATTGAACACAAACATATCTAATTTTGACACAACTTAATTTAATTAATTAAAGTAAACATAATTTAAATATGTCTTATCTATGAAGGGCCTGAATCTTCTGAAGCCATACATCATCTTTATGTGAAGAGCAGAGTGGCTCTTAAAGGATTAGTTCACTTTAAAATTAAAATTACCCCATGATTTACTCACCCTCAAGCCATTCCAGGTGTATATGACTTTCATCTTTCTGATGAACACAATCTGAGATAAATTAATAAATACCCTGACGTTTCCAAGCTTTATAATGGCAGTGAATGGGGCTCACGAGTTTAAAGCTCAAAAAAGTGAATCCATTGTTGAATCCAACGTTGGCTACTCCACGTGGCTCTGGGGGGTTAATAACGGCCTTCTGAAGTGATGCGATTTGTTTGTGTGAGAAAATATCCATTGAAAACTTTATAAAGTAAAATATGTAGATTGCCAGGCTGTTCAAAACACTTACGTAGCATCCTACGTTATACGTAACGTTATTTGTGTTAAGTCATATACACATAGTATGGCTTGAGGGCGAGTAAATCATGGGGTCATTTTCATTTTAAAGTGAACTACTTTAATGTAACCACTGAAATGATTCCTCCGCTCCGTAAATGCACGCAGTCATTTCTCATTCAAAAGATAGACCCTCTCTTTAACATGACGCAATCAGCAATGTGTCACAATTCGCACAAGAACCAATGACATTTTTGTCATAATAACACACTAGATATACAAGAGCCAATGCAATTTCACTATCAAAGCTAGCCTCAGCCTTACGCCGCATTCACACGGGGCGTAGGCGTTAACGCTTACCATTTACTTTGAATGGGTGACATCATCCGTTGCCGAACTGAATTGTGGGTTCCGTCGCGGCGCTTCACTCGCGTTGCAAGCGGCAGAAGTTGAAGAATTCTCAACTTTTCAAGCGCCAGCGCAGGCGTCAACCAATCAGATCGCCGTATGCAAATATCCTACAGCAGACGCTAGCCAATTGCGTTCATTACAGCTCCGTGAACCATCCAGACCATAGACCGTTAAAAATCCAGACGCAGCTCCCGGACCACTACGTGATATTCTTCCCGCTGTCGGCGCTTTTTCAGGATTTAATGTACTTAACAGCTTTGCACCTGTGCAGTGCGCTGACAACAACTACACGGGCAATCGCACTCACACATACAACCAAATCGGCATTCATTTCGTCTCAGACTAGCTGTCATAAAAAGGCGCTTTTTTGTGTTGTGTTTTGGTCCAAGCGGCAAGTTATTGTGATTGGCTGTTGTCACTATGACGATCGCGTCAGCACCCAGCTTCAGCCACGCCCTCCGTCAAGCGTTAACGCCTACGCCCCGTGTGAATGCGGCGTTAGATATCACACCCACGAACCACTGGCTGAACGTCTGGCACACTTATCTGGAAACACTTCAGGAGTTTAAAAGTTGTCATCTGATTGGTTGAATTCTAAAGGACGTCCGCGAGACGAGTGTATTGCATTCTTTAATGGTCCGCCTAGAAAAAAAATGCTGTGATGCCAAACTCCCTTGTGGTAGAAGAACGCTGTTGTCTTTAACACCAGGATCAACTAAATGCTGGGTTTTCAAAATTACGTGCGGTTTGCGGCTCGATTGTTACAGTAAACTTGCACAACGTTCTTCAGCCGTCAGAAGGCTATGTGAGTATATCAAAGCTGACGTAGCGTTTTTTTCGGGGTGGTAATTTTTAAATGTGTGGATGATCTATGACGGATGGAGACACTGATCGCTTTTGGGTGTTTTCTTCACACAAATCAATCGGTTGGCCTCGAAACACTTGGAATATTTTTACTTTTTGAATAAATTGTGCCTGTAGTTGTATCTGCCTGTTATATCCTGTGTTTTATATATAATACACAAATGGGTATGTTTAGGGATGGGGCCAGGTTACATGTCTAAACAGCATAAATACTAAAATAGAATACATGTAAATAAAATTAGGCTGGCTGATTAAGTTGAGACTTCAATATGTCATATTGGCAAAATATATAATTTTATTGTGACGATAATATTCCCATGCCCAACTTGTCGATGCCAAATGTTTCTCATTGAAAACAATGGAGTACCCTGGATGTCGGAAAATAAGGCCAAAAATTGACAAAGTGATGCCGAAGGATCATGGCCAAGCGTCAATATGTGAAGAGTTGAGAGTGAGAACGTGTTGGACTTCAAGATTTTGAACATAACGCACAAGTCAAATGAACTACTTCTGTGGTGCTTGTAGGGCAGTGTTTCTCAAACTTTTTCTGCCATTCCGCACTTTGGAGATAGAGAAGGGCTCCGAGCCCCACCTGTCCCCAATCGCCCCAACAAAATGGTAATTATTTAGGCTTTAATTTGCCTGTTAACATTTATTTTATTAACATCACATTTAAACCTTTCATGTGTACAGTCAAAATATTTAAGCTGACTCCCAGTGTGAGTTTTATTTTAAGGCAACGTTATTTTAGAATGTTTCACCTTAATGTTTCTATGGCAACGTGTCATGTTTATCATGTGTGACGTGACCAAGCCTGCAGTCTCCCTCTCAGATACTGAAGCTTTCGCGTCTCGCCCCCCGGTGACCGGTCCCAGTATAGCCTCCCCTCTGTGTTTTCTAATAGATGCGAGGCAAAATAACAATAAAATTACACTTCAAATATTTTTTCCCCAAAGTTAGTTTATGTCATTGAAGGCAGTTATCATCACGATGATTTCATTTCAAGTGTTCGTTTTTAAAATAAGTTTAGTTTTAGTTCTTTATCTGATGCTATAAAAACGGGGGGTGTGACGTCATGATTGACAGCTGAGATCCACGTCTTCTCTAAATGAAGTTGTCACTGAGGCACTAACAGACTTTTTTCGGAATTTTTGGGAGCAGATTGGTGCTTTAGCTTTAATTTCTACATTTCCATAACTGTTTATTTCACACCAACATAATTAATTGTTCTGCATCTGCGAGAGTGTGGGCGGACTTCTGATATCGCAGCTGTACTTCCTGCTCTACTTCCTGCGCTCTACTGCGCAACTCCGGTCCCGAAATCGCTACTGCGCAGACTTGGTCCCAAGATGTCAGCGCCGTGCAGGCCGCCTGAAAGCTTCAAATATGGCAAGCGGAAACGGATGATGTCGAGTCGTCCATATTTTTTTACGGTCTATGGACGTGACTCACCACAACCAAAATAGTGCTGAATGACAGATGTATCGCTTTTATTACATTTTTTTATTTTTTATTCAAAATATTGACAAACTTGCTTACCATGTCATCAACTATCTAATAATCCAGTTGTGGGTGTGTTTTGCCATTTAAAAACCTTTATAAATGATCTTGATCTATAATGTGAGATGGGCGCTGCCACGTTTAAACCGTTTGAACAAATGCACCACAGTTCAGAGTCCTGTCAATCGGATTTACTGCACATATATTTTTCAGCTTCTCCTGGAATAAATAAGTGAACTGGGAGAAGAATCGAGCAAACTTTATAGTTACTTACACTATATGTATCTGATATGAATAAAACATGTCAGCCAATTATATTTGAATGGATTGTTATTGTTGCTTCCATAGACACCATTGTGTATTCTACAAACTCTAAATGTATTGTTTTACTAGTAGCCTACTTGTATATTTAAATGTTACCCATTAAATTAAACCTAAAATAAACAGTATGTGGTTGAAAACACAGCATGATGCGTGTCAAGAGCTGAGCGCGTCCGCATCTGGCTTCAGTGCCAGCCAAAGCACGTCCCACCGTTTGAATCTGGCAGTGATGTCACGTCATTGAACATTTTATATCCCATATGTGGGTCCGTACTCTCAGGGGCACAGAAATAAAAATCCCACGTGGGACTGCTCAAAAGGTTAATAGAAATGGGCACAAAAAATTAACACATTTCCTCCCGTTTGTCACGCCCCACTTGTCATGTCTCTATTCCCCACCAGTGGGGCGCACCCCATACACTTTGAGACACGCTGTTATAGGGTCTGTTTTAGTTTGTTTGATGGCCGTGTTGGCTGTGTACAGATTCTTCCCTGTATTCCACAGGAAAAAGAACAACATGTGGGTTTGAAACAACACGAGGGCGAGTAAATAATGACCCAAATTCCAATGATAACCAAGCTTTGGGGGAAACGCACAGCTTATTATGAGCCGACGGAGCAAACTCCGTCCCTTCCTCCTGTTTGTCACCGCATTCCCCTCTTTAACAAACAACCCTCCGTCTCTCTGGAGATGTTCCATCCATTCTTCTGTTATTTTGCTCTCTCTCCTTCACTCTCTTTCTCTGTGCCAGGCAGGAGCCCCATGGCATGCGAATAAAGAATTATACAAGAGTGGTCTGCCATTCGCTGCACATCATTCAAAATTCAGAAGTTCTGTCTGAGTTTTATTAGCCCGGGTAGCAGGAACGTGCTCATAACGTGACAGCATTATACTCAGCAATGCTCCAATAGAATTATGCCAAATGCAAATTGCATCAGAGGTGTTAGAATGTCATTTTTATTGCACTAGGATCTCTGAGGATGACACTGAAAATTCATTACGCCGAAATACCAATATTACATTTTTGAAGGGGAAGAAAGGCGTACTAAGCAGACATTTCTACGCTAGACTGATGGTCCCTCTGTGTAATGGCTTTACAGAAGAAAAGCCAAAGGCAGGGATATAATGTGGTTTTAGAAAAGCGGCCCGGATCACATACCTGGACAGGAAGGATGTGATAATGTTCCAGACGATTTTACATGCAGTGAGAGAAACCCATAGATGTGTGTGTGAGAGCTTTTAGTGCTTATTTGGATTTCTCCATGAAGAGAAGGTAATTAGAAATGATTAAATGGCTTGTGATAATTGTCTGGAGAGAGCTTGTGAGACTGAGAGCTTTTGAATCGGAGAACTCAAGGACCGATTGTGTTGTCTCATGAAAGTGAATTGTCTTGTGCTAATCATGTGCTATAATTCCATGCGAAGTCTCTCTAATGGAAACCGTGCAGGTGTAATTGAAGTTATAGTTATTGCGTCTCAGTTTCATAATCTACAGTAGCAAGGACACTCTAAGACGGGTTTTCAAACGGGGGTCCGGGGACCCCCAGGGGTCCTCCAGAAGGTTCTAAGGGGGCCTCGGAAAATTTAAGAGAATAAAAAGACAAAGCAAAAATGGATAAAGTCTACCAAACATTCGGTTTCATTTCTAAATGTTTCTCTCCTTTCTTGCCGTATACATACTTTCCAGAATTGTATACCTGTATCTTTGCTTTGTATCTTTAGTGAGTTTTTCTTACTATAGTCCCCTTTATCTTGCTTACTGGAGTTGTAAGGCAGTATTCTTAATGCAGTACGTGAGCTGCTTACATACATTTATTGTGAAAGTTGCAAATGATTTTTAATTGAAAATGTTCTTTTTCAGGTTTATAGATCCAACATTACCTTTAGCCAATTTAAGTTTGGAAACAATATGTTGTATTTATAATGTCACACTATTTATTTAACAGTTTAAATGTTTTTTTCATACATAAAAATATACAGATGGATTTTAGGAAGGGGGTCCCTCATAAAAGGTTCATCATATTCGGTGGTCCTTGGCATCATAGAGTTTGAAAACCCCTGCTCTAAGATGGCATTGGGTGTGCTAGATATCCCTCTGGTGCTCCTCGTTTACGGGTTACATTGGTTGTCTTCCCGGTCATAAGTGACCGGACACCTAAAAATTAAACTTCCTCCTCTCCAGTAAAACCAATGCAATTTATTTTTCTTCAATAATATTTTTTCTTTTTAATTTTGTATTTTGAGATGATTTGATGGTATTTTTTTAATATTTATGCAATAATTATTGTCTATTTTTGCCATTTAAAATTATAAAATATTTTTTTTAAAAACATTTTATTAAATTTTTTTTTTAATTGCAGTATTTTAGGTTAAAATAGAGACTAGGCCTTCAAAAAAATAAATAACTGAAGGCAGATTAGCGCCCTCTTTTGGAATTATTTAAGAAATTATGCAACCATGGGTGTAATCCACTAGAGGTCTCTATGGAGGGGCTTGTGAATTCCCAAGTTCACTTTTCAACACATTTAATAATTTTTTTTAGCTGGATTTGAATAAATATATAAAAATAATCAAATACTATTTTTATATTATTACTTTTTTTTAGAAATGGTGATTTTTTTCTGTGAATTTGTGTTTTTGCAGATTTCCCATTCATTTCCTATGGCAAGTGGAAGTATTTTTTTTACAACCACTTAGCATGCTCGAATCATGCCCTCAATTTTTTTGTGTATTTACATACCTAATGTTAGAAAAGTCACCAAGTTTCATGTCATTCTGACGAAGATGTGATTTTTAATAATTCAAAATGTGGTTCATAGGTTCAGTTTTTCATGGGTGTGTGTGTGAATAAGTGTGCGTGTGTATGTGAGTGGATGTGTCAATATCACACTCCTGATGTTTTAGAGTGTCATCCCTATACTGCTGTGTACTTTTTTTCAGCATTGTGGCCGATTTGTAGATTGTACACACAAATATCCTGCAAATATTTGTGTTTTTGCAGATTTCCCATTCATTTCCTATGGGGGTCATTTTTGACCGAAGAGCACAAGTGGAAGTAATTTTTTTATGACCACTCAGCATGCCCGAATAATGCCCTAATTTTTTTGTGTGTGTTTACATACCTAATGCTAGAAAAGTAACCAAGTTTTATAATTTTCAGATGAAGCTGTGATTTTTAAAAATTCTAAATGTGGTTCATAGATTAAATTTTTCATAGGTGTGTGTGTGTATAAGTGTGCGTGTGTGTGCATGTGTGTGCGTGTGTGTGAGTGGATGTGTCAGTATCACACTCTTGATGTTTTAGAGTGTCACCCCTTTACTGCTGTGTACTTTTTTTCAGCATTGTGGCCGATTTGTAGATTGTACACACAAATATTCAGAGAATTTTTGTATTTTTGCCGATTTCCCATTCATTTCCTATGGTCGGTCATTTATGACCGAAGACAATGAACGTTACTTTTTTTTTAATGACCAATTAGCATGCTCGAATCATGACCCCAATTTTTTTGTGTGTTTACATACCTAATGCTAAAAAAGTCACCAAGTTTCATATCATTCTGATGAAGCTGGGATTTTTAACATTTTAAAACAGAAAATTTTTCGGTCAGAAATGACCGAAGAGCACCAGAGAGATATAATGCCCTATTTTATGTATTAGCAAACATAAAAATAGTTAAATGTTAGCATTTTGCTGTCTGTATAATCATTTTTGTGTAAAAAGTAATCAAAAAGTTCTCTATTGAGTGGGTGTATGTTAAAGACTACACAATACTGTGTCTCTGAAAGTAATTTTGAAAGAAAGTGAAAGACTTTTTGAAGAATTCTTTATTTTTGTATATGTTTGATTGAAAATTGTACATTGCGACCATCCATCCATCCATCCATCCATCCATCCATCCATCCATCCATCCATCCATCCATTGTTGTCTCTGTAAACCTTCAAAAGATTCAGAGCTTTTTAAAACTTTTTATCAAACCAACATTTAAAGTTTGTCATGAATAACCTTGCTTTGTAGTTAAAAAATTACAACTATATGAATCTCAGTTGGAAGAAAACAGAGTTTAATTGGAATTCAAAATGCATTCTCAACTCAAATGACTACAAAGAAACCAAAGTGATGTTTGGTAAAATCGTCCAAGTTTGGAAGGACATGAAGGTGAGTAAACTATTACAGAATTTTTATTTTTGGGTGAACAACGATTTCAACACATCAGCCAGAGAGACTCCTTTGAATGAATGATTCTTGGACAGATTAAACTACAGTATACATTTGGCTTGATGCTGATAGTCAAAACTTGACAGACTGTCTATTTGAGCAGGAGATAAACTGGTTTATACTTTTGCACGGTATTTATGAGAGGTGGCTGTACAAGCGAAAAGTGCAGCTTAGTACTTGGTACCGGCCCACTTGGAGCACTAGTAAGCACACTTAGGGTTTGTGCATCACTCTGCCAGTCAGTGTCATCGCTGAGGGCTAAGAACTGAAGGAATCACCACGCAGAGAGCTTTTCTTCCATGGTTTCTATTAGGATGTGTCAGCTGTAAGTACTATTTAAATTCACAGTCATTTGAGATGTGGGGTGTCAGAAAGAGAAAGAGTGCAAGAAAGGCTGTCCTGACACCTCATGATTCAGCCCCACTAGGGTGCCCATGTGTTTGAAAAGATATTTGGCCTGGAGGTAGAAAAGTGAAAGGTGACCTCACTCTCTCTCTCAGGTAATTAACCGCCACAGGGTGTCAGGTCCGCTCACGCTGTGGCGTAGCGCTGAAACAGCACAAGGCGCGATGAATGACAGTTAATATCTGCACACTGTTTAGCATTGCTGAAAACTATGACAGCAACCGAGAGTGTCTGCCAGTCTGTCTGATTCAAGTCACCCCACAGCTGCCACCTCCTTTAGACCGGCTTCTCCTGTCACTGTGGCTCATTTTATCGAATGTCTCGGTGTCAGACACGTGTGGACACATGAGATCCCCAGTGTCACTCCTTTCCTCTTTTTTTCCTACTTGGCAGACTGGTCATAAGGACCACTGGAACTTTTCCCGGGGTCAGTCATGGCCTGGCTATTGTAACCAAATTAAGAGCCAATCTCTGAGCCTTCGGATTTCAACAAAAAGTTCAATCACACTGGTGTGATCAGCCATGGCTGGTCTCTGGAGAGTACAATCACAGCAGTGTGTTTGAAATTTCCGTTGAAATCCGAAGGCTCAGAGAGGCCTCCAATGGCAGCAATGACATTTCCTCTCTCAAGACCCATAAAAGGTACTAAAGGTACTAAATTATTTATTTTAAGCATTTATGTCTGTGACTCTTTGTTCATAGGACTGTTACATTAAAGCCACCAGTATTAGCTATTATTTTCTGTCTTTTTGGAGCAATATTCTTATGGTGTGCAATTATGTATTTGAGGATGTGCCTTTTCTAGCATTTATGTTTTGTTTTTATTTGTATTTTTGTTAATTGTCAAACCCATATAGCTCACTCATATGTTTCCTAGCTGCTGTTAAGCCTTTTTACATTTAAAGATAACTAATTGACTGAAATAAATGAAACACTTGATTATTTCACTGTCAATGCGGGAGAATATTACGTAGAGCCAACGGAAGGAAGGAACTTTGTTTACAAGCAGAGGAAGACGCTCCATATATAAGCTGTTGAATATATTGATTGTGCTTTAGGTCTTGGCGTAATGCTCAAAATGGTACTAAAGGGTGCAGTTCCTAGATGCACAAATGCTGGCACGACATCATATTCTCGCACATGCATCGTGGTGGTTCATGAGTTCACGGCAGAGGCCCACACGGAAGACAAGAATAAAATTGTATAATGTTGTTTCATAAAAAACTATTCTTGTATATTTAACCTTACCCGGATACATATAGTACACTTGCATCAAAGGGTTAATTCACCCAAAAATGAAAAGTTTCTCATTAATTACTTACCCTAATGTCGTTCGACACCCGTAAGACCCCCGTTCATCTTCGGAACACAAATGAAGCACGGCGCACTCTGAGGCTGGAAGCGGAGCCACTGGATGAAACTAATGCAGGATGACGGTGGCAACAGACATAAATGTGACAATATAGCGATGGGCTGATTTCAAAACAAAAACACGGTTATGAATCAGCTTATTGATTCATGATTCGGATCACCAATGTCACGTGATTTCAGCAGTTTGACACGCGATTCGAATCATGAATCAATACGCGGATTCATAACTGTTCAAAACTTTGTTTTGAAATCGACCCATCACTATAAGATGTTTTTTTGTGCACAAAAACTATTCCCGTCGCTTCATAAAATTATTGTAGAATCACTGTAGTGAGATGGGCTTTGTAACGATGTCTTTAGTGTCTTTTATGGGTCTTGAGAGAGGAAATGACATTGGTGTCAATGAAGGCCTTTCTGAGCCATCGGATTTCAACAAAAATATCTTCATTTGTGTTCTGAAGTGTCACCGACTGAGCCTAGTTTCTCCCAAGGTTAACTTTTCTCCATCATGCCCTGATGGTGTTTTGGTTCCTTGCCATTGTCTCCTTTGGTTTGGCTTGCTCAGGACACAAAAATTATGATCTAAGTTATTCCAACTAAATATACAAATAAAATTAATGAATTAGGTCTTATTTAATTCTATAAACTATAATACTGATCTGCCAACATTGTTGCTATATGATAAATTAAAAGAAGGTGATAACATCACTGTTTTCTCCAGAAAGACCGTACAGCCAAATCAAATTTTGCTGCAGTATTTTCTTGTTTGACACTGTGAAGCTGCTTTGAAACAATCGTCATTGTAAAAGCGCTATATAAATAAAGTTGATTGATTGATTGATTGAACTCTCAACTGCTGAAGTGATTATTTTTTTTTATAAACCATTTTATCGACCAGCACTAATCTGCTAAATGTGACTACAAATCATAAAAATATTAAGATATTATTAACATTAACATCACGATTTTCTTTGAAACTGTTGTAAAAAAAAAAAACAATAGGTATTTCATTACATAACTACATTTGACTTGACCATTGTAAATGTAAGTTTTACATTCAATTCAGTTTAACTTTGCAATCTCACAATTCTTTGCATTCTCAATAACTTCCTGCAGTTTCATCATGAACCTCTAGGGGTTTGCACATCCTAAACCAGATAACAGAGCATGCAATAGTCTGTATTATTCCAGCAGTCTTTAGTCCCAGTCTTTGCCTCTTCTCATCTACTCCTTAATCAAGTCAGGCTTTTTAGACAGAATATTTCAGGCCCTGTCCCACATGAACTGGCAGCTACGGTCACTCTATCTCCACAAATGCCTGACACGATAGGACAAACAGCCATCCGGTTCCTGTCATCTTCATCAGCCTGTTCTCCACTGGTCCCCTTTGAGCCTCGGTTGAGGGGTGTATCTGTCACAGAGACTGCTATCTCCTCAGACCAATTATTTGATTAGGCTGGGATCTCGCTCCAGTGGTTTAGCCAGCTAATGAGCAGCCAGAACTAGAGAGGCTAAGCCCCCCAATAAAAGAGGATTTACTTCAAAAAAAGATTCCAACACCCTCTTACTTTATGGTTTTATTTGTTATTTTAATGAAGAAGGGGGCAGATAAAAGGCCACTAGTTTAACCCTTTACTGACCACAAGAACCACAGCTGTTTCTAAGCTTGGTGAATCATTCTATTGTAGCTGGTGGTTGATCATGGTCTTTCTGCAAGCGATTGAGTAAGGAAGTCTTAGTGGTTAAGCTTGTTCAAAATACACCAACACAACCAGCATCTAACATGTGCAGGGTGTCCATACACTGTAAAAAAGTTATGGAAACATATGTTTTTACACTGCTTTAACTCCAAAGTAAGTTAAGCAATTTGCAACATTTTCTATAGTTTATTCAAAATAATATTTTAAATTGGTTAAATAATTTAAGTTGAAACGAAAATTTAAGGCAGCAACTTTATAGTAATATAGGCAGTAAAAATGAATATGACAAATAAGTTATTACTATATAAAATAAGATCCTCCAAATCTGCTGGCATCATAATAATAGTAATAACGTGAGTCATTAAACATACCTTTTGCATTCATGCGTCAAACGTACCTTACAATCTGCACAAATACAATTAAACCAATCATTAACAATACAGTGGAAATCAAATCCTGTAGACGGCAATTAAGCAGGGGACATTTTATAAAACATTTTTGGCATCAGTCAGTTTAGGAAACTTATGTAGCCTACAGCACATTGAGCCTGCTGACAGCATTATTTATTTCTGCCTGAAAATGTACACGTATGTCTTTTCCTATTATGTCCCTTTTTGCAAAATGTAAAATAAATAAGTATATGATGTCCCCAGTGTGTGTATTTTAAGTCTTAGCTCAAAATACCCCACAGATAATCGTCATTTTTCGAGGGTGAGTAAAAACGCACAGTTTTTGTGTCTCTCTTTAATGCAAATGAGCTGTTGCTCCACGCCCTGTTTTTAAGAAGAGGGCGGAGCTTAGCAGCTCCAATTACCTCTCTGTTAAGCCTTTTATGTTCAAACGGAAGTCAGACAATGATGGAGAGACTCAGGATGAGGTAACAACATGTAGAATGCAACAGGACATTTCTGACTGGTTAGTTGATGAATTTATGTAGGTGGAGTTATCTTTAAGTCACATATTAGCATATTCTGTCATGATAATCTTTAAATCCATCGTGTGGTAACTGTTGTAAGATGCACAGAGAATATATGTTGCTGCATGAAGATGTAACAGGTATAGTTCAGTTTAATTATGGTTATAACTTATGGTTGTCATCTTGCTTTTATGACGTTATTTCACTTTTGTTCTGTACTGTATTGTAATAAATGTGAAAAGATTCCCAAATGTTCTCTACTACAACAACTAGTCTTCTCAACATGGCCCTTTGTTGCGTGTTCCTGGGGGGAGGGTAACAAAATGCAAAACAAATGATTGTCAGTTTAAATCATTTTCACAACACTCCCAACATCTGCCATTAGATAGACAACCAGATACTCCTGCTCAGACGCACACAACTTATTGAGTCGGAGTAAAGATACTCAGTGCAGTTCTGGATTTTGAATGGTTATTAATAGGTGAAAGTGACGCAACATTCATCCCTCAGAAGTTACAGAATATCTCCGTCCTACAGAAGCATCACTCCAGTCCTGCATGTATTGTCAGGTTCTGCTGTTGTGGTTGTTTTAACCTTACCTCTAAATGTCAGAGGATGAAATTCAGCCTCTTAATGACATCTTGCCCTTTGCAGACTCCGTGTGCCAGGTGTGAACAGTTGGACATGTCGACATCCGCTGCAGAGGAGGTAGATGCAGTCTCCGAGACCCTCATTATTTTGGGGGTTTCATCATGCTTTGGTTGATATTAGTGTCTATTTCACTCCCTGCATGACTGTCTCACTGTTTGCAAATTTACCCCTTAATGATTTATTTGTGTTCCTATATTTGAATCACATCATGAAACAGCGAGTGGGTAAAGTTACAATGATAATATGAGGACAGTGATTTTAACGTGGGAGTCAATGTTCTTTTGTCATGACTATAACATTACGTATTTCACTATTAACCATTATGAGCGATTCGTTTTCAATTTACTTTACTGGGATTTTTTATACATGCAGTATTCATAATGCATCAATACACAAATGTGATTAAAAACAATTAGCTGCCACTAAGGTAATATTGAAAAAATATATGTAATACAATACAATATCAAATAAATTTAATTAAATTAGTGCTGTCAATCGATTAAAAAAATGAACTAATTAAGCACACATTTTTTCTGTAATTAATCGTGATTAATCGACAATTGCCGTTTTTAGTATTTTTTATGCTGTAATAATTTCACAGTTACTCTCCAGATAAATTCAGGAGAGTGCAATACAATATTTGTTGTAATGGCATCTTTTAATGAATGAAGGCCAGTATTACTCATACTAATACAGCTACTGATGTCTATATGAATTCGATTTTTTTTTAAACCTTAATGATAGACATTCAGCATTACAGTATAATTGAAAACTATCAATTTGAACATTTATTAGGCTTTAAAAAAATACTTTTTTATGTAATTACTGGCAAAATGAGTCTCAATGAAAAAAAAAAAAAGGTTTATAAATAATGTATGCTTTTTTTGGAATCAAACAAATAATGATTGAGCTATACCCAAGCCGTACTCCTGTTAAAGACTGAAGCCAATCCGTCTCGATGGTCCCCATGTGGTTCCCTTCCCTTCCCTTCCCTTCCCTTCCCTTCCCTTCCCTTCCCTTCCCTTCCCTTCCCTTCCCTTCCCTTCCCTTCCCTTCCCTTCCCTTCCCTTCCCTTCCCTTCCCTTCCCTTCCCTTCCCTTCCCTTCCCTTCCCTTCCCATCCCATCCCATCCCATCCCATCCCATCACTGTTTTCTCCAGAAAGACTGTACAGCCAAATAAAATTTTGTTGCAATGTTTTCCTGTTTAACACTGTGAAGCTGCTTTGAAACAATCGTCACTGTAAAAGAGCTATATAAATAAAGTTGATTGATTGATTCATTGATTCATTCATTCATTGAACTCTCAACTGCTGGAGTGATATACCGAACAGATAAAAACACACACACACACATATGTATTCCAACGCGCTTGCCTATAGGTTAAACACGTAATGCATGTGTACATGCCGTCATCATTTTTACACTTTCACCTTTTTGGGGGTTTGCGCTGGGAGGATGATGGTATATTTTCAAAACTATTTCAAACCTATTTCAGGGTTTGCGTTTTCAGTCCACTAAGTGCTGTTGCCATCCGCATCGGCGTCAAGAACGCATTGGGGGGTGTCGCCAAGTTAAATAACTAATCCGTTTTTACAACAGAAATAAATCAATCAAAAACATACTTAGCTTTTCTTCTGTGACCAGCACAGGTCACATTTGATCACAAATCACCCTGATGGAGACGTGAGCACTTGACTGACAGCTGCAGAGCAGTTTCCTGAGCGGAGTAACAGGAAGTGTGCTGCTAGAGTGACACTGAACCAGGGAACCTAGTACATGCATAGGTTCAATATTTAGCCAAGCTATGCTCAATGCATATTTAAATTAGGACTGTCCATTCTGAAAAGTACATTTTTTATGCATTATTCCTTCAAATAAAGTGTCTTTTTCAGCAGACATGTCAGGAATACCAACAATGTTTTTGGACGGGACATACATTTGTAATCAGTGTTGGTTGGTCGCAAACATTACTCGTTATTGTTTTCAAAGATAATATTACTTATTATTCCCTGCCAACAGTAATTTATTACACTACTTGTTATATTACTTTGGCAATTTCATCCTTTCTCCTGGAAATTCTGACTTTGCATGTAAGCCTCTTTGAATATCAGAGTATATTTACACATTTATTTCATATACTGTATTTCTTTAGGCAGTAATTATCATTTGGTAGCACTTTATTTTGATGTTTTGTTGATTATAAGGAATGTTGCAGAGTATTTAATAGACTGTCTACTTAATATCTGCTAACACTATTTTGATGGTCCCCCAATAGACTGTCACATTTTTTGTAGTTGTTCATGTTTAGAGTTAGTTTTTTGATGTTTCTCTGTTTATGTTGGAATTTCCTTGCTAATCTTGTTAATTGGTTCAGTTCTCCTGCGTTCTCTCCCCGTTTGCCACTATAGCCCCGTTTCCACTGAAATTACCCAGAACAATTTGTCCCATGCAGGAACTTTTTTCCCCCGGTCCTGCCCAGTGATGTGTGCGACTTTCCAGTTCTCGCTGGATTTCATCCTCCACATATAAACTTAATAAAGCCTGAACTTCTTTTCGGTCTCTGTCATATTTTTTAAACTCCATTGTTGATTCGAATATCAACCAATAAAAAAGCTGTGTGAACTCAACCAATCAGCATGTTCAGTGAACCCAGTCCCACATTAATGTCAATATTAAAATGTACAACCTAATTCAGGAATTTAGTCTGATTCAGGGGGAATCAGAATGCCAAATCCTGACTGATGAGAGAAGCAGGCTTTATTATATGTGGAGGATGAAATCCAGCGAGAACTGGAAAGTACACTTAAGTACTAATTTGTTACTTGCTATTATAACTTTTACGCCCAACACTGCTTGCAATTAAAGTTTATACAACCACAACATAGCTCTTTATCTTGGGCCGTGGGTGATATAAGTTTAATTTCATCGTTTTGATGACTTTCCTATTGTTCTAAGATGTGGAAAACAGTCATAATAAAGACACAGCGTAGATGTTTTCTTGACTGGCAGTAAATAAAAAGGGAGGAGGTTGCTGTTTAAACTGAAGAGAGTTTATTCCGAGGTTCACAGCACTGAGAAGGGTGGTGACTATTACAGAGCTGTCAATAAGAATCAAAACCAAGAAGCAATGAATATGGAAAGAAAGAACAAACATTCAAATAAACAATTTCTACGTGTGGATGAGAGACGTTCACATATTAAAGATTCTTATCTGAATTTTATTTGGTTTTTATCCCTCACAGTGCACAGTGCCAATATGAGAGATGAAGAATTCATTCATCTGTATTGCAATCAAAGTCACCGCATTGCGAACGCTGTCGTTAACCTGCGCAGATTGTGACAATATGGAAATGGTATTGCAATAAAGATGATCGCACAATTTCTCTATTACTCTACTAAAGGACCATTTAAACAGTTTTTTTTTAGATATTATATGAAGAGTTATGATTTTGTAAAGTACACAAGGAAATTAAATCAATAGTTAACATTTAAGTGTTTGAAAGGGAATCAATAAACATGGTTCTATTGCTATTATGCAGCAATTTTTTTATTTTTTATTTTTAAATCAAGTGCAAGCAGGTGTCATTTTGTCATGTTTTCTGGTGCTTCAATAGTTCTTGCATTAGAAAACAGTCAATTATTTGTTTCTGAATTGTTGTGTAATAATGTGATGATTGTATAGGGAAATTACACAAATGTAGATTTGTTAAGGTTTATCCATGTTTTGAGGCATTTAAAAATGACTACCTTTTTTTTAAAATCCTTAAAACAACAAGAAATGAAAAGTGCCTTAAAGCTCTCTAAATAACTGGCAATATATATATATATATATATATATATATATATATATATATATTTATGGATTAACCCCCCACCTGCAGTCTTAGTTTCTGTTATAATTAGCTTTTAGGTTTTTATTTATTTGTTTGTTTGTGTTATTTTACTATTATCTTTCTTACAATATGCTGCTTGATTTTATTGTTAATGTCTATCATTGATAATATTTTAATGCCTGTATATATATATATATATATATATATATATATATATATATATATATATATATATATATATATATATATATATATATATATTTTTTTTTTTTTTCTTCTGAAATCAAAATTCTTTAAACATAACGTGTTTGCTCAGGAATATGCTGTAATTGTTGATAAATTAATTACATTTTTTAACAGAAGCGCTTTCCTTAATAACATCATGCCTCGGGCAGTGACATGTTTATGTGGTGCGAAACACCAGTGAGTATTGGTGATTGATTGGATGACTGATGTTTTTTTTTTTGCAACATGTATCACTCTAAAATATTCCATTTTGCCAAATCAACATAATATTTCAAAGCATTGTTACACCTGCAAGTTCAATGGTACCAAGAGGAATGACCCTGTCAGGATTTTTTTTTTTTTTTGATAGTTTCATTCCAGTGCGTTTGTTTCATGCGATTTAGTTCAGTTTAGTCTTATTTGCATCCTAGCTAGTCTTCTTGGTTACTAATTACATTCTGTCTGTCAATTAGTTTTCCTGTATATTTATTCTCCCTGTCTCATTCAGTGCCAGTTCTTGGTAAATGGACTGCATTTATATAGCGCTCCATGGCCATCCAAAGTGCTTTACATCTTGCCTTACATTTACCCATTCACTCTCTCATTCACACACCGACGGCGGTGTCATCCATGTAAGGAACATCCAGCTCGTCGGGAGCAGCTGGGGTTGGGTGTCTTGCTCATGGACACCTTGACACTTGGTCAGTTGGAACCGGGGATCGAACCACCAACCTTCCGTTTTTTTTTTTTGACAATCTACAGTTCTAGTCTGTATGTGAGTAGTTAATGTTATGTTGTTCTATGCCTTTGTCTATGTACTCTATTTGAGTTAATATTTGATCTTCATCGTCATGATTCTGTTGACTACCACAGGTTGTGACTGAAGAAACAACCCACACAATTGACTATGAGGAATATGTTTAACAAAATGGCCAGTCATTATGTGGAAGATTACTTGAAACTCTATCACGAGGCGCGCTGAGAAGATGAAACTCTGAAACAGCATTTCTGTAGCCGAATGGAAGATATACTCACCCAGATGCTGCTGTTGGGGGAGAATCACCATCCGTTGACTACTTGTTGGTGTGCGGCACCATTAACGGCGACACCTAACCTAAGAACTATCAACACCTCCAGCAACCATCTCTCTGACCGCTACAGACTGTCAGAAAAAAAGGTACATTTCTGTCACTGGGGCGGTACCCTAAGGTATAAAACCGAAAAGGTACTAATATGTACCTTAAAGGTACTAAAATGCACTCTTAAAGTACTGATATGTACTTTTTAAGGTATAATATGTACCATTTAGGGGTGAGTAAGGTACAAAGATGTAGCTTTTCACTTTTGTACCTTAGGGTACCTCTTAGGCTTATCAGTTTCACCACAGAGCTCGTCCTTTACCAGCAAACTACACTCTCTATGGATGACCCGATTCCCTCCAATTATCCTGCCCAGCCTATTATCTCTGCCGATTCCATCAAATTCCTCTGACTAACCTGCCCTACTGGTGTCTCATAGCTCCTCGACTCTGCCCTCGCCAATGATCCCCGCAAGCTTGTTGGCTCCATCTCTGGCGGAGGTGAATGTGACCACGGCTCTGTGATGCGGAGCCCCTGGCTACACATCAGGCCTCCAGGCCCAGTCCTCCACCTCCATCTGTCAGCTGGTCCACCATCACAATGGCTCCACCGGGCTTCCTCGTCGCTCCAGCTACACTTTGGTCTCTTGTCACCCTGGTTTCCCTCTTACCTCCAGTTCCACCTTGGTCCTCACTCCCTCCGGTGTTGGCCTGTTCTACCAGGCCCCGCCCTCCACATTGGTAACATGAGCCAATGATGTCACCTCGGCCCTCCAGGAATTCAATATCACCCTGGGCTGTCATCTTTGTGGCTTCGCTAGGGTCTCCACCTTGTCCCGCTCCACTGCCATTGGTTGGTGCCCATGCTCTACCCAGTAATACTCTCACAGTTCCACCGTTGAATTCCTCTCTGCTGATTCTTGTTGTCTCCTGTCCATTTTAAGGGTGCGTTCACACTTGTAGTTCGGTTAGCTTGGTTTGTTTGGTCCGGACCAAAAAACAAAAACAAAACATATAGTCCTGGTCCGCTTAGCGTTCACACTGGCAGCGAACCTAGAGTTATCGAACCAAAGGCATAAGGAGACGGTCACAACCTGATTGGTCGGCTTATATGACGTAGGAGCTTGCTTACCGAACATTCAAAACAATGCTGTGTGCGGATTACACGTGATCATTTTATGCGTGTACATATGGCATTATTTTTACCCACAGAGAACTCATGAAGAGCTCATAAAATGTTCAAAACATTCAAAACAGCACCAGGATTTCCTCTGTTGTATGCAGAAAAGAGATGACCGTCTCTTATGCAAAAGAGACGGCCGTCCTGTCGTCTGTACCGACTAATGGGCAACACAGGTCCTTTGATGTGAAGAACCCGAAAGTGCGTTTTTTCTAGCATGCTCGTCGGACCAAATATAGATGAGGCACTTCCTCGTTGCTCTACGTTTGCTCTCTAACATTAACGTTATTAATTTTGGATACACCGATCTTTCTGTGTCGTCAAATCAGCGGACAATATGTCGCATCTTGTGACATTACGTCCGGTTTTTGGTTCGTTTGCATGTCTTTGGTCCGTGTTGCATTCATATATCAATCGAACCGCACAAGTTCGTTTGGAAGCAGACCGAGACCCATCTTTTTAGCGGCCTCTGTCCGCTTGTTTGGTGCGCAACAGGGTTCGGATGGCAGCGTTCACATATGTCCAAATGAACCGCACTAAACGAGCAATCGCACCAGGGTTCGTTTTAATCGAACCAAACATGACAAGTGTGAACGCACCCTAAGCCTCGCCTTGCCCCCCACCTAAAACCCCTCCCTCCCACCACTGTTGGACTTTTGCATTAGGCGTGAAGACGCACCTTGCGAGAGTGTCGAGTACTGTCAGGATTAGACCATCAGCTGTTTTTCATTTAGTTTCCCTGTCTCATTCAGTTCATTGCCAGTTCTTGCCTGTATTGCGAGTAGTTAATATTATGTTGCTCTATGCCTTCGTCTATGTATTCTCTTTGTTTTCATTAAAACAAGTTATTTGATCTTCATTGCCA
Source organism: Pseudorasbora parva (assembly GCF_024679245.1). Lineage (NCBI taxonomy): Eukaryota > Metazoa > Chordata > Actinopteri > Cypriniformes > Gobionidae > Pseudorasbora > Pseudorasbora parva. Next base: position 7,735,542 of record NC_090188.1, on the reverse strand, counting down.
TGATTCTGTTAACTGCCACATTAGTTGTAACAGACCCACACTGGTGATGAATGAATTCTTCTCTCTGTCATTTCTTGTCTTGTTTCTTCTCTCCTGTCAATTAAACGCAAAATGCTTATAAAAACGATATTATTTTTTAAGCACACATTGAAATACAGTTAGGATGCAAAAGTGCCATGTGTTATCTAGAGATAAAGGAGAAGTCGAATGATCTTATGGGACTCATTAGTTCAGTGTCGACCGGGGGACAGAGTGTAAAAAACAGTTCCGGATCATTTATGTTTGAACGTTTTTTTGGTCGTCGACAAACACTAGAACTAATGGAATAATTATCGATGATACACAGCGTTATCACCATCCGGCACACCTGAGATACTCTCGTGTAATTTAAACACGTTTGCTTCACTTCATTAATATTCTGCCACTATCTTTCATGCTAAAATGTTTTTGGATCAATATGGGAGCTCAAAAAGGAGAAAGAAATCCCACTGTTATGCAACTTTCCACTTTTGAATATGAATTTTGACAGCAAGGCACTGGCAAATCCCATAAGAGCTCTGGGTAACATAATGACAAAACAGAGCAGAGTAAACAACAAAATGTCTTCTTGTGCGATTTGTGTTCAGACAACCACTGAGACTGATGTAAATACACTTGAAAAATAAGATTCCAAAAGGAGTTTTTTGCTGTTTGGTTCTCTAAAGAACCTTTCATTGAACAGTTCTGAAAACAACTATTATTTTTCTTTGTGTGAAGACATTTTGATCTAAAGAACCCTTTTCCACTATAAAGAACCTTTTTTTTTGCATCTCATGGAAGTTTAAGCTTCTTCATGGAACCATATGCCAATAAAAACCTTTATTTTTAAGATAAAGGTTTAACACTGCTTTGTGTTGAAGAGCAGGACACATTTCTACAAGGTCATCAGCTAGAATGGGAAATTGAGATGGATGGGAATGCTAACGGATAGCTTTTTCCAGGGATTATATTCCTCCTTGTGCTGCCAATGAAAACAGGGGATATCAAATTAGCACACAAAATTAACAAGAACAAAATGTGTAGAATTAAGTTTGTCTTCCTCTACATTTGATGCCAAACTCTTATTGCCTGCAGACAGCTGAATAATGCTACTGTAATATCACTACAAGGAAGCACAATGGCACACATCATTCTTGCCGAGAGCCACGACTGTAACTTCCTCATCCTGACCTCAGCATTTCTGTCCCGGAAACTTATTTACTGCTTCTCCAAGGACTTAATTACCAACACGACCAAGAACAATAAATTCCTGGCAAACAGTTACAACTATGAGCTGATAAGGCCTGGACATTCATCAAATAAAGCCTTCAATTAAGTCATACTCCTGACTTTATTGGTGTTCATTGTGCAGAAAACAGCTTTTGTGTAGGCCATTACCTGTTAATAGGTCAGTCACTACCTTTACTGCTCTGACACAGGGACCGGCACGAGTAAAGTAAAAGGATATTTAGGTAATATAATGTGGAAAAGAGCTCGCTGACTGAGACATAAATAGCTATTTGATGGATTAATTTATCGACTGTCGTAATACATTATTATGACACTCTCATTTTCAGACTGTAGGTAGGTGGTGTGAAATTGAATAAGCATACAGTAAAAATGACACTTGTAAATGGTCTGAGTCGTACAATATTGCTTCAAGATTTAACTCTATCCTGATCTGAGCGCAGAATGATTGTGTCTCTAAATATCCTCCACAACTAACTGCAAACTGACATTTAGTTGGTTAGCAATGCCCTGTATCCTACAATCCAATTAATTCCTGAGGGACCAAATTTTCTCGTTCCTCATTGAAGACTATCGCAAGTTCCATTTCATGCCGACTTGTGCAATCTAACAAATTGTATGTGCAGCACATTGCTGGTGATTTGCTATGGATATATTTTTTAAAATATAATATTCAAATGCAAATTCTGGAACCTGTTTCTGAATAAACATGGCATCTTAAAGGGGACCTATTATGGCCCTTTTTACAAGATGTAATATAATCGCGTGTTCCAGGTAACTCGTAAACCGTGTTTTTCCAACCTTCTACGCGTGAAACTGCACTGGAACGGCCGTTAAACCTGTGACTTCCCACCCGTCAACTCGTACTAGATCGATGTACTCCCAGTTACAAGTTCTGACGTGACATAGCAATGGCAGCCCTCACAGATGCAGCGTTTATGAAATTCCTACATGAAACCAAATCGTTAATTAAAATAAGATATTGCTCTAAAATTAGGCCTATTTAACAGCAAATGTTATGCATTATAAGCAGCTTTTCTAGCGTTAGCTAATTTTCAGTCCATTGAATGCAAGAATAAATTAATCCTAAATAAATTTCCAAATATATAAATAATGTAAAATAAAAGGTATAACAGCTTCTTTTGCCTTATGCGCCATTTAAAAATAAAATAAAATGTATCCACGGTTTTCCTCAAATAAGCAAGGAGTAACTAGAGTAACACCTTCGGCGATAGAAATCAGGTGTCCCCAAAATGTGTCTAAAGTTTTAGCTCAAAATACCCAATAGATAAAGTATTATACCATTTTGTAAATGCCCATTTATGACTGGAAGGAAAAGCATGCTGTTTTCATGCATGTTTCTTTAAATACAAATGAGCTGCTAATCAGAAGATGATCGAGCCTACATCTCGTGCCTCAAATACTCTGCCAAAGACTAATAAAACATTTGGTTTTGATTATTAGCTTTATCGAGGTCACGTGACAGTGCAGTTCTTCAGTTTAGACTACGTCTGCATTAATCTGAATAGATTTGAACAACTGAGTTTTCGTTTCCAAACGAGCTCTCTGTCTATACACTAACATTAGGCTTGTTTGAGATGAGCAAAATCTGCGCAGAACCGATCACCGCAACTGATCTCGCAGGTGTCTGACTAGGAGAAGAGTGAACTGTCCGGCTTGCCTGCACCTTTTTCACTCCTCCTCCCCTCACTGCAGCCGCCTAGTCTCGTCTTTTTTTTTCAGGCGAGGCAAGGCTCATCTCAAACACGCCTATTTTCTAAAAGTTTCTCATCCAAGCTAAAAAGTCACTAAACGCCAAATTCAACTTACTGCGCATGCGTAAAAGATCATAACGCTTACTGAGATGATACAGACATCATAAAGTTATCAATTCTTCTGGCAGGATCATTTTATTTAGCAAAATGTCTCACTATTCACTGATGCATCCAGGTCGCACTAGTCAACCATGTTTAGTCTGCAACTCAACTAAAAGTGAATAATAGCATACTGTCAAATACAAAGATATCTATTGGTACAACATGCGTCACATGACTTAACATCCGTCATCGATTTCAAATACCTCCGTGGCTCCGTCAGTCCACACGACGCGATGACGACGTTTTCAAATGTATTAGATTGGAGAGCGTTTTCAAAAAGCTATGATTTCGTTGACCTAAAACGCCATATCACTGTGGACGGAAGGCCAAAACGGAGAGAAAAATTTAAGTTTTCAAACGAACACGTAGTAGTGTGGACATGGCCATCTGCATTCGTTTTAAAGCCATATCAGTCTAAACTTCTGAAATATATTTTGTGAGCGCGCGCACACACCTGAAGCAAACGCTCAGCTGGATGTCAAAATGAGTCTTGCGTGAGTAGCCTACTAAGTTCTCTTTCATGTGTTAGTGTGCTCAAACGATTAAATACACACAAGGTTAAGTCAAAAACACACACAGTTCACAAAAACAGAGTAGTCTGTGAACATAAACAAAGTGTGAATGTGCGTCTAATTCACTCTTCCCGCAATGTAACGTTCATGTATTGGGTCTGTTTACATTGCGCGTTCCTCTTTGATGTGTTGTTCATTTTAAACGGCTGATGGGTAAATTATTCTTAATATGCATTCTAAAGATACGAATGATTTGCAATAAATAATTATTCACAGTATTTTGAAGTGCCCACAATAACAATATCGTACGTGCTCATTGTGACATTACCGGCATGTCTGCTGCAGACGCATATGTTCATAAACGATATAAAAGTGAATTTTGCATAAAATATCTCCTTTAAAAATTAATTGCTATATGTTCAATATGTCCTAAATGTGAAAACACAATTTGTTAAATTGCACAATTAGCCTTTATTTTGTATTTTGGTGGGAAAAAGTATAGATTTTCCCAGTTTATGCTATTTCTGGAAAGATATAGGCTCACAAACCAAACAAAAATATGCCATAATAAATCATATCTGTGTGGTGACTGATAATCTGTGGCTTGCATAGATCATCGTGGTGTTCCTGTGGATGCCAGAGCTCCAGGCGGAAGGCAGGCAGAGGGGTCATCAATATCCATTGCAGTTCAGAGGATCATGGAAAGGAGGGCTGTTTCTGTTCTTCAGGAGCACAGGTGCCTAATGAGACCCAAAACATTCAATGTAAATTTGTTAGAATGAGAGTGTGCGAAATAAGCGTTCTGTTGTTTTCCTACATGCAGTATGAATAATGTCTGTTATATCGACAGTGTTCTCATGTTTTTCAGTATCTATAGCTATGTAAGGAACTAAATATGCCGTATATTATTCTCATTCCCCAACAAATGTAAGCAGACCACACCGACAAACAAACGCACGGCTGCTGCATGTACACACTGCAAAGTTTATTTGAATGCATTTTTAATATATTAGATCAGTTCATACATTCCCTAGGAGTCAAACCCATGATCTTTAAGAATTTAGTAGGGACATAGAGAGTGTTTGGGCTTGGGATTCGGGCCATATTCCGGGCTTGAGCTAAACATGCTCTCAAATTGGTGGAAAAAAAAAAGTGGTGAAAATTCACATCTGATCTGGGTTTCATATTTAGGTGTGGCAAAATGGCTCGATAGCACCACCTACAAAATTTAAATTAAAGGGGTCATATAATGCCATTTTTGTACAAGTTAATATGATTGTTTAGTGTCTAAATGAAAAGTTTGTAATATACTTTAATTAAAAATTCTCCTTAGTATTGTAAGAACACTAATTTTACCTGGTCAAAAACAAAAACAGCATCTGTGCAACCGTATCAAACCGGAGTACCGGAACATAATGACGGCCCGGCAATTAAGGCTGGAACAGGATGTTTCTGAATGGTTAGTTAATTTAATCACTTTGATCTATCTTTGTATGTTCTGGCATGGTAACGTTAGCGTAGTGAGATACAAATGCTATGTGTTTACTGATGTATACATTAGTTCATTAACAGATTGATGTTACAGCTAATGGTCATGAAAAACTTTTTTTTCGGTAAATGTAGGCTTGTCAGTGATGCGTAACCTTATCTATGCAGTGTTAGGTACAACTGTCAGGGCTGAAGCACTGACCTTAGGTCACCACAGGAATGCTTCAACAGACACTGCGTCTTCATCGGTTTGGATTTAGGAACATGAAAATGACTGCTGTGTTCATTATTACACCCAAGAACAGAACACCACAATCGCTTAGACGGCATTCTGCTCCAGTGTATCAACAATGGCGGACTGTGATGATGACGCTCGCTCAGGGTGGGTCTGTGGTGAAACGCTGCTGTCAGTTAACAATCGTGGAAGGGGGGGTGTGATGTCAAACGGCTTGATTTGAGACAGGGGAAAACATATAAGGAGAAGAAAAAAAAAAACTGGATGGATTTTTATCTTTATAGGATGGGTGTGTACAGACCTGTCCAACACGCATTTCCATACAATCAACTTGGAAAAGTGCATGTACCATTATATGACCCCTTTAAGTGCTATTCACACTGTTTCATGTCCAAGTATGAAATTTAGTAGTCACATCTAACAGCCAATGTTTTCTTGTGATATATTGCATGCTCAGATATTCATAAAACAAAATATTGTATTGGCTATTAAATTTTGGTGAAAAAGGTCAAAAACCCTGGCGATGGCTGGCAATTTTTTTTTAAACGCTGGCGGGGAAAAAGTTAAAGTTCTGCATAATTAAGGGCATGGTCACTTTGTGTGACAGGTGGATTGTTGTTTGTCTGCTGTCTGTTAGTCATTGTCACCTCAGCTCCGCCCCACGTTCCGCCTCTTTGCCCATTTTCTGTTATCCGGGCGTGACTCGCGATGACGTGCTGTCAAGATGGCAACGGCCAGCTTGACCCCACTTTACGCTTCAAAACTGCTCTGCAGAATCCTAAGGGTGACGTCACGGACACACAGTCTACGTCCATATTTTTTTTTTCACAGTCTATGGTTATAACGGGATGTATGTGGCCCGTGGCCAGTCTTGAGTGATGAGTAATGCAGCGAGGCATCTTCACAGGGCATTGGTGGATAGACAAAGAAGAATGTTCTAGAACAGACTGGGTTCATGACAGTCAAAATGAGATGCAGCGCATAACAGTCCTGAGGGATCAGAGTGTTGGTATATTTATCTAGAGACAGCACCTTAAGAATCAGCCTCTGCATCGTAAGCACATAATTATGAGAAAGCAACAAGAGGCAAAATCCATAATAGCAGCATTAACAGTCTAAGACTGAAACTAGAATTATATGCAAATTAGATACAGCTATTTAATGTTAGATTCATTGAGTCATCATACAAAGTACTTTATTCATTCTGCTGCCTTTTTCAAATGAGCTCGCAAATAGCCCATACTGTTTTAGCTTTCATAATGTTGTGCTGTGCTGTCGATTCCCAGTGATTGTTTTCATTGCTTATTTTAAACACATGCACAGACAATAAAAACTTCACTGGTAAATGCTGGTATGAGGGAAGATTTTGTAATATGGTCAGACTTTAACATGAAATGTCAGCATATACAGGTCCTTGCAAAAGTACTTTTCTTAGAACCATTCAGGGAATTCAGAAGGGCTGGTAAATGGTCCCACGAGGGGTCTGCTGTCCCACGGGAAGCCAACTGTGCCTCCTGATTGTCATTCAGGGTCTTTGTGATCATTTTGTGCTGTACGTGCTGCTTTCTTAAGCTTTCTTTGGTGGATTCTTGTCATGCTGCTTGAGCTTTTAGAAGCCTCTGGCTGTCTGAGGCCTTGTCCACACTAATGTTTTATTTGAAAATGCATCTTTTTCTCTCAGTTTTGGCCTTATGTCCACATTGAGACAGTATTTTAGTCAACGAAGACTGAGCTTTTTGAAAACACTCTCCCAAGTGGATACATTTGAAAAAAATGTGTTTGTGTGGTTTTAGACCATGTGATTCTTTAACACAAGATGACAACATCAAATCAAAACTAATAAAACGATTGTGCCAGCAGAATAGTATGAGAACTTTGTTCATCCTGTGAACTTGTTTTATGCATGCACAGTAAGGGGATTTAAGCATTTTCAGATGTCTTAAATGCTCAACATGACAACGAATGACCCTGTTAACACTAGTGCATTTTCGTTTTAAAACTTTTGGTACAGGTATACCTGGGTCTACACTGCTCCGAGTTGTCAACCCTTGAAAGTAGGGACTTTTGGAAATGCTGCAGACCCTGTTTTAATTTGAAAATTCAGGGTTTGCGTTTCATTCTAGAACAGGGGTGTCAATCCTTTTCCTGGAGGGCCACTGTCCTGCAGAGTTTAGCTCCAATCCCAATGAAACACAGCTGTACCAGCTAATCAAGGTCTTAATAGGCATAATAGAAATTTCCCGCAGGTGTGTTGAGGCAAGCTGGAGCGAAACTCTGCAGGACAGCGGCCCTCCAGGACAGTGTTTGGACATCCCTGGTGTAGAAGTACCAAAAAGGAGAGTTTTGAAAATGACGGTGTGGCTGCCCATTAACTCCCTGATTGAGTCTTGCGTATCCTTCCCTAATTCGTCAAGCCTTTATCATATGACCATTACACTGGAACACGACAATTACAGACCAGAGCCATCTCTCTCGACAGCTCTGTAACAGACCAGCCTCAAAGACCGTGTAAACAAACAATAACATAGAGACGGAACTAGTTTTGCTGACTTTGTTGTCCTGATTTTGTGGGACTTGAGTCACACGACTTACCCACTGACACATCTTACCCCAGATCTCTACTTTCAGCAGCATTGGATGCATGCAACCTGATGAAAAAGTAACACACAGAAAAAAAAACTTGACAGAAGCACATGACATTTGACATATGACAAACTACCCGTTATAGTCTACAAATATACAACATCTTTATTTCCAGTGACCAATGTCAGTAAGGACAAACAAAGGTGTAAGATTGACAGATTTTGCACCTTACAAATATCAAGGGCAGCAGCACCTCCTCTGAACTCTGTTCTGTGTGATGCATAGACTCACTTTCCCACCCCAAAGACAAAGTTTGATGAATGAGGTGCTCTGAAATTCTGTGTGGCCGATCTGTTTCAGAGGACAGTGGAAGCTCTGATCCAAAACCTTGTCCTTTCAGATGCAACGAATCTACTGCTTGTATCAACCATTCAGTAATTCGACACTTTCAATAATTTGTGACATTTACAACTTTAGAACATTTACAATATATAATACCATAAAACATGGGTTCTTCAATATTACTTTTTTGTTTCAAGACGAGAAGCGACCAAGCACTAAAATGTTTGTTGTGTAAAAGTTAACACAAATGTCCTTAAATTCAATCTCTGAGACCTATTTGACCATGAACTGCATAGGCTTAAAACAGCAGGTGCTGAGTTAGATGTGTTTCTGGGTCAACATATTTTGTTGGTCCTGGAATAGCATTCCTGTCCAACCTGATCTCACAGAAAAATGTAAGTATTTAATGAGGTGGCGATTTCGTATGAATTTTTATGATTAGATTCGTACAAAATAAACAATTTAATTATGACGAGCCACCCCAAACCCCGCCCCCTAAACCTACCCGTCACTGGGGTGTAAATAGTGTTAACTGGTTAGGCGTTAACAATAGATTGCACCAAAATGAATTAAATTTAACAGATTCGTACAAATTACCTCCAAATGTAAAATATTTACGATATGCTGTGAGATTGCTTGGTCTGCACAATTTAAGCCTAAACTTGATTTAAACTGTAAACTAGTCCCTCAAATCTGATTGGACGATTGGAATGTTGTTTGGTTGAAAAATCAGGTCCTGCCTCAAAATATGCCAAATTACAACATGAAAGGTTGAATTCAATCATTTTAGTTTCTAAATGTCACATTTGGCAGCAATTAATCAACTGTATACACTGCGTTTAATTCAACCTGCAACCCATTTTCAGTCATATCCCATGCACCAAAATTCAACAAATCCAATGAAACAGTGTAAAGATAGCAGTCTCAGCTGACCTAGCCGTGACTTTCTATTGCCATTTCACAGTGATGTAGTCTTGTTATGAGACCTTGAAATAATGGTGTACCATTAAAGCAGCATTATATGACAACAACCTCAAGGAAATCGTAAAGCAATGCAAGTGTTCTATCCGACTCTCTTATTTGTAATTACTGACACAATGACAGATGGTGATGCTCCCAAGGCCTTGTGGTATTAACATGCTGGCCTCGGGATAGCCCATCACATTATCACATTTCCAGAGCTATGCAATTGGGTCTTTACTGCAGCACTTGTCAACTGAGGAATTAACCACAGCGTCCAAATGGCGAAATACTCATTTATACATACAACGTGAAATGAGCCGGCTAGAGGCAGAAGAAAATAGCTTCAAATCTCAACTTCTAGACACAAGCTTCATGTACTGAGCCACACTTGCTAATAATTTCCTAGTACATGAGTGATTTTTGAATTTCACACAGCGACATTCATATATAACAGACTAGAAACAATTAAAAACTAGTACTGGTCCAATATTAAAGATGTAGGGTTACATAAAAAACTTGAAATATATTTGAAACAAAATTTAAAAAAAAAGTATGCATGTATGTGTGTGTGTATATACACACACACACACACACACACACACACACACACACACACACACACACACACAGTAGGTACAGAAAGTATTCAGACCTAACCCTAACCCTTAGTTTTTTCATTCTTTGTTATATTTCATCCATATTGACAGAAAAACAAAGAATTGTTGAATTTTTTTCAGATTTATTAAAGTTTTTCAGTCTAGCAATGAGGGATTTTGTCTTTTGTTGTGTTATTAACATTAAAGGGATAGTTCCCTCAAAATGGAAATTTGTCATTGATTATTCGCGCTCAAGTTGTTTTAAACCTGAATCAATTTCTTTCCTCGGTTGAACATAAAATATATTTTAAAGAAGTCCCTTTTACTTCCATTGTAGGAAAAATGCTATGAAAGTCCACAGAAGAAACAAATACAAGTTTGGAATAAAATTAGAGTGAGTAAAAAAGTAATGACAGAATTTAAATTTTAAGGTGAACTTTCCCTTTAAGAACAGTATGTCCACTATTAGGCTGCCCTGCTGTCTAAGACCTGCACGCATCTATACAGACATGCATCCGATTTTCTTTTACTCTAGATATAATCGACTGTGTTCGTTAACTATGTGTTTATTTGACACTATTAGCGTAGTATTACTTTGTCCAGTATTCACGTCCTGTTTGACAAGCTTTTAGTTTGCCCCAAGCTCAGAAAGGCACTTGTTAAATTGTATAATTGCGCAAAATAAATGTTTAACCAGTAAGGCTTTAAAACGCATCAAAATAATTAACTTTCTTGATTGCAAATAAATATAGTGTCCCGTGAGCTTAACTTTTCCACTAACTTGTGATATTGCACACGCCACCCACACCACAGATTTGAAAGAGGGTGGTGCGCACTGGCACTGCACCCTCACGTCACTGCTCTGTTAAAGTGTGAAATCTGACACCAGTTAAACACAAGGGGGTAATCTAGCGCTCGGAAAGCGTTCCACCCATAGGGGCGGCCATTGCTAGCCAAGCCATCACCTGCTGTTAGCATCCCATTGACTTCCATTCATTTTTGAGTCACTTTGACAGTGAATAACTTTACATCTGAGGCGTTTAAAGACTCCATTTGTCCATTGTTTATTTATAAAGAAACACGACAATGCATAAAAGGCTCCGTTACCTTTATCTTACACTATCGCCCCATAGAAGCTGTTTTTGTAAAAATAGGCTAACGATTGCGTCATAACCAACGCGACTCTGTCGCACAGTTGAGAAATTACCGTACAGACAGGAGGAGATGCTCAGAAACAATCTTTTACTGTCTATGAGGCAGTCGGGGGGACGTGGAAACATAAAGTCCGATAAAGTCAAGGGAGAAGAATGGGGAGAAGCCGATAGTGAGCCAAAAGCAACGGGAGAAAATATTTAAACAAAGTGATTCAGATTTCACTTTCCACATCTACTAGAAGACCTACAGCTGTCAGACAGGAGGCTCACGTCACATCTACGTCGTCAAGCTCAGTCTGAGCCTGCGCAGTTCGCTCAGCCATCAGGAAGTGAGTGCCTCTGATTGGCCTCATTTTCCGCCGTTGAAGTTGATGGGATAGCTCTGTCCATTTCTTTTACTGTCTATGGTTAAACACCCCCTAACTTTAGTGCATAGTAATTAGATATTTACTCATATCAGCGTGTAGATTCATGGGCACACACAAACAGAGCCAATTCAATGAGAAATTAAATGCATGGAAATTAATTAATTAAATACAAAACCATAATAAAATAAAATAATTATATATACTGTACATATAAAACCTATTATATATAGCCTTTATGGACCTTGCTTTGTGCAATGGTGTGCAGTCATGCTAGAACAGGAAGGGGCTGTCCCCACACTGTTTCCACAAAGTCGGGAGCATGAAATTGTCCAAAATGTATTGGTATGCTGAAGCATTAAAAGTTCCTTTCACATGAACCCCTGAAAAACAACCCCACATCATAATCGACCCTCCACCAAACTTTACACTTGGAAAAATGCAGTCAGACAAGTACCGTTCTCCTGGCAACCACCAAACCCAGACTCGTCCATTGGATTGCCAAATAGAGAAGCGTGATTCATAACTCCAGACAACACGCCTCCACTGCTCTAGAGTCCAGTGGCAGTGTGCTTTGCACCACTGCATCTGACGCTTTGCATTTCACTTCGTGATGTGAGGTTTGGATGCAGCTGCTCAGCCATGGAAACCCATTCCATGAAGCTCTCTATGCACTGTTCTTGAGCTAATCTGAAGGTCACATGAAGTTTGGGGGTCTGTTGCTACTGACTCTGCAGAAAGTTGCCAGGCAATTCTTGCACTCAGCATGTGCTGACCCCGCTCTTTGATTTTACATGGCCTACCACTTTGTGGCTGAATTTCTGTTGTTTCCAATTGCTTCCAATTAATTTATAATGCTACTAACCGTTGACTGGAATATTAGAAGTGAGGAAATTGCACAAATTGACTTATTGCACAGGTGGCAACCTATCACGGTACCAAGCTTGAATTCACTGAGGTCTTGAGAGCGGCCCATTATTTTACAAATGTTTGAATAAGTGTCTGCCTTCCTAGGTGCTTGATGACACTGAAATAACATGTAATACTTATTCAAAATAAAATGTATGACAAAATAGTGCAGCTGCATGGGGCTGTACAGGCTACTTCATCATTACATCTATTTAGACAGCCAACAAGAAACTTTTCCGAATAGTGATGGTCCATTCAACCTCTGAACATGTCCAGCATGGTCTGTCACTATAGTAAGTGGAGGGTAAAATAGCCGCCTTTTTTCATCATAATACACTAGATCTTAAATTACAACTTTAGCTGTGTTTTACTCTAAGATAACAACTGCTCTTTTTGAAAAACCATCAACACCAGGTTATAAGTGATAAATGAACACTCACTAATAATATGTTGGTCTCCACACAGAAGCAAAATTCCACATGGAATTGATCACACCAATTACTTTTCAACAGCACAGCTTTTGCTGCACACTAAATTTAAGGCAATGCCTCATTAGGGGGCATTTTAACTCCACACTGCCGTCCCTTTTTAACTTTAATGAAGTCTGATTGGACTGGAAACTATATATAAACATTTTTGGAGAGTTAAAGGTGCACTATGGAGCTTTCCGTCCACTGGAGGGCGCCTATTCAAAACAAATCGTAGTTTGATGACGCAAAGTGTGAGCGCAGCATCTTGGGAGATGTGGTCTTCTCATCACAGCCGGTGGAAAATAGGACTCGGGCAGAAATCATGTTCATGCATGCGGTTATCAACGTTACTGTAGTCTAAAGCAGAGCAGGACCGAGTGTTATGGACCTGAGCACGGCCGCTGGAGCGATTGTTAAACAAATACCCGCCTCGCAAACACCGGGACTTTTATTATGACGGGACGGGACACATTCGCCGGGCGCCTGCACAGATCCGCTCTTCCGGTTATGATTTTGAGGTAATGTAGCTCTGTTTATCATATTAGATACATTTAAGTGTGTTCAAAACAATGTTATGACGTTACTCCGTGCGTTCACTTGTTCACACTGCTAAGAGTAAAGCGCTCCTGCCAAAAAAAAGCCGAAACCGAGGGTAACGCAGATATGACGCAATTGACAGGCGACTCCCTCAAATGTAATGCTGCAACGTCCCTGTCCTTAGTTAAAATAGCAATTTTCTCACAATTTACAAATAGTTGGAAACTTCTGGGATATTGTAGGTACTCAACTGAACAAAATATATAACACCGGCCTAGTGGTTTTTGGATATTTTACTGCAAAAATACTACATAGTTCACCTTTAAGCCACAATTTAAAATGTCTGAATGTCGTTACATTGACAAAATATCAAACAAACTTGTTTAAATGATAACTGTAGATGCAGCTGTTTAAAAGTTTGGGGTCAAACTTGGGGTCTTTAAAAAAAAAAAAAAAATGAATAAATGAAATTAACACTTATTCAGCAATGATGCATTTAATAAATTAAACCTGACAGTAAATACATGTATAATGCTAAAAACATTTATATTTCAAATAAGTTAAATGCTGTTTTAAACTTTCTATTCATCAAAGAAAAAAGTATGAGTTTGTTTGCCATTTGTACATGCACGACCAGTACAAGTGCATAGTAATTTTTTGCTAATTGAGAGCTGAGCAGAGACACTGCCCCTATTCCTCACCTTCTGTAAGAAATCCAAAATCCAATTACAGGTGGGAGTTGGGACCCTGAGGTCTGTCAGCTTCCCAATTAACTGTCCTGTTTGGGTGGTACAAAAGGCAGAGCTATAATCCAGTAAAAGCATCCTTACGCATCGTCCATTGATCTGTTGGGGCGGTAGGCAAACTGTATAGGGGATCAGCAGTGTCTGGAACCACAGAGTCAATGTATGTTAGTACCAGTTTCTCTAGGCTCTTCATGGCAACTGATGTTACTGGCCTAAGTCATTCAGGGTAGATGTATCTAGTTTCTTAGGAACCAGTATGATAGTAGAGGACTTAAGTGTGGTACTACTTGTGTAAAAGACAAGTTGTTCAGGACAGACCTTCAGGTGATACACCATCAGGTTCCAGTAGTTTACCTGTTTCAGAGCCTTCAGAACCTGTGCATGTGTCCTCTGGAGTTCATTGTCCTCAGGATTGCAGATGCATTTTGAGGGAGAAACTGTTGAGGCTGTCTGGTAAGGTGGTGTCTCTGGTCTCAGTCCAGTTTGTGTTCCTCTTATATTTGTTGACAGACTAGATTCCCTGCCACATTCAGAATGTATTGTATTTCAGTTAATAGCTTAGGTATGTGTCATTTTTGCAGCTCTGAAGGACTTTCATAACTTATAACGGGCCTGCTTGTACTCCTCTCTGTCCACTGACCTGAAAGCTTCCAGAATTTTCTTGATCTTCAAGCCTATATCCCCATTAAACCAGGGATTTTGATTTGTTTTGGAGTTCTGGAAGCGACACAGATGGATATACAGTTGATATTATATTTGACAGTATGTGTAATCCTGAATATTATCTGTAGCCTCCTTGAAGATGTTCATATCTGTAGAGCTCTAAGTAGCCCTGCAGGTTTTGCTAGTCCACATTAGTCAGTCCATGTGTTAATTACTCTAATTGTGACTTATCCTACAGCCGTTTGATGTAAATAGGCTTTAGCAGGATTGCTAGAGTAGGTGGTCATATTGTCCAAAATGTGGTTTGGAATTTGCTTTAAAGTATATGCATTTTTGATGTTACTAAAACAATGGTCCAGAGCATTGTTTCCCCTGTCGGGAAAAGTCACAAACTGGTAAAGATACAAAGAGATTACTGTAACTATGGTGCAACTTTATGGTTGTCGGAAATTACTGGATCGTATTTATAGTTGAAGTGATGAACTACACCTGTGGATACTTTGCTATAGGACACCTATATAGTGTGACTTCATATATCCACTAAAATCCACTTTAGACTAGTTGGTTACTGCAAATGAATTGCTCAAGAAAGATGTAATGGCATAAATGTGGCTTAAGTGTCCATATACTTTTTTGGGGTCACAACGTGAAGTGGCTCCATGCAGTGATATTGCTTTAATTTGCTTTTATGTACCGCCCAGTTTATAGAGGACAGGTGTGCATACAGATGCCTGTGCTAATGCGTTTTCCACAAAAAAGGCTCTTTAATGACTCCACGGCTGTGTGCGTTTGTTTTAAGATATGTCTCTTGGATCGGAGAGGACTCCCGTGATAATAAAACAGTTCTGTGGTCTTTGTGCAAAAAGGGAATGCGACAGCTGTACTTTTCCCATGGTCCACAGCATATCTTTATATTCTCACACATATGCTGTGTGATTTCCACTCACGGAATGTCGATGCCATTTCCTATCCCGAGTCCTATTTATATCGGTCTCTATGGCCATCTGCACAGGGCACCATTATTCCTGGTCACTCTGCATTTGGGATGCTCGTTACTGTGGCGCTGGTTGGGATGTTGCTAGGCAGTGGACTCAAGAGACTGCATTGTCCAGATG
This sequence comes from Pseudorasbora parva, assembly GCF_024679245.1. Lineage (NCBI taxonomy): Eukaryota > Metazoa > Chordata > Actinopteri > Cypriniformes > Gobionidae > Pseudorasbora > Pseudorasbora parva. The sequence goes on along the minus strand of NC_090188.1, from coordinate 7,719,721 downwards.
CTGCTGGCTTTCCCAGGCTGCCTCCTCTCCAACTAGAAGGAACACGACGCTCTAATTTCTGAAGTGTGTTATTGCATCTGGGGTGCTCGAAACAGCAGGGATCAGCTCACACATGTGCACGAGCACACAGACACAAACATGACAAACTTTACAGTGGCACACAACCGGTGCTGCATTCCAGGACTGCGCAAACTGGGATGGTCTGTTTTTTGTATAAGTTACAGATTTCCCACAAGTTTGTTTGAACCTTTATAAATATTTGGGCCATTTTATTTTTTTATTTTTTTTGGTCATTACTTGACATTCAGACTAAAACAGGCTTTTTTTCCACATATACAATTTGTTTAAAGTCTCTTTTCAGTCTCCATTCAATCTATTCTACTTCTAAATAATAGTTAAAATAATGGTTATATGTGTGTATATATATTAGGGGTGTCCCTGACTAAGGATTTACACATTCGAATCTCTCTATGGTTGACCGATAGTCGAATCATCCGTGTCTGTGTAAAAAAAAATAATTTTGCGGAAAAAAATAAACGGGTTGGGAAGGGCAGGACACTAGTCAGTAGGAGGCTAAGACTATTTTTTCTTTACACACGGCACAGCCACCACTTTTAATAAAGTGATCAAAACTAGGCTACACTACACATTCGTAAATTAACCGTTCTCTTATAACATTTAAAAGCCGCGATCGAAACACAGAACATCACACAAATGTATAAAAGAACATTTTGATAAATAAACCTAAAAAAATACCTGCCTAGAGAGGAAAAGAACTCTTTGAGTGCGTTTATATGCACGTTCTTAAGCCGATTGTGCCTGAAGGGGGTCTCACACCGGACTGAAGCTCAGCGCCGTGTCTCAGGGATCTCACACCAGGCAGACGTGAACATTATATACGCGCGAGCTCCATTTTGAATCGACTTCTGACAGAAGAGCTGCACGATGACTGTATCTGGTAGCACAGGGTGAAATCAGTATGTACATTCACAATTTGAGGGAAATATACATTTAATCGCCGCGGACAGGCGTCAAATGCCGCCGTCGGTGTATATGTGTTCGAATTTTAAAGGCACGGCGCGTTCCGGTGCGAAGCTCAGTGCCCTTAAAGGGGCGATGGCTCAGCGCCGCGACACGTCTTTATAACGCTAATATTGAGCACCCCCATATTGGCAAAATGGTATGATCCTCGTTTCATAACACCGGTGAAGATTCGACCATGAGATCAGTGGTCAAATCCGGTCCTGCATATCGATGCATCGAATCTTCGACTATTAGGGGTCACCCCTAATATATATATACGATATATATAACGTGTGTGTGTGGGTGTGTGTGTGTGTGGGTGTGTGTGTGTGTGTGTGTGTATAGATACAGTAGAAGTGTTACAGATGCTTGTAGATGCTCAGTGTGATTGTGATAAACTGACATTTAAGATCATCTAACTGCGTGACACAAATGTCATGTTGGGTGCATTTACCCAGTCACAATAATGAAATATTTATTGCTGAAAGATTGCTAATTTTAAATGAAAAATAATCAAAGTATTGAGTTTGGCTCAGATGTTTTTTTTTTAAATAAAATTATTATAATAAAAATAGAAAAACGTAAACAAATTTTAATTGTAGATATACAGTAGCTAGATAATTTAGTCTTGAAAACATTTAAATGAAAATTAATATTGAGATCTACTTTTAAATCCAGATGTTTTTATCTTTGTATATAAGAGAACAATTTGAGACATTATTGAAAAAGTGTAAACTGCAAAAAAGAAAAAGAAAAACGTATTATATTTGAGCTAGTTGTCAAAGAAACATTTCTCATTTTTATTTAGTTTAACTTAAAACTAAAACGGAATAAAAATTAATATAAAATATATCTACAAAACTACAAAAAATCTTAAAATAAAAATATTAACATAACTAAAATAGTGATACAAAAATAACACTGCAGGAGATTAACCAATAACAACATGATATATTAAACAGATTTTTGACCTTATCAGCAGCTGCCGCCCATAAAGAAATGTGATTGGTCCAGAATCATGCTCCTCATAACTCTATATTAAACATACAGTACGTTCTAAAGGGCTGTAAATGTGTAAAATCACAAAGCAGTCGCTGGAAACTTTTGCATCGTGCCTGGTTATTCTTTTCTTCTCATTGATGTAGGTAGGAGAAACAGTTAAGATATTAAAGAAATGTCATTATTGGCTTCACTAAACATCAAAATAACCTTAAAACAGTTCCTTGTCAGTATTAGTTTGGCTCTGTTCCAGAGATGAGCGTTCAGAACGGCGGCCAGTGGTCACCTCCCGTCGAGTGTGCCAGAGACTGTCACCCCAGCTCTGTTAAGTCCAGAAATGTCTCAGGAAAGGAGAGAAGACAGCTGTCTACCTTACTTTCTGTCTCTCTGCTTCTTCTCTTTCTCCAAACACCTCTCATAAATATTCAGACCTTTCGGTTTGCGTGTGTCCCAGGCCGTGTCACCCATTGTTATACCCAAACTGACAATCCTACACCTCTCTTTCTCAGTTCTTCTTGTCCTTCTTCCATCTTTTTCTGCTTTCTGACGGGGTTATTTGTGAGGTTTTGGCAAAAATCACCTCTGTCCTGCAATGAATGGCTGAAGAAGTTTTTGTTTAACACTTCCATAGTTCCATAGAAAATCCATAGTTTAAATAGTCAAGCCACCATTATTTAGCACTACAAGATTGTTTCAAAGCAGCTTTATACAGTAATAAACAGGAAGATTATTCAATGATGAGTTCACTTCGGTAGTACAGCAGCTCTAAAGGAAAATGGTGTCAATTGTCTGCTCAGTGTTGATTCAGTTTTGTTGTAAATATCATTATTTTTATTATAAAATTATATTATTATTCTATCATTAATTAATCTATAAAACAGCCCTGCAGAAACAGTGATGTCATCATCCAGCTCAGTTCTTATACAATAAAGTCAGTGCAATCAAATCAGTAATATTGTTGAATATTAGAAATGGCTAAATCATTATAAACATGACACAAAAATAAATAATATATTTTTTTAAATCAATACTTCAATTCATTTAATGCATTCTCACCAAATAAATATCACCCATGGTCAGAAAATCATATTAAAATATTCATGTACACATACATGGATTTTTGACCTGCTCCATTATTCTCATTTTAACTTTGAACCCAGAAACACATTTTAATTATTATTTATTTTTATAGTTTCAGTTTTAGTTTAAGGCTGTCTGTGGTGTGACAGGCAGCGGGGCGAGGGACCGCGAGAGCGGGCCGGTGATTAGAGTTGACGAGTGCCAGCTGCATGGCACACCGGTCTCGTCTTGCGGCCATGTGACGGGAGCATAAAAGGAGGAGCAAGGGCTGCGGAAGACGAGAGAGGACCAGACCTGGACTTTATGTTGAGTTTTGTTTATGGTTTATTATGTTTATGTGGGCAGTCGTCCGTGAGGGGCTGCCCACGTTTTATTTAGTGGGTATTTGCGGGCAGTCGTCCGTGAGGGGCTGCCCACGGTTTTACTTTCGTTTTGTTTATTTATTTGTGAATAAAGTTGTTGAACGTTCGCCGGTTTCCGCCTCCTTCCTTCCCTTCTACGAAGATGTCTTACACTGTCATTTTGTGTTTTTTTTTTTAGAAATCTATTTAACTTTACATTTTTTTATTTCAGTACTTGTATGTATTTTAATTGCCAAGGCAGAGTTATTTCAGCTTTATTTCAATTACTGAAAACTATTTTAGTTGTATGCTATACACGCTACAGTGAAAAGAAAAGTCTCAGCCAACATTTTTTTTTTTAGGGTGCAACTACGGTGGCCCAGTAGTGCAGCTGTACTAAATTAAACCACAACACAATGAAATTGCCACAACACAATGGAAACAAGGCACAACACAACGAAATCGCCACAGCACGATGGAATCACCCCAACACGACGGAAATGCTCCCGACAACGAGGGGGTTCTCGGAGTGCAATAAAGTTATAGATTTAAAGATTTAAACACTGCGGTCATTTTTAAGTGTGTAACCATTGTATATCGACATTAAATATCAACTCAAAATCACCTACAGGCATTATAGCTGCATATTTATACTCGAAAACGCTTTTACACGCTGCCATGGCGCTTGATGCCCAAGGGAACGTCTGCCAATTCCACCATGCAGTGAAACATGTAATTTGTATGAATTAAAATGACTTTTAACATTCAAAAACAGACATGTTAAAATCCCACAGCTTTTTTTATTATAAAAAATTTACTCAATGCATAGAATTGAACATTTAAACAAAACAAAAAAAGAAAAAAGTAATTTTAATGAATAAAATTAAACGTTTCAATCACTTGGTGGAATTGGCAGACGTTCGCTTAGGCATCAAGCGCCGTGATCACGTGTAAAAACGTTTTCGAGTATAAATATGCAGCTATAATGCCTGTAGGTGATTTTAAATTGATATTTCATGTCGATATACAATGGTTACACACTTAAAACTGATCGTAGTGTTTATATCTTTGTAAGACTGGTCAATCTATAGAGCAATGGCAAGGGAAACTAACTTTATTGCACTCCGAGAGCCCCCTCGTGGACGGGATCATTTCCGTTGTGTTGTGGCTCGTTTCCATTGTGTTGTGGCCTCGTTTCCATTGTGTTGTGGCTCGTTTCCATTGTGTTGTGGCTCGTTTCCGTTGTGTTGTGGCTCGTTTCCGTTGTGTTGTGGCTCGTTTCCGTTGTGTTGTGGCTCGTTTCCATTGTGTTGTGGCTCGTTTCCGTTGTGTTGTGGCTCGTTTCCGTTGTGTTGTGGCTCGTTTCCGTTGTGTTGTGGCTCGTTTCCATTGTGTTGTGGCTCGTTTCCGTTGTGTTGTGGCTCGTTTCCGTTGTGTTGTGGCTCGTTTCCGTTGTGTTGTGGCTCGTTTCCATTGTGTTGTGGCTCGTTTCCGTTGTGTTGTGGCTCGTTTCCGTTGTGTTGTGGCTTGTTTCCGTTGTGTTGTGGCTCGTTTCCGTTGTGTTGTGGCTCGTTTCCATTGTGTTGTGGCTCGTTTCCATTGTGTTGTGGCTCGTTTCCATTGTGTTGTGGCTCGTTTCCATTGTGTTGTGGCTCGTTGTGGCTCGTTTCCATTGTGTTGTGGCTCGTTTCCATTGTGTTGTGGCTCGTTTCCATTGTGTTGTGGCTCGTTTCCATTGTGTTGTGGCTCGTTTCCATTGTGTTGTGGCTCGTTTCCATTGTATTGTGGCTCGTTGTGGCTCGTTTCCATTGTGTTGTGGCTCGTTTCCATTGTGTTGTGGCTCGTTTCCGTTGTGTTGTGGCTCGTTTCCGTTGTGTTGTGGCTCGTTTCCGTTGTGTTGTGGCTAGTTTCCGTTGTGTTGTGGCTCGTTTCCGTTGTGTTGTGGCTCGTTTCCGTTGTGTTGTGGCTCGTTTCCGTTGTGTTGTGGCTCGTTTCCGTTGTGTTGTGGCTCGTTTCCGTTGTGTTGTGGCTCGTTTCCGTTGTGTTGTGGCTCGTTTCCGTTGTGTTGTGGCTCGTTTCCATTGTGTTGTGGCTCGTTTCCATTGTGTTGTGGCTCGTTTCCGTTGTGTTGTGGCTCGTTTCCATTGTGTTGTGGCTCGTTTCCATTGTGTTGTGGCTCGTTTCCGTTGTGTTGTGGCTCGTTTCCGTTGTGTTGTGGCAAATTCGTTGTGGTTTAATTTAGTACGGCTGCACTACTGGGCCACCGTAGCAACAGATTGGTATAGTACAACAACAGCAGTAATACAAATTTTACTTTTGTGCATAAAACTAAATTCCGAATTTCTGGTTTGGACTAAAATGTATGGAGCACGACATGTAGTATTCACTATTGAGAAGTATCAAAAGTTCAATTGCCATAAAATCATATAAAACTCAAACTGTGTTTTGGGACTCAAAATGACGGGTCAGGTCTCATGTAGCATTCAGATTGATTGTTTTCAAACTTATTAAAAATGGACTATTTCACCCAATGTTTGTGTGTGCTGTGTATTTAGTTTAACATCTTGCTAATGCCAAACTGTATTGGAAGCAAATGTTAGCATAGTCACCATGTGGGGTGCTATTGTTGTTACGCTATTACCACTAGGTAGCAGACAGCACAGTGAGCAAAACCCTCACTAAGTTTTGGAATAGAGCTGTGAGGCGGAACGGAGGACGGGAAGGGCTAACGGGGGTCCGACGTTGTGGTTGGATAGCTGGTTCTCATAGGCTATAAATCATTTTGCACGATTGTTCATCTGGAAGCTTCTGCTCTGCGAAGGCACTCACTGACCAGCCAGCGAATGGAAGAATTTCACTTTAATTCCCTTCATTTACATATCCTTCCCTCTCTACTCATCCTCTCGCACACTTTGCATTCCCTTTCCGTCTGTTCGTCCCTTAATTTGTTTTTGTGTCTCTTTCAGAGTTTAATGAGATGTGGACAGGATGAGTCTGTCCATGTTTTTCTGTTGTAGTCATCTAATGGGTTGTTTGCACTACTTCAGCTTATATAAACTGTTAGATCTAAACCTCAACATTCACTGTCAGAGCTACTTTGAAGAGAAATTATTCACATATTCACAAAGTGTCACATTTTGTTTTCCTTTCACCTCATCTTCTGTGTTTTCCCTCTAAACATCTTTAATTATTTGTGATCCAATGGTTTAGTTCTCAGGCTCTGTTTACACCTATGTACTTTTGTCGATCTGATTACAAGTGGACGAAGATAAATACAGGTGTAAACGGGGTCCAAAATGTTTTGAGCTTGTCCACTTTCGACCCCTTCTAGAGGTAGTCAAAAACGCATTTGACTAAAAATGTCAATACACAAAAGAAGATATTTGGAAGAATGTTTGTAACCAAGCAGATAGAGCAACCATTCACTACCTTAGTAGGGAAAAATACTAGGGTATTAAAATGGTTGCTCTATTTGCTTTGTTACAAACATTTTTCAAAATATCATCTTGTGTGATCAGCAGAAGAAAGAAACTCACACAGGTTTGGAACAACATGACGGTGAGTAAATGATGACAGAATATACATTTTTGGGTCAACTATCCTTTTAAGCCACAACTCTTGTCCGTTTTGTGTGTATTTCTGTGACAGAATAACAGCGCCACATACTGGTTTGGCACGTATACTACATCGGTTTGAGTCAGTTTCAGTGGTTTCTTGTGTACGCAGATATTTCTTTGAGACGAGGGAAAAAAAGATTGGATAGGCAAAGCTCTGGCCTTGTGGATGTGGCCTAAGTCACACTCATACATTTAGAGTCTCATGAGCTATGAAAGAGTATGTAATAGTGTAAGAAGAAAAACATTAGTCTCATAATTCTGACATATTCAACATATTCCATCCTACTTCAGTATCACTTTGAAACATGACCTTGAAGAAGGAAGCTATTTCAAACAAATGGAGAGATACAAAGTCAATGTGTCTAGAAGTATATATTTCTTGTCTGATCGCACGGAAAGTTTCCGCCAGTAAAGAATTATGTAATCTGAACCGAGGAGCCCAATGGCTGAGTTTTCTGAGCGTTGACTAAGATCACAGACAAACTTCAATTGAAGAAAGCAATAAACATTTCCCGCCGCGGGCTGTGTTAGGTAGATGCGTGCTTGTGCAAAGTGACATATTACTACAAATTTTGACACTAAATTCCTTTCCTTTGGTTTTCTAACCAGGGGGGAGATTTTAATGAGGATAATTTTAATCTAAAATCACACATTTCCCTAAAATATTACAGCCCTCGTATCTCCACAGAGACTCTTCTCCTGAAACAGCCCATAAACTGATGCATTTTATTTAGAAGTTCAGTCACTCATGAGATCCTAAACATATGGTGTAAACAAAACCGCAATGATACACTTTTGAATGATGCCGCTGTACCACCTCACTTACCTCTGAAAGGCGTTTTGCTCTTTCTTAACCTACAAATCACAGACACACAATCGCCCCGAGGCTCAGCGTATAACATTAACGTAGGGCGTTCGCATCTGTGTTCACGACCCAAGGGACGCATAGACTGGCACGGTTTGATTGTGAAGCCTTGGACAGGCAGTTTGGCATCCCCTCTGTCTGCAGGCTGAGAGAGTGGGCGGACTAAGGGCAGAGGAGTGACAGCGAGCAGTAATGAAGCCCGACTCCAGTTCTCTCATTAGAGGCTGGAATACGGGCGTCCCCTGAGAACAACCTTTATTACAGACCCTCACTAACCTCAGATGGAGAGAGAGAGAGAGAGAGAGAGAGAGAGAGAGAGAGAGAGAGAGAGAGAAGCAAGGGGCTGAAGGACAGAAATATTAGTATGGTAATTAATGGCGTTGCTATAAAATGAGCAGTTTAACCCTAAAAAGGACTTTTATTTAGTTCACCTTCAGTGGAAAACAAAAAGAGGCACTTGGAATCTAAAACTGTGTTTTATTACCCGGAACAATTTGTCCCAGGAACTTTTATCCTAGGAGCTTTTTTTCCCCCAGACCTGTTGCTGTCTGTGTTTCTGTTGAGGTCTAAAGTGCCGTGACGATTAGGCTAATTAGTCTGGTGACGTGTACTGCGCATGCCTTTCCAGTTCCCACTGAATTTCGTCCTCCACATATAAGCTTATTAGCCTGAACCTCGTCATCGCTCCCTCTGCTGTATTTTTTAAACTCCACCGTTGATTCGAATCGAAAACAAGTCTTACTGCCCACACTTTTAAAAATGGTGGTTGAAATAGGTAATAGTATGCTGCGTGGAGTCAACCAATCCGCATGTTGATCACCCAAGTCCCACCCCTGAAAGTTCCTGAACTTTGAAAAAGTACTACCTCACCAGCAGAGACTTTCTGAGGGGGATTTTTTTTACCAGGAACTTAAAGGGTTACTTCAGCGATTAGAATATGGCTTTGTATCAGTAGAAACCCTGGAGTGCATTCGAATGATTGTGTTTTTAATTATCGTGTCTGTTCTCTAACTGAACTGATTTGATGAAAATGAACGCAGTCGCGGTGGGAAAGTGAAAGTGGATCTAGTAGCAGTGGCTTTGGGAATGGCCTCGTAGGGCAGCGACGCATTCTGGGAATTGTAGTTTTTCATCCCCTTGAGACGACAATACATTTTCTGTCTCATCTCAGTCTAGAAAGAACCAAATTAAAAAAATAATTCCACATTTCTACTACATTAATGACTCAGTTTATATACAGATTCATCTTCCCAGCACTGAAGTACCCCTTTAATTTAGACCTCGGTCCCCGCCATCAAACCACACAGAGTGCCACCCCAAAGTCAATAGTTCCTATGGAAAGTTGTGCAGCTTAATGCACACATAAAATGGCCTACATTTGTGATCATTTTATAGTGCTGTCACTTTTTATTTTTTATTTTTTATTGCAACTGTCAAACAATTAAAAAAAATAAATGATCAAATTATGGAGTTTTTTTATTCAGTTTAACATTTTAAAGTTTAGTCTTGTGTAAAGTGATGGAATTTTAATTTCCTGCATCAGACAAACTATATTAGGGACAGGTTTCCTAACAGCTTGCTCCAGCACAAACCATCTATTTTGGTGCATCTAATTTTGAAGAATTATCACTGAAAAGGCAAGCATGGACATGGTTATTTTTGCACTAACCTTATTGCATATACAATGTTCTGTCATGAAACTCTAAATGACGAAGGCTTAATAGGTCCTTAATTAAACCTGCTTGCAAGCACATTGATATCTATAGGTATTAGGGCTGTCAAAATTGCTCAAATAACATTTTAATATTCCCTCTAAAAAAACATTCGAACTATTCGAACATCTGGTTGCACATTTTGTCAATGATGCGCATTACGTCAATAACAGAACAATTAATACAATGAGACACATCTACTTGTAGTCTATTTAAGTTTAAACATAATTTGACAACGTATTACACAAAAACAAGATAAATCAACTAGATGAAGCTGTTCTTAGTGGTTACATGAGCGATGAACTTGGCTTTTTAGATTTTCGAGGGTTAAAATAGCTTTCTCTGCTGCAGTCGAGTTGGGCTCTGCACTTTCTGCCATCTTCCATGCAAGACGTGTCAACTTTCAGCAGTGACTCCTGTGACCTGTCCCTGAACCTTCAGGTGCGATTACGCGACCCATGCGCGCTCCCACTCGCAGAGCAGACAGCCACGCCTCTACTACCGCGGGTGTTTTAAAAAAATAAAATAAAATAATATTTTCACCTTTGAAATTCGTTTTTCAAAAACTATTTGAATTTGGAATATTCGTTGACAGCCCTAATAGGTATACCCTGCAGTATCAGTAGGCAATGAGCTTGCATGCTCAACCTTCAAATACTTGGTTAGCATTTGACATAGCAGTGCAGCATGCTTTCAGAACCCCTCCACCTTCCCCAGCTCCATCTGTATAGATATACTATGGGTAATTCATGTATGCTATATTGTACAGCAGCAGCATGTCTTAATTGCTCACAGCAGTGTGCTTATGTACTTACTCTGCAGTAGCAGCAGCAATTAAAGCAGCAGCAGCAGCGTAGCAGATCTATTCCGCCAAGACCCTCTTAAAGCAGCACTAGGTAACTTTTCAACCTTCATAATATATTTTCAAGACTCTTGTGATGAAACATCGACTTACAATAGGTTGAATGACATGTCTGCCATAGCTTGATGGGGTCTGTATCGTTTTTAATCGTACTTTTAAACTTCGGGTTTCGGCTAGTAACCCGAGAACAAAAAGAACTACAAAATTTGACTGCTTTACAGCATATACGTCACTTCCACCAACACCCACACTTCCTTAAATTCAGACGTGCGAGCCCAAGTTTGTTCGTCGGATAATATAGTCTCCGAAGCAGCAAAGACAAATAAGAAAGAAAAGGTTTTGTTGGAGGAAAGCAATAAGAAGAAACGAAAAAGAGTTCGGATTAAAGGCAGGACGAGGATCAACATTGGACCAGCGTTTGCTCGTTGGCGTGAGCTGAAGGAGGCGTGCCCGACCGATGCTGTCATGCATGTTACGGTGATTATCTACCACTCAAACACTGAATGAAGTATCATATAGATTCTGTAAAACGGTAACCAGTAGACTACTATAATGACGCTGGCTTGTAAACGTGAGCATCGTGATTATTTGGCGTTTGAAAAAAATAAAACCCTTGAAATGATATTCATATGACATGCTGAAACATATGCCACTGACTGTACCTGGGATGAAGACATTTCACACGTGCCGCCAGAAGAACACCTGCATGTGAACTCCTTCTGCAGTGTTCAGGGGAACTGTTAGTACTGCACCAACCCGCGGGGCCGCTTTTATGAAATTATTTGGCCCGCCCCGCACCACTGTATATACTTTTACAACCCGCCCCGCATTCGCGACCATTAAATAGACATACGGGGTCCGCGGGTTATGAGACCACCCGCGCATCACTAGTTCAGGGCTATCAGGGTTGTCATGTCAACAAATGCATGCGCGATGGCATCCCCTGATGTAGGATGACAGCTTACGACAGTAGTTGAGGACATAATTTTTTCCCAACTGTAGGGGGACCCCAAGAGCAAAAGTTACCCAATGCTGCTTTAAAACAGACGTTAATTTGCACTGCTACTGGGAGAAGGTGTTAGTCACAATGGGAATGATCCAGCATCTGTGCATCTTCTTTTATATGTGCGTCATTAGTAGATCACACACTGAACTTTCCACTCCCATCTGCACTTTTATGGGATTGAGTTCTCGCGATAATTTGCCCCATCTGGCCCTTCGTCTCATATTGGACCACTGGAGGAAAGTCTCTAGAGATGAGATGTGTTGGACAAATGAAATAATTTGTATCACATATAGCTTCTCTGCATTTGTTTGTTAAATGAGCGCTTAGTTAATGTCAGTGTGATGCCTGCAAGTATCAGAGGGCACATCACTGAGAAGTTCAATAAAACCTTATGCATCTCAGCACACAGATTCTTTCTAGCTAGATTCTTTCAACACCCCATTTGTTTCCATGGGGGACATCAGGATAAACACCGCTGTTGTGCAATTCGCTCTCTTGGATCTCAGCGATAGCATTGACATTGTAGCATGGGGCTTAATTAAACAGACCATTTTTTGTCTCCTGGAGATGAGAACATCACAACTGAAAGAATGCACCCGAAGAATGACAAAGCATCACCTTTATCACGCTAAAGGGCTCACGGTCATATTTCTCAGCCACCAAAGAATGTGTGTTTTTCCTCCTCCTAATGGGATGACATCCGGTCCGAGCAGCTCGAGAATCCGATCAATGAGAAGGGCAGCACACAGAGAGATTTGATCAGATCTCAATATCCCGGCTCCACAACGACTCTGAATCCAATTTGATTTTCTCAAGAGAAACAGAAGAGGCTCTTAGGTTTAAATCTGCCGTCTTATTGATTGTGTTGCTAACCTACGCCACTTACCAAAGAACATGCACACTGTCCTCATCCCGGGACGCTAACCAATGAATAAACAGTCCAAGAAAAAACAGTCATTAACGAAAGCCCCGGGGGAAGCTCCAGCTACATCTGACATCTTAACTGTGTGATCGATATGTGTTTTTGTACAGCTGTGTGCACTAGAGGTAATTGGCATCCTGGTGTAGCAAGATTCGAGCTGACAGTATCTGATTCCTGTGGGACCACTCACTTTGAGTGGTGGATTGATACAGAGCGCTAGAGATACTCTGTGATGGACATGTTCTTGTACCAGAGTGGATTTTCATACCACCTGATTGTAATATGGATGCTCACTGCATAGAAACACACAGATGAATGTTAAAATTACAGGCCTGTTGTACTGAATAAAATGGGAATTAACCTATAACAAGGGAACTGTAAGAATGCCATGCTCTAGCAAAGCCACAGGCCTCATCTGGATGGAAAAACAACATTTTACCTTTTTATACCATCCAAAAGTTTCTACCATGGGGATAGGGTGGTTGCCAGGGTGTTGCTATGCACTAGCTAGGTGCTGCTTTGATCCTACCCTCAATTCAATACACCTGGTCTCTATAAAGATCTGAGTCTCTGTCCGTTTACTGTAAGTTTAAGGTTTTGTGTTTAAAATCCAACAGATGAGAGAGCAATGGTCTATCTAGCATGTTTAGATAGAAAAACAATGAAAAGGCAGTGACAGAACATGCTTTTGGATTTAAAAACATGAGATGCTGCTCTAGACAAGATAGCAACAGTATGTCTTGTACGTTTACTTAAGCCGTGTAAACATACTCTCACAATTTTACTGCTATATTATCCATCAGGTTAAAGTGTGAGTTTGATTACTTAAAATAGCACAACTGTCCTCAAGAAGCTGCTTGTTTTAAAGTGTCATTTATTCATGCAACACAAATAACACCTAATATGTGAACCCATTCAGTAAGGCCCTAAAAGGTGGGATTGCTTCCTTAAGTCTTTCAAATACTGAATCTGTAAAATTTCTGTATCTGCAAATGTCAGATGACAGTTCAAGGCAGAATGCTAATACTCAAAACAAAGTTTCCAAATGACTGAAATCTAGCCTGGAAACTACATACACATGTCAAAAATTGCACCAGCTTATGAGCGCATATATAGTTTTAATACTTAAATTGTCATGCGATATGGATATTCCACTAAAATCTTTCCATAACATTACTAAAAAAAAAACTTGTTAACCATTAGTTTGTGTGCAGAAATTGGGTAATAATGGTTGCCTTATGTTGTAAAGGGTATATTTGTAGTCTAGTCACAGAAGACAAAGCAAGGCAGACCTCTTTTTTATTTATTTCCTGAGTCATTTATCTTACAAATGTCGGCACAAGCATGTTGTCATTACAAATAAATTCCCTGGGTTTTACTGGAGCATCAGAGAGCCACCTTAGTGCTTTCACAATCTATAGTGTGTGCCAATAAAAATGCATACTTTTCTGCAAGCGTTTTCAGGTGTCTGGCATAAAGTACATTTTTGATTTCATAACTTTTGGCTAAAACCAAACCACCTAATCACAGTCTGAGCTGTCTGTTCACTTCATTCTGTCTTTCTTAATGTACAACACATATGTGCAAAGATAGAAACCACTTTTAGTACAAAGAGTTATGAAAAGCTGTTCTATTACTCTCAAACTCAACCCGAACCATAAACTAGTACATTCTCTCACTACAGTTCGCAAACATTAGATTTAAAATAATTAATCATTAATCATTTAAAAAGAACAACAACAAAAAATAGCTAAATTAAAAGCCACAGAATTAAAATAATACTGAAATATCATTAGGTCTCTGAATGTATATTGTAGGTTTCACAGAGTGCATACTGCTGTGTACTCGCTGTGGGCGGCAGTGGCTCAGTGGTTCGTGTAGGTGGTCTACAAACCGGAAGGTTCCACCTGATCAAGTTTACATTAGCAAGACACATAACCCCCCAGCAGCCTTGCATGGCTGACACTGCCGTCGGTGTATGAATGAGTGGGTGAATGTGTGGCAATATGTAAAGTGCTTTGGTGGCCATGGAATATATAAATGCAGTCCATTTACGGTGTTGTGCCATTTTTCTTGTCTTGTATAGTTATAGTGTAGCATGAGATATGTATTGATATAAAAAATACGGACTGAAGAATGCAAAGTTGTTGATTTAGATGTAGAGCCACCTATTGCTTATATATATAAAATTGTTGTATTTTATAAAGGCATCTGAAATAATCTACTAAGTACAATGTAGTGTTGTCAAAAATATAGATTTTTCGATACATATTGACATACACCAAGGCATAACGTTATGACTTTCCTAATATTATGCTGGTCCCCATTTTGCTGCCAAAACAGCCCTGAACTGTCGAGGCATGGACTCCGCTAGACCCCTGAAGGTGTGCTGTGGTATCTGGCACCAAGATTTTAGCAGCCGATCCTTTTAGTCCTGTGAGTTGCAAGGTGGGGCCTCCATGGATCAGGCTTGTTTGTTCAGCACATCCCATAGATGTTTGGTTGGATTGTTATCTGGGGAATTATCTGAACTGTTTTTGCCTTTGTGGCAGGGCACATTATCCTGCTGAAAAAGGGCCACAGTCACCAGCAAATACTGTTTCCATGAAATGGTCTGCAACAATGCTCAGGTAGGTGGTACGTGTCAAATTAGCATTCACGTGTATGGCAGGACGCACGGTTTCCCAGCAGAACATTGCCTAAACCATCTCACTGCCTCCGCCGGCTTGCCTTCTTCCCATTGTACATTCTGGTGCCATGTGTTCCCCAGGTAAGCGACGACCACACACCCAGCCATCCACGTGATGTAAAAGAAAATGTGAATAATCAGACCAGGCCACATTCTTCCATTGCTCCACAGCTCGTGTGCCCACTGTTGGGGCTTTCGGAGGTGGTCAGGTGTCACCATGGGCACCCTGTCTGCTCTGCGGCTATGCTGCCCCATACACAACAAACTGATACACTGATGTGTATTCTGACACCTTCCTATCAGAACCAGCATTAAAAGATCAGCTCACTTCAAAATATAATTTACTCACCCCAATCTTATCCAAGATGTTCATGCCTTTCTTTCTTCAAGTTTTTTTTTTTTTGAGGAAAACTGGTGGAAGTCCTGTCCTTAATGTTATGCTTTATCGGTGTATATTGTATATTTAAAACGCTTTCAATACTCATATTCAGCAGAATAGATACACGATATGAGCTGTGCTTTCTCGTTCTCTCAGATAGCAAGTTACACACAAACTTGCCTCCCCTATTGCATTTAAAAAGCAGCCAAATACACACAAAACAATGTCAAAAAATGCGTAAAAACAGTCATGATTTACGAGAACGTAAAAAGTTTAACAGTATGATGGATCCATGTGTCAGGTCTTAAAGTGACAGCAGCTTAATATACTTGGTTCCAAATAATAGGATAATATCAACATGATCTAAATGGCAGTTTATCCCCATAGTATTGATGTTAAAATTGTGGTTTGCACATAAAAACACTGATTAGAAATGGGCCCTAGCTTTCTTTTTTAATTTACTGAAATATCATTAAAAGTATAAAAATTAAAATAAATATTTAAATAAAAAGTGAGACTTCAATAATGCATCACTAAAAATCTAAATACAATAAAAAATACAAATGTTAGCTGCAATATAGGTTTACAGGAGAGATGTATACATTTCTCTGTCATACAATTTTGCTTCAAGGCAAGCACATTTTTTTCTCAGGAATTTCCCATTGCATACAAATAATGTATGTGAATGGCAATAGGATGTGATGTAAATGTTTAAAAATGATGTTTACTCTCTAACAAATGCAAATCTTATGAGTGAAAAAAAAGCTTTTCTGAGGCCAGTTGTTAGTTGAAGACATGCATCCCCAGGGGCGTGGGACTGGGGGGATAAAGGGTACTGAGTAACCAGGGCCCGAGGCAGGGGGGGGGCCTTAGAAGTCAGTTTTCTATACATACACATACATGGTACGGGGGCCCAGCAAGATGGTTTGTACCCAGGGCCCAAAATTTGGTGCTACGCCCCTGTGCATCCCCACATGGGCAGGAAAAACAAATTTTTTTTTGATTTATTCATCAAACTCATCACTCCTTTATTAACCCTTCATTGTCGTCATGCGCTTGCAAAGTCAAGAAAATGGGTCTGTTACCCAGAGCCAATGTTGTGCAATGTCTATTAATAAATCAAATAGGTTTTATTAGCAGCCCAAAGCTGCTTCCAAATTATGAGACAATATTAATGTTAACAGGACCTCATAATTTGGAAGCAGGTATATTAGGCTGCTGTCGTTTTAAGACCTGACACATGGATCCATTATACTGTTACACATGTTTTTTCTTAAAGGTGGGGTAAGCTAGCCTAGAAATCTAGACGCACCCTAGCGGCAGCGAATCTAATCTGCCCCGAGTGTCGTCTAGCAACTTTCAATACACTTCTGAGCTGTAAACGCCAAACTCTTGCCGGGCCAATCACATCTTGTATAGAGTCTGTGGGCGGGGCCATAATGACGACGGCCGAGTTGCGTTTGCGTGCTTCTAGTAAACACAGAAACTGGCGAACGGCGGCGGTCTTTCGAATCAGCTTTGACCGTGACTCTGGAAGACTTGGAGTTAAGCTTTTCTCTGAGAAAAGAACAAAGAACAGCACTGAAGTCATTCTTAAGAAGGGAAGATGTGTTCGTAGTTTAGCCGACCGGATACGGCGAATGTTTAATCAGTCAGCGAGCACTGCTTCACCTTCGTTGCTCTGCTTGGTGTTGCCACCAAAGCTCACTCTCCAATCCTATACATATCTCATGGTACACTACAACTGTATGGTATACAAGATCAGATAAGTGTGTACTCTGCACAACCTACAATCATACAACCTCCTTGCTGAGTAATATAATGTATTGACTCAGGAGTGAAGTTAGTTTAATAACAAAGGTCGCAGCAGTGTTGACAAGTTTCTGTGCTCCTTTTTTCTCCGATCTCATGTGCCTCAATGCAAGCAGCACATTAATATAGAAAGGTGGTTAACGTGACTTAAAAAAACCTGTGCATTAAAGGGGGGTGAAACACTCAGTTTCAGTCAGTGTCATGTCAATCTTGAGTACCTATAGAGTAGCATTGCATCCTGCATATCTCCGAAAAGTCTTTATTTTTTAATAATTATATAAGAAAGATCCGCTGTTCCGAGTCTTTCCGAAAAAAGCCGAGCGGGTGGGGGCGTGTCGTGTGAGCGGAGCTAAATAATGACGTGTGCAGCAGCGCGCTGTGTGTTGAGTCGAATGCATCATCCCTAACAGCGGGAAAAAAACTTTATTCAAAATAAAAATATGGCTTTTAATCAGATACAGCCATACATCTATGATCCGGAATCAGACCCAGAGGCTGCAGTTGAACAGGAGCAGCAGCAAAAACGACTAGAGCAGGACGTCTGTATGTGGTAAGTTACAAGTTATACACTAACTATATAATATGCTTAGCGGCTTGTGTTATTTACATATTTATACTTGAATTATATCGTCGTATTTTTGTCTTTGAAGGTGTACATGTGGGAAGTGCAGTTGTGCACGTGTGTTTGTGTGTTTACGCGTGGTTTGTGTAGACAGTAAGCGGACTAAAAAAAAAACCGACATTTGAAGCAGTCTCACTCACCCTTCTAACGTTGGGACTGCTCCATCATTCAGCATTAGGCGATTGGGAAAATCCGGCGTCGAGCTGGGCCTTGTTTATGAAACAGTCGGCACCGAAATGCAGCGAACAGATATAAACATTCGCGCAACTCAGTTGCTGATCCGGAAAAGCAAATTACATCCACTGTTGCCTTAACGCGGGGTTTTGGGGAATCTGTGCAGGACTGTCTTGGTCTGGCAACCAAAAACGCACTTTTTTGGTGACATTGTTATGTGCTATGTGTAATTGTCACCTGTCCAGCATCCTACAAGCCTGCGCTTTGATGGGCGTAGGCTGTTGCTTTCGCTCTCTCCCTCTCTCTCTCTCTCACGCGCTTCCGGTAGAATTGTCCGTAAGGCCCATACAAGGAAATTCCGCCCCCATTAACGTCAAAGGGGACGCATGATCTCAAAAAACTTGCCGAAACTTATGACTAACCGGAAGTAGTATTTTTGACAAAGAAATACTCCCATCAAACGTCCACCTTAACTTTTGAAACTTTGTCTATGTTTAGTATGGGATTCCAAGTCTTTAACAGTGTAAAAAGATCAGTATGCATGAAACAGCATTTCACCCCCCCTTTAAATTGTTTTATGTTACACAATCAGAATCGTTGTATAACAGTAATCAATGCACAAAACCAAGAGATTATTCCACTTCCAAGTTCTGTTAAAATCCACCTTTACCTATAAAACAACAGGGTATTCTCACAAAAATGCGTATAAATAGTACGAGTGTGCAATGTCGTGGAATGTATACGCCAAAACTCATTTTGGCGTGTCTATGGCACGCGGTTTTCGCGTGCATATGAGACGCATTTTATGCCGTATTATACATACGAACCCCCCACCCCACCACCCTTAACCTACCCAAGCGCGTGTCATATATACGCCCCACTAACCTAAACCTACCCAAGCGCGTGTCATATATACGCCCCACTAACCTAAACCTACCCAAGCGCGTGTCATATATACGCCATAAAGTGCGTCTCATATGCACGTGAAAAACAGCGTATCATATGCACGCCAAAATGAGTTTTGGCGTATACATTCCACGACATTGCACACTCGTACTATTTATACGCATTTATGTGTGATCGGGTTGAAAACAATCAGCACACTTCAGCCAATTATCATCTACATCCCTCTTAGCTTCATCTTCTGCAGTCAGTGAGTGATTGCATGTTTAACCTAGATAAATGCACGGGAATACAAGCATCATAAGTAATTAGTTTGCTTGCACAAGTTATTTTAACAGTTCCTGTCATGTTTGGCTTAAGGGGAGTCAAAAACCATGTGTTCCTGCTACACGACTGCTGTTGGTCCTCAACTAGAACCTTAATAAGAGTGAATGTGTTTACCTCATTCTGATGATTTCATTACCACCTCATTCCATTTCCTTGCTATATAGAGTAAAATTCTGGTGATTGTAACAAGCATAACATTTTTTTTGTGTGTTTTCTCACTCAAGGATTACTCCAGTACTGTTCCATCACATGCAAAACATGTTCTAACAAGTTCTAATGCTATTGCCACCCATTTGAAGCCTGACATGGTCATACTCAAAACTACTCAGAATATGAGTCACTGCTCCATTGGGCTGTGATTATGGGGCGTGTTTCAACCGAACCAGGAAAGACCTCAATTGGATAGACCTACAACCAATCAGAGCAACGGAGCGACGCATAAGGTTAGTTGTCAAATGTCAACAGCGGCACGTTCAACGCTCAAAATGGTGCGCATTTGCAAAATGTTTTGCTATGGTTTCCGGTTGAACGTCATATTTCCTGGAAATGTTGTGCAATGGGTTTGAGATTCGTTTTGTCGGCGCTGAATGCAGCACAGAATGCTACTGCACTGTGTTGCCAAGTCTGCAGGTTGAAGCGACCTTAATTATGTGATATTTCATATATAGACCCAGGAATGCAAATTTTATCAGGCAACCTTGCCAATATAATACACATTTAACCCCCCAAATGCCTTTTTTTTTTCTTTTTTTCGAAGAACCTGGCAACCTGTCTGCACGCGTGCTGGAATAAGCCATATTGGCTGGTGTTTACGGAGACACAGTTACTTACCAGCATGATCATCATTTCAGAGAGAAATAGTGAAGGTGAATGCATATGCAAACAAGTTCTCCGTTTAGGAGAATAAATTCGAATAAATTCAACACAAGAGCCTTTGATGACGTGGATTATTACGTTACTGTTTATCATCTGTCCTTTATTGTCTAAAGCCCACCTGACAATTTGATTGGTCCGAACCGTTTCTGTTTGGGCATAATTACTCCTCTATGGATCATGTCCAGACCGAACTGCCCGAGCTCAAATGTTTTGGGCGGGGTTGACTTCGGCTGGCATCCAGGTTAACGCATTTGAGGCAGGGTTTAAAAGTTTTGCTAGTAAGCTGCTTTTTGAGCATTTTAAGTTTGCTGGTCTATCAGTCTGTTTTCTGGTTAAGAGGGTTTTGGACGCCATTAAGCCAGATTAGGATGCTTTAGTCTTTTTCAGCAAAAGGAGTAGGCATTCCCATAATGCATGGTAATGTGCTCAGTGAAAGATGGAAGGGAAGCATTCATAATAATAATAATAAAAAAAGTACAATTATTTAATTATTGAACAGTAAAAAGTAGAAGTTATTACTAATACAGTTATACAAAAATTGTAAAATAAAAAATAAATAAAAAACATATAACATTTTGTTTGTGCTAGATATTTTTGTTTATTAGTTGACATTTGAACATTATTGGCCACATAGAAAGCTGAACTGAAATTACAGGAAGAGGATTGCAACTCAAAATAAAAGGGTAATGAATTCTCCAAAAGTTAATTGAAAAATATAATAAATTATATCATGACAGTTAATTTTAAGTTTTAATTCTGCTTTCATACATTCAAATGGCAGTTCTGCATCCTGTTTGTACATTTCAAGTTAGACTATTCAGTTGGATGCATTCTCACTTCAATTCCAAATGGCGCACAGCCCTAGACTGAGCCTGAATGCGTGTTAACCGTCTGATTCTGATTGTTCCCTGAATGTTACTCAGAATGTGCCCTGGTCTCAGGCTTCTAAAATAACATCTAGTCTGACTGCATCAGGAAAATGGAATAAAAATACTGGTGTTTCTCTAGTGCTTCATGAAAACCAAGACTGTATCTTCTGCTCCACTCCAGGGCCAAAGCACTGTTTAATTATGCACTTCAGTATCAACCGTTTGATGTTATTCTCTCTGTGCAGTCAACAAACTCCAATCTGGGTTTTGAAAAGTGATCATTAAGGAATAAGCTGTCTGCAGAAGGGACTTATAAAAAGAAAAGATTACTAAGAGGCGGGTGCCTTTGTGACTGTTATACTGTAATTAACAGTTTTAAATGTGAAGAGAGAGGCCTTTGCTCATAATTAAAGTCAGACATGATACACTAAACGCATCCTGAAGTCCCTCCGGGAGGAAGATAAGGGCTATTTCACTAACGAGCTATTGTAGTCTGACGAGCCAGTGAGCAGAGGGCAATACAGTGACTCTGCCAGCAAAGATGGGAGTATTTATTGCCCGGACATGAGATAAGGACCAATAAAATCTCCAAGGAAATATTACGCTTTGTGTAAAATTGGCCCCAAAAAAGCATATAAAGAGAGGTCAGACTATTCTTACACACACAGGTCATAATGTTGAATAACACTAGCTAACTTTAATTTGATACTCTACACTATGAAACATGGAAACAGTGCATGTTGATCATAAAGTGGAAGAACAGCTTGTGCCATTGCAAACCTTATTTTGCTGTTAAAAAAACTACTGTTAGGAGTCTTCGCGCAGACGCAGTGAAAAACTGTTTTTGTGGCTGACCTTATATGTATTTGTAGGGGCTTCCCTTTCTTTTTTTTAGATTATTTAAAGTAAATCATGCTGGGTGATTTACTAAGGTTTCGGCTCATAAATTTACTGGTGTTTGCGCTATTATTTACTGCACAAAAAAGCATCTTAAAGATGTCATTACATTTTATATACTGTTGTCTGAGGTCAACTAATGACGTTTGTGTGTTTTTTACATTCAATAACAAAATAATGAATAAGTAATAGGCTATTGAGCACCCCCATATTGCCTAAATGGTATGATCCTCGTTTCATAACACCCGCGAAGATTCGACCATGAGATCAGTGGTCGAATCCGGTCCTGTATATCGATGCATCGAATCTTCGACTATTAGGGGTCACCCCTACATTACATTTTCAACAAACTGTCTGAATAAAAACAAACAAACATCTGAGTTACTTTTTCAAATAAGTAACACAAGTTATTAGTCGTGCCTCAACAAGTAAAGTCATAACATTATGATACCTTTGCTAATCATTAGTTAATGAATAATTAAAGCAGACAATTGGAAGTTGAAGTACATTACTATGACCATTGTGGCAAATAACACATGAATTATTAGTTAATATAACATGTTATTAGGGAATTAATACTTTATTACACTTTAATTAATAGCAATCCATACATCACTTAATCTTCAGCTGTCGCATTCCTTGTGTCAAGCCACTCTTGAACAACAGACAGTGTCAGAAGCATGTTGCCTGGGCTAAAGACAAAAAGGACTGCTGAGTGGTCAGAAGTTATGTTCTCTGATGAAAGTATTTTGCATTTCCTTTGGAAATCTGGGTCCCAGAGTCAAGAGGAAAAGAGGAAAGGCACACAATCCACGTTGCCTGAGGTCCAGTGTAAAGTTTACACAGTCAGTGATGGTTTGGGGTGCCACGTTATCTGCTGGCGTTGGCCCACTGTGTTTTCTAAAGTCCAAGGGCAACGCAGCTGTATACCAGGAAGTTTTAGAGCACTTCATGCTTCCTGCTGCTGACCAACTTTATGGAGATGCAGATTTCATTTTCCAACAGGACTTGGCACCTGCACACTGTGCCAAAGCAGCCAGTACCTGGTTTAATGACCATGGTATCCCTGTTCTTAATTGGTCAGCAAACTCGCCTTACCTTTTGTGAAGAGGAAGATGCGTTATGCCAGACCCAACAATGCAGAAGATTCAGTTTTCCCTATCTGTCATTGGTGAAACCAAAAAATAGTCCCACCCCCAAAGCTAATCATTGGTTGGAACTTGAGTCAGTATCAAACACAGTTTTGAGAGCAGAGTATAACACTTCTTAGGGAAATCAACCTACAAATGGCTTAATTACAGTTGTCTGCATATTAAACTAGAATTTTTGAAAAATATTTTAGCATTGAACAAATTACACACATCAGTTTTCATAAAAATGTACATAATTTAAAACACTTCAGAACAGTAGTACTCCTCCCTTAAGTGAAGTGAAGTTGATGATTAAGCAGAGGGAAATATTAGATGCCTCTGACCACAGCAGGGGTGAAGTCATTTCATATTTATAGTGCACATTAACTCATTTGTAACTGTCTTTATAAACCAGCAGATATGTGGTTGAATAATTTTGTGGCTTCTAAAACTAATTAAAATGGAACTGAATGTGAAACTAATTAACTGTTGAGTTTACAAAATCTGCTGAGTGAAAACATCAGCAGCCAAAACTCATTAGAATATCTCAGTTTCCATGTATCAGTATCCGTATTCCCTGTCCTCGGTTTGCCAAGATTCAATAAGGAGGACTGAAGAACATGCTTTCATCCTCCAGATATCTCAGAGCAAGGATCATATCCATACTGGATATCTCTGTTTAAACCTTTAATGAAAGTCATCATATCATTGGTGACCGGTCATTTCCTTGATGTTTTTAAAATAAAAGTGTTTGATTTACTGCATAGAATATTCAGAAGCCCAGTCCTAGGATTCACCATATTACACATAAACAATAACTATTATGTGTTGACAACTTGGCACAGCAAGAGAAGAGTCAGAGAGAGTTTTTTTGTGGTGTAAAAAGTATTCAAAAAAATTGCCTAAAAAATAAAAATCTGCCAATATGCATATGGTAATATGCAGATGAGGTAGTGCATAAAAAATGGTTCCTTTCAGAAGGAGAAGGGTGCATATGCACACGCACTTTTACTCTGCATATCGGATTTAGCATGCATACGTTTTTATAAGCATTTTGTGCAAAATCGGATGTCTGTGCTTTCACATAGTTTTAGGGTGAAATTCCCACAAAGTGCATGAAGGCCCCCGATCATCTCATTATCTCTAGCACCAGATGCTGATCATCTCAAGATGATAGACACTCATTTATTGTTTTCCAGCACTGTGCAATCCTCCAGATAGTGCCGGTCCGATGGGGAGAACAGGGAGTGTGACAGCCACTGATGGAGAGGACCAATAATATCACAGCCCAGTTTTCACAATCCAATCAAAACCCCATGGATAACATCAAGCCATTATTTCCTTCTGAAAATTCAGTTTCACTCATAAAAACATCACATTAAAGGGGCTGTGAATGCCATATGACTGTGACTATGCTGTGGATGCTTACTATGTTGCGAGAATAATGGAAAAAATCAACATCAAATTCACAGAATCTCGTAATGCAATTAAAGTCCCCGTATTATTTTATTTTAAAAGTGCATCCAAGGTCAAAAACTCACAATAAACATTGCACATCACCTTATTCCTCAAAGAGTCTGAAAACAGTTTGTTCAAAGATTTTCTCTTTAAACCCTGCCTTTCTGTGAGCCTTCTCTACTCTGATTGGTCAGACATTCCCAGTCTGTTGTGATTGGTCTACCACTTACAGCGCATTTCACAAACAAAATGCCTGTTACCATATCTGAATTTTGGAATTTTGGTGAGGGATTGTTGGTATTGACTTGATTGTTGGTTAGAGAAATGCAGTCCTGAAACTTTGGTGGTCTTAAAAGTGCAGCCTCCAGTATTGCAGGCAAATAATACTGCTGCAGGCGACATTACTGGACTCTCGCATTCCGGGAGTCGGGACAGTTGACGGAATTGCCACTTGCACAATTGGGCTAGTGTTGCATAGTCAATACAGTTTATCATTTGCACAAATTTTGCAGGTCTAGCAATTTTTTCCTTCTTCTCCCCACTCCTACTTAAAATCAATCTGCATGACAAAGACAACAAGTTTTAAACAAGTTTTAACTTTATTTTGTTTAGGTAAAATATTTGCGGCTTGGTAGAGTGCCTACCTGGGGTGCAAAACTTTCAGCATGTGAATAACCCAGAACATCCACAGTATAAATGGGCACCATATTTTTTGCAATATACAGTATACATGTCAAAGGTTAATTAATTGATATGCAGATCAAATTCACTTTTATTAACAACAGTAATGTGCAAAAAAAAACGTATAGGGGAAATGTAAATGTTATGCTCTGATTAAATATAGATTACCATTGTTCTTCAATAGTATATCACATTAAAAATAGCATATTTTGGATATTTAGAGCTTTGAAGTGCTGGGAATAAGTGCAGTAAGTGTACAATTAAAGGTGGGGTAAGTCTTATTTCAAAACCGTTTTAGAAAAAGGACATGGGCCGAGTGGAATAACAAACTTGTAGCCAATCAGCAGGTAAGGGGCGTGTCTACTATTGATGGTGAGAAGAGCGCTCGCTCTGTGCACGTCATTTTTCAAAACACACGAGTCACACATGACGGACATTAGCCGAGAGCTAGCTGCTTTTGCTTAAATATGCTCGTGTGCCATGTTCGCTTGTTAGTCCATTTGCGATCGTATTGTGGCTCACATTAGTGAAGATAAAGACCCGTTCATTTCCACACCGTATGGAGCATCTAAATTTCATCACTTTACGCTTCAAGCATCAGCTCACACAATGTCTCCGACAAGTAAGATACTATACTCCTAATATATGTTTGTTTCCTCTTTTCATGATCTATATAACCCTTATCCAGTCATAATTGTAATATGTCGTTAGCTGGACTGTCGTGCTTGTGTTCTATACAGTTGTTCATGAGAACAGTGTGTGTTTTGTGATCGCTATAACTCTAATCTTGTCATAATTGTGATATGTCGTTAGCTGGACTGTTGTGTTTGTGTACCTTCAAGTTGTTCATGAGAACAGTTTGTGTTTTGTGATCGCTATGACTAATCTTGTCATAATTGTAATATGTTCATTAGTTGGACTGTCGTGCTCGTGTACTGTTTGTTCATGAGAACGGTTTGTGTTTTTGTGATAGAAGGGATGACTTTTTCATTGAATATTTGACGTGGATTAGTTACACACAGATTCTGCTGTAGTCGTTGCCTGGGTTACGTATGTGTGGGGCGGCGCTATCGAAATAGGGGCGAGTCCCTTTTGGGGGTAGGGGTGTGTTTGTTTTGGTGATTTGAAATATTAACAACGGTTACCAGATAGCACTTACCCCACCTTTAAGTGTACGAAACCAATGGAAAGTGCTTGAAGAGATAAATAATGACAATATTAAATCCATGTGGTTTTACTACAGTAAATCATGGTGAATGTTGGTGATTTGTGACTGAAACCCCTGACCTTCGCTCATGTTGTCTCTACGTCAGCTCTGTTTGATCTGATATCTGTGGTTCATAACAGAATTCTGCGCCGAACGCTTCCACTAGATCACAGTAGCGCTGTTATTAATTCTGTGGTGAATTTAAACGCTCTCTCACTGGATCTCCAGTGCTGTGTATCGGGTCTGTCACGAGAACGGCCCGCGTATGAGCTCGCGCTGCATTCGTTGTCCGCGCAGCTCAAATGAGCGCAGTTCCGTTCAGACTTCAAACACACTTTGCAGCGGCTATTGTTAATTGTTCTGTGAAAAACTGAACCAATGACACTGTATGTTGTTAGACGCTATTGTTGTCTGTGTATCTCGGTGGCACTGGCAAACGCGCGGGGGAGGGCTGAGCCATTACGGGAGCCCAGAGGGAGCGTTATTTTCCTGTTAACACTGTGAACCTGCTTTGAAACAATAGGAAAAGGTGGCTTTACTTGTTTTCTCTCCGTGCATATAAAGTTGCCTCACAAACCGCTTACAAGTAACAAAACAGAGTTTTTGTTTTTTTTAAGTTTATTGCGCTTAAATGGTCATAAAACGTCAAAAGTGCAGAGTATCCTTGTAAACAGTCGGTTATGTCTTAAAGTATAATGGAACTGTGCACGCTCTTAAAGTGACAGCAGCCTATGTGTATATCATTAATGTTGATAAAACGACAAAAGATAGCTTTAATTGTAAGGAATCAAGATTAATATCCTATGTATTATATTTATACAGGACTGAAATGCTGTCCAGTGTTATTTTAAATTTGATTACTTTATTCCGTTTCTGTTCTATTGTTAGACCTACCCATATAAATGTTTTCTTTTCATTTGTATCTTTATTATATTGTATTTTTTGTGTTCTTAAATGAACATGTCACTATTTTTGAAAATAGGCTCATTTTACAACCCCCCTAGACATTGGAAAATAAGCCCATTTTCAAAAATATCGCCATGTTCTTTTAACCACTCAGAACAACCATTTAGATATCTGATAACTTCTCAGAAATCAGTGACAACACATTAGTATATGTGTACTTTCTTTTCTTTCTTTACTTACTTTTGAGCTTTGTGAGTTTGCATTGATACTGGGTCAAATACTGAAAATATCTTTAATGTTGCCATCAGAGTCTCTCCAAACAGCAAAATAGAAATATATATTTCTGAAGCCAGCGAAGCAGATGTGTCGAGAGAAAATGTGCCCACTTACCACACTTTACCTCTGAGAAAAGAGTCCTGGAATCACATCATGAACAGAATCACTCCAGCCATTCCATATCCAGATCCAGGGCAATGCCATCCGGACACGACTTTCCAGTCACGAGGATTTGTTCTGTTCTTAGGATGTGTCTGGAAGAGAAATGACAGCATAAACAAGGTTACAGTGAGCTCCAGTTCAACAGCCTGGATTTCACAATCTACGTTCCCCCTGCTGCATCAGTTTATAATGAATTCCCATAAAAATACAGCTCTCTGTATCTGGATATCTGCATATAATACCCTCTATAGCCCCATCTTGAATTCTGCCATCGGTACTGTCAGTACTGTTGCAGGAGATAATTCAGAGACACAAAACAACTATTTTGAATGGGCATGACAAGATAAGCAGCCATGATTAATAGGTATGAGATTCAACAAACGGCTGGCATTCAGAACTGAGTCTGCTTAAAACGAGACAATGGCAGGCTTTCTGAGAGAGGATGAGAAGCAAATGAGACCTTTGCTGATCTGAACCCAGAGGAAACTTTTAATGACTTGGATTTGAATTTCTTATCAAGACAGTTATCTTAAGTTAAACCAATGAATGTTGCAACACTGGACGTGGTGTGTCCTCGCTTTACCTCTGATAAAAATCCCTGTTAGCTTGAATGATAGATTGACTTTTTTGTCATAATTTCGATCAATGTCATGCATTTTTTTGAGCAAGGTGACTTGCACTGCATTCAAGATAATACATTTTATTAATGCTTTACCTGGGAATTGAATCTATAACCTTGGCATTGTTGGCCCATACTTAACTGTTTGCATTACTGAAGCGTTTTAATTTTAAAAGCCTTGGTTTTGTGTAAACGCTTACAAAATAAACCTACTGCTGTCTAGAAATCTCCTGAAAGAAGCCTTGTGTTCACCATGGCTGCATTTATTTGATCAAAAATATAGAAAAATCAGTAATGCTGCAAAATAATACAATGTAAAATAGCTGTTTTATCTTTTAATATATTTAAACATATTGTATACCTGTGATGGCAAAGCTGGATATTCATGTAACAATTAAAGTCTTTACTGTCAATTTCGAACTATTTAATGTGTCCTTGCTTTATAAAAGTATTAAAGGGGTGGTAAAACACATTCTTTCGAAGGCTTGATTGTGTTTGTGGGGTGCACTGTAACATGTTCATGCTTCGTAAAAAAAAAAAAAATTGCATTATTTTTCATGCATTTGACCTTTATTCTACACTGCTCTGTCTCTCCTTGTAAAAACGGTCTGATGGTTTCATTGTTCTATGAAGCCGGTCCATCAAAAATATGCAATGGGCTCAGACTGGTTCGCTGGCCCAGCTGTGTTGTGATTCGCTAACCGCCTAGCACACTCCAGCCTACTCTTCTCCACAGCAATAAAAATGGCCTCGCCCTCCTTATTTAATATTCTCAAAGGAGGGGTTTATGTAAATATTGTAACTGCTGATGTCAGCGAGTCTGGAGGAAAGGCTGTAGTTCCCAACCGGCCATTTGCTGTAGTCCTTAGAAAGTGATTTCTTTAAAAGCAAATATCTCCCTTTGCTTTAAACTTTGAGTTTTGTAACTTTGCAGATGTTGTTTCTGCTCAAACAGCAACATTACACACTGGCTAAAGTTAGAAAAGTTAAATTGTGTTTTACCACCGCTTTAATTACTTAAAAAAAAAAAAAAAATCACCAGGCCCAAATATATGAGACAAAATGTCAAAATAAGCAATCTATAAAATAACTGAAGAATATATTTGAAGATGTAGATTTACCCAAATGCCTTTGCCATGTATTTCACTCTTAATCTGTTTACTGGATTAGGACAGATGCCACTTGATCACCACTTAATGAAAACTAGTCTTGAGGCTTGACTTAAGTCATTTTGATTTGCTGAATGATCATGATGTCCATCAGTGTCATGAGAAATTTCTCTATGCCTGCAAACACAACATTGGGGGCTTTTGGTCAAATGAATCATTAAAAACATTCAGAATATGAATTTATTTGCATGAAATATTTAATATTTTTTCTTATAAAATCTTTTTTTTTTTTACTTCGAGTCTCTGCACAAACACCTATATGCTATGATGCTTGTTTTATTTGTCAACCCCCATTGTTTTCTCCTTGTCATAACTGGAGATGACAGACACTCTAACTTCCGCCTCTCGATCACGTCTCTGTGTGTAAATCAATGGCTCATCTTTTGCAGAGGGCAAGCTAGAGCTAATTAACGTCCGTGTCTGAGAACAGAATCTAGTCCTCTTGATCATTAAAGGGCAGCGGAGAGCTTCAGGTCGCAGCCTAACACAACCACAACGAGAGAAATTCCTCTGAGAAGCACATATACACTCTCCATTCAAATGACCCTCGGTCTATTGCTAAAGTAAAGCCTATTTTAAACGAGAATGGCCCATTCCGATGTCCAACATGATAAATGACCTTGAAAAAAGTAACACAATGAGAAAAAGTTCAAGTAATTTGAATGGTTTGTGTTGAATTGAAATGATAAAAAGCCAGCATGAAAATGAGAGTAGTGTACCTCCAAGAACAGGGTTGCGAAACACGTATTCTAAATTTGGGGTCATTCCAAATTTAGTAAACATTTTCTGAAGAAACACGATCGCTTTATATAATTAACAGATTTAATTTAGGCTTTTATTCACACATAAACACTGATCAATGAACATAAACAGAAGCTCAACCTTACTCGGAGAAAAAGCCTCTTGAAGAAGCTCAAACATGCTGCATAAAGTTTGGAACATACTCTGCAAGAACAAAGAAATGTGTTTGTTTTCTCAAGGTGGCAAGAACAAGAAAAAAGTTTGTTCTGGCAGTACATGCCATACTTCACGAGAAGCTGGTGCCGATCATCTGCGTTTCTCCGCATTAATCCCGCCCACTTTAAATGTCTGACCAATCACACAATAGTTCTCGGACACCCGCAAGAAAAAAGTTCTGCTCAGGCGACATGTTGAGAACAAGCTGCGAGAACTCCCAAACCAGGGCTGAGAGAACAAAATTACGCCATTTTGTTCTCGCAGCCCTGGGAGTGAGAACTTTTTTCTCTGTTCTTGTGGAGTATGTTAAAGCCTTAACACAAGATTGAACCTCATTGGTTCTTGAGGAAGCTCGACGTGCTGCGTAACAAGATAACGACCTCCAGTATTGGGCAAGCTACTCTGAAACTGTAGCTTAACAAGCTACACAATCTCATTGGTTATTGGGGAAGCTCAAACGTGCTGCTTAACACAAGAACCCCATTGGGTCTCACACTAAGGCCCCGATCACACAGAACGCATTTTTGCAGCGAAAGGTGCCTTTTTTGAATGTATTTCGGTTGGCAGAGAGCGTTATGCGCGCTGCTTATGCGCCCTAGGGGGGTCATCGCGTTTATTTTCTTTTGTCCAATCGAATGAATGGAGAGGCGGGCCTTCCGTTGTGTTGACCGTTACATTGATTTGACTGACAGTACAGGTGATTCGAGGGATTGCCTAGAAACATAAAAAAAAAAAAAAAAAAAACGCAGTGCACTTCTCTTTTCTGAATGTAAAAACGCCTACCAAAAAAGGCAGTGTAGTGCGCCTCAGTGCAGTGCGCCTCGCATTTTCGAACCTGAAAAACGTGTTCGGTGTGATCGGGGCCTAGAAGAGAACATGCTTGAGCTTCCGTTTACAAGATCTGATGTG
Organism: Pseudorasbora parva; assembly: GCF_024679245.1. Taxonomy (NCBI): domain Eukaryota; kingdom Metazoa; phylum Chordata; class Actinopteri; order Cypriniformes; family Gobionidae; genus Pseudorasbora; species Pseudorasbora parva. Next base: position 7,688,272 of record NC_090188.1, on the reverse strand, counting down.
AGTTGATGAATGCTGATATGTGAATAAAAGCATAAATACAGTCTTTTCATCATATAAAGTGATTGCGTCTCTTCAGTACATTTTTATATATATGTCAAAGTGGTAGTTGCATGGCTTTCAATGGAGGGACAAAATTCACTCTGATTTCATTAAAAATATCTTCCTTTGTTTTCCGAAGATGAATGAAAGTCTTATGGGTTTGGAACATCATAAGGGTGAGTAATTAATGACATAATTTGCATTTTTGGGTGAACTCTCCCTGTATTAAAAGTTAATTAAACAGTTAATTTATTATATTGGAAACTTAATTCAGCCAAAAACACTTTAAATGGGTGGCTATTCGCCAGAACAGGCAGCAATAAGGACCAGACTTTTTGGTGCATATCAAAAGTTCAGCAACTTGATACTCTAAGGTTCTTAAAAAAGATGGTGTGAGCGAAGAGCCTACTGCCTTATGTTCTCTTTTGGCCTCTCTTACTAACCAAGGCTGGAATCAATTAGCCGTTAACACATCTGCTACTTAACATTAATTGACTGGGTCTGAGATGGGCTGAGTGCTTCTTGATTAGTTTTTAAATGCTTGGATGATATTAGACCACGTTCTAGGGAATCATGCCGGTTTAAACACGCAGTCATTACTTTGCTGTCTTTTCCCCAAATAAATACGATAAAATGATTAATTGCGGGGCTTTTTTCACCGTGGTCAGTATTGTGCAGGTGGAACACTCACACAAGGCAGACTGATTTTCCGTTGCCGAGTGGAACCAAAGGGCAGTATTTTCAGCCAAATTCTTAAGACTTTAAAGGTGATCGATCCATCAGAGTGAGCCGGCCTGCTTTTAACCTTGTTACACTGCATGACCTGAGACAGCCTATAATTGAAGACAAGCTAAAAAATAAAAAAAGTTGGTCGTCACAAATGAAATTTGACACAGAGCACCACAGGTTGTGAAAACCACATTGTAACACCCAAAGAGTTATGTACCTTTAGTGCCTCAAATGAGGTCAGCGTGACCCAGGAACAAGACAAAATCATTTAGTAGATCCCTCTCATAGGAGTACAGGTGGCACAGCACAGGCCTGCTGTATTTCAACCATACACTATTTGTCAGAAGTTTGGAATTATTAATGTTTTGGAAGAAGAATTTTATATGTTCACAAAGGCTGCATTTATTTGATCAAAAAATAATAATAATAATTATTGCAATTTAAAAATAACTGAAATCTCAAATGCTGGATAACATGATCATCAAGTTTTGCACAAACTTCATACCAGCTGGACAGCTGCACCAACCTATTTCATCAATGCCACATATAAGCGCACAACATCAATAAACAGACAATGAGCTGAATGTGTGTTTATATGGCAGTGCAGCCACACAATCATTTAAATGAACTAGATGGGTCTAATCCTACTATTACCAGATCGGCAATGACCTTGTTCACAGATGGAGTCTTGTGTATTCTCTGTCTGTGCTTGTTTTCTTTCCAGGAAACAATCTGTTGTGACGTTGCCAACAGCCAGTGATAAAGTGGGCTATCAGGCCCAGTGGGCTTCTAGGCTCGTTTGGAAATATCTTTCTCTATGTGCATTTCCCTTTCCGGGAGTTGAAGCAGATGCTTGGACACATAATGGTCATGCTACAACAAGCGTGTCTCTATAATGATGCAGGCCAGAAGAATGAGGACAGTGTCCTGTCTGTGTCTAAAGAAAATAGTTTTTTCTTTTTTTTATTCAAACATATAATATGTAAGGAATTGATTCGGATCAAATAACTCAAAGGGGTATCGAATTACAGTGAAAAGAACCGTAATACATATTAAATTATTTAAAAGTAATATTTAACACTTTATCAACTTTTTGTCCAGCGATACGTTAAAATTAGAGTACATTATCAATCTTGAATCGGGATATTACCCATTACAACGGCAATAATATACATTTTATGTTCACTGTTTGTGAGCTTAGGTATCCCAGAGACACTTGTATAGATGAAAAAGGTAAACAAAAGTTTATTGAACTATTCTAAACATACAAACTAACAAAAACACACATTCATACAGTTACTGGGAAAGGGATGTTTGTTAATGGAAAGGAGTGAAGTCCCAATGTCTCGTTCAGACAAGATTTCTTAGCCACAACTTGAGAATCAATATACTACACTGTTAGCAATTGATGTAATTTTTACAATAAATTTTACAACAACTTATTGTATTCATTTTTTTATTGTAAATGCAAATGCATGATGGGAAATTTATGGACAGTCTTGTAATTTTGTTGTAACTACACTGTAAAAGCATTATTTTACAGCCACCGCATAGCATTGTGGGATTCCTACTATTTGAATTTTGAAATTGCGCGGCACTGTGGCGGCCAATGCACCAGAATCAAACATTTTTGGAAGGAACACATCTCAGGTATGAAACGTTAACATGAAATCTATTTTTATAAGTCCATGGATATATTAATACTGGTGATATGAGTGAGTGGTGATTGTTTCGTTTGGTATTTTTCAGTGACATCTCAGTGACTTGACACTCCCGGTAAAAAACACCACAAACCGACTGCGGTGAAGCGGCGTCTTTACTCAAACCATCCGGGAAAAGTTACCACATCCAGGTACGAAATATTCACAATTTTTCGTTTGGTATATTTCAGTAACATTAGCTAGAGTAACGTCGGTTCTTTATAACGTTAGCTCAACTCTCATCATTAAACTCAAAATGATTAGTTTGTTCTTTTTTTTGCTGAAGGAGATTCAAAGACCCGAGTCTGTAAAATGATCAAAACTTTGGATCTACGGTGTTCTGTGGAAAGTTTTTTTTATGGCGCGCTTGACTTCTGAGAAGAACGTCACGTCTGCCTCCTGTCAGTGAGTTAGTTTATAAAGGTAACGTTCCCAGATAGCACACATACGTCGGGCCGATGTCGGCGCGATGCACAAAGTTCCATCGGAAAGACATCGATCAGAGAGCGTTTGCTAATTGGGACAAAGTCGCCGAGACATCGGCATTTGATCGCGAATGCTGTCCGGCCGACGTGAGGACGATGCAAAACAGCAAATCCTGGCCACTATTCATGGGCTTTCTAGGACCTTTATTTAGGTCGAACCTTTCGGGTTACACCCAGATAGCACACTGGCATAGAATCAACGTTACACTCACGGCATTAAAGACCAACGTCACACACTCCATTCAAAACATCAATCCACGCAGATGATTTACTTACCTTATGCTGAATGCCAGTGGCGTTAATGTCAGTTGAGTGAAACACGATGTTGATTTCAGTTTGGTACAGTTAACGTTAACATATTTTCTGTTTTAAAAATAGCAAATACTTAATACTAATAAGATACATTAGCCTGTTTATGTAATAATCACACATAACATTCAGTTAACATTGTTTTAATATTTACAGAGCAGTTACAGATAGCCTACATGTTTAGAGCAAACAATCTATATAAATATTCAATATGACAATATAATAGAAAAGGCATTTAATAGAAAAAAAAATATATATAATAGAAAAGGCATTTACATTCAAATACACAAAGAGGTAGGCTATACAGGTACATAAATTAAAAGCAATATTTACTCAAGAACAACTGATCATGTACCAGACACATTATTTTTATTGGAGCACAAAAGGATATGTCAGTCAGAACATAATGAGACTCAAATCACAGGTTCTTTTCTAGTGGTGACTGAGACTATGTGACTCTTTTTGTGTTACACAAAATAAATGCATATGGGTGAGTAGATGGTTTATAAAGAAAGCTTACCCTTGAAAATGTAGGGCAGAAGAATATTGCAGATGAATTGGTTTTCTTTTGCAACTATTGCAGCCTACTATCAGCAAGTGTAAACTCCTTGGTGAAAAAGGTGACAAAGATGTAACCCACATTTTCAATAGCATAGAGAAAATATTTTTAATTACTTTAAAAAATAAAATGCATATTATGAGCCAAAAAAGAGGTTTAAACCACACTGAAAAGTCATTATTAAATACCGATGAGAAGGATGCAATACTAGAGAAACTGGAAAATAAAAGTTTGACCATTGGACGAGAAATACTGATCGAGTCCGCAAAGTCCAGCCAATCTCTTGAATTAAATATCAATTGTTTATATATTGACTACAAACAGAATTAATAGTTGTTAATGAAATAGGTTTGGCATTGGTAAATTGAGACTGGAAAAAATATAACCAGAACATCGACTCAAACTATGCATGTGCTGTATAATATCGAGTATTATTTTAGCAAAACTAAGCACTGCTGACAGTGGAGAAAATTTCAGTAAAGTCACTGAGAAAATGTATTAGGATTTGTAAACTTGTAGTTTTCTTTTCTCTCACAAACACAACAGTTACATTTGTACTAATCCTATTCTACAAATCACAAATTAATAAAATCGTGGGCTCATTTTTTCAATCAAGGGGGAAAAAAATCATACTCACGATCTCACATCATCTAACAAGTAAAATTTGTCCATGGCTTCACACTTTTGATACATGTGTGCACCAAACGCAGAATAAAGGTACAGTCACACTACACTTTACATTACATTGACGAGAAACCTTTGTATTAAAGTCAAGTAGATATTTTTTTTATATTTTGAATATACTGTTTTTAAATGTTGAATTCATGTTTATATAAAGACTCTGCAGAGCATGAAGTCATATCATGTTTTGTCATGTTTTTATCATTTGTTAATTTGTAGAATAGGACTTGTGCACCACCAGAAAATAATTTGAAAAGGTTTAACTGTTGTGTTCTTTGTAAGAGAAAGAAAAGTTTGCAACTTCTAAAAAAAACATTTTCTCTGACTTTAAGGGTGCTTTCACACCTGCCTCATTTAGTTCAGTTGAATCGTACTAGAGTTCATTTCCCTCTTTGGTGCGGTTCGTTTGGTGAAAGCAGCAATCGCACTCGGGTGCGCACCAAAAGCGGACTAAACAAGCGTACCGAGACCTCCTTGTCTCTGTGCGCTTTCAAATGAACTCTGGAGCGGTTAGCTGGTGGTGAGAACGTGATCCGGCCTCGAACAGAACCAACTGCAAAAGTACTGATAATATTTTGACTAAACCAGCTGCCATAGTTAGCTGCGCTGACATTATGTGCATGACATTATTACCTGATAGATCGTTGGAAATATTTTCGGAATGAGCGTGTCAGAGTTAAGAATAATTAATGCACGCCTCCGATTGAAGTGACGAGTGATGTGCGCTCGCCGTCTGCAATACGTTGTTTTCAAGTCGCATCCGCGCTTCATTATAGAAAGGTATTGTTTGCATACTGTGGTTAATACACAATATGTAGTAGATTATGGCCAGGGACAAAACCTGCCCGCAGTCGTCTTTCTATAGTGTTATAGTTTGCTGGCTTTTCCTCTTCTGTTGAAATTTTCCCACAAAGTAAATTCTGACCAATCGAAAAGCAGTTTAGGTAATACACCATGGCCAATGAGTGATGTGGATGTTGTCACATGTTTCAACTGGTCCGGACCAAAGCAATCAGTGTGGTGTGAAAAGGAACCAAAAAAGCTGTAAAATGCAACAATGTATTATTTAATTGTTTGGCCTTGGTTCGGACCAAATTAACTGAACAAGAGATGTGAAAGCACCCTAAGTGCACTGATGTGTGACTATTCTTTACAACTACAAATCCCACTGTCACAGGTGTTCAGTTTTTCTATAATAATACCCTCACAGAACAGGGTAGCAATCAGCCATCCATGCAAAAGCAGAGGTCAGTGTGGTGGACTGTTGGTACATCTGTCCAGGCCAACATTTGATGTCTTCATGCCTTCAACTGGGGATTCCCAGAGAACCTGTAACAAAAATAGTACAGTTCAAAATCCATTGTACATACTCATTACAAAGTATTGAATCTGGTTACACAAATTATCATACAAGGTTCAATTTAACTTTAGCTCAATATACAATATTTGCAGCATAATATTGCACAAAAGGCACAGTTTTGTCTTGCACTCTGAATATTCCATTAATTTGGCAATTTGTGACAAGCCCAGTGACATTGTCACATTTTCTTCTCTATTTAATTTTTATACAAAATGAATGATTAATGTAAAATATAAACAATTACATAACTAAACTGGAAAAATATTAGGGATGTCACAATTCTCAATATAATATTGACCCATTCGGTACGACACCCTTGGATCAATAGGCGCTTGTGTATTGCATTAATTTCTGTGCATTTTATTTCTCTCTGAATTGGCTCTGTTTTGTGTGCCAATGAGTCTATGCTGATATGAGCAAAATATCCAATCACGATGCACTAAAGTTAGGGGGTGTTTAGCCACGGATGCAATGCTGGTGTCTTAGAGCGGTGAAGTGAGGCTGCAGTGCGCACCACCATCTTTTAAACCTGTGGTGTGGGTGGGGTGTGCGATATAAAGTTAAAGAGTTAGTTCACCCAAAATTAACCCAATAACCCAATAAATTCTGTCATAATTCCTCATGTGGTTGGACACCGGTCAGACCTCCGTTCATCTTCACACACAGATGAAGATATTAGTGTTGAAATCCGATGATTTGATTTGATTTAATGGTTTATTTGAAAGGGGACAGTGCAATTTCATAAAACACATGAACAAACATGGTTAAAAAAGCCAGAATTAGCTAAAAGGCTATTTTTCATCTGTAGTCCCCTGGCCAAGATGTAAAAAAAAGCAATTAAATACATATAAAAATATGTATCAGATTGCTCAGAAAGGCCTTCACTGACACCAATGTCATTTCCTCTCTCAAGACCCATAAAGGCACTAAAGACGGCGTTACAAAGCCCATCTCACTACAGTGGCTCTATAATCATTTTATGATAGTAAAGTAGTAAGTAAGGTAGTACTTTTTCAAAGTTCAGGAACTTTCGAGGGCGGGACTTGGGCACTGAACATGCTGATTGGTTAAGCACACGCAGCATTTTATTTCAACCGTGCGTTCGTCTCAGCCATCTTACGTGCAATGTCTGTAATAGCTAATAATAATATACATTGTCATTTTAAATCTAGCTTTACAAGCTTTCTGAATATGCTGCTGAATCTGCATATTAGTGCTCTTTTCTGTCATAACCAGCAAAAGCAGCACAGCTTGAATCTCTTCCATACTTGTTATTAATTTTTTTTCACCATGTAAACGACCTGACCGATTACTTTTAAGTGTGCGTTCTTACATGACGTGACAGCGCGCGCCGCGCTCATGTTGACAAGAGAGAATAGTTAATTTTTCTGAGGGGTAAACATTTTATTTCGTAAGTTATGAAGATAATGTTGGAATAATGACACAGCGTATATTGCCCCAGGCAGTTTTTACTTTAACTGCGCCTGACAGAAGATTTTTTTTTCTGAGATGATTATTACACTTTACAACAAATAAATAGCTATAAATAATACTGTATTAGTCCTGGTGGCCGTTAAGAGTTGCTATGGCTACAGTTAACACATTCCAGCTGCTGGAGAAAACAGCGGTGACATTTTTGATGCGGCAGACAAACTGCATGTGACAAAATGATTGCGATTGAAAGTCATCACATGTAAACACCAGATCAGTTTAGATAACGGCTCATGTAGACAGTCCACTAAATCTTTCAATCGGTATACACAAAAATGATTTCTGTCTGACATTGATGGAGGAGCAGTCACATCACCAGACTAATTTGCCTAATCTTCTCGGAACTTTAGATCGCGGTCGAAACGCAGACAGTTGCAGGTTTGGGGGGGGGTCTTGATGAGTATCTGCTTGGATACTCATCAAGATGGACATGTTGACATGTGAAGTTTTATTAACTAATTTCGGGAGGAGCACTAACAGATAATTAAACAACGGAGCCGTCAGCTAATCAAACCTAATTAACAAGGGGAGCACGTCAGATAATTAAACCTAATTAAACACAGGTGGAGCATGGTAAGCTAATCAATCTGATCAACGATAGGAGGTGTACTTATACTACAGATTTACCTCCTCTCGTTGACCATTTTCATTTTGGCATCCCTCCACCACCCCATCTCCTCACTTCAATTTAATAAACCCTCATTAGATGCTATCACAATCCATAAAACATTACAGTCTAGTTATAGAGTATCTTTACCACAGGGGGGGGATACTCTGGGTTCGGGCAAAAATCCGAGCCCGGAGCCCTCCCCTGGACAGCACGCCAAATACGCATACTCTTTACTTTATTTAATTTGATGTAAGTGGGAACTCGTGAAACTTCTTGTGCGAGTTTGTCCGTTTAAGCGCAAGACTTGTAAGAGAACTCAATATTTGCGCGCTGTGAGACGTGCGCGCTCTCGGATGATGCACAGAGACAGATCTTCTCAAAGCGCGCTAGAGTTCTCATTCGTGTCTTCTGGCTCTACACGCGGGTGATGAAGGTGAAAATGACTGGTTTTTCTTTTATTATCACTGTTGTTGTAGTGTATAACTGAGGAGCCAGTACATGTATCCATCGACAGGATAATTTAATAAACAAAGCATAATTTTCAAGTTATAACCCATATTATATAGTTCGGCCATATTGTTTTGGTGATGAAAGTCTTTTGGCAGAGCGATATTAATCCATATTAAACCCCAACCCCTGTGGCTCGTGGCGACACATCAAAACGATCGGTTTCTGTGATAAACACAACTGTATTTGTTATTTTTTTACCTCATATAAAGGCATCTTTACACAGCAAACGCGGCACAGAAACCGATTCTGAAGCGGCATAAACTCCCAAAAATGTGCATTTACACAGACCGTTTAATCCTTCTCTGAAGCAGCATAAATGCATTTACACAGGAATTAAAATCGCGGGTAACAATGCGTTGAACATTATTTAAAACTACAGTTTTAACAAAGTGTTATAAATTAATTTAAAACAAATAATGAAATGTATAAAAATAGACCTAAAATAAAAATATATATTTTTAAAAATAACAAAAAAAATAGTTTTTTTCTGCCTTCTATAAAGCGCTTTTGATGTTCGGCATAATTCTGTAGGTCTACTGTAATTCTGCAATTCTTCTATTGTAGGCTAAGGTATAGTTATTTTATATTTCTTAATAAAATTGTACCTGCTTGACAATGCTATAACGAAAGTATAGCCTACATTATAACGGGTAGAATACCGCAGGATTAAAAGTGGTCCAAAGTTTTTTTCAAAGAAACAGAAAGTCACTTTAGAGCATTCACAACATGTAGGCTAGGCTACAGGGGCGTCGCATCCGTGGGGGATACACACTCTTTTCTCGGTGACAGGTTTCAACACCGCTCTTTTTCTGCAGTTTTTCCGCAGTTTTGCACAAACACCATAGCCTACTGCAGTCGCTCCTCCATTTCTCTGGCCGCTCTGTGTCTGCGCTCGCTGCTGTTTCGGTACAGGACGGACCTGTCCGCGGTCGTTCTCCGTGGTTCTGACCAAAGAAGAGCGATCTGGAATCTCCATTATAGCACCAGGCTGCATACCCCATCTCTCTGTGCCCATAGACTGTAAAAGTGGTCAGGATTGTAATATTTCCCCAAAACGAAGTTTAGTTCTCAGCTCGTATAACATGAACCCGAATATTTGACAATTCTGTCTAATTGTGAAAAGAAAAACGTTACAGACATCAATCCATTACCCACGATTTTTTTCTTTCGCGTCTTTATTAATTATGCCTATAGCCTACAAACAGTTAGGCTATTTAATTAAAACATAATGTTATAGGCTAATATTTAAACATAGCCTAACTATGACATTATAGTTTTCTTTAACCCTTTGTCCAACGAAATTAAGCGCCGCCGCATTTTGTTCCTTCATGACAGCAGTAACAACTCACTCTGTCATTTTTTGCCATATGATACAGATAGCCTAGGTGATATACATTATTATAAACTATACAATTTTCTACTTTTATGTCACAATAACAACAAAGATTCTGGGAATATTATGCATGCACTTCAAAATTTCCAAACGCTGTCTTAATTCATTTTTTTTATTATTAGGCTAATAAAAATTGTTTAAAAGCATTTCTAAATTCAGTTAATATTTCCAAAAAAACGAATTTTCGAGCCAAAATAACGAAATGGTAAAAACTACCACCATGCAAATTAAATTTAGCCCTTCTCTGGCAGTTAGGCTACAACCCGATGGGTAACGAACGGTAATAAGCTAAATGTTCTAAATAAATATGCACATAGCCTAATAATAATGATAATTACAAATTAAATAAACTCAAATATTCTACAATGTTGCTTATAGACAAATTAGCCTACAACCATAATGATTGAGCTATAGCCTATTTCAAGTTGTTAGGCTGCACTATGCCTAAGGGAAAAATCCAAACTTCAGTCTATTTTAACGACATGTAGGACAGCAGATAGAATATATCAGAAAATATCAAATCTAATATAAAATATCTCTCCAAGAGATTATAATAGCCTACTGGGTTGCACAGTGACGCCGACTGGGTTAAGCATTTACCGTTTCTGAGGGGAAATGTTGCAGTGCGTTGATCTGCCAGTCTCTTCAAAGGAAGATTACAAACGGCGAACACTACAGTGGTTAGCTTGACGTGAGTACAGAAAGCATTTACTTTAATTCCTAGATAGTTTGTCTCCTTGCTGCTTCTTGATTCTCGCACCTAGTGAGCTGGCTGACAGGCGGTTGTCATGACAATGATGTAGTTTAAGGCGGCACAAGTTCGCGTTCATTTACACTGAATCAAAACCGCTTCTATGTCGCCTTTGATACTAGGGGCCGAGGTGGGTCAGACCCGGCATATTTTAAGTCTGCTTTAATGCGGCATCGCGTCTTTACACAGAATTTTGAGCAGACACAGACCCGCGTTAGACCCGCCTTAACTCGGCTGTGTAAAGATGCCTTAAGACGAATCTCATTTAGGATGAGTAGGTCAAAATCCCGGCGCGAACGTAGATGCCTCATTCGACCGATCCATCGAGGCACTAATAAGGCATATATCTATGATCGCACCGGGTTTTGACCTTCTTAGATGGAACTAATGGCGTTGGGAATACTAGATGAGATTCGTCTGATATGAGGTAAAAAATAACACAAATACTGGTGTGCTTCTCACAGAAAGTGATCGTTTTGTGTTTTAAGACATCAATGTGTCGCCACATGCCGCTGTGTTTAATATGGATTCCTAAGTCTTTGTGTTTTTTACTCTCATAGAAATACACCCCATTGACATGCATTATATGAGCAACAGCTAAGTTAAAAATCTTCATTTGTGTTCTACTGAAGAAATAAACACACCTACATCTCGGAAGCCCAGCAGATAAACAGCACAGTCTAATTTTTTGAGTGAACTATACCTTTAATACAGATTGAAGCCTGTTGTTTTCAGTCTTTTGATCTGGGATAGTGGCAGCTATTGGGAAACTCACCATCTTCATGTACTAATTGTAGATGTCATCAAGGCCTTGTCCTGAAAAATCTCAGCACCAAACGCTGGGCTTTATATCTGATCTGGTAATAAGAGCACAGCAATAACTGTAAGAACTCTAATGATATCTTTACCCTCTGACACTGTATTGTGATATAATTCAAACATTTTAGAGGCTAATAGTATGAGCAGTGAGTACGCTGAAAAATAACTTAAATGCCTAAAGTTGTTGACCGCCTGAACCACAGTCAGCATTTAAAGTATTTAAGTATTTAGTAAAAGTATTTAAGACCATAACATCCTGTTATCATAATAGTTAATCATAAATACAAACTATAACACATTACATTTGTCACCTTGTCTAATTTTGCTGATTATTTTACCCTAAAGGCTTTTCAGGCGGTCTTACTGTAACAACATGGAGTTAATGTTTTTAAAATGTACAGACCCCCAACTTTTGAACAGTAGTATAATTTTTGAGGTTTTGCTTACCAGTCATCTAGTTTTTAGCCTGATATTTTCTTCAACAGGAGTGCAGGCCATCAGCATGGAAGAATCTAGGAACATAAACAATTTATCACAGAGCCTATATAATGTCAGGCTTATTAGAAGGAAACAAGCTAGAGCAGAGGTGAAACGCAGATAAGAGAAAGTAGAATATGCAGAGTATACATACAATAATTTCTTAACATAATTTGTTTTAGGCTTACTTCATTTTACATTGCTCAGTGTTACTTACGTGTGGTTGTCAGAACCTTGCAAACTGTAATAAAAAATAATTTTGCAAAAGAAAATAACATGCATGGTGATGTAGGTAAAATATTTATTAAGGTAACACTTTGGTATGGGAAACATTCACTTAACTTTTGCCTCAAATTCATAATTTACTGCTTAATAGATAGTAAGGTAGTTGTTGTAGCGTTTAAGTTTAGTTAGATACCAGGAAGAATTTAGGGATGTTGTAGTATAAGGTCATGCATTAATATGTGCTTAATAATACTAATAAACAGCAAATGTGCAAGCTAAGAATTGTTCACCTTACTAAAGTGTTACCTTTTGTAGAAAAAATACTAAAGATCTAATGAGATATTACCCTTCTGTCAGCAGCCCATGGGACCATCCTTTGCCTCCGTTGTTGTATTTTTTTTTTTACTGAAATCACAGGGGGAAAAAAAATGAACGTAATTGGTATTAAATAATTAAACATTAAATGTAATTTAGGTTGTTGTTGTTTTTTTTACCGTGAAAGATCATTTCATTTGATTTTGGCGTTTCCTGTAATAACATTAACTTATAGTGAAGTTAGGTTAAATAAATTAGCTCACTTCCAATAACCCATTGACAGACTACAAGCAAACCTAAAAAAAAACGATCAAAGCCTCTCTTCTGCACATAAAGACGTGATTAAAAACTCACTTTCATTAGAGCTAAAGTATATTAGCAAACTGCTAATAAAAAACGGTTGAGATGCTAACGGACTTTTTCAAAGACACTGAACAATTTTAATAAAGTAAATATTCGACAGAAGCGTGTCAATTACAGTAAGAAACGTGTACGGAACAGTTTTATATTATTTGTGTAATGTTTATGGACTAAACTTACCTGAAAGCAGCGAAAATAACAGGAGCGTGTCCGTTACTGTGCTGTTGCTGGCTTGCTGCAAACTCCGGCCCGTTTCCATGGTAACTTCCAGTGTTTGACTGTTCAACGCACGCCCGTCAAAGTCACGCAGCAGCATTACGTAAATAAACACGTACATTACCAATTTAATGAACAGTCAGTTTATTTATCAGATGATGACAAATGTTCAGACAGTTTGGCAACTCAAAAAACTTTGGCACAAGAGTATGCACCATTTCTGACTAAAAACTGTGAGGAATTCTTGGAGTGAAAACTGCGATTACAAACTGCCTGTTTTTTTTCTTCTGATTTCCTCAAGTGAAAATTTACCTAAAACCCACAGATGGCGTCGCGTCGCTTCGTCTTTCTCTCGGGTTGGTGGCAAAGAGATGAATGGGCATCATGAGCAAACAACAGATAAACACAGCATCGGCCTCCAGTATATTGGGCCGACCCAAAGCCGACGAGCTGGAAATAAAGCGATATTCGCGTATGCCTGGCCGATACTTATTCGATGTTATGATTTGGAGGCCGACGTCCGCTCTGGGGCCGACGTCGGCCAGACGTATGTGTGCTATCTGGGTTAGCTTATGTTTGCTCTTTTCTTATTTTTCGTTTGGTATATTTCAGTAACATTAGCTATAGTAGCGTTAGATCTCTATAACGTTAGCTCAACTCGCATGATTCAACTCAAAATGATTAGTTCGTTAATTTTGCTTAAGGAGATTCAAAGATCCGAGTCTGTAAAATGATCCAAACTTTGGATCTACGGTGGTCTGTGCTGTGGAAAGATTTTTATTACGCGCTTGACCTCTGAGAAGATTGTCACGTCTGCCTCCTGTCAGTGAGTTAGTTTAAAAAGGTAGCTGTTTGCTCTTTTCTTATAACTGTTAAAGCATATATCAAGAACAGATTTTATAACATTATTGTATATATATAATTATTAATTAATTATTATAATAAATATATATATATATATTTTTTTTTTGTCCGTTTCGCTGTTTTGCCGAACATAGCTTGCTAGCTCCTGTCATTCTGTTTGTAATCTAGCTAACGATAAAGTGCCTTAAACTGAACTGCGCACGTTCATCTTAGAAAAATTATTTCTAAGTGTAGTAATCATAAAAGGTGTCTTTTTTTTTTTTTTTGCACGTGCTGAAAGTCCGGTGGTCTGTGGAAAGTTTTTTTATAGCGGGCTTTGACTTTGAGAAGAACGTCTCGTCTGCCTCCTGTCAGTGAGTTAGTTTAAAAAGGTAGCTTATGTTTGCTCTTTTCTTATAACTGTTAAAGCATATATCAAGAACAGATTTTATAACATTATTGTATATATTTGTATAAATATATTTTTTGTCCGTTTTGCTGTTTTGCCGAACATAGCGGCTAGCTCCTGTCAGTTTGTAATACGATAGTGCCAAATCTTAAACTGAACTGTGCACGTTCATCTTAGAAAAAATATTTTCAAGTGTGTATGGTGTCTTCTCATTTTTTTTGCACTTGCTGAAAGTCCGGTGGTCTGTGGAAAGGTTTTTTTTTTTTATGGCGGGCTTTAACTTCTGAGAAGATCGTCTCGTCTGCCTCCTGTCAGTGAGTTAACGTTAGTTTATAAAGGTAGCTTATGTTTGCTCTTTTCTTATAACTGTTAAAACATTTATCAAGAACATTTTTTATAACATTATCGTATATATATATAATTTTTTTTCTTCCTTTTTTTTCGTATAATCTTCCCTAATTTTGTAGAAGTTAATTCTGTAATTTTTTTAAATGTCTTTGAGTTGTTGATGGAGGGTGCGGTGGTCAAAGGAGATAATGTTCAAGTGGATCTGTGTAAGTCTTTCTCCACTTGAACATGAATTCATGTTAGGTGGCAATAGTGTGTTGTGCAGCTTTTAGTTATATTGTTAATGGGTTTCAGGAGAGATACTGCGCGGCGCAGACACATGGATTATGTCCATGGAAGGAGCATGTGTGATGGGGCCCCACAGCAACCTCCTGCATGGATTGGCAGCAGTCTTCGCTGCCTACTATGTCTTCAACTTGCAATATCCAGCAGAAGCACACTTGAATTCATTCAGAGGTGTGTTTAAACATGGCACTGTCATGTTTAATTTTAAAGGCATTGATTAGCTGTTTCAGGTGTGTTTGATTGGGATTGGATTTAAACTGTGCAGAACAGTGGCCCTCCAGGACCGAGATTGGGGACCCCTGCCTTAAAGGGTTAGTTCACCCAAAAATGAAAATTAGATGTTTATCTGCTTAGCCCAGTGCATCCAACATGTAGGTGTGTTTGTTTCTTCAGTAGAACACAAATGAAGATTTTTAACTCCAACCGTTGCTGCGCCAGTCATATAATGGGGTGAATAGGTAACAATTCTATGAGAGCAAAACAAACAAAAAAAACATGCTTAGACAATGTGCATAAAAAACCCTGCTGCTCCTGACGACACATTGATTTCTTAAGACACAAACCGATCGGTTTCTGTGAGAAACACAACACTATTTATGTTATTTTTTTTTTTTACCTCATATCCCAACGAGTCTCATCAAGTTTTCCCATAGGCTATTACTTCCGTCTGGTGAGGTCAAGCTGGTGTGATCATAGATATATATTATGTAGAATCCTCATTCGGCCGATCCGTGCCGGCACTAATGAGGCATCTATATATATATATATATATATATATATATATATATATATATATATATATATATATATATATATATATATATATATATATATCTATGATCGCACCATCTTGACCTTACCAGACGGAAGAAATAGCCTATGGGAAAACTTGATGAGACTCGTCGGGATATGAGGTAAAAAAAAATTACATAAATACTGTTGAGTTTCTCACAGAAACCGATCGGTTCGTGTCTTAACAAATCAATGTGTCGTCAGGAGCAGCAGGGTTTTTGTGCACGTTGCCTAAGCATTTTTGTTTGTGTGTTTTGCTCTCATAGAGCCTTATCCATTCACATGATTATTTGACTGGCACACAGCAACGGTTGGAGTTAAAAATCTTAATTTGTGTTCTACTGAAGAACCAAACACACCTACTGTGTTGGATGCACTAGGGGGTAAGCAGATAAACATCAAATTTTAATTTTTGGGTGAATCTTTTAAACTAACCCTTTAATGTCTCATGTCATGGTTATGACCATGTCATATCAGTCTTAAATGTTACCTGATAAGTGTGTTTTTCCCCCCCCTGTTTTCAGAGCCTTTTGCGGCATAAATCCCCAGACGGGCAGCAAGGCAGAGAAAAAACGAGGGCTGAACGCACCAGTTTGCACTCTTCTGAGAAAACTGCTGGATTTTGAATTGGTGGGTAAGGGACATTAGTGGCAAGGGGACACTACAGGACAATAGGAGACATGTCAATAAACTTAAAGGGATAGTTCACCCAAAAATGAAAATGATTTCATTAATTACTCACCCTCATGTCGTTGCACACCTGTAACACCTTCGTTCATCTTCAGAACACAAATGAAGATATTTTTGTTGAAAGCTGATGGCTGAGAAAGGCTTCAGATAGGCCTCCATTGGCATTCAGTACATTCCCAACCACAAGACCAATAAAGGCACTAAAAACATCGATACAAAGTCCATCTCACTACAGTGGCTGTACAATAATTTTACAATGCAACGAAAATAGTTTTTGTGCACAAAAAAGAATCAAAATAATGACTTAATCTGCCAAGTTATTGTCTTCCGTGTAGGTCTCTGTGAGCTCAGGCCATAGCGGCATTCCTCCTCTTCTGGGTCATGAACGGTGGATCTGCGTCATATTCTCGCGCATGCGTCGAGTTCACGTCAATAACTTGGTGGATAAAGTCATTATTTAGATTTTTGTGCGCACAATAACTTGTAAAATTATTGTACCACGACTATAGTGAGATGGACTTTGTATCGATGTTTTTAGTGCCTTTATTGGTCTTGTGGTTGGAAATGTACTGAATGCCAATGGAGGCCTATCTGAAGCCTTTCTCAGCCATCAGCTTTCAACAAAAATATCTTCATTTGTGTTCTGAAGATAAACGAAGGTGTTACAGGTGTGCAACGACATGAGGGTGAGTAATTAATTAAATAATTTTCATTTTTGGGTGAACTAACCCTTTAATCACAATATTGGTTTGATGTGTTTGAAATTGCTGATTTTTTTCTCTTTTGTTATATTACTCGTGTAAAGCAATAGCAGATGGAAAGCATCTCTTGTGTTGCAATGTACAGGGACAGTGATTTTAAATGTTAAAGATTGTTGTAAATGAGTGATTGTGCATTGTGCACTCTGTGTTCTCTTAAATTTTAAGAGAAAATAAAAAAAATTATAAAAAAATACTAAGTGTTTTGTTTTTCTTTGTAGAAGTTTGAAAGAGGACATTTATCCAAGTTACAACATTTAATTGTAATATTTACAATATTCTCTCCTGTGAAAATACAGGAAATCCCTAAAATTACAGGAAATTCCTGGCTACTGAGTTGCCGTAAATATAAAATTTTGCTGTAATATTTACAGTATTTTATCCTGTGAAAATACAGGAAATTCCTGTAAAAGTACCAGTAAATTTACATGATTGTATTGTATTAAATACAGTACCTTGTTGTAGTCATTTTACAATAACAGTCCTGTAAACTGTTTACAGTAAATTTACGGCAACTATTAGCCAGGAATTTCCTGTAAAATTACAAGAAATTTCTAACAGTGTAGCATGTCAACCTTAGTTTGTTCGCTTAGATACGATTTTTCCCAGTTCAGCCAGAATGAAGAGTCATGTACTTTTGAATGCTCCTACGAGCACGGGTTCCTCTTAGCACGGCATTGCTCGGCTGGTAGTCAGTTGTTGTGTTCAGAGGGACAGGTAGTTGGTTTTGGGGGGTAATAGCCGAATCTTGGATAGCGTTAGCTGGTTTCAAGGTGACAGGCATCTCTGAGGCTTCACAAGTTACATGAAAATATACATAATACCTTAGTATATGTTTAAGGCGCCGTTGGGTGGATTAATTTATATTATTGAATCTCAGGTTTAAGTTTACTCCTCCATTGTCTCCATTGGTATGAGGTCTTTGTGTGATGTTCAAAGAGCCTTGAATGCACAGCTCGAGAAAGGAGGGGGACGAAGAGATGTCTAATGTTCATGTTGTTTCATATTGTTTCGCTAAAAGAAAGCTTTTAGCGACTCTAAATAACGATTTAAATTTGTCTGTTGGTAATAAAGGAGTCCTTTCTTTGTGAGGTTATGCCTACTGTTACGCTTGTAGAACAAAGGGGGATCAAGTCACGTGACTCATCTTTTTCCTTGTGCTGGTTTTGAGATAACGCAGGTAAAGGGGAATAGATGACTGTCTCTGGGCTGTTTGGGCATCCTTGATTAGTTTCACGTTCGGTTCAAGGTTCGGAGAGGGGGTCTCTTGAATGCTTTGTTGTGCCGACTCTCTGCTGGAATATACATATTCCTACACAGACAATATATTACACATAATTTACTCACTGTTGTGTCGTTTCAAAGCCCTAGAACTTTCTGCAGAATAGAAAAAGGACACAGAGCATCATGTTACATAATGGAAGTGGACTGATTTAAAAAAGAACGTTTGACATAATTTACTCCTGCCATTATTTACTCATCATTTAACTATAGTTGGTGCTTTTATATGAATTAGTACATTTTTACTTGTTCAAAAACTAAGAATGAATGTTCACCCTGAAACCAAATCCTCAGTGCGGCATAAGTAGATTGCATGAAAATGTATAATTGGGATCATATACATTTCTACCAAATAATAAAATAGTTATGAATTGATGCTACAAGCCTTTGGTTCTTGTAAGTCGTGACAGATTGAACCGATCATCTCTTCCTTTAATTTAAAGTATCAAATAAACGTGAATGAACATCAGAAGGAATGCTATTTCAACTGTGGAAAGACGTCAGTACACACCGTTTTTCGTGTTCAAGTCCACCGATATTAATCTACGAACTCTCCTGACAGCTTTGTCGGACAAAATGGCAGATTTGGAGGATGGCATTCGCTTGTCAGATCGCTTGTCAATCAAACTCCTGGCGAAGGGTGAATTGGGTATTGTAAACTCAGTTCTGGGAAATAAAGTCAGAAATGTAAGACATAATTAAAAAAAAAAGATATATATTTTGTGGTGGCAACAAGCTTACATAGACAATTACATAGCACAATTGCTAGACAATTGTCAGAATTGTGAGATAAAGTTGCAATTATTAAAAATATATATTCCGTGTCATAAACAAGCTTCCATACTTATCAATTTAATGCATCCCCTTCTGAACTATTTCTTTTAGTACAAATTGTATCCATAGATAATAAAGTTTGTAGGTGCACATCAGTATTCTGGAGAGTTTCTAAATGGAAAAAGGGACAAATAATGATTATTCAGAACAAAAACCAGAATAGGAAGACTTAAATGATGGCATGACACATTAACCTTCACATCTTTTTTGCTAAAAACCCTCACAGTTCACTTGGCTAATTTGTTCATAATGGACACCATTTTTTTAATGGTTTTTACCACAAGGCATTCAGTAAACTATTATATAGTGTGATATTTTCTGGGAATTTCTCTTGCGACCCATGTGATGTAGTAATTGAGCAATTGATGAGGATCTAATGGACAGTTGCCATGGCAGGAGGAGCCAAAAACAAAAAATAAACATGATCAACACAAAGCAAATAATGCTTTCCCCTGCTCGTTTATCTATCCACAGGTCAATACAGTAACGACACCAGAAAACACCACGGTCGACAATCTCATCACTCACTCCGAACCTCAGAGAGAAATAGGACATTGAGAGGTGCAATTACCCAGCACTCCGTCTCAATAGGACATCGCCACTTCACTGGACCACACTCCACACAGAATAAACATTTGATTAGTTTGTGGAACATGACTCTAGCGGTCCTCGCTGTTAAATGGAGCGGTCCGAACGACCTATGAGACACTGCGGCCAATATTCGTAGCCCTTGCCTTTATATCGGACACCACATCGGTTTTCTCCTGATTGGTTGGTATTGAGAAATAAGGAACCCTGTGGGTTTATTGGGCTGCATTAGAGTGGCACGATTAATTGTTAAAAGGTCACAATCTCGATCGCCTATGCGATTGCATTCTAAATAACAACGACTGGTCTGTGTCTATTAAACTTTGACAAAATCATACCTCCACTGACCCAGTTACAATCATGTATGGAAGAGCTTCGTTTTCAAGCACACAGTTTCATTATTACTGTGTTACAAATATTTATATTCTTGTAGAAGTACTGGGATAAAAGTTCATAGTTTGGTTATAAACACTGATACGGCAGGGATCAAAATAAAGAAAAATACCTTCTGAAAGAAACTTGGCATTTCAAATAATGATTATATTGATTATATCTCTACAGCAGTAGGTGGGACAAGTGAGTGTTAAATTGTATTTGTCATTGAATCATTCATTCAAGAGATTTGTTTTTTAAATAATTCATTCAGATTAATAATTCAAAATGCAGCAATTAAAGGCACAATTTGTAAGATTTTCGATTAAAAAAAACCTCACTAGAACAATGCTATATATTTTGTTGATTTCCAGAGAAATAAGCAATTTTAATCAGGACATGGACCGTGTCCATGCATCACCTATCAATAACATTAAACCCGCATTACCCCCGATGTTTTGTTGTTGTTGTAGAAACCAGGGAAACACCAAAGATATTATTTGTTTTGTTAGACATGTGAGCAACTGTTTGGATACATTCTAGTGATCGACCGATATTGATTTTTTATTACCGATACCGATTATTTGGATGTTTATGTGCCGATAACCCGATATATATAGAACCAATATTTATTTATTGTGTTATTTCTGTTTTTTTACAATTACAGCAACAGCACTGAACTGCGCTTTTTAAACACTGTAATTTTTGCAGTTTCACTCCCTTACATACAGAACAAAAGACATCTACATCAATTCATAGTCTGAAAATGTTTGCTTTTTTTAAATACAGCGCAGTCCTTTTAACATTAATGCTGTTTCAACTTTTTATTTATAAATGCAGCCATATTAACAACAGGCAAAATACATATATAAAGTCTAATATTTTCAAATGGAGAACATAAATGAGAGTTGAGTCTATCAAATCACCATAACTATGAGCTTAAATATAAGCATTAATTTTAAACTACAGTTTTAAAAGGTTTATGTGTTTAATAGACTAAAGATTGAATATTCTCTGGAATTGTAATAGCTATGATGTATTCGCGTGTTCGTTTCTTTTTCTTATCTCATCTAGTACGTTATCAAAATTAATGTTTGTGTATGTCTATGAAATGCTGACGACAGCGCTGTTTTCATCTCTGCGTTTAACTTACACATCTCGCGGAGATTGGCCTAATAATAAATTTTCACGGAGCTGTAATTAATTAGATATTTTTTATATAAATGTTATATATCCTGATTGGCTTCATCTCTCGGTCTCCTCTCCATCAATCAGTTGGTGTGTGGTGAGCGTTCTGGCGCAATATGGCTGCCGTCGCATCATCCAGGTGGATGCTGCACATTGGTGGTGGTTGAGGAGATTCCCTCCTTCTATGTAAAGCGCTTTGAGTGCCTTGAAAAGCTCTATATAAATCGAACGCATTATTATTATTATTATTATTATTATTATTATTATTATATAGCAGACGTTAATATAATTAGGAGTTTTTAAGAGTCGGTCTTGTTTACATACGGTGACCATCCTATGCTGGAGCAGCAACTCCGTGAGAGAATTCGACAGAGCATAAACAACACACAGAGAGAGAAATAAGTTAAGCGCTTTCCAACATGCTCTCATTCATGGTGGCCTAATAATTCATTTTCACGGAGCTGTAATTAATAAGATGTTTATTATATAAATGTTATATAGCAGACGCTAATATAATTTAAGGAGTTTTAAACGAGTTGGTCTTGTTTAGCCTACATAGCTACGGTAACGTCTGCATATTTGCTGGAGCAACAACTCGGTGAGTGAACGGCTGAATGCATCTGAGAAAAATTCTGTGCTTTTACTTCCAACATGCTCTCATTCATGGCTGTTTTGTTTCATTCATGTGAAGTTACGTCTTTATTGTGACATAACGGATTACCTGATGACTCTTTCAGTGAGTCGTCTCTACAGTGCCAAGATTAAACTATATAATATCATCTCATAATCATCTTATTTGTGCATATCTCAATTGTGCATTAATGTTATGTCAAACAAAGTTTATTAATTAAGGGATGCAGGTCATTTTACCTTTAAACACCGTTGTTGACTCATCTCCCCTCAGACAGTCCGTTAATGCCGCGCTTGTATGCAATTCTCAAAACGTCCACAAGATGGCGCCATTTATCGGAAAATCCGATATTACAAAACCGAGACCCGATTATGGGAAAATGCTTAAATATCGGGAAAAATATCGGGAATCCGATATATCGGTCGATCACTAATACATTCATCAACAGGAAACTAATGATTATCTTCTCAACACAGTTAGTCTTATTGTTTAAATAGATTTACAGCGAGTACCATGATTTACCATGTCTTATATGGATCTAGCTTACTGCAGCGTGGAACAAGTGTCTCATAGCAGCCACAGAGTGAACGCACTAGGGCTGGGATAAACGATTATTTTTTAAACGATTAATCTAGCGATTATTTTTTCGATGCATCGATTAATCTAACGATTAATTTTTCCTGTCCGATTCGGTTACGATTCGATTCGATTACCGATTATCTCCCCATTAATTGCCTAATAGCAATTTATACATGTTGATTTAATTATCTGAATGAAAAAACGAATTCCTTAACATTGCAATATATGTTTATTGCTCTTAAAATTCCAAAGTAAGACTATACAAGAGCAATGCATTTAATAAAACCTTGAAAACATAAAGTAGGCTACACACACACACACACACACACACACACACACACACACACACACACACACACAAATAAATAAGTATTAACCTACAACAAAGAAACATATTATACGATTTTTCTATGTATGCAGCTCAGCCTACAGGCTATGCCCATCGATTAAATATCAACAAGTTGGTTAATCAAATCCGGGGACACTGCAAGCGTGAGCGTCTCGGCTGCGTGGCGCGTGTCCGTTTTTGTTTTTGGCTCCCATGTTAACAGGTTGGAGTTTGCACACTGCCTGTGACGCGCGGAAAACGCGTGCATGCTGGAAATAGAAGAGCGCCTATTTTTCACGTGTTGGGAGCGTCTCCAGGCAAAATAGAATAGGAAAAGATGTTTATATATCATTTTGACACGAATACATATTA
The DNA here is from genome assembly GCF_024679245.1 of Pseudorasbora parva. Lineage (NCBI taxonomy): Eukaryota > Metazoa > Chordata > Actinopteri > Cypriniformes > Gobionidae > Pseudorasbora > Pseudorasbora parva. The sequence goes on along the minus strand of NC_090188.1, from coordinate 7,664,945 downwards.
TTAAATTACATTTTCATGTTTGAAAGTCTGTAGGTTTACATAAATGCAAATATATAGGCCTAATTGTAATAATAAAAAAACGTCAATGATCGATTTTGAAATGTTGCAACTGTCAATACAGAACGAAATATTCTGTAGCCTATTTTGCCGTCAATACCATAGATATGTGGCTACTCCCGACGTTTTCTTTGCTGTATCAGTAGGCTATTTATGTTTAACATTAGGAATAGGGCTTCCCTCCGCATCAATAGCAGCAGCAGCGCCGCGTCAGACACGCTTCTAGTGTGCAAAGGCAGAGAAAACGCCACGCAGCCCCGTGGCTGACCCGCAACAGAAACGCCACGCGCATCCGCGGCATGACAGTGAAAAAAGTTACATGTAGAGTGCATTACGGGCGCCAATACTCCGTTTAAAACCGGAATAGTCCTGGGATGAAACTGCTCACTTAGAGGATGGATACCCTCGGTCACATCAGCGCGATTAGACATTGAACATTTTAAATTTAAAACAGCTTATTATGTAGGTAACGTAGCCAATGTGTCCGATGCTTTCACTTGATGCAAACGTTTGTTTTTGTGATTAAAACACATCAAATATTACCAAAACATCTGTCTTCCTGTGTGCAGAAATTTGTTTATGTAGCCGTGACAACAAAACGCGTGCGCGCATGCCTGTGATTCTCCGTGCGCACCGCGCGCCAACCCCATAGACTGGCCAACCCGCAAGCCTTGCACTTCTGAAAGTCTGAGGAGCCACTCGTGTTGCTACCATAGATATACATAATAAATAATATACTTAATTACATAATATACTTTATTATGTACATCTATGGTTGCTACTACTCTCCGGCGCCGCCATCTTTATTTTGAGTCTGACGAATCGACGCGCATATTTTGCGTCGACGTATTTTTTGCGTCGACGTCATCGATGACGTCGACGCGTTGTCCCAGCCCTAGAACGCACAGATTAGCATTATAACAACTTTCAACACACTCAAATAATGTGTATGATAAAACAGCACTGCGTCACGCTCACCCCACATATGCACAAGTGAAAGAAGTGGAAGCTGTCGTCTGCAGCATTACAAAAGCTCCGCGAAATCAAGGAGTCATCAAGCTACGCCTTTGTTTTAAATAAGCGGTCTCTTGCAGATATATATTACATATTGTGGCCTTAGCAATTTGTCAGAACCTCTAGTAAATTACATGTTATGTTTAGTGAATTGTTGGAGAATCGTGATCTCTTTTTAAAAAAAGTTTTCAATTCATCCAGAATTGTGTATCTCTAGGCGGCATGCTGTAAATACACAGAACATATCACACAACATGACAAAAATAGATGGGCTTTTTTGACAGGAAATGGCATCTACTCCAGTAAACTTTTCTGGGGGAGGACCAACCCACCCACTTTTTTTTTGCATCCTAATGCCCATGTTAAAAAATGGCCTACATTTCTGTCTTTTATCACAGAAAGCTATATGCCATCTAAAAGACTTGTAACATCACACCTGAGACCAAAAAAAAAAAAAAAATGTTATATATGTATTTTAGACAGAACTTTTTTTTTTCCTTTTTCTTGTTAGACAGGAATGGTGACCCATACCTGGAATTTGTGCTCTGCATTTATCCCATCCAAGTGCACACATAATAGTGAACACACACACACACACACCTACCCAAAGCAGTGGGCAGGCATATAGCTGCGGCGCCCGGGGAACAGTTGGGGGGTTCGGTGCCTTGCTCAAGGGTCTCACCTCAGTCGTGGTATTGAGGGTTGAAGAGAGCGCTGGATATTCACTCCCTCCATCGACAATTCCTGCCAGACCTGAGACTCGACCTTCAGGTTACAAGTCCAACTCTCTAACCATTAGGTCACGGCTGCCCTTCCTGATTCCACCAAGTCTATCTTTATTGATCCTGGAAGAACATTCCAATCAACGAAGAAGGTGAAGCGGAGCTAGTTGATAGATTAAACTTTTGTCGTAGCCGGTCGGCAAAACTCAGTACATATTTTCCTTTTTTAAGAATGACTTCAGTGCCATTCTTTACTCAAAGAAAAGCTTAACTCCAAGTTTCCAGAGTCACAGCCAAAGCTGATTCGAAAGACCAGCTTCTTTGTTTTCAAGTAGCACGCAACTCTGCCGTCATTATGTTAAGCCCGCCCACCGACTCTATACACGATGTGATTGGCCTGGCCAGACATTGTGTTTTCCATCTCACAAGCCTACAGAGAGTTGCTAGATAACCCTGGCTGCAAATTAGATTTGCAGCCGCTAAGATGCATCTAGATTTCTAGGCTAGCAAACTACTCAACTTTTTAAGAAATTTCACGGTTTTGAATTGAAAAAATGTGATCATGATTCATGTAATTAATAATGAATGTGATGACGAGGCAGATTTTTTTTGCTGTTGCATTTTCTACATATTAGATATGTGAATGAGAGAATTTGTGCACATTTTTAAATAAAATATTATTTGCAAATAATTTAAATTGATTCCTTCATGACTACATACCTAGAACTTATTTTACTTATTTTTATTTATTTATTCCCTTAAATCACCTTTTAATCCTTTAATTCCTTTATTATTATTATTATTATTATTATTACTATTGTTGTTGTTGTTATTTATAATAATATAAATTATACCCCGTGTGCCCCCAAGCACAAACGTGAAAGTCCTACTATGGTTTAGGGGTACTTATATAGTTAGGACTACATTTTTTTCCAACCCAGGCTCATTGGAAATACGTGACTCTGCCTACATTTTTGCAACACCCAAAATATGTGCCTCCAGCTACGTTTACCTGCACTTTTTGGGTGAAACGTCCACCGGAGGCGCTAAGTGGTAATATTTTTTCTCCATTCACAGACTGATCTCATGAAATGGCGTATATATGACACGTCAATTCGTATGCCATTTTGGCGTGCTATCAAGACGCATAATCGCTTTTTAGTGTGTTTATCAACGCCGTTTCATTCTATCCCCCTACACTGCCCCTACCCCTAAACCTACCCAACACACACACACACACACACACACACACACACACACACACACACACACCCCTAAACCTACCCATCACAAGAAACATTCAGCATTTTTACATTTTCAAAAAAACAATTTAGTATTTTTATAAATCCATTTACCTTGTGGACACACACACATATTCAGACACATTTTGAACGTGTAACTCAAACGCTTCCCTAAACCGACCCATTTGTGTATTATAAAAAACAGGATAACAGGCAGATACGACTGCAGGCATAATTTATTCAGAAAGTACAAAAATAGCGAAGTGTTCCGAGGCCAAACGATTGATTTGTGTGAAGAAAATCCCCAAAAGCGATCCGTAACGTCGTCCATCCGCCAAAGATTATAATACATTTCAAATATTGCCGCCGGAAGAAACGCCACGTCAGCTTTGACAGCATTGGCTGTCGTGTGTCTCGTGACCAATTGCGTCATTACGTCAGCTTCGATTGTAAAATGCCATTGGCTCTCGTGTGTCTTGTGACCGATCACGTCATTCAACTTGTGTGTATCATGTGAATCAGAAATATGAATGAACGAGTGCGTGTTTGTTCTGTTCGCAAAGGAGCGTGATCATCATTTCAACGACTAAAACATTAAGATCATCTCTGTTCTTCACATGAAGATATCGTATGACTTCAGAAGACTTGGAATGCAGCATAAGTTAATACAGAGTTTTTTGGTCAGTTTTTGCAATAAGTACACGTGACTGTACATTTATTTGCCTGTTATGTGTTTTATATTGTTGAGAGTGGGTAGGTTTAGGGTAGGAGTGGAGTTAGTTGCTTCAAAATATAAAATTATGCTATAAATATTCATTCTGTGAGATCAGTCATGATGTCATGATGCGCATCTGGAATGGAGAAAAAATATTACCACTTAGCGCCTCCGGTGGACGTTTCACCCAAAAAGTGCAGGTAAACGTACCTAGAGGTACATTATTCGGGTGTTGCAAAAATGTAGGCAGAGTCACGCATTTCCAATGAGCCTGGGTTGTTTTTTTCAGATAGGAATGTTGTTCCAATATAAGTAAAAAAATGTTGACCCAGGAACGTGTCTATCAAACAAAATCAGGACGTGAAAACTTGTCAGGCAATGTATAAAAAGGGCAATGTAAAGTAAAACAATATAGATAAACAGCATATATATTTAAATGATGACACAGTCTTCGTTTATGGGAAAACTATTCCTTTAAGGCTTGAGTTTCCGGGAGAGTTCTGCACTAGTTAGCTCGACCCAGCCTCAAACTCTTCTATATTCAGAGTTCGGCTCGCTGTAAGAGACTTACTCGCTTGAATAGCGAGCCATTTTTTTTTTTTTTTTTCTGTGCCAATTAAAATGAAACAGTAGAGCTGGACAGTCCTCCACACTTGTGTTCCATCTCCCCTTCCACCTTTTATTGTATGCTGGCACTCATTCATTGAGCAGAGAGTGAATTTCTGGTTTCTAATGTGCAATCGCCTCATTTGTGTAATTGTGTCATGCTTGCATTAGCATGGGGCTTCAGGTGCCTAATTGCTCTGCTTTAATATTGCAGCGATCGCTCGTTTCCTCACACTGCTGACCACTAGTCCTACTGAATGACCTCCGGATTGAAGGAGAAACAGAAAGGCATTGAAAATATAACGTTTCAAAGTTAAGGAGTACAAAGAGAGAGATATGACAAGTAGAGTCTTGCTCAATTTGTCAACTTGGAGCTCTTAAAAATGTCTTCTTCTTTTTTTTGAGTGATACTTTACCGCCAAGACTGCAAGACAACAATGTGACTCACTATAAAGTACATATCACTCTTATCAGTGCACAGCTGAGAGGATGTGGGCGATAAAGTCAAGGGTGGTTACGGTGAAGTGCAGACCAGCGCACAGAGGATTCATCAGAAGGCTTCGGCAGAAATGAGCTGCTGCCCGACTCTCTGAGAGCAAAATAAAGAAGCAGTCAAGTGTTTCCTCGAAAATTGAGTGCTGAGAGCAAGCACATATCAGTTTATCAGAGGGCTAATGAAGCTAATACACACTCCATTATTAAGGCTGCGTAACCTAAGGGACTTTTGTAAAACAATCTGAGAAGACATGAATGAAGAGGATTAGAATAATTTACATAAATGACTCAATCTGCTATAAACATAGGCTACTTTTCTTCTAGTTCTACACCTGTTGAAATCTTCACCATAGGTCTGGCACTGATTTTCTAATCCACGTTGATCATTTTCGTTAGGTAATCAGGGGTTGACTAAAGTCAAAATCATCAAATAAAAACTTTATCAGCACACAATCTCGCTTTAATATCACTAATATCAAATATTAAAATTAAGAACTGAAATTAACTATATTTTCTCACCATGTTTGTGTGCGTCTTAAAGACCTCCTGTGGTGAAAATCAAGTTTTAAATGTTGTTTATGTCACTGTGGTGTTTTTAAAGGGATAGTTCACCCAAAAATGAACATTTTATTTGTATCTGCTTACCCCCAGGGCAACCAAGATGTAGGTGTCTTACGAATGAAGATTTTTAACTCCAACCGTTGCTTGTATAATGCTTGTCAGTGGGGTGTTTTCTATGAGAGGCACTATGAGAGTAAATAACTACGATCTATGCAGGCACTAATGAGGGTTATGTAATATATATATATATATATACACACACACACACACACATATATATACATACAGTATGTGATCATATATAATGATCGCACCGGGTTTTGGCCTTCTTCGGCAGAAGTAATGCCATTGGGAATCCCGGATTCGATTCGTCTGCTGTGAGGTGCATTTTTTTTTTTACATAAATACTGGTTGGTTTCTCGCAGAAACTGAGCGTTTTATGTCTTGAGAGCAATGTATCATCACGAGCAGCAGGGTTTAATATGAATTCATATGTATTTGTGTTTTTTACTCTCATAGTGGCTCTCATAGAAAAACACCCCACTGACAAGCATTATACGAGCAACGGTTGGAGTTAAAAAACTTAATTTGTGTTCTACTGAAGAAACAAACACACCTACATCTCTGGATGCCCTTTAATAGGCAGCGGCTCTGTGATACACCAAGTGTAAATAGCACCTAGATCTCAAAGTGAAAATAGCATATTTTCTAAGTGATAAATGCTATTTACACTGCAAATAGCGATAGATACTATTTTTTTTTTGTATAAATAGAAATAACATTTTCTTAAAGCAACAGATGATATTTACACTAAGTGCGAATAGCTTACTAAGTGAAAATTGAGATTAAATTAAGATATTTCTGTTTAAACACTCTAAAACAACCATTTCTGGAATATTTAGCAAACCAGCGCCAGGTAAATATTAATCATAAACACATGCTGGGAGATTGTTACCAAGCTTGTTGGGTTTTATACACCAACCCATTTGCTGGGTTGGTTTTTTGAAAGTGCTGGATCAGTCAGTTTGATTACTGAAAGTTTTTTATTTTAGCAAAAAATGTACTAAACAATATCTGTTGTAAATATAGGACAGGAACAGTTCATACACAAATTTTTTTTTATTCAATGACAAGTCAGTCATAAAATGAAGTCATAAAAACATTTAAATGTTTCAGGACGTGACAGAAGCAGCAATTCGCCTTATTCACCTGGCGGCCATTTTGAAAACTCTAACGCCGTTGTGGGGTACACAAACCCGGAAGCTGGACTCCGATACAGTACTAATCAATAGCAGCATTCTGTGTCACTCACTTTCAGCCTGCTGTGTGTAACAAAATCATGTAATGCATCACTGATAATATATTTATGTATATAGTTTTCATTTGTTAATGTTTTTTAATTTTCCTCCTAATGTAATTTCTAATGTTCTGCCCTTTTCTGGTACGTTTTTCCATACTTACAATATACAAGCAGGCCATATGTATTCCTCCATACCAATAAATGTACATAGTTACCATTTACAAACCTAGACCAGTGTGCCTATCAATGTTTTTGAATTACTTATTTCTTTCTGATGTTCTGACCAGTTGTAAAGTTATGAAAGACAACATCCATGTGTAATAAAATTGTACTTTATTCTTTAGATAAATGGACATTTTATTTTACATATATGAAGATCCAGTAGCTTATACATACACATATCTCCCACATGTAAATTAACTGTATCAACTATAATACTGATCTGCCCACGTTGACACTATATGATAGATTAAAATAAGCTGATAACATCACCGTTTTCTCCAGAATGACTGCAGCCGAATCAAATTTTGTTGCAATATTGTCCTGTTTACACCGTGAAGCTGCTTTGGAACAATCGGTATTGTAAAAGCGCTAAATAAAGCTGACTTGACATGTCCCAGTCTTGCTATTGCTTGAGTCTTTCGAACTTTGTCTGTAGTAAAATGCAGAAATTACGACCAGGATCCCTTCTGATATTTTTTTAATCCACTCTCCATGTAATCCCTTATCCTCCGGAAAACGGTGAAAGGTTTGTCCTCTGTAGGATTTTTTCCTGAGTGACGAAGTGCAGTGAAACAGAATGCTGCTATTGATTAGTACTGTATCGGAGTCCAGCTTCCGGGTTTGTGTACCCCACAACGGCGTTAGAGTTTTCAAAATGGCCGCCAGGTGAATAAAGCGAATGGCAGTCAATGGGATATCAGTCGGCTGTTCTTGTTCATTAAGTGATAATGGTATAAAACCCATTTTTGAAAACTTAAACTGCTTTACCTAGTGCCATCTTGTCTGTCAGACATTTACGTTTCAACCTGTCAAATGCATAGCGCAACCACAGCCGCGACACTGACAAACTATCAACAGCGCTCCTATTATAGTCAGTGAAGCGCATGGTGGCACGATGCAGCATCATGTGAAACTTCCTGATGGCTCTGGCCCGTCATTCAGCTAGCATTCCCAGCAGACATTAGCTGTGACTTATTTATATATATATATATATATATATATATATATATATATATATATATATATATACGGTAAAACATCAGACTACAGTCATTTTCCTCTTTGTAATATTATGATAGAAATTCAATGTAATACAAACCTTCATTTTATTCAGAAATTTCTCCTCAGGAAGTTTTCTCTCATAACAAAACAAACAAAATGACCGTTGACAAATGTATCTAGTTTAAAGTTTGTTAGTTAAACCAAAAATTAAAATGTCCAGAAAGGTAATAAAAAAATCATCAAAGTACACTCTAAAAAATGCTGGGTTAAAAACAACCCACGTTGGGTTGAAAATGGACAAATGCTGAAATTGGGTTGTTTGAACCCTGTGAATGGACCCATTCAATCAACCCAATTTCTGGGTTTGTCCAATTTTAACCCAACTTGGGTTGTTTTTAACCCAGCATTTTTTTGATTTGTAGTCCATTTGTGACATCAGTTGGTTAGTTAGAATCTCTTGAAGCATCGGAAATACATTTTGTTCAAAAAAGATTTGAACGGTTATGAATCAGCGTATTGATTCATTATTCAGATCACGTGTCAAACTGCTGAAATTCATTTAATTTAATTTATGCATTTGGCAGACGCTTTTATCCAAAGCGACTTACATTGCATCCAAGGTACACATTTTACATTATTATCAGTTCTTGCTTTCCCTGGGAATCGAACCCATGACCTTGGCGTTGCTAGCACCACGCTCTACTGGTTGAGCTACAGGACAGCTCAAACCAGTAGAGTTGAGCTTTTCACATGAAATCACGTGACATTAGCGATCCGAATTCTGAATCGATACGCTGATTCATAACAATTTGAATCTTTGTTTGCGGATTGAAAACAAACACAGAAGAGAAGACAATGCTGAATAAAGTCGTAGTTTTTGATATTTTTGGACCAAAATGTATTTTCGATGCTTCAAGAGATTCTAACTAACCCACTGATGTCACATATGGACTACTCTGATGATGTTTTTATTCCCTTTCTGGACATGGACAGTATACCGGACATTCATTCAATGGAGGAACAGAAAGCTCTCGTTCTAAATATAAAATATCTTAAACTGTGTTCCGAAGATGAGCGGAGGTCTTACGGGTATCGAAGGACATTAGGGTGAGACATTATTTAAATAAATAACATTTTTAGGTGAATTAACTGGTTTGGCACAGACTACACAACATTGGGTTACATTGACCCAGTGCTGGTATGTGTTGACCCAGCAGCTGAGTTACAGAAGAACTACCCAGCACTAAAATATTAAAGAATAACCCAATAAAATGACCCAGCATTTAGGTTAAAAAAATAACCCAGCACCATGTAAAATTAGTTCTTTGCAATATGTGTAAATAGTAATTAGATGCAATTTATACTTTTTGACAGATACATGCTATTTGCACCTTAGTAGTGTTGTAATAATAATAACAGTGTATGCTAAGTGATATTCTGGCACTCAAGTGTTTTGGTAACTGTTAGATTGAATGAAACCGAGTGAGTAATACAATACAACACACAATTATAATGGCTGCACATTTCTGGTCTTGCGTTAATCTCATTGCTGAGACGACAATGACAAATGATATCGTATCTATCAAAAGTTTGGAAACAAAAAAAGGTAAAGTGTAATATTGATCTTTTGACAGAAATGCTATATAATAAAACATAACTATGTTTTTCATTGGTGTATAAAGAACTTACATAATGAACCGTTATGTTTTTATTACATTCAATTGATCAGTTTCTGTCTACATACACCACGGGTCCTGACAGTAAAGTCACATTTTGCGCCACCATGTTTCTACAGTTGCCCTAAACGGACAAACTACAGAGCGCTAGCTACTCTCTGCTGTCTTATAGTTGATCTCAGCCTTGGTGAGCATAAGAGAGATCTTTCAAAAACATTTATAAAAAATAAAAGTTTCCAAACTTTTTAACAGGTCTGTATATAGCTTGGTCTTCAGCTCATCTGAAAAGACAATATTCCCTCCCAAAAAAACAGATCTACACCAGGTCCTGAATATTGCTCAAATGCTCATGTGTTTAATCTCAGTCAGTGTTGTGTTGGTAATGGGTCAGACTGTTGAAGGAGAGTGTGTTGTGTTGTTTCGTTTTCTCATTAGTAGGTGGAGCTGTGATTGTGACAGCACCGAGTCCAGCTGCAGGATGGAAGATTCATTCAGAGACAGAGGTCTGCCAGTGTTTGATCGCACTGATTTATTTCACAATGATCTCAGGGTTCCTGTATAATCAGGGTATTCTCACAAAAATGCATATAAATAGTACGAGTGTGCAATGTCGTGGAATGTATACGCCAAAACTCATTTTGGCGTGTCTATGGCACGCTGTTTTTCGCGTGCATATGATACACATTTTATGGCGTATTATACATACGAACCCCCCGCTACCCTAAACCTACCCAAGCGCGTGTCATATATACGCCATAAAGTGCGTATCATATGCACGTGAAAAACAGCGTATCATATGCACGCCAAAATGAGTTTTGGCGTATACATTCCACGACATTGCACACTCGTACTTTTTATACGCATTTATGTGTGATCGGGTTGGTATAATACAACACTGGCTGAATGTGAACACACACATACAGGAATAAAAACGTGTGTGCAAAGAAACAAGAAATGCAGCGCTAAAGAAATATTTCAATTGCTTTCAAATGAATGTCCATGTACAGCAGCGGTGGCATGTTGATTACTACAGACTCGTTTCAAACATGCTGTCAATCTATGGTCACTTATTTTAAGGATCCACAGGTGCATTCCTGATTTGTATCTGTATCTGTTGCAATGCCCAAATTATTTATATCTGTGTTCAGCCCATTCTTAGACTATATTCCATTCATAGATTCCATAAATCAAATATGCCTATAATATATAACGTTCACACTAGTCATATTGGCTTCACAGACTCACCGTTGCATTGAATTTACTCTTTCTCTATCAGAATCAAAGTCATGAAAGCATTGTTACTCTTTCTTGGTCTGTATTTCTCAGTTTTCATTTTATGTACTTAATTTGGCATGCCATTAATAACATCTGCATTGCCAAAGCATCTACAATAATGCAAAACATGCTCATAAGGTGAGGAAGACAACATAGAAAGTATATCTGGACAATATAGAAAGTAATTGATTGTCTTTCTCTCTCTGACACACACACTGATCCTGCAACCCGATCACACATAAATGCGTATAAATAGTACGAGTGTGCAATGTCGTGGAATGTATACGCCAAAACTCATTTTGGCGTGCATATGATACGCTGTTTTTCGCGTGCATATGATACGCACTTTATGGCGTATATATGACACGCACTTGGGTAGGTTTAGGGTGGTGGGGTGGGGAGTTCATATGTATAATACGCCATAAAATGCGTCTCATATGCACGCGAAAAACCGCGTGCCATAGACACGCCAAAATGAGTTTTGGCGTATACATTCCATGACATTGCACACTCGTACTATTTATACAGACAGAAGAGAGCTTAATAAGATATGGATCTTAACTAGAGCAGAATAAGACATTGATTGCTATAAAAAAAATATTACCAAAAGTCTGTCTGTAGGAGTAACTTTTATATTCCAATTCAAATAAAAGTGGAATGGCACAAAGAAGTAAAAAGTGATGGGTTCAGTGGGGAATCATATTCCTTTTAGAAAGAAGTGAAATTCCTTCTGAATTCATCCAGATTTATCTTGGAAATGTGACTTGAGCAGATACCGATATCACGGCTATCGCAGCTCCACGGTTTCTCTTGTTTTTCTTTGCCTGTTACGATGATAACAGAAGCGTGCATGACGTCCCTGGGCCTCTTAGCCCTCAGGTGAAGTGACATGCTGGTAAACACCTGCGTCCTGGTGGGGCTGATGTGATCAGCGTGCGTGTGACGCTCGGCTCGTTGGCCTGCAGATAATGGGAATACGCAAAGGTGTAAATGAGCTCTGTGCTCGGCTGACAGGGTCTTTATGGATGGTCGCCTGCTATCGCACACCTAAGAGGCAGATCCATTTCTGACGGCCATTAGAGTGTCGCCCCGGCACAGGCCCGCTGACGCTTTGCGGAGATCCAATTTAACACGCCGCGCCCGTTCACGTCCCACTAACATCAGCTCTCATCCTGTGGGTGGCCGTCATAAGCAGATATCATTGTGTCTTATCAGGAGGAGACAGGTCTAGAATATGTGGGGTGGATTTCTCTAGGTTTTGTTCAGTGAAGGAGGCCCAGAAGGGACGCATTTTATTCATCTCATGCTGCTGCTGATGATGGTGGTGCAATTTGGACAATTCAAAAGTTAAATTCAACATGAAATCAAAATTGATTCTTGTGCTATTACACACTTTTCAAAATACAGTCAAATCCTCTACAATGGGCTTGACATTAAAGGGTTAGTTAACCCAAAAATGAAAATTTTACTCACCCTCAAGTCAACCTAAGTGTGTATGACATTCTTCTTTCAGACGAATACAGTCAGATTTATTTTAAATGACCTGGCTCTTCCAAGCTTTATAATGGCAGTGAATGGCTGATTCGTGGAGCACTTACATCAGCTGTTCACTGCCATTATAAAGCTTGGAAGAGCCAGGATTTTTATTTATCTATAACTTTTTAATATAAGAATGTTATATACACTCTGGAAAAAAAAGTGTGTTGCATTTACATAATTTAATTGTGTACATCTGCCCCACATGAATCAATTGCATTAAACAAAAATTTGTTCATGTGACATTTTAGGTGACTCAATTAAGTAGTTTCAACAGTGACTGTTATAGGGATCCCTGTCATGATTCAGACATTTAGTTTCATATATTCATTCATCCACTTTAATTTCATATACTTTAATGTAACACAACTGGATTATAATGCCACAATACCAAGTTGTCAATCTTTTAGCTAGCAATAGCACACATTAGCATCTTAAATGCTAAGCATTAATATCTCTTTCAGCAAAGCCATTATGGCATTAGTTGTTTTAGTCCACAGCCTAAGCAAATGCTCCACTGTTCTCCACAATGGTAACACACAATAATTTAAATTGTTCTTACTCAAAAATACATTAAAAAAAACACTTTTAAATATAAAATAACATTTACTTTCTTGATTTATCAATATGCAAAGCATGCTGGGAACTAACAAGCCCCGCCCAGATTCAGTTAATGCCACACAAATCATTTATGTAACACAAAAGGATTAAAGGGGGGGTGAAATGCTGTTTCATGCATACTGAGCTTTTTACACTGTTAAAGACTTGGTTTCCCATCCTAAACATAGACAAAGTTTCAAAAACTAAGTTGGACGTTTGATGGAGTATTTCTGTTTTAACAATACTCCTTCCGGTTTCTCACAAGTTTTGGAGAGTTTTTTTCGAGTATGGCTCGACTTGACGTCGATAGAGCGGAAGGTCCTTGTATAGCCCGTAAATGACGGGAAGCGTCACAACATCGCTTCAGTCGCATCGCAAAGTGGATCACCACACTCCAAGAAGTGTTTTTGACGGAGCGGTCCCAGCAAAAAAGGTTCGGTCCTGCTTTAGAAGCAGCCGGTGAGTAAAACTGCTTCAAATGTCTGTGCTGTCGGCTATCGTCGCGTGAGTAAACATCAGTAAACGACACGATCGCGTGCTTCGTCATTCAAATGCGCTAACGGACTCCATTGCTGTTCTATGTATAACGTTAGACTAGTCTGACGTGCAAAACCGTTTTGCTTGCTACTGCTAAGGTTTAGTCGCATACAATAGTCCATAAACCGAATCATGTCCTCATAAACTGCGAGTAAAGACACACAAATGTTGACAGGCCACTAAATACAGTACATACCACAGAGACGGACGTCCTGCTGTTGCTGTTTCTATTTCAGCCACCGAATCTGATTCTGGATCATATCTATTAGCTGAGATCGATAGCAAGGGTTTCTCCACGCTTGAGGACGTCACCGCTTTGCGCATTCGCCATTCTTTAGCTCCGCCCACACGATACGCCTCCAGCTGCTCGTTTTTTTCCGGAAAGACTCGGTACAGCCCATATTTCTTTTATAAATATAATAAAACTAAAGACTTTTCGTAGATATGAAGGATGCAATACTACTCTATAGGTACTCAAGATTGACATGAGATTGACTGAAACTGAGTCCCCCCCCCCCCCCCCCCCTTTGATATTTAAATGTATTGAAAACAATCAAATAAAGTTTGGACAAAATGGATAACAATAGTGTTGCTTAACTCATTTTAATTAAGCAAGCAGTAAAACAATTTTTTCAGTAACCTAGTAAAGTAAATAATGGACTTATTTTTATTTTTGGGTTAACTACCTCTTTAACAGCTGTCATATGTAGGTGATTTATCACTCGTCACTTTGGCAGCTTGAAATTTATATGTAACTTATTTTTTTTTAGGGCTGCCCCCTAATAGTCGACTTACCGTTAGTCAACTACAGGGAGTGCAGTATTATTAGGCAAGTTGTATTTTTGAGGATTAATTTTATTATTGAACAACAACCATGTTCTCAATGAACACAAAAAACTCATTAAAGGGTCATGAAACCCCCCTGCTGCAGCTGTGTTTTTTTACACCTTCGATTTGAAAAGGCTTGTTAAAAGGGGAGTGGTCGACTGTGAAAAGGTGGGATGGTATTGTGTGGAAAGAGGGAATGGTTTGCATAAATAGGGGAGTGTCAGTAGGTGCATTAAGATTAGTGATACCAACAGTTACAGCGGTTCTGAGACATGTTCTTGGTTCACGTTGGCATAGTTTACCACAGTGAGATTAAATGAGGGATGAGTACAGCGAATGAGAGAGCTATGAGTGGCGTGCAGCAGAGATCGCTAATCATTCAGCTCTTCAAACCAGCATAATTCAGTGAGAAATGAAAATAAATGTTATTCTGCATGACGAAATATTTTGCAAACGTGATAAAACTATATTTGTCCAAATATGCACGCTGTTTGGCAAGATGAACAACGCGCCGACGTGATAAGAGAACGTGAACCACCCAACATGCGATGCGACAGAGATGTGTAATTCTAGATCGGGGTAAAAGCGAAGGGGTTTGAGGCTTCATAGTCTCGACCGCGCATCTGAAGCAGAGCGACGCGCGCTGGGTTGCCGTGACGATCCGCGCGGTCACTCGGCAGCTAACTCTATATTTGTCCAAATATGCAGCACACGGTTTCACTAAGAGCCCGAACACATGCGGTTTAGTGCATGGCTGTGACCACAAATAAAACGGAGAGGACGTGGCTTTTGTTCATTGGCCTACAGATTGGTTATTTTGCACTCCTGACATAAATTAGATGGTCAACACTTGCAGGTTCGGCGTGCGATTCCTCAGGTTAATTTTACTTTACCGAGCCTTTGTATCAAAGGCTTCCAGAGACGGCGCCGGTTACAGCTCGCTCGGCGCCCTTTACGTTATTTCGTATCAGCACAACGCCTAGCTTTCCTCCGTGACTTTTCCGCATGCTGCTTCCAAAACTTCCCACCATATCTCTACAATAATGATGGAAGACGAGCCTGACAGAAGTGACTGTCTCATGTATATTAACTAAATTATCTTGTATGCATACTACAGCGCAGGGATTGGACTGAATGAGCTTCATGTCATGAATATATATCAAGAATGGCTCGGAGCGGTCGACGTCAGCATTTGCCCAGCAGCCCATACTTGGGCCGAAAAGGCCGCGCCGACGTCAGCATTTGTGACGTTGCTCCGACTAAGCTTTTCAAACCGGAAGACAGAAATCGCTCTGAAAAATGCAAAAATAACTATTTTCACATATGAATACCATTAATGAGTACCCTTAGTGTTTTCAATGATGTCCAGCCTATACATATCTGTTTACATCTCAAAAAAAGTGTTTTGGGGTTTCATGACCCTTTAATATCAAAGCTGAATATATTTGGAAGTTTTAGTTTTTAGTTTTAGCTATTTTAGGGGGATATCTGTGTGTGCAGGTGACTATTACTGTGCATAATTATTAGGCAACTTAACAAAAAACAAATTTATACCCATTTCAATTATTTATTTTTACCAGTGAAACCAATATAACATCTCAACATTCACAAATATACATTTCTGACATTCAAAAACCAAACAAAAACAAATCAGTGACCAATATAGCCACATTTCTTTGCAAGGACACTCAAAAGCCTGCCATCCATGGATTCTGTCAGTGTTTTGATCTGTTCACCATCAACATTGCGTGCAGCAGCAACCACAGCCTCCCAGACACTGTTCAGAGAGGTGTACTGTTTTCCCTCCTTGTAAATCGCACATTTGATGATGGACCACAGGTTCTCAATGGGGTTCAGATCAGGTGAACAAGGAGGCCATATCATTAGATTTTCTTCTTTTATACCCTTTCTTGCCAGCCATGCTGTGGAGTACTTGGACGCGTGTGATGGAGCATTGTCCTGCATGAAAATCATGTTTTTCTTGAAGGATGCAGACTTCTTCCTGTACCACTGCTTGAAGAAGGTGTCTTCCAGAAACTGGCAGTAGGACTGGGAGTTGAGCTTGACTCCATCCTCAACCCGAAAAGGCCCCACAAGCTCATCTTTGATGATACCAGCCCAAACCAGTACTCCACCTCCACCTTGCTGGCGTCTGAGTCGGACTGGAGCTCTCTGCCCTTTACCAATCCAGCCACGGGCCCATCCATCTGGCCCATCAAGACTCTCTCTCATTTCATCAGTCCATAAAACCTTAGAAAAATCAGTCTTGAGATATTTCTTGGCCCAGTCTTGACGTTTCAGCTTGTGTGTCTTGTTCAGTGGTGGTCAACTTTCTGCCTTTCTTACCTTGGCCATGTCTCTGAGTATTGCACACCTTGTGCTTTTGGGCACTCCAGTGATGTGGCAGCTCTGAAATATGGCCAAACTGGTGGCAAGTGGCATCTTGGCAGCTGCACACTTGACTTTTCTCAGTTCACGGGCAGTTATTTTGCGCTTTGGTTTTTCCACACGCTTCTTGCGACCCTGGTGACTATTTTGAATGAAACGCTTGATTGTTTGATGATCACGCTTCAGAAGCTTGGCTATTTTAAGACTGCTGCATCCCTCTGCAATATATCTCACTATTTTTGACTTTTCTGAGCCTGTCAAGTCCTTCTTTTGACCCATTTTGCCAAAGGAAAGGAAGTTGCCTAATAATTATGCACACCTGATATAGGGTGTTGATGTCATTAGACCACACCCCTTCTCATTACAGAGATGCACATCACCTAATATGCTTAATTGGTAGTAGGCTTTCCAGCCTATACAGCTTGGAGTAAGACAACATGCATAACGAGGATGATGTGGTCAAAATACTCATTTGCCTAATAATTCTGCACTCCCTGTAGAAGAAGTTTGTTCAACCAAATTTTTTTAGTCGTTTTGTTGCAGAAAAGAAAAAGGAAAAGACAGAAAAACAAATACGTGGCCAA
The DNA here is from genome assembly GCF_024679245.1 of Pseudorasbora parva. Classification (NCBI taxonomy): domain Eukaryota; kingdom Metazoa; phylum Chordata; class Actinopteri; order Cypriniformes; family Gobionidae; genus Pseudorasbora; species Pseudorasbora parva. The sequence continues at coordinate 7,647,586 of NC_090188.1, read as the reverse complement.
ATTACACAGCCTGTGATGGACAGATCGTTAATGTTTTTGTAAAACAACCATGAAGGCCATCTGATTTTTAATCAGGTCACTAAAAATATAAAATTGATGAACAAATCCCTAAGATGACTGAGCACAACTGGAAGGGAAATGCGATGCATATAGCAACCCGTTCTCACTCCCAAGGCGTCAAAATCCGAAGCATGGTCAAGTGCCTTCTGCGTCACAATGAAGACGCTAAAGGTACCTCTTGGTGTCATTTTTCGACGCGCTGGGTACTCCATTCATTTCAATGAGAAACATTTGGCGTCATACACAGACGCATTTAATTCTTTGCGTTTGTAAAAGCAGACATGATTTTATTAATATTTAAAGGCTACTTTTATATTTTGGAGCAACTAACCCAACTCCTACCCTAAACCTACCCACATCTAAACAATATAAAACACAAAACAGGCAAATAAATTTACAGTCACTAGTATTTTTTGCAAAAACTGACCAAAACAGTATAAAAGTATTAACTCATGTTGCATTCCAAGTCTTCTGAAGTCATACGATGTCTTCATGTGAAGAACAGAGTTGATCTTGATGTTTTAATCGCTGAAATGATGATCCCGCTGCCCCGTGAACAAACTCAATTCAGATCTCATTCAAAAGACTCTTGAGCATGACGCAATCGGTCACAAGACACACGAGAGCCAATGACATTTTATAATCAATGCTGATGTAATGATGCAATTGGCCACAAGACATACGAGAGACAATGCAATTTCACTATGAAATCTGACGTAACGGGTGGCAATATTTGAAATTTGATGTGTTCATGATCTTCGGCGGATGGAGATGCCTATCACTTATGGGGATTTTCTTCATACAAATCAATCGTTTGGCCTCGGAAAACCTGGATTATTTACATTTTTTTGAATAACTTGTGGATGCAGACGTATGTTATATCCTGTATTTTATATCATGTTCACACAAATGGGTTGGTTTAGGGATGGGGTGGGCTGGGTTACATGTTAAAACATGTCTAAATAGCATAAATAAAATAAATGTAAATGAAATTATGTTTGCTTATTAAATTGAGAATCACACTACAACATGTCATAATGGCAAAATTATAAACCAATAAAATTTCACCATGACGATAGCATTCCCATACCCAGTGTGTCTGTGTATGACGGCAAATGTTTCTCATTGAAATGAATGGAGCACCCAGTGCGTTGAAAGATATGACGCCAAGGGGCACCTTTAGCGTCTACATTGTGATGCAGAAGGCACTTGACCATGCTTTGGATTTTGACGCCTTAGACATGTTGAATCTTTGCCTACACACACTCACACACACACACACACACAAAGACAAAGAAAACGATGTAATTTGTCATCTTGGCTTTAGCTGTGTCATTCCGTCTTCCGTGTTTCTCTGTTGGGTATCTGTTGATAATATTAGCAGGTGGTCGCATCAGTGATATGATAAAGACGGCTATCATCTCTGCTGGGGGAGGGATGTAATTGAACTCTGACAATCAAGTGTGTGCATGGACAGGAGAGCTTATGAGAGCAAACATTTTACATGTGGTGATTGGTGCAAGGCCACATGGGGAAATGTGGTCTTAGATTTCATCAGAAATACACACATTGCCTGTTTATCCATGTACAAATAGTTTCTCTGCTTATATATTGTAAATCTTGGTGCATTTTAATATTTTAGTGAATTAATATTTTTTTTTTAAAGTAGCATAAGCTGTTTTGTATCCACATGAATATGTACAATGACTTTGAGTCTCTGATACCTAATTTTGTGTGATACCAGTGTGTGTGACGTGTTACTGATTTTAATTGAGCAAAGATCAATATTCTTTGGATAGCTCAACCATTTGGGATATATAAAGTGTAGTATAGACTTTAGGCTACTTATGTCTTTTGCATAATGTTTGCATAACAATTATTGACTCTGGTCTTTTCAAAATAGTCAAATCGGCTGCAGAAAACAAAACTAAAATCTTTTGTCTTCCCTTTTGGCAAATAGGTAGAAAAACTTCAGCACCCATAATGCACTGGGCATGTTGCCGTCAAAGGCCACTCCCGCCATTCTGCTATGAATATGCTTTCCAGGGTCAAATGCCACATCGCTTTAGTGGGAAATACCTCTTAGCAAACTTTTAGTCTTAATGGTGTCGACTTGTATTGTTCCTGGGTGCAGGAATTTAAAGAGTAAACGATTTAGGAGTGAGTTACTTTTAGTTTTCAGTGAATGATCCAGCATGTTGTTGTTAAATACATTTTATTTATTGTCTTCAGCTAGAGACAAATATATAGTATGGCATTCATAATTTTGTCTCTAGCCTAATACCACATGTGAAGTAATAATAATAATTATAATTTCAGTTTGTAAAATTGAGAAGTATTTTGGTGACCAGGGTCAGTTGTCATTGTTATGCAAAAAAGAAAAGTGAACAGGTAGTAGTCTTGTTTTGTTAATATCTCCGGTTGCTTCTGATGGAAAGTTTATTCTTTGTCATGCAGTCCTTTTTGGCAGTGCTCATTGTGACATCAGAGCTTGTAACCGTGGTGACAGCCCAGCCGTGATCATTCTGAGGTGAGGAAGTGAGGGCCGACATGCTGTTCAGAGCACGCTGATGTGTTGAGCAGTGAATGTGGAAAAAGCACATGCATATTTTATAGATGTCAGCACTTATTTAGGATCAGATTAAGAAGGGAAAGGCAGAGTGCTGGATTAGGACAGAAGGGAATATTGAGCAGAAGAATGGAATTATTGTTTTTTTTACATTTGCTGAAGAAAATGTGAACGGTGCTTGCCTGTGTAAAACTCGCCACCATGATGCTTAGGTTTTTTTAGTGGTTGTCGGAGTAATGCTGTTCAGTTGCTAGGGTGTTCTGGATGGTCACTAGGTGGTTATTAAGTCAAAATAAGCCCCAAGTCTTAATAATATTCTCTTCTCTGTCTCGGTGTACCCGAATCTCTTTCAATTGAAGTCTATAAAATTGAAGCTAGAGTAAAAAATCACTTATATAAAGTGCTAGTATTCCTTTTCTCAACAATAACAAATACACTTGAACTATCATTTATAATTAATATTATAGCTGGTTTACTGGTCTTAAAGTGACCCAAAAATGAAAATTCTGTCATTAATAAACTCATGTCATTCCACAATCATCATCTGAGCAAAAATGAAGGTATTTTTAATGAAATCCGAGAGCTTTCAGTCCTTTGGAAGCAACACATTCAAGGTCCAGATCAGTAAGAAAAAACATAATTAACGTAATCCATCTGACTCCAATGGTTTAACCTCGATTTCATGAAGCGACGCGAGTTCTCTGTTTGCACAAATATATATATATATATTTTTTTTTTTTTTTTTGTGAATGTGTCGTGCTCCACCTACTGGGTTGCAGGTCAACATTTCTGTGTATATGTGTATATGTGTATATATATATATATATATATATATATGTGTATGTATATGTATATATATATGTGTGTGTGTGTGTGTGTGTACTTTAAGCTACCATAGCTTCCAATGGGACTGAAAGCTCTTGGATTTCATCAAAACTATCTTAATTTGTGTTCCAAAGATGAACAAAGATCTCACGGGTGTGGAACGACATGAGTGTAATTAATGACCAATCCCTTTAACTGGTTTAACTGGTCTCAACCAAGATGAAATGTTGGGGTCGGAAGGTTTTTAAAAGAAGTCTCTATGCTCACTAACACTGCATTTGTTTGATCAAAAAATACAGTAAAAAACTACCCTTATGAAAAATAAGTATACTTATTTATAAGTAATACTCAAGTATATATTTAAGTATACTTTATGTAGTAAGTATACTAATATCAATGTGTACTAGTATTAAACTTGTAAGTGTACTATTTCAATACTGCTTGGGACTAAATTGCCCACTTTTAGTATATAAAATATATTGTATATAAAAGAGGCAACGAGGAGTGCAAGTCTCAAAAAACATGCTTGAATATTAAGTTATGTTGAAAGATACAACTTACCGAAATCCGTATCATGACTCATGTAATCACTTAATCAGTGTTTCAACTGGGGAGAGACGTCAATAAACAGCTTGTAAACATTAGTTCACTTAACATTGTAATAAAGAAACAGTAGAGAAGAACGTACTTATTGTTAATTATATATGTAGCCTATAGCTTGAATACATTTGCCATGAAGACAAGGTCTTATGAAAAATACCTTCTGTGTAATTGAGTTGTATACCAACAATTCAGTTTTTTATTTGGCTCTAATTCACCTATTAATAAATAGCAGTTTAATATAATACAATTGTTGTCAATCGGAACCAGTATTACTGTGTACCAAATGAGTTTTCTTTCTATTTGAATGTATATTTTCATTTCATTTTTTTTTATATATATATTTTTTTTCAGCATCATTAATCCAGTCTTCAGATCATTCAGAAATCATTCTAATATCCTGATTTGCTGCTCAATAAACATTTAATTATTGTCATGATATTATTATTAATGTTGAAAACAGTTGCTGCTTCATATTTTTTTCTGGAAACCATACTAAATGTTTTTCTCAGGATTGTTTGAGGTATAGAAAGTTCATAAAAAAGGCATTTGTTTGACATAGAAATCTTTTAAATTGTTAAAAATGTATTTACTGTCACTTTTGAACAATGTAATACAACCCTGGTCAAATATAAGTATTAATTTCTTTTAAAACGATCTAGATAGATTAGCATTGTTGCTAGCTGATCAAACCCCCTCTAATGCTGGTACACGTTGTACAATTTTGGGTTGTTCCAGATGAAAGATGACCAATTGACAAGATGACATTTTTGTGATTGTGGCTTGCTGGGGTTTGCTGATGATGATGTTTTATTCTTCCATACTATCTTGCATCATAGCCTACGATTCATGAGGTGTCATCATCATACAGTCTACATACAGTGTGATTTGTAATGATATAATAGGACTGCTGAAATCTGTCTGTAGCATGCATAAAAAAAAGCCAAAAGACTAGGCTGGGAGACCAGCTAAGACCAGCAAACTGGTGCTGGATTAGGATGTTAGCAGGGGTAGTGCAAACAACAGCTCACAACAATCCTGATATGTCCTTTGCTTGTCCTTCATTGTCTTGTGATGGGTCAATTCGCCTTTGTGAGCTTCTCTTCTCAGTCTTCAGTTTTGTGATTGAGTCAATCTAATGTGTGTAGGTGAATTAAATTTTCCCTCATACCTCCTTCACTCGAATGAATTTCAATCCGTGCTCTGATTCTGCGTTGTGCACTTCGGCACTGGATCTGTTGGGGGGTCCCCACAATCTCTCTTTCTTTTATAGTCCTCCTTCTCCATCTCCTCTCTGTGTAGTGCTCCTATTGGTTTTCCTCTTTCTCTCTCTCTCTCTCTCTATGGAACTTTCTCGTCTTTTCCCAAACGGGATTATTTACTTCAGATTCCAGCTGAATTTCTCCATTCGCCGCAGGACTGCCTGGAGCCACATAACAATCAAAGCGCAATCCAGAGAGATCCGGAGAGAATACGGAGAGATGGATCTAAGGTCATGTCTTTGGTGTTCTTTAGCTGTAGGGGAATAGAGGTCACAAACAGAGAATATTTGGGTGCCCGAGTGAGAATATATATTAAAAAAAAAAGTGTGATAATTTACTCACCCTCATGTCGTTTACAGACCCATATGACTTTTCATTTGTTATGAAGACAATTTTTGGATTTTTGAAGAATATCCTGGACACTTTCAGGATCATCACTTTCATTGAGCAGTTAATTCAAGGACTGCTGCTGTTGAGTCAAATCAGTATAAATCTTTATAAAGTAAAGTTCCGGCTATTCAGTAATGGAAAAAGTGTATCGTCAGACGTAGCGTAAGCATTTTGAACTGCAAGAGGCACTTTCAACACTTTTTCCAGTAGTTGAATACGGAAGGCGAGCAGCAGGAATTTTACTTTATAAAGTTTTAAATACGGATATTTTTCTTACGCAAACGCATCAATTTGCTTCAGAAGGCCTTTATTATTCATATATATTATCCAGTGAGTCATGACAGCACTGAACGGATCATATGAGCGAGTCAGCGCATAACAGAAAACATATCGGACCCATTTTAATTTTGAATGGTTCACTGTTTTGCTTTGGTAAAGTTTTTGCCAAATGCGGCTTTGCCGAGCTCAGCGGCTCTGGCCGAGCTGTGATGTAAAATAAACACTATTGGCCATTTAAAAAAAGGGAGGAGCTGTTCAATATGTCCCGCTCTGTCTTCCTTTTTAAGTGGAAATTGTCAACACATTGAAAAATGCTAAACGTTTCAAGGCACGTCATTGGACCTTTAATTGGAAAGATCGGATCTGATTCTCAAGTTCAACTCACTAATTCAATATCTCAGCTACTGTATCATAAAACAAATTTAAACTGGGCCCAGTTGTACAAATAGTTTAATCTAAGAATGATCTGGATTTTGAAATTCCTGGTTTTGCTATCCAGGATCAGGTAATCCATCTTACTTTTGTGCCGTTTTTTCAAAGAAAAATTGGATTGGATCACCCTGATCTAGATACACACCTTTTCAGCTTACCAAATCCTGATTACTAGTGCTTTTTAATTAGATTACATATCACAATGTAGGCTAAAAAACAACAGGTAGAATAGTAAATATAGGGTTGCTTTAAGTGTTTTTATTTGAAGCGAACGTTCCGCACAATAAAACAATACAAACTTCCAGGGGTGGCGCGAGGATTGGGCTAAGGGGGCTGGGGCCCCTCATGTTTTTTTTCAAAAGCCCAGAATCTTTCAGGTTTTAGGTTTCTTTTTTCGATACGTATCTCTACTAAAATATGTTAAACAGGCTATTGCCTCTTTCCTGCAGTATCCATACACTGATACCGGCAGCACTTTCTTCTCTCCGACAGCGGTTGAACACAGCCACGCCTCCTGTCACTCACTCACAGGCCAAGCACTAGACTCTTTCAGTCTGGTAGAAGGGTTTTTGTTATAATATAATATCGCTCAACTTTAGCGCATTGGCCATCTAAACATCATTCAGCATTGACCCTGTGGATTAAAGCACTGAACTGATATGCAGAAGGTTGCTGGTTCGATCCCAGCAGTGTGACCTTGAGCAAGGCACTTTACTCCATGTTGCTCCAGGGAGATTGTTCCTGTAATAAGTGCACTGCAAGTTGCTTTGGATAAAAGTTTCTGCCAAATGCATAAATGTAAAAGGGTTGTTAACATTGTATTTTGCCAATGAACTAAAATCAAAACCGTGATTATGCTTTTTTTAACCTTTATAATGGTTGCCTCGCAGGCAATATAGTCTATTTTAGTTTATTTTTAATAAAATGAAGCACCAATTAATTGGTTAAACCTACCTCAGCGGATAAGAACTCAAATACTAATCAATGAAAGTGCAAAAAAATGGTCACATAACCCACTGGGATCCATTTATACCCCTCTTTTCCACCAAGGCAGTGCTGGTGCTAAACCTGAGCCAGAGCCTAATTTCAAATCGGTTCTTTGTGTTTCCACAGCCAAAGCACCAGCTCCAAGCCAGGAAAAGTGGTTCTTAAGTAGCACCATAACATTACTGGGCTAGAAGTAAGAACCGATTACGTCAGGCACTGGGGGCGGGGTCAACTAGAAGAAACTTGAGATCCGCCATTTTTTAAATAGCAGCTAGTGGAGCTAAAAGCTGCTGCTCGTTTGTAATCACCATCTATACAAATTACTGCGAACTGCATGAATGCGTTGGATTTGCTGTGTTTTGATGCCGATGATTTACGATGTCGTATAAAGCCATGTGAATCGATAGTAACGCAACGCTCGTCATTGTTGATGTAAGACTTGTCCGAGATGCATCGGCGCTGTGCAGCCCGATCGCCGAATGACATCAAAAGTACAGCGAGAGCAAACGACTCCTTATGTTTTTGATTCACTTACGCTGTATTTTGATATTATATGCGGGTTGGTCTGCGCAGCGTCGATGCATTAGATAGAACATGCCTGGTGTGTGTGCGCATTTGTTACTTTCGTTTTATTTGGTTAAGTCTGTTAAATGTTCACCGGTTCTCGAAAAACTCAAAACGATTGGAGTATATAAAATTGTTAAAGGCACTTTAGCCTGTTTCTTTAGCCCATTTATGACCTGTTGTGATGTTGAGAGAGGTGCAAGATTAAAAAAAATAAAGCATTTTAATTGGAATGATTTTAGCGTGCGTGATTTATTGCGGGCACGGATTGGATAACGGGCCAAATATTAACGGGTCTGGGATGGACCCATGCAGGACTCTGGTATGACGTAAGACCTGGATCTGTTGTGGCTCTTAGTATGTGGAAAAGCAAACAGTTCTTAGAAAGCTCTCAAGTCGAACCAACTTCAAACTGACACTAGCACAGGCTCCGAACTAGCACCCGGTTCATTCTGGTGGAAAAGGGGTATTTGTGTTCTGTTTCAGCACAGGTCATATAGATCCAAATTTTCTCCAATGAAGAGTGCACTAATTTTCACTAATTTCTGTCCAGTTAAAACACACACAAAGTCCAGAGTCACCTTCACTGGCAAGTAAATAATTGTATACGTTTTCTTTGTATCTTTTTTAGTGAGTTTTTCTTCCTGTAGTTCCCTTTATCTTGCTCAGTGGGGTTGTAAGGCAGCGTTCTTAGCGCAGTACATAAGCTGCTTATATACATTTACAGTGAAAGTTGCTTATACATAATTTATATATGTTTATAAATCAATTTTTTATTGTGGACACACACACATAATGGATTGTTTCGGCGTAGGCATTCACACTGAATCACACGGCCTAGACATACACAGGTGTATAGCTCAAAATGCGTACTGATAACACGGCACTAGAAAGCGGCGTGTATGTTTATGCATGATGTCATGTTGGTTATATTTATACACTTACTATTTATCTAACAGTTTAAATATTTTTTCATACATACAAATATATAGATAGATTGTAGGAAGGGGGTCCCTCATAAAAGGTTCATCATATTTGGGAGTCCTTGGCATCATAAAGTTTGAAAACCCCTTGGCTATCCTACTCCAGTGGACGTTTGCTCAGAATCTGCAGTCTTTAAAAACGAGATGCGATTCAACACCTCATTGAGATTCACCTTACATTTGCCGTCACCTCTTTTCAATTAGCATGTGGGGTGGTGCACTGAGTACACAAATAAATGTTTTATTCATCATTAACAAGTCAGTGTTATGTAAGCGGAATTAGGTTTCCATGAATGATTAATAAGGCGGAACATTTAGTCCATTTAAACACAGCTAATCAGCTGAGGATAGTACGAGCTGTTAAAGAGTTACAAGTAAGTTAACACAGTCTTAAAAAGAATATTACTACCGCTGAAAAAAAAAGCTAATAGGTTACTTATACTTGCCAGAATTTTTGGGGCCAAAATAATGCAGATACATTACTGTTTAAAAGTTTGGGATTGCTATGATTTATTAAATGTTTTTGGAAGAAGGCTGCTTAATAAATACAATAAAGACCACAACGCTATGAACTATTTTATTACAATTTAAAATAACGTTTAAATTTTAATATATTATGACGTAATTTATTCCTGTGATCAAAGCTGAATTTTCAGCATGCCTGTACTCTGGACTACGATTGTGGATTATCGTCCGTTTTAATAAAATTGCATTTGGATCCTCAGCCTTTGTGTCTTGGGGCAGTATGTTACATGTCTGGTCATTTCAAGTTTTTTTGTTTTTTCTTTTGCTTAGCAATATTTAAAAAAAAATTCAATTATGCCAATACTTCTCAGAATAACTATATTTAGAGCCCGAGCACCGATGTTTGTGGGGACCGTATTGTAATTTCTCAGGCTATTATTACTCTTCTCTTAAATGAATCGCATTTTTAAGGGCCTAAACATACTCAAACTCACAAAACTTTGCACACGCGTCAGAAGTGGTGAAACTTTACGTCTGTTATGGGTTTCAGAATTAGGCGTGGCAAAATGGCTCGATAGCACCACCTACAAAATTTCAATTAAGCCTCATTTGAGCTACGTTTCACAAATTCAATAGACACGTTTAACAGCCCAATACCTACAAAAAATATCCTGGGTGGGTACATAATCTAAAAACCCAACAGGAAGTTTTCACTGCAAAATTTGTGCAGTTTTTACCATTTGCCAGATGTTGTACTTTAACAAATTCCTAGAGATTTAACCGAAATAAACATCATATTTGGTCAGTCTGATCTAAAGGCCTTTGTGACCTTAAATTGTGAAGATCCTATAGATTTCGTTGAAGGGCATGTCCATGACGGCATCACAAATTTTGATGTTTTGCCATGAAAGGTAATTCTGGCATATAATGTCTGATCTGCCCTAAATTTCACACATTTGATAATACTCCTGACCTGAAGACATCTACACACCAATATTGAGTTATAGTCAAAGTGCCACATGCTGGCAAAAGGAAGTGTGGCACATCAAAATCACTGTGCTGTATTTCTCCTATATTTACTGGCTTAAATGCACCTTGCTCACTATTCACTGTTTTCCTGAGGGCACTGGGTGTCGGTGGCCCACGGCCCCTGGGTGCAATGGCCCTTTCATCGCTGCTTGCGGCTTTAATTAAACCTTATTATTAGGCCGACGACCTAAACTTTAGGTTTATTATTACCCAGTTTTATTTAGGATAGAAGCTGTACGTGCTGGCAGGAGTGAATCATATCTTCATTACAGAAAGGTCTTTGATACATTGACCTTGAGAGAGGCTTTAGCATCAGACGGTGTTTAACTCAGTTAACCTCAGTGCCAATGTATTGAAAGCCGGGGATCTTTCACCTGTCAAAGCTGATGTGTCACAAAGCGCCGAGATTCACTCTGTGTGAATCACTCTGAAAGGGCAGACGAATCTTCAGACGCTCGGTGACAGTGCTTCACAGAGAGAGATGGAGAGCGAAAGAGATTTCCTTGTGGATCAGGACAGAAAGAAAGAAAGAGAGGTTATATGAGAAGCAGATTAAAGAGAGTGGGGGAAAAGAGAAATGAATTAAAGATGACAGTGAATCATCTATGAGGATTTGAGGGTAGAGTCATGTACGAGTAGGGTTGAGAGGAAAAGGCCTCTGTCAGTAAGTCTAATGTCCCTGAACAGCACAGAAATGTGAGTGCTCACACACACACACACACACACACACACACACACACACACACACACACACACACACACACACACACATGTTTCTCTATCTCTCATTCTGTTTCTTTCTGACTGTGTGTTCTCTTGTTCTTGGTCTTGTGTAACGAGACTTCTGACTGTCTCAGCATATTCTGACCATGAGCCGGCCACTGAACGACATGAAACATTTGTTTGTTTTCTTTTTACTTAATGTGTAAGAGTGCGTTGATCTAAAATATATGAGCGCTAAAGGCCAGTGCAGGAAAAACTTGGTGAAACTTTGGAGAACACTAAAGAAATGGGCAGAAATAGTTTGGAGGTCAGTAAGAATTTATAATTTTATTTAGCAAGGACACATTTGATCAAAAGTGACAGTACTGATAAAAATGATTCTGTGGTGAAGTAAATACACAGTTTTTTTTACCATCGCTATGACTTTTTTTTTTGTAATGCTTTTAACAAATTTCCTAAACTCTTAACGCATCAACACACCTACAACACACAATTGGCAAAACGGTTCATTTCATGCTCAAAATCACACATTGTAAACTAAACTCCAATTCTAATTTTCAAAATACAATAATACACTAACACGATATGCTGTTTCTACCATAAACCCTAACACATGATCTCTTCCAACAGGAACATTTAGTCAATCATAGCACAATGTCATAAAAACACTAACACCAGAGTGAATTACAGAAAGTGCATTATTTTATGTGCCAGGTCTGCCCTTATATATTGATCATAGATTGTGTGTCTATTAAAGCCTCTCCAAATTTTTGCATTGTTGGGTTTAGTAAACGCATGCATTTTGTTTCTTTTGCTGCAGAAATTCAATACAAAAAATAAATGACCCATCTCAGAGAAGCTTTATAGAATGCTGTTCAGTTTTATTTCATTATCAGCAATCACTGTGTCGACAATACCAAGTTTCTGTTCTTCATTCAGGAGCTTTCCTGAGGGAGGTAGACGTTGAATCTTTAGATAGACAAAATACAGGTCTCTGCATATATTAGAGACCTGAGGCATGCAGTCAAAATTATTTACACTCTGCAGTCGGAGAAGCCCTTATACAATATCCTACCTGTTGGTTTCTTGAAAATTCTGGATAATGGATGCCACTGTGTCCCGGCTGAGATCTGTCTGTACTTGTTCACCAGCCTCTCTGTATGATAGCCTATGGTTTATGACAGTAGCTCTTATTTCATCAGTTACCCTAATTCTAGGGAATAGAAAAGGTAAAGAAATACCTTTTTTTAATGCCACCATGCTTTCTGACTCCTCAACCTCTCCCTTGCCCATGCCCCACTCTTCTGTCTTGTCTTCCTCTCCCTTGTGCAGGAACTTTTCTTTCTTTCGTTGTGTTCCTAATTGTTTCTTTTTCGCACAAGATCAGCCCAAAAACGCCCTATTTTACTGTATACCATAAGGTCATGTGATTGAAAGAACATCAACACCTGAAAAATTCCTAGATGGCTATCAGTTTTTATTTATATATTTGCACAACTTCAATCGGCTGTTTCTCAATACCAATGGAATACAATACAGGGGATATATATATGTGTGTGTGTGTGTGTGTGTGTGTGTGTGTGTGTGTGTGTGTGTGTGTGTGTGTGTGTGTGTGTGTGTGTGTGTGTGTGTATATATATATGTGTATGTATGTATGTATGTATGTATGTATGTGTGTATGTATATATATATATGTATATATATATATATATGTATGTATGTATGTATATATATATATATATATATATATATATATATATATATATATATATATATATATATATATATATATATATATATAATATTTGTTTCAATTCACAATATAAACAGCTGCTTACTTTGACTTTATAAGGTTAGGTTTAGAACTGGTGTTATCTGTTCTGACATGCAGTGTTATTTTGTCAGTTAAACTCCATTGTCTTGGTTGAGCTTGTATGTAAAAAGTTCAAGCTTTTTAAACCATATGCATTTTGTGTAAAAGCAACAAGAAATGTATTCATTGTATAGCAAACACAGACAGATGTTGCGCTAACAGCGTTAAGAGTTTAGGAAAATTGTTAAAAGTATTGAACAAATTGCATTTGTAAAAAAATGTATATATATAATAAAAAACTGTGACTCCTGAATGAGATTTGGATCCAGCTATTTCTCAATATTTCAGTGATATGTTTCCTAAAAATGCTTATCAGTTGTTTCAATATTTTTAATGTATATTTTTTCAGTACTTTTTTCAGAAGTATAGAGGCTTTATACTAATGTTTGGAACATTAGGTCTTTATTTCTAAATGCTGTGTTTAAGCATTTGTAAATAAAACCAGAAAGATTTGTGATTTTGGTATTGGATAAGCTATGAAAAGAAAATGTAAGCATAAAAAAAAAAAAAAGATGTTTTAAAACTACATCAATTGTGTTAATGGTATAGTCACAATAACAGACGGATTGTGTTATTTGTGTTTAGAGTTTTGAAAATGTGACTGGACAAAAGTATGTTGACTAACTTAAAGGGTTAGTACACCCAAAAATTCAGATTTGCCCATGATTTACTCACCCTCAAATCTTCCTAGGTGTATATGACATTCTTCTTTCTGATAAAAACAATCAGAGTTAAAAAAAAAAAAAAAAAAAAGTCCTTGCTCTTCCCAGCTTTATAATGGCAGTGATTGTGGCTCTGTTTTTGATGTCCGTAAAAATGCATCTGTCCGTCAAATAACTGCTCCACACAGCTCTGGGGGGTTAATAAAGGTCTTCTGAAGTGAATCGATGCCTTTGTTTAAGAAAAATATCCATATTTAAAAGTGTTGAAAGTGCAAATGACAAGCGTAACTGGTAGCTTAACTGAACTGGATACATGAACTGAACTAAAAAAACAATTCCATAAATTGAATATGGAAGGCGATCGGCCAAACCTTTTATATTTAAAGTTTAAAATACAGATATTTTTCTTACACAAACGCATCGATTCGCTTCAAAAGGCCTTTATTAACCCCCAGAGCCATGTTGAGCAATTATATGACAGAAAGGCATTTTTTATGGACTTCAACAATTCCTGCAATTATAAAGCTTGGATTAGCCAAGATTTATATTTTTCTGAAAGCATAATGTCATACACTCTAAAAATGGCTGGGTTAAAAACAACCCATTTGGCAACCCAGCGCTGGGTAAATATTGGACAGAACACATGTTGGGTTAAATTAACCCAGTGGCATTTTAACTCATCAGGCTGGGCTGTTGAGAAAACCCAAAATGTAGTCAATTTTACCATTAATGGATTTGCTATTCTGGGTTATTCTTGCTGGGTTGTTCTTAAAATTTCTCCTGTGCATTAGCCTACTGTAAAACTAGACAATCATGAAAGAACAAATGAAGAATGCATATTTAGACTGTTAAAACAATCATTTTATTGCTTGACAAATGGTACAACACACAATGTGTTAAAATTGGCAACAATGACAACTACAAACCTAATATCATTTAAATCTAACTTTTATTTTGACGGGTGCCGTGACCTTTGAGTCTCTGTGTTCATGATATGACAGTTTTCTCAAATGAAACGGTAAATTCTCAAGTCCTCAGTGAGTGACACGGCAGAGGCTAAAAAGACAGCGAGCGTGTGTGGGCACACGCCCCCGTCATAGAGACGCAAAACATGGAAGAGTAATATTATTTAAATAGTATTTAATATACACAGACACTGGTATTTGGCTACAGTCTGGAGCCCTGCGTGACGCGACTGAACGCAGCTGCGGGACCGAATATAGTCTACTTGTGAGTCAATGCTATACAGATAAGTTAAGCTATCGTCACATTTTTTAAATTTCAGTAACGTTATGTACTTGATACCCTGAAGTACCGGTACGTGTGACATCCCTTCATACAACCATGGTTAATTTTCGTAAGGGGATCATTTAACATCTTAACGTCATGTAAGCTTAAGAATTGTTGCCGCGAAGAAGAAGAAAAAACAACAATAATTATGCAAAATAAAATGATTATTAATAAAAACATATGAACTTATCTTAAAACATCTGCAACCAGTGGCTTTGCCTTTTGCATTGTCCTTTCAAAATGACAGTGTGGGAGCGAATTTAAACGAATCAAGGCGGGAAGCACGTGAAACAACCAAGCGCTGGGTAGAATCAACCAAGCATTGCGACCCAGCAGGTTTAACCCAACAACTGGAAATTTGAAACTACCCAATGGTGTTTAAAATGTGATCAAATAAACCAACAAAAATTACCCAGTCATTAACAGTCTTAACCCAGCATTTTGGGTTAAAAAACAACCCAGCATTATTTAGAGTGTATGCACCTAGGATGACTTGAGGGTAATTCATGTGAATAATGGGCTAATTTTCATTTTTTGGTTTGTGATTTCACTTCATTTTATGAATGATGATTTATATATTGTGATTAGACTGATTAAAATGTTTATCTCTTGAAATTGATATATGAGCTGTTCAACTGATTAAAAAGAGCTGGCTCATTCACTCACTACTCTGGTTGCTCTGGTTTCTTGTTTTGTTAGATATTCAATTGTAAAACAACATATCTTTACATATGTACGGTTAAAAAAAAGTACAATTATAGTTAGAGATTCCTTCAAACACATTTTGTAATGTATATGAGATCAGGCTTGTGTAGCTACTAGCTAGAAGGTTTTGTGTTCACATATTTGCCTAGATTGTAGATTGCCTTGGAATGCTTGAGACATCAGGCCAGGGAGAGCTGCTTTGGGTTGAATGTTAGTTTTGTGTGTATTCTATGGCAGATAATGGAATTTAAAGGTTGTTGCTGATCAGCTCTTATATCATAAACTCTACTGTAGTAAAGGTCAAATTTTGTTGCTTTTTACAGTAAATTGTACAGTCCAGCATATTCCCAGAACTCCTGTCCTTTCAGAAACCTCAAACAGGTTTTCACATACACAATGTGACTTTTATATGCTCAGTAAACCGAGTAGGACACTGATTGAAAAGCCACTGTTACAGTGCAGCTATCTGTTCGTGCATACTTATGAACTCTAATGGCACAATGGCGTGTGTGTGTGTGTGTGTGTGTGTGTGTGTGTGTGTGTGTGTGTGTGTGTGTGTGAGAGAGAGAGAGAGAGAGAGAGAGAGACCTGGGCTTTGTGCTCCAGACAGAAACACAGGACGGTAAAGCATCCGTTCAGAGACAGAGGGATTCATGAGGCTGCAGTGGCCTATTTTCAGGATTTACAGCCTGGGCTCTGCTGCACTAACACCGGGACTCCGTTCCAAACGCAGTGAAATGCCTTGCTACAACTGCAAACAAACTTGTGTACAATTTACAAATTGCTAGTACAGCTACGAAGAAACATCAAGTAACATATTTTTTTTTTTTTATTTGAAATTATGAAGTCGAAAGACTGAAATATTTAATACAAGTATTATCTTGTAAAATGGGAGCACATTCTGTAGGTACACCACAGCAAATCTTATTCCAGTGAAGTTTGACATTAGCATGTTGCTAACAGGCTATAATGAGATGATTCTCTTCAAAGCATAAAAATAACATGCAAATATTGGGTAAACCCGTGCATTTTATTTGTATTGAACTACAGCATATTTTATTGATAATTTTAGGCATTGAATGAATTTCTCTAGCTACGTCCATCATCTTGAATGGATTTATCTCACCGATGAGGGCCCACATAAAATCCTAATGGAGTTAAAAGACTAATGGAACAAATTAGCAACGGTGTTTTTCAGCAAAAAAACTAATTTTCTAAGAAATCTATAATCTCATCCAGATTATGATAAAGTACTCGTTGCGCTGCAGGATGCACCTTCATTGTGAATTTAGACATTTTTGCCAACTTTGTGAGTAAAATGGTACCAGTAGTTCCAGACTAGAGTCCAGACTTCACTGTAGAAGCAGCATCAGGTATGATCTCCACCTTAATTATGCGATGTGACGTCCCATCGTTCCAGTATAAACATGGTGTTTGGAGGCTGCAGTGGCCTATATTCATGATTTACGGCCTGGGCTCAGCTCGACTGCACAGACTTCTTCTTCCACAGTCCTTTCCCACTGACAGGTTATCTTTTATCACTAAAGAACTTCACTGATATGTCATTATACTTCCTTTAGTTCATTTCCTTTTGCACCTTTACCTTGCTCCACCCACTCTCTCTCTGTGTGTGTCTATGTCTCTTTCTTCCACCACCCCATCTCTCTAATTCCCACTTCAATCCCAGCATCCCTCTCCGCTCTACCACCTCCTCACCCGAGGGTCCCGTAAAGCAGACTGTGACACACTCTGGTGATCTGGATAACAAATAACCTTGGAGAACCGGCTGGATGGGGAACACGGCTTACCAGCAGCCACGGACAGGTGTGACAATGGCCCAGCATGCAATGGGAGGAGCGGAGAGATATATTTGGTGTCTGATCTCTCCCGTGGCTGGGGTTTGGTGGTATTAGTGGTGTAAAGTGTGGATTGGTCAGACCCCAGACTATGCGTCTCTGTCAGTCCTGACAGTCTGTAAAAATGGAGAGTTATCTTTCATCAGGGCTTGGCTGATTTGGGGACAGTCAGCAAGTTCATTTTTTCATATTGTTCGGACTATATATATATATAGTCTTGTTCAAAATAATAGCAGTACAATGTGACTAACCAGAATAATCAAGGTTTTTAGTATATTTTTTATTGCTACGTGGCAAACAAGTTACCAGTAGGTTCAGTAGATTGTCAGAAAACAAATGAGACCCAGCATTCATTATATGCACGCTCTTAAGGCTGTGCAATTGGGCAATTAGTTGAAAGGGGTGTGTTCAAAAAAATAGCAGTGTCTACCTTTGACTGTACAAACTCAAAACTATTTTGTACAAACATTTTTTTTTCTGGGATTTAGCAATCCTGTGAATCACTAAACTAATATTTAGTTGTTTGACCACAGTTTTTTAAAACTGCTTGACATCTGTGTGGCATGGAGTCAACCAACTTGTGGCACCTCTCAGCTGTTATTCCACTCCATGATTCTTTAACAACATTCCACAATTCATTCACATTTCTTGGTTTTGCTTCAGAAACAGCATTTTTGATATCACCCCACAAGTTCTCAATTGGATTAAGGTCTGGAGATTGGGCTGGCCACTCCATAACATTAATTTTGTTGGTTTGGAACCAAGACTTTGCCCGTTTACTAGTGTGTTTTGGGTCATTGTCTTGTTGAAACAATCGTTTCAAGGGCATGTCCTCTTCAGCATAGGGCAACATGACCTCTTCAAGTATTTTAACATATGCAAACTGATCCATGATCCCTGGTATGCGATAAATAGGCCCAACACCATAGTAGGAGAAACATGCCCATATCATGATGCTTGCACCTCCATGCTTCACTGTCTTCACTGTGTACTGTGGCTTGAATTCAGAGTTTGGGGGTCGTCTCACAAACTGCCTGTGGCCCTTGGACCCAAAAAGAACAATTTTACTCTCATCAGTCCACAAAATGTTCCTCCATTTCTCTTTAGGCCAGTTGATCTGTTCTTTGGCAAATTGTAACCTCTTCTGCACATGCCTTTTTTTTAACAGAGGGACTTTGCGGGGGATTCTTGAAAATAGATTAGCTTCACACAGACGTCTTCTAACTGTCACAGTACTTACAGGTAACTCCAGACTGTCTTTGATCATCCTGGAGGTGATCATTGGCTGAGCCTTTGCCATTCTGGTTATTCTTCTATCCATTTTGATGGTTGTCTTCCGTTTTCTTCCACGTCTCTCTGGTTTTGCTCTCCATTTTAAGGCATTGGAGATCATTTTAGCTGAACAGCCTATCATTTTTTGCACCTCTTTATAGGTTTTCCCCTCTCTAATCAACTTTTTAATCAAAGTACGCTGTTCTTCTGAACAATGTCTTGAACGACCCATTTTCCTCAGCTTTCAAATGCATGTTCAGTGCAAGTGTTGGCTTCATCCTTAAATAGGGGCCACCTGATTCACACCTGTTTCTTCACAAAATTGATGACCTCAGTGATTGAATGCCACACTGCTATTTTTTTGAACACACCCCTTTCAACTAATTCAACTAATTGCCCAATTGCACAGCCTTAAGAGCGTGCATATCATGAATGCTGGGTCTCATTTGTTTTCTGAGAATCTACTGAACCTACTGGTAACTTGTTTGCCACGTAGCAATAAAAAAATATACGAAAAACCTTGATTATTCTGGTTAGTCACATTGTACTGCTATTATTTTGAACAAGACTGTATATATATATATATATATATATATATATATATATATATATATATATATATATATATATATATATATATATATATATATATATATATATATATATATATATATATATATATATATATGAACAAATTATGTTAATTGTATTAGTATGGCAATATGCTGTGTATTTGAAATGTTGTGTATTTAATACTAAAACTAATATATATTCAGAATACACAGGACACACCGATATTGGGTATTTGATTTTGTCCATCTTTCATTGAGCTTGTTGAAATACATTGTGGTGTTGAATTTTCTGTGAAGAATGACTGCTAAGCTGCCTTAGAATTTGACCAAAAAAAGGTGTCTTAGAAGGTGTCACATGTGATGCCTATAATTGGCATCTACATAAGAAAATCGCTAGTTTTTGGAACACAGTTAAAGTCTGTCTTTTGCATCCAGTTTCGAACCAGACAAACAAGATAGTCATCATTTCATTGCCTTCCTCTAGTCATCCACGCACCTGCTGATCAACTCATTCTATCATACAGAACCTCCTGCCGTTCTCCTCACTGTCAGCTCTAGTTAAGGACAGGAGGAAGTGCTTTAGACTGACAGGAAACCAGTCAATAAGGAGAACAAATTTAAAATGGCGGCTAAATAGAAACAGCCTCAGCTGATTGCACAGAGGCGACAGAGACCAGACAGAAAGTTAGTGAGACATTGAGAGATACAAGATGCAATTAATCTTTTTTTCCCTTTCTGTTTTGAAGAAGGAAAGAAGTAGCTAAATTGTAGCTGTTAGGTGTAGTTCTGTTCTTATGTTCTCTTGGTTCTTTTAGTTTAGACTAAAAAAGGAAATTGTACATTTAGTCTTGGTTCACTTGGTAATTAACCCGAAAGGTTAACCCGAACCTAAAGATATGAAAAAAAGAAGAAAGTTTTATGATGTATACTATGCTCTGTGAAAGTATGAAGTGATTTGGATTTGTATGTATGTTCGTATGTATGTTCATAAGATAGATTTGAATGTATGTTCGTATGTATGTTCAGAAGATAGATTTGTATGTATGTTCATAAGGTATATTTGTATGTATGTTCGTATGTATGTTCATAAGATAGATTTGTATGTATGTTCATATGTATGTTCATAAGATAGATTTGTATGTATGTTCATATGTATGTTCATAAGATAGATTTGTATGTATGTTCGTATTTTCATATTATGTTTGTATACATGTATGTTCTAAAATTATCTTTTAAAAAAAGTATGAATTTCCAGGGTGATGTCATAGTCTTTTGTGTGTGAATTGTTGTAAGGACACTAATCCATAAATGATCATTGTATTGACATCTAAAATGAAAGCTCTTTTAAGTCTCCAACTAAGTTGTCCAACTTTAGAGACATCTCTATGAAGAAGTGCTTGCATGTTAGAACCACACTTAACATGCAAATACTATTTCTATGAGAAAAATACGGAAACACTGGTGTGGAACTTTTTTTCCCCTTGTGGTTTGATGCATTTCAGTGGCCCAGGCACTAAGAGAATGCTGTTCTCCCATGAGAACAAGTTGAGCTGAGAGCAGATGAATCACCAGAACTGTGAGTTGTTGAGATCAGACTGTTCTCATCTCTGAATTGTCCAGAAGAGTCCATGATAAACTAGCAGCATTGCGAAACAATTGTGCCTTACCGTTTGCAATTCCTATTATATGAGTCCTTTCAGAATTGCCACTTTTCAAAGGGTTAGAGCCTGAATCAAGGTATAGTAATGGCCACTTCAGTCTGGGCACCACATCATTCAGAGCATCCTATAGCTTCAGTGCATCAGGCAATGGAAGCATCATACGCTGCTTTTACCAACAGCATGCATGAAAAGCCCTGCAAAAGATGATTTCTATGACACTGCCAAGCAGGAAGAAAGCATAAAGTCTACATAGTAAGCAGTAAAAATATTTGTGCTTAGAGCAAAAGCAAGTTCTATTGATTGCTTTGATATACTGCAGAAGTTAAAGCAATGACTCTTGGCTTCATGAAATTGTACTTTCTTATTGCACTCTCAATGAATTTAAATTAGTCCAAGAACTGATGCGCCATGACAACAGGTTCAGTCTCACGTCAACCTGCACAACAACCAGTTTGACCTTTTTTAAAGCTGAATTACATTGCGTTTTCACATCAGATTTGTACATTTTCTGAATGTGCTGTGTATGTTTGCTTGTGTTATGCAACATGTTTGAGCTTCAGCAAGAACCAATCAGGCTCATTCTTGTGTTATGCAACACGATTGAGCTTCCTCAAGAACCAATGGGATTCATTCTTGTCTTACTTAGCACGTTTGAGCTTCCTTAAGAACAATTGAGGTTCATTCTTGTGTTACGCAGCACATTTGAGCTTCCTCAAGAGCCAATGAGGTTCATTCTTGTGTTACGCAGCACATTTAAGCTTCCTCAAGAAC
This sequence comes from Pseudorasbora parva, assembly GCF_024679245.1. Classification (NCBI taxonomy): domain Eukaryota; kingdom Metazoa; phylum Chordata; class Actinopteri; order Cypriniformes; family Gobionidae; genus Pseudorasbora; species Pseudorasbora parva. The sequence goes on along the minus strand of NC_090188.1, from coordinate 7,625,756 downwards.
CAATGAGGTTCATTCTTGTCTTACTCAGCACGTTTGAGCTTCCTCAAGAACCAATGAGGTTCATTCTTGTCTTACTTAGCACGTTTGAGCTTCCTCAAGAACCAATGAGGTTCATTCTTGTCTTACTTAGCACGTTTGAGCTTCCTCAAGAACCAATGAGGTTCATTCTTGTCTTACTTAGCACGTTTGAGCTTCCTCAAGAACCAATGAGGTTCAATCTTGTCTTACTTAGCACGATTGAGCTTCCTCAAGAACCAATGAGGTTCAATCTTGTCTTACTTAGCACGTTTGAGCTTCTGCAAGAACCAATGAGGTTCATTCTTGTCTTACTTAGCACGTTTGAGCTTCCTCAAGAACCAATGAGGTTCATTCTTGTCTTACTTAGCACGTTTGAGCTTCCTCAAGAACCAATGAGGTTCATTCTTGTCTTACTTAGCACATTTGAGCTTCCTCAAGAACCAATGAGGTTCATTCTTGTCTTACTTAGCACGATTGAGCTTCCTCAAGAACCAATGAGGTTCAATCTTGTCTTACTTAGTATGTTTGAGCTTCCTCAAGAACCAATGAGGTTCATTCTTGTCTTACTTAGCACGATTGAGCTTCCTCAAGAACCAATGAGGTTCAATCTTGTCTTACTTAGCATGTTTGAGCTTCCTCAAGAACCAATGAGGTTCATTCTTGTCTTACTTAGCACGATTGAGCTTCCTCAAGAACCAATGAGGTTCCTTCTTGTCTTACTTAGCACGATTGAGCTTCCTCAAGAACCAATGAGGTTCATTCTTGTCTTACTTAGCACGATTGAGCTTCCTCAAGAACCAATGAGGTTCATTCTTGTCTTACTTAGCACATTTGAGCTTCCTCAAGAACCAATGAGGTTCATTCTTGTCTTACTTAGCACGATTGAGCTTCCTCAAGAACCAATGAGGTTCATTCTTGTCTTACTTAGCACGATTGAGCTTCCTCAAGAACCAATGAGGTTCATTCTTGTCTTACTTAGCACGATTGAGCTTCCTCAAGAACCAGTGAGGTGCAATGAAAAGCATTAACATAACTCTCATGCACAAGGCACATGATTTGAGGTATTCACAGTCTTAAAAATAAAGTTTCCAAACACGATGTTTTGCAGTGATGCCACTTAAGAACTGCTCCATTAAAGTAATTGGTTCTTTAAAGAACCGTTTTGTTCTATTTTTGAGAAGATCCCTTTCCACTATAAAGGACCTTCTTTGCAGTGTGGGATGAGCTGGTCCAATATGTAGGTGTGTGTTCAAACTGTATGCATCAGCGATGATAATATTGATACTTGTCTTGGTAAGCATTGCTAAATAATTTCCCTTTTTTGTGATTGCTATTTTTCACAACACAAAGGAAATAATTAATATCAAGAAAAAAATCACTTGCCTAACCAATAATCATCTCTTTCCACTCATGTGCTAAGCAATCTCTCTTACATTATTAAGAGGTCGTGGGCTAAATTATCATAACTCTGAGAGTGCTTACTTCCCAACCTCTTCACTGTGTTTATCAGACGCTACCAATTAACTATGTCAAACCACAAACACACTTCTAAATATAATGCAATAAATCAATATGGCAGCACGTCGGCCATAAAAGCCATTTGCTTTTTTTTCAGTCAGGGAGAGAGAGATGACAAACATTGGATTTGACATTATGAAATGGATTACATTTTAAACCAATTAAAATTAAATGGGCTGCAATGAGTGTTGACCCTGACCAAATTGGCCACTACTGATCTCATCAGCACTGTATCTCCTATCGGCCAGACAGGGAGTCTGATCCAGCGGTCGTCATGGTGAGAAAATGGGAGGAAAAGAGAAGACCGATAAGCACGGTGACAGGCCTCTAATGGTATATAATTGCAAATAATATGGTAGGATAAAGATTTAAATGCTCATATTTTACATTGTGATTCATGTTATTTTTTTGGTTCCCTGAATTCACTGATATTGTTAGTCAGTGATTGCATCAAAAAGGCATGTACACTCTAAAAATGTTCTTGAAATAAAATCACTTAATTTCTAGTCAATTTAAAAAAATAATTACTGAGAAACAGAAAGTAAATATTGAATTAGACATGACGAACATTCAGACCTTCAAAACATGTACACTATAAACTTAAAGCTTTTAAAACTTATTCAAACTTTCTGGTCTGGCTTTCTCAAGCCAACTTCAAAATTTGTCATCAAACTTTACTCATCTAGTTTTAAGTTTGTTACAGTGTAATTATATATTTAAGTAATGAGTATTGATTAACTATATGTAGGTTATGGTAGGATTTGGTTGTTTTCTAGTGCAACATGTAACAAGGACTCTGTAAAATAAAGCGTTGCCTAATATGATGCAGCACACACTAGTTTGGATTGTTTTGAAAGCGGCAACCGGAATAATTCTCTCGATCACACGGCTCGTAAACGTCTTTATCAAACAAACTCAGTGATTTATTCCTTATCCAACCACGATTGACTGGAATATTATTTTTGTATTACTTGGCCCACCCGATCGTTGGAGATGAGCATGAACCGTACACACACACACACACACACACACACACACACACACACACACACACACACACACGTTTGTTTCACTCTATTAGTGGGGACATTACATAGACTTCCATTGATTTTATATCAGGTTAATGATATGTTCTATCCCCTAACCCAGAGGTCACTAATAGGCGGACCGCGGTCCGGATCCGGACCCAGCCGCCGTTCTGTCCAGACCCGGACCAATAACCCATGAATTATTGAAAATTATTTACTTTTGACGGAGCGTTTCTATTTTAATCCGCGCAGTTTTTCTAGCATCTATGGTACTGGTTTAGCCCAGGAAACTCACAGACCAATAGCATGCGTTGTAAATCATGTCACGTGATGCTACTCGAGTCAGACAGCGAGAGATACACACGCACGGGGAGAGACGAGACGAAAGAGAGGCAACGTTTCACATGGCGTGCTCTAAAAAAAGGAAAGTGGACAGCGAAAACAGAGCTTTTAATCAAGAATGGACAGATTCTTACATGTTCATTCTTCCCACGGGCAGTTCCAAACCGGTATGTCTCATATGTTCAGAGACTGTCGCGTGTGAAGCGCCACTAGCACAAATCTTTTGACCAAACATACCCACTTAAATCCGAACTGAGGGCACAGAAAATAAACAATCTAAAAGCCCAATATGATTGATCCAGCAGAATCCTAACATATTCATTCACTGCCCGACAACGTGCTAACGAATGTTACCTTAAAATTGCTTGGATTTTGGGCAAACATAAAAAAAAAACATTTACTGATGGAGGGGTTGTCAATGAGTGCATGAGTGCGGTAGCTGAAACCTTATTTGAGGGAAAACAAAAAGACGACGTGTGTAAAAATCAAGCAAATATGAAAAGAGAAGTAGAAAGAGAAAAGGAGGTGTTAAAGCTGTTCAATTGTTAATGTGTTGAAATTGTTTATTTTAAAATGTGTTTAAACTTAAGATGTGAAAGGGAGTTTACTAAAAAGTAAAAGGGAAACTCAATCTATACTTTTTATTTAATTTTTCTAAAAATTAAGCACTTTATTTTGAGATGCACTCTGTTGTGTTTTATTTATTTATAATTTATTTTTAAATGCAGCCTTTATTTTATTTAAATTGATCATTTATTATTAGAGTACTTATTATTTCCCTACAGCTCAATAAATAAACAGACAATAAATATTGTTGAAATATTATTAAATTTACTTTCATTTTATTTGACAGTCGTCTCTTGACTAGGCTGCTTACATATTTTCATACAGCTACTGGGCTGTGGCACTGAATGATAACACAAGTTAGTCATTGTGATGTTGCGGACCTTTGGTTGCTGATTTTTTTTCTAACTGGACCTCTTAGAATTTTAATTGAATACCCCTGCCCTAACCCAACCCCTACCCCTAAACCTACCCATCCCAGAAACGTGCAAAACAATAGATTTAAATAAAAACTTGTTTTGGCCGATTTATAAGCCTTTTTAACTAGTGAGGACCAGTCAAATGTCCTCACTAGTGAGTTGTTTTCATATTTTACATATAAGTGAGGACATTTGTGCCCTCACAAGTATTGCCAAACAAGGAGAGAACACTGTTATTTTATATTCGTTTTTGCTTAATTGAGAGAGAACATGTGACAGGAAATTGTAGGGTGGAAAGGAAGGAGTGGGAAATGACATGATGAATTGGATCTCAGGTCTCCCACACAAATGCCATCGCACAACATGTCAGTACGTGTACTACTCGCCCAGCCACATTTCTGAGCATCATGCAATCCTTGACCTATGTTCAGTTACAAAAGCATTTTTTTTTTTTAATGATCACATAATATAATATATACACCACTATTCCTGACTGAATGACCCATTTTTACAGCTTTGTTTTGGATTGTTTAGGTCCATGTTTCTCAACTATATAGTCAAAGCTCTCTTAGAGATCTACGTACACATGCATTGCTATTTTCTGATGTTTCAGCATCTCATTAAGTGCTTAAAGGGATAGTTCACTCAAAATGAAAATTCTGTCATCATTTACTCACTCTAGTTTTTTCCAACCCTATATGAATTTCTTTCTTCTGTTAAACACAAAGGAAGATATTTTGAAGAATGTCAGGAATCAAACAGTTGATGGGCCCCATGAACTTCAATAGTCATTTTTTCCCATACCAAGTCAGTGGGGCTCATCAACAAAATGTCAGTTTATTTAGGATTTGATGTACAATTTATATTATTTTTATAATGAAGTATTTTCAAGAGCATGTTTCAAATTTTTCCTGGCTTTGTATCTGATTGTGTGACGGAGTAGTGCAGGAAGACCGCATGCAGCATAAGCGTGCATTTCACACTCTGTCCATATTGGTCCCACATTCTCTAAATTGTTTCCATCCTGAGAGGCACTTCAAAACCTCAGCGCTTTCCCGCAACAATTAAACATCGCAATGTGACAGACGATGTTTTGATTGCTCATTAAGATGGAGAGGCAGAAGCCATTGCTGCAGATGCCCTTGTTATCACATAGGATAATTAATGTGGAATGAAAAGAGAGCAATGGAAAGAAAATCAAAGGTGGAGGAGACGGGAATGGTGATAACTGCACAGAGGCGAACTGTCACCCCCCTTCGTTAGAAAGAAGAGACTGTTTAATGTCTCCATCAAGAGGAGATCACCTTAGAGACAGAAGTATCAAGGGAACTACTGTAACTGACATGGCAACCTATCAGAACAGAACTTGTGAACTACGACCCAACACTCTTCCGACTGTGATATGTTAGAAGAGAATCTTTACATAATCCTCATTTTTCTTTTTTAGTTGAATTAATTGTGCCTTAAAGGAATTTAAGCAAATATTTTAATGGAAGAAATAATAGTATAACATGAAATAAATATTATATTATATTTTGACTTTAAGGTACAATAAATTGCAATACATTTAATTTATATATATAATATATCTATAGATAGATATATTCATTATATATATATATATTGCACAACAGTGGCATGCAGTCCATATAACCTGCGAATGCTCTGCATACCCAAACCATTCGTGTACTCGCTGATTTGTATTAATGCTATAAATTATAAATTCCCTTGTTTGGGGTGTACCATAAAACTTACATGATATTATAAATATTAGTAATACGTATGTATGTATGTTTGTTTGTACAACATTCGTGCCACGTGAATTACAAAAATACAGCATAGGATTTTGCAAACGCACAATATTTTCTGCTCGTTGCGCCTGACTCAACTCAAGCACAGCTTTTACAACTGTAAAAACACAACTCAGCGTTTACAAGTGCTTGTAAAGGCATCAACAGGAAAATGTAGACTACTTTAAATAAATGGCCAAATATATTAAGAAACGTTTAGTTGTGTTGCTATGAGAGCTAAACCTCTGTAAAGCAAACACGCTTATTATAAGCCCATCCATTGTGCAGGTGCAATTTTGTTTAAGTTACACGCCACCCAGCATAACTGGGGGAAAAAGTTACCACTCGCCACTGAACAATATCTAATAATTGAATTTAAGTGTTCGAATCACTTAAATGGCCAAAGCACCTAGGCATTCAGACGCTTCTACAAACATTTGTGAAAGAATGAGTTGCTCTCAGGAGCTCAGTGAATTCAAGCTTGGTACCGTGATAGGCTGCCACCTGTGCAATAAGTTCATTCATGAAAGTTCCTCATTACTAAATATTCCATGGAAGCAATTGGGAACAACAGCAACTCAACCACGAAATGGTATGCCATGTAAAATCACAGAGTGGGGTCAGCGCATGCTGTGGTACTTCTGCTGAGTCAATAGCTACAGACCTCCAAACTTTGTGTGGCCTTTAGATTAGCTCAAGAACAGTGCATAGAGAGCTTCATTGAATGGGTTTCCATGGCCGAGCAGCTCATCCAAGCCTTACATCAAAAAGTGCAATGCAGAGCGTTGGATGCAGTGGTGTAAAGCACGCTGCCACTTGACTCTACAGCAGTGGAGACACGTTCTCTGGAGTGACCAATCACACATCTCTGTCTGGCAATCCAATAGACTAATCTGGGTTTGGCAGTTTCCAGGAGAACGGTACTTGCCTGACTGCATTGTGCCAAGTGTAAAGTTTAGTGGAGGGATGATTGTGGTGTGGGACTGTTTTTCAGGGGTTGGGCTTGCCCCCTTAGTTCCAGTAAAAGGAACTCTTAATGCTCGTCGGAACAGTTTAGGGACGGCCCCTTCCTGTTCCAATATGACTGTGCACCAGTGCACAAAGCAAGGTCCATAAAGACATGAATGAGTCCTGACCTCAACCCGATAGAACACCTTTGGGATGAATTAGTGTGGAGACTGAGAGTCAGGCCTTCTCAGCCAACATCAGTGCCTGACCTCACAATTGTCCTTTTAGAAGAATGGTCAAAAATTCCCATAAACACACTCTTTTTTAAATTTTGTGGAAAGCCTTCCCAGAAGAGTTGAAGCTTTTATAGCTGCAAAGAGAAAGAGATTTAAGAAAATCAAATGTTCGACTTGTATCATTGAGAATCTCCTGAAAAATAAAAATTGACTCTTAATGACTCCATCATTTTTGGAACAGAGCTAATATTGCAAGGACATGTGTATTCATGTCAATGACCTGAGCTGCATCTACTGCATTAAATATGAATAGCTGAATAAACGGCTGCAGTGTAGAGTGGAAGCTTGTCTAGGAGACATGGGAGTCCCCCACAAAGATAGTGAACCAGACGTGTGTGTGTGTGTGTGAGAGAGAGAGAGAGAGAGAGAGAGAGAGAGAGAGAGAGAGAGAGAGAGAGAGAGAGAGAGAGAGAGAGAGAGAGAGAGAGAGAGAGAGAGAGAGAGAGAGAGAGAGAGAGAGAGAGAGAGAGACCTGGGCTTTGTGCTCCAGAGACAAAGCAAGTTTATTTATATAGCACATTTCATACACAATGGCAAATCAAAGTGCTTTACATTGAAAGAGAGTGAGTGTGTGTGTGTGTGTGTGTTGGGGCCAGATTATGGAAGTGTGTTGGGCCAGTGTCTGCCCTTTAGAGGTGTCACTGAACTCTGTTATATCACTGCAAGGTTGCTGTGCTTCAATGAGTTCTTTCTTCTCCTTTCACTCTTTTCTTTGCCTTATGCTCACTGTCTGAGCTACCCAAGACGTGCAGGCAAATTAATGAAGCACTCATGCAGTTAATGTAACATAGATCTTAATCACTGCAGTCTCTTGTTTTCATGAAGTACTCACCTCTATTCCATAGTATTAGTATCAAACGTACAGAACAACATAATGAAAAATCAATTTGGCCATTTCCAATGCCTGTGATGTGTTTTTTGTTTTTTTAAAGTTACTAAGTTCATTGTTTGGATTGTTTGGTTGGTTAGTTAGATTGTTAGTTAAATATTTTGATCATTCATTTTTGCAAAATGCACAATTTCAGACCTGCATCAGAGTCCTGGATATCATGTAGGGGTTTATTTCGCTATAACAACCGTCTGACTGTAAATTATCCTTTACTTACTGTTTGTGATGAGAATTCAGATTAGTTTTGAGTTCCCTGATGTTTATTAATGTCTGTTTAAAAGTTACTTTGCATGAGGACAGAATATTTTTGGCACTTGTTTAGAAATACTTGCTGTAATCATTGTTAATGCGAGTTTAGACATGTATTTAAAAAAAATAAAAAAATAATAATCATAATTAATGACATAAAATGACAGTGTTAGGCTGAAGGTAGGAAAGTACGGTGGTTGTTTCTTAATGAAAGCTTTGGCTTGTTTCCACACTGGCTGGAGATGTCCTCAATCCCTCTTAGCATTTTATTAAGGGCCAAGGTGCCCTCATAAACTATTCTGATTGGACCGTTTCAAATGGACATGCAGTTTAACCTTTAATCTTAAGGGAGGTGTCCGGAATGACCTCTTTAGGAAATTAGACCGACCGGCTCTATGACTCTATGAACAGAAGCCAGACGCAATAGAATCATGATCAACATGATCGTCATCACATTATGTTATAATTACTCTGTTTATGGTCCTGTTGTCTCCTTATTGAAGTATAAGAGCATAATGTTAATGCATGCAGTTATTTAAAGGCAGAATGGGCTTCTTCTTTTTTTTACGCTCTTTACATCCTTATAGCCATCAACAATAGAAGTGGTCTAAATATTAAAACGTACATATGTCTTCTGCAGATATCTCAGGACAAAAAATGATCATCCGATCATTGAATGCGGCCCAAATACCATTATACGCTGTCCTACTGACCTATCAACATATGTATTTCCATAACTGTGCAAACAAGCTTATGCTGCATTCACACCATGTTATAACCATAATTACAATATGGAAACCCGTGACATTCTGCCCAAAGCTGTTCATGTCCTCAGACTTTATGTGTTTAACACTATCAATGGCGAAATGAATCTGCAGCAGTCAGATGGTACGAGAGCTTTTCTTTGTTTGTGTTCATTATTGTAGTGTTATTGACTTTGAGACATGAGGTAGTTTAGAGCTGTATCTTGTCTCGTGACGCTTTGCAGGCTTACTGTGCGTGTTTTGAATGAGGCGTGGCTTTGGAGACGCTCTGAAGAGAGGGGATCTTATCCTTTCAAAGCTAGCCTGCTATTGCTAGCCTCTCCGAAATTGCCTAGCCTACTTTTAAAAAAGACAAAAGTCTGATTATGAAAAGTCTTTTTTTTTTTTTTAAAGAAGCCTGCATATTGCAGTATATTTGTAATACAGAGAGAAAATAAATAAAGGTTCCACACAATAAATGCTTTCTGAAATCATTCATAAATGCAGATTAGGTGCTTAAGAAATGTTGTTGTTGTTATTATTATTATCTTAATATATAGGAAGACGGTGCACTTTGATTACTCATGAACAGTGTGGTGTTTGGTGTTCCAAAACGCTGGATCTGTGTGGATGAAACGCTGATACGGTATAAAATTTATACGTATACAGCTTAACGTGTCTCTGTGTGGACGGGGCCTTAAACAAAAAGAAAAGGAGTGTCAAAATTGTACTTTTATGGGTACAACTGCTTGTCACCGGGGCAGTTTCCATAAAAGGACAGCCTTTTTTACTTGTACTTTTTGTACCTTGGAGTACAAATATATATTTTAAGGGTACTGCTCTAGCGACAAGCTGTACCCTTAAAGGTAAAAATTTGACACCCTTTTTTTCTTGGGACCTTTGGACAAAGGGACTTTATCATTATGAGGTGAAGCATTGATTGACTGATAGACAACTACTCTGTAAGTGTTTGTAACTTTCTCATTTTATTGTTTGTTCATTTGTTGTTGGATAAGTGTGTCTGTGTAGTGCAGTGGTGTGTATTATTAGTTTTGGTGTATTCTCTCGGTGTGTGTGTGGAGGAGTTATCATTTGTTTGGTCATTGCCACGTTGTGACTGAGCGTTTGTTGGGGGCGTTCCCAGCTCCTTTCAATAACAATACTCAGGTGAGTGTAAATAGCGTGATAGTCCGCGGCAGCAGAAGCAGCAGTGTGAAGACCAACGAGTGTAAAGACTTCAACTCTTCCCTGTGCAACTCCTCCCGAGCAAGGACCCCGACAAGGCACTTGAGTATCATTTTCCTTTTCATTATTTGTGTTCGGTTTTCTATCCGGCCTTTTCTCTGATCTGTATTCACCATGTGCTTTCAAATCTCAACTATTACTACTAGCACTCGTAAATCACGGTCTGTACGGGCGAGACGCTGCAATCCTGATAATTTGCGCTATATCCTAACATCCTCTGCTACTTTACTCTCTATTCCAATTGGTCTCTGGAATTGCCAGTCTGCTGTAAACAAAGCAGACTTTATTTCATCTATTGGGACTCATTCTCAGCTCAGCCTCATGGCCCTAACTGAGACCTGGATCAAACCAGAGGACACTGCCACTCCTGCAGCCCTTTCAACCAATTTAACTTTTTCACACACCCCTCGGCCTATTGGGAGGGGTGGGGGTACTGGTTTGCTTATCTCAAATGATCAGAAATTTGATCCATTACCATCTCTATCGACCAGTTCATTTGAATCACACTCAATCACTATTGCTCACCCTGTTAAAATCCATGTGGTGGTGGTCGATCGTCCTCCTTGGTAACTTTGTGGAGGAGTTGGATGTGTTACTTTCTAGCTTCTCTGAGGATGGCACTCCTCTGATTCTGCTTGGTGATTTCAACATCCATCTGGATAAGCACCTAGCCACAGACTTCAGCACTCTACTGACTTCATTTGACCTTAAGTTAGTATCTACTACGGAGCTCACAAATCAGGTAACCAATTAGACCTCGTCTACACACGTAACTGCTCCTCGGACAACACTTTAGTTACTCCATTACACACCTCAGACCACTTTCTCATCACTCTTAACCTCCTACTGACTCCTGATACAACACGCACTCCTACAAAGATTACCTTTCGGCGTAATCTACGCTCACTCTCTCCCTCTCGCCTATCCACTATGGTTTCATCTTCACTCCCTCCACCTGCTCAGTTCTCAGCACTGGACACTAACAGTGCTACTGACACTCTTTGCTCCACTCTAACATAGACAGTTTTTGCCCCCTTTCATCCAGACCAGCTCGCCCCACCCCATCTGCCCCCTGGCTGTCTGATGTTCTCCGTGAACATCGCTCTGGACTCAGGGCGGCAGAGAGGAAATGGCGGAAATCTAAAAACTATACCGACCTTACCTTGTATCAGTCTCTTCTCTCTTCTTTCTCTACAAATGTCTCCACTGCTAAAACAACATACTACCACAACAAAATCAACAATTGCTCTGACTCTCGCACACTCTTTAAAACATTCTCATCTCTCCTTTGTCCTCCTCCTCCCCCTCCTTCATCAACTCTTACAGCTGATGACTTTGCATCATTTTTCACAAACAAAACATCTCTCATCAGCAACCAGTTCTCCTCACCACAAACTGACACGCACATCTCAACAACTAACACTAACACGCTTCCATCCTTCTCTCCACTCTCCGGGGCAGATATTTCTAAACTCATCCTTTCCAATCACCCTACTACCTGTCCACTTGATCCTATACCCACTCACCTCCTTCAGGCCATTTCTTCTTCAATCACTCCTGCACTCACTCACATTGTTAACACTTCTCTTCACACGGGAACCTTTCCCACAGCATTTAAGCAGGCTCGGGTAACCCCACTGCTTAAGAAACCCTCTCTGAAGCCAGCACTTATAGAAAACTACAGACCGGTATCCCTTCTGCCTTCTGCCTGCCAAAGGCCCTTGAGCGAGTTGTGTTCAATCAACTCTCTGCGTTTTTTGAACAGAACAACCTCCTGGACAACAACCAATCCGGCTTCAAAAGTGGCCATTCGACTGAGACTGCCTTGCTCTCGGGAACTGAGGCACTGAGACTGGCAAAAGCAGCTTCCAAATCCTCAGTGCTCATCCTGCTGGATCTGTCTGCTGCTTTTGACACAGTTAACCAACAGATCCTCCTGGCAACACTTAAGATGACGGGGATCTCAGGAACTGCTCTCCAGTGGTTCAGGTCTTACCTCTCTGGTCCTACAGGGTGTCATGGAGCGGTGTAGTGTCTAAGTCACATCATCTAGCTACTGGGGTTCCCCAGGGCTCAGTGCTTGGACAACTTCTCTTCTCCATCTACATGTCATCATTAGGTTCTGTCATTCAGAAACACGGCTTCTCCTATCACTGCTATGCTGATGACACTCAACTCTACTTCTCATTTCAACCAGATGATCCTACAGTCAGTGTTCGTATCGCTGCCTGTCTGACAGACATTTCTGACTGGATGAACGAGCATCATCTTAAACTCAATCTTGCAAAGACAGAATTATTTGTTTTCTCAATCAACCCAGCATTTCTTTAAAATTTCTCCATTCAGCTTGGTTCATCGACCATATCTCCATCAAGGACAGCCAGGAACCTTGGAGTTGTGATTGATGACCAGTTAAACTTCACTGACCACATTACTGCAACAGCCCGGTCCTGCAGATTTGCTTTATACAACATTAGAAAGATTAGACCCTTCCTATCAGAACAGGCTGCACAACTCCTGGTTCAATCTCTTGTTCTCTCCAGACTGGACTATTGTAATGCTCTTCTGGCTGGGCTTCCAGCATGCACTATCAAACCCTTGCAGCTGATCCAGAATGCAGCGGCGAGAGTGGTCTCTAATGAGCCGAAGAGAGCGCATGTTACGCCTCTCTTCATCAAACTGCACTGGTTGCCAATGGCTGCTCACATCAAATTCAAGGCACTAGTTCTCGCCTACAAAACAACCACTGGCTCTGCACCAATATACCTAAACTCGCTTGCTCAGACTTACACACCCTCCAGAAGCTTGCGTTCTGCGAGCGAGCGGCGCCTCGTGGTTCCATCCCAAAGAGGCATGAAATCGCTCTCACGGACATTTTCTTGGACCGTTCCCACCTGGTGGAATGAACTGCCGATCTCAATTCGTGCTGCCGAGTCTGTAGCCATTTTTAAAAAAACATCTTAAGACACATCTCTTCCAATTGCACCTGACCAATAAAGTGTACTGTGCTAATTAACTAAAACTTCTTACAGCTCTTACAGGTTGTTGGCCTTGTTTGTTTCGTTGCTTTTATTGCTCTCCCCTTTTTTGTAAGTTTGGATAAAAGCGTCTGCTAAATGATTAAATGTAGGGCTGCACGATTTGGGGAAAATATATAATTGCGATTATTCTGGATAAACTTGCGATTGCGATTTAAAATGCGATTATTGTTATTATAATTTTTTTTACAAATGTAAAGTGTGTGTATATAACATTTTTTGTTTTTATATTAATGTGACTAATAATTATTATGATTATTATTACTGCTAAAATATTAAAAAAAAGACGTATTACCATTACAATAACATTTTCATAATTACAAATAAAAAGAGTATGTCAGAATAAATATAACAATATAATACTAATAATTATTATTTTTGTAATATTTTACAGAAAACTTATTTTACAAAAAAAAAAAAAAACTGCTGGGTTACCATATGCAGACAGCCTATAACTAAAAACATTAGAAATGTCTAAGCCTAAGGAGTTATTGTAAAAAAATAAAATAAAAGGTGTGTGTGTGTGTGTGTGTGTGTGTGTGTGTGTGTGTGTGTGTGTGTGTGTGTGTGTGTGTGTGTTTCTTAAAGTCTGTCTTTAATATGAAATATGAACCTCTTGTGCATCCACTGTGGGAGAAAAAACTCCTGTACATTGAAGAAAAACATGGATTGTCCAATAAATGTATAATTTTTTAAGTTTATTAAGTTTTAAAATTTATTAAGTATAATTTTTTCTTATTATTGATTATCCAAAGTTTTTAATTCATACTGAAAGCTAGGGCGCCCTTGAGCGGAAAACGCCACATTTGCCTCAGAGAAGTAATGAGGTTCCGTAAAAAGAAGACGCTTTGATTAAAGATGACGACAATAAACACGACTGCAGCAAAATGTGGTGTATTTGAGTTCTTCAAGCCGTCAAAGGTATTTTCATAGTAATAAAGTATATTATAATGCAGTGCTGATTGACATGTGGAGTACTATAAAATAACGCCTCGTCTGCCTCACTCTGATGAGAAGCCACATCAGCTCACACACACTCGACTGACGATATGAAGTGAGGTAAAACATGTTATTAAACGTTGTCTTTTGCTGAACAGGTTTATGAGCGCTTCACTAGTTTGTGAAGATGTTTGCCTCGTGTTGCTTTTTCAAACGCACGTTATAAAAGACTCAAACTCGCAGTCTTTCAGACGGAGCAGCGTTGATCACAGAGCCGCTCTTCGCTAACACACTGGACGTTTATTTATTTAATTTAAATCGCAGCCTTTGAGCTTTCATAATCGCACACAAGCCAAATCACGATTGCGGTTCGATTTCGATTAATTGTGCAGCCCTAATTAAATGTAAATGTAATGTAAACGTTATCAACGTTGAAAACAGTTGTGATACTTTACTTTGATCAATTTAATGAATCCTAAACATTAAACATATGCTAAATAGTGAACGTGAAAATGGAGTAGCATACTAATATTTACAAACTTCATTGTAATTTTCATTTAATTATTTAATAGTTGGCGGTATGCAGTAAAGGCATACGGAAGTGTTCTATTCTAAACATGGCTATACTTACAAAACAGTGGCCAGAAAAGCATGAAGGGAAGCACAATGGTTTGTCAGACATGACAACTGTTTCCGTGTTTACTTGTTCATTTTTTAACCGTGCTAACGTGGTACTTTATGCTGATGTCAGCATGTACCGTGTCAGCTCAGCCTGCCTGGACAGCTTTTTTTCTTGATCGCCTCTTCACAGGCTGACTGTGATTGCCTCTGAAGCAGCTTCCTGCCAGAGCATCTCTGAACAAGTCCTCTTCACCGTCATTCTGTCCAGAGCTCACTGCAGTCTCCCGTGAAGGCGCTGGTAATTTAGAAAGAGGATTTATGCTGCAGTTGAAATAAGCGAGAACAGGAAGTGCAGGCATATAGCAGCTGCAGGTTTATGGAAGCTAAAGATCTGCTATGGTATATTGGCATATACATATATACGTGTGTGTGTGTGTGTGTGTGTGTGTGTGTGTGTGTGTGTATGTATATATATACAGTCTTGTTCAAAATAATAGCAGTACAATGTGACTAACCAGAATAATCAAGGTTTTTAGTATATTTTTTATTGCTACGTGGCAAACAAGTTACCAGTAGGTTCAGTAGATTCTCAGAAAACAAATGAGACCCAGCATTCATGATATGCACGCTCTTAAGGCTGTGCAATTGGGCAATTAGTTGAAAGGGGTGTGTTCAAAAAAATAGCAGTGTCTACCTTTGACTGTACAAACTCAAAACTATTTTGTACAAACATTTTTTTTTTCTTCTGGGATTTCGCCTTCCTGTGAATCACTAAACTAATATTTAGTTGTATGACCACAGTTTTTTAAAACTGCTTGACATCTGTGTGGCATGGAGTCAACCAACTTGTGGCACCTCTCAGCTGTTATTCCACTCCATGATTCTTTAACAACATTCCACAATTCATTCACATTTCTTGGTTTTGCTTCAGAAACAGCATTTTTGATATCACCCCTCAATTGGATTAAGGTCTGGAGATTGGGCTGGCCACTCCATAACATTAATTTTGTTGGTTTGGAACCAAGACTTTGCCCGTTTACTAGTGTGTTTTGGGTCATTGTCTTGTTGAAACAACCGTTTCAAGGGCATGTCCTCTTCAGCATAGGGCAACATGACCTCTTCAAGTATTTTAACATATGCAAACTGATCCATGATCCCTGGTATGCGATAAATAGGCCCAACACCATAGTAGGAGAAACATGCCCATATCATGATGCTTGCACCTCCATGGTTCACTGTCTTTACTGTGTACTGTGGCTTGAATTCAGAGTTTGGGGGTCGTCTCACAAACTGCCTGTGGCCCTTGGACCCAAAAAGAACAATTTTACTCTCATCAGTCCACAAAATGTTCCTCCATTTTTTTTTAGGCCAGTTGATGTGTTCTTTGGCAAATTGTAACCTCTTCTGCACATGCCTTTTTTTTAACAGAGGGACTTTGCGGGGGATTCTTGAAAATAGATTAGCTTCACACAGACGTCTTCTAACTGTCACAGTACTTACAGGTAACTCCAGACTGTCTTTGATCATCCTGGAGGTGATCATTGGCTGAGCCTTTGCCATTCTGGTTATTCTTCTATCCATTTTGATGGTTGTCTTCCGTTTTCTTCCACGTCTCTCTGGTTTTGCTCTCCATTTTAAGGCATTGGAGATCATTTTAGCTGAACAGCCTATCATTTTTTGCACCTCTTTATAGGTTGTCCCCTCTCTAATCAACTTTTTAATCAAAGTACGCTGTTCTTCTGAACAATGTCTTGAACGACCCATTTTCCTCAGCTTTCAAACGCATGTTCAACAACTGTTGGCTTCATCCTTAAATAGGGGCCACCTGATTCACACCTGTTTCTTCACAAAATTGATGACCTCAGTGATTGAATGCCACACTGCTATTTTTTTGAACACACCCCTTTCCACTAATTCAACTAATTGCCCAATTGCACAGCCTTAAGAGCGTGCATATCATGAATGCTGGGTCTCATTTGTTTTCTGAGAATCTACTGAACCTACTGGTAACTTGTTTGCCACGTAGCAATAAAAAAATATACGAAAAACCTTGATTATTCTGGTTAGTCACATTGTACTGCTATTATTTTGAACAAGACTGTATATGACATATCTCATGTCATGAAATTAGTGCATGGATACCACTTATATTCCAAGTCTTCTGAAATCACATGATAGCTTTCAACTAATCTTATTCACTCAAATTTGATCAAGTTCCAGTTACACTTGCAATGTGTTCAATTAAAAATAGAGCTTTTAAATAAAGTTTGATCCCATTGATGCAAAACATCACTGGTTATGTCCTGTTGCTTGACTGATTGCAATTAAGCTCCTCACACAAAGCTATCAAAGACATTAAAGACATGTGCTTGTGTTGTTGGGGCTGTTTAATAGTGCATTTCAACCTAGTTCGAAAAAAAAATGCCTTTAAAAATGTGTCACCTCTTTTGCAAAACTCTTATCAGAGGTTGTGTTAATCAAAAGTTTCCATTATTGACAGATTTTTTTAGCAGTGATGGAAAAATCTGAAAGCCGTCCATCATTTTGAGAGATTACATAGATAGTGATCTATTGCAAATTGTGACTGTAATTCTCACCCCGTCCTCTTGGTGGCAAGTGGGCTCTTGTTGTCTATCGAGTTAATGTTCAACGAATGGCTTTTCTGAGTTACATGACATTGTTGACAAGCTGTTTTATTGACGTCTTTCTTCGGTTGAAAAACTAGCTGCGCTTCCACGGACCCTAATAATCTGATTGTTATCGGACTAGTAGCACAATCGGAATAAAAAAGTCACATGTAACTACATCAATCGCAATACCTTTGCCAAATCTGCTTAAAATGTAATTGTTAGGGGTGGTTTATTCCTTTTTGTAATCTGATCAAGAGGAAATATAAACACTTGATCAGATTAAAAACAGAAATTGGAAAGCACTGCACATTTGCAGTGACGCAGTGCCCTGCCATTCTAAAAAACTCTTTCCACTTGATTTCTGTGAATTGAAGCAGGACAAGATCCCACCAATCCTTGTTTCGGACTCTCATCCACAGTCTTCTGATTTTGGGCACAGGAAAGGGTGTTTTTACCGTTTGATGAATATAAACAGATATAGGGAGACTTTAATGGGAGAAAATGCAATGCCTAATATGGGAAATAAGCCCCTCCTTCTAAATGAAAGAGCCAATCGTTGGTTAGTAAAGTCATTGTGTCACTGCAGTTAGAAGTTCTGGTTGCTATAGAAACAGGCAGTTTTACCTGAAACAGATGAACGTGAATCTGGCAACGTTTTATGTTGTTCGTTGTATGTATTGCGGCAGTTCAGAAATGTATTGTAAAGTGGATCTAAAAGGTTAACGCTCTTTCGCATTTGAACAGTGTACACTAAACCCTTCCAAGAGTGTGCCTAACTGAAACAATAGTAACTAAAAACACATGCGTAGCATGTATGTGACTCATACTTGGGCAAAGTGCAAAGCTGTAGCCGGTGAGCAATACCAAAGTCCCTTTTAGACAAGTCATTTCAGTCGGCGACCATCTTTGAAACGCCACTCGGGCATGCAAGTGCAGCTCCTTTCTCTTTTAATGGGGAAACAATTCTCCAAAACTGTTCACCAAGCTTATGATTACATTTCATATTTGAAATCAGATAACTGTTGTTTCTAAATGCTTGAATCATGACAAAAAAAATGCATTTTCCAGTCTGGACAAAGCTAATGCACATGCAAACCCCTAAACGCGCATCTCATAGCACTGAACCTGGCATTCACCTGGCATTTCATTTCAAAAGTGTTGTTAAATTTAATATTATTTTGTAGAAATATTTCCATATGCACATTTTTCAAACGAGTCTGGGTTGTGCTTTTTGGTCCTTTGATCACCATCCATTATCCTTGTATGGAAGAGTGAAGTTATATTCTGCCTAACATCTTGTTTCACAGAAGAAAGTATAATATAGATTTATAAATGGTAACAAAATGTTCATTTTTGGGTGAACTATTCCAGTAGACATAAATTATATTTGAACACTGGTCTGCCATAGTTTAACCATGTCCATTTAGAAATACATGTACTGTGGAAATGAAAGATAAGGATAAGAAATTTAAAAAAGAAAGTCAACAAATCCTTTGAGCTATTTGGCAGCTCTCCACAGAAGTCCACATCCTGCTGGTCGTTCTCTTTGGCTCTCCAGGTGAGTGGAGGCAAACAGATGGAAGCAGAAGCAGAATTGTATGACAGCTGTGTTGTGTCGGTCTGGCACAACCGGTGGGCTGAGGGCTCCATATTTAGGTGCTAAAGGTGAGTGAGTCGCAGACCCGCTGCTAGAACCCTTCCACCGCATTCACAGCTTCCAACTCCTAATTTATATTTTCCTATTCACACACGCTTCCGCACTCAAAACTGACCTTTCACCAATCAGAAAACCACAGGAAGCCTGGCTTTCAACACTTGTTGTGTGTGTGTGTGTGTGTGTGTGTGTGTGTGTGTGTGTGTGTGTGTGTGTGTGTGTGTATGTGTGAGAGAGAGAGAGAGAGAGAGAGAGAGAGAGAGAGAGAGAGAGAGAGAGAGAGAGAGAGAGAGAGAGAGAGAGAGAAATTGTGTGTGCTTAACGTCTGAGGTACACATATACACTGAACTTAAACATGCTGGTTAGCTGCAGGGTTTAGACAGTTTTACTGTGGAAAAGGTCGAGAGTCTTCAGGAACTGTGAGTACACAAACTCAAAAGGGTTACGTCATGCATTTATACATTCATTTTGTTTGTTTTATTTTTGTCTGTGGGCTTCACTTCTAATGGTAGTAAATATTTGTTTTATTTTAAATACACTGTATTGCCAAAAGTTTTGGGACATTGCCTTTACATGTACATGAACTTTAATGACATCCCATTCTTAATGCGCAGGGTTTAATATGGAGTTTTAACCTTTGCAACTATAACAGCTTCAACTCTTCTGAGAAGGCTGTCCACAAGGTTTAGGAGTGTCTAGGAGGAAGGCCTGGCTAGCAGTCTTCGCTCAAATTCATCCCAAAGGTGTTCTATTGGGTTGAGGTCAGGACTCATCCATGTCTTTATGGACCTTGCTTTGTGCACTGGTGCACAGTCATATTGGAACATGAAGGAGCCGTCCCTAAACCGTTTCCACAAAGTTGAGAGCATGAAATTGTCTACAAATGTCTTGATATGCTAAAGCATTGAGTTCCTTTCACTGGAAGTAAGGGGCCAAGCCCAACCCCTGAAAATCAACACCACACCACAATCCCCTCTCCACTAAACATTACACTTAGCACAATGCCGTCAGACAAGTACCCTTTTCCCCTTCAACCGCCAAACCCAGAGTCGGATTGCTAGACCGAGGAGCGTGATATATAGATTTTCAATTGAATAATATAATCTTTTTTTGCAGTCAAGAAATCAATATCATAGTAAGAACGAATTGCATGCGAATGTGTCCGATATATCAAAACTACCTTTCATATAGTTAAGATGGCATCTAGAGATGTTCTGAGATGAGAAGCAGGAGATAAGTGTTTCTTAAAGATCAAGACAGATCCACAGCTGTAAAATTCACTAAGAGTCAATGAGAATGACAGCACCAATGGGCATGAATCTCATGAATCGAGTATAGCCAATCGGGTCAGAAGCCATTTCCCATTACAAATGCCCTATAAATATTCACGAGGTCATCTATAAATTAGCCAGTGAATATCAATGCTCTGTAAAGGAGCAATTAGCATACTGTATCACATCATCTGCTTAGAGATTTTCAGCCTGTTTGCATCTCATTTCATAAATTTCTCACCGTTTCTTTCCCTCTGTGCAAAAAATCTCACTCTCCTGATCCCTTGCTAATGTCTTTAACTGTTTCAATCCAATCTGATGAATTATTAACGTCATTGCTCATTCATTAATGGCCCTTTACACTGGACTAAGCGAACAAGTCTCCTCACAAATTGTGCCAGGAAGACTGTCATCATAAAAGCCCCCCATATATCCAAGTTAATTGACAGGTGGCTTATCCAATCACGTGCGTCCATCAGGGAGGTAGATGTGCCCATGAGGTTAGCTTGACTTGGCGGCAAGTGAAGAATGTGCGAGACTTCAGACTTCACTAAATGCCCCTGTCAGCCATTGTGTCAAATCATGGCCCTGTGAGAGGTCAGTTTATTAAATATGTTCCACAGCAATTTATGTGACAATTTTCAGAGGCGCTTTGACAGGCAGTTTGTCAGGCTATATATAGAACACGTCTATCTATCTATCTATCTATCTATCTATCTATCTATCTATCTATCTATCTATCTATCTATCTATCTATCTATCTATCTATCTATCTATCTATCTATCTATCTATCTATCTATCTATCTATCTATCTATCTGTCTATCTATCTGTCTGTCTATCTATCTGTCTGTCTATCTATCTATCTATCTGTCTGTCTGTCTGTCTGTCTGTCTGTCTGTCTGTCTGCTTCCTTCCTTCCTTCCTTCCTTCCTTCCTTCCTTCCTTCCTTCCTTCCTTCCTTCCTTCCTTCCTTCCTTCCTTCCTTCCATCCATCCATCCATCCATCCATCCATCCATCCATCCATCCATCGAACAACAGAACAGAGGAAGAAAGGGAGGGTGTAAAGAAAGCACATGTATCGGACTGATCCTAAACCATTGCCCTGAAGCTTTTTTTTTCTTTTTCATAGAAGAGTTGAACTACATAGATCGTTTTCTTCACTCGTCCTCAGCCTTAAACTAATAACAAAGCAGTAGCGAAGTCTTCTCTCATTCTTACAACCTAACACAGTACCGGCAACAATTCGTTAAAAACAATAAAGTCCTGGATAAATGCAATGACACGGGCCCAGTGTATTACCTCCCTCGGTTGTCATCGACTGCCCTGATGGTGGATGATAAAAATTCTTTCATTTTCTGGGCTATTGTAGGCAAGGGGACAATTCTTACATTAATAACATCCAGGGCGTTGTGTCCTGGCCGAATCTTGCACACGGGGTGAACTAAAACCTTTTATGTCTGTGCTTTGGAGCCAAAATTCCCAGGCAGATATTTATTATGTGGATTTTCCATAGGTAGCAGGCCAAATGGTGCAGTAAATGCAAAAAATGAGGCCTGCTTTTCCATTTTTAAGAGTGTTTTTTCTTTCTTTCTTACAAGCACATTCCAATCAATTCAATTTTTAAATTGTGATTTTTATAGTTGAGTGTAAATCCGTTTGGTTATTTAATTTAAAGTCATTGATTTTTCTCTCTCTCTCTTCTCCATTTGTATGATACAAGATGAAACTAGCTTAAGTGGCAACACAACACAGTCTAGTTACTATTAAAAAAGTTTCTTCTGATCAATGGAAGATCTAACCAACCAAAACAGACTTGAAACTAACTGTATGTGTGGAATGTTTTCAGAAAATGTACAGTGAAACTGTAAGCAGATGTAAGAGAAGGAATAAACACTCAGGAATGGGGATGCTCAAAGATGAAGCTACACAGATGATGCAAGAACAATGTAAGACAGTGATACATAGAAACACAGAGAGCGAGAAGGAGTAAACACAAACACACTGAGACCCTCTCCCCACGTGACTGACAGTACAGCTTATAACTTTTGGCATAAACTTAGTGTAGCCTGTTGTGTTTGTCTAGTCTCATAATAATGTGAGTTTATCTTAAAAATCATAAGATACCATATGAGTTGGCTCATGCAAAACATGCAACCTTTACTCCCATTGAGAGTGATATTGTTAAGTTCGCTTGCTATCCTGTATTTGAAGAAAGGAAATGCTCGCCTACATCAGTAAACAATGTGTTAAATAGACTATTTATTTATGCAGCACACGTTACAAATGTGTGATGTGTGTAGCATCACACCCAAGTCATGGGTTTGGTTCTCAAGGGATGCGTGAACTGATACGCATGTTTATACAGTACCTTTAGTGCAAGACGTTTGGATCTCAAGTGAATGAGATCTGTGGCCATCAAGCTCAAAAAGGACAATAAATACCATAAAAATTCAGAAAACTTTCGAGTTTTCCAAAATAAGTCTTCTGAAGTCATTCAAAACATTTGCATAAACATTGTTTGTAGTTTAAAGTTTTTCATCTACTATTTATTTTTATTTTTTTCAGCTTTATGTCAAAAAACAGAACTTATTTTATATAGTGGCGTAACTTTGTTTTAAAAAATGGGTCGAATGGGTGATAGAGGGTTTTAATACAATGATATGTACCGAGTTGCAGAAAAAATAACACTACAATGTCCAGAAATCAATTTCAATAGTACACAAGTTTAATTTATTGACACAGAAGTGTTTAACACGATAGTTTTATCCTTACATCTACTCAAGCCTAATATAAGTGATGTGATAAATGCATATATTTGTATGGAATGCTTGTGGTCTAGTGGTAGATTTTTTCAGAGCGCTTCAGAGGTTTGGAGTTTTAATCCACATCTCGTATAGTTTTTTTTTTTTTTTTTTTTTTCATTAAAACCATAAGTGTTCATCAGTCATTCTATATGAAGAGCATGGACACGTTTGTGTGCATTTTGCTATGTGATTTCACCAGAACGGATAGATAGTCTCTTCAACAGCATTAACCTATAGATTGAAGCACTCGTCTGTGTGAAGACGCCACCAAGCACTCACAAAACACTGCTCTTATTTAACACAAATAAGAGATCTGCACTGTTCAATCTCGACACATCTCCACCGATCGGGCAGGCCAAGTAATACAAAAATAATATTCCAATCAATCATGGTTGGATAAGAAATAAATCATGGTGTTTGTTTGATAAAGACGTTTACGAGCCATGCGGTCGAGATAATTATTCCGGTTGCCGCTTTCAAAACAATCCCTCCCTCATGTGAACTGACAGGGGAGCTGAAGCTCATTAAATATGCAAATCTTATCCAATCCTAGCTGTGGGCGTTTACTTAAGTCACCAGTGCGGCTCACCCATCAAAACCCAGCGTTTAGAAGAGAGCCTCAAAACCAGTGTAGAATATAGCCTATTTCTTATTAGTTATGAGTTGACCTCAGACAACAATTTAAATTAAAGCTGCAAGCAGCATTTAAGCGGGGTTCAAGCCTTTAAGGCCTTTAAAGCACATAGGCATTAAAGACATTAAGTTTTATTTAGCAAGATTTTAAACACTGAAATAATAGATGGAAAATTCCATTTACAGCCAATATAGGCAATTTACCATAGGAAATGCATGGTTTTTAAAGCTTTTTAACAGTTATAGCGCCACCTATAGTCCGATCTCTTTAAAACTTTGCATGCTTCATCAGCATGTCATGCCACATATACCCAACAATTTTCGTGAATTTTTGAGCTTCCCTTTTGGGTTAGCGCCAACTAGTGGCCAATTTCTTTCAAAATTCTTACAGACCTCTAGGACCATGAGTCAAACATGTCCACTGAGTTTCGTTCCGATCGACCGCCGTTAACCCCATCTAATAGGTGCTCAAAATTCATTGGCTGATGGCGGCCATGTTTTTTGAGATGCACCAATGTCCTCATAGACTTATATAGTACCTTGGGCCAAGACACTGCATACCAATTTTCAGGTCAATCGGACTAGCGGTCATGTGGTTATAGCTATTTTCATGTTTTTTTTCACATTATAGCGCCACCAAGTGGTCAATCGTCACGATTTTTTTATCGAGACCAAAGAATGAGCCCATACACACATGTACCAAGTTTGGTGAAGATATCTCATTTCATTTTTGAGTTATAGTCTTTTTAGTAAAATAGGCTCCGCCCTGAGCGTCCATTTTGATCCCCTTATCTTTCGTGAATCGAAATTTCAACTTTTTCTCAATGAATGTTGATATACAGACTACAGGCAACATTTTGGCACTGGTTTGGTTCCGATCGGTCAAAAAACCAGGGACTAGTTCGTAAAAGTAGGTTTTCAACAAAATTCAAAATGGCGGAAAATTTTTAATGACGGAAATAAAATCGGAGATATACGTTTTGTTTGCCAAGGTCTCAGCTTTCCAATGATATAAGACACTTGAGAGTGGACCAAACGGTTTAGGAGTTATGAGCCATTTTGCGCAATTGATTGCTATAGCGCCACCTATGGGCCAATCTGGCTCATAATTTGATAACCTTTCCTCGATTTTTGTACTACCTATTGACAAAGTTTCAAGTTTCCAGCCCTTACGGTTTGGTCTGCACGATGCGTTTTTCGGCTGAATAATAATAATAATAATAATAATTAAAGCTGCGAGCAGCATTTAGCGGGGTTCAAGCCATTTAAGGTCTTTAAGCATTTGACACCTTTTGCATGAAAGGCTTTTAAGCACTGAATGAATTTGAGAGATATCAGGTGAAATGAAGTGATAAACTGACAAAATGTGATTTTAAATATTATAATAGTGACTTTATATAGTCTAAATATGAATTGATCAGGAGAGTGCAGAGAATCATACTGCTGTGGTTTGGTTCCGATCAGGCAAAAAACCTAGGACTAGTTTGCAAAACGAGGTTTTTAACATAATTGTGAATATTTAAATAAAGATTTGATTGACAGTATTGGTTATAGAGGCAAAGTTGTTCAGTATGAGAAGATCTATCATAATATATGCATATTATGTGGCTGTTTTAACCCCACCTGATTACAGAGATTCACCATAGGGAATACATGGTTTTCAAAGCTTTTTAACACTTATAGCGCCCCCTATACTCCGATCTCCATAAAACTTTGCATGTGTCTTCAACATGTTATGCCACATATACCCAACAATTTTCGTGAAGTTTTGAGTTTCCCCTTAGGATTTATAGGCTTTTGAGTGTATTTTGCCACACCTCTTTTCTAAATGGCCCTGTTATAGCCATCCAAATGCAAAAAATCAACTTTTTTTGATAATTATTGATCTAGAGAGTCCAGAGAATTGTCCTAGACTGGTTTGGTTCTGATTGGGCAAAAAACCAGGGACTAGTTCGCAAAAGTAGGTTTTTAACATTATTGCAAATATTTATTTAACGATTTGATTAACAGAAATGGTTCTAGAGGCAAAGTTGTTCAACATGAGGAGATCTATCATATGATATGCATATTTTGCTGATGTGTGCAACACCACGTGATTGCAGAGCCATAAAACTCGTTAGCGCCAACTAGTGGCCGATTTCTTTCAAAATTCTTACAGACCTCTAGGACCATGAGTCAAACATGCCTACTGAGTTTCGTTCCGATCGACCTCCGTTAACCCTGTCTAATAGGTGCTCAAATTTCATTGGCCGATGGCGGCCATGTTTTTTGAGATACGCCAATGTTCTCATAGACATACATGGTACCTTGGGCCAAGACACCGCATACCAATTTTCAAGTCAATCGGACTAGCGGTCGCGTGGTTGTAGCCCTTTTTGTGTTTTTTCCATGTTATAGCGCCACCAAGTGGCCAATCGTCGCGATTTTTTTTATCGTGACCAAAGACTCAGCCCATAAACATGTGTACCAAGTTTGGTGATGTTATCTCATTTCTTGCTGGAGTTATAGCCTCTTTAGTAAAATAGACTCCGCCTTAAATGTACATTTCCACGCCCCTTTTCGTTCATGAGTCAAAATTTCAACTTTTTTTTGATAATTATTGATATTCAGACTAGAGAGAACATTTTGGCACTGGTTTGGTTCTGATATGTCAAAAAACCAGGGACTAGTTCGCAAAAGTAGGTTTTTGACAAAATTCAAAATGGCGGAAAAATTTGCATACCGGAAATGAAATCGGAGATATACGTTTTGTTCGCCAAGGTCTCAGCTTTCCAATGATATAAAACACTTGACCCTTAGGACGAACGGTTTAAGAGTTATGAGCCATTTCGCGTTTTTGGTTGCTGTAGCGCCACCTATTGGCCAATCTGGCTCATAATTTGATAACCTCTCCTCGATTTTTGGACTACCTATTGACAAAGTTTGAAGTCTCTAGCATTTACGGTTTGGTCTGCACGATGAGTTTTACGGCAGAATAATAATAATAATAATAATAATAATAATAATTAAAGCTGCGAGCAGCATTTAGCGGGGTTCAAGCCATTTAAGGTCTTTAAGCATTTGACACCTTTTGCATGAAAGGCTTTTAAGCACTGAATGAATTTGAGAGATATCAGGTGAAATGAAGTGATAAACTGACAAAATGTGATTTGAAATATTATAATAGTGACTTTATAAAGTCTAAATATGAATTGATCAGGCGAGTGCAGAGAATCATACTGCTGTGGTTTGGTTCCGATCAGGCAAAAAACCTAGGACTAGTTTGCAAAACGAGGTTTTTAACATAATTGTGAATATTTAAATAAAGATTTGATTGACAGTATTGGTTATAGAGGCAAAGTTGTTCAGTATGAGAAGATCTATCATAATATATGCATATTATGTGGCTGTTTTAACCCCACCTGATTACAGAGATGGAAAATACCATTTACAGGCAATTCACCTCAGGGAATACATGGTTTTCAAAGCTTTTTAACACTTATAGCGCCCCCTATACTCTGATCTCCATAAAACTTTGCGTGTGTCTTCAACATGTTATGCCACATATACCCAACAAGTTTCGTGAAGTTTTGAGTTTCCTTTTAGGATTTATAGGCTTTTGAGTGTATTTTGCCACGCCTCTTTTCTAAATGGCCTTGTTATAGCCACCCAAATGCAAAAAATCAACTTTTTTTTTGATAATTATTGATCTAGAGAGTCCAGAGAATTGTCCTAGACTGGTTTGATTCTGATTGCGCAAAAAACCAGGGACTAGTTCGCAAAAGTAGGTTTTTAACATTATTGCAAATATTTATTTAAAGATTTGATTGACAGAAATGGTTCCAGAGGCAAAGTTGTTCAACATGAGGAGATCTATCATATGATATGCATATTTTGCCGATGTGTGCAACACCACGTGATTGCAGAGCCATAAAACTCGTTAGCGCCAACTAGTGGCGGATTTTTTTCAAAATTCTTACAGACCTCTAGGACCATGAGTCAAACATGCCTACTGAGTTTCGTTCCGATCGACCTCCGTTAACCCTGTCTAATAGGTGCTCAAATTTCACTGGCCCATGGCGGCCATGTTTTTTGAGATATGCCAATGTTCTCATAGACAGACATGGTACCTTGGGCCAAGACACTGCATACCAATTTTCAGGTCAATCGGACTAGCGGTCGCGTGGTTATAGCCCTTTTTGTGTTTTTTCCACATTATAGCGCCACCAAGTGGTCAATCTTCAAATTTTTTTTATCCTGACCTCAAAATAAGCCCATACACATGGGTACCAAGTTTGGTGAAGATATCTCATTTCCTTCTTGAGTTATAGCCTCTTTAGTAAAAAAGGCTCCGCCTTAAATGTACATTTCCACGCCCCTTTTCGTCCATGAGTCAAAATTTCAACTTTTTTTTGATAATTATTGATATTCAGACTAGACAGAACATTTTGGCACTGGTTTGGTTCCGATATGTCAAAAAACCAGGGACTAGTTCGCAAAAGTAGGTTTTTGACAAAATTCAAAATGGCGGAAAAAATTTCATGACGGAAATGAAATCGGAGATATACGTTTTGTTCGCCAAGGTCTCAGCTTTCCAATGATATAAGACACTTGAGTGTGGACCAAACAGTTTAGGAGTTATGAGCCCTTTCGCGCAATTGATTGCTATAGCGCCACCTATGGGCCAATCTGGCTCATAATTTGATAACCTCTCCTCGATTTTTGGACTACCTATTGACAAAGTTTGAAGTCTCTAGCCCTTACGGTTTGGTCTGCACGATGAGTTTTACGGCAGAATAATAATAATAATAATAATAATTAAAGCTGCAAGCAGCATTTGAGCGGGGTTCAAGCATTTAAGGGCTTTTAAGCACATAGGCATTAAAGACATTACGTTTTATTTAGCAAGATTTTAAACACTGAAATAATAGATGGAAAAGTCCATTCACAGCCAATATAGGCAATTTACCATAGGAAATGCATGGTTTTTAAAGCTTTTTAACAGTTATAGCGCCACCTATAGTCCGATGTCTTTAAAACGTTGCATGCTTCATCAGCATGTGATGCCACATATACCCAACAATTTTCGTGAATTTTTGAGCTTCCCTTTTGGGTTAGCGCCAACTAGTGGCCGATTTCTTTCAAAATTCTTACAGACCTCTAGGACCATGAGTCAAACATGTCCACTGAGTTTCGTTCCGATCGACCTCCGTTAACCCCATCTAATAGGTGCTCAAAATTCATTGGCTGATGGCGGCCATGTTTTTTGAGATACACCAATGTCCTCATAGACTTATATAGTAACTTGGGCCAAGACACTGCATAACAATTTTCAGGTCAATCGGACAAGCAGTCGTTGTTTTTTTCACATTATAGCGCCACCAACTGGTCAAACGTCGCAATTTTTTTATCGAGACCAATAATTGAGCCCATACACATGTGTTCCAAGTTTGGTGTAGATATCTCATTTCCTTCTTAAGTTATAGTCTTTTTAGTAAAATAGGCTCCGCCCACAACTTTCTTTTTCCACCCCTTAGCAACCGTAAATTGAAATTTCAACTTTTTCTCAATGAATATTGATATTCAGACTACAGAGAACATTTTGGCACTGGTTTGGTTCCGATTGGGCAAAAAACCAGGGACTAGTTTGCAAAAGTACGTTTTTAACATAATTGCAAATATTGAATTAATGATTTGACTGACAGCAATGGTTCTAGAGGCAAAGTTGTTCAGTATGAGGAGATCTATCATATGATATGCATATTTTGTGGATGGGTGCCACACCACGTGATTACAGAGCCATACAAATCTTTAGCGCCAACTAGTGGCCGATTTCTTTCAAAATTCTTACAGACCTCTAGGGCCATGAGTCAAACATGCCCATCAAGTTTTGTTCCGATCAGCCTCCGTTAACCTTGTCTTATAGGTGCTCAAACTTCATTGGCCGATAGCGGCCATGTTTTTTGAGATACGCCGATGTTCTCATAGACGTACATGGGGCCTTGGAGCAAGACACTGCTTTCCCATTTTCAAGTCAATAAGACTAACGGTCAGGTGGTTATACCCCTTTTTATGTTTTTTTCATGTTATAGCGCCACCATGTGGCCAATCGTCGCGATCTTTTTATCGTGACCAAGGAATGAGCCCATAAATATGTGTACCAAGTTTGGTGACGATATCTCATTTCCTTCTTGAGTTATAGCCTTATTAGTAAAATAGGCTCCGCCCTGAACATCCATTTTGACGCCCTTTAGCAAACATGAATCGAAATTTCAACTTTTTTTCAATGAATATTGATATTCAGTCTCCAGGGAACATTTCTGCACTGGTTTGGTTCCGATTGGTCAAAAAACCAGGGACTAGTTCGCAAAAGTAGATTTTCGACAAAATTCAAAATGGCGGAAAAATTTTCATGACGGAAATGAAATCGGAGATATACGTTTTGTTCGTCATGGTCTCAGCTTTCCAATGATATAAGACATTGACCCTTAGGAGCAACGGTTTAGGAGTTATGAGCCCTTTCGCGCTTTTGGTTGCTATAGCGCCACCTATGGGCCAATCTGGCTCATAATTTGATAACCTCTCCTCGATTTTTGGACTACCTGTTGACAAAGTTTGAAGTCTCTAGCATTTACGGTTTGGTCTGCACGATCGCTTTTACGGCAGAAGAATAATAATAATAATAATAATTAAAGCTGCAAGCAGCATTTAGCGGGGTTCAAGCATTTAAGGCCTTTAAACAGTTAAGGTCTTTTGTATTTAAGGCCTTTAAGCCTTAAATTAATTAAAACTGAGATGAAATGAAGATCTGAGCATTCATTGAGGATTTATTAAAGGGTTTCGGGGACACTTGGTCAAGGCCACATATTGAAATGACCCAATTATAGCCATCCAAATGCAAATGCTAGTCATTTTGGATAATTATTGACCTGTCAGAATGAGCAGATCTAATAAATCATTTGAACATTATACGATAATAGATACAAAAGACCATTTACAACAATTACAGGAAATTTACCATAGCAAACGCATCAAAGCTTTTATAGTTATAGCGCCACCTATAGACCAATCTCCATAAGAGTTTGAATGCTTGTTTAGAGTCACATGTCACATTTACTTTCTCAAACTATTTTTGAGAAGATCTAAACATTTATTGAGGAGTTAAAGGTTTAGGTACACTTGGTCAAAGTCACATTTTGATATGACCCTATTATAGCTATCCAAATGCAAAAGTATTTTTTTTGGATAATTATTGAGAATGAGGACATATGTCATGGTAGCTTGCTGTCACGTGACGAATTGGGCGGTGTCTGAGCACGTCCACCATTTTGGGATCCTACGCTATCGGTTGCCAGGGGCAACATTGTTAGAGCGATACAGAGATCGGAGCAGGAAAGACGGCTTGAGGAATTATCATCACCGCGTTTAAACGGAGAAATGGAGGCCTCTTACAGGGAGAAACTTACTACCAGCGCCAGGGAGAGGTATTTAAGCTGGCTGAGATCAAAAACGTCGACCCATACGAGCTGCCTGCAGCACAATGGAACAGAGACCTAATGTTAGACGCTTTACTACCTTCCTGAAATGTTTCTATACATATATTTTCTGTGCATTCTGAATAATAAATAAATAAATCTCCCCACTATCCTGCAGCAGTCCAGTGCTCGTCCTCTCAGTAAGAGTTTTTCTTGTACTGATCATATTTAATACCTGTTGAGTTTTGATTTCTAAATGAATTTGACTAATAAAAAGGATCGCTTGTGTGTGCTGGTGCTTTTAGTCCAGCCTTCTTAAGTAGAATAAATGCTCGGTTCGTGCCTTAAATTAATGTAACGTTAGAGGAAAATTTGTCAACTATAGGCCTACTTTGAATATTAATTAAGCGTTTTGGGCATAAACATGTAAATTACATACAGTAAAATGATTGATAGTGAAAATGACAGAATAATGATCAAAATGTTTAATACAAATAAATAAAGGATCGTATTCATCAGGTGTTACACACTTCAGCTTTGCGGTCACGAGTTTAGACGATGACTGACACCCTGTGGTGAATTATAGCGTATGTTTATCAGCAGCTGCTTTCTCAGCTCGGCTTGGGTGGATTAAAACTTCATGTTACATTGAGTTTAGAAAATGATGTACTTAGTAATCATCAGAATATCTCTTCTCTAGTCTCTGTCCGAATCCACTAAGGCGAGTACTATTCTCCCAAAATGGCAGAAGGGGGAGGATTCCGTGATCTCTATGGGCGGGGCACTGTGTCGTGACGACATCTCATTCTCAATTGATCTAGAGAGTCAGAATGAGCAGATCTAACAAATGATTTGAACATTATATGATAACAGATGGAAAAGGCCATTTACAGCCAATAAAGGGAATTTACCATAGGAAATGCATGGTTTTAAAGCTTTTTAACAGTATAGCGCCACCTATGGTATGATCTCCATAAAACTTTGCATGCTTCTTCAGCATGTTATGCCACATATACCCAACAATTTTCGTGAAGTTTTGAGTTTTCCCTTAGTATTTATAGGCTTTTGAATGTATTTTGCCACAACTCTTTTCTAAATGTCCCTGTTATGCCCATCCAAATGCAAAAGTTCAACTTTTTTTTCAAAGATGATTGCTCTAGAGAGTCCAGAGAATTGTCCTAGACTGGTTTGGTTCCAATCGGGTAAAAAACCAGGGACTAGTTTGCAAAAGTAGGTTTTTAACATAATTGCAAATATTTAATGAACGATTTGATTGACAGCAATGGCTCTAGAGGCAAAGTTATTTAACATGAGGAGATCTATCAATTGATATGCATATGGTGTGGATATGTCAAACACCACGTGATTACAGAGCCATAAAACTCGTTAGCGCCAACTAGTGGTTGATTTCTTTCAAAATTCTTACAGACCTCTAGGGCCATGAGTCAAACATGCCCATCAAGTTTCGTTCTGATTGGCCTCCGTTAACCTTGTCTTATAGGTATCAACTTCATTGGCCGATGGCGGCCATGTTGATTGAGATACGCTGATGTCCTCATATACATACATGGGGCCTTGGACCAAGATACTGCATACCAATTTTCAAGTCAATCAGACTAACAGTCAGGTAGTTATAGCCGTTTTTATGTTTTTTTAACATTATAGCGCCAACTAGAGCCCAATCATCGCGATTTTTTTATCGTGACCAAAGATTGAGCCCATACATAAGTGCACCAAGTTTGGTGATGATATCTCATTTCTTTCTTGAGTTATAGCCTTATTAATAAAATAGGCTCCGCCTTGAACGTCCATTTTGACGCCCCTTAGCAAAATTGAATCAAAGTTTCAACTTTTTTTCAATGATTATTGATAATCTGACTCCAGAGAATATTTCTGCACTGGTTTGGTTCCGATAGGTCAAAAAACCAGGCACCAGTTTGCAAAAGTAGGTTTTTGGAAAAAGCCAAAATAGCCGGACATTTTCCCAGGTCACGAGCCAATCCGAGGCGTGCGTCTGGTCCGTCTCGAGCCAAGGATTCCAACGATATAAGGCACTTGAGGCTACGGCCAACGGTCTAGGAGTTATGAGCAGTTTTGCACAATTGATCGCTATAGCGCCACCTATGGGCCAATCTGGCTCATAATTTGATAACCTCTCCTCGATTTTTGTACTACCTATTGGCCAAGTTTCAAGTCTCTAGCCCTTATGGTTTGGTCTGCACGATGCGTTTTACGGCAGAATAATAAACCGGCACAAATACAATAGGTTTTCAAGCACTTCGTGCTTGAACCCCTAATAACAGAGGCGTAAAAGGGCCTAAAAAGGCTTATAAAAAAAAAAAACTATAGGGTCTCAGCGCCTGATTTTTGAGCTGCTGGTTACAAAAACTTTATCAAGCGTTTTGACATGGCCGGCAGAGAGGAACACGGTAGATTTCTGCATTTTCAGCTCATTTATCTTGGAAATGATTTTTATTTTTTATTTAAATTTTTTCCCTTTTAAACTGTAATACCTCTACCGACGGCCCGATCTCCATAAAAGTTTGCACGCTGCTTTACAATAATAGGGTGCACATGCTCAGCTAATTTGGTGAAGTTCTGCGCAGAACAGACATTTTTTAGTCATTTAAATGTCATTTTGCATAGGATAATGTAGTTGACCTTTCTAACAGTTAAAGCGCCACCAAGAGGCCAGTTGCCACGTCCTTTTTCGGGTGACCACAGAATGAGCTCTTACATAGTTGTGCTGAGTTTGGTGAAAATATCTCGTTCCGTTGACGAGCTATAGCCAATTAAGTCGAAAGGGGCTCCTCCCACCTCAAACTTGGCGGCCCTTAGGAAACCTGAACCCAAATTTTCACTTTTTTTCAATGATTATTGACATTCAGACTCCAGAGAATCTGCCTGCACTGGTTTGGTCCCGGCTTGGCCAAAAACCAGGGACTAGTTCGCAAAAGTAGGTTTTTGGAAAAAGCCAAAATAGCCGGACATTTTCCCAGGTCACGAGCCAATCCGAGGCGTGCGTCTGGTCCGTCTCGAGCCAAGGATTCCAACGATATAAGGCACTCGAGGCTACGGCCAACGGTCTAGGAGTTATGAGCAGTTTTGCGCAATTGATCGCTATAGCGCCACCTATGGGCCAATCTGGCTCATAATTTGATAACCTCTCCTCGATTTTTGGACTACCTATTGGCCAAGTTTCAAGTCTCTAGCCCTTATGGTTTGGTCTGCACGATGCGTTTTACGGCAGAATAATAAACCGGCACAAATACAATAGGTTTTCAAGCACTTCGTGCTTGAACCCCTAATAAAGCTGCGAGCAGCATTTAGCGGGGTTCAAGCCATTTAAGGTCTTTAAGCATTTGACACCTTTTGCATGAAAGGCTTTTAAGCACTGAATGAATTTGAGAGATATCAGGTGAAATGAAGTGATAAACTGACAAAATGTGATTTTAAATATTATAATAGTGACTTGATAAAGTCTAAATATGAATTGATCAGGAGAGTGCAGAGAATCATAATGCTGTGGTTTGGTTCCGATCAGGCAAAACACCTAGGACTAGTTTGCAAAACGAGGTTTTTAACATAATTGTGAATATTTAAATAAAGATTTGATTGACAGTATTGGTTATAGAGGCAAAGTTTTTCAGTATGAGAAGATCTATCATAATATATGCATATTATGTGGCTGTTTTAACCCCACCTGATTACAGAGATGGAAAATACCATTTACAGGCAATTCACCATAGGGAATACATGGTTTTCAAAGCTTTTTAACACTTATAGCGCCCCCTATACTCTGATCTCCATAAAACTTTGCATGTGTCTTCAACATGTTATGCCACATATACCCAACAATTTTCGTAAAGTTTTGAGTTTCCTCTTAGGATTTATAGGCTTTTGAGTGTATTTTGCCACGCCTCTTTTCTAAATGGCCCTGTTATAGCCATCCAAATGCAAGAAATCAACTTTTTTTTGATAATTATTGATCTAGAGAGTCCAGAGAATTGTCCTAGACTGGTTTGGTTCTGATTGCGCAAAAAACCAGGGACTAGTTCGCAAAAGTAGGTTTTTAACATTATTGCAAATATTTATTTAACGATTTGATTGACAGAAATGGTTCTAGAGGCAAAGTTGTTCAACATGAGGAGATCTATCATATGATATGCATATTTTGCCGATGTGTGCAACACCACGTGATTGCAGAGCCATAAAACTCGTTAGCGCCAACTAGTGGCCGATTTTTTTCAAAATTCTTACAGACCTCTAGGACCATGAGTCAAACATGCCTACTGAGTTTCGTTCCGATCGACCTCCGTTAACCCTGTCTAATAGGTACTCAAATTTCATTGGCCGATGGCGGCCATGTTTTTTGAGATACGCCAATGTTCTCATAGACAGACATGGTACCTTGGGCCAAGACACTGCTTACCAATTTTCAATTCAATCGGACTAGCGGTCGCGTGGTTATAGCCCTTTTTGTGTTTTTTCCATGTTATAGCGCCACCAAGTGGCCAATCGTCGCGATTTTTTTATCGTGACCAAAGACTGAGCCCATACACATGTGTACCAAGTTTGGTGAAGATATCTAATTTCTTGCTGGAGTTATAGCCTCTTTAGTAAAATAGGCTCCGCCTTAAATGTACATTTCCACGCCCCTTTTCGTTCATGAGTCAAAATTTCAACTTTTTTTTGATAATTATTGATATTCAGACTAGAGAGAAAATTTTGGCACTGGTTTGGTTCTGATATGTCAAAAAACCAGGGACTAGTTCGCAAAAGTAGGTTTTTGACAAAATTCAAAATGGCGGAAAAATTTGCATACCGGAAATGAAATCGGAGATGTACGTTTTGTTCGACAAGGTCTCAGCTTTCCAATGATATAAGACACTTGACCCTTAGGAGCAACGGTTTAGGAGTTATGAGCCATTTCGCGTTTTTGGTTGCTGTAGCGCCACCTATTGGCCAATCTGGCTCATAATTTGATAACCTCTCCTCGATTTTTGGGCTACCTATTGACAAAGTTTGAAGTCTCTAGCATTTATGGTTTGGTCTGCACGATGAGTTTTACGGCAGAATAATAATAATAATAATAATAATAAAAATCAGTACAATTACAATAGGGTTTCAGCACTTCGTGCTTGAACCCCTAATTAAAGCTGCAAGCAGCATTTGAGCGGGGTTCAAGCATTTAAGGGCGTTTAAGCACTGAGGCATTAAAGACATTAAGTTTTATTTAGCAAGATTTTAAACACTGAAATAATAGATGGAAAAGTCCATTCACAGCCAATATAGGCAATTTACCATAGGAAATGCATGGTTTTTAAAGCTTTTTAACAGTTATAGCGCCACCTATAGTCCGATCTCTTTAAAACTTTGCATGCTTCATCAGCATGTCATGCCACATATGCCCAACAATTTTCGTGAATTTTTGAGCTTCCCTTTTGGGTTAGCGCCAACTAGTGGCTGATTTCTTTCAAAATTCTTACAGACCTCTAGGACCATGAGTCAAACATGTCCACTGAGTTTCGTTCCGATCGACCTCCGTTAACCCCATCTAATAGGTGCTCAAAATTCATTGGCTGATGGCGGCCATGTTTTTTGAGATACACCAATGTCCTCATAGACTTATATAGTAACTTGGGCCAAGACACTGCATACCAATTTTCAGGTCAATCGGACTAGCGGTCGTTGTTTTTTTCACATTATAGCGCCACCAACTGGTCAAACGTCGCGATTTTTTTATCGAGACAAAAAAATGAGCCCATACACATGTGTACCAAGTTTGGTGAAGATATCTCATTTCCTTCTTGAATTATAGCCTTTTTAGTAAAATAGGCTCCGCCCACAACATTCTTTTTCCACCCCTTAGCAACCGTAAATCGAAATTTCAACTTTTTCTCAATGAATATTGATACTCAGACTACAGAGAACATTTTGGCACTGGTTTGGTTCCGATTGGGCAAAAAACCAGGGACTAGTTCGCAAAAGTAGGTATTTAACATAATTGCAAATATTGAATTAATGATTTGACTGACAGCAATGGTTCTAGAGGCAAAGTTGTTCAATATGAGGAGATCTATCACATGATATGCATATTTTGTGGATGGGTGCCACACCACGTGATTACAGAGCCATACAAATCTTTAGCGCCAACTAGTGGCCGATTTCTTTAAAAATTCTTACAGACCTCTAGGGCCATGAGTCAAACATGCCCATCAAGTTTTGTTCCGATCAGCCTCCGTTAACCTTGTCTTATAGGTGCTCAAACTTCATTGGCCGATAGCGGCCATGTTTTTTGAGATACGCCAATGTTCTCATAGACATACATGGGGCCTTGGACCAAGACACTGCTTTCCCATTTTCAAGTCAATAAGACTAACGGTCAGGTGGTTATACCCCTTTTTATGTTTTTTTCATGTTATTGCGCCACCATGTGGCCAGTCGTCGCGATCTTTTTAACGTGACCAAGGACTGAGCTCATTAATATGTGTACCAAGTTTGGTAAAGATATCTCATTTCCTTCTTGAGTTATAGCCTTATTAGTAAAATAGGCTCCGCCCTGAACATCCATTTTGACGCCCTTTAGCAAACATGAATCGAAATTTCAACTTTTTTTCAATGAATATTGATATTCAGTCTCCAGAGAACATTTCTGCACTGGTTTGGATCCGATTGGTCAAAAAACCAGGGACTAGTTCGCAAAAGTAGATTTTCGACAAAATTCAAAATGGCGGAAAAATTTTCATGACGGAAATGAAATCGGAGATATACGTTTTGTTCGTCATGGTCTCAGCTTTCCAATGATATAAGACACTTGAGTGTGGACCAAACGGTTTAGGAGTTATGAGCCCTTTCGCGCTTTTGGTTGCTATAGCGCCACCTATGGGCCAATCTGGCTCATAATTTGATAACCTCTCCTCGATTTTTGGACTACCTGTTGACAAAGTTTGAAGTCTCTAGCATTTACGGTTTGGTCTGCACGATCGCTTTTACGGCAGAAGAATAATAATAATAATAATAATTAAAGCTGCAAGCAGCATTTAGCGGGGTTCAAGCCTTTAAGGCCTTTAAAGCACATAGGCAATAAAGACATTAAGTTTTATTTAGCAAGATTTTAAACACTGAAATAATAGATGGAAAAGTCCATTCACAGCCAATATAGGCAATTTACCATAGGAAATGCATGGTTTTTAAAGCTTTTTAACAGTTATAGCGCCACCTATAGTCCGATCTCTTTAAAACTTTGCATGCTTCATCAGCATGTCATGCCACATATACCTAACAATTTTCGTGAATTTTTGAGCTTCCCTTTTGGGTTAGCGCCAACTAGTGGCCGATTTCTTTCAAAATTCTTACACACCTCTAGGACCATGAGTCAAACATGTCCACTGAGTTTCGTTCCGATCGACCTCTGTAAATCCCATCTAATAGGTGCTCAAAATTCATTGACTGATGGCGGCCATGTTTTTTGAGATACACCAATGTCCTCATAGACTTATATAGTACCTTGGGCCAAGACACTGCATACCAATTTTCAAGTCAATCGGACTAACGGTCGTTGTTTTTTTCACATTATAGCGCCACCAACTGGTCAAACGTCGCAATTTTTTTATCGAGACCAAAAAATGAGCCCATACACATGTGTACCAAGTTTGGTGAAGATATCTCATTTCCTTCTTAAGTTATAGCCCTTTTAGTAAAATAGGCTCCGCCCACAACATTCTTTTTCCACCCCTTAGCAACCGCATTAAAGACATTAAGTTTTATTTAGCAAGATTTTAAACACTGAAATAATAGATGGAAAATTCCATTTACAGCCAATATAGGCAATTTACCATAGGAAATGCATGGTTTTTAAAGCTTTTTAACAGTTATAGCGCCACCTATAGTCCGATCTCTTTAAAACTTTGCATGCTTCATCAGCATGTCATGCCACATATACCCAACAATTTTCGTGAATTTTTGAGCTTCCCTTTTGGGTTAGCGCCAACTAGTGGCCAATTTCTTTCAAAATTCTTACAGACCTCTAGGACCATGAGTCAAACATGTCCACTGAGTTTCGTTCCGATCGACCGCCGTTAACCCCATCTAATAGGTGCTCAAAATTCATTGGCTGATGGCGGCCATGTTTTTTGAGATGCACCAATGTCCTCATAGACTTATATAGTACCTTGGGCCAAGACACTGCATACCAATTTTCAGGTCAATCGGACTAGCGGTCATGTGGTTATAGCTATTTTCATGTTTTTTTTCACATTATAGCGCCACCAAGTGGTCAATCGTCACGATTTTTTTATCGAGACCAAAGAATGAGCCCATACACACATGTACCAAGTTTGGTGAAGATATCTCATTTCATTTTTGAGTTATAGTCTTTTTAGTAAAATAGGCTCCGCCCTGAGCGTCCATTTTGATCCCCTTATCTTTCGTGAATCGAAATTTCAACTTTTTCTCAATGAATGTTGATATACAGACTACAGGCAACATTTTGGCACTGGTTTGGTTCCGATCGGTCAAAAAACCAGGGACTAGTTCGTAAAAGTAGGTTTTCAACAAAATTCAAAATGGCGGAAAATTTTTAATGACGGAAATAAAATCGGAGATATACGTTTTGTTCGCCAAGGTCTCAGCTTTCCAATGATATAAGACACTTGAGAGTGGACCAAACGGTTTAGGAGTTATGAGCCATTTTGCGCAATTGATTGCTATAGCGCCACCTATGGGCCAATCTGGCTCATAATTTGATAACCTTTCCTCGATTTTTGTACTACCTATTGACAAAGTTTCAAGTTTCCAGCCCTTACGGTTTGGTCTGCACGATGCGTTTTTCGGCTGAATAATAATAATAATAATAATAATAATAATAATAAAAATCAGTACAAATACAATAGGTGTTCAGCACTTCGTGCTTGAACCCCTAATTAAAGCTGCGAGCAGCATTTAGCGGGGTTCAAGCCATTTAAGGTTTTTAAGCATTTGACACCTTTTGCATGAAAGGCTTTTAAGCACTGAATGAATTTGAGAGATATCAGGTGAAATGGTGATGAACTGACAAAATGTGATTTTAAATATTATAGTAGTGACTTTATAAAGTCTAAATATGAATTGATCAGGAGAGTGCAGAGAATCATACTGCTGTGGTTTGGTTCCGATCAGGCAAAAAACCTAGGACTAGTTTGCAAAATGAGGTTTTTAACATAATTGTGAATATTTAAATAAAGATTTGATTGACAGTATTGGTTATAGAGGCAAAGTTGTTCAGTATGAGAAGATCTATCATAATATATGCATATTATGTGGCTGTTTTAACCCCACCTGAATACAGAGATTCACCATAGGGAATACATGGTTTTCAAAGCTTTTTAACACTTATAGCGCCCCCTATACTCCGATCTCCATAAAACTTTGCATGTGTCTTCAACATGTTATGCCACATATACCCAACAATTTTCGTGAAGTTTTGAGTTTCCCCTTAGGATTTATAGGCTTTTGAGTGTATTTTGCCACACCTCTTTTCTAAATGGCTCTGTTATAGCCATCCAAATGCAAAAAAATAACTTTTTTTTGATAATTATTGATCTAGAGAGTCCAGAGAATTGTCCTAGACTGGTTTGGTTCTGATTGGGCAAAAAACCAGGGACTAGTTCGCAAAAGTAGGTTTTTAACATAATTGCAAATATTTATTTATTGATTTGATTGACAGCAATGGTTCTAGAGGCAAAGTTGTTCAACATGAGGAGATCTATCATATGATATGCATATTTTGCCGATGTGTGCAACGCCACATGATTGCAGAGCCATAAAACTCGTTAGCGCCAACTAGTGGCCGATTTCTTTCAAAATTCTTACAGACCTCTAGGACCATGAGTTAAACATGCCCACTGAGTTTTTTTCCGATCGACCTCCGTTAACCCTGTCTAATAGGTGCTCAAATTTCATTGGCCGATGGCGGCCATGTTTTTTGAGATACGCCAATGTTATCATAGACAGACATGGTACATTGGGCCAAGACACTGCTTACCAATTTTCAAGTTAATCGGACTAGCGGTCGCGTGGTTATAGCCCTTTTTGTGTTTTTTCCATGTTATAGCGCCACCAAGTGGCCAATCGTCGCGATTTTTTTATCGTGACCAAAGACTGAGCCCATTAACATGTGTACCAAGTTTGGTGAAGATATCTCATTTCTTGCTGGAGTTATAGCCTCTTTAGTAAAATAGGCTCCGCCTTAAATGTACATTTCCACGCCCCTTTTCGTTCATGAGTCAAAATTTCAACTTTTTTTTTTGATAATTATTGATACTCAGACGAGAGAGAACATTTTGGCACTGGTTTGGTTCTGATATGTCAAAAAACCAGGGACTAGTTCGCAAAAGTTGGTTTTTGACAAAATTCAAAATGGCGGAAAAATTTGCATACCGGAAATGAAATCGGAGATATACGTTTTGTTCGCCAAGGTCTCAGCTTTCCAATGATATAAGACACTTGACCCTTTGGACGAACGATTTAAGAGTTATGAGCCATTTCGCGTTTTTGGTTGCTGTAGCGCCACCTATTGGCCAATCTGGCTCATAATTTGATAACCTCTCCTCGATTTTTGGACTACCTATTGACAAAGTTTGAAGTCTCTAGCATTTACGGTTTGGTCTGCACGATGAGTTTTACGGCAGAATAATAATAATAATAATAATAATTAAAGCTGCAAGCAGCATTTAGCGGGGTTCAAGCTTTTAAGGCCTTTTAAGCACATAGGCATTAAAGACATTAAGTTTTATTTAGCAAGTTTTTAAACACTGAAATAATAGATGGAAAAGTCCATTTACAGCCAATATAGGCAATTTACCATAGGAAATGCATGGTTTTTAAAGCTTTTTGACAGTTATAGCGCCACCTATAGTCCGATCTCTTTAAAACTTTGCATGCTTCATCAGCATGTTATGCCAAATGTACCCAACAATTTTCGTGAAGTTTTGAGTTTCCCCTTAGGATTTATAGGTTTTTGAGTGTATTTTGCCACGCCTCTTTTTTAAACGACCCTAGTATAGCCATTCAAATGTAAAAGTTCAATTTTTTTTCAATGATTATTGATCTAGAGAGTCCAGAGAATTATCCTAGACTAGTTTGGTTTCGATCGGGCAAAAAACCAGGGACTAGTTTGCAAAAGTAGGTTTTTAACATAATTACAAAAATTTAATTAATGATTTGATTGACAGCAATGGTTCTAGAGGCAAAGTTGTTCAGCATGAGGAGATCTATCATATGATATGCATATTTTGTGGATGGGTGCCACACCACGTGATAACAGAGCCATAAAACTCGTTAGCGCCAACTAGTGGCCAATTTCTTTCAAAATTCTTACAGACCTCTAGGACCATGAGTCAAACATGTCCACCGAGTTTCATTCCGATCAGCCTCTGTTAACCCCTTCTAATAGGTGCTCGAATTCATTGGCCGATGGCGGCCATGTTTTTTTAGATACACCAATGTCCTCATAGACTTATAAAGTACCTTGGGCCAAGACACTGCATACCAATTTTCAGGTCAATCGGACTAGCGGTCGTGTGGTTATAGCTATTTTCATGTTTTTTTTACATTATAGCGCCACCAAGTGGTCAATCGTCGCGATTTTTTTATCGAGACCAAAGAATGAGCCCATACACACGTGTACCAAGTTTGGTGAAGATATCTCATTTCGTTTTTGAGTTATAGTTTTTTTAGTAAAATAGGCTCCGCCCTGAGCGTCCATTTTGATCCCCTTATCTTCTGTGAATCGAAATTTCAACTTTTTCTCAATGAATGTTGATATTCAGACTACAGACAACATTTTGGCACTGGTTTGGTTCCGATCGGTCAAAAAACCAGGGACTAGTTCGTAAAAGTAGGTTTTCAACAAAATTCAAAATGGCGGAAAATTTTTAATGACGGAAATAAAATCGGAGATATACGTTTTGTTCGCCAAGGTCTCAGCTTTCCAATGATATAAGACACTTGAATGTGGACCAAACGGTTTAGGAGTTATGAGCCATTTTGCGCAATTGATTGCTATAGCGCCACCTATAGGCCAATCGGGCTCATAATTTGATAACCTTTCCTCGATTTTTGTACTACCTATTGACAAAGTTTCAAGTTTCCAGCCCTTACGGTTTGGTCTGCACGATGCGTTTTTCGGCTGAATAATAATAATAATAAAAATCAGTACAAATACAATAGGTGTTCAGCACTTCGTGCTTGAACCCCTAATAATTAAAGCTGCAAGCAGCATTTAGCGGGGTTCAAGCTTTTAAGGCCTTTTAAGCACATAGGCATTAAAGACATTAAGTTTTATTTAGCAAGTTTTTAAACACTGAAATAATAGATGGAAAAGTCCATTTACAGCCAATATAGGCAATTTACTATAGGAAATGCATGGTTTTTACAGCTTTTTCACAGTTATAGCGCCACCTATAGTCCGATCTCTTTAAAACTTTGCATGCTTCATCAGGATGTTATGACACATGTACCCAACAATTTTCGTGAAGTTTTGAGTTTCCCCTTAGGATTTATAGGCTTTTGAGTGTATTTTGCCAAGCCTCTTTTCTAATTGGCCCTGTTATAGCCATCCAAATGCAAAAGTTCAACTTTTTTTTAATAATTATTGATCTACAGAGTCCAGAGAATTGTCCTAGACTGGCTTGGTTCCGGCCGAGCAAAAAACCAGGGACTAGTTCGCAAAAGTAGGTTTTTAACATAATTGCAAATATTTAATTAACAATTTGATTGACAGCAATGGTTCTAGAGGCAAAGTTGTTCAGCATGAGGAGATCTATCAAATGATATGCATATTTTGCAGATGTGTGCAACACCACGTGATTACAGAGCCATAAAACTCTTTAGCGCCAACTAGTGGCCGATTTCTTTCAAAATTCTTACAGACCTCTAGGACCATGAGTCAAACATGCCCATCAAGTTTTGTTCCGATCGACCTCCGTTAACCCTGTCTAATAGGTGCTCAAACGTAATTGGCCGATGGCGGCCATGTTTTTTGAGATACGCCAATGTCCTCATAGACATACATGGTACCTTGGGCGAAGACACTGCATACCAATTTTCAGGTCAATCGGACTAGCGGTCTTGTGGTTATAGCTATTTTCATGTTTTTTTCACATTATAGCGCCACCCAGTGGCCAATCGTCGCGATTTTTTTATCGTGACCTCAAATTGAGTCCCTACATATGTGTACCAAGTTTGGTGAAGATATCTCATTTCGTTCTTGAGTTATAGCCTCTTTAGTAAAATAGGCTCCGCCTTCAATGTACATTTTCACGCCCCTTATCGTCTGTGAATCGAAATTTCAACTTTTTTTCGATAATTATTAATAGTAAGACTACAGTGAACATTTTGGCACTGGTTTGGTTCCGATCGGTCAAAAAACCAGGGACTAGTTCGCAAAAGTAGGTTTTCAACAAAATTCAAAATGGCGGAAAAATTTTCATGACGGAAATGAAATCGGAGATATACGT
The DNA here is from genome assembly GCF_024679245.1 of Pseudorasbora parva. Lineage (NCBI taxonomy): Eukaryota > Metazoa > Chordata > Actinopteri > Cypriniformes > Gobionidae > Pseudorasbora > Pseudorasbora parva. The sequence continues at coordinate 7,581,161 of NC_090188.1, read as the reverse complement.
TTTGTTCGGCTTGAGCCAAGGATTCCAATGATGTAAGACACTTGAATGTGCGACAATGGGTTTTCGAGATATAAGCAAAATAGTATTTTTTTTTTGTTTTTTGCGCTATAGCGCCACCTATTGGCCAATCGGGCTCATACTTTGATAACCTCTCCTCGATTTTTGGACTACCTTTTGGCAAAGTTTCAAGTCTCTAGCACTTACGGTTTGGGCTGCACGATGCGTTTTAGGGGAGAAGAAAAATAATAATAATAATTAAAGCTGCAAGCAGCATTTAGCGGGGTTCAAGCCTTTAAGGCCTTTAAAGTACATAGGCATTAAAGACATTAAGTTTTATTTAGCAAGATTTTAAACACTAAAATAATAGATGGAAAAGTCCATTTACAGTCAATATAGGCAATTTAACATAGGAAATGCATGGTTCTTATAGCTTTTTAACAGTTATAGCGCCACCTATAGTCCAATCTCTTTAAAACTTTTCATGCTTCATCAGCATGTCATGCTACATATACCCAACAATTTTCGTGAATTTTTGAGCTTCCCTTTTGAGTTAGCGCCAACTAGTGGCCGATTTCTTTCAAAATTCTTACAGACCTCTAGGACCATGAGTCAAACATGCCCACCGAGTTTCGTTCCGATCGACCTCTGTTAACCCCATCTAATAGGTGCTCAAAGTTCATTGGCCGATGGCGGCCATGATTTTTTAGATACAGCAATGTCCTCATAGACATACATGGTGCCTTGGACCAAGACACTGCCTACCAATTTTCAAGTCAATCGGACTAGTGGTCACGTGGTTATAGCCCTTTTCATGTTTTTTTGACATTATAGCGCCACCAAGTGGTCAATCGTCGCGATTTTTTTATCGAGACCAAAGAATGAGCCCATACACATGTGTACCAAGTTTGGTGATGATATCTCATTTCCTTCTTGAGTTATAGCCTTTTTAGTAAAATAGGCTCCGCCCACAACATTCTTTTTCCACCCCTTAGCAACCGTGAATCGAAATTTCAACTTTTTCTCAATGAATATTGATATTCAGACTACAGAGAACATTTTGCCACTGGTTTGGTTTCGATCGGTCAAAAATCCAGGGACTAGTTCGCAAAAGTAGTTTTTCGACAAAATTCAAAATGGCGGAAAAAATTTCATGACGGAAATGAAATCGGAGATATACGTTTTGTTCGCCAAAGTCTCAGCTTTCCAATGATATAAGACACTTGAGTGTGGACCAAACGGTTTAGGAGTTATGAGCCATTTTGCGCAATTGATTGCTATAGCGCCACCTATAGGCCAATCGGGGTCATACTTTCTGAGGTTCTCCCCAAATTGAGGACTACCATCTGACAAAGTTTCAAAGTTCCACGCTTTACGGTTTGGGCTGCACGATGCGTTTTAGCGGAGAATAATAATAATAAATATAGCTGCGAGCAGCAATTAGCGGGGTTCAAGCGACTTAAGGCATTTAAGCATTTAAGGCGTATTGCATTTAAGGCTCTAAAGCAGTAAAATAATTAAATCTTGGAGCTCAGGTGAAATGAAGTGATACATTGACAAAATTCAATTGCAAATGTTAAAATAGTGACTTTATAAAGACTGAATTTGAGTTGTGCTTGCAATGGCAAAACTTGTGGCCCTGTTGCTACCCTACACTGCTGACATGTTTTTAGCAAAATGCTAACACGATTAGCATGTTTTTAACATACTGGTAACACAATTAGCATGCTGAAATAATCGATGGAAAATACCATTTACAGCCAATACAGGCAATTCACCATAGGAATACATGGTTTTCAAAGCTTTTTAACACTTATAGCGCCACCTATACTCCGATCTCCATGAAATGTTGCATCCTTCTTCACATTGTTATGCCACATATACCCATCAATTTTCGTGAAGTTTTAAGTTTTCGCTTAGGATTTATAGGCTTTTGAGTGTATTTTGCCACGCCTCTTTTCTAATTGGCCCTGTTATAGCCATCCAAATGCAAAAGTTCAACTTTTTTTTGATAATTATTGATCTAGAGAGTCCAGAGAATTGTCCTAGACTGGTTTGGTTTCGGTCGTGCAAAAAATCAGGGACTAGTTCGCAAAAGTAGGTTTTTAACATAATTGCGAATATTTAACTAACGATTTGATTGACAGCAATGGTTCCAGAGGCAAAGTTGTTCAGCACGAGGAGGTCTATCATATGATATGCATATTTTGGGGATGTTTGCAACACCACGTGATTGCAGAGCCATAAAGCTCGTTAGCGCCAACTAGTGGCCGATTTCTTTCAAAATTCTAACAGTCCTCTAGGACCATGAGTCAAACAGGCCCACCAAGTTTCGTTCCGATCGGCTTCCGTTAACCCCGTCTAATAGGTGCTCAAATTTCATTGGCCGATGGCGGCCATGTTTTTTGAGATACGCCAATGTCCTCATAGACATACATTGGGCCTTGGGCCAAGACACCGCATACCAATTTTCAAGTCAATCGGACTAGCGGTCGCGTGGTTATAGCCGTTTTAGTGTTTTTTTCATGTTATAGCGCCACCAAGTGGCCAATCGTCGCGATTTTTTTATCGTGACCAAAGAATGAGCCCATAAACATGTGTACCAAGTTTGGTGAAGATAGCTCATTTCTTTCTGGAGTTATAGCCTTTTTAGTAAAATAGGCTCCGCCCTGAACGTCCATTTTGAATCCCCTTAGCAACCGTGAATCGAAATATCAACATTTTTTCGATAATTATTGATATTCAGCCTACAGAGAACATTTTGGCACTGGTTTGGTTCCGATCGGTCAAAAAACCAGGGACTAGTTCGCAAAAGTAGGTTTTCGACAAAATTCAAAATGGCGGAAAAATTTTCATGACGGAAATGAAATCGGAGATATACGTTTTGTTCGTCATGGTCTCAGCTTTCCAATGATATAAGACACTTGAGTGTGGAGTACACGGTTTAGGAGTTATGAGCCCTTTTGCGCTTTTGGTCGCTGTAGCGCCACCTATAGGCCAATCGGGGTCATAGCTTCTCAGGTTCTCCCCAAATTGAGGACTACCTATTGGCCAAGTTTGAAGTCTCTAGCACTTACGGTTTTGTCTGCACGTTCAGTTTTAGGGGAGAAGAAAAATAATAATAATAATAATAATTAAAGCTGCGAGCAGCATTTAGCGGGGTTCAAGCCATTTAAGGTCTTTAAGCATTTGACACCTTTTGCATGAAAGGCTTTTAAGCACTGAATGAATTTGAGAGATATCAGGTGAAATGAAGTGATAAACTGACAAAATGTGATTTGAAATATTATAATAGTGACTTTATAAAGTCTAAATATGAATTGATCAGGCGAGTGCAGAGAATCATACTGCTGTGGTTTGGTTCCGAACAGGCAAAAAACCTAGGACTAGTTTGCAAAACGAGGTTTTTAACATAATTGTGAATATTTAAATAAAGATTTGATTGACAGTATTGGTTATAGAGGCAAAGTTGTTCAGTATGAGAAGATCTATCATAATTTATGCATATTATGTGGCTGTTTTAACCCCACCTGATTACAGAGATGGAAAATACCATTTACAGGCAATTCACCTCAGGGAATACATGGTTTTCAAAGCTTTTTAACACTTATAGCGCCCCCTATACTCTGATCTCCATAAAACTTTGCGTGTGTCTTCAACATGTTATGCCACATATACCCAACAAGTTTCGTGAAGTTTTGAGTTTCCTTTTAGGATTTATAGGCTTTTGAGTGTATTTTGCCACGCCTCTTTTCTAAATGGCCTTGTTATAGCCACCCAAATGCAAAAAATCAACTTTTTTTTGATAATTATTGATCTAGAGAGTCCAGAGAATTGTCCTAGACTGGTTTGATTCTGATTGCGCAAAAAACCAGGGACTAGTTCGCAAAAGTAGGTTTTTAACATTATTGCAAATATTTATTTAAAGATTTGATTGACAGAAATGGTTCCAGAGGCAAAGTTGTTCAACATGAGGAGATCTATCATATGATATGCATATTTTGCCGATGTGTGCAACACCACGTGATTGCAGAGCCATAAAACTCGTTAGCGCCAACTAGTGGCGGATTTTTTTCAAAATTCTTACAGACCTCTAGGACCATGAGTCAAACATGCCTACTGAGTTTCGTTCCGATCGACCTCCGTTAACCCTGTCTAATAGGTGCTCAAATTTCACTGGCCCATGGCGGCCATGTTTTTTGAGATATGCCAATGTTCTCATAGACAGACATGGTACCTTGGGCCAAGACACTGCATACCAATTTTCAGGTCAATCGGACTAGCGGTCGCGTGGTTATAGCCCTTTTTGTGTTTTTTCCACATTATAGCGCCACCAAGTGGTCAATCTTCAAATTTTTTTTATCCTGACCTCAAAATAAGCCCATACACATGGGTACCAAGTTTGGTGAAGATATCTCATTTCCTTCTTGAGTTATAGCCTCTTTAGTAAAAAAGGCTCCGCCTTAAATGTACATTTCCACGCCCCTTTTCGTCCATGAGTCAAAATTTCAACTTTTTTTTGATAATTATTGATATTCAGACTAGACAGAACATTTTGGCACTGGTTTGGTTCCGATATGTCAAAAAACCAGGGACTAGTTCGCAAAAGTAGGTTTTTGACAAAATTCAAAATGGCGGAAAAAATTTCATGACGGAAATGAAATCGGAGATATACGTTTTGTTCGCCAAGGTCTCAGCTTTCCAATGATATAAGACACTTGAGTGTGGACCAAACAGTTTAGGAGTTATGAGCCCTTTCGCGCAATTGATTGCTATAGGGCCACCTATGGGCCAATCTGGCTCATAATTTGATAACCTCTCCTCGATTTTTGGACTACCTATTGACAAAGTTTGAAGTCTCTAGCCCTTACGGTTTGGTCTGCACGATGAGTTTTACGGCAGAATAATAATAATAATAATAATAATTAAAGCTGCGAGCAGCATTTAGCGGGGTTCAAGCCATTTAAGGTCTTTAAGCATTTGACACCTTTTGCATGAAAGGCTTTTAAGCACTGAATGAATTTGAGAGATATCAGGTGAAATGAAGTGATAAACTGACAAAATGTGATTTTAAATATTATAATAGTGACTTTATAAAGTCTAAATATGAATTGATCAGGAGAGTGCAGAGAATCATACTGCTGTGGTTTGGTTCCTATCAGGCAAAACACCTAGGACTAGTTTGCAAAACGAGGTTTTTAACATAATTGTGAATATTTAAATAAAGATTTGATTGACAGTATTGGTTATAGAGGCAAAGTTGTTCAGTATGAGAAGATCTATCATAATATATGCGATTACAGAGATGGAAAATACAATTTACAAGCAATTCACCAGAGGGAATACATGGTTTTCAAAGCTTTTTAACACTTATAGCGCCCCCTATACTCCGATCTCCATAAAACTTTGCATGTGTCTTCAACATGTTATGCCACATATACCCAACAATTTTCGTGAAGTTTTGAGTTTCCCCTTAGGATTTATAGGCTTTTGAGTGTATTTTGCCACACCTCTTTTCTAAATGGCTCTGTTATAGCCATCCAAATGCAAGAAATCAACTTTTTTTGATAATTATTGATCTAGAGAGTCCAGAGAATTGTCCTAGACTGGTTTGGTTCTGATTGGGCAAAAAACCAGGGACTAGTTCGCAAAAGTAGGTTTTTAACATTATTGCAAATATTTATTTAACGATTTAATTGCCAAAAATGGTTCTAGAGGCAAAGTTGTTCAGCATGAGGAGATCTATCATATGATATGCATATTTTGCCGATGTGTGCAACACCACGTGATTGCAGAGCCATAAAACTCGTTAGCGCCAACTAGTGGCCGATTTCTTTCAAAATTCTTACAGACCTCTAGGACCATGAGTCAAACATGCCCACTGAGTTTTGTTCCGATCGACCTCCGTTAACCCTGTCTAACAGGTGCTCAAATTTCATTGGCCGATGGCGGCCATGTTTTTTGAGATACGCCAATGTTCTCATAGACAGACATGGTACCTTGGGCCAAGACACTGCTTACCAATTTTCAAGTCAATCGGACTAGCGGTCGCGTGGTTATAGCCGTTTTTGTGTTTTTTTCATGTTATAGCGCCACCAAGTGGCCAATCGTCGCGATTTTTTTATCGTGACCAAAGACTGAGCCCATAAACATGTGTACCAAGTTTGGTGAAGATATCTAATTTCTTGCTGGAGTTATAGCCTCTTTAGTAAAATAGGCTCCGCCTTAAATGTACATTTCCACGCCCCTTTTCGTCCATGAGTCAAAATTTCAACTTTTTTTTGATAATTATTAATATTCAGACTAGACAGAACATTTTGGCACTGGTTTGGTTCCGATATGTCAAAAAACCAGGGACTAGTTCGCAAAAGTAGGTTTTTGACAAAATTCAAAATGGCGGAAAAATTTTCATGACGGAAATGAAATCGGAGATATACGTTTTGTTCGCCAAGGTCTCAGCTTTCCAATGATATAAGACACTTGAGTGTGGACCAAACGGTTTAGGAGTTATGAGCCCTTTTGCGCAATTGATTGCTATAGCGCCACCTATTGGCCAATCTGGCTCATAATTTGATAACTTTTCCTCGATTTTTGGACTACCTGTTGACAAAGTTTCAAGTCTCTAGCATTTACGGTTTGGTCTGCACGATGAGTTTTACGGCAGAATAATAATAATAATAATAATAATTAAAGCTGCGAGCAGCATTTAGCGGGGTTCAAGCCATTTAAGGTCTTTAAGCATTTGACACCTTTTGCATGAAAGGTTTTTAAGCACTGAATGAATTTGAGAGATATCAGGTGAAATGAAGTGATAAACTGACAAAATGTGATTTTAAATATTATAATAGTGACTTTATAAAGTCTAAATATGAATTGATCAGGAGAGTGCAGAGAATCATACTGCTGTGGTTTGGTTCCGATCAGGCAAAAAACCTAGGACTAGTTTAGAGGCAAAGTTGTTCAGTATGAGAAGATCTATCATAATATATGCATATTATGTGGCTGTTTTAACCCCACCTGATTACAGAGATGGAAAATACCATTTACAGGCAATTCACCATAGGGAAAACATGGTTTTCAAAGCTTTTTAACACTTATAGCGCCCCCTATACTCCGATCTCCATAAAACATTGCATGTGTCTTCATCATGTTATGCCACATATACCCAACAATTTTCGTGAAGTTTTGAGTTTCCTCTTAGGATTTATAGGCTTTTGAGTGTATTTTGCCACGCCTCTTTTCTAAATGGCTCTGTTATAGCCATCCAAATGCAAGAAATCAACTTTTTTTTGATAATTATTGATCTAGAGAGTCCAGAGAATTTTCCTAGACTGGTTTGGTTCTGATTGCGCAAAAAACCAGGGACTAGTTCGCAAAAGTAGGTTTTTAACATTATTGCAAATATTTATTTAACAATTTGATTGACCGAAATGGTTTTAGAGGCAAAGTTGTTCAACATGAGGAGATCTATCATATGATATGCATATTTTGCCGATGTGTGCAACACCACGTGATTGCAGAGCCATAAAACTCGTTAGCGCCAACTAGTGGCCGATTTCTTTCAAAATTCTTACAGACCTCTAGGACCATGAGTCAAACATGCCTACTGAGTTTCGTTCTGGTCGACCTCCGTTAACCCTGTCTAATAGGTGCTCAAATTTCATTGGCCGATGGCGGCCATGTTTTTTTAGATACGCCAATGTTCTCATAGACAGACATGGTACCTTGGGCCAAGACACTGCTTACCAATTTTCAAGTCAATCAGACTAGCGGTCGCGTGGTTATAGCCCTTTTTGTGTTTTTTCCATGTTATAGCGCCACCAAGTGGCCAATCGTCGCGATTTTTTTTATCGTGACCAAAAACTGAGCCCATAAACATGTGTACCAAGTTTGGTGAAGATATCTCATTTCTTGCTGGAGTTATAGCCTCTTTAGTAAAATAGGCTCCGCCTTAAATGTACATTTCCACGCCCCTTTTCGTTCATGAGTCAAAATTTCAACTTTTTTTTGATAATTATTGATACTCAGTCTAGAGAGAACATTTTGGCACTGGTTTGGTTCCGATATGTCAAAAAACCAGGGACTAGTTCGCAAAAGTAGGTTTTTGACAAAATTCAAAATGGCGGAAAAATTTGCATACCGGAAATGAAATCGGAGATATACGTTTTGTTCGCCAAGGTCTCAGCTTTCCAATGATATAAGACACTTGACCCTTAGGATGAATGGTTTAGGAGTTATGAGCCATTTCGCGTTTTTGGTTGCTGTAGCGCCACCTATTGGCCAATCTGGCTCATAATTTGATAACCTCTCCTCGATTTTTGGACTACCTATTGACAAAGTTTGAAGTCTCTAGCATTTACGGTTTGGTCTGCACGATGAGTTTTACGGCAGAATAATAATAATAATAATAATAATTAAAGCTGCAAGCAGCATTTGAGCGGGGTTCAAGCATTTAAGGGCTTTTAAGCACATAGGCATTAAAGACATTACGTTTTATTTAGCAAGATTTTAAACACTGAAATAATAGATGGAAAAGTCCATTCACAGCCAATATAGGCAATTTACCATAGGAAATGCATGGTTTTTAAAGCTTTTTAACAGTTATAGCGCCACCTATAGTCCGATCTCTTTAAAACTTTGCATGCTTCATCAGCATGTCATGCCACATATACCCAACAATTTTCGTGAATTTTTGAGCTTCCCTTTTGGGTTAGCGCCAACTAGTGGCCGATTTCTTTCAAAATTCTTACAGACCTCTAGGACCATGAGTCAAACATGTCCACTGAGTTTCGTTCCAATCGACCTCCGTTAACCCCATCTAATAGGTGCTCAAAATTCATTGGCTGATGGCGGCCATGTTTTTTGAGATACACCAATGTCCTCATAGACTTATATAGTAACTTGGGCCAAGACACTGCATATTAATTTTCAGGTCAATCGGACAAGCGGTCGTTGTTTTTTTCACATTATAGCGCCACCAACTGGTCAAACGTCGCGATTTTTTTATCGAGACCAATAATTGAGCCCATACACATGTGTTCCAAGTTTGGTGAAGATATCTCATTTCCTTCTTGAGTTATAGCCTTTTTAGTAAAATAGGCTCCTCCCACAACATTCTTTTTCCACCCCTTAGCAACCGTAAATTGAAATTTCAACTTTTTCTCAATGAATATTGATTTTCAGACAACAGAGAACATTTTGGCACTGGTTTGGTTCCGATTGGGCAAAAAACCAGGGACTAGTTCGCAAAAGTAAGTTTTTAACATAATTGCAAATATTGAATTAATGATTTGACTGACAGCAATGGTTCTAGAGGCAAAGTTGTTCAGTATGAGGAGATCTATCACATGATATGCATATTTTGTGGATGGGTGCCACACCACGTGATTACAGAGCCATACAAATCTTTAGCGCCAACTAGTGGCCGATTTCTTTCAAAATTCTTACAGACCTCTAGGGCCATGAGTCAAACATGCCCATCAAGTTTTGTTCCGATCAGCCTCCGTTAACCTTGTCTTATAGGTGCTCAAACTTCATTGGCCGATAGCGGCCATGTTTTTTGAGATACGCCGATGTTCTCATAGACATACAAGGGGTCTTGGGCCAAGACACTGCTTTCCCATTTTCAAGTCAATAAGACTAACGGTCAGGTGGTTATACCCCTTTTTATGTTTTTTTCATGTTATAGCGCCACCATGTGGCCAATCGTCGCGATCTTTTTATTGTGACCAAGGACTGAGCCCATAAATATGTGTACCAAGTTTGGTGACGATATCTCATTTCCTTCTTGAGTTATAGCCTTATTAGTAAAATAGGCTCCGCCCTGAACGTCCATTTTGACTCCCTTTAGCAAACATAAATCGAAATTTCAACTTTTTTTCAATGAATATTGATATTCAGTCTCCAGAGAACATTTCTGCACTGGTTTGGTTCCGATTGGTCAAAAAACCAGGGACTAGTTCGCAAAAGTAGATTTTCGACAAAATTCAAAATGGCGGACAAATTTTCATGACGGAAATGAAATCGGAGATATACGTTTTGTTCGTCATGGTCTCAGCTTTCCAATGATATAAGACACTTGACCCTTAGGAGCAACGGTTTAGGAGTTATGAGCCCTTTCGCGCTTTTGGTTGCTATAGCGCCACCTATGGGCCAATCTGGCTCATAATTTGATAACCTCTCCTCGATTTTTGGACTACCTGTTGACAAAGTTTCAAGTCTCTAGCATTTACGGTTTGGTCTGCACGATCGCTTTTACGGCAGAAGAATAATAATAATAATAATAATTAAAGCTGCAAGCAGCATTTAGCGGGGTTCAAGCCTTTAAGGCCTTTAAAGCACATAGGCATTAAAGACATTAAGTTTTTTTTAGCAAGATTTTAAACACTGAAATAATAGATGGAAAAGTCCATTTACAGCCAATATAGGCAATTTACCATAGGAAATGCGTGGTTTTTAAAGCTTTTTTAACAGTTATAGCGCCACCTATAGTCCGATCTCTTTAAAACCTTGCATGCTTCATCAGCATGTTATGCCACATATACCCAAGAATTTTCGTGAATTTTTGAGCTTTCCTTTTGGGTTAGCGCCAACTAGTGGCTGATTTATTTCAAAATTCTTACAGACCTCTAGGACAATGAGTCAAACATGTCCACTGAGTTTCGTTCCGATCGACCTCCGTTAACCCCATCTAATAGGTGCTCAAAATTCATTGGCTGATGGCGGCCATGTTTTTTTAGATACACCAATGTCCTCATAGACTTATAAAGTACGTTGGGCCAAGACACTGCATACCAATTTTCAGGTCAATCGGACTAGCGGTCGTGTGGTTATAGCTATTTTCATGTTTTTTTTCACATTATAGCGCCACCAACTGGTTAAATGTCGCGATTTTTTTATCGAGACCAAAGAATGAGCCCATACACATGTGTTCCAAGTTTGTTGAAGATATCTCATTTCCTTCTTGAGTTATAGGCTTTTTAGTAAAATAGGCTCCACCCACAACAATCTTTTTCCACCCCTTAGCAACTGTAAATCGAAATTTCAACTTTTTCTCAATGAATATTGATATTCAGACTACAGAAAACATTTTGGCACTGGTTTGGTTCTGATTGGGGAAAAAAACAGGGACTAGTTCGCAAAAGTAGGTTTTTAACATAATTGCAAATATTGAATTAATGATTTGACTGACAGCAATGGCTCTAGAGGCAAAGTTGTTCAGCATGAGGAGATCTATTAAATGATATGCATATTTTGTGGATGGGTGCAACACCACGTGATTACAGAACCATAAAAGTCGTTAGCGCCAACTAGTGGCCGATTTCTTTCAAAATTCTTACAGACCTCTAGGGCCATGAGACAAACATGCCCATCAAGTTTTGTTCCGATCAGCCTCCATTAACCTTGTCTTATAGGTGCTCAAATTTCATTGGCCGATAGCGGCCATGTTTTTTGAGATACACCGATGTTCTCATAGACATACATGGGGCCTTGGACCAAGACAATGCTTGCCCATTTTCAGGTGAATCCGACTAGCAGTTGCGTGGTTATAGCTATTTTCATGTTTTTTTCACATTATAGCGCCACCAAGTGGCCAATAATCACGATTTTTTTTATCGTGACCTCAAATTGAGCCCATGCACATGTGTACCAAGTTTGGTGAAGATATCTCATTTCATTTTTGAGTTATAGTCTTTTTAGTAAAATAGGCTCCGCCCTGAGCGTCCATTTTGATCCCATTATCTTCCGTGAATCCAAATTTCAACTTTTTGTCAATGAATATTGATATTCAGACTACAGACAACATTTCTGCACAGGTTTGGTTCCAATTGGTCAAAAAACCAGGGACTAGTTCGCAAAAATAGGTTTTTGACAAAATTCAAAATGGCGGAAAATTTTTAATGACGGAAATGAAATCGGAGATATACGTTTTGTTCGTCATGGTCTCAGCTTTCCAATGATATAAGACACTTGACCCTTAGGAGCAAGGGTTTAGGAGTTATGAGCCCTTTCGCGCTTTTGGTTGCTATAGCGCCACCTATGGGCCAATCTGGCTCATAATTTGATAACCTCTCCTCGATTTTTGTACTACCTATTGGCCAAGTTTCAAGTCTCTAGCCCTTACAGTTTGGTCTGCACGATGCGTTTTTCGGCTGAATAATAATAATAATAATAATAATAATAATAATAAAAATCAGTACAAATACAATAGGTGTTCAGCACTTCGTGCTTGAACCCCTAATAATAAAAATCAATACAATTACAATAGGTGTTCAGCACTTCGTGCTTGAACCCCTAATAATAATAAAAAATCAGCACAAATACAATAGGTGTTCAGCACTTCGTGCTTGAACCCCTAAAAATCAGTACAATTACAATAGGGTTTCAGCACTTCGTGCTTGAACCCCTAATAAAAATCAGTACAATTACAATAGGGTTTCAGCACTTCGTGCTTGAACCCCTAATAAAAATCTTTACAATTACAATAGGGTTTCAGCACTTCGTGCTTGAACCCCTAATTAAAGCTGCAAGCAGCATTTGAGCGGGGTTCAAGCATTTAAGGGCTTTTGAGCACATAGGCATTAAAGACACTACGTTTTATTTAGCAAGATTTTAAACACTGAAATAATAGATGGAAAAGTCCATTCACAGCCAATATAGGCAATTTACCATAGGAAATGCATGGTTTTTAAAGCTTTTTAACAGTTATAGCGCCACCTATAGTCCGATCTCTTTAAAACTTTGCATGCTTCATCAGCATGTCATGCCACATATGCCCAACAATTTTCGTGAATTTTTGAGCTTCCCTTTTGGGTTAGCGCCAACTAGTGGCTGATTTCTTTCAAAATTCTTACAGACCTCTAGGACCATGAGTCAAACATGTCCACTGAGTTTCGTTCCGATCGACCTCCGTTAACCCCATCTAATAGGTGCTCAAAATTCATTGGCTGATGGCGGCCATGTTTTTTGAGATACACCAATGTCCTCATAGACTTATATAGTAACTTGGGCCAAGACACTGCATACCATTTTTCAGGTCAATCGGACTAGCGGTCGTTGTTTTTTTCACATTATAGCGCCACCAACTGGTCAAACGTCGCGATTTTTTTATCGAGACCAAAGAATGAGCCCATACACATGTGTACCAAGTTTGGTGAAGATATCTCATTTCCTTCTTGAGTTATAGCCTTTTTAGTAAAATAGGCTCCGCCCACAACATTCTTTTTCCACCCCTTAGCAACCGTAAATCGAAATTTCAACTTTTTCTCAATGAATATTGATATTCAGACTACAGAGAACATTTTGGCACTGGTTTGGTTCCGATTGGGCAAAAAAACAGGGACTAGTTCGCAAAAGTAGGTATTTAACATAATTGCAAATATTGAATTAATGATTTGACTGACAGCAATGGTTCTAGAGGCAAAGTTGTTCAGTATGAGGAGATCTATCACATGATATGCATATTTTGTGGATGGGTGCCACACCACGTGATTACAGAGCCATACAAATCTTTAGCGCCAACTAGTGGCCGATTTCTTTAAAAATTCTTACAGACCTCTAGGGCCATGAGTCAAACATGCCCATCAAGTTTTGTTCCGATCAGCCTCCGTTAACCTTGTCTTATAGGTGCTCAAACTTCATTGGCCGATAGCGGCCATGTTTTTTGAGATACGCCAATGTTCTCATAGACATACATGGGGCCTTGGACCAAGACACTGCTTTCCCATTTTCAAGTCAATAAGACTAACAGTCAGGTGGTTATACCCCTTTTTATGTTTTTTTCATGTTATAGCGCCACCATGTGGCCAATCGTCGCGATCTTTTTAAAGTGACCAAGGACTGAGCTCATAAATATGTGTACCAAGTTTGGTAAAGATATCTCATTTCCTTCTTGAGTTAAAGCCTTATTAGTAAAATAGGCTCCGCCCTGAACGTCCATTTTGACGCCCTTTAGCAAACATGAATCGAAATTTCAACTTTTTTTCAATGAATATTGATATTCAGTCTCCAGAGAACATTTCTGCACTGGTTTGGTTCCGATTGGTCAAAAAACCAGGGACTAGTTCGCAAAAGTAGATTTTCGACAAAATTCAAAATGGCGGACAAATTTTCATGACGGAAATGAAATCGGAGATATACGTTTTGTTTGTCATGGTCTCAGCTTTCCAATGATATAAGACACTTGAGTGTGGACCAAACGGTTTAGGAGTTATGAGCCCTTTCGCGCTTTTGGTTGTTATAGCGCCACCTATGGGCCAATCTGGCTCATAATTTGATAACCTCTCCTCGATTTTTGGACTACCTGTTGACAAAGTTTGAAGTCTCTAGCATTTACGGTTTGGTCTGCACGATCGCTTTTACGGCAGAAGAATAATAATAATAATAATAATAATAATAATTAAAGCTGCAAGCAGCATTTGAGCGGGGTTCAAGCATTTAAGGGCTTTTAAGCACATAGGCATTAAAGACATTACGTTTTATTTAGCAAGATTTTAAACACTGAAATAATAGATGGAAAAGTCCATTCACAGCCAATATAGGCAATTTACCATAGGAAATGCATGGTTTTTAAAGCTTTTTAACAGTTATAGCGCCACCTATAGTCCGATCTCTTTAAAACTTTGCATGCTTCATCAGCATGTCATGCCACATATACCCAACAATTTTCGTGAATTTTTGAGCTTCCCTTTTGGGTTAGCGCCAACTAGTGGCCGATTTCTTTCAAAATTCTTACAGACCTCTAGGACCATGAGTCAAACATGTCCACTGAGTTTCGTTCCGATCGACCTCCGTTAACCCCATCTAATAGGTGCTCAAAATTCATTGGCTGATGGCGGCCATGTTTTTTGAGATACACCAATGTCCTCATAGACTTATATAGTAACTTGGGCCAAGACACTGCATATCAATTTTCAGGTCAATCGGACAAGCGGTCGTTGTTTTTTTCACATTATAGCGCCACCAACTGGTCAAACGTCGCGATTTTTTTATCTAGACCAAAAAATGAGCCCATACACATGTGTTCCAAGTTTGGTGAAGATATCTCATTTCCTTCTTGAGTTATAGCCTTTTTAGTAAAATAGGCTCCGTCCACAACATTCTTTTTCCACTTCTTAGCAACCGTAAATTGAAATTTCAACTTTTTCTCAATGAATATTGATATTCAGACTACAGAGAACATTTTGGCACTGGTTTGGTTCTGATTGGGCAAAAAAACAGAGACTAGTTCGCGAAAGTAGGTTTTTAACATAATTGCAAATATTGAATTAATGATTTGACTGACAGCAATGGTTCTAGAGGCAAAGTTGTTCAGTATGAGGAGATCTATCACATGATATGCATATTTTGTGGATGGGTGCCACACCACGTGATTACGGAGCCATACAAATCTTTAGCGCCAACTAGTGGCCGATTTCTTTAAAAATTCTTACAGACCTCTAGGGCCATGAGTCAAACATGCCCATCAAGTTTTGTTCCGATCAGCCTCCGTTAACCTTGTCTAATAGGTGCTCAAATTTCATTGGCCGATAGCGGCCATGTTTTTTGAGATACGCCGATGTTCTCATAGACATACATGGGGCCTTGGACCAAGACACTGCTTTCCCATTTTCAAGTCAATAAGACTAACGGTCAGGTGATTATACCCCTTTTTATGTTTTTTTCATGTTATAGCGCCACCATGTGGCCAATCGTCGCGATCTTTTTATCGTGACCAAGGACTGAGCCCATAAATATGTGTACCAAGTTTGGTGACGATATCTCATTTCCTTCTTGAGTTATAGCCTTATTAGTAAAATAGGCTCCGCCCTGAACATCCATTTTGACGCCCTTTAGCAAACATGAATCGAAATTTCGACTTTTTTTCAATGAATATTGATATTCAGTCTCCAGAGAACATTTCTGCACTGGTTTGGTTCCGATTGGTCAAAAAACCAGGGACTAGTTCGCAAAAGAAGATTTTCGACAAAATTCAAAATGGCGGACAAATTTTCATGACGGAAATGAAATCGGAGATATACGTTTTGTTCGTCATGGTCTCAGCTTTCCAATGATATAAGACACTTGACCCTTAGAAGCAACGGTTTAGGAGTTATGAGCCCTTTCGCGCTTTTGGTTGCTATAGCGCCACCTATGGGCCAATCTGGCTCATAATTTGATAACCTCTCCTCGATTTTTGGACTACCTGTTGACAAAGTTTGAAGTCTCTAGCATTTACGGTTTGGTCTGCACGATCGCTTTTACGGCAGAAGAATAATAATAATAATTAAAGCTGCAAGCAGCATTTGAGCGGGGTTCAAGCTTTTAAGGCCTTTTAAGCACATAGGCATTAAAGACATTACGTTTTATTTAACAAGATTTTAAACACTGAAATAATAGATGGAAAAGTCCATTCACAGCCAATATAGGCAATTTACCATAGGAAATGCATGGTTTTTAAAGCTTTTTAACAGTTATAGCGCCACCTATAGTCCGATGTCTTTAAAACGTTGCATGCTTCATCAGCATGTCATGCCACATATACCCAACAATTTTCGTGAATTTTTGAGCTTCCCTTTTGGGTTAGCGCCAACTAGTGGCCGATTTCTTTCAAAATTCTTACAGACCTCTAGGACCATGAGTCAAACATGTCCACTGAGTTTCGTTCCGATCGACCTCCGTTAACCCCATCTAATAGGTGCTCAAAATTCATTGGCTGATGGCGGCCATGTTTTTTGAGATACACCAATGTCCTCATAGACTTATATAGTAACTTGGGCCAAGACACTGCATATCAATTTTCAGGTCAATCGGACAAGCGGTCATTGTTTTTTTCACATTATAGCGCCACCAACTGGTCAAATGTCGCAATTTTTTTATCGAGACCAATAATTGAGCCCATACACATGTGTTCCAAGTTTGGTGTAGATATCTCATTTCCTTCTTAAGTTATAGTCTTTTTAGTAAAATAGGCTCCGCCCACAACTATCTTTTTCCACCCCTTAGCAACCGTAAATTGAAATTTCAACTTTTTCTCAATGAATATTGATATTCAGACTACAGAGAACATTTTGGCACTAGTTTGGTTCCGATTGGGCAAAAAACCAGGGACTAGTTCGCAAAAGTAAGTTTTTAACATAATTGCAAATATTGAATTAATGATTTGACTGACAGCAATGGTTCTAGAGGCAAAGTTGTTCAGTATGAGGAGATCTATCACATGATATGCATATTTTGTGGATGGGTGCCACACCACGTGATTACAGAGCCATACAAATCTTTAGCGCCAACTAGTGGCCGATTTCTTTCAAAATTCTTACAGACCTCTAGGGCCATGAGTCAAACATGCCCATCAAGTTTTGTTCCGATCAGCCTCCGTTAACCTTGTCTTATAGGTGCTCAAACTTCATTGGCCGATAGCGGCCATGTTTTTTGAGATACGCCGATGTTCTCATAGACATACATGGGGCCTTGGAGCAAGACACTGCTTTCCCATTTTCAAGTCAATAAGACTAACAGTCAGGTGGTTATACCCCTTTTTATGTTTTTTTCATGTTATAGCGCCACCATGTGGCCAATCGTCGCGATCTTTTTATCGTGACCAAGGACTGAGCCCATAAATATGTGTACCAAGTTTGGTGACGATATCTCATTTCCTTCTTGAGTTATAGCCTTATTAGTAAAATAGGCTCCGCCCTGAACATCCATTTTGACGCCCTTTAGCAAACATGAATCGAAATTTCAACTTTTTTTCAATGAATATTGATATTCAGTCTCCAGGGAACATTTCTGCACTGGTTTGGTTCCGATTGGTCAAAAAACCAGGGACTAGTTCGCAAAAGTAGATTTTCGACAAAATTCAAAATGGCGGAAAAATTTTCATGACGGAAATGAAATCGGAGATATACGTTTTGTTCGTCATGGTCTCAGCTTTCCAATGATATAAGACACTTGAGTGTGGACCAAACGGTTTAGGAGTTATGAGCCCTTTCGCGCTTTTGGTTGCTATAGCGCCACCTATGGGCCAATCCGGCTCATAATTTGATAACCTCTCCTCGATTTTTGGACTACCTGTTGACAAAGTTTGAAGTCTCTAGCATTTACGGTTTGGTCTGCACGATCGCTTTTACGGCAGAAGAATAATAATAATAATAATAATTAAAGCTGCGAGCAGCATTTAGCGGGGTTCAAGCCATTTAAGGTTTTTAAGCATTTGACACCTTTTGCATGGAAGGTTTTTAAGCACTGAATGAATTTGAGAGATATCGGGTGAAATGAAGTGATAAAATGACAAAATGTGATTTTAAATATTATAGTAGTGACTTTATAAAGTCTAAATATGAATTATAGAACAATATTAATCAATAGTATGACAAAATTACTATTTTACTTTGCTAACATGATAAACATGTTGCTAGGTGGTTGCTAGGTTGTTCTTGATGGTTGTTATGCTGTTGCTAGGCAGTTGTTAGCTGTCACAGATGGTCACTATAATGTTTATAGAGTTCTTACTATGTTCTTTGCCTGATTAACACTTAGCTAATCACTGCTAGCATGTGTAGCATGTTGGAGGTGCTGTTTGCTAGCATGACAGACAGACAGACAGAGAGACAGACAGAGAGACACACACACACACACACACACACACACACACACACACACACACACACACACACACACACACACACCCCACCTATTTTTGTGAAGTTTTGAGTTTTCTTTCAGTATTAATATGCTTTTGAGCATATTTTACCACATCTATTCTCCAAATGATCCTGTTATAGCTACCCAAAGTGTAAAGTTCAACATGTTTTTGATAACTATTGATCAGGAGAGTCCAGAGAATCATACTGCTGTGGTTTGGTTCCGATCAGGCAAAAAAACCAAGGACTAGTTTGCAAAACGAGTTTTTTCACATAATTGTGAATATTTAAATAAAGATTTGATTGACAGTATTGGTTATAGAGGCAAAGTTGTTCAGTATGAGAAGATCTATCATAATATATGCATATTATGTGGCTGTTTTAACGCCACCTGATTAACAAGATGGAAAACCATTTACAGCCAATACAGGCAATTCACCATAGGGAATACATGGTTTCCCAAGCTTTTTAACACTTATAGCGCCCCCTATACTCCGATCTCCATAAAACTTTGCATGTGTCTTCAACATGTTATGCCACATATACCCAACAATTTTCGTGAAGTTTTGAGTTTCCCCTTAGGATTTATAGGCTTTTGAGTGTATTTTGCCACGCCTCTTTTCTAAATGGCCCTGTTATAGCCATCCAAATGCAAAAAAATCAACTTTTTTTGATAATTATTGATCTAGAGAGTCCAGAGAATTGTCCTAGACTGGTTTGGTTCTGATTGGGCAAAAAACCAGGGACTAGTTCGCAAAAGTAGGTTTTTAACATAATTGAAAATATTTATTTAACGATTTTATTGACAGCAATGGTTCTAGAGGCAAAGTTGTTCAACATGAGGAGATCTATCATATGATATGCATATTTTGCCGATGTGTGCAACACCACGTGATTGCAGAGCCATAAAACTCATTAGCGCCAACTAGTGGCCGATTTCTTTCAAAATTCTTACAGACCTCTAGGACCATGAGTTAAACATGCCCACTGAGTTTCGTTCCGATGGACCTCCGTTAACCCTGTCTAATAGGTGCTCAAATTTCATTGGCCGATGGCGGCCATGTTTTTTGAGATACGCCAATGTTCTCATAGACATACATGGTACCTTGGGCCAAGACACTGTTTACCAATTTTCAAGTCAATCGGACTAGCGGTCGCGTGGTTATAGCCCTTTTTGTTTTTTTTCCATGTTATAGCGCCACCAAGTGGCCAATCGTCGCGATTTTTTTATTGTGACCAAAGACTGAGCCCATAAACATGTGTACCAAGTTTGGTGAAGATATCTCATTTCTTGCTTGAGTTATAGCCTCTTTAATAAAATAGGCTCCGCCTTAAATGTACATTTCCACGCCCCTTTTCGTTCATGAGTCAAAATTTCTACTTTTTTTTGATAATTATTGATATTCAGACTAGAGAGAACATTTTGGCACTGGTTTGGTTCCGATATGTCAAAAAACCAGGGACTAGTTCGCAAAAGTAGGTTTTTGACAAAATTCAAAATGGCGGAAAAATTTGCATACCGGAAATGAAATCGGAGATATACGTTTTGTTCGTCATGGTCTCAGCTTTCCAATGATATAAGACACTTGACCCTTAGAAGCAACGGTCTAGGAGTTATGAGCAGTTTTGCGCAATTGATCGCTATAGCGCCACCTATGGGCCAATCTGGCTCATAATTTGATAACCTCTCCTCGATTTTTGGACTACCTATTGACAAAGTTTGAAGTCTCTAGCATTTACGGTTTGGTCTGCACGATGAGTTTTACGGCAGAATAATAATAATAATAAAAATCAGTACAATTACAATAGGGTTTCAGCATTTCATGCTTGAACCCCTAATTAAAGCTGCGAGCAGCATTTAGCGGGGTTCAAGCCATTTAAGGTCTTTAAGCATTTAACGCCTTTTGCATGAAAGGTTTTTAAGCACTGAATGAATTTGAGAGATATCAGGTGAAATGAAGTGAAAAACTGACAAAATGTGATTTTAAATATTATAAATATACTTTATAAAGTCTAAATATGAATTATAGAACAATATTAATCAATAGTATGACAAAATTACTATTTTACTTTGCTAACATGATAAACATGTTGCTAGGTGGTTGCTAGGTTGTTCTTGATGGTTGTTATGGTGTTGCTAGGCAGTTGTTAGCTGTCACAGATGGTCACTATAATGTTTATAGAGTTCTTACTATGTTCTTTGCCTGATTAACACTTAGCTAATCACTGCTAGCATGTGTAGCATGTTGGAAGTGCTGTTTGCTAGCATGACAAACAGACAGACAGAGACACACACACACACACACACACACACACACACACACACACACACACACACACACACACACACACACACACACACACACACACACACACCTATTTTTGTGAAGTTTTGAGTTTTCGTTCAGTATTAATAGGCTTTTGAGCATGTTTTACCACACCTATTCTCCAAATGACCCTGTTATAGCTACCCAAAGTGTAAAGTTCAACATGTTTTTGATAACTATTGATCAGGAGAGTCCAGAGAATCATACTGCTGTGGTTTGGTTCCGATCAGGCAAAAAAACCAAGGACTAGTTTGCAAAACGAGGTTTTTTACATAATTGTGAATATTTAAATAAAGATTTGATTGACAGTATTGGTTATAGAGGCAAAGTTGTTCAGTATGAGAAGATCTATCATAATATATGCATATTATGTGGCTGTTTTAACCCCACCTGATTACAGAGATGGAAAATACCATTTACAGCCAATACAGGCAATTCACCATAGGGAATACATGGTTTTCCAAGCTTTTTAACACTTATAGCGCCCCCTATACTCTGATCTCCATAAAACTTTGCATGTGTCTTCAACATGTTATGCCACATATACCAAATAATTTTCGTGAAGTTTTGAGTTTCCCCTTAGGATTTATAGGCTTTTGAGTGTATTTTGCCACGCCTCTTTTCTAAATGGCCCTGTTATAGCCATCTAAATGCAAAAGTTAAACTTTTTTTCAATAATTATTGACCTAAAGAGTCTATAGAATTGTCCTAGATTGGTTTGGTTCCAATTGGGTAAAAAACCAGGGACTAGTTTGCAAAAGTAGGTTTTTAACATAATTACGAAAATTTAATTAATGATTTGATTGACAGCAATGGTTCCAGAGGCAAAGTTGTTCATCATGAGGAGATCTATGATATGATATTCATATTTCATGGATATGTGCAACACCACGTGATTTCAGAGCCATAAAACTTGTTAGCGCCAACTAGTGGCCGATTTCTTTCAAAATTCTTACAAACCTCTAAGACCATGAGTCAAACATGCCCACTGAGTTTCGTTCCAATCAGCCTCCATTAACCTTGTCTAATAGGTGCTCAAAATTCATTGGTCTATGGCGGCCATGTTTTTTGAGATACACCAATGTCCTCATACACATACATGGTACCTTGGGCCAAGACACTGCTTACCAATTTTCAGGTCAATCGGACTAGAGGTTGCGTGGTTATAGCTATTTTCAGGTTTTTTCCACATTATAGCGCCACCAAGTGGTCAATCTTCACATTTTTTATATGCTGACCTCAGAATGAGCCCATACATATGTGTTCCAAGTTTGGTGAAGATATCTCATTTCCTTCTTGAGTTATAGCCTCTTTAGTAAAAAAGGCTCCGCCTTAAATGTACATTTCCACGCCCCTTTTCGTCCATGAGACAAAATTTCAACTTTTTTTTGATAATTATTGATATTCAGACTAGACAGAACATTTTGGCACTAGTTTGGTTCCGATATGTCAAAAAACCAGGGACTAGTTCGCAAAAGTAGGTTTTTGACAAAATTCAAAATGGCGGAAAAATTTGCATACCGGAAATGAAATCGGAGATATACGTTTTGTTCGACAAGGTCTCAGTTTCCCAATGATATAAGACACTTGAGTGTGGACCAAACGGTTTAGGAGTTATGAGCCCTTTTGCGGTTTTGGTTGCTGTAGCGCCACCTATTGGCCAATCTGGCTCATAATTTGATAACCTCTCCTCGATTTTTGGACTACCTATTGACAAAGTTTGAAGTCTCTAGCATTTACGGTTTGGTCTGCACGATGAGTTTTACGGCAGAATAATAATAATAAAAATCAGTACAATTACAATAGGGTTTCAGCACTTCGTGCTTGAACCCCTAATAATAATAATAATAATAATAATAATAAAAATCAATACAATTACAATAGGGTTTCAGCACTTCGTGCTTGAACCCCTAATTAAAGCTGCAAGCAGCATTTAAGCGGGGTTCAAGCCTTTAAGGCCTTTTAAGCACATAGGCATTAAAGACACTAATTTTTATTTAGCAAGGTTTTAAACACTAAAATAATAGATGGAAAAGTCCATTTACAGCCAATATAGGCAATTTACCATAGGAAATGCATGGTTTTTATAGCTTTTTCACAGTTATAGCGCCACCTATAGTCCGATCTCTTTAAAACATTGCATGCTTCATCAGCATGTCATGCCACATATACCCAACGATTTTCGTGAAGTTTTGAGTTTCCCCTTAGGATTTATAGGCATTTGAGTGTATTTTGCCACGCCTCTTTTTCAAATGGCCCTGTTATAGCCATCCAAATGCAAAAGTTCAACTTTTTTTTGATAGTTATTGATCTAAAGAGTCCAGACAACTGTCCTAGACTTGTTTGGTTCTGATCGGGCAAAAAACCAGGGTCAAGTTCACAAAAGTAGGTTTTTAACATAATTACGAATATTTAATTAACGATTTGATTGACAGCAATGGCCCTAGAGGCAAAGTTGTTCAACATGAGGAGATCTATCATATGATATGCATATTTTGCGGATGTATGCAACACCACGTGATTACAGAGCCATAAACATAATAGGTGCTCAAATTTCATTGGCCTATGGCGGCCATGTTTTTTGAGATACGCCAATGTCCTCATAGACTTACATGGTACCTTGGGCCACGACACCGCATACCAATTTTCAAGTCAATCGGACTAGCGGTCGTGTGGTTATAGCCGTTTTTGTGTTTTTTTCATGTTATAGCGCCACCAAGTGGCCAACTGTCGCGATATTTTTATCGTGACCAAATATTGAGCCCATACACATGTGTACCAAGTTTGGTGAATTTGTTCAAGCATTTAAGGGCGTTTAAGCACTGAGGCATTAAAGACATTAAGTTTTATTTAGCAAGATTTTAAACACTGAAATAATAGATGGAAAAGTCCATTCACAGCCAATATAGGCAATTTATAATAATAATAATAATAATAATAATAATAATAATAATAATAATAAAAATCAATACAATTACAATAGGGTTTCAGCACTTCGTGCTTGAACCCCTAATAATAATAATAATAAAAATCAATACAATTACAATAGGTGTTCAGCACTTCGTGCTTGAACCCCTAATAATAATAATAATAATAATAATTAAAGCTGCAAGCAGCATTTGAGCGGGGTTCAAGCATTTAAGGGCGTTTAAGCACTGAGGCATTAAAGACATTAAGTTTTATTTAGCAAGATTTTAAACACTGAAATAATAGATGGAAAAGTCAATTCACAGCCAATATAGGCAATTTACCATAGGAAATGCATGGTTTTTAAAGCTTTTTAACAATTATAGCGCCACCTATAGTCCGATCTCTTTAAAACTTTGCATGCTTCATCAGCATGTCATGCCACATATACCCAACAATTTTCGTGAATTTTTGAGCTTCCCTTTTGGGTTAGCGCCAACTAGTGGCCGATTTCTTTCAAAATTCTTACAGACCTCTAGGACCATGAGTCAAACATGCCCACTGAGTTTCGTTCCGATCGACCTCCGTTAACCCCATCTAATAGGTGCTCAAAATTCATTGGCTGATGGCGGCCATGTTTTTTGAGATACACCAATGTCCTCATAGACTTATATATTAACTTGGGCCAAGACACTGCATACCAAATTTCAGGTCAATCGGACTAGCGGTCGTTGTTTTTTTCACATTATAGCGCCACCAACTGGTCAAACGTCGCGATTTTTTTATCGAGACCAAAAAATGAGCCCATACACATGTGTACCAAGTTTGGTGAAGATATCTCATTTCCTTCTTAAGTTATAGCCTTTTTAGTAAAATAGGCTCCGCCCACAACATTCTTTTTCCACCCCTTAGCAACCGTAAATCGAAATTTCAACTTTTTCTCAATGAATATTGATATTCAGACTACAGAGAACATTTTGGCACTGGTTTAGTTCCAATTGGGCAAAAAACCAGGGACTAGTTCGCAAAAGTAGGTATTTAACATAATTGCAAATATTGAATTAATGATTTGACTGACAGCAATGGTTCTAGAGGCAAAGTTGTTCAGTATGAGGAGATCTATCACATGATATGCATATTTTGTGGATGGGTGCCAAACCACGTGATTACAGAGCCATACAAATCTTTAGCGCCAACTAGTGGCCGATTTCTTTCAAAATTCTTACAGACCTCTAGGGCCAGGAGTCAAACATGCCCATCAAGTTTTGTTCCGATCAGCCTCCGTTAACCTTGTCTTATAGGTGCTCAAACTTCATTGGCCGATAGCGGCCATGTTTTTTGAAATACGCCGATGTTCTCATAGACATACATGGGGCCTTGGACCAAGACACTGCTTTCCCATTTTCAAGTCAATAAGACTAACGGTCAGGTGGTTATACCCCTTTTTATGTTTTTTTCATGTTATAGCGCCACCATGTGGCCAATCGTCGCGATCTTTTTAACGTGACCAAGGACTGAGCCCATACATATGTGTACCAAGTTTGGTAAAGATATCTCATTTCCTTCTTGAGTTATAGCCTTATTAGTAAAATAGGCTCCGCCCTGAACGTCCATTTTGAGGCCCTTTAGCAAACATGAATCGAAATTTCAACTTTTTTTCAATGAATATTGATATTCAGTCTCCAGAGAACATTTCTGCACTGGTTTGGTTCCGATTGGTCAAAAAACCAGGGACTAGTTCGCAAAAGCAGATTTTCGACAAAATTCAAAATGGCGGGAAAATTTGCATACCGGAAATGAAATCGGAGATATACGTTTTGTTCGTCATGGTCTCAGCTTTCCAATGATATAAGACACTTGACCCTTAGGAGCAACGGTTTAGGAGTTATGAGCCATTTCGCGCTTTTGGTTGCTATAGCGCCACCTATGGGCCAATCTGGCTCATAATTTGATAACCTCTCCTCGATTTTTGGACTACCTGTTGACAAAGTTTGAAGTCTCTAGCATTTACGGTTTGGTCTGCACGATCGCTTTTACGGCAGAATAATAATAATAATAATAATAATTAAAGCTGCAAGCAGCATTTGAGCGGGGTTCAAGCATTTAAGGGCTTTTAAGCACATAGGCATTAAAGACATTACGTTTTATTTAGCAAGATTTTAAACACTGAAATAATAGATGGAAAAGTCCATTCACAGCCAATATAGGCAATTTACCATAGGAAATGCATGGTTTTTAAAGCTTTTTAACAGTTATAGCGCCACCTATAGTCCGATCTCTTTAAAACTTTGCATGCTTCATCAGCATGTCATGCCACATATACCCAACAATTTTCGTGAATTTTTGAGCTTCCCTTTTGGGTTAGCGCCAACTAGTGGCCAATTTCTTTCAAAATTCTTACAGACCTCTAGGACCATGAGTCAAACATGTCCACTGAGTTTCGTTCCAATCGACCTCCGTTAATCTAATAGGTGCTCAAAATTCATTGGCTGATGGCGGCCATGTTTTTTGAGATACACCAATGTCCTCATAGACTTATATAGTAACTTGGGCCAAGACACTGCATATCAATTTTCAGGTCAATCGGACAAGCGGTCGTTGTTTTTTTCACATTATAGCGCCACCAACTGGTCAAACGTCGCGATATTTTTATCGAGACCAATAATTGAGCCCATACACATGTGTTCCAAGTTTGGTGAAGATATCTCATTTCCTTCTTGAGTTATAGCCTTTTTAGTAAAATAGGCTCCTCCCACAACATTCTTTTTCCACCCCTTAGCAACCGTAAATTGAAATTTCAACTTTTTCTCAATGAATATTGATTTTCAGACAACAGAGAACATTTTGGCACTGGTTTGGTTCCGATTGGGCAAAAAACCAGGGACTAGTTCGCAAAAGTAAGTTTTTAACATAATTGCAAATATTGAATTAATGATTTGACTGACAGCAATGGTTCTAGAGGCAAAGTTGTTCAGTATGAGGAGATCTATCACATGATATGCATATTTTGTGGATGGGTGCCACACCACGTGATTACAGAGCCATACAAATCTTTAGCGCCAACTAGTGGCCGATTTCTTTCAAAATTCTTACAGACCTCTAGGGCCATGAGTCAAACATGCCCATCAAGTTTTGTTCCGATCAGCCTCCGTTAACCTTGTCTTATAGGTGCTCAAACTTCATTGGCCGATAGCGGCC
This sequence comes from Pseudorasbora parva, assembly GCF_024679245.1. Taxonomy (NCBI): domain Eukaryota; kingdom Metazoa; phylum Chordata; class Actinopteri; order Cypriniformes; family Gobionidae; genus Pseudorasbora; species Pseudorasbora parva. The sequence goes on along the minus strand of NC_090188.1, from coordinate 7,554,112 downwards.
ATGTTTTTTGAGATACGCCGATGTTCTCATAGACATACATGGGGTCTTGGGCCAAGACACTGCTTTCCCATTTTCAAGTCAATAAGACTAACGGTCAGGTGGTTATACCCCTTTTTATGTTTTTTTCATGTTATAGCGCCACCATGTGGCCAATCGTCGCGATCTTTTTATCGTGACCAAGGACTGAGCCCATAAATATGTGTACCAAGTTTGGTGACGATATCTCATTTCCTTCTTGAGTTATAGCCTTATTAGTAAAATAGGCTCCGCCCTGAACGTCCATTTTGACGCCCTTTAGCAAACATGAATCGAAATTTCAACTTTTTTTCAATGAATATTGATATTCAGTCTCCAGAGAACATTTCTGCACTGGTTTGGTTCCGATTGGTCAAAAAACCAGGGACTAGTTCGCAAAAGTAGATTTTCGACAAAATTCAAAATGGCGGACAAATTTTCATGACGGAAATGAAATCGGAGATATACGTTTTGTTCGTCATGGTCTCAGCTTTCCAATGATATAAGACACTTGACCCTTAGGAGCAACGGTTTAGGAGTTATGAGCCCTTTCGCGCTTTTGGTTGCTATAGCGCCACCTATGGGCCAATCTGGCTCATAATTTGATAACCTCTCCTCGATTTTTGGACTACCTGTTGACAAAGTTTCAAGTCTCTAGCATTTACGGTTTGGTCTGCACGATCGCTTTTACGGCAGAAGAATAATAATAATAATAATAATTAAAGCTGCAAGCAGCATTTGAGCGGGGTTCAAGCATTTAAGGGCGTTTAGGCACTGAGGCATTAAAGACATTAAGTTTTATTTAGCAAGATTTTAAACACTGAAATAATAGATGGAAAAGTCAATTCACAGCCAATATAGGCAATTTACCATAGGAAATGCATGTTTTTTAAAGCTTTTTAACAGTTATAGCGCCACCTATAGTCCGATCTCTTTAAAACTTTGCATGCTTCATCAGCATGTCATGCCACATATACCCAACAATTTTCGTGAATTTTTGAGCTTCCCTTTTGGGTTAGCGCCAACTAGTGGCCGATTTCTTTCAAAATTCTTACAGACCTCTAGGACCATGAGTCAAACATGCCCACTGAGTTTCGTTCCGATCGACCTCCGTTAACCCCATCTAATAGGTGCTCAAAATTCATTGGCTGATGGCGGCCATGTTTTTTGAGATACACCAATGTCCTCATAGACTTATATAGTAACTTGGGCCAAGACACTGCATATCAATTTTCAGGTCAATCGGACTAGCGGTCGTTGTTTTTTTCACATTATAGCGCCACCAACTGGTCAAACGTCGCGATTTTTTTTTATAGAGACCAATAATTGAGCCCATACACATGTGTTCCAAGTTTGGTGAAGATATCTCATTTCCTTCTTGAGTTATAGCCTTTTTAGTAAAATAGGCTCCGCCCACAACATTCTTTTTCCACCCCTTAGCAACCGTAAATCGAAATTTCAACTTTTTCTCAATGAATATTGATATCCAGACTACAGAGAACATTTTGGCACTGGTTTGGTTCACATTGGGCAAAAAACCAGGGACTAGTTCGCAAAAGTAGGTATTTAACATAATTGCAAATATTGAATTAATGATTTGACTGACAGCAATGGTTCTAGAGGCAAAGTTGTTCAATATGAGGAGATATATCACATGATATGCATATTTTGTGGATGGGTGCCACACCACGTGATTACGGAGACATACAAATCTTTAGCGCCAACTAGTGGCCGATTTCTTTAAAAATTCTTACAGACCTCTAAGGCCATGAGTCAAACATGCCCATCAAGTTTTGTTCCGATCAGCCTCCGTTAACCTTGTCTTATAGGTGCTCAAACTTCATTGGCCGATAGCGGCCATGTTTTTTGAGATACGCCGATGTTCTCATAGACATACATGGGGCCTTGGACCAAGACACTGCTTTCCCATTTTCAAGTCAATAAGACTAATGGTCAGGTGGTTATACCCCTTTTAATGTTTTTTTCATGTTATAGCGCCACCATGTGGCCAATCGTCGCGATCTTTTTATCGTGACCAAGGACTGAGCCCATAAATATGTGTACCAAGTTTGGTGAAGATATCTCATTTCCTTCTTGAGTTATAGCCTTATTAGTAAAATAGGCTCCGCCCTGAACGTCCATTTTAATGCCCTGTAGCAAACATGAATCGAAATTTCAACTTTTTTTCAATGAATATTGATATTCAGTCTCCAGAGAACATTTCTGCACTGGTTTGGTTCCGATTGGTCAAAAAACCAGGGACTAGTTCGCAAAAGTAGATTTTCGACAAAATTCAAAATGGCGGACAAATTTTCATGACGGAAATGAAATCGGAGATATACGTTTTGTTCGTCATGGTCTCAGCTTTCCAATGATATAAGACACTTGACCCTTAGGAGCAACGGTTTAGGAGTTATGAGCCCTTTCGCGCGTTTGGTTGCTATAGCGCCACCTATGGGCCAATCTGGCTCATAATTTGATAACCTCTCCTCGATTTTTGGACTACCTGTTGACAAAGTTTGAAGTCTCTAGCATTTACGGTTTGGTCTGCACGATCGCTTTTACGGCAGAAGAATAATAATAATAATAATAATAATTAAAGCTGCAAGCAGCATTTAGCGGGGTTCAAGCCTTTAAGGCCTTTAAAGCACATAGGCATTAAAGACATTAAGTTTTATTTAGCAAGATTTTAAACACTGAAATAATAGATGGAAAAGTCCATTCACAGCCAATATAGGCAATTTACCATAGGAAATGCATGGTTTTTAAAGCTTTTTAACAGTTATAGCGCCACCTATAGTCCGATCTCTTTAAAACTTTGCATGCTTCATCAGCATGTCATGCCACATATACCCAACAATTTTCGTGAATTTTTGAGCTTCCCTTTTGGGTTAGCGCCAACTAGTGGCCGATTTCTTTCAAAATTCTTACAGACCTCTAGGACCATGAGTCAAACATGTCCACTGAGTTTCGTTCCGATCGACCTCCATTAACCCCATCTAATAGGTGCTCAAAATTCATTGGCTGATGGCGGCCATGTTTTTTGAGATACACCAATGTCCTCATAGACTTATATAGTAACTTGGGCCAAGACACTGCATATTAATTTTCAGGTCAATCGGACTAGCGGTCGTGTGGTTATAGCTATTTTCATGTGTTTTTTCACATTATAGCGCCACCAAGTGGTCAATCGTCACGATTTTTTTATCGAGACCAAAGAATGAGCCCATACACACATGTACCAAGTTTGGTGAAGATATCTCATTTCATTTTTGAGTTATAGTCTTTTTAGTAAAATAGGCTCCGCCCTGAGCGTCCATTTTGATCCCCTTATCTTTCGTGAATCAAAATTTCAACTTTTTCTCAATGAATGTTGATATACAGACTACAGGCAACATTTTGGCACTGGTTTGGTTCCGATCAGTCAAAAAACCAGGGACTAGTTCGTAAAAGTAGGTTTTCAACAAAATTCAAAATGGCGGAAAATTTTTAATGACGGAAATGAAATCGGAGATATACGTTTTGTTCGCCAAGGTCTCAGCTTTCCAATGATATAAGACACTTGAGTGTGGACCAAACGGTTTAGGAGTTATGAGCCATTTCCCGCAATTGATTGCTATAGCGCCACCTATAGGCCAATCTGGCTCATAATTTGATAACCTTTCCTCGATTTTTGTACTACCTATTGACAAAGTTTCAAGTTTCCAGCCCTTACGGTTTGGTCTGCACGATGCGTTTTTCGGCTGAATAATAATAATAATAATAATAATTAAAGCTTTTTAACAGTTATAGCGCCACCTATAGTCCGATCTCTTTAAAACTTTGCATGCTTCATCAGCATGTCATGCCACATATACCTAACAATTTTCGTGAATTTTTGAGCTTCCCTTTTGGGTTAGCACCAACTAGTGGCCGATTTCTTTCAAAATTCTTACACACCTCTAGGACCATGAGTCAAACATGTCCACTGAGTTTCGTTCCGATCGACCTCTGTTAATCCCATCTAATAGGTGCTCAAAATTCATTGACTGATGGCGGCCATGTTTTTTGAGATACACCAATGTCCTCATAGACTTATATAGTACCTTGGGCCAAGACACTGCATACCAATTTTCAAGTCAATCGGACTAACGGTCGTTGTTTTTTTCACATTATAGCGCCACCAACTGGTCAAACGTCGCAATTTTTTTATCGAGACCAAAAAATGAGCCCATACACATGTGTACCAAGTTTGGTGAAGATATCTCATTTCCTTCTTAAATTATAGCCTTTTTAGTAAAATAGGCTCCGCCCACAACATTCTTTTTCCACCCCTTAGCAACCGCATTAAAGACATTAAGTTTTATTTAGCAAGATTTTAAACACTGAAATAATAGATGGAAAATTCCATTTACAGCCAATATAGGCAATTTACCATAGGAAATGCATGGTTTTTAAAGCTTTTTAACAGTTATAGCGCCACCTATAGTCCGATCTCTTTAAAACTTTGCATGCTTCATCAGCATGTCATGCCACATATACCCAACAATTTTCGTGAATTTTTGAGCTTCCCTTTTGGGTTAGCGCCAACTAGTGGCCAATTTCTTTCAAAATTCTTACAGACCTCTAGGACCATGAGTCAAACATGTCCACTGAGTTTCGTTCCGATCGACCGCCGTTAACCCCATCTAATAGGTGCTCAAAATTCATTGGCTGATGGCGGCCATGTTTTTTGAGATGCACCAATGTCCTCATAGACTTATATAGTACCTTGGGCCAAGACACTGCATACCAATTTTCAGGTCAATCGGACTAGCGGTCATGTGGTTATAGCTATTTTCATGTTTTTTTTCACATTATAGCGCCACCAAGTGGTCAATCGTCACGATTTTTTTATCGAGACCAAAGAATGAGCCCATACACACATGTACCAAGTTTGGTGAAGATATCTCATTTCATTTTTGAGTTATAGTCTTTTTAGTAAAATAGGCTCCGCCCTGAGCATCCATTTTGATCCCCTTATCTTTCGTGAATCGAAATTTCAACTTTTTCTCAATGAATGTTGATATACAGACTACAGGCAACATTTTGGCACTGGTTTGGTTTCGATCGGTCAAAAAACCAGGGACTAGTTCGTAAAAGTAGGTTTTCAACAAAATTCAAAATGGCGGAAAATTTTTAATGACGGAAATAAAATCGGAGATATACGTTTTGTTCGCCAAGGTCTCAGCTTTCCAATGATATAAGACACTTGAGTGTGGACCAAACGGTTTAGGAGTTATGAGCCATTTTGCGCAATTGATTGCTATAGCGCCACCTATGGGCCAATCTGGCTCATAATTTGATAACCTTTCCTCGATTTTTGTACTACCTATTGACAAAGTTTCAAGTTTCCAGCCCTTACGGTTTGGTCTGCACGATGCGTTTTTCGGCTGAATAATAATAATAATAATAATAATTAAAGCTGCGAGCAGCATTTAGCGGGGTTCAAGCCATTTAAGGTTTTTAAGCATTTGACACCTTTTGCATGAAAGGCTTTTAAGCACTGAATGAATTTGAGAGATATCAGGTGAAATGAAGTGATAAACTGCCACATATACCCAACAATTTTCGTGAAGTTTTGAGTTTCCCCTTAGGATTTATAGGCTTTTGAGTGTATTTTGCCACGCCTCTTTTCTAAATGGCCCTTTTATAGCCATCTAAATGCAAAAAATCAACTTTTTTTGATAATTATTGATCTAGAGAGTCCAGAGAATTGTCCTAGACTGGTTTGGTTCTGATTGGGCAAAAAAACAGGGACTAGTTCGCAAAAGTAGGTTTTTAACATAATTGCAAATATTTATTTAATGATTTGATTGACAGCAATGGTTCTAGAGGCAAAGTTGTTCAACATGAGGAGATCTATCATATGATATGCATATTTTGCAGATGTGTGCAACGCCACGTGATTGAAGAGCCATAAAACTCGTTAGCGCCAGCTAGTGGCCGATTTCTTTCAAAATTCTTACAGACCTCTAGGACCATGAGTTAAACATGCCCACTGAGTTTTGTTCCGATCGACCTCCGTTAACCCTGTCTAATAGGTGCTCAAATTTCATTGGCCGATGGCGGCCATGTTTTTTGAGATACGCCAATGTTCTCATAGACAGACATGGTACCTTGGGCCAAGACATTGCATACCAATTTTCCAGTCAATCGGACTAGCGGTCGCGTGGTTATAGCCCTTTTTGTGTTTTTTCCATGTTATAGCGCCACCAAGTGGCCAATCGTCGCGATTTTTTTATCCTGACCAAAGACTGAGCCCATACACATGTGTACCAAGTTTGGTGAAGATATCTCATTTCTTGCTGTAGTTATAGCCTCTTTAGTAAAATAGGCTCCGCCTTAAATGTACATTTCCACGCCCCTTTTCGTTCATGAGTCAAAATTTCAACTTTTTTTTGATAATTATTGATATTCAGACTAGAGAGAACATTTTGGCACTGGTTTGGTTCTGATATGTCAAAAAACCAGGGACTAGTTCGCAAAAGTAGGTTTTTGACAAAATTCAAAATGGCGGAAAAATTTGCATACCGGAAATGAAATCGGAGATATACGTTTTGTTCGTCATGGTCTCAGCTTTCCAATGATATAAGACACTTGACCCTTAGGATGAACGGTTTAGGAGTTATGAGCCATTTCGCGTTTTTGGTTGCTGTAGCGCCACCTATTGGCCAATCTGGCTCATAATTTGATAACCTCTCCTCGATTTTTGGACTACCTATTGACAAAGTTTGAAGTCTCTAGCATTTACGGTTTGGTCTGCACGATGAGTTTTACGGCAGAATAATAATAATAATAATAATAATAATAATAATAATAATAAAAATCAGCACAAATACAATAGGTGTTCAGCACTTCGTGCTTGAACCCCTAAAAATCAATACAATTACAATAGGGTTTCAGCACTTCGTGCTTGAACCCCTAATTAAAGCTGCAAGCAGCATTTGAGCGGGGTTCAAGCATTTAAGGGCTTTTAAGCACATAGGCATTAAAGACATTACGTTTTATTTAGCAAGATTTTAAACACTGAAATAATAGATGGAAAAGTCCATTCACAGCCAATATAGGCAATTTACCATAGGAAATGCATGGTTTTAAAGCTTTTTAACAGTTATAGCGCCACCTATAGTCCGATCTCTTTAAAACTTTGCATGCTTCATCAGCATGTCATGCCACATATACCCAACAATTTTCGTGAATTTTTGAGCTTCCCTTTTGGGTTAGCGCCAACTAGTGGCCAATTTCTTTCAAAATTCTTACAGACCTCTAGGACCATGAGTCAAACATGTCCACTGAGTTTCGTTCCAATCGACCTCCGTTAACCCCATCTAATAGGTGCTCAAAATTCATTGGCTGATGGCGGCCATGTTTTTTGAGATACACCAATGTCCTCATAGACTTATATAGTAACTTGGGCCAAGACACTGCATATCAATTTTCAGGTCAATCGGACAAGCGGTCGTTGTTTTTTTCACATTATAGCGCCACCAACTGGTCAAACGTCGCGATTTTTTTATCGAGACCAATAATTGAGCCCAAACACATGTGTTCCAAGTTTGGTGAAGATATCTCATTTCCTTCTTGAGTTATAGCCTTTTTAGTAAAATAGGCTCCTCCCACAACATTCTTTTTCCACCCCTTAGCAACCGTAAATTGAAATTTCAACTTTTTCTCAATGAATATTGATTTTCAGACAACAGAGAACATTTTGGCACTGGTTTGGTTCTGATTGGGCAAAAAACCAGGGACTAGTTCGCAAAAGTAAGTTTTTAACATAATTGCAAATATTGAATTAATGATTTGACTGACAGCAATGGTTCTAGAGGCAAAGTTGTTCAGTATGAGGAGATCTATCACATGATATGCATATTTTGTGGATGGGTGCCACACCACGTGATTACAGAGCCATACAAATCTTTAGCGCCAACTAGTGGCCGATTTCTTTCAAAATTCTTACAGACCTCTAGGGCCATGAGTCAAACATGCCCATCAAGTTTTGTTCCGATCAGCCTCCGTTAACCTTGTCTTATAGGTGCTCAAACTTCATTGGCCGATAGCGGCCATGTTTTTTGAGATACGCCGATGTTCTCATAGACATACATGGGGTCTTGGGCCAAGACACTGCTTTCCCATTTTCAAGTCAATAAGACTAACGGTCAGGTGGTTATACCCCTTTTTATGTTTTTTTCATGTTATAGCGCCACCATGTGGCCAATCGTCGCGATCTTTTTATCGTGACCAAGGACTGAGCCCATAAATATGTGTACCAAGTTTGGTGACGATATCTCATTTCCTTCTTGAGTTATAGCCTTATTATTAAAATAGGCTCCGCCCTGAACATCCATTTTGACGCCCTTTAGCAAACATGAATCGAAATTTCAACTTTTTTTCAATGAATATTGATATTCAGTCTCCAGAGAACATTTCTGCACTGGTTTGGTTCCGATTGGTCAAAAAACCAGGGACTAGTTCGCAAAAGTAGATTTTCGACAAAATTCAAAATGGCGGACAAATTTTCATGACGGAAATGAAATCGGAGATATACGTTTTGTTCGTCATGGTCTCAGCTTTCCAATGATATAAGATACTTGACCCTTAGGAGCAACGGTTTAGGAGTTATGAGCCCTTTCGCGCTTTTGGTTGCTATAGCGCCACCTATGGGCCAATCTGGCTCATAATTTGATAACCTCTCCTCGATTTTTGGACTACCTGTTGACAAAGTTTGAAGTCTCTAGCATTTACGGTTTGGTCTGCACGATCGCTTTTACGGCAGAAGAATAATAATAATAATAATAATTAAAGCTGCAAGCAGCATTTGAGCGGGGTTCAAGCATTTAAGGGCGTTTAAGCACTGAGGCATTAAAGACATTAAGTTTTATTTAGCAAGATTTTAAACACTGAAATAATAGATGGAAAAGTCCATTCACAGCCAATATAGGCAATTTACCATAGGAAATGCATGGTTTTTAAAGCTTTTTAACAGTTATAGCACCACCTACAGTCCGATCTCTTTAAAACTTTGCATGCTTCATCAGCATGTCATGCCACATATACCCAACAATTTTCGTGAATTTTTGAGCTTCCCTTTTGGGTTAGCGCCAACTAGTGGCCGATTTCTTTCAAAATTCTTACAGACCTCTAGGACCATGAGTCAAACATGCCCACTGAGTTTCGTTCCGATCGACCTCCGTTAACCCCATCTAATAGGTGCTCAAAATTCATTGGCTGATGGCGGCCATGTTTTTTGAGATACACCAATGTCCTCATAGACTTATATAGTAACTTGGGCCAAGACACTGCATACCAATTTTCAGGTCAATCGGACTAGCGGTCGTTGTTTTTTTCACATTATAGCGCCACCAACTGGTCAAACTTCGCGATTTTTTTATCGAGACCAAAAAATGAGCCCGTACACATGTGTACCAAGTTTGGTGAAGATATCTCATTTCCTTCTTAAGTTATAGCCTTTTTAGTAAAATAGGCTCCGCCCACAACATTCTTTTTCTACCCCTTAGCAACCGTAAATCGAAATTTCAACTTTTTCTCAATGAATATTGATAGTCAGACTACAGAGAACATTTTGGCACTGGTTTGGTTCCAATTGGGCAAAAAACCAGGGACTAGTTTGCAAAAGTAGGTTTTTAACATAATTGCAAATATTGAATTAATGATTTGACTGACAGCAATGGTTCTAGAGGCAAAGTTGTTCAGTATGAGAAGATCTATCACATGATATGCATATTTTGTGGATGGGTGCCACACCATGTGATTACAGAGCCATACAAATCTTTAGCGCCAACTAGTGGCCAATTTCTTTAAAAATTCTTACAGACCTCTAGGGCCAGGATTCAAACATGCCCATCAAGTTTTGTTCCGATCAGCCTCCGTTAACCTTGTTTTATAGGTGCTCAAACTTCATTGGCCGATAGCGGCCATGTTTTTTGAGATACGCCGATGTTCTCATAGACATACATGGGGCCTTGGACCAAGACACTGCTTTCCCATTTTCAAGTCAATAAGACTAACGGTCAGGTGGTTATACCCCTTTTTATGTTTTTTTCATGTTATAGCGCCACCATGTGGCCAATCGTCGCGATCTTTTTATCGTGACCAAGGACTGAGCCCATAAATATGTGTACCAAGTTTGGTGACGATGTCTCATTTCCTTCTTGAGTTATAGCCTTATTATTAAAATAGGCTCCGCCCTGAACATCCATTTTGATGCCCTTTAGCAAACATGAATCGAAATTTCAACTTTTTTTCAATGAATATTGATATTCAGTCTCCAGAGAACATTTCTGCACTGGTTTGGTTCCGATTGGTCAAAAAACCAGGCAAAGTTGTTCAGTATGAGGAGATCTATCACATGATATGCATATTTTGTGGATGGGTGCCACACCACGTGATTACAGAGCCATACAAATCTTTAGCGCCAACTAGTGGCCAATTTCTTTAAAAATTCTTACAGACCTCTAGGGCCAGGATTCAAACATGCCCATCAAGTTTTGTTCCGATCAGCCTCCGTTAACCTTGTTTTATAGGTGCTCAAACTTCATTGGCCGATAGCGGCCATGTTTTTTGAGATACGCCGATGTTCTCATAGACATACATGGGGCCTTGGACCAAGACACTGCTTTCCCATTTTCAAGTCAATAAGACTAACGGTCAGGTGGTTATACCCCTTTTTATGTTTTTTTCATGTTATAGCGCCACCATGTGGCCAATCGTCGCGATCTTTTTATCGTGACCAAGGACTGAGCCCATAAATATGTGTACCAAGTTTGGTGACGATGTCTCATTTCCTTCTTGAGTTATAGCCTTATTATTAAAATAGGCTCCGCCCTGAACATCCATTTTGATGCCCTTTAGCAAACATGAATCGAAATTTCAACTTTTTTTCAATGAATATTGATATTCAGTCTCCAGAGAACATTTCTGCACTGGTTTGGTTCCGATTGGTCAAAAAACCAGGGACTAGTTCGCAAAAGTAGATTTTTGACAAAATTCAAAATGGCGGACAAATTTTCATGACGGAAATGAAATCGGAGATATACGTTTTGTTCGTCATGGTCTCAGCTTTCCAATGATATAAGACACTTGACCCTTAGGAGCAACGGTTTAGGAGTTATGAGCCGTTTCGCGCTTTTGGTTGCTATAGCGCCACCTATGGGCCAATCTGGCTCATAATTTGATAACCTCTCCTCGATTTTTGGACTACCTGTTGACAAAGTTTGAAGTCTCTAGCATTTACGGTTTGGTCTGCACGATCGCTTTTACGGCAGAAGAATAATAATAATAATAATTAAAGCTGCGAGCAGCATTTAGCGGGGTTCAAGCCATTTAAGGTTTTTAAGCATTTGACACCTTTTGCATGAAAGGCTTTTAAGCACTGAATGAATTTGAGAGATATCAGGTGAAATGGTGATGAACTGACAAAATGTGATTTTAAATATTGTAATAGTGACTTTATAAAGTCTAAATATGAATTGATCAGGAGAGTGCAGAGAATCATACTGCTGTGGTTTGGTTCCGATCAGGCAAAAAACCTAGGACTAGTTTGCAAAATGAGGTTTTTAACATAATTGTGAATATTTAAATAAAGATTTGATTGACAGTATTGGTTATAGAGGCAAAGTTGTTCAGTATGAGAAGATCTATCATAATATATGCATATTATGTGGCTGTTTTAACCCCACCTGATTACAGAGATTCACCATAGGGAATACATGGTTTTCAAAGCTTTTTAACACTTATAGCGCCCCCTATACTCCGATCTCCATAAAACATTGCATGTGTCTTCAACATGTTATGCCACATATACCCAACAATTTTCGTGAAGTTTTGAGTTTCCTCTTAGGATTTATAGGCTTTTGAGTGTATTTTGCCACGCCTCTTTTCTAAATGGCTCTGTTATAGCCATCCAAATGCAAGAAATCAACTTTTTTTTGATAATTATTGATCTAGAGAGTCCAGAGAATTGTCCTAGACTGGTTTGGTTCTGATTGCGCAAAAAACCAGGGACTAGTTCGCAAAAGTAGGTTTTTAACATTATTGCAAATATTTATTTAACAATTTGGTTGACCGAAATGGTTTTAGAGGCAAAGTTGTTCAACATGAGGAGATCTATCATATGATATGCATATTTTGCCGATGTGTGCAACACCACGTGATTGCAGAGCCATAAAACTCGTTAGCGCCAACTAGTGGCCGATTTCTTTCAAAATTCTTACAGACCTCTAGATCCATGAGTTAAACATGCCTACTGAGTTTCGTTCTGGTCGACCTCCGTTAACCCTGTCTAATAGGTGCTCAAATTTCATTGGCCGATGGCGGCCATGTTTTTTTAGATACGCCAATGTTCTCATAGACAGACATGGTACCTTGGGCCAAGACACTGCTTACCAATTTTCAAGTCAATCAGACTAGCGGTCGCGTGGTTATAGCCCTTTTTGTGTTTTTTCCATGTTATAGCGCCACCAAGTGGCCAATCGTCGCGATTTTTTTATCGTGACCAAAAACTGAGCCCATAAACATGTGTACCAAGTTTGGTGAAGATATCTCATTTCTTGCTGGAGTTATAGCCTCTTTAGTAAAATAGGCTCCGCCTTAAATGTACATTTCCACGCCCCTTTTCGTTCATGAGTCAAAATTTCAACTTTTTTTTGATAATTATTGATACTCAGTCTAGAGAGAACATTTTGGCACTGGTTTGGTTCTGATATGTCAAAAAACCAGGGACTAGTTCGCAAAAGTAGGTTTTTGACAAAATTCAAAATGGCGGAAAAATTTGCATACCGGAAATGAAATCGGAGATATACGTTTTGTTCGCCAAGGTCTCAGCTTTCCAATGATATAAGACACTTGACCCTTAGGATGAACGGTTTAGGAGTTATGAGCCATTTCGCGTTTTTGGTTGCTGTAGCGCCACCTATTGGCCAATCTGGCTCATAATTTGATAACCTCTCCTCGATTTTTGGACTACCTATTGACAAAGTTTGAAGTCTCTAGCATTTACGGTTTGGTCTGCACGATGAGTTTTACGGCAGAATAATAATAATAATAATAATAATAATAATAATAATAATAAAAATCAGCACAAATACAATAGGTGTTCAGCACTTCGTGCTTGAACCCCTAATAATAAAAATCGGTACAATTACAATAGGGTTTCAGCATTTCATGCTTGAACCCCTAATTAAAGCTGCAAGCAGCATTTGAGCGGGGTTCAAGCATTTAAGGGCGTTTAAGCACTGAGGCATTAAAGACATTAAGTTTTATTTAGCAAGATTTTAAACACTGAAATAATAGATGGAAAAGTCAATTCACAGCCAATATAGGCAATTTACCATAGGAAATGCATGGTTTTTAAAGCTTTTTAACAATTATAGCGCCACCTATAGTCCGATCTCTTTAAAACTTTGCATGCTTCATCAGCATGTCATGCCACATATACCCAACAATTTTCGTGAATTTTTGAGCTTCCCTTTTGGGTTAGCGCCAACTAGTGGCCGATTTCTTTCAAAATTCTTACAGACCTCTAGGACCATGAGTCAAACATGCCCACTGAGTTTCGTTCCGATCGACCTCCGTTAACCCCATCTAATAGGTGCTCAAAATTCATTGGCTGATGGCGGCCATGTTTTTTGAGATACACCAATGTCCTCATAGACTTATATATTAACTTGGGCCAAGACACTGCATACCAAATTTCAGGTCAATCGGACTAGCGGTCGTTGTTTTTTTCACATTATAGCGCCACCAACTGGTCAAACGTCGCGATTTTTTTATCGAGACCAAAAAATGAGCCCATACACATGTGTACCAAGTTTGGTGATGATATCTCATTTCCTTCTTAAGTTATAGCCTTTTTAGTAAAACAGGCTCCGCCCACAACATTCTTTTTCCACCCCTTAGCAACCGTAAATCGAAATTTCAACTTTTTCTCAATGAATATTGATATTCAGACGACAGAGAACATTTTGGCACTGGTTTAGTTCCAATTGGGCAAAAAACCAGGGACTAGTTCGCAAAAGTAGGTATTTAACATAATTGCAAATATTGAATTAATGATTTGACTGACAGCAATGGTTCTAGAGGCAAAGTTGTTCAGTATGAGGAGATCTATCACATGATATGCATATTTTGTGGATGGGTGCCAAACCACGTGATTACAGAGCCATACAAATCTTTAGCGCCAACTAGTGGCCGATTTCTTTCAAAATTCTTACAGACCTCTAGGGCCAGGAGTCAAACATGCCCATCAAGTTTTGTTCCGATCAGCCTCCGTTAACCTTGTCTTATAGGTGCTCAAACTTCATTGGCCGATAGCGGCCATGTTTTTTGAGATACGCCGATGTTCTCATAGACATACATGGGGCCTTGGACCAAGACACTGCTTTCCCATTTTCAAGTCAATAAGACTAACGGTCAGGTGGTTATACCCCTTTTTATGTTTTTTTCATGTTATAGCGCCACCATGTGGCCAATCGTCGCGATCTTTTTAACGTGACCAAGGAATGAGCCCATACATATGTGTACCAAGTTTGGTAAAGATATCTCATTTCCTTCTTGAGTTATAGCCTTATTAGTAAAATAGGCTCCGCCCTGAACGTCCATTTTGAGGCCCTTTAGCAAACATGATTTGAAATTTCTACTTTTTTTCAATGAATATTGATATTCAGTCTCCAGAGAACATTTCTGCACTGGTTTGGTTCCGATTGGTCAAAAAACCAGGGACTAGTTCGCAAAAGTAGATTTTCGACAAAATTCAAAATGGCGGGAAAATTTGCATACCGGAAATGAAATCGGAGATATACGTTTTGTTCGTCATGGTCTCAGCTTTCCAATGATATAAGACACTTGACCCTTAGGAGCAACGGTTTAGGAGTTATGAGCCCTTTCGCGCTTTTGGTTGCTATAGCGCCACCTATGGGCCAATCTGGCTCATAATTTGATAACCTCTCCTCGATTTTTGGACTACCTGTTGACAAAGTTTGAAGTCTCTAGCATTTACGGTTTGGTCTGCACGATCGCTTTTACGGCAGAAGAATAATAATAATAATAATAATAAAAATCAATACAATTACAATAGGGTTTCAGCACTTCGTGCTTGAACCCCTAATAATAATAATAAAAATCAATACAATTACAATAGGTGTTCAGCACTTCGTGCTTGAACCCCTAATAATAAAAATCAATACAATTACAATAGGTGTTCAGCACTTCGTGCTTGAACCCCTAATTAAAGCTGCAAGCAGCATTTGAGCGGGGTTCAAGCATTTAAGGGCGTTTAAGCACTGAGGCATTAAAGACATTAAGTTTTATTTAGCAAGATTTTAAACACTGAAATAATAGATGGAAAAGTCAATTCACAGCCAATATAGGCAATTTACCATAGGAAATGCATGGTTTTTAAAGCTTTTTAACAGTTATAGCGCCACCTATAGTCCGATCTCTTTAAAACTTTGCATGCTTCATCAGCATGTCATGCCACATATACCCAACAATTTTCGTGAATTTTTGAGCTTCCCTTTTGGGTTAGCGCCAACTAGTGGCCGATTTCTTTCAAAACTCTTACAGACCTCTAGGACCATGAGTCAAACATGCCCACTGAGTTTCGTTCCGATCGACCTCCGTTAACCCCATCTAATAGGTGCTCAAAATTCATTGGCTGATGGCGGCCATGTTTTTTGAGATACACCAATGTCCTCATAGACTTATATATTAACTTGGGCCAAGACACTGCATACCAAATTTCAGGTCAATCGGACTAGCGGTCGTTGTTTTTTTCACATTATAGCGCCACCAACTGGTCAAACGTCGCGATTTTTTTATCGAGACCAAAAAATGAGCCCATACACATGTGTACCAAGTTTGGTGAAGATATCTCATTTCCTTCTTAAGTTATAGCCTTTTTAGTCTATTTTACTAAAAAGGCTATAACTTAAGAAGGAAATGAGATATCTTCACCAAACACTCCGCCCACAACATTCTTTTTCCACCCCTTAGCAACCAGAAATCGAAATTTCTACTTTTCTCAATGAATATTGATATTCAGACTACAGAGAACATTTTGGCACTGGTTTGGTTCCGATTGGGCAAAAAACCAGGGACTAGTTCGCAAAAGTAGGTATTTAATATAATTGCAAATATTGAATTAATGATTTGACTGACAGCAATGGTTCTAGAGGCAAAGTTGTTCAGTATGAGGAGATCTATCACATGATATGCATATTTTGTGGATGGGTGCCACACCACGTGATTACAGAGCCATACAAATCTTTAGCGCCAACTAGTGGCCGATTTCTTTCAAAATTCTTACAGACCTCTAGGGCCAGGAGTCAAACATGCCCATCAAGTTTTGTTCCGATCAGCCTCCGTTAACCTTGTCTTATAGGTGCTCAAACTTCATTGGCCGATAGCGGCCATGTTTTTTGAGATACGCCGATATTCTCATAGATGTACATGGGGCCTTGGACCAAGACACTGCTTTCCCATTTTCAAGTCAATAAGACTAACGGTCAGGTGGTTATACCCCTTTTTATGTTTTTTTCATGTTATAGCGCCACCATGTGGCCAATCGTCGCGATCTTTTTAACGTGACCAAGGACTGAGCCCATAAATATGTGTACCAAGTTTGGTAAAGATATCTCATTTCCTTCTTGAGTTATAGCCTTATTAGTAAAATAGGCTCCGCCCTGAACGTCCATTTTGACGCCCTTTAGCAAACATGAATCGAAATTTCAACTTTTTTTCAATGAATATTGATATTCAGTCTCCAGAGAACATTTCTGCACTGGTTTGGTTCCGATTGGTCAAAAAACCAGGGACTAGTTCGCAAAAGTAGATTTTCGACAAAATTCAAAATGGCGGGAAAATTTGCATACCGGAAATGAAATCGGAGATATACGTTTTGTTCGTCATGGTCTCAGCTTTCCAATGATATAAGACACTTGACCCTTAGGAGCAACGGTTTAGGAGTTATGAGCCCTTTCGCGCTTTTGGTTGCTATAGCGCCACCTATGGGCCAATCTGGCTCATAATTTGATAACCTCTCCTCGATTTTTGGACTACCTGTTGACAAAGTTTGAAGTCTCTAGCATTTACGGTTTGGTCTGCACGATCGCTTTTACGGCAGAAGAATAATAATAATAATAATAATAATAATTAAAGCTGCGAGCAGCATTTAGCGGGGTTCAAGCAATTTAAGGTCTTTAAGCATTTGACGCCTTTTGCATGAAAGGTTTTTAAGCACTGAATGAATTTGAGAGATATCAGGTGAAATGAAGTGAAAAACTGACAAAATGTGATTTGAAATATTATAATAGTGACTTTATAAAGTCTAAATATGAATTGATCAGGAGAGTGCAGAGAATCATACTGCTGTGGTTTGGTTCCGATCAGGCAAAAAACCTAGGACTAGTTTGCAAAACGAGGTTTTTAACATAATTGTGAATATTTAAATAAAGATTTGATTGAAAGTATTGGTTATAGAGGCAAAGTTGTTCAGTATGAGAAGATCTATCATAATATATGCATATTATGTGGCTGTTTTAACCCCACCTGATTACAGAGATGGAAAATACAATTTACAGGCAATTCACCATAGGGAATACATGGTTTTCAAAGCTTTTTAACACTTATAGCGCCCCCTATACTCCGATCTCCATAAAACTTTGCATGTGTCTTCAACATGTTATGCCACATATACCCAACAATTTTCGTGAAGTTTTGAGTTTCCCCTTAGGATTTATAGGCTTTTGAGTGTATTTTGCCACACCTCTTTTCTAAATGGCCCTGTTATAGCCATCCAAATGCAAGAAATCAACTTTTTTTTGATAATTATTGATCTAGAGAGTCCAGAGAATTGTCCTAGACTGGTTTGGTTCTGATTGGGCAAAAAACCAGGGACTAGTTCGCAAAAGTAGGTTTTTAACATTATTGCAAATTTTTTTTAACGATTTGATTGACAGAAATAGTTCTAGAGGCAAAGTTGTTCAACATGAGGAGATCTATCATATGATATGCATATTTTGCCGATGTGTGCAACACCACGTGATTGCAGAGCCATAAAACTCGTTAGCGCCAACTAGTGGCCGATTTCTTTCAAAATTCTTACAGACCTCTAGGACCATGAGTCAAACATGCCTACTGAGTTTCGTTCCGATCGACCTCCGTTAACCCTGTCTAATAGGTGCTCAAATTTCATTGGCCGATGGCGGCCATGTTTTTTGAGATACGCCAATGTTCTCATAGACAGACATGGGGCCTTGGGCCAAGACACTGCTTACCAATTTTCAAGTCAATCGGACTAGCGGTCGCGTGGTTATAGCCCTTTTTGTGTTTTTTCCATGTTATAGCGCCACCAAGTGGCCAATCGTCGCGATTTTTTTATCGTGACCAAAGACTGAGCCCATACACATGTGTACCAAGTTTGGTGAAGATATCTCATTTCTTGCTGGAGTTATAGCCTCTTTAGTAAAATAGGCTCCGCCTTAAATGTACATTTCCACGCCCCTTTTCGTTCATGAGTCAAAATTTCAACTTTTTTTTGATAATTATTGATAGTCAGACTAGAGAGAACATTTTGGCACTGGTTTGAATCTGATATGTAAAAAAACCAGGGACTAGTTCGCAAAAGTAGGTTTTTGACAAAATTCAAAATGGCGGGAAAATTTGCATACCGGAAATGAAATCGGAGATATACGTTTTGTTCGACAAGGTCTCAGCTTTCCAATGATATAAGACACTTGACCCTTAGGAGCAACGGTTTAGGAGTTATGAGCCATTTCGCGTTTTTGGTTGCTGTAGCGCCACCTATTGGCCAATCTGGCTCATAATTTGATAACCTCTCCTCGATTTTTGGACTACCTATTGACAAAGTTTGAAGTCTCTAGCATTTACGGTTTGGTCTGCACGATGAGTTTTACGGCAGAATAATAATAATAATAATTAAAGCTGCGAGCAGCATTTAGCGGGGTTCAAGCCATTTAAGGTTTTTAAGCATTTGACACCTTTTGCATGAAAGGCTTTTAAGCACTGAATGAATTTGAGAGATATCAGGTGAAATGAAGTGATAAACTGCCACATATACCCAACAATTTTCGTGAAGTTTTGAGTTTCCCCTTAGGATTTATAGGCTTTTGAGTGTATTTTGCCACGCCTCTTTTCTAAATGGCCCTTTTATAGCCATCTAAATGCAAAAAATCAACTTTTTTTGATAATTATTGATCTAGAGAGTCCAGAGAATTGTCCTAGACTGGTTTGGTTCTGATTGGGCAAAAAACCAGGGACTAGTTCGCAAAAGTAGGTTTTTAACATAATTGCAAATATTTATTTAATGATTTGATTGACAGCAATGGTTCTAGAGGCAAAGTTGTTCAACATGAGGAGATCTATCATATGATATGCATATTTTGCCGATGTGTGCAACACCACGTGATTGCAGAGCCATAAAACTTGTTAGCGCCAACTAGTGGCCGATTTCTTTCAAAATTCTTACAGACCTCTAAGACCATGAGTCAAACATGCCCACTGAGTTTTGTTCCGATCGACCTCCGTTAACCCTGTCTAATAGGTGCTCAAATTTCATTGGCCGATGGCGGCCATGTTTTTTGAGATACGCCAATGTTCTCATAGACAGACATGGTACCTTGGGCCAAGACACTGCTTACCAATTTTCAAGTCAATCGGACTAGCGGTCGCGTGGTTATAGCCCTTTTTGTGTTTTTTCCATGTTATAGCGCCACCAAGTGGCCAATCGTCGCGATTTTTTTATCGTGACCAAAGACTGAGCCCATAAACATGTGTACCAAGTTTGGTGAATATATCTCATTTCTTGCTGGAGTTATAGCCTCTTTAGTAAAATAGGCTCCGCCTTAAATGTACATTTCCACGCCCCTTTTCGTTCATGATTCAAAATTTCAACTTTTTTTTGATAATTATTGATATTCAGACTAGACAGAACATTTTGGCACTGGTTTGGTTTCGATATGTCAAAAAACCAGGGACTAGTTCGCAAAAGTAGGTTTTTGACAAAATTCAAAATGGCGGAAAAATTTTCATGACGGAAATGAAATCGGAGATATACGTTTTGTTCGCCAAGGTCTCAGCTTTCCAATGATATAAGACACTTGAGTCTGGACCAAACGGTTTAGGAGTTATGAGCCCTTTTGCACAATTGATTGCTATAGCGCCACCTATTGGCCAATCTGGCTCATAATTTGATAACCTTTCCTCGATTTTTGGACTACCTATTGACAAAGTTTCAAGTCTCTAGCCCTTACGGTTTGGTCTGCACGATGAGTTTTACGGCAGAATAATAATAATAATAATAATAATTAAAGCTGCGAGCAGCATTTAGCGGGGTTCAAGCAATTTAAGGTCTTTAAGCATTTGACGCCTTTTGCATGGAAGGTTTTTAAGCATTGAATGAATTTGTGAGATATCAGGTGAAATGAAATGATTAACTGACAAAATATGATTATAAATATTATAGTAGTGACTTTATAAAGTCTAAATATGAATTATAGAACAATATTAATCAATTGTATGACAAAATTACTATTTTACTTTGCTAACATGATAAACATGTTGCTAGGTGGTTGCTAGGTTGTTCTTGATGGTTGTTATGGTGTTGCTAGGCAGTTGTTAGCTGTCACAGATGGTTACTATAATGTTTATAGAGTTCTTACTATGTTCTTTGCCTGATTTAACACTTAGCTAATCACTGCTAGCATGTGTAGCATGTTGGAAGTGCTGTTTGCTAGCATGACAAACAGACAGACAGAGACACACACACACACACACACACACACACACACACACACACACACACCACCTATTTTTGTGAAGTTTTGAGTTTTCGTTCAGGATTATTAGGCTTTTGAGCATGTTTTACCACAGCTATTCTCTAAATGATCCTGTTATAGCTACCCAAAGTGTAAAGGTCAACATGTTTTTGATAACTATTGATCAGGAGAGTCCAGAGAATCATACTGCTGTGGTTTGGTTCCGATCAGGCAAGAAAAACCAAGGACTAGTTTGCAAAACGAGGTTTTTAACATAATTGTGAATATTTAAATAAAGATTTGATTGACAGTATTGGTTATAGAGGCAAAGTTGTTCAGTATGAGAAGATCTATCATAATATATGCATATTATGTGGCTGTTTTAACCCCACCTGATTACAGAGATGGAAAATACCATTTACAGCCAATACAGGCAATTCACCATAGGAATACATGGTTTTCAAAGCTTTTTAACACTTATAGCGCCCCCTATACTCCGATCTCCATAAATCTTTGCATGTGTCTTCAACATGTTATGCCACATATACCCAACAATTTTAGTGAAGTTTTGAGTTTCCCCTTAGGATTTATAGGCTTTTGAGTGTATTTTGCCAAACCTCTTTTCTAAATGGCCCTGTTATAGCCATCCAAATGCAAGAAATCAACTTTTTTTTTGATAATTATTGATCTAGAGAGTCCAGAGAATTGTCCTAGACTGGTTTGGTTCTGATTGGGCAAAAAACCAGGGACTAGTTCGCAAAAGTAGGTTTTTAACATTATTGCGAATATTTATTTAACGATTTGATTGACAGAAATGGTTCTAGAGGCAAAGTTGTTCAACATGAGGAGATCTATTATATGATATGCATATTTTGCCGATGTGTGCAACACCACGTGATTGCAGAGCCATAAAACTCGTTAGCGCCAACTAGTGGCCGATTTCTTTCAAAATTCTTACAGACCTCTAGGACCATGAGTCAAACATGCCTACTGAGTTTCGTTCCGATCGACCTTCGTTAACCCTGTCTAATAGGTGCTCAAATTTCATTGGCCGATGGCGGCCATGTTTTTTGAGATACGCCAATGTTCTCATAGACAGACATGGTACCTTGGGCCAAGACACTGCTTACCAATTTTCAAGTCATTCGGACTAGCGGTCGCGTGGTTATAGCCCTTTTTGTGTTTTTTCCATGTTATAGCGCCACCAAGTGGCCAATCGTCGCGATTTTTTTATCGTGACCAAAGACTGAGCCCATAAACATGTGTACCAAGTTTGGTGAAGATATCTCATTTCTTGCTGGAGTTATAGCCTCTTTAGTAAAATAGGCTCCGCCTTAAATGTACATTTCCACGCCCCTTTTCGTTCATGAGTCAAAATTTCAACTTTTTTTTGATAATTATTGATAGTCAGACTAGAGAGAACATTTTGGCACTGGTTTGGTTCTGATATGTCAAAAAACCAGGGACTAGTTCGCAAAAGTAGGTTTTTGACAAAATTCAAAATGGCGGAAAAATTTGCATACCGGAAATGAAATCGGAGATATACGTTTTGTTCGCCAAGGTCTCAGCTTTCCAATGATATAAGACACTTGACCCTTAGGACGAACGGTTTAGGAGTTATGAGCCATTTCGCGTTTTTGGTTGCTGTAGCGCCACCTATTGGCCAATCTGGCTCATAATTTGATAACCTCTCCTCGATTTTTGGACTACCTATTGACAAAGTTTGAAGTCTCTAGCATTTACGGTTTGGTCTGCACGATGAGTTTTACGGCAGAATAATAATAATAATAATAATAATTAAAGCTGCGAGCAGCATTTAGCGGGGTTCAAGCCATTTAAGGTCTTTAAGCATTTGACACCTTTTGCATGAAAGGTTTTTAAGCACTGAATGAATTTGAGAGATATCAGGTGAAATGAAGTGATAAAATGGCAAAATGTGATTTTAAATATTATAATAGTGACTTTATTAAGTCCAAATATGAATTATAGAACAATATTAATAAATAGTATGACAAAATTACTATTTTACTTTGCTAACAGGATTAACATGCTGCTAGGTGGTTGCTAGGTTGTTCTTGATGGTTGTTATGGTATTGCTTGTCAGTTGTTAGTTGTCACAGATGGTTACTATAATGTTTATAGAGTTCTTACTATGTTCTTTGCCTGATTTAACACTTTACTAATCACTGCTAGCGTGTGTAGCATGTTGCAAATGCTGTTTGCTAGCATGACAGACACACACACACACACACACACACACACACACACACACACACACACACACACACACACACACACACACACACACACACACACACACACACTTCTGTTTTACATATGAATAAATTAAATAATGCTTATATAGATATTTGAAATAAATGATAGATAACAAATTGCTTAGTCATTGTTTTCCCCTTTAATTTCAGGTGTTATTTTATTTGTAATGTAATATTATTGTTAAAAAAACACATCAAACTGGTAAACATTGAGAACATTTTATTTGCAATATTATTTTAATGATTTTAAAACGTTTATTTCTATGCTTTGTGAGCAGAATGAACCAATGAGTGCTCTTCTGCTGCCCTCTGGTGGTTTTGTAATTGTAATTGTAAGGAATATGTAATAGGCACATTTTTCATGTTAACTCATTTAAACTTTAATTTAGTTGCAGATATATTTGAAATAAATTATTTTGACAAAATGTGATTGTAAATGTTGTAAAAGTGACTTTACATTGTCTAAATAGGAATTATAGAACATGATCAGTAAATAGTATGACAAAATGACTATATGAGCCAGCAGGTGGCAGCAGAGCACCACTCATTGGCTCATTTTCATTTTAAATGAGCACATTTTCCAAGTTAATGCAATCAAACATGCTTTTCTCACATGCACATATTGTTGAAGATACAGATATTTGAAATAAATGATAGGTAACAACTAGCTTATTCCAGGTTTTCCCATTTTAAAACATTTTCCGGCATTATTTTTATTGTAATATAATAATTATTTGTGAAACATAAATCAAATGAACAAATTAATTGGTAACACTGACAAAATATAATTTGAAATGCTATTATAATGTTTTTTAAAGTTTATGCTCAGTGGACAGAATGAACCAATGACTGGTCCTCTGCTGGCCTCCGGTGGCAATTTTAGGTAATATGCCATATACGCATTTGCACTGTCACCTTTTTTACTGTTATAGAGGCATTTAACGCCCGATCTCCATGAAAAGTTGCATGCTTCTTTAGAGTCACATGTTGCATTTGCGTACCTATTTTTGTGAAATTTTGATTTTTCTTTCAGGATTAATAGGCTTTTGAGCATGTTTTACCACACCTATTCTCCAAATGATCCTGTTATAGCTACCCAAAGTGTAAAGTTCAACATGTTTTTGACAACTATTGATCAGGAGAGTCCAGAGAATCATACTGCTGTGGTTTGGTTCCGATCAGGCAAAAAACCAAGGACTAGTTTGCAAAACGAGGTTTTTAACATAGTTGTGAATATTTAAATAAAGATTTGATTGACAGTATTGGTTATAGAGGCAAAGTTGTTCAGTATGAGAACATCTATCATAATATATGCATATTATGTGGCTGTTTTAACCCCACCTGATTACAGAGATGGAAAATACCATTTATAGCCAATACAGGCAATTCACCATAGGAATACATGGTTTTCAAAGCTTTTTAACACTTATAGCGCCACCTATACTCCGATCTCCATGAAACTTTGCATGCGTCTTCAACATGTTATTCCACATATACCCAACAATTTTCGTGAAGTTTTGAGTTTTCCCTTAGGATTTATAGGCTTTTGAGTGTATTTTGCCACGCCTCTTTTCTAAATGGCCCTGTTATAGCCATCCAAATGCAAAAAATCCACTTTTTTTGATAATTATTAATCTAGAGAGTCCAGAGAATTATCCTAGACTGGTTTGGTTCTGATTGGGCAAAAAACCAGGGACTAGTTCGCAAAAGTAGGTTTTTAACATAATTACAAAAATTTAATTAATAATTTGATTGACAGCAATGGTTCTAGAGGCAAAGTTGTTCAGCATGAGGAGATCTATCATATGATATGCGTATTTTGCCGATGTGTTTAACACCACGTGATTACAGAGCCATAAAACTCGTTAGCGCCAACTAGTGGCCGATTTCTTTCAAAATTCTTACAGACCTCTATGACCATGAGTCAAACATGCCCACTGAGTTTCGGTCCGATCATCGTCCATTAACCTTGTCTAATAGGTGCTCAAAATTCATTGGTCGATGGCGGCCATGTTTTTTTGAGATACACCAATATCCTCATAGACAGACATGGTACCTTGGGCCAAGACACTGCTTACCAATTTTCAGGTCAATCGGACTAGCGGTCGCATGGTTATAGCCATTGTTATGTTTTTTCCACATTATAGCGCCACCAAGTGGTCAATCTTCGCAATTTTTTTATCCTGACCTCAGAATGAGCCCATACAAATGTGTACCAAGTTTGGTGAATATATCTCATTTCGTTCTTGAGTTATAGCTTCTTTAGTAAAATAGGCTCCGCCTTAAATGTGCATTTCCACGCCCCTTTTCGTCCATGAGTCAAAATTTCAACTTTTTTTTGATAATTATTGATATTCAGGCTAGAGAGAACATTTTGGCACTGGTTTGGTTCCGATATGTCAAAAAACCAGGGACTAGTTCGCAAAAGTAGGTTTTTGACAAAATTCAAAATGGCGGAAAAATTTGCATACCGGAAATAAAATACCTCCTATGTTTTTTGTTCGGCTTGAGCCAAGGATTCCAATGATGTAAGACACTTGATTGTGCGACAATGGGTTTTTGAGATATAAGCAAAATAGTGACTTTTTTTTGTTTTTTGCGCTATAGCGCCACCTATTGGCCAATCTGGCTCATAATTTGAGAACCTCTCCTCGATTTTTGGACTACCTATTGACAAAGTTTCAAGTCTCTAGGCCTTACGGTTTGGTCTGCACGATGAGTTTTACGGCAGAATAATAATAATAATAATAAAAATCGGTACAATTACAATAGGGTTTCAGCATTTCATGCTTGAACCCCTAAAAATCAGCACAAATACAATAGGTGTTCAGCACTTCGTGCTTGAACCCCTAATAATAATAATAAAAATCAGCACAAATACAATAGGTGTTCAGCACTTCGTGCTTGAACCCCTAATAATAATAATAATAATAATAAAAATCAATACAATTACAATAGGGTTTCAGCACTTCGTGCTTGAACCCCTAATAAAAATCAATACAATTACAATAGGGTTTCAGCACTTCGTGCTTGAACCCCTAATTAAAGCTGCGAGCAGCATTTAGCGGGGTTCAAGCAATTTAAGGTCTTTAAGCATTTGACGCCTTTTGCATGAAAGGTTTTTAAGCACTGAATGAATTTGAGAGATATCAGGTGAAATGAAGTGAAAAACTGACAAAATGTGATTTTAAATATTATAATAGTGACTTTATAAAGTCTAAATATGAATTGATCAGGAGAGTGCAGAGAATCATACTGCTGTGGTTTGGTTCCGATCAGGCAAAAAACCTAGGACTAGTTTGCAAAACGAGGTTTTTAACATAATTGTGAATATTTAAATAAAGATTTGATTGACAGTATTGCTTATAGAGGCAAAGTTGTTCAGTATGAGAAGATCTATCATAATATATGCATATTATGTGGCTGTTTTAACCCCACCTGATTAACAAGATGGAAAACCATTTACAGCCAATACAGGCAATTCACCATAGGGAATACATGGTTTTCAAAGCTTTTTAACACTTATAGCGCCCCCTATACTCCGATCTCCATAAAACTTTGCATGTGTCTTCAACATGTTATGCCACATATACCCAACAATTTTCGTGAAGTTTTGAGTTTCCCCTTAGGATTTATAGGCTTTTGAGTGTATTTTGCCACGCCTCTTTTCTAAATGGCCCTGTTATAGCCATCCAAATGCAAGAAATCAACTTTTTTTTGATAATTATTGATCTAGAGAGTTCAGAGAATTGTCCTAGACTGGTTTGGTTCTGATTGGGCAAAAAACCAGGGACTAGTTCGCAAAAGTAGGTTTTTAACATTATTGCAAATATTTATTTAACGATTTGATTGACAGAAATAGTTCTAGAGGCAAAGTTGTTCAACATGAGGAGATCTATCATATGATATGCATATTTTGCCGATGTGTGCAACACCACGTGATTGCAGAGCCATAAAACTCGTTAGCGCCAACTAGTGGCCGATTTCTTTCAAAATTCTTACAGACCTCTAGGACCATGAGTCAAACATGCCTACTGAGTTTCGTTCCGATCGACCTCCGTTAACCCTGTCTAATAGGTGCTCAAATTTCATTGGCCGATGGCGGCCATGTTTTTTGAGATACGCCAATGTTCTCATAGACAGACATGGTACCTTGGGCCAAGACACCACATACCAATTTTCAAGTCAATCGGACTAGCGGTCGCGTGGTTATAGCCCTTTTTGTGTTTTTTCCATGTTATAGCGCCACCAAGTGGCCAATCGTCGCGATTTTTTTATCGTCACCAAAGACTGAGCCCATAAACATGTGTACCAAGTTTGGTGAAGATATCTCATTTCTTGTTTGAGTTATAGCCTCTTTAGTAAAATAGGCTCCGCCTTAAATGTACATTTCCACGCCCCTTTTCGTTCATGAGTCAAAATTTCAACTTTTTTTTGATAATTATTGATATTCAGACTAGAGAGAACATTTTGGCACTGGTTTGGTTCTGATATGTCAAAAAACCAGGGACTAGTTCGCAAAAGTAGGTTTTTGACAAAATTTAAAATGGCGGGAAAATTTGCATACCGGAAATGAAATCGGAGATATACGTTTTGTTCGACAAGGTCTCAGCTTTCCAATGATATAAGACACTTGAACCTTAGGAGCAACGGTTTAAGAGTTATGCGCCATTTCGCGTTTTTGGTTGCTGTAGCGCCACCTATTGGCCAATCTGGCTCATAATTTGATAACCTCTCCTCGATTTTTGGACTACCTATTGACAAAGTTTGAAGTCTCTAGCATTTACGGTTTGGTCTGCACGATGAGTTTTACGGCAGAATAATAATAATAATAATAATAATAATTAAAGCTGCGAGCAGCATTTAGCGGGGTTCAAGCCATTTAAGGTCTTTAAGCATTTGACGCCTTTTGCATGAAAGGTTTTTAAGCACTGAATGAATTTGAGAGATATCAGGTGAAATGAAGTGATAAACTGACAAAATGTGATTTTAAATATTATAATAGTGACTTTATAAAGTCTAAATATGAATTGATCGGGAGAGTGCAGAGAATCATACTGCTGTGGTTTGGTTCCGATCAGGCAAAAAACCTAGGACTAGTTTAGAGGCAAAGTTGTTCAGTATGAGAAGATCTATCATAATATATGCATATTATGTGGCTGTTTTAACCCCACCTGATTACAGAGATGGAAAATACCATTTACAGGCAATTCACCATAGGGAAAACATGGTTTTCAAAGCTTTTTAACACTTATAGCGCCCCCTATACTCCGATCTCCATAAAACATTGCATGTGTCTTCAACATGTTATGCCACATATACCCAACAATTTTCGTGAAGTTTTGAGTTTCCTCTTAGGATTTATAGGCTTTTGAGTGTATTTTGCCACGCCTCTTTTCTAAATGGCTCTGTTATAGCCATCCAAATGCAAGAAATCAACTTTTTTTTGATAATTATTGATCTAGAGAGTCCAGAGAATTGTCCTAGACTGGTTTGGTTCTGATTGCGCAAAAAACCAGGGACTAGTTCGCAAAAGTAGGTTTTTAACATTATTGCAAATATTTATTTAACAATTTGATTGACCGAAATGGTTCTAGAGGCAAAGTTGTTCAACATGAGGAGATCTATCATATGATATGCATATTTTGCCGATGTGTGCAACACCACGTGATTGCAGAGCCATAAAACTCGTTAGCGCCAACTAGTGGCCGATTTCTTTCAAAATTCTTACAGACCTCTAGGACCATGAGTCAAACATGCCTACTGAGTTTCGTTCTGGTCGACCTCCGTTAACCCTGTCTAATAGGTGCTCAAATTTCATTGGCCGATGGCGGCCATGTTTTTTTAGATACGCCAATGTTCTCATAGACAGACATGGTACCTTGGGCCAAGACACTGCTTACCAATTTTCAAGTCAATCAGACTAGCGGTCGCGTGGTTATAGCCTTTTTTGTGTTTTTTCCATGTTATAGCGCCACCAAGTGGCCAATCGTCGCGATTTTTTTTATCGTGACCAAAAACTGAGCCCATAAACATGTGTACCAAGTTTGGTGAAGATATCTCATTTCTTGCTGGAGTTATAGCCTCTTTAGTAAAATAGGCTCCGCCTTAAATGTACATTTCCACGCCCCTTTTCGTTCATGAGTCAAAATTTCAACTTTTTTTTGATAATTATTGATACTCAGTCTAGAGAGAACATTTTGGCACTGGTTTGGTTCTGATATGTCAAAAAACCAGGGACTAGTTTGCAAAAGTAGGTTTTTGACAAAATTCAAAATGGCGGAAAAATTTGCATACCGGAAATGAAATCGGAGATATACGTTTTGTTCGCCAAGGTCTCAGCTTTCCAATGATATAAGACACTTGACCATTAGGATGAACGGTTTAGGAGTTATGAGCCATTTCGCGTTTTTGGTTGCTGTAGCGCCACCTATTGGCCAATCTGGCTCATAATTTGATAACCTCTCCTCGATTTTTGGACTACCTATTGACAAAGTTTGAAGTCTCTAGCATTTACGGTTTGGTCTGCACGATGAGTTTTACGGCAGAATAATAATAATAATAATAATAATAATAATAATTAAAGCTGCGAGCAGCATTTAGCGGGGTTCAAGCCATTTAAGGTCTTTAAGCATTTGACACCTTTTGCATGAAAGGCTTTTAAGCACTGAATGAATTTGAGAGATATCAGGTGAAATGAAGTGATAAACTGACAAAATGTGATTTTAAATATTATAATAGTGACTTTACAAAGTCTAAATATGAATTGATCAGGAGAGTGCAGAGAATCATACTGCTGTGGTTTGGTTCCGATCAGGCAAAAAACCTAGGACTAGTTTGCAAAACAAGGTTTTTAACATAATTGTGAATATTTAAATAAAGATTTGATTGACAATATTGGTTATAGAGGCAAAGTTGTTCAGTATGAGAAGATCTATCATAATATATGCATATTATGTGGCTGTTTTAACCCCACATGATTACAGAGATGGAAAATACAATTTACAGGCAATTCACCATAGGGAATACATGGTTTTCATAGCTTTTTAACATTTATAGCGCCCCCTATACTCCGATCTCCATAAAACTTTGCATGTGTCTTCAACATGTTATGCCACATATACCCAACAATTTTCGTGAAGTTTTGAGTTTTCCCTTAGGATTTATAGGCTTTTGAGTGTATTTTGCCACGCCTCTTTTCTAAATGGCCCTGTTATAGCCATCCAAATGCAATAAATCAACTTTTTTTTGATAATTATTGATCTAGAGAGTCCAGAGAATTGTCCTAGACTGGTTTGGTTCTGATTGGGCAAAAAACCAGGGACTAGTTCGCAAAAGTAGGTTTTTAACATGATTGCAAATATTTATTTAACGATTTGATTGACAGAAATGGTTCTAGAGGCAAAGTTGTTCAACATGAGGAGATCTATCATATGATATGCATATTTTGCCGATGTGTGCAACACCACGTGATTGCAGAGCCATAAAACTCGTTAGCGCCAACTAGTGGCCGATTTCTTTCAAAATTCTTACAGACCTCTAGGACCATGAGTCAAACATGCCTACTGAGTTTCATTCCGATCGACCTCCGTTAACCCTGTCTAATAGGTGCTAAAATTTCATTGGCCGATGGCGGCCATGTTTTTTGAGATACGCCAATGTTCTCATAGACAGACATGGTACCTTGGGCCAAGACACTGCATACCAATTTTCAAGTCAATTGGACTAGCGGTCGCGTGGTTATAGCCCTTTTTGTGTTTTTTCCATGTTATAGCGCCACCAAGTGGCCAATCGTCGCGATTTTTTTATCGTGACCAAAGACTGAGCCCATACACATGTGTACCAAGTTTGGTGAAGATATCTCATTTCTTGCTGGAGTTATAGCCTCTTTAATAAAATAGGCTCCGCCTTAAATGTACATTTCCACGCCCCTTTTCGTTCATGAGTCAAAATTTCAACTTTTTTTTGATAATTATTGATACTCAGACTAGAGAGAACATTTTGGCACTGGTTTGGTTCTGATATGTCAAAAAACCAGGGACTAGTTCGCAAAAGTAGGTTTTTGACAAAATTCAAAATGGCGGGAAAATTTGCATACCGGAAATGAAATCGGAGATATACGTTTTGTTCGACAAGGTCTCAGCTTTCCAATGATATAAGACACTTGACCCTTAGGAGCAACGGTTTAGGAGTTATGAGCCATTTCGCGTTTTTGGTTGCTGTAGCGCCACCTATTGGCCAATCTGGCTCATAATTTGATAACCTCTCCTCGATTTTTGGACTACCTATTGACAAAGTTTGAAGTCTCTAGCATTTACGGTTTGGTCTGCACGATGAGTTTTACGGCAGAATAATAATAATAATAATAATTAAAGCTGCAAGCAGCATTTGAGCGGGGTTCAAGCATTTAAGGGCGTTTAAGCACTGAGGCATTAAAGACATTAAGTTTTATTTAGCAAGATTTTAAACACTGAAATAATAGATGGAAAAGTCAATTCACAGCCAATATAGGCAATTTACCATAGGAAATGCATGGTTTTTAAAGCTTTTTAACAGTTATAGCGCCACCTATAGTCCGATCTCTTTAAAACTTTGCATGCTTCATCAGCATGTCATGCCACATATACCCAACAATTTTCGTGAATTTTTGAGCTTCCCTTTTGGGTTAGCGCCAACTAGTGGCCGATTTCTTTCAAAATTCTTACAGACCTCTAGGACCATGAGTCAAACATGCCCACTGAGTTTCGTTCCGATCGACCTCCGTTAACCCCATCTAATAGGTGCTCAAAATTCATTGGCTGATGGCGGCCATGTTTTTTGAGATACACCAATGTCCTCATAGACTTATATATTAACTTGGGCCAAGACACTGCATACCAAATTTCAGGTCAATCGGACTAGCGGTCGTTGTTTTTTTCACATTATAGCGCCACCAACTGGTCAAACGTCGCGATTTTTTTATGGAGACCAAAAAATGAGCCCATACACATGTGTACCAAGTTTGGTGAAGATATCTCATTTCCTTCTTAAGTTATAGCCTTTTTAGTAAAATAGGCTCCGCCCACAACATTCTTTTTCCACTCCTTAGCAACCGTAAATCGAAATTTCAACTTTTTCTCAATGAATATTGATATTCAGACTACAGAGAACATTTTGGCACTGGTTTGGTTCCAATTGGGCAAAAAAACAGGGACTAGTTCGCAAAAGTAGGTATTTAACATAATTGCAAATATTGAATTAATGATTTGACTGACAGCAATGGTTCTAGAGGCAAAGTTGTTCAGTATGAGGAGATCTATCACATGATATGCATATTTTGTGGATGGGTGCCACACCACGTGATTACAGAGCCATACAAATCTTTAGCGCCAACTAGTGGCCGATTTCTTTCAAAATTCTTACAGACCTCTAGGGCCAGGAGTCAAACATGCCCATCAAGTTTTGTTCCGATCAGCCTCCGTTAACCTTGTCTTATAGGTGCTCAAACTTCATTGGCCGATAGCGGCCATGTTTTTTGAGATACGCCGATGTTCTCATAGACGTACATGGGGCCTTGGAGCAAGACACTGCTTTCCCATTTTCAAGTCAATAAGACTAACGGTCAGGTGGTTATACCCCTTTTTATGTTTTTTTCATGTTATAGCGCCACCATGTGGCCAATCGTCGCGATCTTTTTATCGTGACCAAGGAATGAGCCCATAAATATGTGTACCAAGTTTGGTGACGATATCTCATTTCCTTCTTGAGTTATAGCCTTATTAGTAAAATAGGCTCCGCCCTGAACATCCATTTTGACGCCCTTTAGCAAACATGAATCGAAATTTCAACTTTTTTTCAATGAATATTGATATTCAGTCTCCAGGGAACATTTCTGCACTGGTTTGGTTCCGATTGGTCAAAAAACCAGGGACTAGTTCGCAAAAGTAGATTTTCGACTAAATTCAAAATGGCGGAAAAATTTTCATGACGGAAATGAAATCGGAGATATACGTTTTGTTCGTCATGGTCTCAGCTTTCCAATGATATAAGACATTGACCCTTAGGAGCAACGGTTTAGGAGTTATGAGCCCTTTCGCGCTTTTCGTTGCTATAGCGCCACCTATGGGCCAATCTGGCTCATAATTTGATAACCTCTCCTCGATTTTTGGACTACCTGTTGACAAAGTTTGAAGTCTCTAGCATTTACGGTTTGGTCTGCACGATCGCTTTTACGGCAGAAGAATAATAATAATAATAATAATAATAATAATAATAATAATAATAATAATAATAATTAAAGCTGCGAGCAGCATTTAGCGGGGTTCAAGCCATTTAAGGTCTTTAAGCATTTGACACCTTTTGCATGAAAGGCTTTTAAGCACTGAATGAATTTGAGAGATATCAGGTGAAATGAAGTGATAAACTGACAAAATGTGATTTTAAATATTATAATAGTGACTTTATATAGTCTAAATATGAATTGATCAGGAGAGTGCAGAGAATCATACTGCTGTGGTTTGGTTCCGATCAGGCAAAAAACCTAGGACTAGTTTGCAAAACGAGGTTTTTAACATAATTGTGAATATTTAAATAAAGATTTGATTGACAGTATTGGTTATAGAGGCAAAGTTGTTCAGTATGAGAAGATCTATCATAATATATGCATATTATGTGGCTGTTTTAACCCCCACCTGATTACAGAGATGGAAAATACCATTTACAGCCAATACAGGCAATTCACCATAGGAATACATGGTTTTCAAAGCTTTTTAACACTTATAGCGCCCCCTATACTCCGATCTCCATAAAACTTTGCATGTGTCTTCAACATGTTATGCCACATATACCCAACAATTTCGTGAAGTTTTGAGTTTCTCCTTAGGATTTATAGGCTTTTAAGTGTATTTTGCCACGCCTCTTTTCTAAATGGCCCTGTTATAGCCATGCAAATGCAAAAAATCAACTTTTTTTTGATAATTATTGATCTAGACAGTCCAGAGAATTGTCCTAGACTGGTTTGGTTCTGATTGGGCAAAAAACCAGAGACTAGTTCGCAAAAGTAGGTTTTTAACATAATTGCAAATATTTATTTAAAGATTTGATTGACAGCAATGGTTCTAGAGGCAAAGTTGTTCAACATGAGGAGATCTATCATATGATATGCATATTTTGCCAATGTGTGCAACACCACGTGATTGCAGAGCCATAAAACTAGTTAGCGCCAACTAGTGGCCGATTTCTTTCAAAATTCTTACAGACCTCTAGGACCATGAGTCAAACAGGCCCACCGAGTTTCATTCCAATCGACCTCCGTTAACCCTGTCTAATAGGTGCTCAAATTTCATTGGCCGATGGCGGCCATGTTTTTTGAGATACGCCAAGGTTCTCATAGACAGACATGGTACCTTGGGCCAAGACACTGCTTACCAATTTTCAAGTCAATCGGACTAGCGGTCGCTTGGTTATAGCCCTTTTTGTGTTTTTTCCATGTTATAGCGCCACCAAGTGGCCAATCGTCGCGATTTTTTTATCGTGACCAAAGACTGAGCCCATAAACATGTGTACCAAGTTTGGTGAAGATATCTCATTTCTCGCTGGAGTTATAGCCTCTTTAGTAAAATAGGCTCCGCCTTAAATGTACATTTCCACGCCCCTTTTCGTTCATGAGTCAAAATTTCACCTTTTTTTTGATAATTATTGATATTCAGACTAGAGAGAACATTTTGGCACTGGTTTGGTTCTGATATGTCAAAAAACCAGGGACTAGTTCGCAAAAGTAGGTTTTTGACAAAATTCAAAATGGCGGAAAAATTTGCATACCGGAAATGAAATCGGAGATATACGTTTTGTTCGTCATGGTCTCAGCTTTCCAATGATATAAGACACTTGACCCTTAGGAGCAACGGTTTAGGAGTTATGAGCCATTTCACGTTTTTGGTTGCTGTAGCGCCACCTATTGGCCAATCTGGCTCATAATTTGATAACCTCTCCTCGATTTTTGGACTACCTATTGACAAAGTTTGAAGTCTCTAGCATTTACGGTTTGGTCTGCACGATGAGTTTTACGGCAGAATAATAATAATAATAAAAATTAAAGCTGCGAGCAGCATTTAGCGGGGTTCAAGCAATTTAAGGTCTTTAAGCATTTGACGCCTTTTGCATGAAAGGTTTTTAAGCACTGAATGAATTTGAGAGATATCAGGTGAAATGAAGTGAAAAACTGACAAAATGTGATTTTAAATATTATAATAGTGACTTTATAAAGTCTAAATATGAATTGATCAGGAGAGTGCAGAGAATCATACTGCTGTGGTTTGGTTCCGATCAGGCAAAAAACCTAGGACTAGTTTGCAAAACGAGGTTTTTAACATAATTGTGAATATTTAAATAAAGATTTGATTGACAGTATTGCTTATAGAGGCAAAGTTGTTCAGTATGAGAAGATCTATCATAATATATGCATATTATGTGGCTGTTTTAACCCCACCTGATTAACAAGATGGAAAACCATTTACAGCCAATACAGGCAATTCACCATAGGGAATACATGGTTTTCAAAGCTTTTTAACACTTATAGCGCCCCCTATACTCCGATCTCCATAAAACTTTGCATGTGTCTTCAACATGTTATGCCACATATACCCAACAATTTTCGTGAAGTTTTGAGTTTCCCCTTAGGATTTATAGGCTTTTGAGTGTATTTTGCCACGCCTCTTTTCTAAATGGCCCTGTTATAGCCATCCAAATGCAAGAAATCAACTTTTTTTTGATAATTATTGATCTAGAGAGTCCAGAGAATTGTCCTAGACTGGTTTGGTTCTGATTGGGCAAAAAACCAGG
Source organism: Pseudorasbora parva (assembly GCF_024679245.1). Classification (NCBI taxonomy): domain Eukaryota; kingdom Metazoa; phylum Chordata; class Actinopteri; order Cypriniformes; family Gobionidae; genus Pseudorasbora; species Pseudorasbora parva. The sequence continues at coordinate 7,518,192 of NC_090188.1, read as the reverse complement.
GACTAGTTCGCAAAAGTAGGTTTTTAACATTATTGCAAATATTTATTTAACGATTTGATTGACAGAAATAGTTCTAGAGGCAAAGTTGTTCAACATGAGGAGATCTATCATATGATATGCATATTTTGCCGATGTGTGCAACACCACGTGATTGCAGAGCCATAAAACTCGTTAGCGCCAACTAGTGGCCGATTTCTTTCAAAATTCTTACAGACCTCTAGGACCATGAGTCAAACATGCCTACTGAGTTTCGTTCCGATCGACCTCCGTTAACCCTGTCTAATAGGTGCTCAAATTTCATTGGCCGATGGCGGCCATGTTTTTTGAGATACGCCAATGTTCTCATAGACAGACATGGTACCTTGGGCCAAGACACTGCATACCAATTTTCAAGTCAATCGGACTAGCGGTCGCGTGGTTATAGCCCTTTTTGTGTTTTTTCCATGTTATAGCGCCACCAAGTGGCCAATCGTCGCGATTTTTTTATCGTCACCAAAGACTGAGCCCATACACATGTGTACCAAGTTTGGTGAAGATATCTCATTTCTTGTTTGAGTTATAGCCTCTTTAGTAAAATAGGCTCCGCCTTAAATGTACATTTCCACGCCCCTTTTCGTTCATGAGTCAAAATTTCAACTTTTTTTTGATAATTATTGATATTCAGACTAGAGAGAACATTTTGGCACTGGTTTGGTTCTGATATGTCAAAAAACCAGGGACTAGTTCGCAAAAGTAGGTTTTTGACAAAATTCAAAATGGCGGGAAAATTTGCATACCGGAAATGAAATCGGAGATATACGTTTTGTTCGACAAGGTCTCAGCTTTCCAATGATATAAGACACTTGAACCTTAGGAGCAACGGTTTAAGAGTTATGCGCCATTTCGCGTTTTTGGTTGCTGTAGCGCCACCTATTGGCCAATCTGGCTCATAATTTGATAACCTCTCCTCGATTTTTGGACTACCTATTGACAAAGTTTGAAGTCTCTAGCATTTACGGTTTGGTCTGCACGATGAGTTTTACGGCAGAATAATAATAATAATAATAATAATAATTAAAGCTGCGAGCAGCATTTAGCGGGGTTCAAGCCATTTAAGGTTTTTAAGCATTTGACACCTTTTGCATGAAAGGCTTTTAAGCACTGAATGAATTTGAGAGATATCAGGTGAAATGAAGTGATAAACTGCCACATATACCCAACAATTTTCGTGAAGTTTTGAGTTTCCCCTTAGGATTTATAGGCTTTTGAGTGTATTTTGCCACGCCTCTTTTCTAAATGGCCCTTTTATAGCCATCTAAATGCAAAAAATCAACTTTTTTTGATAATTATTGATCTAGAGAGTCCAGAGAATTGTCCTAGACTGGTTTGGTTCTGATTGGGCAAAAAACCAGGGACTAGTTCGCAAAAGTAGGTTTTTAACATAATTGCAAATATTTATTTAATGATTTGATTGACAGCAATGGTTCTAGAGGCAAAGTTGTTCAACATGAGGAGATCTATCATATGATATGCATATTTTGCCGATGTGTGCAACACCACGTGATTGCAGAGCCATAAAACTTGTTAGCGCCAACTAGTGGCCGATTTCTTTCAAAATTCTTACAGACCTCTAAGACCATGAGTCAAACATGCCCACTGAGTTTTGTTCCGATCGACCTCCGTTAACCCTGTCTAATAGGTGCTCAAATTTCATTGGCCGATGGCGGCCATGTTTTTTGAGATACGCCAATGTTCTCATAGACAGACATGGTACCTTGGGCCAAGACACTGCTTACCAATTTTCAAGTCAATCGGACTAGCGGTCGCGTGGTTATAGCCCTTTTTGTGTTTTTTCCATGTTATAGCGCCACCAAGTGGCCAATCGTCGCGATTTTTTTATCGTGACCAAAGACTGAGCCCATAAACATGTGTACCAAGTTTGGTGAATATATCTCATTTCTTGCTGGAGTTATAGCCTCTTTAGTAAAATAGGCTCCGCCTTAAATGTACATTTCCACGCCCCTTTTCGTTCATGATTCAAAATTTCAACTTTTTTTTGATAATTATTGATATTCAGACTAGACAGAACATTTTGGCACTGGTTTGGTTTCGATATGTCAAAAAACCAGGGACTAGTTCGCAAAAGTAGGTTTTTGACAAAATTCAAAATGGCGGAAAAATTTTCATGACGGAAATGAAATCGGAGATATACGTTTTGTTCGCCAAGGTCTCAGCTTTCCAATGATATAAGACACTTGAGTCTGGACCAAACGGTTTAGGAGTTATGAGCCCTTTTGCACAATTGATTGCTATAGCGCCACCTATTGGCCAATCTGGCTCATAATTTGATAACCTTTCCTCGATTTTTGGACTACCTATTGACAAAGTTTCAAGTCTCTAGCCCTTACGGTTTGGTCTGCACGATGAGTTTTACGGCAGAATAATAATAATAATAATTAAAGCTGCAAGCAGCATTTAAGCGGGGTTCAAGCCTTTAAGGCCTTTTAAGCACATAGGCATTAAAGACACTAAGTTTTATTTAGCAAGGTTTTAAACACTAAAATAATAGATGGAAAAGTCCATTTACAGCCAATATAGGCAATTTACCATAGGAAATGCATGGTTTTTATAGCTTTTTCACAGTTATAGCGCCACCTATAGTCCGATCTCTTTAAAACATTGCATGCTTCATCAGCATGTTATGCCACATGTACCCAACGATTTTCGTGAAGTTTTGAGTTTCCCCTTAGGATTTATAGGCATTTGAGTGTATTTTGCCACGCCTCTTTTTTAAATGGCCCTGTTATAGCCATCCAAATAAAAAAGTTCAACTTTTTTTTGATAGTTATTGTTTTAGAGAGTCCAGACAACTGTCCTAGACTTGTTTGGTTCTGATCGGGCAAAAAACCAGGGTCAAGTTCACAAAAGTAGGTTTTTAACATAATTACAAATATTTAATTAACGATTTGATTGACAGCAATGGCCCTAGAGGCAAAGTTGTTCAACATGAGGAGATCTATCATATGATATGCATATTTTGCGGATGTATGCAACACCACGTGATTACAGAGCCATAAACATAATAGGTGCTCAAATTTCATTGGCCTATGGCGGCCATGTTTTTTGAGATACGCCAATGTCCTTATAGACATACATGGTACCTTGGGCCACGACACCGCATACCAATTTTCAAGTCAATCGGACTAGTGGTCCTGTGGTTATAGCCGTTTTTGTGTTTTTTTCATGTTATAGCGCCACCAAGTGGCCAATTGTCGCGATATTTTTAACGTGACCAAAGACTGAGCCCTTACACATGTGTACCAAGTTTGGTGAAGATATCTCATTTCCTTCTTGAGTTATAGCCTTTTTAGTAAAATAGGCTCCGCCCTGAACGTCCATTTTGAAGCCCCTTAGCAAACATGAATCAAAATTTCATTTTTTTTTTGATAAATATTGATAATTAGACACCAGAGAACATTTTGATTTTGGTTTGGTTCCGATCGGTCAAAAAACCAGGGACTAGTTCTCAAAAGTAGATTTTCAACAAAATTCAAAATGGCGGAAAATTTTTCATGACGGAAATAAAATCGGAGATATACGTTTTGTTCGCCAAGGACTCAGCTTTCCAATGATATAAGACACTTGAGTGTGGACCAAACGGTTTAGGAGTTATGAGCCCTTTCTCGCAATTGATTGCTATAGCGCCACCTATAGGCCAATCTGGCTCATAATTTGATAACCTCTCCTCGATTTTTGGACTACCTTCGGGTAAAGTTTGAAGTCTCTAGTCCTTACGGTTTGGTCTGCACGATGCGTTTTATTGGAGAATAATAATAATAATAATAATAATAATAAAAATCAGTACAATTACAATAGGGTTTCAGCACTTCGTGCTTGAACCCCTAATAATTAAAGCTGCAAGCAGCATTTGAGCGGGGTTCAAGCATTTAAGGGCGTTTAAGCACTGAGGCATTAAAGACATTAAGTTTTATTTAGCAAGATTTTAAACACTGAAATAATAGATGGAAAAGTCAATTCACAGCCAATATAGGCAATTTACCATAGGAAATGCATGGTTTTTAAAGCTTTTTAACAGTTATAGCGCCACCTATAGTCCGAATTCTTTAAAACTTTGCATGCTTCATCAGCATGTCATGCCACATATACCCAACAATTTTCGTGAATTTTTGAGCTTCCCTTTTGGGTTAGCGCCAACTAGTGGCCGATTTCTTTCAAAATTCTTACAGACCTCTAGGACCATGAGTCAAACATGCCCACTGAGTTTCGTTCCGATCGACCTCCGTTAACCCCATCTAATAGGTGCTCAAAATTCATTGGTTGATGGCGGCCATGTTTTTTGAGATACACCAATGTCCTCATAGACTTATATAGTACCTTGGGCCAAGACACTGCATACCAATTTTCAGGTCAATCGGACTAGCGGTCGTTGTTTTTTTCACATTATAGCGCCACCAACTGGTCAAACTTCGCGATTTTTTTATCGAGACCAAAAAATGAGGCCATACACATGTGTACCAAGTTTGGTGAAGATATCTCATTTCCTTCTTAAGTTATAGCCTTTTTAGTCAAATAGGCTCCGCCCTCAACATTCTTTTTCCACCCCTTAGCAACCGTAAATCGAAATTTCAACTTTTTCTCAATGAATATTGATAGTCAGACTACAGAGAACATTTTGGCACTGGTTTGGTTCCGATTGGGCAAAAATCCAGGGACTAGTTTGCAAAAGTAGGTATTTAACATAATTGCAAATATTGAATTAATGATTTGACTGACAGCAATGGTTCTAGAGGCAAAGTTGTTCAGTATGAGGAGATCTATCACATGATATGCATATTTTGTGGATGGGTGCCACACCACGTGATTACAGAGCCATACAAATCTTTAGCGCCAACTAGTGGCCGATTTCTTTCAAAATTCTTACAGACCTCTAGGGCCAGGAGTCAAACATGCCCATCAAGTTTTGTTCCGATCAGCCTCCGTTAACCTTGTCTTATAGGTGCTCAAACTTCATTGGCCGATAGCGGCCATGTTTTTTGAGATACGCCGATGTTCTCATAGACATACATGGGGCCTTGGACCAAGACACTGCTTTCCCATTTTCAAGTCAATAAGACTAACGGTCAGGTGGTTATACCCCTTTTTATGTTTTTTTCATGTTATAGCGCCACCATGTGGCCAATCGTCACGATCTTTTTAACGTGACCAAGGACTGAGCCCATAAATATGTGTACCAAGTTTGGTGACGATATCTCATTTCCTTCTTGAGTTATAGCCTTATTAGTAAAATAGGCTCCGCCCTGAACGTCCATTTTGACGCCCTTTAGCAAACATGAATCGAAATTTCAACTTTTTTTCAATGAATATTGATATTCAGTCTCCAGAGAACATTTCTGCACTGGTTTGGTTCCGATTGGTCAAAAAACCAGGGACTAGTTCGCAAAAGTAGATTTTCGACAAAATTCAAAATGGCGGAAAAATTTTCATGACGGAAATAAAATCGGAGATATACGTTTTGTTCGTCATGGTCTCAGCTTTCCAATGATATAAGACACTTGACCCTTAGGAGCAACGGTTTAGGAGTTATGAGCCCTTTCGCGCTTTTGGTTGCTATAGCGCCACCTATGGGCCAATCTGGCTCATAATTTGATAACCTCTCCTCGATTTTTGGACTACCTGTTGACAAAGTTTGAAGTCTCTAGCATTTACGGTTTGGTCTGCACGATCGCTTTTACGGCAGAAGAATAATAATAATAATTAAAGCTGCAAGCAGCATTTGAGCGGGGTTCAAGCATTTAAGGGCGTTTAGGCACTGAGGCATTAAAGACATTACGTTTTATTTAGCAAGATTTTAAACACTGAAATAATAGATGGAAAAGTCCATTCACAGCCAATATAGGCAATTTACCATAGGAAATGCATGGTTTTTAAAGCTTTTTAACAGTTATAGCGCCACCTATAGTCCGATCTCTTTAAAACTTTGCATGCTTCATCAGCATGTCATGCCACATATACCCAACAATTTTCGTGAATTTTTGAGCTTCCCTTTTGGGTTAGCGCCAACTAGTGGCCGATTTCTTTCAAAATTCTTACAGACCTCTAGGACCATGAGTCAAACATGTCCACTGAGTTTCGTTCCAATCGACCTCCGTTAACCCCATCTAATAGGTGCTCAAAATTCATTGGCTGATGGCGGCCATGTTTTTTGAGATACACCAATGTCCTCATAGACTTATATAGTAACTTGGGCCAAGACACTGCATATCAATTTTCAGGTCAATCGGACAAGCGGTCGTTGTTTTTTTCACATTATAGCGCCACCAACTGGTCAAACGTCGCAATTTTTTTATCGAGACCAATAATTGAGCCCATACACATGTGTTCCAAGTTTGGTGAAGATATCTCATTTCCTTCTTGAGTTATAGCCTTTTTAGTAAAATAGGCTCCTCCCACAACATTCTTTTTCCACCCCTTAGCAACCGTAAATTGAAATTTCAACTTTTTCTCAATGAATATTGATTTTCAGACAACAGAGAACATTTTGGCACTGGTTTGGTTCTGATTGGGCAAAAAACCAGGGACTAGTTCGCAAAAGTAAGTTTTTAACATAATTGCAAATATTGAATTAATGACTTGACTGACAGCAATGGTTCTAGAGGCAAAGTTGTTCAATATGAGGAGATCTATCACATGATATGCATATTTTGTGGATGGGTGCCACACCACGTGATTACAGAGCCATACAAATCTTTAGCGCCAACTAGTGGCCGATTTCTTTCAAAATTCTTACAGACCTCTAGGGCCATGAGTCAAACATGCCCATCAAGTTTTGTTCCGATCAGCCTCCGTTAACCTTGTCTTATAGGTGCTCAAACTTCATTGGCCGATAGCGGCCATGTTTTTTGAGATACGCCGATGTTCTCATAGACATACATGGGGTCTTGGGCCAAGACACTGCTTTCCCATTTTCAAGTCAATAAGACTAACGGTCAGGTGGTTATACCCCTTTTTATGTTTTTTTCATGTTATAGCGCCACCATGTGGCCAATCGTCGCGATCTTTTTATCGTGACCAAGGACTGAGCCCATAAATATGTGTACCAAGTTTGGTGACGATATCTCATTTCCTTCTTGAGTTATAGGCTTATTAGTAAAATAGGCTCCGCCCTGAACATCCATTTTGACGCCCTTTAGCAAACATGAATCGAAATTTCAACTTTTTTTCAATGAATATTGATATTCAGTCTCCAGAGAACATTTCTGCACTGGTTTGGTTCCGATTGGTCAAAAAACCAGGGACTAGTTCGCAAAAGTAGATTTTCGACAAAATTCAAAATGGCGGACAAATTTTCATGACGGAAATGAAATCGGAGATATACGTTTTGTTCGTCATGGTCTCAGCTTTCCAATGATATAAGACACTTGACCCTTAGGAGCAACAGTTTAGGAGTTATGAGCCCTTTCGCGCTTTTGGTTGCTATAGCGCCACCTATGGGCCAATCTGGCTCATAATTTGATAACCTCTCCTCGATTTTTGGACTACCTGTTGACAAAGTTTGAAGTCTCTAGCATTTACGGTTTGGTCTGCACGATCGCTTTTACGGCAGAAGAATAATAATAATAATAATAATAATAATAATAATAATAATAATTAAAGCTGCAAGCAGCATTTAAGCGGGGTTCAAGCCTTTAAGGCCTTTTAAGCACATAGGCATTAAAGACACTAAGTTTTATTTAGCAAGGTTTTAAACACTAAAATAATAGATGGAAAAGTCCATTTACAGCCAATATAGGCAATTTACCATAGGAAATGCATGGTTTTTATAGCTTTTTCACAGTTATAGCGCCACCTATAGTCCGATCTCTTTAAAACATTGCATGCTTCATCAGCATGTTATGCCACATGTACCCAACAATTTTCGTGAAGTTTCGAGTTTCCCCTAAGATTTTATAGGCTTTTGAGTGTATTTTGCCACGCCTCTTTGTGAAATGGCCCTGTTATAGCCATTTAAATGCAAAAGTTCAACTTTTTTTGATAGTTATTGATCTAAAGAGTCCAAAGAAATGTCCTAGGCTGGTTTGGTTCTGATTGGGCAAAAAACCAGGGACAAGTTCACAAAAGTAGGTTTTTGACATAATTACAAATATTTAATTAACGATTTGATTGACAGCAATGGCCCAAGAGGCAAAGTTGTTCACCATGAGGAGAACTGTCATATGATATGCAATATTTTGCGGATGTGTGCAACACCACGTGATTACAGACCCATAAACATAATAGGTGCTCAAATTTCATTGGCCTATGGCGGCCATGTTTTTTGAGATACGCCAATGTCCTCATAGGTCTAAATGGTACCTTGGGCCAAGACACCGCACACCAATTTTCAAGTCAATCGGACTAGCGGTCGTGTGGTTATAACCGTTTTTGTGTTTTTTTCATGTTATAGCGCCACCAAGTGGACAATCATCACAATTTTTATCAAGTGACCGAAGTATGAGCTCATAGACATGTGACCCAACTTTTGCAAAAATATCTCTTTCCATTCACAAGTTATAGTAATTTTTGTAAAAGTGGCCCCCGACCAGTTGAACATTTTGGTTCCGCTTAGCGACCATGAATTGGAAAATTGAATTTTTTTCATAATTATAAAAAGTCTCCCTCCAAAGAACATTTCTGAAGTGGTTTGGTTCCAATCAGGGAAAATATGTGGGAGAAGTTTACAAAAGTAGGTTTTTCAAAAAACCCAAAATATCTCGAAATTGGCGCCTGAAGGGCGAGGCAATCCGAGGCATGCGTTTTGTCCGACCCGAGCCAAGGATTCCAACGATATAAGACACTTGAGCCCACGCCTAACGGTTAAGGAGTTATGAGCCGTTTCGCACTTTTGCTTGCTGTAGCGCCCCCGTCAGGCCGATCGGGGCGTGCCTCGGTGGCGTAGGTAGTCGGTGTGAGTACCACCAGCCCTGAAAGTTTCAAGTCTCTGCGACTTACGGTTTGGTCTGCCCGATCAGTTTTAGATGGAGAATGATGCATCATGGGAAAATTAACAATAACAATAGGGTTTCAGCCCTTCAGGCTTGAACCCCTAATTAAAAGGGCATAAAAAGAGCCTTAAAAAGCCTATAAAAAAACAACGATAGGGTCTGAGAACTTGATTTTCGGGCTGCTGATTACAAAAACTTTATCAAGCGTTTTGACATGCCCATCGGGGGGGGGAAATGTCGATTTTCATATTTTCAGCTCATTTATCATGCGAATGTGGTGCTTTTTTTAACCTTTAAAACTGTAAAACCTCTACCGATGGCCCGATCTCCGTAAAAGTTTGCACGCTTCTTTGGGATAATATGGCGCACGTCCTCAGCCGATTTGGTGAAGTTTTGCGCAGAGCAGACCCTTTTTCGGTCATTTAAAGGTCGTTTTGCACAGAATAATATGGAGCATTTTTCCCCTTTATAAGAGTTGAAGCACCATTAAAGTCTGCCAGCTTCTTTAGCATCACGTGACGCATGCGCACGCTTGATTTGGTGACGCTGTATGCAAATCAGGCAGGAAGAGGGCAGCTTTCAGCCATTGAATGGGATTTTCCATAGAAATGCATCATTTTGACAGCTTTTTAGTTGCTATAGCGCCACCGAGTGGCGGTCCGCCGTGTCCTTTTTCACGCAGCCACAGAGTGAGCTCTTACATAGGCGTGCTGAGTTTGGTGAAAATATCTCGTTCCGTTGACGAGTAATAGCCAATTGAGTAAAAGGGGCCCCTCCCACCTCAAACGTTTTGGCGGCCCTTAGGGACCGTGAACCCAAATTTGCACTTTTTTTTAATAATTATTGACATTCAGACTCCAGAGAATCTGGCTGCGCTGGTTTGGTTCCGGTCGGGCCAAAAACCTAGGACTAGTTTGCAAAAGTAGGTTTTTGGAAAATGCCAAAATTCCCGAAATTTTTCCCAGGGTGACGAGGCAATCCGAGGCATGCGTTTTGTCCGTCCCGAGCCAAGGATTCCAACGATATAAGACACTTGAGCCCACGCCTAACGGTTAAGGAGTTATGAGCCGTTTCGCACTTTTGCTTGCTGTAGCGCCCCCGTCAGGCCGATCGGGGCGTGCCTCGGTGGCGTAGGTAGTCGGTGTGAGTACCACCAGCCCTGAAAGTTTCAAGTCTCTGCGACTTACGGTTTGGTCTGCCCGATCAGTTTTAGATGGAGAATGATGCATCATGGGAAAATTAACAATAACAATAGGGTTTCAGCCCTTCAGGCTTGAACCCCTAATTAAAGCTGCGAGCAGCATTTAGCGGGGTTCAAGCCATTTAAGGTTTTTAAGCATTTGACACCTTTTGCATGAAAGGCTTTTAAGCACTGAATGAATTTGAGAGATATCAGGTGAAATGAAGTGATAAACTGACAAAATGTGATTTTAAATATTATAATAATGACTTTATAAAGTCTAAATATGAATTGATCAGGAGAGTGCAGAGAATCATACTGCTGTGGTTTGGTTCCGATCAGGCAAAAAACCTAGGACTAGTTTGCAAAACGAGGTTTTTAACATAATTGTGAATATTTAAATAAAGATTTGATTGACAGTATTGGTTATAGAGGCAAAGTTGTTCAGTATGAGAAGATCTATCATAATATATGCATATTATGTGGCTGTTTTAACCCCACCTGATTACAGAGATTCACCATAGGGAATGCATGGTTTTCAAAGCTTTTTAACACTTATAGCACCCCCTATACTCCGATCTCCATAAAACTTTGCATGTGTCTTCAACATGTTATGCCACATATACCCAACAATTTCCGTGAAGATTTTGAGTTTTCCCTTAGGATTTATAGGCTTTTGAGTGTATTTTGCCACGCCTCTTTTCTAAATGGCCCTGTTATAGCCATTCAAATGCAATAAATCTACTTTTTTTTGATGATTATTGATCTAGAGAGTCCAGAGAATTGTCCTAGACTGGTTTGGTTCTGATTGGGCAAATAACCAGGGACTAGTTCGCAAAAGTAGGTTTTTTGAAAAAGCCAAAATAGCCGGACATTTTCCCAGGTCACGAGCCAATCCGAGGCATGCGTCTGGTCCGTCTCGAGCCAAGGATTCCAACGATATAAGGCACTTGAGGCTACGGCCAACGGTCTAGGAGTTATGAGCAGTTTTGCGCAATTGATCGCTATAGCGCCACCTATGGGCCAATCTGGCTCATAATTTGATAACCTCTCCTCGATTTTTGTACTACCTATTGGCCAAGTTTCAAGTCTCTAGCCCTTATGGTTTGGTCTGCACGATGCGTTTTACGGCAGAATAATAAACCGGCACAAATACAATAGGTTTTCAAGCACTTCGTGCTTGAACCCCTAATAACAGAGGCGTAAAAGGGCCTAAAAAGGCTTATAAAAAAAAAAACTATAGGGTCTCAGCGCCTGATTTTTGAGCTGCTGGTTACAAAAACTTTATCAAGCGTTCTGACATGGCCGGCAGAGAGGAACACGGTAGATTTTTGCATTTTCAGCTCATTTATCATGGAAATGATTTTTATTTTTTATTTAAATGTTTTCCCTTTTAAACTGTAATACCTCTACCGACGGCCTGATCTCCATAAAAGTTTGCACGCTGCTTTACAATAATAGGGTGCACATGCTCAGCTAATTTGGTGAAGTTCTGCGCAGAACAGACATTTTTTAGTCATTTAAATGTCATTTTGCATGGGATAATGTAGTTGACCTTTCCAACAGTTAAAGCGCCACCAAGAGGCCAGTTGCCACGTCCTTTTTCGGGTGACCACAGAATGAGCTCTTACATAGTTGTGCTGAGTTTGGTGAAAATATCTCGTTCCGTTGACGAGCTATAGCCAATTAAGTCGAAAGGGGCTCCTCCCACCTCAAACTTGGCGGCCCTTAGGAACCCTGAACCCAAATTTCCACTTTTTTTCAATGATTATTGACATTCAGACTCCAGAGAATCTGCCTGCACTGGTTTGGTCCCGGTTTGGCCAAAAACCAGGGACTAGTTCGCAAAAGTAGGTTTTTTGAAAAAGCCAAAATAGCCGGACATTTTCCCAGGTCACGAGCCAATCCGAGGCATGCGTCTGGTCCGTCTCGAGCCAAGGATTCCAACGATATAAGGCACTTGAGGCTACGGCCAACGGTCTAGGAGTTATGAGCAGTTTTGCGCAATTGATCGCTATAGCGCCACCTATGGGCCAATCTGGCTCATAATTTGATAACCTCTCCTCGATTTTTGTACTACCTATTGGCCAAGTTTCAAGTCTCTAGCCCTTATGGTTTGCTCTGCACGATGCGTTTTACGGCAGAATAATAAACCGGCACAAATACAATAGGTTTTCAAGCACTTCGTGCTTGAACCCCTAATAACAGAGGCGTAAAAGGGCCTAAAAAGGCTTATAAAAAAAAAAACTATAGGGTCTCAGCGCCTGATTTTTGAGCTGCTGGTTACAAAAACTTTATCAAGCGTTCTGACATGGCCGGCAGAGAGGAACACGGTAGATTTTTGCATTTTCAGCTCATTTATCATGGAAATGATTTTTATTTTTTATTTAAATGTTTTCCCTTTTAAACTGTAATACCTCTACCGACGGCCTGATCTCCATAAAAGTTTGCACGCTGCTTTACAATAATAGGGTGCACATGCTCAGCTAATTTGGTGAAGTTCTGCGCAGAACAGACATTTTTTAGTCATTTAAATGTCATTTTGCATGGGATAATGTAGTTGACCTTTCCAACAGTTAAAGCGCCACCAAGAGGCCAGTTGCCACGTCCTTTTTCGGGTGACCACAGAATGAGCTCTTACATAGTTGTGCTGAGTTTGGTGAAAATATCTCGTTCCGTTGACGAGCTATAGCCAATTAAGTCGAAAGGGGCTCCTCCCACCTCAAACTTGGCGGCCCTTAGGAACCCTGAACCCAAATTTCCACTTTTTTTCAATGATTATTGACATTCAGACTCCAGAGAATCTGCCTGCACTGGTTTGGTCCCGGTTTGGCCAAAAACCAGGGACTAGTTCGCAAAAGTAGGTTTTTTGAAAAAGCCAAAATAGCCGGACATTTTCCCAGGTCACGAGCCAATCCGAGGCATGCGTCTGGTCCGTCTCGAGCCAAGGATTCCAACGATATAAGGCACTTGAGGCTACGGCCAACGGTCTAGGAGTTATGAGCAGTTTTGCGCAATTGATCGCTATAGCGCCACCTATGGGCCAATCTGGCTCATAATTTGATAACCTCTCCTCGATTTTTGTACTACCTATTGGCCAAGTTTCAAGTCTCTAGCCCTTATGGTTTGGTCTGCACGATGCGTTTTACGGCAGAATAATAAACCGGCACAAATACAATAGGTTTTCAAGCACTTCGTGCTTGAACCCCTAATAACAGAGGCGTAAAAGGGCCTAAAAAGGCTTATAAAAAAAAAAACTATAGGGTCTCAGCGCCTGATTTTTGAGCTGCTGGTTACAAAAACTTTATCAAGCGTTCTGACATGGCCGGCAGAGAGGAACACGGTAGATTTTTGCATTTTCAGCTCATTTATCTTGGAAATGATTTTTATTTTTTATTTAATTTTTTTCCCTTTTAAACTGTAATACCTCTACCGACGGCCTGATCTCCATAAAAGTTTGCACGCTGCTTTACAATAATAGGGTGCACATGCTCAGCTAATTTGGTGAAGTTCTGCGCAGAACAGACATTTTTTAGTCATTTAAATGTCATTTTGCATGGGATAATGTAGTTGACCTTTCCAACAGTTAAAGCGCCACCAAGAGGCCAGTTGCCACGTCCTTTTTCGGGTGACCACAGAATGAGCTCTTACATAGTTGTGCTGAGTTTGGTGAAAATATCTCGTTCCGTTGACGAGCTATAGCCAATTAAGTCGAAAGGGGCTCCTCCCACCTCAAACTTGGCGGCCCTTAGGAACCCTGAACCCAAATTTCCACTTTTTTTCAATGATTATTGACATTCAGACTCCAGAGAATCTGCCTGCACTGGTTTGGTCCCGGTTTGGCCAAAAACCAGGGACTAGTTCGCAAAAGTAGGTTTTTTGAAAAAGCCAAAATAGCCGGACATTTTCCCAGGTCACGAGCCAATCCGAGGCATGCGTCTGGTCCGTCTCGAGCCAAGGATTCCAACGATATAAGGCACTTGAGGCTACGGCCAACGGTCTAGGAGTTATGAGCAGTTTTGCGCAATTGATCGCTATAGCGCCACCTATGGGCCAATCTGGCTCATAATTTGATAACCTCTCCTCGATTTTTGTACTACCTATTGGCCAAGTTTCAAGTCTCTAGCCCTTATGGTTTGGTCTGCACGATGCGTTTTACGGCAGAATAATAAACCGGCACAAATACAATAGGTTTTCAAGCACTTCGTGCTTGAACCCCTAATAACAGAGGCGTAAAAGGGCCTAAAAAGGCTTATAAAAAAAAAAACTATAGGGTCTCAGCGCCTGATTTTTGAGCTGCTGGTTACAAAAACTTTATCAAGCGTTCTGACATGGCCGGCAGAGAGGAACACGGTAGATTTTTGCATTTTCAGCTCATTTATCATGGAAATGATTTTTATTTTTTATTTAAATGTTTTCCCTTTTAAACTGTAATACCTCTACCGACGGCCTGATCTCCATAAAAGTTTGCACGCTGCTTTACAATAATAGGGTGCACATGCTCAGCTAATTTGGTGAAGTTCTGCGCAGAACAGACATTTTTTAGTCATTTAAATGTCATTTTGCATGGGATAATGTAGTTGACCTTTCCAACAGTTAAAGCGCCACCAAGAGGCCAGTTGCCACGTCCTTTTTCGGGTGACCACAGAATGAGCTCTTACATAGTTGTGCTGAGTTTGGTGAAAATATCTCGTTCCGTTGACGAGCTATAGCCAATTAAGTCGAAAGGGGCTCCTCCCACCTCAAACTTGGCGGCCCTTAGGAACCCTGAACCCAAATTTCCACTTTTTTTCAATGATTATTGACATTCAGACTCCAGAGAATCTGCCTGCACTGGTTTGGTCCCGGTTTGGCCAAAAACCAGGGACTAGTTCGCAAAAGTAGGTTTTTTGAAAAAGCCAAAATAGCCGGACATTTTCCCAGGTCACGAGCCAATCCGAGGCATGCGTCTGGTCCGTCTCGAGCCAAGGATTCCAACGATATAAGGCACTTGAGGCTACGGCCAACGGTCTAGGAGTTATGAGCAGTTTTGCGCAATTGATCGCTATAGCGCCACCTATGGGCCAATCTGGCTCATAATTTGATAACCTCTCCTCGATTTTTGTACTACCTATTGGCCAAGTTTCAAGTCTCTAGCCCTTATGGTTTGGTCTGCACGATGCGTTTTACGGCAGAATAATAAACCGGCACAAATACAATAGGTTTTCAAGCACTTCGTGCTTGAACCCCTAATAACAGAGGCGTAAAAGGGCCTAAAAAGGCTTATAAAAAAAAAAACTATAGGGTCTCAGCGCCTGATTTTTGAGCTGCTGGTTACAAAAACTTTATCAAGCGTTCTGACATGGCCGGCAGAGAGGAACACGGTAGATTTTTGCATTTTCAGCTCATTTATCATGGAAATGATTTTTATTTTTTATTTAATTTTTTTCCCTTTTAAACTGTAATACCTCTACCGACGGCCTGATCTCCATAAAAGTTTGCACGCTGCTTTACAATAATAGGGTGCACATGCTCAGCTAATTTGGTGAAGTTCTGCGCAGAACAGACATTTTTTAGTCATTTAAATGTCATTTTGCATGGGATAATGTAGTTGACCTTTCCAACAGTTAAAGCGCCACCAAGAGGCCAGTTGCCACGTCCTTTTTCGGGTGACCACAGAATGAGCTCTTACATAGTTGTGCTGAGTTTGGTGAAAATATCTCGTTCCGTTGACGAGCTATAGCCAATTAAGTCGAAAGGGGCTCCTCCCACCTCAAACTTGGCGGCCCTTAGGAACCCTGAACCCAAATTTCCACTTTTTTTCAATGATTATTGACATTCAGACTCCAGAGAATCTGCCTGCACTGGTTTGGTCCCGGTTTGGCCAAAAACCAGGGACTAGTTCGCAAAAGTAGGTTTTTTGAAAAAGCCAAAATAGCCGGACATTTTCCCAGGTCACGAGCCAATCCGAGGCATGCGTCTGGTCCGTCTCGAGCCAAGGATTCCAACGATATAAGGCACTTGAGGCTACGGCCAACGGTCTAGGAGTTATGAGCAGTTTTGCGCAATTGATCGCTATAGCGCCACCTATGGGCCAATCTGGCTCATAATTTGATAACCTCTCCTCGATTTTTGTACTACCTATTGGCCAAGTTTCAAGTCTCTAGCCCTTATGGTTTGCTCTGCACGATGCGTTTTACGGCAGAATAATAAACCGGCACAAATACAATAGGTTTTCAAGCACTTCGTGCTTGAACCCCTAATAACAGAGGCGTAAAAGGGCCTAAAAAGGCTTATAAAAAAAAAAACTATAGGGTCTCAGCGCCTGATTTTTGAGCTGCTGGTTACAAAAACTTTATCAAGCGTTCTGACATGGCCGGCAGAGAGGAACACGGTAGATTTTTGCATTTTCAGCTCATTTATCATGGAAATGATTTTTATTTTTTATTTAAATGTTTTCCCTTTTAAACTGTAATACCTCTACCGACGGCCTGATCTCCATAAAAGTTTGCACGCTGCTTTACAATAATAGGGTGCACATGCTCAGCTAATTTGGTGAAGTTCTGCGCAGAACAGACATTTTTTAGTCATTTAAATGTCATTTTGCATGGGATAATGTAGTTGACCTTTCCAACAGTTAAAGCGCCACCAAGAGGCCAGTTGCCACGTCCTTTTTCGGGTGACCACAGAATGAGCTCTTACATAGTTGTGCTGAGTTTGGTGAAAATATCTCGTTCCGTTGACGAGCTATAGCCAATTAAGTCGAAAGGGGCTCCTCCCACCTCAAACTTGGCGGCCCTTAGGAACCCTGAACCCAAATTTCCACTTTTTTTCAATGATTATTGACATTCAGACTCCAGAGAATCTGCCTGCACTGGTTTGGTCCCGGTTTGGCCAAAAACCAGGGACTAGTTCGCAAAAGTAGGTTTTTTGAAAAAGCCAAAATAGCCGGACATTTTCCCAGGTCACGAGCCAATCCGAGGCATGCGTCTGGTCCGTCTCGAGCCAAGGATTCCAACGATATAAGGCACTTGAGGCTACGGCCAACGGTCTAGGAGTTATGAGCAGTTTTGCGCAATTGATCGCTATAGCGCCACCTATGGGCCAATCTGGCTCATAATTTGATAACCTCTCCTCGATTTTTGTACTACCTATTGGCCAAGTTTCAAGTCTCTAGCCCTTATGGTTTGGTCTGCACGATGCGTTTTACGGCAGAATAATAAACCGGCACAAATACAATAGGTTTTCAAGCACTTCGTGCTTGAACCCCTAATAACAGAGGCGTAAAAGGGCCTAAAAAGGCTTATAAAAAAAAAAACTATAGGGTCTCAGCGCCTGATTTTTGAGCTGCTGGTTACAAAAACTTTATCAAGCGTTCTGACATGGCCGGCAGAGAGGAACACGGTAGATTTTTGCATTTTCAGCTCATTTATCATGGAAATGATTTTTATTTTTTATTTAAATGTTTTCCCTTTTAAACTGTAATACCTCTACCGACGGCCTGATCTCCATAAAAGTTTGCACGCTGCTTTACAATAATAGGGTGCACATGCTCAGCTAATTTGGTGAAGTTCTGCGCAGAACAGACATTTTTTAGTCATTTAAATGTCATTTTGCATGGGATAATGTAGTTGACCTTTCCAACAGTTAAAGCGCCACCAAGAGGCCAGTTGCCACGTCCTTTTTCGGGTGACCACAGAATGAGCTCTTACATAGTTGTGCTGAGTTTGGTGAAAATATCTCGTTCCGTTGACGAGCTATAGCCAATTAAGTCGAAAGGGGCTCCTCCCACCTCAAACTTGGCGGCCCTTAGGAACCCTGAACCCAAATTTCCACTTTTTTTCAATGATTATTGACATTCAGACTCCAGAGAATCTGCCTGCACTGGTTTGGTCCCGGTTTGGCCAAAAACCAGGGACTAGTTCGCAAAAGTAGGTTTTTTGAAAAAGCCAAAATAGCCGGACATTTTCCCAGGTCACGAGCCAATCCGAGGCATGCGTCTGGTCCGTCTCGAGCCAAGGATTCCAACGATATAAGGCACTTGAGGCTACGGCCAACGGTCTAGGAGTTATGAGCAGTTTTGCGCAATTGATCGCTATAGCGCCACCTATGGGCCAATCTGGCTCATAATTTGATAACCTCTCCTCGATTTTTGTACTACCTATTGGCCAAGTTTCAAGTCTCTAGCCCTTATGGTTTGGTCTGCACGATGCGTTTTACGGCAGAATAATAAACCGGCACAAATACAATAGGTTTTCAAGCACTTCGTGCTTGAACCCCTAATAACAGAGGCGTAAAAGGGCCTAAAAAGGCTTATAAAAAAAAAAACTATAGGGTCTCAGCGCCTGATTTTTGAGCTGCTGGTTACAAAAACTTTATCAAGCGTTCTGACATGGCCGGCAGAGAGGAACACGGTAGATTTTTGCATTTTCAGCTCATTTATCATGGAAATGATTTTTATTTTTTATTTAAATGTTTTCCCTTTTAAACTGTAATACCTCTACCGACGGCCTGATCTCCATAAAAGTTTGCACGCTGCTTTACAATAATAGGGTGCACATGCTCAGCTAATTTGGTGAAGTTCTGCGCAGAACAGACATTTTTTAGTCATTTAAATGTCATTTTGCATGGGATAATGTAGTTGACCTTTCCAACAGTTAAAGCGCCACCAAGAGGCCAGTTGCCACGTCCTTTTTCGGGTGACCACAGAATGAGCTCTTACATAGTTGTGCTGAGTTTGGTGAAAATATCTCGTTCCGTTGACGAGCTATAGCCAATTAAGTCGAAAGGGGCTCCTCCCACCTCAAACTTGGCGGCCCTTAGGAACCCTGAACCCAAATTTCCACTTTTTTTCAATGATTATTGACATTCAGACTCCAGAGAATCTGCCTGCACTGGTTTGGTCCCGGTTTGGCCAAAAACCAGGGACTAGTTCGCAAAAGTAGGTTTTTTGAAAAAGCCAAAATAGCCGGACATTTTCCCAGGTCACGAGCCAATCCGAGGCATGCGTCTGGTCCGTCTCGAGCCAAGGATTCCAACGATATAAGGCACTTGAGGCTACGGCCAACGGTCTAGGAGTTATGAGCAGTTTTGCGCAATTGATCGCTATAGCGCCACCTATGGGCCAATCTGGCTCATAATTTGATAACCTCTCCTCGATTTTTGTACTACCTATTGGCCAAGTTTCAAGTCTCTAGCCCTTATGGTTTGGTCTGCACGATGCGTTTTACGGCAGAATAATAAACCGGCACAAATACAATAGGTTTTCAAGCACTTCGTGCTTGAACCCCTAATAACAGAGGCGTAAAAGGGCCTAAAAAGGCTTATAAAAAAAAAAAACTATAGGGTCTCAGCGCCTGATTTTTGAGCTGCTGGTTACAAAAACTTTATCAAGCGTTCTGACATGGCCGGCAGAGAGGAACACGGTAGATTTTTGCATTTTCAGCTCATTTATCATGGAAATGATTTTTATTTTTTATTTAAATGTTTTCCCTTTTAAACTGTAATACCTCTACCGACGGCCTGATCTCCATAAAAGTTTGCACGCTGCTTTACAATAATAGGGTGCACATGCTCAGCTAATTTGGTGAAGTTCTGCGCAGAACAGACATTTTTTAGTCATTTAAATGTCATTTTGCATGGGATAATGTAGTTGACCTTTCCAACAGTTAAAGCGCCACCAAGAGGCCAGTTGCCACGTCCTTTTTCGGGTGACCACAGAATGAGCTCTTACATAGTTGTGCTGAGTTTGGTGAAAATATCTCGTTCCGTTGACGAGCTATAGCCAATTAAGTCGAAAGGGGCTCCTCCCACCTCAAACTTGGCGGCCCTTAGGAACCCTGAACCCAAATTTCCACTTTTTTTCAATGATTATTGACATTCAGACTCCAGAGAATCTGCCTGCACTGGTTTGGTCCCGGTTTGGCCAAAAACCAGGGACTAGTTCGCAAAAGTAGGTTTTTTGAAAAAGCCAAAATAGCCGGACATTTTCCCAGGTCACGAGCCAATCCGAGGCATGCGTCTGGTCCGTCTCGAGCCAAGGATTCCAACGATATAAGGCACTTGAGGCTACGGCCAACGGTCTAGGAGTTATGAGCAGTTTTGCGCAATTGATCGCTATAGCGCCACCTATGGGCCAATCTGGCTCATAATTTGATAACCTCTCCTCGATTTTTGTACTACCTATTGGCCAAGTTTCAAGTCTCTAGCCCTTATGGTTTGGTCTGCACGATGCGTTTTACGGCAGAATAATAAACCGGCACAAATACAATAGGTTTTCAAGCACTTCGTGCTTGAACCCCTAATAACAGAGGCGTAAAAGGGCCTAAAAAGGCTTATAAAAAAAAAAACTATAGGGTCTCAGCGCCTGATTTTTGAGCTGCTGGTTACAAAAACTTTATCAAGCGTTCTGACATGGCCGGCAGAGAGGAACACGGTAGATTTTTGCATTTTCAGCTCATTTATCATGGAAATGATTTTTATTTTTTATTTAAATGTTTTCCCTTTTAAACTGTAATACCTCTACCGACGGCCTGATCTCCATAAAAGTTTGCACGCTGCTTTACAATAATAGGGTGCACATGCTCAGCTAATTTGGTGAAGTTCTGCGCAGAACAGACATTTTTTAGTCATTTAAATGTCATTTTGCATGGGATAATGTAGTTGACCTTTCCAACAGTTAAAGCGCCACCAAGAGGCCAGTTGCCACGTCCTTTTTCGGGTGACCACAGAATGAGCTCTTACATAGTTGTGCTGAGTTTGGTGAAAATATCTCGTTCCGTTGACGAGCTATAGCCAATTAAGTCGAAAGGGGCTCCTCCCACCTCAAACTTGGCGGCCCTTAGGAACCCTGAACCCAAATTTCCACTTTTTTTCAATGATTATTGACATTCAGACTCCAGAGAATCTGCCTGCACTGGTTTGGTCCCGGTTTGGCCAAAAACCAGGGACTAGTTCGCAAAAGTAGGTTTTTTGAAAAAGCCAAAATAGCCGGACATTTTCCCAGGTCACGAGCCAATCCGAGGCATGCGTCTGGTCCGTCTCGAGCCAAGGATTCCAACGATATAAGGCACTTGAGGCTACGGCCAACGGTCTAGGAGTTATGAGCAGTTTTGCGCAATTGATCGCTATAGCGCCACCTATGGGCCAATCTGGCTCATAATTTGATAACCTCTCCTCGATTTTTGTACTACCTATTGGCCAAGTTTCAAGTCTCTAGCCCTTATGGTTTGCTCTGCACGATGCGTTTTACGGCAGAATAATAAACCGGCACAAATACAATAGGTTTTCAAGCACTTCGTGCTTGAACCCCTAATAATAATAAAAATCAATACAATTACAATAGGGTTTCAGCACTTCGTGCTTGAACCCCTAATAATAATAATAATAATAATAATAAAAATCAGCACAAATACAATAGGTGTTCAGCACTTCGTGCTTGAACCCCTAAAAATCAGTACAATTACAATAGGGTTTCAGCACTTCGTGCTTGAACCCCTAATCAGTACAATTACAATAGGGTTTCAGCATTTCATGCTTGAACCCCTAATAAAAATCAATACAATTACAATAGGGTTTCAGCACTTCGTGCTTGAACCCCTAATAAAAATCAGCACAAATACAATAGGTGTTCAGCACTTCGTGCTTGAACCCCTAATAATAAAAATCAGCACAAATACAATAGGTGTTCAGCACTTCGTGCTTGAACCCCTAAAAATCAGTACAATTACAATAGGGTTTCAGCACTTCGTGCTTGAACCCCTAATAATAATAATAATAATAATAATAATAATAATAAAAATCAATACAATTACAATAGGGTTTCAGCACTTCGTGCTTGAACCCCTAATAAAAATCAGTACAATTACAATAGGGTTTCAGCACTTCGTGCTTGAACCCCTAAAAATCAGCACAAATACAATAGGTGTTCAGCACTTCGTGCTTGAACCCCTAATAAAAATCAGTACAAATACAATAGGTGTTCAGCACTTCGTGCTTGAACCCCTAAATATAAAAAAGCCAGTTAATGACACTTAAGTTGAATATATGACTTAGCTCACTCAAATTTCTCAAGGTCAGAGCAATTGAATAAAATAAAAAATCTGCAAAAAAATAAAAATGAGGCAACATGATTTTGCCAACGTATCCGGGTTTACACAGTGCTTTTTGCTCACATTTGTAAATGTTATGTAAATTTTAGACACAGGTTGTTCTGTCTAAGCCACTTTTGCAAATGCTTTTTAATGAGTTAATTTCTATGAGTGTAAAGTGAGAAGGTTGAAACGCCACAAGTGAATTAAGTTTATTTGTATCACTGCAGATTTGCATATACAGTGTCTTCAAATGTTTGTGCGATAGTAAATATTCATCACTCTTGTTCTTCTACACAATCCACTGCTGTACACTAATAAGCAGATGTTTGCTCCCTGCGTCTGTCAATCACATGAACCCTGAGGGTAAATCTTCTGCAATCTGTGATCGTGATGTGAGAGTGACGTCTTTTTTCACTATCACACTGGTTTGATGCATTCTCAGTCTTGTTCTCCTTCGTTCTCTCTCAACTTCTTGACTAACATCTGCTGATCTGTTGCTCATCTACATATGAGATCAAATACACCCATACATGATTTTTCACACTCATTAGACCACCTAACATTACCATAACCATGTTTCTGTCAGTCACACTTGTGTCCTCATATATGCAGTCGCCAAACTTTGACTGGTCTGATGATGTTTGCGTTACGATATCTTCAGCTGTATTTCATATTTGTAGTAGGTCATTTCATACAGTATTTTGGTATGTTTATAATTTTTTTAATGGCTAGTGCGGTGAGGTTAAGACAAGTCCCTGTGAACGGATGTTAGATGCTTTATTCATTGTGAGAAATTAGTTATACGATCGCATGCTTTTTAAATCGCTTCCATAATCTGACATACTTCAGCGTTAAACTCTAAACTGTGTCTCATTTAGAGGTCTCTCTTTGCTGTCCTCTGCTGTACCCTTGCCTTGCTGGGAGATGCTCGCCCACTATGCACACCGTCTAAACTTTCATGCAGCGCTGGTCTTGAACTAATGAATGTAATATGTCTTGCATTAATAATGCACCTCTGAGTTATTTTCTGCTGCTTGGGGTTAATTATCTGCTTGTTAAAGTTGCATAAGAGTTTGATTAAGCACAATAACAGATAAATAATCTTTGTCCCTCTCCATCCCCTCTCATTTCTGATGTTACACGCTTGGCTTATTGCTTACTGAGCTTTCAGTAAACGTGCCTCAAGTGTTTGGGCATCATAATTACATACTGGATGTTTAGTCAAGATCTGAGTGTGCTTCCACCCTGTAGGTCACGTTTTTACCTTGTATTATTTGTCTCTTATATTCACAATCCAGCCTGTCTTCTCATAAATGCTCATCTGAACAAATAAGCATCTACTGTACTTGCTTCATGATCACTTTCTGTGTCTGGATTGTTTGTTGTTTGATCTGCATCTTGCTGTAGATGTGCTACGGGGCACTTCAGTTGTGAATATATGTAAGGGTCATTTAGACAGAGGTGGAAAGAGTAACAAAATATTCTACTCAAGTAAAAGTACTGTTACTTCAATGAAATTTTACTTAAGTACAAGTAAAATTACTGGTCTAAAAATTTACTCAAGTAAAAGTAAAAAGTAGCTCATTTAAAATGTACTCAGAGTAAAAGTTACTTAGTTACTTTTTTTACAGAGGGGGTGGGGGACTCTCCCCTGTAGGGTTGTGATGGGATGAGATTTTCACGATATGACAACTATCTCAGAAAACATCAATTAAACATTTACTGTACCTATTATTAAATGATGGTAATTATAACTAGTTAAAATTATGTTAAATGAATGAAGATTGGTCTTTTTTTATTTGGTTGAACAAATGCTTTATTATAACAAACTTTAAACCATTTGTTTATTTTGTTTATCAAAATTTCAATAAAACATGTCTAATAAACTAAATTCAATAAATTATTATGAATTAGATTAACAACTTTTTATCATTAATTCATGTTTAAGAATAACAGAGTCCATATGTAGTAGACGGAGCAGCTCATTCACAGAGAGAGAACAAGCAGATCATATATTCATATAGCATTCAATGTGTAACGAGTAGAAATATAGTGTGGCCCCTTTAAGAGCTGCGCGCGCTCCCTGAAAACGAGTTCTGCATCTTGTGTGTGCGCGCACTGAGTTTTGAGCTCCCATGTGTGGGGATTATTCTCTGTTTTTCTGTTGCTAACAGTCAGTTATTTTGTTTTATTAAGTAATGCTGTGGACGGAAATGGAGTTTGTGATCAGAGTTCAGCGGGAAATAAAGCGCGATCTGTTTGACGTCAATCGCCTCCGTGTTTGCATCCACTCCAGATATATTAAGTGAGCTATCCGCATTTTTCACCCGGACACAAGCGTTACAAATGTTGTGCTTTAATGTTCACAGACCATGTCGCGATTTGATTTATTTCTAAGGCCTACAGCTCTACATTCATGTTCATGACTGGATTCCGGGATTCGCTCTGCGTCACAGAAATCAATCGACCTAAGTTATAAACATACCTTTATTTGCACAAAGGGATGTGTGCCCGAACATGTTCTATGTGTTTCTTCATTTGCATCCACCTTTTGTGCAAATTTGATATCCTCCAGGACAACACCATGTTATTTTTTTTCTATATCCAAAGTATTTCCACACTAGCCAGGGGTTCACGACGGCGTTTTGCTTTCACCTGAGTCTGCATCACTGACGTCTGTCTTGTTCGTCTCCATCTGATATTTGCGCGCATGTTCTCTCCCGCGCCCCGCGCCCTCTATTCAATATTAGTCATTTCCGGATCGCGTTTTTTCCCCCTCCACTCTTTGCATTAATGATTTATTTTTACTCAGTAACGGATGTGGTTTAAAATGTAGCGAAGTACAATACTTTAATCAAAATGTACTTAAGTAAAAGTAAAATTACAGATTTTTAAAACTACTTAAAAAAGTAGAAGTACACAGAAAAACTACTCAATTACAGTAACGCGAGTAAATGTAATTCGTTACTTTCCACCTCTGCATTTAGATCACGACTCTGGTTTATCAGCATCAAGTGCACTTGCTCAAGCTCCTTTTTTTTTAACCATGTATGCTAATTCACTTTGAATGAATACTGCTTGTGGCAACTAACCAGGTGTAATCCAAGTAAGAGAAATCTGAGGGGTAATTTGTTGGGCTATTGTAGTTCTGTCCAACCTTAGCAGAAGATCTTAAGTTTCTAAACACAGAGCCAGACCCTCTACCCTGATTCAAGCAATGAGCAATTTGGCTAAAACAATTAGAAAATGTGTTTTTTAGGCTAACATTAGATGACTAATAATAGTTGTCATGTGTCTCTGAGTCCTAAGGGATTGCAAACACGATTAATTATTTAGGTTAGCTTGTGGTAAGTCAACCAGTTTTTTTATTCAACATTATAAAATGGTTAGTTCCAGTCCTTGATTCTGATTTCTCAATAGCTGTGATTCATTCACGATAAAACATGGCCATTACCGCTTGACCCAACATTTCTTTGTATCACTGCACAACAGCCTTAGCAACCTCTCTTAGCAACGTAAACATGTTTGTTCTCATTGCTGTTGTTCATTGAAGCTTACTGTGTTATCTTGAAGAGTATTGTGAGACAGAGACAGGTGAGCAAGCGCATAGCATTTTCCTTCAGGTCAGTCCAATGTTCATAATAAAAATCAGTTTGGATGTCCACTTGCGATATCTTGTCATTTTAACAGTTAAGGGTTTTTCCTGTGTCCTGACACTGACAGTGCTATTCGAAGCATTTGTCAGTTGTGTCTTGCTCCATGTTTGCAACAAGTTTCAGGCCTTTCAATATAAAAGTCATCGCTACTTAGTGACTCACTCATAAAGACTTTGCTGCCATCTAATGGCATAATAATGTAATGTATGTTGCTGTTAATGGTCAGGAACTATTTTTCCCCTTTGAATTAAGGCTTTTAGTGATTTGACTTCATGAAAGTTGCATTAATATATATTTTGTGTCTTTAATGTTTGTTTTGTGCAGTAACCACTTCGCATTGTGCCTAACAACGCCCTTCAGCCATTACTTATTCACAATACACCGCAGCCTTTCGTAATTTAGTGCTTACTTGTCCCTTTAGTTCCAGCTTCAGCATACCAAGACAATTTCATGCTCCCAACTTTGTGGGAAAAGTTTGGGGATGGCCCCTTCTTGGTCCAACATGACTGCACACCAGTGCACAAAGCAAGGTCCATAAAGACATGGATGAGCGAGTTTTGTGTGGAGGAACTCGGCTGGCCTGCACCTCAACCCGATAGAACACCTTTGGGATGAATTAGAGCGGAGACTGAGAGCCAGGCCTTCTCATCCAACATAAGTGCCTGACCTCACAAATGTCCTTTTAGAAGAATGGTCAAAAATTCCCATAAACACACTCCTAAATCTTGTGGAAAGCCTTCCCAGAAGAGTTGAAGCTTTTACAGCTACAAAAGGTGGACCGACTCCATATGAAACCCTGCGGATTAAGAATGGGATGTCATTAAAGTTCATGTACATGTAAAGGCAGGCATCCCAAAACCTTTGGCAATACAGTGTATTTTCTTTTTTCTTTTCTTTTTTTTTTGGTAGACCATAGTGTTTGGATTTCATCATCAAGATTTTAAAATCAGTCATACACCAAATGTAAATGAGCTCAGTTATACTATGGCTGATATTATGATCTATTGTAAAATTCGGGAAAAGTAAAGTCTGTGTTGTGGAGGCATAGCAACAACAACAAAAAGGCAGTATAGGCCAGCAGCTGTTTTTTTATAATTTGCGTTGTGATTGGTGGGATTCATGTATTTTTTCACACTAACATTTATTTTAGTTTGAACTTAAATGTTGAAATTAAAATGTTTTTTGAACTTTATATGCTCTTTCAAGAACATTTATTTGGTCTGAACACGCCATTTTTTGGGGAGAGAGCATCTAGTGGACACAAATTAACATGCTCTATATATTGCGCAGCTAGCGACACCATACCTGCTGAAGATTTAGTGCCTGTAATCTAGTTTACACTAAACTAAACCTATGTTGTAGTATCTTCTCTTTCTCACGCCCGTGTGACCTGCAATTCATTTCTGTGAGAGTATTTTACTCAATCACAGACTCACTGACTCTCCTGGTAGCTGTCAAACACTTTATCTTCAAACAGGTTTAATCCCACTTTAATACCGACTGAGTCATGATAAAATAACTCTCATAGAAAGAAATCCTTTTAGCCAAAGGCAGCCCTTTGTAGAGGGTGGGCTAAGCATTTAGGAAGGATCTCAGACACAGATCTAAGCCTCAGATGACTCTAAAATGTGACACACTCGCTCACCTTCATCTGTCTTCACTGTGAGGCAGGTGGCTGAGGTGGGCGTTGCAACACATCCTGCAGTCCTGTTTGCATGCAACTCACAGACGGGGATGGCCCATGGATTTGTGAAATGTGGTTGTTATTTTTACTGATTTGAGAAAAATCTGTAAAAAATAACCACACTGTAAACCACACTGTTTTTTAGTGACACAGATCTATATAAACACACTAAAGTATGTAAGCAAGAGCAAATCAGAAAAAAAATGCAATAAATAAATTAATGTATATATTACTAATTTTATCTGTTGTATACCAGTATATTTGTATTTATTTAATCTATATTTATTTTATGTAAACAAAAGTATGCAGCAAAAAAAACAAAACAATGTACAACAGTAAAAACAAAAAAATGTAATATGCAGAAATATGTATTATTTATTGCTTGTTAAGGTCAAGGGTGTTTATTACCCATTTGAAGTATATATATATATATATATATATATATATATATATATATATATATATATATATATATATATATATATATATATATATATATATATATATATATATATATATATATATGTATGTGTGTATATATATATGTGTGTATGTATGTATGTATGTGTGTATATATACAGTCTTGTTCAAAATAATAGCAGTACAATGTGACTAACCAGAATAATCAAGGTTTTTCGTATATTTTTTATTGCTACGTGGCAAACAAGTTACCAGTAGGTTCAGTACATTCTCAGAAAACAAATGAGACCCAGCATTCATGATATGCACGCTCTTAAGGCTGTGCAATTGGGCAATTAGTTGAATTAGTTGAAAGCGGTGTGTTCAAAAAAATAGCAGTGTGGCATTCAATCACTGAGGTCATCAATTTTGTGAAGA